>NC_065405.1:4877652-6293979 GCF_024362695.1 Pectinophora gossypiella
TTCAACAACATTGCTAAATGAGGATTTCATTATAGGTATTACGTGCGTCTTCAACTCCCAGCAAGTTCTTTTTTATAGCGTCTATAAAATATCACGAATTACTAACAAGTTATCAAGCACTTACCTAAACGCATAATGGGCCATCTTAGAGTCTAAATGCGGAAAACAGAGCCCACTAACATAACTAACTAACAGCACTTATCTAAAGATATTCGACATTAGACATCACGTTGAGAAGTGATCAGCAAGGAAACTGACGATTGGATTATAGCTAGTATAATCATGAGCAATATAATGTACCCACTTTAGGACTCTGTCGCACTAACATGTTTGACATTTAATGATACCTACAGTTCAATTTGTCAGAAAAATTAATGTGACATGGTACCAAAGTGTATACATATTAACCTCTCATAATGCCGAGATACCAGACACAATAGATTTTACATTGTGTCTGGTCGAGATCCGCGTTCCGGCGTTCGAAAGATTAATGCTCGTGACCGTACCTCCACTAACCCGCAATAAAGCAGCGTGGAGTATGCTCCATGTGACTAGCAGTAGCGTTACAAGATACACATAACACTGCATCACGGTTGTAGTAGGTAGAGATCTCAGGAGAGATATAGTACGTCCACTCCTCGTCAGCTGTTTAATCAAGGGCGAGCACAAACCACGTGATATCAATAGGCTAGTTTCCAACTAGTCAAATCAGTTACTTTTTACTAAACGTCAAAACACGAAATTACTATAGAATTTGTTTGAAAAAGCACTTTGTGACGTCATAGAAAAACGTGATAAATTGTCGGACTTATTATTACGTTTTTCTTGTTTAAAATTCAAAAATGAGTAAAATTGAAAAAAGAAAACGTTTTTCGTTACTTTTAGATGTGTCTTTATTTAGTAATCAGAATTTAATAATTTATCTTGAACCTAGTACACGACCCAATTATCTATCATCCGAGCACGAATACAAACTAAAAGCATTCCGTAGTTAATTCAATACTACTACCTTAGTATTATTATCACCCGACTATACGAGTAATATTATCGTCAAATAATAACCCTGACACCAGGTTTGATGAGGTTCTCAACCTCAAAACTCACACGATAGAAGAAGAGAAGAATATTATCGTCAACGTTTCAGAACCTGCCCCAAGACGGCAACAACCCGACGTTGATATACGGCTATGGCGGCTTCAACATCAACCTGCAGCCGAGCTTCAGCGTGACGCGGCTCGTCTTCATGCAGCACTTCAACGGCATAGTCGCCATACCCAACATTCGTGGCGGAGGGTAAGGGGGAAAATTCGAAATTATTTTTCTATGTACAGTCAATCTGAGAGGAAGTCTCCCCAAGTGGTATAAATCAATATCCTTGTGTGTGTCCAAAATTAACATTCGGCATTTACTTAAAAAGTGAGAAGGATTATTTCCAGCCGGGTCTGCATGACAACCGTGCCGCGCGCGTCGCGAATTATATTGAGCACTACAACCAATAAACGATACGAATACTATCTACTTAGATAGATATCAAACGGCTATTGGTCGAAGGCCTCGATATAATTCGCACCGCGCGCGGCGCGGTTACCGTGCAGAGCCTACAGAAGTCCCTTCCAGACTGTAGAGGTGACTATTGCTACGATTCTTTCCCGTATTGCTTTTCCAGTTGTTTATTTATTTGTTTGCTTGAGCATCTTGCAAAAAGTACCGTGCAAACTTTTTTTATAATCTAACTTTTTTTTGATCCATCCTAAACTTTTTTGTAGAGGAAATAAAGATTTTACTTACTTACTCACCCCAAACAAATTATTCTCAAATTGAAGTATTTGTGTAATTCCATATTACAGCGAATACGGCGAACGGTGGCACAACGCGGGCCGACTACTCAACAAACAGAACGTGTTCGACGATTTCCAGGCGGCCGCCGAGTATTTGATCCACGAGAAATATACGCAGCCGTCGCTGATAACCATCCAGGGCGGGTCCAACGGCGGGTTGTTAGTGGCCGCGTGCATCAACCAGCGGCCGGACCTCTACGGCGCTGCCATCGTGCAGGTCGGGTGAGTGTACCGACCTTCTTGTGCGGACTGTGGGGGTCGATGACTGGCTTCACCAACCCCGGTGCAACCTCCAACGGTGGGCTATTAGTGGCTTCGTTTATTAACCAAGCCGTTCGACCGCAACAGCGCGCTGCCGTGCAGAACGATTCGAGTTCCTGCAGACACCTAATTTTAAGTTATACCCGTCATTTTTTTATTCGCCGAAAAGGAAAGGGACGGATGATTGACAACTTTTGCGACGGAAAATTCCACTTGAAATCAACTCGGAATCATGGCCTGAGCCATCCCCGTCAGTATTCGTTACGGTGTCACTAACACCCTGTATGTACGTAACAACATAACATAAACAGCCTATATACGTCCCACTGCTGGGCACAGGCCTCCCCTCAATGGGGGGGGGAATAAGTATTCTTGATTAAAGTACTTCTTTCTAATTTCTACATTTTCCTTCTTTTACCTCCAACTAATAACGTAAGGTGCTCCTTGCAGTGTGCTCGACATGCTGAGGTTCCAGAAGTTCACGATCGGGCACGCGTGGGTCTCCGACTACGGCAGCTCGGACAACAAGACGCAGTTCGACAACCTGCTCAAGTATTCGCCGCTGCACAACATTCATGCGCCAGATGATAGTACGTATATTTACTACCTGCCTTTTGCTTCTTTGTTAACCTCAAAAACCGTAAAGAAAAAACGTAGAATGCGATCGACTGCTTATTATCCTGGACATGTAAGCGATTAAAGAGTCTACTCTTGGACCATACAATACACATACCAGTGCATTATATATACAATTCGCATATTTGACCATTTTTGTATACCGATTAATCCATATGGGCGATCGGTCACTTTCCCTCTACTCTCTCCTTTCGACGACGTGAAATACTTTTTGGAATGTAATATTGTGAAACTGCACAGAAAACAAATGTACTTTAACAGCAACACAGCACATAACATTATTGCAACTTTATGATCCACAAAAAACCTTCGAAGACTCCCTCTGCGCGTGCTTTGGGACTTTTCGCTGTAAACCTCAACAAATGTATGTTTCAGAACGGCCACAGTACCCGGCGACGCTAGTCCTGACAGCGGACCACGACGACCGCGTGGTGCCGCTACACTCGCTCAAGTTCATCGCGGCCATACAGCACGCCGTGCGCGGCTCCCCGCAGTGCCGGCCGCTGCTGGCGCGCATCGACACCAAGGCCGGCCACGGCGGAGGGAAGCCCACCGCTAAGATTGTAAGTTACATACGTCCATGGATTGTCAACGACGCCACGAAACCGTACCACTGTGGTGTCGTTTACATTTTTTTTTAGGTAACCAACCTCAGGTGTAGGTAACTAACCTCAGCTGAGACTGCCCTCAAAATCATGCTCAAGTCCCTGTTTTTATATAAGAACTGTCACATTGACATGACCTTGATGGCAGTCTCGAAGCTGAGATTAATTTATTAAATACCCTAAGCGCCTGCCAGGCAGGATGATGTCCCCAGAAGAAGTCACATCACAGTACTGAATCTTACACATTTTGTAAAATATACACTTCCTAAATTATCCATTTATTTAGAATTGTTTTTTTGTCAAGAATAAATGAACAAAGCTCTTTATTGAACACGCAAACAGAGCAGATACAAAGATTAAATCAAAAGCAAACATTATATATTCAAAACATATGTGTTGCTGTCTCTTTCCTCTCAGTAGCAATACCCTATTTAACGTAGCATTATTAGAGAGACATATCTCTTGTCTCTTTCGCATTAGACGATGTACTATATCTGTCCTGCTGTCATTCTAATAATGCACGTTATACAAGTTATCGCTACTTTTTAATAGATGCAATAAAAGCCAAAAATGTGTTCCAGATCGATGAGCACACAGACATCCTGTGCTTCATGACGCAAGCGCTGGGGTTGAAGTTCGTGAAGTGACGGCCCCGCCACAACCACTAGTATTGTGTGAAGCTATAGTATTATGTACATACGAGTATACCACAGTCTGTTGATTACCTCGGGTCTTGAGAGACTGGTGATATTGTTACGCATTGCTACTTATTTTTTTATTAAATAAACTTTTGTTTTTATTTTTGATATTTTGTCATTTTATACGAGCCGTTATTGTTATATACAGTACGTTAGAAGTAGTAATGTATATGTAAGAGGTAATGAGATGTCAATTACAATGTATTGTACATTAAATATCCAGTTATACAAGCCTATACATTTGTACAGGCAAATGAGGACCAAACCCTATTTCCTTGCACTAACTCACTGACGAAATAAAATACAGATAAATATTTTAACGTTTATTGTTGTATCCTTACATAAGTTACTAACAGCACGAAGTTTTTCCGTTGGGACTTGCTCAATCCTCGCAATAATAAAAATATTAGTTACTTACAACAAAATAAATAAAACACTTCTTAATGCCCGTACGGCGTATTTTTCTTTATCCAATAGTTACCTATTAACTTCTTTATGCTTAGTTACTTGTGCAACTTTCAACATCAAGAAATCATTTCATTGGCCTCGATTTAAAATCGTTTTGACGAATACATAATAAATAAAATATCTCGTCAGTGGTTGAGATATAACTTAGATTACGAGTTTACAAGCAGTTGCGAGAACATTTTACTTAAGTGTAAAAGTAGTCGACTTGTCTAGTAAACTTCTAAATCGTGCGGTACACTCCGCAAAGCAAAAAGCACTACACCGCGACTTCCGAGCGATGTGGCCCCTCCCGCACTGCTGGACGCGAGGGCAGAGGCACCACTAGCCCCTCGGTCGTCGCATAGTAAAGTCAATGATGAAAGATCTTTTCAATCAACAGCACAAAAATCTTTCATCACGTTAATTAATTAAACGGACCCATTACAATGAAATGTACAATCAATAAGGTACAAATCATACAACTGATCGGTCCACGGGTCCCATTTGGGTTCATAACATCAATAATGTACGAGCACATCAATAAAACTAAGTCACCGATCAATTGTATCCACACTTACCATAACACCTAGAAAGATCATGTTATAAACGAGATTAGTCAAACGCTACACTAACTCTTTACGGGGTACATGCATAGATACGGATTACAGTGATTTAGGCGCATCAGCATACATCAAGCAACCTTCATTCTTAGCCTAAGCCTATAAGAGATTAATCGCTAGTCGAAATTTGTTTTTAAATCGATGTCGGAGTTTATTAAAGACTAAAATTACACATTTCATAGCTTAGGGTCGGATGTTTGTATACGCTCACTCACTAGAGTGGTTTAAAATCGAGGCCACACTTGTGTTAATCGCCGTACTCCCCGCGAGGCGACGTCGCGGCGCTACACTAGTACAGGAGGCGCAGAGGTCACTCGACACTAGCGGCTCTCGCCCCACGAAACTTATCGGCATTCCTCACTGCAATAACTTTATAATACGCACATCAAAAGCTTCAAATAAAACAAATAAACTTGTAAGCGCATATAAGTTTCGTGAAACAAGTACAAACACAGCGCTGTTTATAAGAGCAATCATCTCTAACAAATCGACCCGACAAATTAAATATCTACTGATGTTTGGCGCGTTAGTTCATTTATATATTCTAGATGTGAGTTTGACTAGCTTCCGTTCAAGTCGAGTTAGTTTGCTCGTGTAAAGAGCGCCGCCGGCGGAGGGCGCGCGAGCCACGAGGGCTACGGCGATTACTACTGTAAGCTAGACTAAACGAGACACCATGGCCGCATGATGTAACTTTTAGCGTTCGTCGGGACCGCAGCCGACCACACATGCCTATTTACCTTAATTATTGTAATAACATGTGAAAAACGAACATTTCCCATCAGTTCATCGTATTACACTATCGAGCTGCATCGTGGTCGTACCGCTGCCAGGTCCCAATGAAACTGTTTTGGTTTGGCTTCACAGCCTCAGTTTCATAACAATATTCGTTTCTACATAATTTATCTGATATCAAATCCAATTCGTCTACTATAAAATAATGTCAGTTACATTTTATAAACATTATAACCAATATATAATGTGAAAAGTGTATAAACTATGATTATTGGTTTTATATGAAGCCTATCTCTATGATTAATTGCGATGGGTATGGCATGACAAATGTTAACGTGCTTACATCCCATACATATTATTATTAAAATATAATAATCAACATAAAAAGTCTAGTTTGTGAGCGGTAATTTCACGTCGATAAAAAAAAGGTGGACAAAAATTAACTAAAATAGCGACCTATCGTAAAGTATAACAAAAAATATACATTTGTATTCTAACATAATAGGAAAACGTTTAGAATAAGAAGAACATATGTTGTTGCAAGACCCGAGATCAAATAAAGAAAAATGTCTTTGTGAATATGTCATAGCTAGAAACGTTAGCTAAGTATGTTTGCCAGAGATGTGTCCCGAACGTCATTTCGCGCTGTGAAATATTCACGACATGTGACAACATTATTGCTTGGGAATTAATACATAATAAAAATATAATAAATAGTGTTAGAACATGAGGTGAGGCTCACTCAGCGATTCCGTTGCTGATGACGGCTGGCTTCGCGCTCGCGCCCTGCCCCGGCAGGCTTTGCATTCTGAAACACATATTGCTATCAGTTTCATAATGTCCGATAAACTACAAAAAATGGGTAATGTGGTTAAGCATGGTTATGACCTATCACTACGTGGACGAATGAAACGGGGAGCCGAGGGCTTTCGCTGTCTCCTATATTTTTTCTAGCCTATTATTAGGTCAGCTCATATTATGTCCAACTGCTCAGCAATCTCTCCCTTCTCTCCTCTGACAGCCTCCTATCCAAACAGATGTCTCGCCAACTTCACAACATCATCCAGCGGGGTCTACACGGAAACCGCCGCAGCGTATGCAATCTACGGTAGATAGACGTCGTACGGCTATTGGTCGAAAAACTCTAGATATAATCCGGATCGCGAGGGCAGATCGGAATCTTATAAAGAGGAAGTACAGTAGTGTCGTCGTCTGAGGGTAGAGGTACAGAGAGCGTAGTTACCCGGTGGTAGGCGCGTCGAGCCCCATGAGGGCCAGCGCCCTGAGCGCGGCGCGGGAGCACTGCTCGTGCGAGTGCGCGGTGGACGGCCCGCCGCCGTGGCACATCACCGGCGGCTCCGTCGATAACGACACCAGCGACAAGTACTCGCCGTGGTTGCGCTGCGGAGGAGAATCGACGTATTAGCATCCTGAGCATGATCGCGGACCGGCTCGACTGTTGCTACGTGAGTCATTGCTGCGCCATCTCCGTTGGGGTGGGGCAGGGTGACTTACGTACCAAATATTTATAACTCTGTTTTGTACAGTTTACCAACATAGAGTAAGATATACTAACCCAATGGGTCTTGTTACTTCTTCTTCTATCGTGTGGGTTTTGAGGCGAATTACTAACCTCATCAACCCTGGTGTCAGGGTTACTATTGAGCCGCCAAAGGCCCCTGACATGACTCATTTATAACGACTACGTACTTACACAGTAAGTAGTAACCGGGACCAACGGCTTAACGTGCCTTCCGAAGCACGGATCGTCTTACTTTCGGACAATCAGGTGATCAGCCTGTAATGTCCTAACCAAACTAGGGACCACAAAGTAATTTTTGTGATATGTCCCCACTGGGAATCGAACCCAGGACCTCCGGATCGTGAGTCCAACGCTCAACCACTGGACCACGGAGGCCGTTGGTCTTGTTACTTAAATAAATAAGTAAATTATTATTATTAGCGACATGTCAGAAAATAACAGACGTCGTCGATAGGCGACGCGACAGATACGCCTCGACGGCGACTACAAATGAAGACGTACGGGTAGATATGGTACAGAATAGATAAAATCTAACAAATGTAATAAACAACAGGAAGGCCTAAGAGCTACGTCATAAGGCGTAACGTGAACGAAGTAAATAAAGTAAATAGGTTTTCTTGTGAAAACGACGATGTATTTTCTTGGTAAAACATCCCCATACCTTTGCGTTATGCGCAGGACAGCTGTAAGACTAATATATTTTCTTGGTGTTTCTTTTGCACAAGGCTGTACTCTATCTGTCTCCTGCTGCCACACGCACACGCTAGCGCTGAGAAACTATAGTGCATACCTTAGGGAAGTCCGAGAACTGCACGGTGAAGCCGAGCAGCTGCGCGAGGTACATGAGCTGGTCCTTGGCGCCCGGCGTGCTGCCGCCGCCGCCGCCCGTGGCGCTGCACTCGCTCACTCCTGCAGGGTGGAACATAAGCTCACGACTAAATCCCAATTGGGGCAGTCACAAGTACATCCATTGCAAGATGACTTAAATATTATGGTGACAGATTACACCTCACCGAGCTTTTTTGTTAGACATGCATAAATAAACTGCAACATATACCCAGTTAGCTGCGTCGTTTACAGCATGCTCAAATGCCAAATAGCATTATTGCTGTTTAAAAGACTTAGAGGCTTAGATCATGGGAATTGGTTAGTTTCCTAGGTCAAAGATAAATTATGAAATTCTGATTACTAAATAAAGACAGATGGTCTAAAGGTGCCAAAACCTTTTTTTTTCTATAAATAGAATAATAAATGCTACATTTCGTCACGTTTTTCTATGACGTCACAGGTTGCTTTTTCATACAAATTCCATAGTAATTTCGTGTTTTGACGTTTAAAAAGTAACTGATTTACCCAAATCAGTAACATTTTAGTAAATGTACATTTTCTCCTGGAGCACGCGTTGATTATATGCTCTATGGATGGACTGCACGGACGCTGCACGGTCACACGCCGGAGAATCTCTCCCTCACATCTATGTATGAAACATTATCTGTGTAGTATGTTACCATTAGGCTGCGTGGGTTGTCCGGAGCGCTGGTGATAGTCCATCAGTAGTACTCCAGGCACCGGCTGCCGCACTTCGCTGTTAGCGCCGCCCGCGGTGGGAGCTTCGCCCTCCTGATAGAACACAAATTAAAACGGATATTATAGGATATTCTACACCCTAAACTTTGTAAAATACATAAAATATGTTCAGTTGCTTATATAAACAAGTATGTCCCAAAAACGGATAAAGTAATCGTGTCCTTTAGGCTTTCCAACATGATGGACCAGTATATTGGCGACGAGCTGATCACCATCTCATGCTTTCACATCAAAAGTGGCTTTAAGTTGTTTCGATTACTTACGATGACGTTCAGTGTCTGAGCTATTTAGAATTTTGTGGTAGGCTAGAAGATCGTACACAAATTTAGTCAAGTGTAGTCTCCGGTTTCATTTCTTTAACTTTTCCTCCTACCTTTTGTAAGTGCTAGATTCCGGAATCAGCCCTTACATTTATGTCAGCTCAACCCATTAGGGATTACGGCGTTAGGTTACGAATAATATCCACGGATTCCTCTAAAATTTGTCAAGATACTTGATCGTGTTGTGCCTTTCTGTATCTGTTGTCCATATTTCTGTATCTTGTGTCCAATGTGCTCATAAAGTATTTTATTTATCTATCTAAGCTTGAATCTTGATATGAAGGACTAATATGAAAAAATCCCTCATATTTCGCGGTTCTAGTCCAGTCTAGTTCTTACGCGTTAGTAAAACATTGTGATAACATGGATCGCAATCAATCTATCGCAGTATATATTTTCGCGATCTTCACACATCGCAAGAAGATACATCGAGCATAGTGTATCGATGATTTATTTCTATAACATGCATGGCAGTGATGAACATTCGCACTGAAGATCATCGCAGTTTTGTTTATCGCCTTTGGGTATTACACTCATTTGTCAACTAGTTCTCATAACTATTTTTGTATTTGTTTAGGAATTGTTGTCCATTTGGGATTATGTATGCTTACTTTTCGTTTGTTATCCCCGTTGGCGCTGTTCTTGCCGCTATCGACGGGGCCGTTGGTGCCGGGCTCAGCAACCGCAGCCGGGATGCCGCCCTCGCTCGCATTCGCCATCTCCATCGCTAGCAGGACATCTGTAATTGTAATGGAGTTTTTACGTCAACTACATTATATTAAAAATACTCGGTTGCACGGAAGGAATACGTAAGACAAAAATGAAAAAAAAAATAAAAACAGATGGTAGATGGAATAGAAGGCGGAATTACAATTTATGTGGGTGTATTTTAAGTTCACATTTCAGATGTAAAATGGTCTCAAATTAATCGATGAACTCTGGCAGGGGGTTTGATGTACAGATGCCATCGGCAACTTAGTCGAGCGTGACGATTTCAGTCGTAAGGTAATTTTAGCTAGTATAGAGTATTGAAAATGCGCCAGTGGCGGGTGGGTGACGTACTGTGCGCGGCGCGGCGCTTGGCCGTCTTCTTGTTGGGCCCGAGCCCGGTGGCCTGGTGCGGCGGCGCGTCGCACTGCACGAGGAACTCGCGGCGCCGCGCCGCGCCGCGCTCCTCCAGCACGCGGTACTGCGGGCTGCGCGCGCGCACGGCGTGGCGCGCCACGGCCAGCCGCGAGATGGGGTTGTCGGCGCCGCCCGCCTCGCCCGCCGCCGCGCCGCCCTCCTGCCGGACCACAACACTACTCTAGTAACTCCGTGTGGACTCGCCACTCGCGCACCCGGCTTCTGGCAGCGTGAGCGAGATGAAACAGTCGTCACATGTCTAGTGTACTTTGATAAGGTTCCTGTACTTCCTTTTTGGTGGGTTGCAACTCCGCATCCCAATATAGTAGACAACACATTAAAGCAACTAATATTTATTTATCTATCGATTTTATATTCAGCCATTACAGTAAATATCAATTCGACTAAAATACACAGATGTACCGCAAAACCAGTAAGTAAATAATAATATTTTGCCACGAACAATTGCAAAATGCCACATCGGTGAATTTGGCCGAACAGGACAGCTGTTGTGATCAACGTCTGAGTTATCGCATCGCGCGAGTGACCGGCGAGTACCAACAAAGATTAGTCGTCGACGGTGGTACTTTATACATTAAATAGCTTGTACTTAAGACACATACTTCTTTTCCCCGGCTATACAGGTTGTGAGAAGCTGCAGTAGTTTTAGGCGGATGAAACGTTCCTTATGTAAAAATTTACGATTCAAAGTGTAACAATGTTACCTACTGAATAAAGATATTTTTGAGTTTGATATACCTTGATGAGGTTCCTGGGCTTCTTCTTGGTGGGCTGCGGCTTGCGCTTGTCGTGGTGCGGCCTGGCTCTGAGCAACGCCGGGGGCCAGCGGCGCCGCATCTCGTCCAGCATGTGTTCAGCCGCGCGCCGCTTCGACACCTTCTTCCCGTTGCCCTCGCCTTCTGTCTCCATGTCGCCCACAGTACATGCTGTTATGAATACCTGTGCAATAGTAAGAGGATGAGATCTTTTATTCTTCATTCTTATTCTAATGGTATATACATAAAAGCTGGACGTTTACTGGAGCGGAATCGGTACCTCATCTGACTCGGCCATCCATACAGAGATATTATGTATTTGAAAGTTACCCTCATATGCGGCGGCCCCCGCTCGGATTTGACGGTGAACTGCACGGAGAGGTTGCGCTTGAGAGCCAACTCGTGTACCAGCGACACCGGGGACTTTACTTCCGAGTTCAGTAGGTCTGCGCCCGCGTCGCCTACGCAATGAAGGAAGGAAACGTATGGGTCAATCAAATAGTTGTGTTCTATTGGAATTACATGAAATGTTCTCAAGGGCAATTAGCCGGTTAACTATGTATCGGTATCTGACCTAATCTGACGTCAGCATAATAACTTTGATGTAACAGTACGTCTCTTCATCTCAACCATGTTTAAAGTTCAAATTAGCCTATAATAGTTTTAATATATCCGATGAATTTACACTCACTGCAAAAAAATCACATGAGAATCTTAGAATTTCTTAAATTTTTGAGATACAACGGCACAAAGTTTAATACACAATTTTATATTTTTGCCTGGCCATTTTAAAATAAATAATATTACTTTTAAATTTTCTTACAGAATAATAATCCGTAAACGCTACCTGTAGCCTGGTATGTTTTTGTGCAGTGGAAAAAAAATTCGATATGTGCGTGTGTAATCTTTTTTATAGATAAATGTACGAGCATACTGACCAGTGTCGGCGTCCCCCGCGCCGGCGCCGGCGGCGGGCGGCGGGCCGGGCGCGGGCGGCGCGTCGTGCGGCGCGCGCAGCTCGTGCAGCGCGCGCGCCGCCGCGTCGTGGCGCGCCGCCTGCGGGGTGCCGCCCTCGCCCAGCCACGCGCGCCCGCCCACGCACACGCGCACCCTGCGGGCGGCCAGCGGTCATAAAACATTGTTCCGGGTACCGAAAAGAATACAGCACCCCGCTAAACACAAGGTGGCTGTGTGACTAGGGACCGACGACCCAACGGTGTTACGTTGGAAGGTTGTATATGTGCGTCGCGCTGTGTAATCTTTGATAGCGCGTGCTAGGCCTGCATTGAATGATGAGCACACCATCTATTGGTTATGGGCAGAACTGGTCAACTAGTTGGGTCCGCCAATTTAGGTGATCCATTTTGATACAGGGGGGGTTAAAATGGCCACATCGAAGCAATTCATCTAAGAAAGCAATATTGCTATTTGACATTTGTTTGCATTGCGCACTTACTTTTATATGCGCGAATGTTAAATTGCAATATTGCTTTCTTAGATGAATTGCTTCGACTTCTTCGACTCTACCAATCGACTGATAAAGTTTTCGGTGAAGTGGTGAGTTTTCAACCTTCATCCGATTATTAGACTCCGTTTTTAGGATTCCGAACCTTAAAACGACAAACGGAACCTTTATAGAATTACTGTCCATTTGATTGTCAAGTTACCCGTAGTTACCCATGTCAAGTTACCCATAGTAACGAGTACGACTGCTACGAGTGGCTACGACTAAAACATCAAGAGTGAATACGACTTGTCGTGTTGATTACTTGACCCCAAGAGGAACTTGGACGTGATTTACGTATGTATATGTGGTAGTGGTGTACCTGTAGACGAGCCCCGGGCTGAGCATGCGGTGGTAGGGGTTGGGCAGGAAGGGCGGCAGGCGGTAGGGCGGCGGCGGGCGGGTGCGAGTCGCGCGGCCGGCGCCCGCCACCGGCGGCAGCGACGTGTACACGGCCGGCTGGCACAGCTTCATGGCCAGCGCGTTCAGTTCCACCGTCGGCATCACCGCACCTGCCACAGACACGCACACAATGCCAGTTGTAGCATAAACTAGACTAGGGCTACGAAGCCGTCGCGACACCGGTACATTCTCCTATCTTCTTCTTCTGTGTGGGTTGTAAGGTGGAGTGCCAACCTCATCAACCCTGGTGTCAGGGTTACTATTGAGCCGCCAAAGGCCACTGACATGGCTCATGTAACGACTATATACATCAGTAAGTAGTAACCGGGACCAACGGCTTAACGTGCCTTCCGAAGCACGGATCATCTTATTTTCGGACAGTCTGGTGATCAGCCAGTAATGTCCTTACCAAACTAGGGACTACAAAGTAATTCTCGTATCGTGTAGGCTGTGAGGTGGATTACCCGGGCGCGTGTACGTACCGGCGTGGCGGTGGTGCTGGTGCGCGGGCGGGTGCGGCGGCTGCGCCCGCGGCGGCGGCGGCGGGTAGCCCGTGCCCGCCAGCGCCGCGTGCGCCGCCGCGTGCTGCGCGCGCTTGATGGACGAGCCCTGCACATTTACAACAACGGATCAACCACAGTACCGCATCGGACTTTCCTATGCATCTATCCAGTGACATTACTACAGTACTGAAAAACTAAAGCGGAAACAAGACGAGCGGAGACGTGAGAAATCGATCAGGTCAGTGCGAGCGAGCGAGATATAAAACCTTAAGTTTACGATCATTTTGAATGATTCATTAATATCACCTATTGAAATGTTTATATTTCATTCCGATACTTTTTACGTACCTCAGCAGTATATTCTTCAGTATCACCCAAACGGAGTGTTACTGTGAATACTTTCTTGTGCGCGGGACCCGTTTCTGATGTGAGGCGATATTGATGCTTAATCTGTAACAAGTTTCATACAAACAATTTATATACGTGCTATTAAATTAAATTCTTTTAAAATGTTAATGAAGCGAGTCACACGTGTAGGTGTTCACGTCAAAAAACAGAGACTGCCAGACAGACGACAAACGACACCCATAGAAACAATACTTATATGATTTTAATAAATAATATAGTGTATGTACACACGAGATAAATGCTCACGGCAGAAAATGCGAAACGAGGGGGTTAAGCCACATCGAAGCAATACATCTAAAAAAGCAATATTGCTATGACATTTGCGCATATAAAAACAAGTGCGCAATATCAATAAATGACAATTGTTTGGGACTTTCCAGGGTACGTTCCCCAAAAAAATATAGATGGCGCTGTACGGATTTGACGTCGTTTAACCTAATTTTAGGGATAACAGACATAAGCAACTTTTACCTTTATAAGTGCGACATTATGTCACGGTTTTCTATGACGTCACAGATTGTTCTAATACAAATTCCATAGTAATTTCGTGTTTTGACGTTTAGTAAAAAGTATCTGATTTGACTAGTTGGCAACTAGCCTATTATCACGTTAAATCCATCTATATTGCTTTTAGGGAACGTAATCTGGAAAGTTCCCCATTACTTCGGTGTGGTTTTTTAAACAGAGAATAAAAAGCGATGTTTACCTTATTGTACCTGGCCAGTTCGTTGACCAGGCACATGGGCGTCTTCTCTTTACTGTTGGCCGCCGGCGACGGGCGAGGCGCCTCGCTGTCGCCCGCCGCCTCCGCCGCCGCCGCCTCCGCGCCCGCCGACGGGCTCGAGCTCGAGGGCGCTGTGCTTGGTGGGCTCGCTACTGCTGTTACGGGCACACCACGATACGTAGAGTGAGTGAAGAAATGGGCATCTACTATCAGGTGAGAACAATCTCCACAAGGTCAAATATGGAGTTAATTATTTAGAAACCTACGCAAAGAACACCTTGTTTGTTGGGCCCATGAGGCTTTGACATATACACACACACACACACACACACACAGGAGGTATCTTAGGGTGGTATTAATAAACTAATCTCAGCTGAGACTGCCCTCAAGACTATCCTCAAGTCCCTGTTTTTATAAGAACTGTCACATTGACATGATCTTGACGGCAGTCTTGAAACTGAGATTAGTTTATTAATACCACCCTTAGAACCCTGTCGCACCATCTTTAAAAGTGGTTATCTTGTTTCTTTTATTTTTATAAGGTTCTAAATATATGCTATATTTAAAGGACTACACAGTCACATAGAGAAAATAGAAACAATAATTATAATATGCTACATTTCTTCTTCCTTCAGAATTTTATTGTTTCATTTGTCTAAAGTTATGAAACATACATTATTTTATTTAGGTTCAACATTAAAAACTGAAAACGTAATAAAATAATATAAAACGTAAACGGAATATAAGTATACGACCCACTGCTGGGCACAAGCCTCCCTTCAATCGATCGGAGAGGGTATGGAGCATACTCCAACACGCTAAAAAAACGTAATAAATAAGTAGTAATACGTAAATTTTGGAAAAAAACTCTATCGGCACTACACAAGACACCCATTGGAAAACTACAACTATATACAAAGCCATAAAAAATAATTAAAAAAGTTGTAATGTAACCTCTACCTTTCCATGCATAATACACAGACTACTAAGAATACATCAACTACTCATCACTAATTTAAGAGCCACGCTCTTGTCGGTGTAGTATTTTTCATGCTATATTTTGGGGAAAAATAGGGCAGTGGTTTCCCTCTTGCCTTCCGCCCCGCAGTACTCTGTTTGACGCGAGTGGGATGGCGCCCAGAGCAGTCTATTTCAAAGCCGTACTACGACTCCTGTCTTTCGCGTCTGAATAGTACTGACAGTTACTGCAGCCCTCTGTCAGGTTCCAGGTTACAGTCCCTGTGACTCGTCTCTTCCGTCCACAACGTGAACAACACCAACACACATCAACTACTAAGAAAATAAAAAACTACAACTATTTAACGTAGCATGATTAGAATGACAACAGGATAGAGATGGTACCTCGCCTAGCGCGAAAGAGACGAGAGACATGTCTTTCGCACTAAAAGTATACAGAATACAGTTTATTATGAAAGAGACGAGGACTCTAATCACATATATACATAAACTCACGCCCGTAATCCCTAACGGGGTGCGCAGAGCCATAAGTAATCATAAACAACTTGTAGCCAGTGTTGATGCGAAATAAGATGGATGGATAAGATGAACCCATTAATTTTAGCATAGAATAAGGAATTATACTATATGTAGAACGGCAACTCTCCGCTCCCCACCAGCGGCTGAGCTAGGTTTACCTCACCCCCCTCGGACATAGTATAGTTTAGTCTTCAATCGTATTACGGCACACACAGATGCGCGTGTACCATAACGTCAATGTGTGGTGTCTGTGTAAAACAAGGTTTTTTGTATGAAGTGTCCGGCGTATGACATTACTCCATCATGTTAGAAATGACACAATCCATTGGTCGGATTTTACGAAATGCCCGGGAATAATCATGATACGTTAAACAGGCTACACTTCTAAATAACCGGCACTAAACATAACGTATAAATAATCTATAAATCTATGCACGACACAGAACTACGGAGTAGAAGCGAACAATGGAAACCCAGACTGACCAAAGTCAGCGGCGAGCTTCGACGGCGGCGACATCACCGGGGACGAGGGTCTGTGCAGGCCTGCACGTCCATACAAAAGTAACATTTAATACATTAAAAGAATTAGAAAGTCACTGTGGTTCTGTGGTTCACGGCTTGCTTCTCAAATGGGGAGCCAGTCTGGCTGGGGCGTTCGATGCCGCGTAGATTAGATAGGCACATGCTTTCAGCGCCATAGCCTAGGCTTTGGCATTATGCTTAAGGTGGAACCGTTTCGGTATACATTAATTTTAAAAGTATTATAATGTCAAACATAGACTTCGTATAAAAAATAGACAACCAATCTCTGTAAAAAAAGTGTCCGCGGCGCATCTTGTCACAAACGACAACGTGTAACGACACTGTACACTGCACTTTATTTGAACAGCCATAACATCTTATTTTGAAGAAACGAGCTTATACTGTCTAAATGACTAATGTAATAGAAAAAGTCCTTAGTGAATGTGAGTCTATTTGTTTATAGGATGTCAAATAAATATTTTCTTCTTTTGCTTCTTTTCCATGTGTTACCTGTGTGTGTGGCCGGCGCGCTGGGCTCGGGCTGCAGCGGCTCCGGCTGCGCGTACGGCGGCGGCATCACGCCCGCGCTCCCGCCGTACCCGCCGCCCAAGTACGGCCGGCGCATGGGCTTCATTGGTTGGGAGTGCTGCACACACAATGTTCACGCGTAAATACATTTATAGGTGATCATTTGACAAGAGTAGAAAACGAATAAGGACTCGCAATAGTTTTTGGCTGTTATTAAAAAGTGAAAAATACTAAAATGAATTTGTGACGTGCTAAACATCTCCTATTGTGCACCATGTTTCCCATTCACACCAGACATTGATAATAGAACTTCAAGTTTAATTATCAACTAAGTACCTACAGATAATTATAAGTATTGTATACCGGAGGCATGGAGTGGTGCTGCTGTGGCGGATGATGTGGCATAGCCCGGATGGGGTGTGGCGCACGCTGCTGGTGATGTGGCACGGGCATGGCGCCCAGGCCGCCCAGCGGGCCGTGGCCCGCGTGGCCTGCGTGGCCACCGTGAGCCGCCACGCCGTGCGCGCCCAGCCCGCCGCCACCGCCCACGCCGCCCACCGCGCCACCGGGTCCCAGCGGCACCCTTTAATCACACACAACAAACTTACGGTTTTCTGCTATCCTGGTACATGATGACTCCCGACAGCACCGACGTCGTAACAATCCGAATCGCACTTATTTTATAAGTCCACTTCTTCACACAGAATTCGGTTATACCGGCGGACAGTTCACAAAGGGACATGTGAGAAATTAACCACTTTCTCCTTGCAAGGGTGCGAGCGGAGTCCTGCTCGCCGCGGCACTGTTATTCCAACTGCCCGGCCCTTTCAATGCTTTGATATATTAGTCTGAGTGGAGAAAGAAAGGCGGACCTTACATTCATTACTCCTGCTCCGTACATCAATGGAGACGTCGTCATATGTTCCATTGTGAGGCCCTATCGAGACCAGTTTTAGTGACAAAGAGTGCCGCAAAGAACCCTCGACATATCAACAAACTACACTACATTAGCATATGAATGCCGTCGCCGCGGCCACCGCTCATAAAACACAGACATTTTATTAAATAGTGTCAATGTTTGAGTGACCAATTCATGTTGAAATTATTCTTTTTGTGGCATGTCACCTAATACTATTGTTATTTTAATAAGTACAGATGGTTACTTTCCATTTCTTGGGGCAGAGTTAAATGGAGATTTGGAATGAAGACTATGTAGTTCCTTTTTCTAGATTTGTAAAGTAGTTAATATTCGAAACTTTGAACTTTTCTAGTTTAAGCCTTGACATAATCCAAATGAAAATGGGGTCATAAGTAGTTCAGTAACCCACACGATAGAAGAAGTGGTTCAGTACCTCTCACAGCTTTTAATGACCTACAATGGCCCCGATTCCTGCAGACACCACTTAATTTTATTTTAAGTTATACCTGTCATTTTCTTATCCGCCAACTGTTCATTTTAAAATGAATGAATAACCCGGGCGAATAAAATAGGCATCTCGCTAATATGTAACCCATTTGGCGTGTGCTGTCAACTTAATTCTGTCGGGTTATTGACCAATTTAAAATTTTGGAAGAGGTTTTTAAAGGATGATGAGTCAAAAAGTTCCCCTCTATCAACAGATTCCAGACATATCTCATTCGAAGCATCTTAGTGAGTTAATATTTTTGTTCTATGGCGACTTTCTCGAAATACGGAGGGTTTAGCCGGAAATCAGGTTCTTAAGTACGATTTTGTGTACCGCCTGGTACAACATTGTTTCAACCAATTTCGATTTTCAAACCCCATGGAATTTAAGTTATAACTAATTGGTAATCTTTTTACCGACTTCAAAAAAGGAGAAGGTTCTCAATTCGACCGTATACTTTTTTTTTAATGTTTGTTTGGGCATAACTTCGTCGTATATGAACTAATTTTGATAATTCTTTTTATGTTCGAAAGGAGATATACCCAAGGTGGTCCCATATCAAGGAAGTCAGGGTCTGATGATGGAAGACCAGATAAATCCAGGGGAATTTTTAAAAATCGTAGGGGCGACTAGTGCGTTTGTAAAGTCAAGTGGTCGGATCGGTCTCTAGGCCCCGGAAAAACTTCCAGACCTTCGGAAACTGGTCTGGTGATATTGTAGTAAGGTTGTTCTAGCATTTACTTGGCACCGACTTCAGAATTATAAAATAAATTAACTAATTGAAGATATTATATACTTATTACTTTGTGCGAAGTAAATTTGCATTTGAAGTCGGTTTTTTTTTGATAATTTTTTTATTTTAAAGATAATAATGAAATACAATAAATTACCTATTGGAAGGGGGGATGGGTCTCATACAGTTAAGGTCATGGTTCCATAAACTTTATGTCTGTCCATTACTCATCCCTTTCTTTTTCAGCAGATAAGAAAATGACAAGTATAACTTAAAATAAAATTAGATAGTGTGTATGGGAATCAGCACTATTAACCAATTATATTATGTTCACTAACATAAAATGATCATACAATGGTATTCAAATTTCCACATTTAGACTCAGGTGGTCTATTATGTGTGCCGTTGTTGGCTATGTTCACCAATCTAACTCCTTCCTTAAGTTTAGAAGCCTCCTGGGGTTTTCACAAAATAAACTTAGGGCTTCAGATTTTGAGTTGTTAAAGAGACATTGTGAAAAAAGATCCCGACAAATTGAGATCCTCCTCGTTTTTTTAAGTTGGTTAAAAATATTAGAGTAATCTTATCAGAAAATTTATATAATATAATAATTAGATAACCACCAGGTGCCATTCTACAGATATGTAGAATCTTGATTTATTATTGAATAGGTGCCTATTTATTCATCAATCAACTGATATTTGAGATCAAGCGTTACGTTACAATTACAAGTAACAATGGTGAATGCAGGTGTACGGACAAACCAAGACTAGATTTAATCTTAATATTATGTTTATTCTTGTTAAATAAATAATAACAATAAACAAATAAATAACTGGGCTTGGCTTATATGTGATATGAATATTAAACGTGTTTTTGTAGAAGTGTTTGCATTTGCAATTTGAACTAAATGCCCATTTCCCTTCTCCAATTATGAATGCTCCTCTCATCTACTAATTGTTCAATCAACACAAGTTTGTTAGAACAATAATGCATTCTTTTGTCTACAATGTGACCGGATACTGTTTGAACAATGATACTTTAATAGCTAACATATAGGTAATAGTGAACTCGCAGCAAGTATGTTACAGTTACAAAGTCTGTACAAATTATACTAGGAATATTTCACAGAATTTTGTTCTCTTAATATATATGAATTCTGTGACAGGCATGTTTCCTTTTAGTACCAAATAAATAAAATTTATTTTAGAATTCTACTTTTGTTTTAAGTAAGGTAGATAATATAGTACAGCTAGATTTGTATTTTTCCTAACCCCAAATGTTGTAGTTTCTTAACAAATTATGTGAATATACACAAAGAAATCATATTGGAAACTACAAATCATTCACATAGGTTATAAGTACGTAACTATGACAAATTATGGGTGCACACAATTTAGTCCCCTTTCAGGAAGTCACTCATCATTTATGAAAATGTCATTCTTGTTGACATGATAGGTAACTAGTGATGCATGTCGCATGCAAACACAAAACCAGAAATAGAAAACGAACTTGGCATTCGTGTGATGAATTACTTCCGTTTGCAACTAATATTTAAACGCAAATAAATAACAAAAAGCTGAACGTTACTCTACCTAGTGAGAGTTACGTGCCTGTTCTCCCGGTGCATCTGGTGTGGAGGCATCTGGTGATGACCCGGCATGCCTTGGTGCGTCGGCATGTGCTGCGGCGGGTGCCCCGACATCGGCTGATGATGCATGTTCGGGTGATGCATCATCTTCTGCACAAACCAAAACAAACTCCAACGTTTTTACCACCAACAAAACGACCCCAATAAATCACGGGCAAACGCACGTTTTCCCCGGTGAAATTCTTACCGTTAATTAATGTCGAGTATTAAATGAAATCCCGGCTATCCAATGAACATAAATCCGCTCTCGAATCACTCGAAAATTATTTTATTTTGGCGAACAGTAAAGAAAATCGTTTCGTTCAACATGCGGCCATGTTAAAAATGTTGCCATTCCAAATGACATACTTTCTATTTATCATATAAAATAAATAGAAAATTATCATTAACATGCAGCTAAGTAAATAAAATAAATCATCAAACACTTACAATCTTTTCCATTGATATTTAAATCCTATATTTTTCTCATGCCAATCGAAATACACATTGTATTATTTATTGGTAGATTTTTTTGAGTTTAGTAGAATTTTTAGCGCCTTTTTTCAACGTCGGTTGATTGATAGGAAAGTAGATGCATTTTCCTGACTAGAGCGTAGACTTTTGAAATTATAATGGTATATATCTATAAAATGACTTCGGGTCAAAAGTAAAGTCCGCGCTACGGAAGAAGTCCCGCGGCTGTAGCGCTGTCGTCGCAGTAAGTTACAAACAAATTACAAATCATGGATACTTCTCTCATGGCGCGTATTCTTCTTTTGATCCGAAGTCACCTATCAATATTCGAAGACGTTTATGAATTGTTTCATTACTGTGAGCATCGTCATCGGCCACATTGATATATAATAATGTAACTTACTATATATATTTAATAGTTGATCTATAGATCAACCACATATAACGGTCTATGTTATTAGAAAGATCTCAAAGAACACAATCCCTGTTCGTTTTTACGATATGCCAATATGTATTGGAAGTTTTTTAATTTTTAAAGCATGCAAGAATGAAACATTACTATTTTTTCAATACAAAAAGAATATTTTATTTTCATTACAGATTATCTTAGTATTCTAATAACTTGAGTTTTACAGTTCTGTTTGACAAATATAAAGGAACACAACAGATAAAAAGTGGAAGTAGTCTTCATCATTGTTGATTTGCACATCTGTTAGATTTGAATAGACGGGCTCTATTTCTTCCAGCGAACTATCGAGGCTCTCGTCACTGTCCCTTGTGGTCTCCGCCCAAGACACACGCTTAGAGCTTCTGGAAGCTTCCTTCTTCTTGTCAGAAGCTGGGGTAGAGTGGGAGACGGGAGACGGTGGTCCTTTAGTCGGTGTCTGGGCACATTTATCTAAATAATGTTTGCGTAAAACATACTCGCGCATCGAGTCATGCGATACTCTTTTTGGAGGCGGTGGTGGGGCCAACGCACGATCATCATCATCGATACAAATATTATCCTTGTCTTTTCTTGCATCTTCAATTTTTTTCAACTCGGTGTCATCGGCAGCTAGAGGCCATGCGCCCAGTTTGTTGCGGATGAGATGCGGGCGCGCGTGTGCGGCACACAAGATACGCTTGCGCACAAAGTCGTGGAATGCGGTGAGTTCGGAACTGAGTTCACGGCGAACCAGTTGCTTATGG
This sequence comes from Pectinophora gossypiella, assembly GCF_024362695.1. Taxonomy (NCBI): domain Eukaryota; kingdom Metazoa; phylum Arthropoda; class Insecta; order Lepidoptera; family Gelechiidae; genus Pectinophora; species Pectinophora gossypiella. The sequence goes on from NC_065405.1 coordinate 4,900,366, forward strand.
CGGGAAGGGACATTCGGGTCACGTACGGCTAGTAGCGCCTGTGGAACAAGCAAATTATATTATAAGAAATAAAATCATATTGTGTATTATGTATTTGTGTTAATAGTTTGTTAAATTAATGCCTAATTTTTTTTACTGTACATTATTTATCATATCTTGGCACATAATTAGAATATCTTTTGTTTGTATAGTGTACCTGGGAGGCGAGCAGCGTGGCAGCAGCCTGCGTGGCGCCGGCGACGAGCCGCTCGTTGGGCCAGGGCACGGCGCTGGCGACGGACGAGATGCTGGTCAGCGACTCGCTGCGGTTGGCGCGGCGCGAGTCGCCCGGGCTGCCGCACGAGCACGCCCGGCGCCGGCCGCGCGGGGAGCGGGACCCGCTGCCTTCCTCCGCGTGATAAGCCTGCGAGGTGAATATATCGTGGTCAGATCTTAGAATTGATCATATCATAATGTGCTCGACCATTTCATTAAATGGTCATATTTCATGAAATAGCCAACTTAAGTTGACCATATCGTTGAAACGTCAATGTTTAATGATATTTCAATCAACGTTTGGCCATATCGTTATTATAGGCGGTGTCCATAAAAATGCGAATAGTCGATTAATTTCTTAGATCCAAATTATTTACCCAATCAATACTATCGATATGGAAAATTGTACAATTACATTGATTCGTCGATTATTATATCAATCAAGTTTTAAATATAATCGACACCAGTGCCACTAACGGTGGGTAATGTTATTAATTTTACGATATGATTGCCAATGTTTGGCCATATCATGAAGTAATCATGCAGTTAGTTGCTCATGTCGTTCACTGATCTGTTCATTGATCTGGTCAAATTACATCATGATGTGGCCAACCAGTGATACTATTTCATGAAATATGACCATTTCATTAAATGATCGAGCACATTATGAAATGATCAATTCTAAGCTCTGGCCACGACAAATACATGTTTACGCCGAACTTACTTTAGTTAGTGATGTTCCGAATATCCGTATCCGTATCCGCGGATATCCGAGATAAAAGAAAACTTCGTATCCGTATCCGTGTCCGTTACTTTTCACGCGGATCTTTTACGGATATTTTTCAGGTGATTAAGTAGAATTATTAAATAAAAAACTATAAAATTCCATTCAGATTATTTTACCATAACCAAAACAAAAGTACTACCCGCGCAATGCAAGTTAAAACGTGTCCTGCCTGTCGTTGCGGCGAGCGAAGACGTCAACTATCGTTTCAAGGTCGCGGGCGCCGACACCAATCGAATAATATCGAATAAGAAAATAAAGATCCGCATCCGCGGATATACATTTTTAACGATCCGGCAAATCAATACTTTAGATGCCTATTTGTACGAATTCGGCTCCCGCGTATATTTACGAATACGCACGAACAATCCCAACCTCCAAGTATTATGAGAGTGCACACACTGTCTGGGAGATGAGCGTCATACAAAAGCGTTCGTAGGTGTATGAGTTTAAATGCCACTTACATGGTTAAGAGATCTGGTGAGTAAACAAATGGCCGCCAGAAGCGTGCCGAACGTCAACTGCGGGAATGGTTCGTAGGATATCTTGGGGGCTCCGAAGTGAAGTTCCACGAGAGGCTGCCAGCGTTCCAGGTCCAGCCCAGGGTCCGCCAGTAGAGACAGCAGATCCGGGCTGAACGCTAGCAAGCAGAGCGTCGCCATGTGCAGTATTTCGAGAGTCCTAAGGAAAAATATGTTTTATTATATAACTGCAATTTCATGTGGCTGTCCATGCACTAGGCAAGTAAAATTGACCGTTCAAAAAGTTTATCAAATAAGAATAAATAATATTGAGCTAGGATTTTCTTACTTTGATCTGGCTGGATTATGGGCGCAGAGCCAATTATTTCATATTTAACAGAAAATATTATAATAGTTACATTATGTTTCAGTAGCTTAGTAAACCATATAGCAACTTTCGCAAAGGCCGGTCATAGGATGGGTGACCACAAAAAAAAGTTTTCATCTCGAGCTCCTCCGTGCTTCGGAAGGCACGTAAAGCCGTTGGTCCCGGCTGCATTAGCAGTCGTTAATAACCACCAATCCGCAGTGGGCCCGCGTGGTGGTTTAAGGCCCGATCTCCCTATCCATCCATAGGGAAGGCCCGTGCCCCAGCAGTGGGGACGTTAATGGGCTGGTGATGATGATGATGAGTAAACCATACCTGTGTAATACAGGAGCTTGGTTGGCAACCTCTTCCATGGACTGTAAAGCCGGATCGGACGACCGCCGCGCGCGCATCATCAGCGTCACACATTGATACAAACATGCGCTTATGCTGCGCTGTAAGACAAAATCAAATCATAATTTAGTAAGAGTACTTTGGTATCGGTATAAAAACTGTAAACACAATTAAAACGAGAACTTACCATAATCCCAGTCAAAGAATTGATATTCTGGATGCGCCATCGTGCCTCAAATTTGACAAGCTGTACTACAAGGTTCAAGGTAGAGGCGCAAAGGTTCAGGGAGTCTAAATTTGCAATCTGTCGTGGCATCAAGACGGCTTCTATCAGATGATCCAAGTGGACTCCGACGAACGTGATCGCGTCACTAGCGAAGAACTGGCCATGCTTCATCACCATCATGGATATGAAATCCAAGCTGTATGAGTATACCTTCCACCATTCTTGAGGCTTCCATGTCAAAGATCCTCCGTTAGAATCTATTTTCGGTGGCAAGAGCTGCAGCCACATAAACTGGTCTACATCACTGAATAACAAATCCTTAGAAAATGGACCTCTTGCATAAGCTGTTAGACAACGTAGCGCTGCTAAGGATGTCTGGTAGTGACGTCTGTTTTGCAAACAGATTTGTAAGCAGCAGAGAACTTTGTTGATGAACCTGCTGGACTGGAACCAGTGCGACAACCCTGAGAATATGTCATCGTACAACTCCAGGCACTGTTCCAACATCGCCAAAGATAACACTACAGGAGGAATATCTTCTCTGATTGCATGTCCATTCTCTTTCCTTTCTATTTTGGGCTCGTCTTTGATATAGTCAAATAATTTCTCAAGTTCTAAGCTGTTGATATTCGTCACAGCTCGAATTATGTTTTGTGCTAAAACGCTGTTCGCTTTAATTTCGTAATCCAAGCTACTGATAGCAACAGTCCCGATTGAGAGAATTGCTCTGATAGCTCGTAGGTGCAGGCACTCATAAACGATTGCCGTATTAGTAAGTAAACAATCAATTTGTTTCGCGCTCACTTTTCTGTTGTCAAAACAGTCGTCTTTGAAGTTTGCTAACATTATAACATACAACTCAGCCAAAATGACAACCAACCTGCCATCCTTGAGTTCGTCGAGTTCATTCAACAGAGCATTCATACAGGGCGCAACCATTTTCGCCTTATGTGCGATGTTCAAACTGAAAGGCAAACATTTGCAGAAGATTGTTGTGAAGTCTTTCCATGAAGTCAACAGTCCCAACCAAACTGGAACTTTATCTACCACTTCCTCCGTATCTTCTCTGCCTTTAAAAGAGAATATATATTTGATCCAGGTATCCAAATGTTTCTTGCTGACATCGAAAAATTGTTCAAGCATCTCTTTCAAATTGGAGTCTACTTTTCCTCTAGATACAAATAATTCTATTCCGAGGACATTGAATATCTGTGTGTAAGTTCTAAGTCCTGGTTGAATTTCATTGAAAAGTGGACTCGTTAGATGTTCCCAGAATTTTGGATTTTCTCGCAATTTCTTTACCAGAATTTGCATGTTATTTTTCCATAGAGCATGGAATAGCCCCATCATACATCCTAAAAGTGGACTGTGAAGTAATTTGGCGTCCTGAAAAAGCAACCATATATTTAGAATCAAGTGCCTAATCCAGTAAATTAATAGTAACTGAATTTTAACAACATACCGATTTCACAGTACCCAGATAGTCCGCCAAGTACCCTAAGATACCTTCAAAACTATCATCGGTATCCAAAGTCTTTTCTTTTCCACATTTGTCCTTTTCTTTATCTTCTGCCTTTGCATTCACGTGGTTCATCATGAAGAAAGCTTCAGTGAGGCCTGGTTGTTTTCCGATGCATGTTGCTACAAATTCCAAGATGGCTACTTTTAAGTCAATAGTTTCATATTCGTCGCGGAGTCGATCGAGGAACATTACTCGAACTTGATAAGCAGTCATGTCCAGAGACGCGAAGAGGGACATTTGAAAATCCTAAAAAGGGAAATAAAAAATAATATTTATAAGTGAGAAATAAAGTGAGCAACAGTTTACGAAATGTTGCAAACTTACGTCTGCAAATCTCCTCAATAGTCGACAGCACAAAACTGGTAAATTCTTATTGAACGCGTGGTTGATGTAGCTGGCCACCTTCGGCACCACTTTCAAAGAATCTTTCTGTTTATTTTGTGCGAATATAAGATGTTCCAAAGGCGTGACCTCACTCCTTTCCGATACCATTGTCTTCAGTCGTAGTGCGAACATTATAATTGCCACGCATCTTTGTATAGCAGACAGATACTGGGATCCTGTTCCAGATATCCAGTTTGTTTCGTCTTGAATCATACTTTCTAATTGGTTGTTACCTAAAACAAATTGTGATTTATACACATTTTGAGAATATCTTAAAATGTTTTCAAGAATAAGTCGTTACGACCATAATGTTGCGATGTTACTTACCAGCAGAAATAATCTTCAACAATTCCAAAGCGTTTTCTGTGTGCAACAAGCTGTAAACACACGTGCGTTTCAGCTTAGAGGTGCCATTACCAGTGTCTTTGGTCTGCTCTAATACCAGGGTCAGGAACCTAGCACAGCGCTGTATCAAGTCGCGACGTTGACTGGTGTTACTATAACGCCAGCCACATACGTTTGGGAATACCTCACGAAGAGTCAGAATGAGACCCGGGTGGATTATGTCTGTCGTAATCCGCTCGTCAAATGGGGCCTGAAGAGAATATAAATTAATCGTTGGTCCTAACTAAAACGTCAAGACTGTAAAATAGAAACATATGTCATTTACCTCATGGAAAGCGCATAGCATATCAATGTATGCGCCCAAAAAGTAATAACTTCCAGTAGGTTGCTCAATTGTCACTAGATATGAGCCAACGGCAGCAGAGTCGAAAGACACCCCGTTCGCGTATTCGACATGGGTCAGGTGGTGATTTATTATACGTGGAAGAAGACCAGTATTTATCAGCCTAGAAATAAAGAAGAAAATATTAACATGCCGAATAAATACAATAATATCTTAGTCTAGCCAAGGAGCTCACCTTAAATGTATTTCCTTTGGGAAAGCAGGAATCAAAGCAGTGCAGACCTCGAGACATTCAACCAATAAGGCCAATGGTGGTGTTTCTGTTCTCATGAATCTCACCAACACATCAAACACTCCCTCACTGGGCGCGACCAAACTCTTTGGAATTTCTCTGTCTTCTACCAATGTTTTTAGTACCCCTTTCAACACTTTGGCTCCCTCATACACTCGCTGAAGCGTAACATTTATGTTTTGTTGATGGTGTTGCTTTCTATCTAATGCTTTTTCTATCTCATTGTTTAATATTGTCCAGTAAGAGTATGGTGTTCGGAAGTGTATCATGGTACCCTCTTTTCTCTCCATGATTGTAGCTCTAGAGCCCGACTCGATGCGGTAAGAAGGGTCTCCAAGAGGGAAGTATTCTCGGCCCACAACAGCATCGTCATTTTGTAAAGACATTATTGGTACAGAATTTGGGTTGTAGATTTCGGTGTATACTGGCAGACACTTTAGTTCAGCTATCAACTGTAAATAATCACCAAACTCTACTTTATACAAAGCACTGAACAGGAACAGATATGTACCTAAATGTTAAACAACCTTAAAGCTCGATACTTACGTTTCTAACACTGCACTTTCCACCTTGCGCTAACCCAGCCGCTAAAGTAGACAGTGCACTAAAGTTATATGGGAAAAACTCTAATGCTGTATTCCACAGTGAGACAATTCCACATCCTTCCTCCTTTTGATGGAGCTCCCAGAACTGACAGGCGATCTCTTGGGAACGCAGCAGATCTGCACATAGCTGCATGATGCCGGCTTGATGGCTAATGGTACCGTCGCCGTCAAATTTGTCACACAGCTCGTTTAGAAGCTTGAACATGCGTTTTCTGGTTACCAAAGCGCATTTTGATTTGTCCTGAATTACAATAAGGTATGGTATTATTATAGGGGTTTTGTGAATGTATTTATTTAGATTTGGAGAGTGTATACAAGGGAAAACTTACAGACAATACAGAGCTGTTGAGCATTTGTTGTAGGAATTCAAAAACGCGCATTCGCAATGCTGTGGCTCCATAATGTTGATACTGACTTTCAAAAAGTTTCATGTGTTGGACACTCTGAAAAAGAAACAAGATAGAAACAAGTTTTTTATAAGATCATAACAAAGAGGCAAAATTAAAGTCACACATACCTTCAAAGTCAACAGCATCCAAGTCAATAACATAGCACTGTGCTCTGTATTTTTCTGGAGTTTAGTGAGTTCATATTCAACTGATTCTTTTGTGGATTCTATCCATGAAGGTAGGTTTTTACTGAAAATTACAAGTCACATGAATTAAACAATATTTCGAACAATACTTTACCAAATTTAATCACACTTACATTTTACTATCATCCAGAATGACCATAAACAAACTGACTTCCATGTACATAATCCTCATACAAGGCTCTCTGTGCCTCTCCTCCAACAAATCATGGTAACCCTGATTCTTACCAAAACTGTGCTTTCTGAACAACCCAAACAGCTTTTTGAACTGTTCTTCAGAGAATGATTCTTCGTTTGCTATTAGCATGAGTATTTGAAGGATAGCAAGTTGTTCCCTAAGATTGGCTTCTGCCCATTCTTGTCTGACTGTCTCACTTGCAAAGTCACTCTGAATTTTCCTAGGTGGAGGAGCAGCAGACAATAACTTCTCAAATTGTGAAAGAAGTGATATTTTTATGTTCTCAATTCCTATATCACAGATTATTTTTTCAAACTGTTCTTGATATTTATGATTTGTATTGTCTTTGAACTGTATTATGTATAGTAATAGCTTGAGCAAGAACAGTCTCTCATTATAATAAAACTTCCATACATTTGGCAGAAGGAAAGTAGGTCTTGTGTCAACAAAAGCAACATTTTTAAGGGCATTTGTTGGTGTTCCATATGAAATATCACACAAGTAGTGTTTTATTATTTCCCATAATTGGAAGCAATCCACATCCTAGAATTAGAAACAAATTAAGGGTTACTTAATTACTATAATAAGTATATTCTAAATCCTAAGTTTGCAGCAATGGACAGTAAAAAAAAGAATAACAAAGGTTCTCTAACAAAAGCTCTAAAGTAATTGCATGGAATAGTATGGACGGAAAAGTATGGGATCTTTATTTTTAAAATCACCATAATTGAAGCAGTAGAACAATAAACTTGAAATACTTACGACATAGTTTTGTAGCGTCTGTACTACACTCAGCAGTTTGGCCTGGTCAGAGTGCTTTGACTGCAACTTAGTATAAGCGTCGGCTTTGAATGGCTTGTAACTAGCGAGGCCCTGACGGAGTCCATCGACCACATTATTACATTCCAACACTTTCGCCACCTCCTCCTTCGACAAGCTCTCTGACGTCGTCCAACGCCACAAGCGTTTCCAATAACTAGACAAAAATTTGCTTAATAAATAGACGCCTCAGAGGAAGGTTACTAAACAAACGTATTTTGTAATAATGATGGTGGTGAAAAAAGCCTTGTACTTACCTTACATTACAGGCCATTATTATTGTATTGACTAACAAACACTACTGGGGCGGCAGATGTTTCTTTAATTAATAATAATAAATAAAACCAGCAAATCCAGCAATTACCGCCACATTTTTAGGTTATGATTCGTAACTTCAAGTCTTTAACTGATACAACGTTTTGTTATTGGATCTATAAAAGAAAAGATTGTCATTCGAAATTTTTGTTTAAATAATATAAATCCACAATTCAGTTCTGAAAAATTATACATCTTTCATAATGTAGTAACTGATAAATATTTATTTAATATTTTTATTTTATCTTTTGAGTCTCACAGTTAACTAAACGCATGAATAACGTCAATATTGCTATTAGTAAAAAACATTTGTTATTTAGAAATAACTTGCAAAGTAGGTAAACCAAAAACCGTCCGTTTGCTGTACTCATTATTTACGTTATATGTTGTTTCTATATCTTGTATTTCCGTATTTGTTTATGTTATGTTACCCAACAACCACAAGAGAAGAGAGAGTTAAGTATAGTAGGCCATGATGTAAAAAAATATAAAAAATGACAGTTAATTGACGTTTATCGATCAACGTCACCATCACACATGTCCGGTCGGCCTCAAATCTCTCTTGCCGTTATCAAGTTTAATTTAGATAGGTATACATTTTAATTTAGATAGTAAGTAGTCATTGCACGTGACGTGACGGACTTGTCGTCAGTGGACATTTATTTAAATTAAGAAATATCCATAGTTCATAGGTTATTTTCAGTACAAGTTCGTATTAGGTTCTTTCACCGATATGGCTCCTGCAGCTACAGCATTAAAAATTCAACCTGATGAAGACCCTATTGGCATCAGAGCAGTGCTCCTTGGGCCACCCGGCTCCGGCAAGGGAACTCAGGTATGAAGTTATCTTTGTTACCTTTGACCTCTGACAATAGGCACCTTGAAACTTTCAATGTTATACCCTACTCATCAATGATGAATGGTAATTGACTTCTTATTGAGTCTTTACTGTTACATAATCGTAGGTGGACTTTAATTGACGATTGTGCATGTTGTCTTTGTAGGCACCCCGCCTGAAAGAGAAGTACTGTGTATGTCACTTATCTACCGGCGATATGTTGCGCGCCGAGGTGGCGTCGGGCTCCGACCTCGGCCGCCGCCTCAAGAAGGTCATGGATGAAGGCAAGCTGGTATCCGACGAAATGGTTGTTGACATGATTGATAAGAACCTGGACCAGCCTGAATGTAAGAACGGGTTCCTGCTGGATGGTTTCCCCAGAACTGTGCCGCAAGCACAAAAGGTAAAATTTTTGTTTATTGTTTTGTAATCAGCCCCCTTATCTATCTCCCACTTATAGTTCTACATGTATATCACATCTATAATATTTTAATAATAAATACATTTAAAATATTTCTCATTAGATCACTGCAACCAGCATAGTTCAAATAATTAAAAAATTTTGGACTAAAATAATAATCAATCAATATTTATGTGTATTAATTTTGAATTTCCACTGGCCAGTTTTATTTATTTGAATGATAAAAAATATTTATTATTTTAGTTGGATGACTTGCTGGCGAAGAGAAAGACTGAACTGGATGCAGTGATTGAATTCAGCATCCAAGACAGCTTGCTGGTCCGCAGAATCACTGGCCGTCTGATCCACACGCCTAGTGGACGGAGCTATCATGAAGAGTTCCATCCTCCCAAGAAACCCATGACTGATGATGTTACTGGAGAACCCCTGATCAGGAGGTCTGATGATAATGTTGATGCTCTGAAGAAACGTCTGGCCACATATCATTCACAGACCGTGCCGCTGGTGGACTACTACTTAAGGAAAGGCCTACATTACAGAGTAGACGCCTCGCAGGCGGCCGATACTGTTTTCAGTAAGATTGATAACATTTTCAAGAGCCGCATTTTCAGCAGATTGCGGGCATCTCAATAAACAATCAATTTCTTTTTAAGTAAAAGTGGGGATTGATTTGTGGTACAAATCTTTAGATTCCATTCTACGAATTTGTGATCATTTGGTGAATGTTGTTTGTTTTTGAGAAACTTTCTATACATGTTTACTTTAGAGATACTATTTTTCTTGGACAAATACATGAAAATGCAACAGTGGAACATTTTGTTTGATTGGTTTGGCAACATAGTTGATAAGGTATTGTGTTATCAAAACAAATGTTTTCTTTATCTTAAACTGGGTGAGTGAAGTAAATTGTTTACTTAATTAACAATATTGATTTCATAAATAGATACTCTATTGTAAGAATTGGAAAGAAGAGAACAATTTTCATAAAAGAAATTTATTTCCATGACATTATAACAAACAGTACTACAGAAACTAAAATAATATGTTAGTTTGTTTAAGCTCGAATAAAGGCAGAGACATTTTAAACTAGTAACTTGACCTGTTAAAAACTGCTTTTGAAGCATTGGATCGATTTTAAATTTCCTTGGTTATACATTATATTTTAATAACTTATAATATAGCCTTTGTTTACTGTTTTTATACCATCATTAAACACAAACTCTTTTTTGTGTTACAAACATAACGCCATTTGCTTTCTTAGTAACACAACAAAGGCATCTCATATATGTATGAAGTCAGCTACAGTAAACCCGATACAATTCGACTATTACATATTAATAACTTTCTGAAATGCCTATTGTCTAACTCCCTACCATAATATTTGTACTAGTTCTAAAGTATTCTATAGTGTTATAAAACGCTACTTATCTGGTTATCTAATTGAGGTCATTCACACAACCGAAACAAAGAGCGGCGTTGTTAGAAATAAGTTAATCAAAGTGCACAACAACATGACGGCCTGTGTAAAGTGAATGATGTTTTGAGCTCTATTTATAATGATAGTTTCATATTATTTAGACTACCCAAGGCACTGGAAGGGAGCTATTTTCTCATTTATTCCCATACATAGCTCAAACTGAGCGATATTAATTGAGAGTAAAATGTTTGTGATGGATGTGTTTAGCAGAGATGCTTACGTGAAAAAATGAGACCTGTGTCCTGTGTGTGAAGATACCTACCTACCTGGCAAAAAAGTTAAAAATTCACATTAATATTATAAATGTGAAATTAACCATCTGTCCGTCTGCTTTTTCACGCTTAAGCCGCTCAACCAATTTAATTGAAATTTGATATGGTGATAGTTGGAGACTCAGGAAAAGATATAGGATAGTTTATGTTCATCCATCATGTGAATAAAAATGTGACACGCGAGATAATCGAAGTCCACGCGGAAGGAGTCGCGGGCGGAAAGCTAGTGAAAGAGATAATTTATGAATTAAAAAGCGAAGTATCAGATTTCATGGTTTTCATGGATTTCAACGGTCTCGAATAGTCTGATTAAACATTTATATAAAGTTCATTTGTGCACTGTGATTAGGTAATGAATGATGTACTAAATTAACAGTAGGTAAATGACATGCAGACTTTGGATATCGCTTGTCATGGGGATATCGTATCTTGTGTCCGGGAACGTGTTAAAATGTGAAGCAATGAGCATCATACTCTGATACTGAGAATCCATACGATAAGGTCCGGATCAAAGTATAATTTTCACTTTTATTACCTTCAAGGTTAAAGCATTCTCTGTTAATTTGTTTTCTTTATTATGACCATTATATAATAAGAAGTGGTTATAGTGTTATACTGTACTTAGTAAATATATAAATAGAACTGTTACATATTTTTATAATATAAACTACTGTCTACATTCATGTTACCTATCATTGAAGCATAAAATATTAAGTTTTATAGAAGAAGAAAAGTACAAAGTGAGGAAAAGCTTAGAAATACCTATACTTAATACGTTTATAGGTTTATGTAATAGGAGTCATAAGTTTGATCAAAAAATTTATAAAATTCATCACTAGGTTTTTCACAGCCGTTTATAACATTTTGCACTTTATAATATTACTTAATATTGTATCCTTTCTTATGTACCCACACCTTTTCTTTTTAAAAACAGAGTAATATTTTATACTTAGAGCATAAATACAGGTGCGTCCATATAATCTTGGATGAAATAGGCGTCGGCGTAAAATAGATGAAGGGATAGGGTAAAATAAATAAAACACAACTAAAATAGACATATTCTGTGTAATTGTGGCCAGCTCGAAAATAATCATGAGTCTATACAAAAGGTACATGATAGGATGGAAATAATACATTTATACAATGAAGGAACAGGTACTGTGGTGGGAAACGCATGAAAGGGTGACCGTGCACTAACAAGTAACATTATCAATTAAACAAGCTTTTCCGAACAACATATCGTAGCCGTTTTTTTATTTACAACTTAATGTGAACAGACGGTCACCCTGAATTATGATATGAATGATGACAGCACGAACATGATATCATGATGTGACCATGACTAGCAACAATCAAGTTTTAACAACTACAATTTATTTGTAAAATACTTTAAAATATCGTTGTTATGTAAATAATATTAATCAACCGATTTAATATCATGCATTGAATGATGATTCTTAGATAAGCGTCGAATTTCTAATATGATAAGGATGAATGATATGAAAGTGTTTGGTCATACAGCAAACAGGTAAGTAATAACTTACCTATTTACTTTGGGAACGTTTTTCGAGCACAACATTCATGAGTTTGGATAGGCGATGTAATGCAGGTAAGTTGCTACCGACCAATACCTACGTAATTAAATATACAGGGCCCTAAACGACTATGATAAATCAATACTACCCACAGTATCTGTCATGGAGAGTTGAGACATAACACGAAATAACACCGAAAGCTCAACTAGCATCAAAATAAATTACTATAATTAAATAATTATGTACAGAAACATACGGAACCAGTCACTTCTACTGAAGTTTGGCAAGGTAACAGAGATTGTGACGGAATCATGTCGATACTTGAATGGTATTTAACGGAGACCCCAAAATTGTGACCAATGTATGACCCACTCAATATTCTGTGTTACCTTGCTAAACCTCCTCTACGCTACTACCGATAGCTTTGGATAATCGTAACCATATCATAACGATAACACGGGGCTACAGCTAAGACTAATTTACAATAAAGCTTCTTTTAGAACAACATTTACATACATTAACAAATATTATTGTTCGACATTAACAGCAACGAGTGGGGTGTCGAGTGCCAAATGCCATTTTGCTTTTGACATCGAGTGTCTTACTCTTTCTTTGGGTACACAAACATTGAACTTAAAATTTAAAGCCTACCGATTCTAAACCAATCGTTAAATTACACTTTACATTTTGAAGTTCTTTTGTTACCTAATTAATTGGTTTGAATTTAGAAGAAGGTACATTTTTGTGTGACAATCCTTGATATATTTTTTTAAAGATTAAGCCTCGAATCAAGTCCTTTGGGCCAGAATCCTTGATAAAACGCAACGTCAGTGTTGCCATTTTTCAAATAAGCACGGTCACATATAATTAAAAAGTCATTGGAAATGACACTGTGTGTATTTTAGAGTATTGTTGAGTTAGTGGTCATGCAGACGATCGTGTGAGCGGCTGGAGGAACGCGATGTCTTGCGCTGGTCGAGGTACGCCGCCGGCGCCCAGCCCTCGCCGTGGCCCGCTGCAAGTTCAAAATATTTTTAATTACTGATAATAAAGTAGCTAAGTAACAGTTCCAAACTCGCTCCAAATGTATAATCGTTGCAGGAGAACACAAAAACTACCTGCAAAAGTAATAGAATAATCGCTGCAGGTAATAATATCAGCAGTTTTCCCCAATATATTGGGAATGAGTCAGATAGAAAAGAAAGAGAGAGTGTATCTCACCTGCCAGGCGCACGTACCACCAGCCAGCGCAGCCGACTTTGAGCAGCTCGGCGTGCTGCCCCTCGCGCAGCGATACCTCACTGGCCCCCACCGCCGTGTAGTCTGACAGCGCCACTAGCGCGCACCCCACCGCCTGCGCATACCAACACATCAGTATAGTCTGCAATGACCATTACATCTCAAGTGTTATTTGATACGTACTACTGCTGTATGTCTTTCAATTTCTTTGTAACCTGGTCAAAATATCTTTAGTGTTACTCTCGTATAGGTACGATAAAAAGAACGTTTACAAGATATTTTAGCCAAGTTCACTTCTATGTAATTTCATTTCTACATGCTGTATGGTATAATTTTCGAAATGTCTCTGGCGGATATCTGTTAAACTCATGTTTACAGTAAATATGAAAAATGTATTATAAATACACCACACAGAGAGTTTGAAATCGACCCTGATAAATACACGGAAACATGCGTCCTTTCGCCCACCAAATCGTTATAGACATGCAACATAATTTTGCCCCATTTGTGATGTTATAGTATACCGACAAATTAGTACAGAATGTGCTATGAGTATGTGCTTAAGACCAATGAAAGAACGGTCTATATACATAAACATTGTACGTTTTAACGTACTAAAGTCAATGGAAAATAGCAAAGGTCTTTAACAATATTGATTCCCTCATCAATCTCAAATAAAAGCACATTTTGTTCTAATTCATGTTTCACTTTGCTGCATATTAGGCTGTCACATGCGAGTTATTAGTTTAAGCGCACACTGAAATTTATAATGTATTTTGCATACACGATACTTATAAATTATGTTATATAAGTACACATAATTATAATTAAATATATTTTGACCATGATTTTTCATATAAAATAATTAAATATCGAGTTTGAAGTATGTTCGTACCTAGGCATGTGATTTGTTTGCGAGTAGTGACATAATATTACGTAAATAAACACTTCGTCCAATGAGTTTAGAATGTGCAGTACTAGTTTTGAACAAAGTGTGCATTGCTATGAAGCAATATGACAGAGATGTAGAAGATACTTTAGAATAAGCGTTTCCACAACACACCAAATAGTGATGTCGGAGGTGATATAAGCTGAAATGCTGTGCCGAGCAGTGCTGACTTTAGATAACACTCTTTATATTAGGTATAAGACAGTTTAACTTACATAGAATCGTGTTGTTCTATAACAATGTCCATAATGATGTAAGAGTTATTTATTACAGATAGAGAGGGGTGTAACACGCATTACACCGATGTTTCGACTTGTACGTAAATAAAATATGATATCAATATTAATGTAACATTTATCGAAGCAAGCGCATAATCAAAACAAAAAGCACACCGACAATGAGTGACATAACAAACAAAAAACATGACTTACACGGTAGTTACTGTTTCGACATATTATATCCACGTTCGCAGTCTAATTCTTTGGTTACAAAACTTTGGATATTAACTCAGTCTCTTTTCGTCTTATGTACAAGCCTCTTATATCTCGCAAGGGTTATTTAATACTGTGATACGTAAAACGTAGATGTGGCATGCGCCGAGCCCGATACCGAAAAGAATTGTACCATTCTGTGTATGGTACCGTTGAGACCGACGGCCTCCGTCACCTGTTGAACAACACAACTTACAAAGTGGCGGCCATTTTGTTCATAGCTCGCAACAAAATGGCGCGCACTGAGAAAACCATACTGCTCAATAACCACCTCATTTATTTATTTATTAGGTATTTTAATTTAGTTTATTTATATATTAGTGAGGTGCCACGTGGATAGTGCTTAACTAAATTCTCTGAGGCTTTTGTGCCGGTGTCGCTAAATCATTCATAAAATTTAAATTAACTTAAAGCGATGATGGGTGGTTGGCCAAATCAATGCAGTGACGGCGTGAACTCTATCGGACTGGGATAGGGCACTGGTATCGTCTTATATCTCCGGAGTAATGGTTAGAGAATTTGTAGTTACGAACGAAGCTTTTTCACTACCTTCTGTTTAGTTTATTGAAAGTTCAATTTCGAATTTGTTATTAGTATGGTGAGATAGTGCTACAAGTTCTCTACCAAAGCTGAGTGGGTGGTTGTATCGTCGGCCACCGCCGCTGCACCCCTGCTCGCGACCCCTACTCTCCCGAAAGCATTAGGTGGTGCGGGTTGCAGCCTATCATGCGCTACCCGTGACTATTCAGCCCACATTCCTATACAAATACACTTTACACTTACATAGCAAGTGGATTTTTTCACTTCACTCAACACTGCAAACCCAAAATTAGTTGGCATTAATTTTTAGGCCCGCATTTAGTAAGCTACCCCGCAGGAAGCGCTAATTAAACAACATGTTAGTAATATTTGTTTTATAAACAAATTCAACATTTACAATTACAACAGGTACAAATAATATAATTATCTCACATTACATTATTATGTCTCAAGTCATAACGACAGCTTTACAAAGCCACAAGATAGAAACAACAGACAGTTTACTAACGGGTAGTTACGCCAATACAACAAATGTGGGTAGGTATCTGCGGATCTGTCAGACTTAATTTTTGAGTTCAAACAGTCACAAAACTAAGCCCTACGGGTACTGAGATAAGCTCCATATGGTCATATTAAACTGAATCACAGCGTAATGAGCGAGATCGGCACGGTAACGATATCGGGCGCAGCGCGACAAATATCGGAAGCAATAGCTGTCGAAACCTGCGATATTTATCGCGCTGCGCAAGATGAAATAACCCGTGCAGAACCCGCTGTCCTACATTCAAAAAAAATACTCCTCCCACTTATTCCGTGATTCAATTTTTTACATAATTTTTCCCCCCATGTTGACAGATCCCCTCCCGTCATCGACCAGTAGCGGTACATACCGGCGCATGGTCAGGCTCATCCTCCTCGTCCTCTGAAGGGTCGGTGGACCAGCAGGGCTCGTCGTGGGTATCGCAGGAGGCGGTGCGGGGGGTTGCAGCGGCGGGTTGCGGCCGCGACGGCGGCACGCTGCCTGGTGCTAAGTCCCAAGAGCTCGCTTGGATTAGTGTCCTGGAATAGATTGAAGTCCGTTTAAATCTACGTAATACTGATGTCATTTTGAGTACGAGGAGTTTATGATATTTCCACGAATTGCTTACCCATTCTACAGACTCAAGGCAACGCACTTTATTGTATTTTGACGCAATATTTTATTTGAGGTCATAGATATGTGAATTTGAAGCGTTGAGGGTCGAAGTAAACAAGCCCCTTGTCCCTCTCAGACTCTCTCACACTCTTTCGCGTGGATCTAGTTTGATTAGCAACTATCCCTCAAAGGATTCACTAATCTACATGTAACTTCAACATGATTAATGTTTACCTAAGAAGTCCGGAGACCCATCTGCTGGCCACAAAGATAGTTAATCAACCCCAACGGAACGGCCTATGTGGTCTAGAAGTTGAGCGTTGGGCTCACGGCCTTTGGCGGCTCAGTAATTACTTTGACACCAGGGTGCTGAGATTGGTAATCCACCTACCCACACGATAGAAGAAGAGCTCAAACAGCTAGTCAACCAACCTGTGGGCTCCATATTGTCGCACGCGCTCGCCCTTTAACTCCTTGAGCTGGTCGAGCAGCACGCGCTTGATGCGCTCCACCCAGGCCCGCTTCACCTCAATCGTGGGCGCAGTAATGGTGTGAACCTCCGCGCGCCCCTGCCGCCACACCTCGAACTTGCGGGGGTCGCCCTTCACTGACTCCGTTAGGCCGATTTGTGACATCTGTTGGGGATAGTAAGGTTTGATTGATACTGTTTGTATTTGAACGAGATGAAAAAAAGCACTGAATAATTTGATAAAGGTAATTTCTGACCCGTACAAGACCAAAATGTAAATCCAATGTTAGAACAAAGGTAAAACCGGTCCAATAATCTGTGTAAGTCGGTGAAAGAATACCCAGATCTGTGAATGTGAATTTAGAAGAATTTCTTTCCTTAAATTGACTTCAAAATAATTAGGACTGGCAGTCGTAACCTCTGATAAGTCAAGGTGACATTTACCAGCTTTTCAAAACTATACATAAACCCACCTGAAGTTCATGTTTGAAGTGGTACGTGGCTTTGTTATGGCTGTTCTTGGTGGCGGGTTTGCAGAATAGCATGGCCTTCTCGTACAGGAAGATGTGTCGGCGGCGCGGCCGTATCCTCAGCCGTAGGTCTCGCTTGTTCTCTGATACTACCAGGAACGAGCCCTGCATCAGCAGCTCGCCTTGCTGGCTGAGGTCCACCTGTGGGGCAGTTTATGAGTTACGTGGTTTGCTGATTCTCACTTTCGAACTTCGGAAATTTAAGTAAAGAGTAAGCGTCGCCTTATCGGTTTAGAATCATTTGTGGTTTAGTTTGACGGCAAGATTCAAGATGCACGTTTTCCAGTTTTAAAAAGTGAGTAGTCTTCGTTATTATTGGGTCTGCAAATATGATGAAGATGAAGAGAACTTGTAATTTTTGTATTCTTTTTATATATTAATTTCCGTGTGGTTTCTGTCCTGTGCTACCTAAATGTAATGTAAGTACCTGTCTGTATGTGTCTGTAGTGTCCGAAAATAATAAATGTTTCTTTCTTTTTTTTAATTTTGCTTCAAGTTTAAAATAGGTACCTACCTATAGAACTGAGGTTTATTCCATTGGGCTATAAGTAGGTATAGGCAATCAACGCGATATATTTAAGGTAGGAAAAGTACTCAAAGTGAGAGACCTGGGAAAGTGACGAGAAGATTGGCGTGTGATACTGCCGTAAACTCTGTCGCATGTCCAAGATCAATTTCGCTGTGATAAGCACCAACATACGTGATTACATCAGCTAAGTGTATTAATCTCGGAAAATAATCTTAATACCAAAGCAGGAGAGTTTAAAAATGCTTTATGTTGTTGAATCTTCGTGTCCAATGACCGGTGAAGAACAACATTTTCTAGAGATTACTGTCAATTAACGTTTGGATTAAGTTGTTTGATGATACGAGATTAGTACTCTCAGTTATTGGATTCGTTTGGTGTCTAAGCTTGAATGATGAACGCGACAGATTTTTCACGGTCGGTTAATATAGCGAGACACTTGATTACTTACGAGTTATTTTTTTTAAATCACCTATTTCTTCTGTCGTGTGGCTTGTAAGGTTGATTACTGATCGCATAAACCCTAGGGTTATTTATCGTGCTGCCAAAAGGGATCATTGACTGCACACATGGTTTTAAGGACTTGATTTGCTTGGTTGGCTTTGGTTTGGTTGGTGGACATGGTTTGGAATTCAAACTCACCGGAACCCCAGTGATGGCGATCTGATGCATGGAGTCGTTGACGCACTTCAACACGACGAGCATACAGTCCAGAGCTTCCTGCAGACCCGTACTCATCGACCCACACTCACTGTACCGGAGTAAGTCCTGGAAAGGATCATTGATTTATATTAATCTAAATAAATCAATCAAATTAAAACAGAAAAAAATATATTATAAAATTATTATTAATCTATTATCATTGATTTATTTTTTATTTATTATTATTGTTTTTTTTTTATTAATGTCACGTTAAATAGGCACACGCCGGAATGAAACTGGACAAACGCCAGACGAGGTGCTTTGAATCTTTTTAAACATTTAATAGTTTTAATTTAACATTTCAACATTCAACAACAAAATTCAACATTTTTCAATTGCAAAAAAATCCTTGTTGCCTGGCTAAAAACCAAAACATATCAAGAAATCGAAAATATAATTCAAACCAGAAAATAAACTAAACTGCTACTTAAAACCACTTCCAAATAGTTAAATCTACTTAGATCCATACACTCTCTCTCCATTTCTCTCACACCCAACCGCACACCCACATAAAAACACACACACACACACGTACACACACACACACACGTACACACGCACACTGCAAACTGTAGGTATAAATAAAATTCGCTTAGTACCTTAGCGTTATTACGGCCTCTATGTGAAACTTTGTACCCCTTAAATTAAAACTAGTACTTACACTTATGATACCTCTTGATTTGTAAAGACGACGTACTTAGTTTTACTTAATTACTGTAGCCTAGTTAAATAATAATGTAAATCTAGTTATAGAAGAGCGGAGTTTCATATCACAAGCAAATCGTTGCTTAAATGGAGCCTCCGTGCACCTGATAATGTAAAATAACTAAGATAAAGAAATAAACATTTTTTTTTTTAATTTATTATTTGGGGCAGAAAATTATGGCGCCAATTCCTGCAGACACTTCCTAATTTTATTTTAAGTTATACCTTTCTTACCCGCCAACATTGAAAGGGACGGAAAATTGCCAACTGCTAATTTTAAAATGAATGAATAATCCGGGCAAATAAAATAGGCATCTCGCTTGTATGCAACCCGTTTGATAATATCTGTGGTTCTTACTTATGAACTATGCGAGGATTTGAGTAATGGTAACGCTAAGCCTATGTTTACGTAGACATACAAAATGGTTTCGGAATTATGAAGGCTCTCTCTAGCCGAGAACTGAGGCGTTTAGATGGAGCTGAGAAATTAGGAGAGTCCCAAATCCTAAATGAAGATGGGATTAATACTGGCTCTTACACTGTGCTAAAAATTGGACAACGCTGCATTTTTGACGTCATTTACCTTGGAAGTAATTTATCTTATATTCACGACATGGCTAGACGGATGGGGCATACTGAATGTGCTCTTATCCGGGAACGATACCCGAACGATCCGCAGACCCACCTTAAGAAGCAGCTGGTATTTGGTGATCCGCTGCACGGGTTTGAGCAGGTAGGCAGCGAGAGGCAGCTTGTGTCCCAGCCGCAGTTGGCACGCCTGCAGGAATAGATGGGTGTCCACTAAGGTCTCCCGCAGCCGCTCCGAGCGGGGGATGTTCTGGCAGTAGTAGCTGTATAGCCGGAAGAACGTTTCGCGCTGTTGATGGAGAAATGAGTTTGGTATTCATTATGTACATCTAACTACTTATACGTAATCATAGAAGTATCTCCGATGGCTCGGACGTAAAGTGCAAGTGCGGTACTGTTCCCCGAACGATGGAACATCTTACATAGTGCCCTGCGTGCCCAAAAACCTGCCCGCAGGAGGATCTGCTGCAGCTAGCGCCATACTTGTTGTCAAGTTTAGGGCCGATACTGTTTAGTTTGCCATCGACACGATAAGAAGATAGACAATAGTTATTTTGTTCTATTTTTAGTTTCGCTTATATCAGGCAACGAAGAAATTTTAAATTAACTAAGTTTGGTTGATTTGGTTTTGCCTGGGATGTACTCGTGAGCTCATATTTGGTTTAAAGAAATTCCAATCTCACACACAGCAATGTGCAAAGTACGTGTTTATTTGCAACAGGTAGTTTACTTAGGTATCTCTTGTATATAGAGATATAAATTAAATTAATTCAATGTTTAGACGATCACGAAAGTACACACGTTTAAGAGTATCGGTGCTTTGATCTTCGATGCGCGCCATGTTAATCAATATTCATAAAGCGAAATGAAATTTGGTTTTCAAGCTCTGTCAACTGAGCTAATAATTGGCAGCACGCTATAACAGCAAATTACGAACACTAAAAACACCGAAAGGAAAGAAAGTATTCATGATGTATAAACAGCGCCAATGTCTCTTAAGTAGAATGTAATTGTGTAAAGATTAGAGTAGAATTAAGGTATTTTTATTACTGTATTATTCATTCGTTTATAAGGTGGTAATTATGGATTGAGGACTGACAAGCTCATTCATACGTAAACAAACATAAACTACCTGTATACATCCCATTACCAGCCTTCCTTAAGCGACGGGGTTGGAGTATAGTTAGATACCAAACTCTTTCGTTGTATTAAGGGTCGATTAATTGAGGTGATTCCTTCATAAATACTCAACCCACACTAGATGCTCATCCCGGACACTTCATACAACTAACCTCGTTTTACGCAGACATCACACATTGACGTATCGTACACGCGTATCCGTGTGTGTGTGCGTCTGACGCCATACGATTGAAGAGCTACGCCATGAACTAAGTCCGAGAGGGTGGGGGGAGGGTTGTAAATCTAGCTCAGACGCTGCTAGGGAGTGGAGAGTTGCCGTTCTATATGTAGTATTATTCCTTATTCATTGCTAGAGGAGAAGAAGAGTGGAAAATGAATGAGTGGTACCTTTTCGACAAAACATAGCGCAACGAGTTCAGTCGCCGATATGGATCGCTCGAGGTCCTTGAGGAAGACGTCTTGGTGGAATGTGAAGAGTTCGTGGAGGTTGCCAAACAGCACGTCTGCTTGGCCGACTAGCGCTGCCGGTACCAGGTGCTGGTTCTCCGGCTTCTCTATTTCTTCCTTGTAGCCCTGGAAGAGCAGAATTGTAATTGGTTAAGTAGATACCGTCACGCCCTTAATTGGGGTGGCCCCACAAAACACCAAAAGATAATGTCGTAAGATGGATATGAACACATGGTGACATGTTTTGTCTATTGTCCATATACAGGGTATAACGGAACGGGGGTATCAAGCCGAAAGGGGACAAAACTATACCTTATGTAGATCTTATCTGCGAAATTTCAATTAAAAAAAAACACTTTTGATATTTTTTTCAATTTCAGTTAAAAAAAATATTTTAATATTCCCAGCATGTAAAAAACGCGGCACAGCACTATTGAGGTCACTGTTCTTAATCCACTCAAATATTGGCACCACACAAATCTCCTAGCGCGTCCTGGTCGCCTGGTACTCGTGGCGCTCGCACGGCCGCGATAGGTACGAAATTCGAGCGGGCGGCGGCTTTGGCGGCAACGTCAAAAGGAGTCGGCGGCCGATTGGAACAATCCGAGTCGGCGGCGCGTCGGCGACTGTAACAAACAATAATGACACTAAAGCGTCTAATAATTGGAGTCATTTTGCTTTGACAACTATTCTCACATAATTTTATGACGTGTAAAATAAGTTAAAATTACCTATTTGTTTAGGTAAGGTATTTAATTTAATAGTAAATAGGAAAAAAAAAGTGTGAAAGTGTGGGTAAGTAGGTAGGTAATTAATAATTAGACTTACGTTTTACTAGAAAGGTTCGAAATGTCGTCCTCCCCGTTCGATGCACAGACCTGCTCGCCTTTAGCTAGATGCCCTGGTATTGCGCAACATCTCCGGCGTCACCGTTAGTAACGCTTCAATGATGCGCTGCTGCAACTGCTCCCTTGGTGTTGATCCAGAAAGTGTGGCCCCATAAGCACACCTCCAACAATACCAGCCCAAACATTGATCCTCCATGATTGGTGTTGGAACGACGACTGGGACTGGGAGACAGGTGGGGGTTGGTGTGCGACCAGTAATGTTCATTATGAATATTACTAATCTCCTCTCTTACAAATGACGCTTCATCTGTCCACAACACTTTCGAAGCAAAGTCTGGTGAGCTTTCCACTTGAGCTGGGTACCATTCGCAGAATGCCACACGAGGTAAATAATCAGCAGGAATGAGCTCGGGCGTACGTTGCATGTGGTAAGGTTCGCGTGGTAGTCCTTGGGTTGGCTGCACGGCTAGTACGGCTTCTTCAAACTCCGGATCACGGGTCGCCGAGCGGCCAGTCTCGGATGACGCGTGGAAGGAGCCCGTTAAATGCAGTAGGCGATTGACCATTTGCCTGAAGCAGCGCAGTGAAGGCAGTTGCCTGGCTTCATCAGCTGGTCTACCTTCTATGAATCGCTGACGATACAAGTTCCGTGCTTCACTCAAGTTGCCATCGCCGGCACTCACACATATCATCATTTCATAATAACCTGCATTACTCAAAGACACCTCGAACTATCACTGATCACAGTAATCACAGTTATCACAACAAATCCAAATTTCGAACTTCACTCCGCAGATAGTAAACAAGCACTGACAAATAATTTGACAGTTTACTTTCGTGTGCATGTTTCTATCTCTTTCGAATGCTAGTATCCTGGTACTTAAGGGTAAGTATGTTGTTATTTCTTTGTGCGCAATAAAATATTTTTATGGTATTGTTTGAATGAATGAATGTATTGTATTTTATGAAAGTAGGTACTTATTTTAAGATTACTTTGAACCTAGAAAAGTAAAAAAGTCGTTTATCTAATAAGGATCACCCGCGCTCACACTCTGGCACTAACACAGAATTGCCAGGTTTCTTCGCAAATATCCCGCGCAATAACAGAAGGCGAAATGAATCGGTCAACAATAAGACATACTATCACTTGTAGCTGCCCCTATCCCTAATGGGGTGGGCAGAGTCACAAGAACATCCCATTAGCGGTACGAGCATGATAATTATTTATGTACCTATGTTATGATTACTTGTGGCTCTGTCTGCCCCATAAGAGATAAAGGCGTGATATTATGTATGTATGTCTGGTACGGGCATGTAGCGATACGAGCGTGAAGTGGTAAGTGAAATTCCGCAGTCTCTGTCTACTCCAATGGGAAAAAGGCGTGATGTTATTGTTCACTGTTGGACAATACACGACTACAATTTAGGAAGGAAAAAAAAATACAAAAAAAATAATATTTTTTATCATGGTTAATGATAACTTTCCCTTAACAGCACCGCCATTTTGAATTTCGGGTGCACTAGTGCTTGCCGATCAAAAAAAATACTATCGATAATCTATCCCGACCGAGAGTCGATCGATAGCAAGACTATTGATAACTCGGAAAGTGGGAATATTTTCGATTTTATTACCTAAGTGCAATACAATCGATAGTATCGTTGCGGATTAATAACAAACTATCGATAATTTTGCCCTCAGTCAATAGTATTGCAACACTCCGATAGTATGGTTATTTTGAGTGGGCTGATTGTCTAAACTGAATTTCAATCACTCAAAAGTCCATGGATTTAGATTTTTTGAAAAGTTATTTTTTTTATTTCTACCAATCAAAATCGTAGTTGAAAATGTTTGTGATCGATAATCGATACTGAACTATCGATAGTTCGAAACACTAGCGTGCCTTTTTCTATTCGCGAGCTCTGGCATCCTGGTACAGGGTATAAATCCCATTAACTGTCCCAATGCAATTTGCAATTCCGTGCTTCGGAAAGCACGGTTGGTCCCGGTGACTACTTACTTATGTAAGAAAGTAGTCATTACATGAGTCATGTCAGGGGCCTTTGGCGGCTCAATAGTGACCCTGACACCAGGGGTGATGAGGTTGGTAATCCACCTCACAATCCACACGATAGAAAAAGATTTTAAAAAATACTGTTATGTGTTTTTATTTCCTTGTACGCAATAAAGTATTATTGTATTGTATGAAAGTATTGTATTACTTATTTTAAGATTACTTTTACCATATCATAGTAAAAGTAAAGTTATGTTAGGTAGGTACTTTACTTGAGAAATTAATTTTGTCATTACTATGTTGTAAACGTAACATTAATGTCTCGTTAATAAGATACACAATCACTTGCAGCTGCTCGTATCCCTAATGGGGTCGGCAGAGCCATAAGTAATCAGAACATACTAACATAATATCACGCCCGTATCACTAAGGGGTAGGCAGTCACAACGGTACTTGAGAAATTTATTTTGCTTTTACTATGTTGTAAATCCCCAAGGAATTCTAACAAGCCTCTGACGTTGCCGGCCGCCTCAGGGAGGCACCCCGTCTGGCCAAGGTGCCGGACCCGGTAGTTGGCGGCTCCTTCACACTCCAGTAGCACATGGGCCGCTGTCTCGTCCATGCAGGTTCTGCACAGGGGCTTGTCGGTGACACCTAGTGTAAACAGATGTTTGTTGATATCACCGTGACCACACAGCTACACCTGCTACCTGTAGCTGTTACCTGTATTAGTGGAGACCTCTTCACATTTAGAATTCTTTTGGAGAGACAACTATTAATGTTGGGTAGTGCCATCTTAGCCTGCCTGCATTTATTTACGGTGGTTCATAGTCTGGTGTGTTTGTTCATTCCCAAATATCCTAATACCGAACTAGCTTTATTTGCGGATGATACAGCCATCTATTCTACGTGCCGTGGTCGAGTTATGATGACCGGAATTCTCCAACGCGCCAATGCCTTGGGCAAGTAGTTTCGCAAATGGAGAATCAAGGTAAACCCGGAGAAAAGTGCAGCGGTGTACTTTTCAAAGGGCTATTATAACACGTCACTGTCACGCTGTCAACTTAAGTCATCAAGGTGTCTGGCAAGCCGATCCCTTGGGAGGAGCAAGTCAAATATCTCGGCGTAGTCTTAGATAGACGTCTTACTTTCAAGGCCCATATCCAACGTGTACGCGATTGCGCCACGTTTGTAATGGGCCGTGTTCATTGTCTCCTTAACAAGCGTAGTAAATTATCCCTTAGGAATAAGGTGAAAATCTACACGACTTGCATCCGTCCGATCATGACCTATGCAGGGGTAGTTTTCGCTCACGTGAGTCTCTCTCAAATCTACCGTCTACAGGTAATACAAAATCGTTTCACGAAATCCACGGGAGCTCCGTGGTTCTTTCGCAATGGAAATCTGCACATTGACCTAGGTCTGCCAACCATTGCCCAATGGCTCAAATTAGCTTCAAAGCGTTTTTTCGTTTGATTCTGCTCCGCACCAAACAAATCCCCTGGTAGTTGCGGCTTCCGAATACATCCCGCTTAGGAACGGTACTGAATAGCATCGGCGTCCGAAGGATGTAATACGATCCCGACCCGATTACTCAAGCCATCAGCCAATCAGCTCGCGACAACAAACACTTCAGGACCCCGATACCGACACCGCCGGCGTGGTCGACGACTTCCCTCAATCAGCGCTTATCGCTATCGGCTTACTAGGGTCATTTAATTCTTTCAAATATTTTTCCTCTCAGACGACGCCCTGAGCCGAGGTTCGCGCTCAACTGGGCACCCTCAGGCCTGTTGTCTTAAACGATGTACCGGGTGAGAGCCTTCAGCGCTCCCCATTTGTCCGGCCAAGTAGTTAATGTCATTTGCGGCAAATCTTCGATAAGTCACGTCAAAAAAAGGTGTGTTTGTTGGCTGCTCTCGTTCGTAGCAGCGAGCGAACCTGTCCGAATGAGATCGGCAATATCGGTTCCGGACCGATGGCTGTTACCTCCCGTTCCCCTTCTGGCCAACTCGTCCGCCGCGTCGTTACCTCTTGAATCGCTGTGTCCTTTGATCCATTGTAAAGTGACGTGGTTGTACTTGCACACCTTAGTCAGTGATTGGTGGTAACTGTATGAGTATTAGTAGTAGTTGTTAAGGGCCTGCAAAACTCTGAAAGTATTCTAATGAAACTGTCCCGTACCTAGCTAGCCATGAACGCATTCGCCGCTAGCGTGATGCCCATTTGACCTGGATTTGGTGTTAAGGGAGCCTGATATTACATCTTCTTCTTCTATCGTGTGGGTTTTGAGGCGAATTACTAACCTCATCAACCCTGGTGTCAGGGTTACTATTGAGCCGCCAAAGGCCCCTGACATGACTCATTTATAACGACTACGTACTTACACAGTAAGTAGTAACCGGGACCAACGGCTTAACGTGCCTTCCGAAGCACGGATCGTCTTACTTTCGGACAATCAGGTGATCAGCCTGTAATGTCCTAACCAAACTAGGGACCTAATCATAAAATATTACATAATCATAAAATAAAGCATAATACACAAGGAGACGAGATGCATTGTAAAGTACATTTCTTTATCAACTATTAATGTAGGTAATCGACTAAATTTTTGGACAAAACTTGTACAACAAAGTGACTCTGCCCACCTCAGTAGCGCAGTAAGTGTGATATTAGATATGTGTAATTACTTGTGGCTCTGTCTGGTCCATTAGGGATAAAGCCGTGATTTATGTATGTTCAAATCTTCTTCTATCCTATGGGTTGCGAGGTGGATAACCTGGTGCGAGGGTTATTATTGAGCCGTCAAATGCCCCTGACATCGCTCATGTAACGACTACTTACTTACATCAGTAAGTAGTAACCGGGACCAAAGCCCATTGTTTTTTTAACTATTGTGTCTGGAAATCTTGGCCTCACAAGAATGAAACAAAACAATTTAAAAAATATTGATTATTTATGGCCATCACTGGCACGTTTACCCTTTACTAGGGCAGGCATAAATAAAAGAGGTGGTAGCTGTTCACTCAAAAGTTAAATACCTTGAACAGCTGATTGCTACGTAGTGTTGTGCAAATTTGAATTTATTACATGAAGACCTGGAATTCAATTGCTCATAACTAATGCAAATATGAACTTAGGCGGCCAATACTCTCGCATGTGATTTGTAGATAGTGACAGAGTTGGCACACTTCGGGTTGATACCCCCCTTCCGTTACACCCTGTAGATACGCTGGTAGACTAAAAATCGACTCAAGTTCTGTTGCCGACTCTAATAACTATCTACAAAAAGCATCATTTCAATGGGGACGGTATATTATCCAGAGTCAGAAAATAAAAGAAAACAATTCATGTGGACAAAGTATTTTTGGAATTTTTTGTCCACCAGTGTATTAGGGACGATATAAGAAACAACCCTTCAGTGATGATTTCTCCATACTCCTAGTATATTAGAGCAGTAACCAGAACATTTTAATTAGAAGCACTTAATAGGCCTTACTGGTTTTCCTTGAAGCAGGAAACAAACAAAAACACTACTTACACAATAAAAAAACATTTTCTTTAAACATGTTTGCTAAACGAAGCTTGCACCCAGAATTTTAAATAGGAGATGCTCAAACAAGTTGAGCTGACTTTTAGTGTGAGGTGGCATCTGAAATGCATTACCAAAATGTTAAGATAAGTTTTCTTACCGAGCTCAGAAAAGAGGTGCAATGACTGATAGTGTCACACCATTCCTGCAAACGTTTGTCATAATCTTCATAAACGGCTTCCAAGCATTCACATTCCGAAGGCGTCAAAGTCTTATTCACTTTCCAAAATTGTGTCTTTTTCTTTAGATTCTGCAGGGTTGACGTCCAGTTGTTTAATGTTTGGTTTCTTCCCAGGCTCTGAGTCTTCCTGTGATCCATAGAATGTTGGCTTTTTTTACAATGTCGCATGGTATAAGCGTAACTGTAATGCTTATTGCTTACAGATTTCAAACATCTACTTGGTTTACGACAAGATAACGTCGAGTGTAAACTTCGGACGTAACTGTCAGTATTGCTTTTCCGACACATGGTGGAGCCTCTTTTACTGCAGTGGGATATTGAGGAGTAGTGGTCGTTTATCGTATTGTTCCACTCCTTCATTATCCTCTTGTAGTCTTTCAGTATAGTTGATAGTACGTCTTCTGCTTCCTTACTGCTACACATTGTTTTCCTCAACTCAGTGCAACTAGATGATTTTAATTGTGAGTCCTTCGATGTTGCTGAGTCTGTTAAATATTCTGGCGTTGGTATCTGGACATCAGTATCGAGGCAGCCGTACAATGGATTTTTCACAAGTTCTGGCACATCTACAACGGTGGGAGCGGTGGTTAGTGATTCTGCTGTATTATCCTCCGAAGCGGTAACGATATCGGAATCCGGTAGGTACGTAATTTTTTCTTCAGTTTTCTGGGTATCCTCATAACCAGGTAGCGGCTTACCGTAATAAAAGTTTCCAATGAATGGTTCCATGTACACAGGTTTGATTGCGCGTGGATTGTATTTGACACGAGTGTTTCTACCGACATCACTCACAGTTTTTTTACACTTTTTAGCTGATTTCTCCTTGTCGAACATCGTTATTTGATTTGCATAGTCACTGAATAAGGTGGAATCCGACGCGGATCTGGTGAGGCGTTTCTTCTTCCGTGTGGTGGGGTTGTCGTTTTTTCTGTAGTACCACGAGTAGGAGGTGCCGACGCTGATGTTTGCAGATGATTTATGGAGGTCGTATTTTCCATACTTCATGTTGCAGAGGAGGTGCAGCACGCGACCGAGAGCCTGCAGCGGCGCAGACGTGCACTCTTCGAATGCCGTGCGTGCATTGCGTTCCGCTCGGCGGAGCGCGCCGGCTCGCGTGCGCACCATGCGCTGCACATGCACCAGTATGCACCGCGGCCGCGGCCCGTCCGTGACTGTCAGCCGGGAACGCTTACACATGTGGACCACGCACCACTTACATAGTGGTGGCATATTTAATTTTCAGAGCGCGTAGTGGTACGACGATATCGCGCTTCATTGAGCCAGTCGACTGTGACGCATGGAACGTTGCGATCGCGAACCGTGCCCACTGATCAATGGCGAGAGTTAATAAATGCATTCCATATGGTGCTCTACATAGCAGTGTCACCGTGCTTCCTGTGGATGTCACAATAACAGACAAGGTAATCCAGTGGCAGCAGTGTTGAGGATGTTCCGGCGATTGGCAACCACGAGTTATGTTGTCATGACAATAATCCTTGGTTCCAAAGACCTAGCTTTCCGAGATATAGGTAATAGCTGTTGGACTCACGTTGAGTATGGAGTGTGGAAGCCGCGACCGCCGTGCTTCCTTATCATGTCGCTATAGTAGTAGTGACACTCACGTTGAGTATGGAGCCCAGCTCGTGCACGTAGACGCGCTCGGTCTGCAGCAGCTCGGCAAGCACGTGTCCACGCCGTGAGCGTCGCGCCTCGGCGTCCTCGCCACCGGAGCTCTCCGAACCGCCTGACGTCTCCATCTACAGACAAAATACACACATTATTTAGTAAAAGATTCATGCAAAGATAGCACTATCCAGGGATTGCTGTAGAATTTGAGTGGGCCCTACGGTAACCAATATTGGATTGTATAACGCACACAGCGCGGGTTCCATGGGGATTCTGGTCGTCCCAACGAGTTCTTTAAAATGTGGCTTCACGTATTACAACTTAGTTCAATAATACTTTAATACAATAACACCTATAAATAATATTAGATACCTACATTAGTATTATAAGTAAATCATCAGCTTCTTTGAACTCTCTCTCTCTGTCACAAAAAGTTTAACTTTTAATAACAAAATCTAGGTATTTCGGGACATTGCATGGCACATTAGTAGTTTTAGCAAATATGCTGCAGCTTTGATATAAATTACACTGGTTCCTCAGAACTAAGGTGGTGAGGTGGAGCCGTTGAGACTGTCAGATTTAATTTAAATAAGCAGTCGAGCATTTTAGGCTGGAAAAAATAAACCATTTCAGAAATCCCCTCGCGTTAATGAACGCGAGCAGGTGTTCCTACTGTGGGAAACACCGCAGTCCTTTACGGCTTATGTTACGATCAGCTGTTCTTAAACCGCAAATCAATAAGTTTCAGAGCAAATTGTTGATTGTACTAAGTAGTTGTAATTCAATTCAAATTCAAAAATATCTTTATTCAGTGGGTAACATAGTTATACTTTGAATCGTCAATTTCTACATAACGAACGTACCTATTATCCGCCTTAAACTACTGTTACTGCAGCTTCTCACAACCTGTATAGCCGAGGAAAAGAAGCTGCAAGAAAAACCTCAGCACAGAGCCCTAGACGTTCTTTTTTTTTTCAATAAATATTGTTACACAATTGAGTAATTTAGCTGCCTAATATCAGTTCTCAGACAGTTAATCCCATGCATTCATATCTTCTAAATAATCACTAACCTTATAAATAACCTTTTTTGCAAAGTTTCTGTTTAACTACTATCTAAAACAGTTGAATATAGAGTCTAGATGTAGACCACTGCGGGGCAAGAGTGAACTGTTTCATACTAGATGAGGACATGATACAGTTCGTAAATACTTGCTAGTTCAATACGGGATCCGACAATCCGTGATTGATGACAATCTCTGTCCAGGAACCCGTGATAACCCCGGAGAACGCTTGACTTTCATATTGATTGTAGATTGTATAATATGTTGGCCAGATATCATGATCTTGACATTACTATGCCCTTAAATGCATATAAAAATATTGCACTGGCTGCTTTTTTTTATTTTTTAATGTAGTTTATATCTTGTTTTTCTTGTTCACTTGATCGTGCATGCTGTGACTACTTGTAATTGAGCTAGCTCTTAATCTTTTTTTTATTGTCTGTAACTTTGCATGTGCAGAGTGTAGCTTGTAAGTTGTCCATAATAAATAAATAAAATAAATAATAAAAAATAATGTTACGAGTTCGAATCCAGGCTCTGGCTCTAAACCACTGTATTCGACTTATGCGTTTGAATTCATGTTTGGATAATTGATATCACGTGGTTTCCGGGAATTGCGCCTGGTTAGTGACAATAAACTCGTTCGGTTACATGGGACTTAAACATAGCTGGCAAGGAGTGGGTGTGATACAAGCGTGATGCTATGTTATGTTACGCATACGCACACCATAACGCATGCCATCAAGAACTTTCGAGCTTTATGTATTGTAGGATCTTTCTTTACCCGAAACTGAAAGTGGTCATCGCGAAACTGCCCCGAGTTACGGCTGTGTTGGCGGTCGTCCACACTAGAAGTACTCTTTCTTCTTAATTTAGCTATGTTTTTCTTCATCATTATTGTATTGTATCACAGTAACTATGTATTTGTAAATGTTTTTATTGCTTCGCGACAGTTTATGAACATTGTTCCAGTTTGCAGTTCGGAAATTAATGTATTTTGATTCTATTACTTGTTCAATGATAATTTTTTGTTTATGTTTGTAGTTTTGTTGGCATTTTATAGCTTGTCACGTAACTGTCACAAATACATATCTACAGATTACAAATTCAAATAAAAACTTCCGTTAATGATAACAGGTTTTCTTTCACATTCATATTCTATAGCGAACATTGAAAAGTCTTCGGATTGTTCGCAATTATTCAACGGTACAACGAATTATGTTCTGTTCATCATTGCTTCATTCAATTACAATCATGCTACTTGGTTTCCTAGTGTATTTTAACGGTAACTACGATTTACCTTATATCTAGATTCCAGAATGAAAATAATTTACCAAAAGCACGGTTAGTAGGTAAACATAGAGTTTTACGATACGCTACGTTATGTTAAAAAAAAACATAAGTACTCACAGACTTGTGTTGCTCAGAAAAATCCTTAACAATTTTGTATCCAGTTTTTAACATCACATTTATCGTATCCATTCCCACAACAATTCACACTCGTAAACAACACATTAAAATAATAAAATCGAACATTCACTAATTACGTGACATGACTTGAGTGAGCATCACCGATTTTTTGGGGATATTTTCAAAAATAGCTGTGGGTTTGTTTGGTGCGAGCACATGCTGCGTCTGTTGAGAATAAGGAACTGCCGGGAACCAAGGGGCGCGGGAATACGTTGGAGCCGTAAAAAAAACTTGTTGCCTCCACTTTTGAACCGGCTCGCAGGCTGCTCTACTTCGTCCTCAGAAGTGTTACATTATATATTAAAAAGTAGTTTATTCCGAACCGATATTGGAAAGGAGAACGTTGACTTACTTGAGACAGAGAATCTTGATCTGTGTATGAATCAGAACCATTCGAAGTAGATGTTGCTTCCACCATATTTGTATTTGATTTATACTGTTTGCTTTTAAAACTAGAAACGCCCATTCGCGTTAGAACTACGATATATTGTATTCAATTTTATTTTGTCTGTTTACCTTAAATGCGACCGTATTAACACCTAAATATAACCACTTTCAATTGACATTTGGACGTAGTTAATTGCATTAATGGCTGTCACATGGGAATGAGGAACGAAATCCAACCCACGTGTCATTTACGAGCTAAATCCGGATAATCGTCTGGAGTTTGGAGTTGGTTGTTTTGCTTACCTTTGGGTCAGATGCATACCTATGCCAGTGTGAGGAATTGACCACTTAGAGAAATATCTCCGATTTCTTTTTTTGAATAGGGGTTTCTTGTTATTTTCGTTAAACTCTTTGCCTTCGGGCAAGTCTGGGGCCAAAAGCAAACTCATCAAAGATAAAAAAAAACCTTTTTTTCACAAAGTGGTTTAGAAAAGCGATTCACCTACTGAATTAATGATAATTTATACTTGTTTATGTAGTAATAATTATCATCATTTCAGTAGGTAAATCGCTTTTATAAACCACTTTGGGAATAATCACGTAAATACGTAAAAAAATTACAAAAATATAACATAAACAAGCTC
Source organism: Pectinophora gossypiella (assembly GCF_024362695.1). NCBI lineage: Eukaryota > Metazoa > Arthropoda > Insecta > Lepidoptera > Gelechiidae > Pectinophora > Pectinophora gossypiella. Next base: position 4,934,035 of record NC_065405.1, read on the forward strand.
ACGACTGTATTCCCAATTGGGGTAGTTAGAGGTACATTATTGTATTCAATATACAAAACTTACGGAATAAAATTTTATGTAAGAAAATTTATGTTGATGAAACTAAAACTTATTGCAATAAAGAAGTAGAGTACCATTCCCTAAGGGTCGGCTGCAACGGTAATACGTAAAGGGAGCGTGCAGCTATGTACGCGGCATCACTACGCAGGCCACGTTGTTTGTCCCTTATCTGTGTGCGTGAGTCCTTACACACACTTGTGTTGCAGAACATACCACACCTGCTTCTTCCTTAGTACCTCGTAGGTCCTTCCCTGCAATGGTCCATAGTCTTTCATTATTCAAAAGCTCCCCAAACTATTGATCTCAAACGTCTCGGCCCAAATCCCTCCCAGATTCATTGTTCTTTTGTTTATTTTTTTCTAGAAACATCTGTGTCAGTATTGTCTTTCTGTTTTTCTTTTTTAAAACGAGAGTGTAAGCACGTGCTATGTCGTGTTCGAAATACAAATTCTAGGCGAGTTGTCATGGTGATTTATTTACTCTAAGCAAGTTGAATATGCAAGAATTTCGAGTAAGTAATTAGTAGGATACGCGTAGAATGTAGATTTTAGACAGCGCGTGTGGGGAAATAAATGTGCGTTGTAAATGAACATATTTGGTAGGTACCAGATTAGGGAAACTTATAGCTTTCCCATTGTGATTATAATACGTGATAGAAAAAATAAGTACAGACTTATGTTCAATGTTACTTAATTCTAAACTTGGAAAAGTAACAGGTAAGTAGATTAAAAACAATAAAGATTTAATCACTCATAAAGAAGATAAAATGAGCTGTTATATAGTTTCTCTCTCTCTCTCTCTCTCTCTCTCTCTCTCTAAAGCTCGTCCGTCTACTGAAGGCGATTAAGCAGTGTTTTCGAGGCATTTTTGTTTTCGTAGATTATATTTAATATAGGTAAGTAGGTCCGTAGGTACTCTTTATCGTCGTATATTAAACTGTCTTTGACTAATAGGCGATGAAATGAAATTTTAATTTTGAATTGAAATAAATAATATTCAGTGAAATGTAGTTTTAGTGTAATGTATCTTATAAACTTTGTACACCCGCATCATAAGCATATAACAGCTCATTTTGTTCATTAATTAATCCAAGATGCGTCCAGAACGTAAGATACTGCAGGCTTATAAACGGCTTATAAACTTGTAAGTGTCACGGATCGCAATGACCCCGCCGCTGCGCACTTGAACTGATTGACCATTTACGATCGCAATTGCTCTCTGGGTGCGCCGGTGCATTAATCAACCTGCGCGGGAGATTGAACCCTATTGCTCTAATAACAAGCACTGTAGACGGTGAGTCATAGCTACCAGGAACACAGGAACATCCAGGATATTGGTGGCACTTCATTACGACTGAAGGTCGCAAAGCTGTTTACTTCATAACAATGAAGTAAATATGCATGTATGTATTGTATGCAATAGAATGAAAATGCAAATGTAACTCGGTACTTATACACAAGCTTGATAATGACTTAAAGGATTAACTCTGATACTTACAGAGTGCCATTCCGTGGTAAGTAGCGCTTGATCTTAATTAGTATGAATGGTGAAGTGGCTATAGAATCCAGTCGCAATTATTTGCGGGATTGGAGGGCTCTCCATTTGTCCGGAGAGATCGAGAATGCAATTTGAGGCGAATTTACAATAATTCACGTCCAAAATGAGTACCTACTGAAATAGATACCAAAACGAAAAGCTCCCTCAAGCAAACCCATACGAAGGACAATAAATATCATATATCTTATATCTCTATCTTATAGATAAGCTAGCTAAAGCTACAATCGAAGCTTATTTTATCTGGGAGGCAGTAACCGAGGTTAGGGCAGAACAGTTGCCCGTGCGCAGAACCGGGACCCGCGCCGTTACTGCGACCGTTACTGTAATATGTTGCCGATACCAGTGTGTGCTATTATGTTCGGGTGGCTTCTGGGGAAACTTTACGATTGTGAGGAAAGGATTGCTGTGTTAACGTACCGTGCGTGAGAAAGAGAAAGAATGTTTATGTTTAATTTCTTCAGCAAAGAACGACGAAGAGAAGAACTCTTCTATAATATCCGAACAAGTTTCTCCACAATTGCAGTCGACGATATGGGTCGCACCTGTCGCGTTTGTCTAACAGAAAGCTCGATGAGGTGTGGGTACTTAGTTCATCTTGCGATGGATGTACCTCTGACTACTCTAATTGAGATATTGTCGTATGCTTATATGTATTACGCGAGCACTTCTTATTAAGTATAAATCAGTTCCTTTCACATGCCCATACTGCTACAAAATATGAATGATGGATGATCCATTAAATTTTCATTTAATTTTCTGAACACCGAGTCAATTGTTTTGACCTCTGACTCTCCGACAAGAGTCTGGTTTAATTAGCTCCGCAATGAAAACCATAAAGGTCATACGTTTAACTTTAAATCAACATGGTTCCCTGCATGGTTATGATTATCTTGCGCAATAATCAGTTATATAGTTGTTATGATAGAGTTTAAATAGGTTTACAAGGTGTGAGAACCATCATAGAACATTCATACATACATAAACTCACGCCCGTAATCCCTAATGGGGTGGGTAGAGCCACAAGTAATCAAAGACAACTTGCAGCCACTGTTGATACATAGTCCTAAGATGAATATGATGAACCTTATGGTGATAAGGGATCAGCCTATCGCCCATAACATTAGTCCGTCATTAGAGGACACAATCCATCTGACGGATTTTACGACATGCCCGGGAAGAGAAGCAACTGAACGTGTTCTATGTTTTTTATTTGCTCCCAGAATACTAAAGAAGCATACTAACTAAATAGAACTATGCTTCCAAATGGAGACAGGTGCAGTAGATGAAGAGAAAGAAGAGGGACAATAGATTTGAGTTATATTGCTTACCTATAATAGGGATTCGGGTAAAGAAAATGATAGGGATTCAGTTGTTTTCAAGGTAGGTAGTGTATTCAGACAGTCTGCACTCTAACTCAAAAGAAAACTTAATACTACAGAAGCTGATTGATTCAACTTCAGTATTACAAAATGTATTTAAATATTAACGTTCTTGTTGATATGTGTTTGATTAGATGTGAGCTAATAAGTCATATATGCAAACTGTAAGATGCTCTGGTACTTTATACCATCAAAAATGTCTGCGACGGAAATATTAATATTAATAGATATGTATCTTTAAATGTATCTTCGCGATGTATAATTTGAAACAATAATCGAGGTCATGATAATAAATCTTGCAAACCAATACTCTGTGGGACACGGAAACTTCGCGTAAGCAAAATCATCATCAGAGTTGCTTATGCTTACCTAACTGTTGAAAAAAGCGGCCATTGTTTAAATGCCAGAGTCAAACGAATAAATAAAAGCCCATAATTACACGTTAGTTACCAATTTCGGCGTCTTTCTTGCAAATCTATCTGGAATTACAAAATAAGGAAACGTATTGATTTGCTATTGAATAACGTTTTTATTTCAATTGTAAAATCTACCGTGTGTCTGCAAGAGGTGAGTGCTTTGCTGTCGAAAAACAACATAAAAAGTTACCGAGTTTTAGTCACATTTTTGTTCGTTCTGTAATGTTAGGGCACATTTTCGAATATTCATTACCAACTCACAGAGCTGAGTTTCCATGAGAGCTCCTCCATGACCTGCGCCCAGCCCACGTGTATGCTGCGCACCCTGGTCTGGCGCGGGTCCAGCTGCCGCCGCGCCACCACCGGTGAGCTCGGCGTCGACTTGATCTTCTTCCCCTTCATCACGTTCAGACTCCTCCCCATCTTGAAGGTCATCGTCTCATGCGACACTACCTTCTGACTATGCGACCGCCCCGGCACTGACGATGCCATATTGTCATTTTCTTTAAAGTCCCAACCTTTCTTAAGCCTCATTAATTCAAATTTTCAGCACTTTCACAATCACTATAGGTGTGTTCGTCTTTATAATTATGAGTAGAGACAAAAATCTAAGCAATCAAACAGACGTAGACGGTAGCAACATTGTTAAGTAGTTCAAATAAATAATGGTAATCGTAATGTTTGTTAGATATTCAAATGCAGGTCAAATTGTGTAGGATCGGAGTGCAGTTCCGGCAACATTGAGCGATATGAGCCTGATAACGATGCACCAGTCACCAATAGGCCCAACGGCCGTAAGAAATTACGAAATATTCGACACTATAACCAAGATGCTTTTCAAAATTCCCATTTTCATCAGTAGCACATTTAAGTGCGATTAGAAAAAGACGTAAACGCCGCGGTCTTAAACAGCATATATCTTATTATCTATGACAAGTTGACACTAATATGCCATTAAATAAGTGTGAATTGCTCTTGTGTCACCTATGATCGACTGTGAAATTGTTTTACTAGACATAGATAGACAAATCCAATTAAATTGACTACAAAAAATGACGTTTAAAATCAATTGGATTCGTAGGAGTTGCTGCTGTTGTGGAAAATTGACTGACAGTTGCACCTCAACTGAAGGAAATTTTAGTACTACACTACGTAAGTAAAGTAACCAGCAAAGATTATAATTATATTGCCATATATAAATAACATCATTCATTTATCCAAAATACAAGTTTTGTTGTTGTTGAGTTTGTAGCTTTTATTATAAACATCATAAGCCATTAAACATACAGCCGCTTAAGGCAATAAAATCATTGACGATTCTAATAAATTATGATAAATTTCCAAAAGCAATCTTGTTTTTGAAAAGGTCCGGTGAATTTTCAATGGAGTTTCTAAAAAATTAATAGCTATTTAGCCCAAAATTTTACACGATGATCATCATACGTGGGTGCGATGAGTAGAGAGTAATCTCGGTAGAAATTAACAATCGACGTGGAATCGAAAACAGACAGCAAGTGGGACGCAGCTGTAGATACTCAAAACGAAACTTTAAAAAACACGTTACTGCCTTCAAAATCAGTGAAACTGTTTGAATTAAAATGCAACCTTGGATGTATGGAGATTGTTTTGTATCTATCGATATCAGTACCTATGTTGAAATTTGTCAATAAACTCTGTCGTTATCCATAATTCATGTCGAAGAGTATTTATACCTTAGATAAGTTATTGAATCTAGATCAAGATCATTGAACATAAATGCCATGTCGTGATAGATCAAATGTACCCATTGCATATTGGCAAATTGCAAAATGAGAAGATATCCTTTGAAAATTTCAGCATACATTGAATAATAAGTTTATATATGTTCCATTAGACCTTTGAACAAAAGGAAGTAACTAACACAGACAACGCTTCATCTACGTATTATGTAGTGTAACATTCTTTGGAGCTAAAGTCAAGAGGGAATCTACTGCCCTATTTTTCCCTAAAATGAAGCATGAAGAATGCTACACCGACATGAGCGTGGCTCTTAAATTAGTGATGATGATGTGTATTCTTTGATGCAAAAGTAAGTTGAAGGGACTTATGAAAGTCTTGTACATAATGGTGGTGTGATAGAGTCCTGTGATCAGATCACCAGAGACCTCATCAAAGGTCAAGAAATGTCATAAATCAATGGAATTTCGTATGTTCAATATTAGGGTTACCTAAGTTTTATTTTGATAATATAATTCGTGATAAATAATGTGTAATATCTATTGTAGAGGCTTTTTAAGATAACCTATAGTACGGAAGATGAGTTTGGTAACTTGTCTGATATTACTGGTTATGTCAGAGATGGTATCACATGTAGTGAAGTACCCAGATATGATTGAACTACGACCCGCTCGCGACACCGCTGGTCCACTTTCACCAGCCCAGCTCGCTTCATGAATAAATTAACTGTTATTAAACAAATAATTGCTTGTGTAACTCAAGAAGCGATAAGTACTGGCCTGCGGTGTAATCATAGAACAATGAAGATTTATATGAGAAAACCATGAATGTTATTGATATGAAAATGTGAAAGTCTAAAAGAATGCGCGTTCGGATAAGCGCTAAATAAAAATGCGCGGAACGAATTTACTTTGAATTGAATGCACTGAATACTATTTCCGTGACCGAACGTGTTGCCAGAATGACGGATCGCTGACTGTTCCCACAATTTTATGTTTTGCAAAATAGGTAGAATTTATAATACTAGTAATAATGTACTGAACAAACAACTATTTCCCCGAAGCTCGGTGTCGCGTTTGCATTGATATCGAAACGAAGTCAAGTGTTATCTTTCCCACGTTTGCAAATCCATCAAAATAGATTTCTCCCGTCTGATTTTACAGCTGTAAAATTAAATATAGGTATATCTCTTTCCGTATCAATCTTGTTGCTTGAACGCTTGTTAAGAAAGCACACTGATTTATGAGATGTAGATCTAATAAACCACAGTACCATTTAATTAAAGCTTCTAGGGAACAGCGTTTATGGTATAGTGATGGCATACAAGACGGATGGAGTAGGTATGTGATAGTAAAAGTGGCTAATCGACAACTAACTGGTTTTACGGGAAACGTCACAAGCACTACACGTAAGCACCTATAATAGCAACAGAACAAAACTGGCCACTGACTTACTACCGGCAACTGATTTTAATTCCATTGGGATGGAATGACATTGATGGCTAGGCTCATTACAGCTTTGCGCAAGTCAGTTCTCACGGCGCTCTTTCCACCTCTTTCTCTGGTCTTATTAGCAACACAAAAAATACATGTCTACATGCGTTAGTCATTTGTCGGTAGCTTTCGAGTTTCCTCCATTTGTGAAACGGACACGATACGAACATTAGCGACCGTCGTTTCACTTGCAAACGAAACTCAACGAGCAATTCCTTTTTGAGGGTGAAACTTGTGTCTGTAGAAGCAACGATATCAAAATGTAAACTGGCCGTTGGACCATAAATAAAGACATTTGGTGAAATATAACAATTATAAATCAACTTAAATTCCTGCAAGATAAGTTGGACAAGGTGAACAGTGATAAATTGAGGAAAGAAATTGTGGTTTCCGAACATTCAGAGTCAGAAGCAAGAGTGATGGGTTTGCGTCAGAACCGTTTGAGCGCAGAATTTTAAAAGGCTAGTCTTTGTTGCAAACGGTATACGCATGACCATAAAACCATATATGCGTTTGCATTAAGTTTCCACATGTGGGAGAATGCGCTGTGAGTGTAGATGGCAGGTCCCGTTAGCTATTGTGTCTGGGCAATTGATTCCATGCGTGCGAGAGATGTGCTCTCGATTGAGCGTGAGCAGTTATTGCAGGCTTCAATCCAGTTCAGAACAGTTAATGTTATGTTTGAGATAAAAACTCTGAAAACGAGAATGTAACTGACACTTGATCAGATGAAATAAGACGATATCTTTGGTTTCTTTCTGATTTCGTCGCTAAGAAGACGATATTTTTATATCGACTTTTTATCAGAATAGCAAAGCATTATGATGCCAATATGGTTTATTGCAAAGGTGGGCGCAGGAAAGGAAAACAACTTGTTCCTTTAACGAATTATTTTAAAGTAAAGAAATATACAGTGTGACTGATAGAACGAATGATTGAGTTATAAACAAGTGTATTTGAGCATTGAACAAGTGAATTTATGATTGAATGAATGAATGTTTGTTTTTAATTATATTGAGCAAGCTTGATATTTGCAAATACCAATATGGTTTGATGAGTAATACCTATTACCTACTAACGGATGTATACCTGTCAAACATAGAAAGTAATGTATTTACAAGATATTATAATAAGATAGTATTCTAATGCACTGCGGTTGCCTTTCCCCTTGAATTGATACCGGAGATCCAAGTAATAATAAAATTTGCAGAGCTGCAGCCGCGGCGATGTAAAGTTTTACCTTCTGTGATAATAGGTATTATGACAGTCTGAACTTCGAAGCGTAGATTTGTATCGTCTACATTACTCTAGCTAGCGAGATTGAATTGGGATTTCCGATACCCAAGTTTGCGATAATTGGGAAGTTTCCTAGGTCAAAGATAAATCATGAAATTCTGATTACTAAATAAAGATCTAAAGGTGACAAAAAACGTTTTCTTTCTTCTATTTAACTTGTTTATGAATTTATTTATAATTAATAAAGATGTATATGTGAATGTAATAATAAGTGCGACATTCTGTCACGTTTTTCTATGACATCACAGGTTGCTTTTCATACAAATTCCATAGTAATTGCGTGTCTTGACGTTAAGTAAAAAGTAACTTATTTGACTGATTAGTTGGAAACTACCCTATATCTGAACAACAACTTATTTCAAAACATTAACTCTTATAAATGATACTTAAACAAACAATTCTTAGTATTTTATTCATAAACCATTAATTAATTAATTTTGGAGGACAAGATAGACAATGAATATCGTTCAAATTCCAATTATTAGAAATGCATTGCAGTGACTTTAGCTTCAACTTTTTATTCTAGTCGCTGAGTGAATATATAGACACTTTAAAGCATTTTTTTAATACTCTTCTTGACTAACCGAGTTAAATCTAACGTACCAAAGATACTACTACTAAAGGGAAGGTGGGTAAAGGTACTAAAGGTACTGCGAAGACATTCTTGACTAAATACTTAAAACTACTAAAACAGAACACAGTACTCATGTTTACTGATTTCACACGATTCCGTTCGATATTTGTGTGGTTTATTCAGATTGCGTAAACAATACAATTATTTTAAACAAACAGACAGACCGTGCGATTAATGAAAATATCCGGCGATCATGATCCTTAATAATAAGGGGCGACCATATTGAAATGCAGGGTCAAAATAAAGTTGAGTGGCCATCCTGCTACTATTATACTCGCATACACTAAACTCGCATACTCACACATACATATTTCTACTTAACACACACCCTTCACTCTAATACTTAGATGTAAGTTTAATTTTCAGTTTCCTTTGGCAAACTATGCGCAAACATCACCATGTACCCTTTTTTAGCGGTTTCCCAAGATACATGCTCCGCCTAGTTTGAGAACCTCTGTTCATTTGGATATATTTTTAATATAAGTATCCATCCTACTTTATGTATCTCATTGTTTTGTTTTCTGGTATTAAAAACAATTTTCATTTAATTTTCATATGTATGTGTGTGTGAGAGAGAGTGTATGTGTGTGTTGTATATGTAACTAATTATGTTTTTGGGAGTGAATATTTTTCATTCATTCTTAAAGTTCATTTTAATCACGATCAACAGATCACCCTACATAAATAGGGCCATTTTATACTTCATAAGTAGAAATCGACAACTACCATTCATTGACAGAAGCGATTTCAAATGTCATAGTTAAAATATTTTTCTCTGGCATATAATTAAAAATCATAAACTAGAAAACCAATTCAAATTCAGAGACATCGAATTTAATTCGGGATTCAAACCTGCAACTTTTAACGTGGGTCTCTATAAAGATAGTTTAATTAAACCTACTCGTGAATTTCCTGAACTTTACACACCTCGACCTGCGCAAAGGCAACATTAAGAGAACATACGCCATAAAGGCACCTGTCGCCGCCTCACTTTCACTGACACATTTCACCACACCACGCCGAGAAATCAGATGTCCCAATTAATTTAATCAACCATCTACTAATGCGAGTATAATTTCTATAATCAGCGAGTTTTTTCTACCCGAGCAGTGATACCGGCCTATCAAATTGCAAAACGCGGCGAAATCCTACCACATTCAAACGCGTCGGCATTTGAGATCATAAAATTGTACTTAAGTACAGCAAAAATAATTACTTTATAACTTACTTAGAAATATATTTCGAAATCTACAGGACTACATACGAGCGTGTATGTAACAGATCGATGATTGATTTCAGTTGCGCATGAGTTTAATTGCTAGCAGTTTTGAAACAGTTTAAGTAGGTATGAGGTCGATTATGTATAAACTACATAATGATTAGTATAATTTTAAAATATTTAAATGGGCGTAGCTGCAAACATGCTACTTAAAAAACAAGAAAAATAGAAACTTCGTGGTAAGGCGGTGAAGGTTGATATATTAGCATAGCATAATCTTTTCTATTAAATGCCCTAACTCAATACGAATATATCAGTCGGTTTACTGTTGTGTAAGAATGCATATCACTTAGTATGTCATTAAAATCTATTGTAGACTTTAATGACATACATTTTTTACATGGAATAAACAGTCCCAAACTAGTTTCAAATACAAGGCTATATTTTATTATGTATATAAGTACTATGGATAGTACCTGTATGGTCACGAGTACTTATATGTAACACGTTGAAAAAATGTCACATTAACTTTTTTTTGACAAATTAAATCGTAAGTCTCATTAAATGTCAAATATGATAGTGCGACAGGGTTCTAAAGGTACTTAACCCTTTTTGACAAATTAACGAACGTTTATTCATTAAATAAAAATAAATCAAATCATAGTCATAGTCAATTTTACAATTAATAAAATTATTAAAAAATCTTAGTCCATAAATAACCCGTCCCTGACCGTTCCTGGTGCAAAGGTGCCCATAACGCTCGCTGTCGGGTTCCAAAGTGGGTACGTGATATCATGACTGTACTTAGTGCCTTTAATACTAAGTAAGGTACATTCAAAACTCCATTATCCATAGGTGATCGTATCACTGGTATATACCTACATGAGAAATAAGGTTGAAGAAAACTAGGAGAGTAGTTGATAGTGGAATTTACGACCGCAAACCGCATCCCTGCAGGCTGGTGAGGTCCGCTTGAGACGGGTTATACCGCAAATGGGAGTCAGGGAGGTGCCCAGGGTAGGAGTTGAAAAGTGTATGTTAAGATGAGTGTGATTTAATTAGTTTCACCAATCGTACACTGTAGTAAAAACGTTAAAACCACTTCGCATATAATTCACTTTAAATATATAGGTTACAAACACGTCCGACATTAAGAGTCCTAGTTAAGAGTCTTTTGTAATTATTTCTTTTTATTTTGGTGCAATAAAGTATATTTGTATTTGTAAGAGACAGATCGATGCTATAAAATTAATCAAAAAGTAAAGAATTCATATTTTTATAACCTTTTTTTTAAAAGGTATTTTTATGTTGCAATTGTCTGCAATGTATAATCCTATTTAGAGTTGAAAGGTTGGTAAAATTGCTTTGACCGGTTAACTGACACATTAGTACTTATATATACCTAAAACATGTACAGTAAATGCATGCTGTGATATATAAATTACCTATCATCATATTAGCGTTATCCCGTTTTTACAGGGTCCGCTTACCTAACCTGAAGATTTGACAGGTCAGGTTTTTTACAGAAGTGACTGCCTGTCTGGCCTTGCCTGCTTGTCTGGTGTTGTACCTGGTGAGAGCCCTCAGCGGTCTCAATTTGTACGGCCAAGTAATTAATGCCATTTGCGGCAAAACTACAATGAGTCAAGTAAAAAATAAACTATTTCATATTGTCTACTTCTATCTAGTATATTTCTAGATGCGGCCCTGGCTAGCAGCGGGTAATCTCGTTAATGTCTGAAGGTGCATCGACCGGGCTGCACGTCATATAAACAACGTGTGAAGCGATGCATCATAAAGCGATCTCATAAGATCATAACTTGTGCATCGTACAGAGGACAGACTCAACTCAAAATTTCATACACATATCATTTTATAAGTTGATATGACGTGCGCGGAGGTCCGTGTTGCTTTATACAGGGTGTTAGTGACATCGTAACGAAAACTTTGAGGGGTGATTGAGGCCATGATTCTGAGATGATATCAAGTGGAATTTTCCGTCGCAAAAGTATGGAATTGAAAATAATTTAAAAAAACACAAAAATTTTCAGGAATATTCAGACTGAAAATTCCACTTGATATAGACTCAGAATCATGGTCTGAACCATCCTCCTCAGTATTCGTTACGGTGTCACTAACACCCATACCTACTTGTATGGCTACCGTATGTACTTGTGTGGGGTGTAAGTGACATCGTAACGAATACTGAGGGGGATGATTCAGCTGATTATCCTGAGTTAATATCAAGTGGAATTTTTCATCGCAAAAGTATAGAATTGAAAATAAGTAAAAAAAAAACTAAAAAAAATCATGAATTTTGCGACGAAAAATTCCACTTGATATTAACTCAGAATCATGGCCTGAATCATCCCCCTGAGTATTCGTTACGATGTCACTAACACCCTGTATACCTATGACGTGTGATCATTCGATCATTTATTAATTTTCGAGATTAATACGTATTGTAGTTTGTTTATGGCTAAAAGAGAGTGCGTAGGTATTTTAAAGATCAAGATGTGAAAACTAAACAAATTAAATTGATTCCATATAGTACCTAATTGATAAAGTCTTAATTCGATATAACTGAATCATTAATTCATAAGAAATTAATTCATAAAAACTTAAGTTAGTTCAATTCAAATCAATTCTCAATTATTTATCGCATTCCATGAACTAAAACCCCTGTAGGGCACAGCAACGCTGTAGGGGCAGCATAGTTTTTATATTGCATTGGTTTTAGCTAAATAAATAAATATATGCATAACTATAAACTCGTTTTTACTTAGAGTACTTATAATATAAAAAATCGGTCGTTAACGTATGATTTTGGTCAATAATCATTATATTTATAGGGTTAGACGATTTCTAAATCATTTCTAGTAGCAAATTATAATGGAGCTAACGATCCTAATGGCTATCAAATCATCTACAATTATTATAATTAACCGTAATCAATTGTAATAAGCCATTAATTGCCAATTTCGGAGATTTATACTCGTTGAGTGCATATATTATAGGCATTTTAATTGAGAATCGTAATCGTCGGTATATCTTTAATATACCTAACAAACAACTTCATAATCTTCTTCTATCGTGTGGGTTGTGAGGTGGAATACCAACCTCAACAAGCCTGGTGTCAGGGTTATTAATGAGCCGCCAAAGGCCCCTGACATGGCTCATGTAACGATTACTCACTTACATCAGTAAGTAGGCTTAACGTGCCTTCCGAAGCACGGATCATCTCAATTTCGGACAATCAGGTAATCAGCCTGTAATGTCCTAACCAAACTAGAGATCATAAAGTGATTTTTGTCATATGTCCCCACCGGGATTCGAACCTGGGCCCTCCGGATCATGAGCCCAACGCTCAACCACTGGACCACAGAGGCTGTTACTATGCACTAAAGAGAAGCATACATACATTTTGTATTAGACTAGAAAGGATTATGGGCGCGACCTAGAGCACAACAAAGAGGAAAATGTATGCCCTTCTGTTATGCAAAAGAGCAACCAGCCTTGTAAACACAACCTATTACGAAAACCTAGATGTAACTATTAATTAAGCGCCACAGCAATCTAGTTTGTCCTCATAAATCATGCGCAAGGAATGTCCCTCGCTCATAATAACGAGCGATGTTAAATAATGACTGAACATAACCGGTAGTGATACGGTCACTACCTCCCTCAATCGGCGCGTATTCCCTCAATCGGCGCGTATTCCCTCAATCGGCGCGTATTCCCTCAATCGGCGCGTATTCCCTCAATCAGCGCGTATTCCCTCAATCGGCGCGTATTCCCTCAATCAGCGCTTATTCCCTCAATCAGCGCTTATCGCTATCGACCCACTAGGGTCGATTAATTCTCAAATATTTTTTTCCTCTCAGACACCCTGAGCCGAGGTTCGCGCCCAACTGGGCACCCTCAGGCCTGTTGTCTTAAACGTTGTACCGGGTGAGAGCCTTCAGCGCTCCCCATTTGTCCGGCTAAGAAGTTAATGCCACCTGAATGATTTACAATAATTCACATAAAAAAAAGATACGGTCACTGCCGACCGAGTTAGTGATAGTCAAACGTGTGTTAGCACCTTTTCGTGCTAATGCTTTGTTTGCACGGCTAACACGAAGGTCAAAACATTGCTTTATTCTTGTTTTGTTTGGATCACTGTATGAAGTGATAATTGTATTGTATTGGTTTAGGAATCTGAATGTATAACGGCCTTTATGGCCCAGTGGTTAACCGTTGGGCTCGCGATTCGGAGGTCCCGGGTTCGAATCCCACTGGGGACATATCACAAAAATCACTTTGTGATCCCTAGTTTGCCAAGGACATCACAGGCTGATCACCTGATTGTTTAAAAGTAAGATGGTCCGTGCTTCAAAAAGCAAAGCAAAGCTTTAAGTCGTCGGTCCCGGTTACTACTTAATGGTGTGAGTAGGTAATCAGACAGCAGACACATCCTAATTTTATTGAAAGTTATATCTGTCATTTTCTAATCCGCCGAAAAGTAAAGGGACGGATGATTGACAACTGTTAATTTTAAAATAAATAAATAAACCGCTAAATAAATAAATAATAAGCCGTTGGTCCCGGCTATTAGCCGTAAAAAACACCTCCACCAACCCGCAATGGAGCAGCGTGGTGGAGTATGCTCCATACCCTCTCCGGTTGATTGAGAGGAGGCCTGTGCCCAGCAGTGGGACGTATATAGGCTATTTATGTTATGTTATGTTATGTTAAATAACCCGGGTGAATAAAATGGGCATCTCGCACGTATACAACCCATTTGACGTGTGCTGTCAACTTAATTTTGTTCGGTTATTGGCCAATACAAAATTTTGGAAGGGGTTTTTAAATTTCTGCCTAAAATTGACGTGTGTTCTATAAATTTTAGGCCAGTCGATTACCCGTCCCTTTCTTTTTCAGCGGATGACGAAATGACTGGTATAACTTAAAATAAAATTGTATGGTGTGTATCTACAGGAATCAGAATGTGGAGGGTCATCGTACAAAAGATCCCTATTGCTGGTTATGATTAAATGTCTATCAAGTCATCATGATCTCCCTAGCATTATCCCATTTTTCACAGGGTCGGCTTAACTAACCTGAAGATTTGACAGGTCCGGTTTCTACAGAAGCGACTGCCTGTCTGATCTTCCAACCAGCGAAGAGAAGTCCAGCCCAATATAGGTTAGTGCACATACCTCCGAAATACATATCATGTCGGTAAATGTCTATCACGTCCTATGACAAAATTAGAGAGAAAGATGGATACGTAGCGACGTATCCATGTGAAAAGCGAAGTACTATGATAATTATAATACATAATTATGTATACTTAGAGCAAATGCAGGGAGTTTACTTGATTTATCCTATAATGATAGTGGGCTAAACGTTAGAGCCAAATTCAGCTAAACTCGATTAACAAAAACACATGAACTAATCATATCACGGAAAGGATGTTTTGCATATATGTAATGTGTGCTGAAGGTCGACATTCGGCCGTCTGTGGAGTGGAAACGAGCATGTTCGCTACTGATGTGTAGATAAATTGAATAAAAAGATTTTTTGAAAACATAATTTATGACAACGCTACATATTATGTCTTTGTGCTCGTAAAGCAGACCAATATGCTCATACGCGCTTTACCTATTAAAAAACAAAAAAACGACCTTAGCTGTTCTGTTAAAATTCTGACAGCGCGTATTATGCGGAAGAATTATGATTTGTTGGTATCTTAAAGCCCTATCGTGGCGTTTACCGCCTTGGTTAAGGGAATTCGGATAATTCCACACCGAATATTTTCGTTCCTAGACTTCAAATTGCCCAGGCAAACAATAGCCTTAGCAGAGCTCGAACGGTCTTTAATACCTATCAGAAATGGAGCGTTAACAGCACATATATAATTCTTCTAAGGAGCCATATAAGTATTACGAGTAAGTAAGTAGTTTATTAATAATAACAACAACAAACAAACGAACAAGAGAAACAACAATAACGAAGGTTCAGCGTAATATGTCAACGCTAGGCTGTTTTACGAGCGAAATGCAATAAAACATCGATAGAGAAACGTCTAGAAGCCACTAAACCAGTTCCATTTCCAATATATACGAACACTACACTACAGCGGAATCAAAACACTTTCGTCCATCACATTTGTTATAAAGAGACTTATATTTAATTCTCACTAAAACACAATACACGTATTACTTTTGCAAAATAGAAAGGAAAACTAGTGATGCTAAATTAGCTCGTAATGAATTAATCGATTTGTATATAATATATTTATAGATATTTCCTTGTTTGAGTCCCACAGTTCATTTTATGATTTTTTACCTGTATTTGGTTTGTTATTAATAGCTACTTGAAGTATCTAAGTAAATAAATAATACTTATTAATTTAATGGTATTTCTAATCTTTT
This sequence comes from Pectinophora gossypiella, assembly GCF_024362695.1. Lineage (NCBI taxonomy): Eukaryota > Metazoa > Arthropoda > Insecta > Lepidoptera > Gelechiidae > Pectinophora > Pectinophora gossypiella. The sequence continues at coordinate 4,950,224 of NC_065405.1, forward strand.
GGTATTTTTTTATATACTTGATTGGTTATACATACATACATACATAAACTCACACCTGTAATCCCAAATGGGGTGGGCAGAGCCACAAGTAATCAAAGACAACTTGCAGCCACTGTTGATACGAAGTCCTAAGATGGATATGATGAACCTTATGGTGATAAGGGATCAGCCTATCGCCCATAACATTAGTCCATCATGTTAGAGGACGCAATCCCTCTGTCGGTTTTTACGACATGCCCGGGAAGACAAGCAGCTGAACGTGTTCTATGTTTTTTATTTGCTCCCAGAACAGCATAGAAGAAGACTTGATTGGTTATCGATCTGATATAACTACTTACTTGCAGTTCTGAATTTGTGACTTCCGTTTTAAAATCAAAAATGCTTATAATTTCCTGTTTCTTGGGTACTACAAATTTTAATATGTGGTAGAAGTTACAAAAAACGAGGAAAAGTTAAATGCATTAATTAGAGGTCGTTTTAAAATATGAAGTGTATAAAAATAATGTTTATCTATATATGTAGGTACCTAACTGTTTCGACGCAATTAACTACATCCTTTTTGAGATCTGTACGAAAATGGTAACAATGTATAACTAGTAACTAAGGTATTGTAAACTTGAATCTGTCTAGATCATTAGCAAGAAATAAAAACACGTAGGTAAGTCGATGATTTGTACAAAATATACTTATTTCTATTTATGGTAGCACAATGCTACAGATCACGGAAGTACCTGTAATATAACTTTGTTAAAAAACAACAATGATAGTAACCAAACAATTTGCATCAAAACTTCTATCCTAAAAGAAACACACAAAATTTAGAGCATAAATATCGGTAAAGAATCGCGTGAGTTATCCAATACGGAGATACGAGAAAGGCCGTCAGACATATGTAAATGTGACGATTAGAAATCGGAAAACGAACTCGGACCGTTTTGATGGCTGCAACGAGCCCGGAACGGATCACTGATCAAGTGGAACAGTAGATCGGAAAAATAACGATCAAATGTCAAGGTCTTTGGTTAAAATGTAAATGCAAGAAGACAATGCCCTCACCAGTAATGATCTAGGAAAACAATGGAGCGAGGATCTCTAAATGTTATGGATGTAAACACCGACGCAGAGGTTACAGACTCCAAAATAACTTGCTTATTGAATACTGGTGATAGGATTCTTGTTATAGAGGTACCTAATTAATCACATTTTTGTTTTGTTTACTGCTTCTATGATTAAATTACGGACATTATTATCAATCTATATTTCTAAAACAGAATTGTAAGATAGACCCATCATTAATACAAGAGTTATGAGTTACGAGTCAAAATAAAGCGATTGCAACCCACGCGCAAATTACAATGTGAATCATGTGATACTATAATGGATGAGCACAATATGCCAGCTATTAAAATTACATAACTTTTACTAAGCTTAATAAATTCTGACGCCGTACCACACGACTAAACATAATGTGTACTTAATTACACAGTTTAAATTACATAAAGTAAACGCAGTAAACATCTTTCGAAACAAATGCTGCAAGGAAAGAAACCACATGGATACACTTTCACTGACCATTCGCAGATAACTGAATGAATAAAGGAGATACAGGAAAGCTGGAGAAAGGAGCTTGCAGTAAATTTCATTATGTGTCGTCCAAAATACAAAGAACAAATCTTTAAGAAGTCAAACCTATCAATAACATGACCAAAATGGAAAACGAATTAAATTAATTCTGACAGTGAACGATTCTACACTTACTTGGCCTGACATATAAGTCTTTAAAATACGAGATGTTGAATTATAAATTAATTTGAAAATGTTATGTAAGCATATAAAAAGTCATTAGGATTGGATCTACTTATTATAGGAAATATTATAAGTGGGTTATTTGAACATCTAGGTACACCTTATTGTGGAATGTGTTTGTAAACTCACATTTAAAGTTGACTTTCTAGTCTTTGAAGCAAGTTATACGAAACCGTCATTTTTTTGCATGTTCGCGTGTTACATTATTATGGGGTCAGCTAACTGTTATTGCAGGTGCTGGCTGGTCGAGAGGGATGTAATCTGAACTTTTTCAAATATTTGAAATTATTTGAATTGATGCGATTATTTCAACTTGGATCACGTTTTCGTTTAAAATATTTCTAACTGTGCAAAATCTTGGGTCACGAATTTCTTTGGCAGAGTTTTTGTTGTTGTTTTAGTTCTTTGAATGTAGTTTTATAGTTTTATTCACAAATTGACGTCGTTTTATATAGCTTTATGAGGTCAAACATAAGAGCATAGTGGTCGATCGGAGATGAAGATTTTGAAGTTGTTTTTATTGACATTATTTTATTTTTTTATTTATTCATTTCAACATGGAAAATAATAAAAGATACATTTAGTGGACACTAAAATCCTTAAGAGTTTAATTTGTGTCACGTCTGATAATATACAATATACAATAGAGGTACTTGAATTACTAGAAAATAGATAGGTATTATAGTTCCGAATTCCTAAACAAACTTTATTAATAAACGTAGTCATGCAATCGCAACATTGATAGTCGAAGAGAGTGCTACAGAACAAGTGACATGATTAGCCATAAGAGATGATAGAACGAACAATAAATCGTTCAATGAAAATAATAATGTATCTACCTGCAACGCTATTTCATTGGGTATTGTTAGAGCTGATGAACTGACGACTGTAGAACTGAATGAGACATTAGTTTTATAGTCGTTGCCACCATATAAAGTTAAAGGTCAATAGACGATCAACTTCTAAAAATACATATTGAACTTTAAAACTGAACAACCAACGTACTTCATTGCAAGAATAACGAGTATGTTTCTGTAGTAAATAACATTTATGAACTTGCACAATTTTCGAGAGATTCCGTTATCCCCCTGTCAATGTAAACTAAGATTGCGCCTGAAGATTACGCAAAAACTGGAATTCAATCCTTAATTAGTTAGCTCCTCAATTAAGTTCATGTCAACTTGAGAAATTTCAAAAGACCCATCTTTCGTAAAGTACCTTTGCGAGCCGAACGGAAAACGTTACGAAATCGACAAATAAATTACGATATCAGATACCTATCAAGTTTCATTGCACAGGAATCTAAACTAGCACAATTTTAAGCCAACGTGAAGGCAGAAAATACATAAATCTGATACGTATAGCGTTTCCCGAAACGCAGTAACTCACTGCGGTACAAAGTAAAGTTCACACACAACACTATGGGTAAGTCGATAAACGATATTAAACGGTACATTAAAGCTTTTCCCAAGCGCGACGCCAGCAAGAAAATACTTTGTTTCTCTCAGAGTTCGAGACAAAAGACGACGGGATGCAAAAAAAATCTCGTCTAGAGTTTCACTTTCCTCACATTGAAGAGAACACTATTCTAAGACATGAAAGAGGTACAAAGCCACATGCTTTTCTGTTGCGGGTTTCTTGTCAGGACCTTTAATGTAAGTACCTATACCGCTACTATACCACAACCCATCGCCTTTCAAAAGCCCATCGGCTTGAGAGCTCTTATAAGAAAGTGATTTTCGAAAAGTTGAATACCCGTACCCGTGCAGTTGTAATGAAGAAATATGCGAGAAATAACTCAAGTTTCCAGACATCTCTGTGATATATTATGTGGCATATGGCTCATTAAGCCCATATTTCTGGGACGGTTATAAACATATCATCTGATTGGGTAAGACCTCGACGTATTTGGTTAGACGTTAATGATGATGTTTGAAAACGGAGACCAAAAGTATTAAAATTTTTGTGATAAAATATGCAGCTGTTTACAATACACGCTTTATTTAAAACTTAAAGTTCAAAACGTTACTTCATCTATAAGACATTAGCCGCACTTATAAGCACTAGATTGCTTATATGCAAGAGTTTTAAAGTGCACTAAGCGATTCGATACAACTCCATCACATACTCATCAGTCATAGAGCAAAGGTGATTTGTCTCAATAAGCGCCGTGAATATGATTTATGTGGTAGATACTCTTGGAAAAATCACTTTTGGCATTAGCGGCCCTTCCTTATCACTTATCAATGTTTACGATTAGGTATTGTGTTTCTTCTAGTTAGACCTATTGTTCAGAAACTGCTGTATATTTTTTGTTCATTTAATATTCGGACTTCTAGGCGAGTGAATGCAATTTGCGATAGTACAGAGTTCAATCGGTGAAAATGCTTATCATAATTTCTACTGAGTTACCTACAAACTCGACACAATGATGTAAGTGAGACAAGTTTACAATGAAATGGGGCGTCTCGACGTTATAAAGATCGACGGGCCTTGAATTTTATACATCAGCAAATATTTGAAGAGAACCCAAACCAGATAAGAAAAATTCAAACATGTCACTTTATCAGTAACAAACAACTCTTTCTAGTTTCTATACGATAGGTTCAAGTCTCAACTACACTTTCCAATAGCGAATAAATCTGTAAACACGAATACCTTTACTTGTTTACCTTTTGCGAGCACGATTGGTATGCGTAAGCTCCGTTGTTTTAAATTACTCACAAAATAATTTCCGATCGGATGGCACTCGTTAAAGAAAAACAATCGACTATCCCACAAGGATATGTACCTTATCACTACAGACGCAGACGTAGTTGGGGTTGCAGTAGGCGCAGTCGCACTCGGCGCACTCGCTCCAGAAGATCTCGCCGTTGCAGCCGAGACGGCCGCCCGTTTCCACGTCCACCCACGTCGACCGCTTCATCAGGATGACCTCCTAGTACACGACACTCAATTACTAACAAAATGTACAGAAATATCTCTCAACACATCGCCAGTCCGACTGGATCCTTTAGACAATCCAAAACACTCCAGAGTCACTTACTAGAACAGTTAGCAAAACTGTAAGGTTGTTTAATGTAAACGAAAACACTTTTCACAACAAAAGATTTTGCACAAAGTTCAAGTTCGCTTTATAGGTCACTATGAAAAAATCCACAGGGCAAAAATGGTCAAAACAAGCAAAAGTTTTGAGTAGAGGTTGGCACTGAGTACCAGGAGAGTATGAATGTCGCGCAGGTCGTGTGTGCGGGGCGGCAGGACCGCCGCGCTACGGCTCATCGGGCAGACTGGAGACCGCTCTCGAGTCGCGAGCGAACTCGCGCGGACCGCCACTCGACGCCGGCCACTCGCCACTACACTAGGAAGTCCTCCATCAACTCTAATCTAACCAGCAAGCAAAATGTACATTTTATTATATCCTCCTAAAATATTAAGCAAAACCTAAGTAACAATAACCAAATTGCAAAGAAAGATGACACCGAAGATAATCCCTGAGAACGAGGTGTTTGGACTCCGATTCACTGAAACTAGACCACAAGACCAGACAATTAGACACAACAACTTAATCTTGACAATTGTTACGTTACTTACTAGCAGCAGAAATCGAATTACAAAATATGTTATACTGTTTACTGTTTTAGCATCAAGTACTCCTGATAAAATTTAAGCCAAAATTTAATATTTTCGCACAGCTGAAGATAAACGCATGATACGTCGCTTAAAATGTATACATTAGGCTTAGGTATAAAATAAACACTGATATTTGCGAGGTAGTCCTGCACTTCGAATTTCCACTGAATAATCCACACTGAATATAAATCACTGCACCTGTAAATGTGGTCCACATTTCCACTGTACCGGCGCACTTACAAAACTGAAGCGCCTCACCGCGAGCAAGTAGTAAACACGACCATTGAATCCATCACTGTTGACAAATACCTAATACAAACACGCATTCTTTTACCGATTGTGCCTCCGAGCTGTAATGCGAATATTAGCAGTGACGTCACACCTAACACTTCCTTAGCTGTATCTATGAGGGTACCTGAGAACGAATATAAAACTTCAGCTCTTTTAAATTCCAACAAGTCGACTCAATTCCAAAAAGAATCAGAATTGTAATAACTAGGTATTTATTTAAATTCAACTTTTACAAATTTTAGATAAATTACGATACGATCGACGATATTTAGATTGGACGATTTACCTGTTAGTATTGCAGAAGTAATTATAATTGCAAAAAATATTTTCTATAATATTTTCAAGAGACTGATTTTCTCACAGAAATTACATATGAAATAGTAATTAACATTGCTCAACGCAATCATAATAAAGTGATAACACTATTAACAAAATTGTGGAGCAACATGACGCACAATGCCACTAATGCTTGGGAAAACAAAACCAAGACATTGTTTACCAAAATATTCGACATATCTTGAATATTTTGATTTAATTTTGTAGTACTTAAATATGTAAAATGATTCAAAATCAGAAAAAGATTTGTATTAAATACCTAGGTTACAGATCATTAAACGTACGGTCCAAAAAACTATAAAACACAAGATTTCAGATGTAGCAGTTCTGTAGTTTTTTGTAAAGTTTTCACGATCCGATGGGTACCACATGAGTTGTTTATCTTAACGGTTGAACACTCGGATCTTATACATTTGTATTTGGGTCACAATGCCAGTAGAATAGCTGCGTTTTTGTGCAATTTGCAAGCGCTATGCATGATGGAAATATGATTTTTCTAATGCGATTCTGATGCGGCATCAATCTTCGCCTCCGCTGCAATTTTATAGACAGTTGGTTAGTTAGGTTCCGCTCGACGAATACTTCCTGGAAAACTCTTGAGCAGATCGATAATATCCTTCACTTCGATTAGAAACAGCAAGTTTTCACCTAGTTTCATCAACTTGATTTCTCGTCACGATTCAATAGATTTTCCACATTTCCAAAACAGGTGTGGCAATGGTTATAATTAAACTGTCAGTAACTTTCAATTTCTAAAAAATATAATCAGAGAAATCTCACAAGAGTAGGACAATTCCGTGATCCGGCGTTAAATTGTTCTACAATATCTGCCGGAACATGGTGGTTGCTCGGTGTTACTTTTTAGGCCACACGCAGTACGTGATTGGATTTTTCGAGAATCTAGAGCAGAAACGCGAGTTTAATTTGCATGGATGCAGTGCAGATGAAAGTGGCGAATACTTACTTTCTATTTCATAGACATATAATAATATGCAACTTATTTATCGCAAAACCTTTGTTAGATTGGTATGCGGTAATAGAATCTGGTCCTGAAACCAGTTCTTGTTTTAAATACTAGCGGCGTGTTCAGACGCCGGTGGGTTGCGTTTACATTCGAGAAGCCAACTTCGACAGTTGCGCCAGAGCAGCCTGGACCTGTTGTTGTAATGCCCATAATCGTCATACAAGCGTGGGCTTCTTGCCGCTTTCCTAATTCGATCGATATTTGATGAAATATCAAATTTAAGTCTTCCGATATAGGTATGCTAACTACCTAAGTGTTAAAAAAACGTGTATTTTGTAACTCTAAAAAATTTGGATATTAAAAGCTCCAACGAAAAAGTTGAATAAAAACGTTGACCTTGATCATGAGAATGCTTTAACGAAGTAAAAACTATCAATAATAATAGTGGGTCAACACTCGAATTAGACGGTAGACGGTTCAATAGGAGTGACGCTGCATATTTGCTCATTGTAGACTCTCGCTACGTCATCGTTTATGTTTTTGTGAGCCGCGGCAATGAACTTGGTCAATCACGATTAGAAATTAATTGATAGAAAAGTCTGCAACAATTTTTTTCTTGGATTAAACTGGTACAGTAATGAGAAATCATGCGTTACTTGTAGGTTGTACCCGGACGCTAAACTGCTACCATATACATGATTTGCTAGACTAATTAAATTGATTTTTCCATAACCTGTTATGTCAAAATAAGTACATGTTACATTTTAAACTGATTAGTTTAATTCCTAAGGTTCCTACCGTTGCAAAAACTAACTAGTTATCAGAATGCTAATGTTTTTGATTAACTTAAGTGACATCGACTTAAAAAGGCAATGCTGTTTTAAATATTCGATCTTGATCTGGGCTTCTCTGTGTTACTGCTCCGTGCTCTGGTACTATTTTATTATAGGAAAATCAATCGATCGATCAATAATTATTTATTGCACGAAAACATAAACTCAGCACATGTACAGACGAATAAAATTAGCACAATAGGCGGCATTATTGCTAAATAGCAATTTCTGCCAGGCAAATTTAGAGTGAAAGAAGTTTATGCATTGTAGCGCGGGAATCGCGGGATGATACAAAACAAAAAAAAAAGAAATAAAAATGAAAAAAAAAATCTTATATAGACGTAAGACCGAACCGTTTCCGTGTCTGGAATTCTCGGTGGATACTGATTGCGCTATACTGCATTACTTACTTACTAACTACTTACTTACTTATTATTTGCGTTACTTACTTATAGGTATAATATAAAAGGTACTACGGTTATACCTTCTTGCATAGACAAACCTTGACAGATTCGAAAGTAGAAAATTCAATAAGGAAGTGCTAAGTTTCTTGTATCGTATATCGTTGCATATAAGGACGATATGCTAATAAATTCCTGCGGCATTACTTGAGCTTGAATTGAGGTGTGGGTTGTCTTGACTCAGCTTTGAGAAAGGTAGAACTGACTGACGGATCAGTTATAACGCTACTTTAAGTTATTAATAACTGGGTAACTTGACTGATGAGCATTATTAATAGATCATCGCATTAGCTTAGGCGACTGATGACAAACAAAGTACTATTTACGAGGTCAATGGCGTTGTGGAAAACCGATTAAATTAAAAGAACAATACTTATTGAGTAGTAAGTTGATAAAAAGACACGTTACGAACATGATTGACGTATGACTACTTCTACGCTCAGTGATTTCACTGAGCCAGTTTCTTTAAATGTGTATTGTAGTCTACACTCATACTCAGAAGCTTAGAAATCGTTTGCTTAGCCTGTAACAAATGATATCTATACTCTATCTCGGCTCTCTTATAAGTATTCCCGTTTTCCCGAGATTCGCCCGCTTACCTAACCTGAAGATTTGACTGGTCTGACCTTCCAACCCGCTAAGAGAAAAGCAGTCCCATATTTACATATATGGACCTCCGAAACGCAATTCTCGGGGATTTGGATTTCCTCGCGATGTTTTCCTTCACCGCTGAGCACGTGATTATCATTTACACAAACATAAATTCGAAAACAATTACGATAATCATTGTTTTAGTAAGCGGATCCTGTGAAAAACTGATTGGTTTGGGTCCGTGCTGGATTCGATTCTGCGACTACACAGCGAGAGTCGAGCGTTCTTCCAACTGAGTTACCATGGCTGTCTACGTACATAATAAACGACATAGTCTCTATCTGTGATCTCAGTATGAATAACCTTGTGCAAAATCAACAATTATTAAGACATCTCCCCTGCAGCTAGACAACATTATTTTACCTCGTAATCATAACGACTGTGACATTTGAGCACAAATATCTGGCCAGGGCCAAAGAATTCTCCGTATTAGGATATGGGCAGTGGGCGAACGACATTTGGGCTACTCGACCCATGTACTGGTCTTTCGCGACCATTTACTACTAATATGGAAGTACAAGGTTCAGATTCCCCAGATGAAGATAAAATCAAACAAGATAAAGAAAAAATATTTTGTTGCTTCATTATATTTTAATTGCTATTAAATTGATGCCTTTAATCCTTGAAACAGGATAATCTCCGAAAGATAATTTCATGAGCAGCATTTAATTTTGTTTATTTTCCTCAGAAGCTATCTTTTAATATTGCAAAATTTACGAAATGAGTACATCAATCTAAGTAGGAAACAGATGAGGCATCAGATTAGACTCTCCGAGCGTAACCAACGACGAGTTTGTTTTCCAAAGATACGATTGTCTTTTGTTCTTATAAGAGTCTATAATTATAATCGACGAGTTGATTTGTAGATTCACAAGCAACGAGCGAGTTTCCCACGTGAAAAGTAACATAATAGATCACTGACGAAGAGGGACCACCAGCACTCGACAGAGTCGTCAGAACAACGAGCCGGGGACAAAAACAAACACAATACCGACATGCTCTGACTGCAGCGAGACTCTCGAATGGCACACATACATTACCGCACACGTATCGATCCCAGAAAATATACATAAGTACAATAAACGCAACAAAGCCGCATCGTCTCGTATTATCGTATCACTCAATAGACGCATTTGCATCATTGACAAAATTAGCAAGACCTCTAAATTCTATCCCGACGTCAGCCTTCACAATAGACAAAGTAGACAAGCCAGGGTCTTACTAATGCGGTTACAAAGTACACAGAAGAGCACTTAGCTGTAACGACGAACTATCGATAAGTAGGTTCCCATGGCGAGACAGTTTCACATGAACTGACGAGTAAAAAGATGAGAAAGGATGTGGACACATTGAACTTGGATGCACTTTGGTGAACCTATTACACGTAATAAATAATACTAAATTCTTTAACCGGGGTAAACAGAGACTATGGAATTCCATTAGCTTCGATCCTGACACACCCCGGTACCACCTCCACGGCCGGTTCCGGTGAGAAATAGGCGTGAGTTTATGTATGTAGATTCTTTAAGGAAATTTGAGTTACAAATGAGTAGACAGAAGAACAAGATTTTATAAAATAAATTATATAGAGTCAACTTAACTTGCAACATAACTGGAATATGGTAAAAGCAATATCTGAAATAAACACTGACAAATATGAGAAAATTATGCGAAATCTAAAATAAGATCTAGTCTTAAAGTTCACGCCATAGTAACTAACTCACCAAACCTTCGATAAGTATCTGTGCCGAAATAGTATATCTTCTTTGATTAGTTTTCAATGGTGTAATAACTTCTGGAGCATAATACTCTATTGTTGGACATGACATAGGCAGTTTTTACGTTATCCAAAGATGTCAGATAAGACTTGTAGCTACTCACCTTGAGAATGGAATGTTACGATTCGCTCACCTATACAGAGGCTAGCCTGATCTAACAAAAGCATTTTATCATTTTCATTATTTCATTGTTTACGTAAACTACCCATAGCTACTGGAGCAGGAATTTATACCTTTTGATGAATACGTCATTCTCCTTTCCAGGATATCTGTGTTTCATGTATCGGATCAAGATATCATCAAGAATTCTTCATTTATCGTAGACCCTATCAATCTGATGCAATCGATTGCATCAGTACACCATCCACGTTACGTCAAAGGATTCCTGTTCCCCTCATTCCATCCCTTAGCTTTTTACTGTTTGACAATCAATAAGTAACACAGGACATCGTTAGCTGAGTTCTTGTGACCCTTAGGTACGATTCAGCGATTTCCGATCCAATTACCCACAATTATTCCTAGAAAGTACACAATTATTGTTCTTTTAGAGACTCGTCTCAGTAGAGACTCGATTGAAACGCTGTAAGAAGACCTCGAGTCTTACGTGACTATTATTTGTTATTAAGTGGAAGCTACAAAAACTCTCAAATCAACTCCTTGAAGTCATCAGGAGCCTGGGAGAGATTTTAAAGCAATGCGGTAGTGACCAGTTTATCAATTTCTGGGCAAAAAATCTCATCAAATTACATGACCAGACCGGCGTCTGCCATCAATTCTGGTGTTGGACAAAAACACTCGTTTGACGTCTGATGGATGAGCCTGCGGACGACGTGGTATTAATGTTGCATTAGCTTGTAACCTTTCACGTAATAAACTAGCCGTCAAAACGTGGAGAAAACTTGATACCACAAGGGAGGAGCGAGAAGAAATTATAGATGAGTTAGCACGAATTATTTAATGAACTTGCGTATGGTGCACAAATAACAAATTAATTTTAGTGGTACGGTCACGAGCATTAATATGTATACACTTTGGTACCATGTTACATTAACTTTTTTGACAAATTGAACTTTAAGTCTCACTAAATGACATAAAAAATATAAATATGTTAGTGCAACAGAGTCCTAAAGTGGGTACAATATATTGCTCATGACTGTACATCCAAACTTTATAAAAACAACAAAAATTACGCAAGACTTAGGAAAACTTATTATCATATAACCTTTGGCTTGAACGTGGAAACAGCTAAAATTATTATTATACATACTTACCTATGTAATAAATTATTCTCTCATAACACTTTATTACTTGGTGCATTGCGGATTGGTATGCAAACCGGTAGACCTTAAAACCCGCATGTTTTTTTATGACACAGTAACCCATTTTTGATATTTCATGTCTATAAAATAAACCCCACATTTTTTCCTGTGCGTGACAACATTTGGACGCACGAAAAAGGTGTAAGTAGGTACTTAAGTGTATGTAAATGGTGTCCAACTAACGTAAACAATACAAGCAAGAAACCAATAAGTTCATTGGTGCTGTAGGTGTCTCTAAACGGGTACTGTGACCATTCTGAATGCAAATGGGCACCTCTCGGGCTGTTTACCCTGCAAAGTCACTCAGGTAAGTAGTACACCTTTTGGGAATCGAGTTTGTCAATTATGTACGTAGTAGATAGGTTACTCGTGCTCAGCGACGAACGAAAACATCGTGAGGAAATGCATTTTCGCAGGTATGTGACCTAACCTGTATTGGGCTGGTTTTTCCTTCGCGGGTCGGTTTGGCAGTCGCTTCTGTAAAAAACCGGACCTGTCCAATCGTCAGGTTATGTAAGCGGACTCTGTGAAAAACGGGATAATGCTAGAGATGAGTAGATATGTTCCTCGTACTGAAATGACGAGACAAGAAAATTTCAATCAGCATTGAATGGTGGGGAGGTGAAGAAAACCTTTGCTCAGCAGTGGGATAATATTAGCTAGTACTAAGGTATACATTATATAAAATCTGGATTTTAATTCCTTTCTCGGATGAAAACCCTATCAGCCTAGGTTAAAACATCACCTTTAGAAACCGTTCATTCACACGAGTAAGCAAACCCCACGCAAAAAATATTTAAAACCATTATTGAATTGATAATCAGAATCATGATATTAGTCGCCTACAGTGATTAGTGTGAAGGTATTGAGTTATTCAATTCAATCGACAGTGTTATGTCATGTCGCTTTGCCTTGATCCAACATTCCTGGGAGAAGAAAGTTTTCAAGTTTTACCTAAGTAAGTATGACTCTATACTGTCTACACAGTTATTATTAATTAAGTGTACCTCCTTGTTGGAGCTCTGTCGCATTTTAAGAAAATTATTTTCGTTATTAAGTGTCCGGTGCGTTCGAATTCGAAGTGTAAATATGTGTTGTGCGGTCACAACACACAACCTACCGGTGTAGGTTGAATAAAAAGGTAAGTACCTAAGGTAAGGAAGGTAAATGGTAGACCTATACGACAAAGAATCACCTTCAAAGTTAGTCTAAAACTTACACAGTTGTTGACATGCTAATAACAAATCAATTAAACACATGTACATCTACAAGTTTAAAAAAAAATAGTTTCAGATACAATGCAAGTGCTGACAGTTATTAAGAATTAGTAAAGCTTAATAACTTGTTTAGTAAATGTATATTTTCATCCCTCCGGACTCGTGGTCACACCAGGTTGTCACACCAGTGTGGTAAAAAAGGAAAAGGTGTTTTATTATTAGCGGTGTGACAAACAAGAAAAAAATTCCTGTTTGTCATACTGGTGTGACTACCTGGTGTGACCACGAGTCCGGAGGGATGAAAATATACATTTACTAAACAATTTATAATACGCGATAAATTACTTGTTAATTTTACTAAAACATATCGAAAAGTCGACCTTCCAACAAGGATAATTGCGTAGGTACTTACTTACATTGAAAAAAAAATATATATATTTCTGACTTCGGAATACACAATTATAGACAATTTGTCTATGGTCTAAAAACTATGATTTCCTAAGTATCATTGCCTACGTGAGTGAATGCGATTCTTTAGCCAACTTCCAAGACAAGTGTAAGTATGCATTGTTTTCGACCCTGGCCTTGGCTGGAACGTCCATATACAATTATACCAACTCGTAAAACATCTGAAAGAGCTTTTAACCTACTTTGAATCTTTAAATGAATGTGTTTCTTAAGAGAGGCTTAAAGATAATTAGAAGAGAATTAAGTGACGACTGGACACTAGAGAGAAGCTAAGCAATGAAATTATGTCTAGTTTCGTTGTTAATTACTTTTGTGAAAGGTAAGTTAAGCATATTTAAGTTTCGTTTATTGCATATTGTACTAGTAAAGATTTGTAAATAATTACATGTTAGAAAAGCGTTTGTTGTCGCTTTGATGAGCTTGGACTATATAGTGTTCTTTAATTGGTATTTAAATAAATCTAAGTATTTTATCTTAGCACCTCGAAGATTTCACCAATAAAAATTTAGGTACCTATTACTTATTTTATTTAAATATAATTTTTAAGACTCTAGATTTTTTAAGGATTATGGTCTGACTTACTTAAGTATATTTATTTTTAAGTATATTTTTCTTTTTATCTCTACAATTCTATTTCCGAGTGACCGCGATGCACAACATAGGTGGGTGTAGTTAGTTCAACATCTGAGAGCCTACAACAACAACAACGCTAATCTCGTATACACCCGTGCCGACCGGGACCTGAACCCGTGACCCTTCGTCCTGATTCAATTGTCCCTGATTGTCACCCGTGCAGCTGGCGTTGACATAATCAATTTTCACTCGTTACGTAGCTGGCATTTTGACCTGGTTTGGCAATGCAATGGTGTGAAATGTTATAGGGATCTCCTTGAATTGGAATGTTAAAGGGTGTTCTTTTTTGCCTCTTTCTCTCTTTAGGTACATTCTAGAAAACTGTCTGATAGTTTTTGTACCGGTCGTAGCTATGTCTAGTAAAAGTACCAAGTAACTGTCGAATCAGCAAATGGTAAACGCCCTTAGAGTTAAATTAAATTGGAAAAAGTTGCCAAATGTAATTTCCACATAGATTAGTGTTTTGTATTAGTACCTACCAAGGCTGGATGCAGAGTTGTCTAAATTATGATTACTTATCCCTTTCACGGGCAGAGACCATGGGTCATTGATGGTTCATAACAGATAGTATGACACTTTGGAATCGGAACGTCATTAGACGTTCGGTCTTTGAAAGCGTTATTATCCAATTCATCATAATATGTAAAAATAACAAAGATACATTTAGTAAAGAAAATAAATATTTGAACATTAGGGGTGGGTGGTTATTAAATAATCGAGATATGTACTAATTACTAATACCGATAATTTGTTTGTCATAATCGAATGTTACTAATACAAGTTTGCGTCCATGTCCACTGGCATATTGCACATTGCCGCTCCATCACACGCAGCGCAATGTTTACTCTAATATTAGTAATTACAATCGAAATATCTCGAGATATCTTCATAATCGAATGATCGAATCCATTAGCATATCTCTTAATCAGCCAACGGTACTCTCGCATTCTGTTCCGATAAGGTGATATTGGCGAGAGTTCGTACGTGTTTATATTGTACTTCATACAAAATATAACTACTAACTTCATCATCAACATCAATTTAAGAGCCACGCTCTTGTCGGTGCAGCATTTCCATGCTATTTTTTTAGGGAAAAATAGGGCAGTGGTTTCCCTCTTGCCTTCCGCCCAAACTCCTACTTACAACTACTAACTACTTACTAAAAATTGCAATAACATTTGTAAACAAATTCTGATTACGTAGTGGACATATTACAAAACCACATTGGCATGCATCAATGGAAATGTTATACAGTTTTGAAGTGCCACTGCAAGCGCTAACCGACCGAAACTTATTAGCATTCATTTTGCAAATAACAAGTGAACACATACAAATATAGCGAGCATACACATACATACATAATATCACGCCTATTTCCCGTTGGGGTAGGCATGTACCACGGAATTCCAATTACTACGATCCTGGCATACCACTTTGACTTCTTCCACTCTGTCTCTCTTCTTTTTCCTTTTTAATAATAATAGAGACGCATAAAAAAAGTATTCATATTTATTTTTGTATACTTACATATTTAATAAGATATTTAAACAAAGTAAGAGCGAGAAACATAATAAATGATTACCACGTGCTCAGCGGTGAAGGAAAACATTGTGAGGAAACCCACATTAACGAGAAATGCATTTTCGGAGGTAACCTCTATTGGGCTGGTTTTCCCTTCGCGCTTTTGAAGGCCAGACAGGCAGTCGCTTCTGTAAAAAACTGTCAAATCTTCAGGTTAGGTAGACCGACCCTGTCAAAAATGGGATAATACCTACTAGGGAGATGATGATGGGCAAGAAACATAATAAATATACACAGTTAGGAAGGTCTAAATTGACCTCTTGTTTCTTGTTGATATATTAGACTGAATTCATAATCATCGAGCAAAACTGTTTTGTTTTAAAATTAGTCTCTTCTTTAATATTCCAGCTGTATCGTTCGAAATTTCGAACGCAGCTATTTGAAATATAAAGTTGAATTGAAAACAGAATAACCACAGTATATAATAACAACTATGTACTACAAGTAGGTATATAAATACCCCACTTTCATGAGCACACATTGCCAATCTAATACGTACTTATGCACATGCAAATATCACTGCTATTAACCTATGAACACGGTATAACATGATCTATTAGGGTTTTGCGGATGTTGCGTCAACACCCCATACTTACTAGCACATACCTCATACTCATGGCGTGGTACTTACCGTGGTATGGTACACACCACTTTCACTAGCACCATGTGTGTCCTACCATATTATATTGTCACCTGTCACGATATGCATATGTGATTAGGTCTGAGACAAGCCTATAGGGTGAATAAAGTTGTAGGTAATTTTAAGGAAAAGTTAATATTAAGTTGCTTTAAGAAACAGTTAAGGACTTAGAATTTTGTACTGGTTGTCTATCCAGAGAACTGTGGGACAGAAGACAAGAGAGAAACCACTGCTCTATTTTTCCTTAGAAAGTATCATGGAGGATGCTCCACCGACAAGAGCGTGGCTCTTAAATGAGTGATGATGATGTGATGCCTATCCAGGACTTAAAATAATTTTTTCTAATCGGTATTAGTTGTACACATAAACTCTCATATTACCAACAATTAAGTAAGTACATCATGGTAAATTGAGTCATAGAGTGAGAAACTGTGTGATAAGAGAGAGATGTGGTGTAAAAGACGATATATGATAATGACTAAGATTGAGAAGGAAATGTGTTGGTTTGGACACGTAGAGCGGATGAAGGAAAATAGCATAACGAAATCAGTATATAAAGCCAAGGTTGGTGGTAGGGCTGGCAGAGAAAGACCTAGAAGGACGCACATTGACCAAATTGGAGATAATTAAAGCACATAATAACGGGTTCTTAAAACAATGTACAAATTGGAGATGTCCTTAGAAAAGTTTCAGTAAGATTTACTCTGAACCGGCGTGCGTGTATGAAACGATTGATAAATGTGGAGTAAGCAAGAGAAGTCAGGATCGAAGCAAATGGAATTTCATAGTCTAGTACCCCGGTGGGAAATAGGCGTGAGTTTATGTATGTATATATATACATTATTATAAAAGTGCTTCCGTTTATCGATATCATTAAATATTATAACCGTATTTGAGTGTTATGTAAACAGCTTCAGTAAGTATATTGACTTAAAATTGGGGTTGAAGATAGGATATTTACTTGGATACGCGAAGTAGGAAGCGAGTCTATTGCCAAATCCTGGAAACCACGAGATATCAAGCAATACAACACACAACAGTTAGTAACATCGTAACGAAAACTTGAGGGTTGGTTCGGACCATGAGTTGACATCAAGTGGAATTTTCCGTCGTACAAGAATGGAACTGAAAAAACACCAACCACCTTACAAATAAAAAATAAACCAGGGATGAACGTGGGTTGAAGTATTTGACAGCCAAGCAAAGTTCAGTCGAATCGTATGATAATTGGATTAAATTTTGCTTGGCTGTCAAAACTAATTTACACGTTCATCCCTGGTTTGTTTTTTATTTGTAAGGTGGTAAAAGTTTCATGAATTTTGCGACGGAAAATTTCACTTGATATTAACTCATCCCCCTCAGTATTCGTTACGATGTCACTAACACCCTGTATTGATCCAAATATGAATTCAAACACCTCTGCCTGCTGATTCGGGGGTACCTATTCGAGACACAGGTGTGATGCTATGTTGTGTTATGTTTCTGAGTGCCTATAAATTATAAAAGGTAAAATAGTGGCGTCTTGTCTCCAAGTTTGTATTGCAATTTGGCAAATTATTGCCAATACGTCATATAATTTACGTAGCGCGATAATTGGATCGCGATTTTATTGTAGATAAGTAGGTACATAAATAAATTGAGTAATAAATATGTGTAGTGTAATCTATACACGGTTATCCATTGTTTGTTTGTTTGCGGTAAGAACCCGGTATACACGGTTATTAGTTCAATGACATCACAGTTGTATGTAACAGCATAGATATACCTAGCTCTAGTTAATAAGTTAACTGGATTGTCTTGGTAGTATGTCAGTGTGCTTATGAATGTTAATGCACCGGCTTAGAGGCATTCGAGGTTCTAGTAAAGAGTGCAAATATAGGTACATCGCAAAGCTTGTAAAAAGATCTAAATGCAATCGATTTATAAGTAAGTTTTTATGGGTTGTGTTGTTTCAACTATACCTCAAAATGTTTCCAAGAGCACCTGAGGGTAAAAAACTGAAACAAACTAACCAAGCTTCCCTTCCCCAAGGAAATTCAACTTGTATAAGAATAGGGAAATTTTGCCCTCATTTCGCCGGGTCCGGGCTCCCTCCACTTCGCAGGCTTCACCTCATTTTCCGCCCTTCCTACTTCAATCCCCGGCGCTTCTCATGTCACAGGTGAATAACCGGTAAATACCTTACAAAGCAGGTTTATTTATTTACGGACGGGAATAAGATAATAAAAAAAAAGTTTATTTAGGTAAAACCTACGACACACATATACATTTACAACATTAAAATATACACACATTAAATTAATATTTAGTTGGAAAACATAAAGGTGCCGTAAATATAAGGGTGCCGTAGCTCACCAAAAAAGGCCAGGGTTCAGTGAAAATTTACCCAGAGGGCAACACTGATTTTCAACCCACGCCGATCGGTGAAGTTCAGAGTGCATTTGCATAAAGTTATCCACATTAATGTGATGAGTAAATGCGTAAGTAGGTAACCGTTTATCTGTTGCCTTGACGCTTAAACTGCAGAACTGATTTGGGTAAAATGTCGTATAGAGATAGTTTGAGACCTAGAAAAGAACATAGCATACCCCTAAGGAAAGGGAAAGGGAACCTTCCATCCGGAAAGGCAATGGAAAAGATAACCGAAGTCCACGCAGACAAATTCGGGAGTGGAAAGCTTATTTGTCATGTGTGAATAATTTAGCAAGATATTAAGACCTTCACTATCTTATTTTATGAAAACTCTTAACGTATTAATTCTTCCCGATTATGACATTTTATAGATAACCGAAGTTTATTTGCCTGCTTTACTTGAACTTTAGTCAATGATAAACAGGTTTAAGTATTTTTACAAGCATGTTGTCTCCGAATAGTAAATGCCAATATAAGTATACTTAAAGACATTATTGTAAAACAATACCTTTACTTTATCACGTCCAACAATGATCTCAGATAAATAAAGATTCCTGCCTATTACTGGTCTTGTACCTTAAACCACAAATAGCAACAATAGAAATTCAACCAAACCAATAATAAGCGCCAATAATAACTGCTATACAGCCAAGGGTCAGTCCAATTACAAAATGCTTTCTCCGCGACCGCGCAGGTGACGTCATGGCGCGTGCGCGTTCGCTATGAAAGCTTGCGCTTTGACACCGCGTACGGAGCATGCGCGTTGCGGCGCAACCTCGCGACCGCCACTCACGCGCGCTTTCTAGATAACTCCAGTTTTTGTGATGATATCATAGCATGTGTATGATGTAGATACGTTGCATTTAATTAAAACATGCTTTATGTATGAAGTTTCCAAGTTCTATCAAGATTTTAAGGGTATCATCTTCATTAGGTTGTACTGAGGATAAGTGACTGCCATTGTTTTTTGTACAAGGTGCGTATTGTTTATTGTACGAAGTGCGTGATAATTTCTCCATACTGTTAGATAGAACATAATCTATCGGCCTAATCTCGACTGATACATCACTATGCTAATGAACGTTACAACACTGGCTTCTGTGCTTTAATAGTTCTAACTCGTACTGTACTACGCATTGACGCTATTATATGACCGATTGTATATTATTTGACCCGTATGTATAAAATACTGTCGGCATTGCACGAAACTCGTATAATGACACTCTATGTCGGCTTCTGAACACGTGTACTAAATTTTCACCAGGCCTAGCACACTAACGGCGCGAGCAGAGCGATTTTTGTTTTGTTTTTGTTTTCCCTAAAGGGCGAGGCAAAGGGAACTATGCTCATACAGTCAAGTCTTATGCCTTCGACCAATAGCCGTTTGACGTCAGTTAGCTAGTTAGTTTCGTATTGTTAATTGGTCGAAGCGCTGAATATAATTAATTTTATTTATATTTCTTATATTGGAACATAAGTAAATTAGATACTAGTTAGTTAAACTACTACTACTGCTAGTTAGGTAGTTTGTTAGTTGGTGGTTATTAGTTAGGTATTAGATTTTTATTAGGTTAATTAGATTTTTGATTAGGTAGGAAGATTTTATAGTACAACAACAATTAGAGGATATTTCACGATAACATAATAGAGTCTATAATCAGCAGTTTTTTTCTACGGATAATGTTAGTTGTTTATTTATTTATAAAGTACAGCCACATCACATACATTAAAACATTTTACATTTAGAAGGTTACGGTATTGTGTTTACAAGAAACAATATAAAAACACTTAAGAATATATGAAACTTAAAGGAAATAGTATCGCGTAACAAAAGAGAAACTAAAATATAATGAAGATGCGACGTAATTGTGATAAAAACTTGAAGGAGGTAATTTAGGTAGACAAGCTCTGTAAATGCAGTAGCCATTGCTTGGTTGTGTAACTGGTAAAAAAATGTTGATGATGTCAATTGAGCTTTTACCACAGAATCTTTAAACTTAGTACTACGTAGTTTTACTGATACTGCAATCCTAGATATTTTTCTAATTTCTACAATCATATTAGGTACAGTCATGAGCAATATAATGTACCCACTAGAAGTTTTACGGCTGAATGATTGTTAGCAATTTAAATATTGATCAGTTGAAATTAATGAACAGAACTTGCTTAGGTAGGTGAGAAAGGTTAAGTTGGTTTGGACACGTAGAGCGGTTGAAGGATAATAGGAATACGAAAGCCGAATATAAAAAGCGAAGGTTGGTGGTAGGGCTGGCAGAAAGACCTAGAAGGACGCCCATTGACCAAATTGGAGATGTCCTTAGAAAACGTTCAGTACGATCTACTCTGAACCGGCGCGTGTGTATGATATGCAAGAGAAGTGTGTCAGGATTGATGCAAATGGAATTCCATAGTCTCTGTTTACTCCGGCGGGAATAGGCGTGAGTTTATAAGTAAGCTTAGGTAAAATATACCCTTCCATACTTAAGAAGGTTGATCTACTATTAACATTTAGTACCATTTAGCTACTATAAAGATGAATAGGTAGTTTAGTGGAGACCTGAAGAGTGTTATAGCATTCTAATTTTTTTACCTTTGAAGGGTTTGCTCTTGGCCGCAGACCTAACGAGGCCTAAGATGGAGCGAGCTCGCCCAGAGGTGTAATTTAAGACGTCAATGCAAAATATTAACGAGTAAGGGAAGACAAGTTATACAATGTTTGTATTGGTCAATACTGGTCGGGTGGTGGCGTCATATCGTCCCTCTCCTCACTAACTGTCGTATCTTTTTTTTTTTACTAACGTAATTTGTGTTTTATTATCAATTTAAAAAGGTTTCGCCTTCGCAATCCATTTCGCCACAAATTGTAGATAATATCGTATCTAGTCGTAATTAGTTAGGAGAGGGACAGTATGAGTGTGAATCATTGATTCAAACGCCTGAGCAGATTTTATTCCTTGAAGGTAAGTACTTAGTAGTGAAAATGTTCAACAAAGTTTAACGATACAAATTAACCATTCCATCGGCGTACGTATAGCTATCGATGCATATCAAATACGAGATCGTTTGTGAATATGTGAACGTTTAATGACGGTGGTTCTATGCGTGCTAACTGCAGGAAAGTTGTCATACTCGTTACTGGTTACTTGTATGTAGTATGTTACAAGTTATGGTGGTAAACACAGCTGACACTGCACTTCAGATCTTAGCGGAGATTATATGTATAATGCACCTAACAACTAGTGTTGTAACATGTTGTTTTGTAAGTTAAAATCATATGGAAAACTTTCTACGCATGTTTCTATGGCCAGGGATGAAAAAAGAAAATCTTGTAAAGGTTTTAGGCTGCTTGTAATCCTACGAAAGTCAGTTTTTACAAGACTACCGAAAAGGAAAAAAGGAGGTCTCAATAATTCGTATCAAAAGTGGCTGCAGTGTCATTATAACTTGTGATTCTGCCCACCTTTTATACTTAAGGGCGAGAGTTTATATCAAAATAGTGGTCTTCTTCTATCGTATGGGTTGTGAGGTGAATTACCAACCTCATCAACCCTGGTGTCAGGGTTATTATTGAGCCGCCAAAGGCTCCTGATATGGCTCATGTAACGACTACTTACTTACATCAGTAAGTAGTAACAGGGACCAACGGCTTATCGTGCCTTCCGAAGTACGGATCATGTTACTTTTTGGACAATCAGGTGATCAGCCTGTAATGTCCGAACCAAACTAGGGATCACAAAGTGATTTTTGTGATATGTCCCTACCGGGATTCGAACCCGGGACCTCCGGATCGTGAGCCCAACGCTCAACCACTGGACCACGGAGGCCGGAGGTAAATAGTGGTAATACTAAGATTATTCCCATCTCTAGCTAGACCATAATAGCTCAGAATAGAAACAAAAGTAGCTATAAGTACTAATAGTACTGGTAATGTAAGTGGAAGAGTAGGTACAATTGCATTTCTTAGACCATTAGTTATCAAACCGAATTCAAATCAAGGTGGCACCGGGGGCGGGTATTTTTGTAATGTTACAGATTGAATAGGCACATCTCGACAGCTCTATTCAAAAATCTCTCCGTAAAGTGCGAACGAGACAGATAGTTTGCTATCCTCCTTAGTCTTTAGCGGCTTATTTATTTTATTATTTATTTTATGGTTTGGATAATATGAAAACTCAGGTTTTGAAGAAGTTGGGGTGAGGTAAAACTAGCTCGGCGCCTGATACGAATTGGTGCGACGCGAACAGTTACTGAAGGGTTAAAATGGCCACATTGAAGCAATTAATCTAAGGAAGCAATATTGCAATTTGACATTTGCGCATATGAAAGTGCGCAGTGCAAACAACTGTCAAATAGCAATATTGCTTTCTTAAGATGAATTGCTTCGATGTGGCCATTTTAGCCTCCCTGTTCTATACGTAGTATTATTGTTTATTTTATGGTACACCATGGACATTACATTCGTCATACAAAAACCGTAGTCATACAAAAACTATTTGGTGATAGTGTTA
The DNA here is from genome assembly GCF_024362695.1 of Pectinophora gossypiella. NCBI lineage: Eukaryota > Metazoa > Arthropoda > Insecta > Lepidoptera > Gelechiidae > Pectinophora > Pectinophora gossypiella. The sequence goes on from NC_065405.1 coordinate 4,973,755, forward strand.
ATAGTTTTACACAGAGCAGAGCCTTACGAAAGAGGGAAACCCTATTATCGTTATTATTATTTTTTCTCGCTGAATAATTTAAGTAAAACGAACAGATTATGTGTTTGTTTGTTTATAAAATATCTTTATTTATCAAAATAAACATTTAACATTACAACTTAGTGTACATTTATCCTAAGTGAACGTAACCTAATTTAAACAGTTTGCAGGTTATATATAAACCTATATCAAACTTAAAAAGTTAAGTAATAAATACAAAGTATCATAGTAACTGTTAATCAACAAGTAGGTAAGTAGTTGAGACATGATTATTTAAGAATATGTTTACTTTGTTGAGTATACATTTATGGCATTTATGAAGACATAATACTACAGTGTATTATGGTGTACAATATAAGATAGATTAATAATAAAATAACTGTTGCTTATGCAGATTTTATTTGCTGGGACTGAAGAAAACCCGCGGTGCAAGTGAAGATCCGGTTTATTAAAAATACAAAGTTAAAAAGTAAAATACAAGTAAAAAATCTTAAGTAAAAATTCGTAAATAATCGATGTAAAATCAGTGAGAAGTAGAGAAGAAGTGATTCGTGACGTGTCCAATCAGATTCTTATTGGAAATCTTCGGTCCGGAACTAGCGGGCTGTGCGCGCATTACGTCGGCCAATCAGGAGCGCCGCGCCATGTATCCGCTCCTCGCGTCGTTCCCCGCGCCATGCCCCGCGTCGCTCCCCGCACCGCTCCCCGCGTCGCTCCTCCGTTTCGCGACGCAATTAGCGGGTCGTGCGTGGATTAACTTAGCCCGCGACCTCCTCTTCTCGGCTGTCCGTAACATCCTCCCCTCGGCGTAGATCTTCGCAGCCTTCTTTCACCGGGAGGACGGCGAGACGTCGTAGAGGTCGGCGGAATATCCCTCCTCTTGTTCGTACGTCAGCGACTCTGGTCAGTCCGTCGGGTCCTTGATGCAGTCGGATTACTTCACCTCGTGGCCAGATGTTCCTCGGCAGTACTGGATCAGTGAACTGGATGAGTCACCAACTTTCAGGTCCGCTCCGCGCCCGCTCCGTGTGCCTCCACGTGGTATGAGTGTAGGTAGGTACTCAGTTAGCCATCGACGCCAAAACACGTCAGCCAGCGCCTGCGTGGCTCTCCAGGTCCTCCTGTCTACCTCCCTGCACGGCCCGGTAGTGGGTAGGCCGCCGGAGGTCCCCAGTAGGAAGTGATTCGGTGTTAGCGCCTCCATGTCTCCTGGTTCAACTGGCACGTGAGTGAGAGGGCGTGCGTTGACCGTGTACTCTGCCTCCGTGAGTAATGTGGCGAGTACTTCGTCCCTGGGGTAGCGCTCGTGTAGTGTGGCGACTAACGCTGTCTTAACCGAGCGTATTAGCCGCTCCCATGCTCCACCTTGATTCGGTGCCCCGGGTGCGATGTATTTCCAGTTCGTTCGTTGTAGTAGAGCGAAGTCCTTGAGTTGTGGACCCCACTCTCGCTGCGCTGCTCGCAGCTCTTCGTCCGCGCCATGAAAGTTCGTCCCATTATCGCTGTAGATTGTTACTGGCCACCCCCGCCGCGCCGCCATCCGCCGTAGGCACATAATAGCGGAATCCGTAGATAGCGACGGTGAGATCTCTATATGGACCGCTCGCGTAGTGAGACACGTAAACAGGGCGCCCCAGCGCTTCTCCTTATGTCGCCCGACCGTCACGTACATAGGGCCGAAAAAGTCGAGGCCCGTGTAGCTAAATGGCCTCGCGTGCGCTGCGAGTCTTTCGTAGGGCAGGTCTCCGTGAACTTGCGGTCTCGGTCTGGCTTTCTTCACTTTGCAGAGTTGACATGAATGCTCCACGGCTCGTACTGTAGGTCGTATACGTGTGATATAGAACTTCTGTTTCAGGTCGTTGACAACTTGCTCTCGGTTAGCGTGGTTCGCCGCCTTATGTGCGTGCGCGACGAGTAGCCGGGTGAAAGCGTGGCGGCCGTCCATTATTAGCGGGCTTTTTGACTGCTCGCTTATTCTCGCCACGCCCACGCGACCGTGTAGTGTAAGTAAGCCTCTGTCGTCTATCCGTGGGTCGAGCTTACGCAGCGCGCTGTTCGGACGTAACTTCAAGTCCTTTTTCAGTCGTTCTATTTCGTCGGAGTACGAGTCCTCTTGCATTTTCTTATACCATAGCTCTTCTGCCTTTGTGATATGGGCGAGTTTCAGTGTTCGCGTTCGTTTCTTCATTTTATCGACGGCTAGTAAGACGTAGGCTGTCGCACGGACGAGTCTCTCGTAAGAGGAGAACCGACTTATGTCAGGTAGGTAGGCCGGCCCCTCGCTGTTGTCCGTGGCGCAGACTATCTCGTCTTGTCCGTTGTCATTTTCCCCTTCGGTGCGTTCCGATGGCCACCTTTCTTCTTCTTCCCGGAGGAACGCCGGGCCAATGAACCATCTTTGGTCGGCTCGCACCTCGTAGTTAGGTCGTGTGGCGTCGTCGGCTACATTTAACTCGCTCGGTATCCATCTCCATTGTTCGACGTGCGTGAGGTTAGCGATCTCGCCTACGCGGTGAGCTACGTACGGCGTGTACTTGATGATGTCGTTGCGAATCCAGTGGAGAGCGGTCTTCGAGTCTGACCAGAGCACGATCCTGTCAGCCTTCTGTCTATGTTCTTCTTGTATACTGTGGGCGAGTCGTGCGCCTATGAGGCTGGCTTGCAGTTCCAGTCGCGGTATGCTCTGTGCCTTCACCGGTGCTACCTTAGCCTTTGCGCCGGCGAGCGTGATGATGACCTCTCCGTTTTCGTATTTAATTCGCCAGTACGCTACCGTGGCGTACGCTCTGTCGCTCGCGTCGTTAAATACGTGTAGCTGACGTTCCAGTACTCCCCTCGTTGGCGCATAGCAACGGGGCAGTTTAACTTCTCGCACGCTGTCGACCGCTCGTATCCATTTAGTGAAGTCCTCGGCGGCTTCTTCCGGCACTTGGTCATCCCATCCTATCCTCTGTTGTCTCCATAAGTCTTGCAGTAGGATTTTAGCCGTTATGGTGAGATGGCTTAGCAGTCCAAGTGGGTCGAAGATCGACATGACAGCGCTGAGGGCTTCGCGCTTAGTCGGCGGGCGTGCTGACGTCTTGACCTCCTCCGGTACCCTAGGCAGCGCGGTGTTGAACATTAGTTCATCTTTAGTGGCCTCCCATATTAGACCTAGAGTCTTGCCTTGATGACCAGCGGTTCCCATTTCCTTAGGTAGCTGCGCGCGGCGGTCCGGGGGTATGTCTCGTATTACGTCTTCATTACTCGAGTTCCAGCCGGCTAGTATGAACCCGGCTTGCTCGTGTACGTAGGTTACTTCGTGTACTGCTCGTGTTGCTTCCTCCTTGGTCGCGTAGCTCTCCACGAAGTCGTCCATGTAGTGGCTCTCTGTTATCGCTCGGAGGGCCACGGGGTGTGTCTCAGCGTGCGCGCGTGCGTTGTGGTTGCGCACACTGTGCGCTAGGAATGGTGAGCTCCGAGCGCCGAATATCATCGATGACATGACGTATTCCGTGGGTGGCTTCTTTCGTTCGTTACCTCTCCACAGGAACATTTGAGCCGGTCGATCTTCAGGGCGAATCTTTACTTGTAAAAACATCTCACGTATGTCGGCGGTGACGGCGACCTCTTTTTCTCGGAAGCGATAGAGAATTCCCGGTAAGGCTCGCAGTAAGTCGGGTCCATCTAGGAGGTGATCGTTCAGGCTCTCTCCTCTCGACTTGGCGGCTGCGTCGAAGACTAGGCGTACCTTCCCTGGCTTGTTAGGGTTCGTCACGGCGAAGTGAGGTAGGTACCATGACTTGTCGTTGTCTCTCTCGTCTCCGTTAGCTACTGCGGCGTATCCCTTCGTGAGTAGGTTCTCTATCTGGCTTGTGTAGGCTGCCTGGAATTCGGGGGACTGATCCATCTTCCTCTCGATAGTCCGCAGTCTCCTGAAAGCCATTTCATAGCTGGGCGGCATGACTACTTGCTCGTCTCTCCATGGCAGGCCCACTTGATATCTTCCGTTGACTCGTTCGATGGTTTTATTGAAGATGTCGATCGCTCTCTCTTCGGCCTTCCTCGGCTTCGTTATCAAGGCAATTCCTAGGGCGTCGACGTCGTAGTGTGTTTTGATGAGCGCGTTTAATTCCTCATCTTCATTAGCGAAGTTCCTCACGTCTTTTTCCGTCTTGGCGTGTACGTGGAGGACTAGCTGATCCTCCCCTCGGTACAAGCTCCGCGGCACCGTGCCATGTATCGTCCATCCCAGCTCGGTGCGTGATGCGATGGGCTCGTAGCGTTTGCCGATGAGGATTTCCTTCGAGATAATCAGATGCCAGTTGTCGGCGCCGATCAGTAGGCTCGGGCGCGCCGATTCGTAACTCATGTCGTCGAGTGGTAGGTGCTTCAAGTGTTCGTATTCGACGAACTTCCTTTTCACCGTCTGGCTTCCGATCGTAAGTTGTTTCACCGTGTGGGCGGTGATGTCGTGAAACTGCTCTTCATGTTGGCCTCGTACTTCAATCTTGACGACTCGACTTTGCGTCTCCTTTTGACTCGCTGTGGCCCCGTGTATGTGTAGCGGGCTCACATGTCCTCTGGCGCCGAGGTCGTTCGCTAGGCCTTCGTCCATGAGCGTGATGGTAGCGCCTTCGTCTAGTAGCGCGTACCTCTTCAATGACGGTCCTCCCGGTACGCGTATCTCCACCGGGCACACCTTCAATAACACCTTGACCGGGCCGCTTGTAGTGGCCGACGCGGACAAGACATTTTCCTCGTTTACTGGCGGTGACTTCGGTTGAGTAGCTGCGGCGGGCGACGTGTCCATATGCAACGTACTGTGGTGAGGTAAGAGACAGTTTTCTATTCCGCACCTCTTTGCTTTACATGTGAATCTCCTGTGCTTTCCGTTGATGCACTTGAAGCATATTTTCTCTTCTTTCACCCACTGCCATCGTTCGTTGACCGTCATCCTCTTGTATTTCTTACAATCGGGTACGTCGTGGTTGCCGCCGCAGCATAGACATCGTTTTGTGACGGCTTCCTTTTTTCTCTCGACAGTCGGTGCGGTGGGTGTTTCAGTGGTTGCGTAGACTTTCACGTCTTTACGTGGCCTTTCACGTGAAAACGACTTCTTTTCTTGATTGTTGAAAGTCTCCTTCAGCGACTGGGGCGATGTGGCGTATGAGAATCGCATCGCACGGTCGGCCTCACGTTCCAAAAATCTTGACAGCGTTGCTATCTCGGCTTCCGATGGGTCTCCGTGTTCGTAGGCGAAGTCATACCACCTAGACTTGAGATGTGGGCTTAGCTTCTCGATGACCTCTCGTGTGAGCATGGGGTTTCGGAGATATCCTCTTTCATCGACGCCACCTAATACGCATACGATGTTCTTTAACTTGACCGCGAGGGTGTTCAATTCGCCCGCGGACGTACCGGACTTAGGTAACTTCTTTATATCTTCCATCGCTCGTTCGATCAACATCTCTGGTCTTCCAAAACATTGCTCCAGTGTTCGCATAATCTCGTCGGGGCTAGTCGCCGAGTATAGCAGCGCGGCGACTGTCTCCTGTGCTTTCTCTCGTAGACAGTTCCGTAGCCGTGCGAGGTTCTCGTAGTCTGAATACTTATACATCATCGTAGAATCCCGCATGGCCGCCTTGAAGGGTAGCCATTCCGTCGCGGCGCCGCTGAACGTAGGCAGCTCGTGGGCTTGGCGGGGCACCGGACGTTTATTCACGATCTTTTCTAGCGCTTGTGCTATTCTATCGACCGTGTCCTCTTCTTTATTCGTCGCATGAAAGCTCGTACGTTGATTAGGAATAGGGCTAGGCGGGCGTAGTTCCGTCTCTTTCCCTCGTGCCTCTCGATTCCATCTTCCATCTCGCTCGCTCGCGTGCACGTTTCTCGCGCATAGAACAGGCTCCATACTGTGCTGAGGCGGGCGTCGTCCCTCCCCCCGCGGCTGGCTGTATTCCATTTCAATCAACCAGTCGTGGACGCGTTGCTGTTCCTCCGTGTGCGTTTCAGCGGCGATTTCCTGTTCATCGATTTGGCTTCCTCTTTCGCTTTCTTCCCTTATCATTGCGACGCTCCGTTCAAGTTTCGCCTTGACTTTGATGGCTTCTAGACGGAGTTCCTGCTGTTTCATTTCAGCTAATTGTATCTCCGCGTCGAGCTCGGCTTGTCTGATGCGCGCCGCCGTACTTGCTGTGGAGCGTATCGATCGCACGGAGCGGGTACTTGCTCTGACAGGCGGGACTTGCACCTGCCCCCCTTCCGTGGACGTGACGAGTCGTCGTTGCGGGACAACCGTGTTCGCGGACGCTGCCGACGTGCTGGCAGGCTGTTCATCGATGTGCATGGCTAACGTCGTGGTGCGCGGGAGCGCGGCCGTGTCTCTCTCGATGAGTACCATTGGCGCGGCGGAGACGGGCGCGGACTTCTCTCTATCTTCAAAGGTCTTCTCTCTGACTTCAAAGGTGTTCTCTCTAGCTTCAAAGGTGTTCTCTCTAGCTTCAAAGGTCTTCTTGCTCCTCGTGATGGGCATTCTTCGGCGTAAGCCAGAAGCTACCGCAGCCTCGAAAAAGGCTATACGGCTAACTCGTAACCTCGAAAAAGGCTGTGCGAGTAGCGACTCCCGCTTCAAGGAGTCACTTTTCCGTCCTAACGGACGTATGATGTGCACACAGCCTCCCGTTGGCACCGTTAGGTGGACAAGACTGCGCTACCTTGTTGAAATTAGGAAGTTGAAACTAGAAGTTGAAATTAAGAATATATCGATGTTTTTATATCGATGTTAGACCAATCTTCAGTCTTGCGGTTCTTGATTGTTCCTCTTCCCTCTTCAGACTTCCTCTTCCCTCTTCTGACTTCCTCTTCTCTCTTGAGACTTCCTCTTCTTTTTTCCGTATTAAGAGTAGGCCTTCTTTCTTGAGAATTCGTCTTCGTTCTTGAGGGTTCGTCTTCTTTCTTGAGGATTCGTCTTCTTTCTTGAGGGTTCGTCTTCTTTCTTGAGGATTCAGGTTTCTTCTATCCGACGACGAAGGACCACCGCTGTTGCTTATGCAGATTTTATTTGCTGGGACTGAAGAAAACCCGCGGTGCAAGTGAAGATCCGGTTTATTAAAAATACAAAGTTAAAAAGTAAAATACAAGTAAAAAATCTTAAGTAAAAATTCGTAAATAATCGATGTAAAATCAGTGAGAAGTAGAGATTCGTGACGTGTCCAATCAGATTCTTATTGGAAATCTTCGGTCCGGAACTAGCGGGCTGTGCGCGCATTACGTCGGCCAATCAGGAGCGCCGCGCCATGTATCCGCTCCTCGCGTCGTTCCCCGCGCCATGCCCCGCGTCGCTCCCCGCACCGCTCCCCGCGTCGCTCCTCCGTTTCGCGACGCAATTAGCGGGTCGTGCGTGGATTAACTTAGCCCGCGACCTCCTCTTCTCGGCTGTCCGTAACAATAACGTTACAAATAAATAAATAATTCAAGCTGGCGTGCGAGAGGGTAGAACTAAAATTACCTATAGGTAGGCAGGCGTTCGAGTCGCATCGGCGCAGCAGCGGCCGTACAACGTGTGACGTCAAGTGCATTCCAGCACGTAGTGATGTGGCAGACGATAGGTACGATATTTATCGATATAAGGTAAATCATGTAACCTACTCCTTCCTATAGATGAAATTAACGGATTACTGTGAACTGGATTTTTAAATAGATAAAAGCGTTTAGTAAGTTTTATTATGAATTCTTTTAAGAACGGTAATTTTATATTATTATGTAATTTACTTAAATTAGTTAGAAATGGGGTATTGTAAGATATCTTCAGTGCTTTGTTTTGTATTCTTTGTAATTTTTCGTGATTATGATTTGATGTACTACTCCATATAGGGCAGGCATACGTGAGAATAGGCCTAACAAGAGTAGTGAATATGGCTAGCTTAGTACGTTTACTTAAGCATGATTTTCTATTGAGAATTGGTTTTAGGGCACCTAATGCCTTTAAACCCTTTTGGCATGTTACGGATACGTGACTATTCCAATTAAGCTTTTTATCTAGGTAAACGCCAAGGTATTTAACCGAGCTACTCCATGGTATTTCAAGCCCTTTAATTTTTAACACCCTACGTGGCAACTTGCGTTGTTTAGTGAAAATGATGGCCTCAGTTTTATCTTCGTTTAATTTCAGTTTCCATTTTGTGAAGAATTCGTGGAGTAGATTGATGGATAGCTGCAGCCTGCTTATAACAATATCAACATCAGGGTCTGATGTGAGGCTTGCTGTGTCATCGGCAAAGCAAGCCAGCTGAGTTCGAGGTTGAATAGGGATGTCATTTAAGAAAAGTAGAAATAAATAGGGTCCCAATATAGAACCCTGCGGGACGCCGGCTGGGACATTACGTGGAGTTGAAATAGAACCATGAATATGCACTTTAAATGTACGATTTGAGAGATAAGACTTTATTAGTTTAATATATGGCATTGGTACTTTGTCAATCATCTTATGCAATAACCCATTGTGCCAGACAGTGTCGAACGCCTTTTCAAGGTCAACCAGATCCATGCCCGTTGAATTTCCCAGGTTAATATTATGCGCGGCAAGTTCCGCCACTCGGCCGAGTTGTTGAACACACGAATGATTACGACGAAACCCGAACTGTTCATTCAGTAAAAAGTTATCTGTAGTTAGAGCCAACCGTTTAAGAATAATTTTTTCAAATAGTTTTCCTAGGTTTGGTAATAAACTAATTGGGCGATAGTTTTTGGCAAGTGAGCAGTCTTTACCGAGCTTTTTGATTGCTATTACTTTAGCTTCTTTCCATAAATCAGGGAAGTAATGAGATTGCAAACAAGCATTAAATATTCTAGTTATCTCGATAATTGCTTTGAAAGGTAAATTTTTTAAAAGAATATTGTCAATTCCATCATTACCGGAAGCTTTTCGTATTTTAAGATTATGGATATGCTTTGCAATCTCAGCTGGGCGAACTGGATTATATAAAATAGGCATACTGTCATGGTATGAATATGATACTGGTTGATTAATTTTTTCAACAGATTCAGAAATATTCCTTTCCACTTCATCGCTATCCCAGTTTAGTGTTAAACACAGATTTTCATGGAAGGCTGAAGCTAGCTCCTCACATTTTTCACTTGAGCTAGTAAGGAATGTGCCATCAGAGCGCTTCAAGGACACAAATTCATCATTTGATGATGGGGATCTAATGGACTTGGCCAGTCGCCACAAATCAGAATTGGGGCTATCAACTCTTGACAGCTTATTGCACCATACGTTATCATTGTATACTTTAATGTATTTTTTATGTTATTTTGCAAAAAATTGATTTGTGTTTTGAGCATTTTCTTTATATTATTGTCAGTTTCGGTCAATATGTACTGCCGTAATTTATTTTTGTAATTTATTTGACGTTTTATTTTGCGAGGCAAATGTTGGCGCGAGGCATTGGTGCACTTAACTAACGGAACATGAGACTCTTTACATTGGATAATGTTATTTTGTAAATTTGTAATCGCTGAATTAATTTCAGATTCATTAGAGTAAAATTTGGAAGAAAGTAATATGCTGCAGTTCAAAGCATCTCTATAACCATTCCAGTCAGATTTTTTGTAGTCAAACCTTTTAATAACTTTATGGAGATGGGGTTTTTGTTTAGTCAAGGTGAAGAATACAGGTAAATGATTAGATGATAAGGCAGGAATGGCTTTTATATTGCTTATATTGGAGACATTTAGTGATAAAACTAGGTCTGGCAAAGTTGGAGCAAGATCGTGACGATAATGAATTAAAGTGGGTGTTGCCGGAGCATGAATTATATACTCATTGTCCATCATATGATCGTACAATATCTTACCGCGACTATTACTATCGTTACCATACCAATGCGGGTGACGGGCATTGAAGTCGCCCATGAGTAGCACATGCTCACCAAGATTAAATAGAACATCTAGATCGCTTGAAATGAGCCGCTGATTAGGAGATTGGTAGATAGAAACGAGGACGGTTTTGCAATTGTTAATAATCATCTCCAAGCCTACCGCTTCCAAATTCTGCATAGGAGGAATAAGCACAGGGGAATGTACGATACCAGTTTTAGCTAATATTGCAACACCCTGACCTCTTCCACTAGGGTGTTTATCCATGCGATAACATTGATAGCCAGGAAGGTGAAAACTAATGTTTTTGGTTAATTTAGTCTCACAAATAGCAACTACGTCAGCAGGGAACCCACTTGTCAGCATGTCAAGTAATTCAGACCTCTTTCCTCGCACGCCATCAGCGTTCCATGAAAGTACATGCAAATTGAACTTAGACATATTTACCTAAATGTGTGAGAACCAATAACACTTTATCAATCATTGATGAACATGATAAGAAATTATCCCTGAGAGACTTAATGACATTTAGGATAGTGATCATTTCCGTGGTGGCGGCATCTTCATCGGTGATGCGATAACTTGCTGATCGGCTGCGATATTCTTGCTGATGTTGTGATATTGGCTTCTTATTTTCGCCAGTAGCTGTAACTTCAGCCCAGGAACGTCCATCAGTGTGGGCGAGATTTATAACCTTTTTGACAACGGTTGCTTCGCTATGTGGTTTTCGTTTTAGCTTGTTTTGCTCCAGATACTTCAACCTTTCTGTACACCTACTATAATTTGCGGGATGGTCTTCATTACAGTTACAGCACTTTGCAGCAGCAGTACGATCTTTCTTGGAACATTCCTTTGTAGCATGAGCGTCAGTGCACTTTACGCAACGCGCAGGAAGATTACAATTTCGCGATGCATGCCCAAACCGTTGACAGCGATAACATTGCGTGCCTACTGAGGTGTTAGGTTTATATTTTTGAATATGTACAGCGCAGTGGCATAAGTACTTTATTCGTCGAAATCCTGCAATGTCTGCACCAGCTGGGAGTAATATAAGATAGGGTGGACAGACACTGTGATCAGAAGCGTCAGAGTTTGCTTTCGTTGCAGCTGACTGCATTCTAGTCACGGACACTGGTGTGAATTTAAGACTGCCGAGTTCATCTTTTATGTCATCTTCACCTATTGTTGCGGGAAGGCCTTGTATAACAACTTTATACGGTTTCTCATCTCTCCTGCTGAAGGTGTGAAATGATATGCCGTCGCTGCGAAGCCCGTCCGACAGTAACTTGTGGCATTTGTTGTTATAGCACTTTATGGCCACTTTGTTGTTTCCTTGATATTTCATGTGGTAGCTACTGGTCCACTTTATGATCATTGACGTTATCATGGCATGCGTCCAGTGAGACTTAATATCTATAATTATAGGAGGAATTCCACTCACTTTTCTGGACTGCTTATTAGAGTCAGCTTGCAGCGATGAGAATTTAAAATTTGATCCAATTTCGTCAGCAGGCAAACCACTAAAACTATTTTCAGTAGTAACATGTTGGTTTTGGCCAAAGGTTCTTGACTTAAAGGTCTTTTTCGGCTTGCACCAATCTGATGAATCCTCAGCAGGCCTTTTAGCTGCCAGGTTACCAGTTGAAGATGATTTAGTTAGATATTTATCCATAGTTATAATTTATCGACTTATCGATGCACAATTTTCCCATCACTAGTGTAAGTTGTAGACTTGTGACTAAGAATGATATGACAGACGACCGTGTGCTAACGATTTGCAAGCGATACTGGAACAGATTATGTAAAAATATCCTATTCCTAGAGGCCTGTTTCCACAGGCTGACAGGAAACTTACCTGCGCTCTCGGCGGCACGGCGCGGGCGTCGGCGATTTGTAGAGTATTACCTATTGTGGCACAGGCTAATAGCCTGTTGGTCCGTATACCGACACGACGAATGTTTTGGCGCGTGGTCAAATATGATAACGTCATTTTGACAGTTGTTATAAATTAATAATGTATGGAGATGGTGCACACTAGCGCTCTCCGGTCAATAGCATCTAAGCGTCAAGAGATTCTTGTCAGTGTATAGGTACATTTAGAATTTTACAGCTGCCAGAACAATCTAACGAGTATATCCCATTTGGGATAGTCAGAGGTACAGCCATCGCAAGATGAACTAAGTACCTACACGTTACCGAGCTTTCTGTTAGACCGACGTGATAGATAAGCCGTATTGCCGTCTATAATGGCCGAGCCAACTGTGTTAGTGAAAACTGCATTTAAATTAAATTAATAACTCATTGGTGCAAGTTCGGTACTGGGTTTCGATACCACACGACCATAGTGACTAACAAAACATTCCCTGATAGAGGTATATTTTTCTAACTGGGTTGTATACTATCTTTCTGCCCAACTTGCTCGCTGAGCTTACCTGCGCAGCGTGATAAAATTAACGATCGATTCAATTTTATTTCAAAATCGATAAGTTTGTTTTTTCTCTAACATGCGTGCCAAAATGCATGCGTGATTTTGTTCGTATTTTGACAGAACGATGAATTATTTGGGTTCACTTATTAGCACTAATCGATAAAACGACATAATTATATCGTCAGAATCGATAAAATGACCGTGACAAAATTTTATCATGCTGCGCATGTTAGTCTTACTGAACGGGGTAGGTATATACTTCCTCATTTCTACAATATATCCCATTAGGACGTTAGGCCGTCGGTCTCGTCTACTAACCGTTAAAAACACCTTCGCCATTCTAAAGTGGAACAGCACGAAGTATCTCCACCCCCTCCGGTTGGTTATGACGGGAGGATTGTGCCCAGCAGTATAATAGGATGTTTATATTTTTAAATATCTTCTATTGTCAGTTGCTATGTTATAATGTTACCTGTGCGCTGGGCGGCGGCTGCGCGCTCTGCGGCGGCACTGACTGCACAGGCCGCGCCGGCTTGGTCGCGGCTCGCTGCAGCGTCGCGCGCTTCACTGACACCATCAGCCACACGTCTTCTACTCGCTGAGCCACCTGGGGTTGGAAAACTTTATCAGCATTGATGAAAAATCATGTCAGAGCGTGTGGTAGCCCTTGCTGCCCTCGCATTGGCTTATTGTTAAGTAATCATGTATTTTCAATATAATTACAACGTATTTATTTATTTTATTTTTAATATAGTTATGAGTTATGAGTTGAAGAGGTCGGTGGCGCAACGGTTAACGCGCTCGGTCTGCGATTGTTGAAGTAAAGCAACTTTCGCAAAGGCCGGTCATAGGATGGGTGACCACAAAAAAAAACGTTTTCATCTCGAGCTCCTCCGTGCTTCGGAAGGCACGTTAAGCCGTTGGTCCCGGCTGCATTAGCAGTCGTTAAAACCATCAATCCGCACTGGGCCCGCGTGATGGTTTAAGGCCCGATCTCCCTATCCATCCATAGGGAAGGCCCGTGCCCCAGCAGTGGGTACGTTAATGGGCGGATGATGATGATGATAGTTATGACGTTTTTCAGGTGGTAAGTAATAGCGATTAGCGTCCAAGATGGCGTCGTGTTTTTGAACGAGAGTGTTCCCAAGATGGAGTTGTTTCTGAACGAGAGTGAACGCAGCCGCGATTCGTCGCTGACACACTAGATGGCGCTGTCACTTCACGACAGTTAGTGGGCTCTGTTTTCCGCATTTAGACTCTAAGATGGCCCATTGTGCGTTTCACGACACTTATATAGTCATGAAAAATAGTTCCACCTAGACACTGTATAATTCATCTGGAAAAGATGTATGAGGCCTGATGATCTTACCTGAGTAACGAGCGCGCGTGTCTCCTGCGTGGCAGAGTGCATCAGCATGTCCCGGAACTGGTCGGGCGCTGCCAGGCCGAAGGTCTGCGCGTCCTCCAGCAACTTGTCCACCGCCAGCAGCCCGCCTTCCCCGGCTAAGAGTTCCACACCCGTCGTGCACCATTCGTTGGCCTGTGGGGAAGGTTAAGTACAACATACAAAAATCCCATTCTTTCAGTGTTAGTGCAAGCGAGACAGACAGTCCGCGCGCGTTTCCATTACTCCCAGTACGGGGTTACTCCTTAATAACTTACCTACGGCTTATATAGGCTCCAGTCCCACCCTAAACACACCCATACAAAGCCGCTAGGGCACACACACATTTAACAGTTTTGCAGGGCACTGATAAATAATACATTTAGTATTAAAATTTCATAAATAAATGAATATTATTATTTTTGTTATTGCAATTTAAACTATCCTTTTCTATCACTCAGAATCGCCATTTGCTAGAGCGAGATAAAGCGATTGCGGTCGCACTCGCGCTCTTTATCTCGCTCTAGCAAATGACGTTTCTGAGTAATAGATAAGGATAGAAGCATAGGAAACCGCGATACGATGCAGCCAAATTCAGCTCTAACATTTATTTCGTAGAATTTATATTAACTAGTCGCTTCTAATATATTCGATTTATGCTGTAGTACCTTGTCTATCCTGTCCATCAGTTCCCTCGCTTTAGCCAGCAGCATGTTTCGTTTGTTTATCTTGTCTATGAGCAGCGCGCTCGTTCGTCGTAACTCCTCGCATTTGGACTCGATGTGGTCCACCGAACTGAGAGGGTCTTGCATTAACTTCTCACCTGGGAAATATAATGGTACATTTGAAGAGTTATTCTTTGTTAAATATGAAAGCACAATGATGAACACAGAAGCGATATCGGGACCGTCGCAGAGCGGAACCGGAAGATGTTTGTATAAAACGGCGCAGCTTCGCCGCGAAAGATTTCTATGTGAAGTAGTGCATCCCACTCACGGAATATCCCCAATATCCTTTCAACTATAAAAATGGAACCTCTTTCCCTTTTCAACCTTTCTATAAGCGGTTTATTTTTTTTTTGAGAACTTGACTAGTTTCTTTGCGACTACGGCAAAGCCAAAAGGAATGATTCTAGCAATGGTTAATATTATTACCGTCTTCTATAACGGCTGAAGCGGTGTTGAGATCACAGTTGCACAGTTTTTCGAAGTCACCAGCTTCTTGTATGAGGTTCTCCACACGACTCGCAGTCTCCCCTACCTCAGTCATGTCGCACGCAGTCTTTAGATGACCGTCTAAAGTCGCCTGAAAATAATATTAATAAGTACTTCAATTTAATTATGTAAATAAATAAAAAAACAAAAATTACGAACTTATAAGTTTATTATATTTTATATAACCGGGCCCTCCAATTTAGCAGTAGAAAAAATAGGTAAATAATTATTAAAATAAATCTAACATTTTTTATCAAAAAGAACCTGTTATTTTATAAAACTGGCATTTTTAAGAAAAATGTATTATTTTAAAATGCCTTTAAAATAGAAAAAAATAATAAAATTTGACACATAACCTCAAATGATGTTTTTAAAGCGTAAATTACATGAAATACATGTAAGTAAATATATTGTAAATTCTTAAAGCAAGTTAGTAACATGTCTTTGGAAATGGTGTGTAATTTCCGTAAGTGCAGAAAATCTTTGATCAACCAAGCGTGGGTTACTACTTGTTCACACGCATTTTGTATTGAACACGGGAAACGAGAATTCAAAAGGAACGCTGAAAATTCATTAACGTGTCCAGCATGCGGCAGTGAATTACGTGATAAATTCGATGTAATTCAAGCAGATTTGAAACCAAACGAGACTTTTAAATCAATAGTTTTAGCAGGAATGAAGCCAGACACGATTATGGATATAGCAATGAGGGCGATATCTTTCTGGTCTTATCAAGTTGAACAAGAAACTCTGTACCAAGAAAGTATGGCGAAACATGCCAGAGAAAAACTCCAATGTTTAGATGAAATTAATAATCTGAATTTACAGAAAGTTAAGGCAGAGTTAGATACATGCAAACGCAAGATAGTTTCGTTACAAGAAGAATTTACTAAAAAGAGGAAGCACGCTGAAGAATTAACAGCGCGTTTGGAAGAAAAAACGAGGAAAATACAAAAATTGACGTTTCAATTAGACGCGCAAAGGAGAAAGGATATCCGAATTGGTAATTTTGAAGGTGGTGGCAGGCAAAACAAAGAGAAATGTTTGGATATATCAGATCTTGTCGGCAAACGAGCTACGTCTGAAGCATTCGTGTTTAGGCCGACGAAGGAAACTGAGCAGTCTCACGGAATATGCTCACCAAAAACGCCAATGTTTGATTTTCGTCACAGAAACAAACAGTCACATTTTCAGTTTAGACCAATACAATCTTAAAGTATAATTATGTTATGTTAATGTAGAATTAAGAGTAATAATCACCTGCATCTGTTTAAAGTTCAATAAAAATGTTCTAAATTTCAACCAGTGGTTTAACTTCGTGGAATGTTTTTGCCAAAAGTTATCGAATTGTCTTTCAGTCTCTTCAAGTTGCACCAGTAGCCTGCAAACAAAAATGGATATAAATATTATCATGTACTTTGGAACTTGCAAAATGCTTTCTGATTGCAATAAAGTAGTGGCTCAGTATATTTGAAGCCATTGCCTAGTTAACACAGAGTATGCAATCCATTTACCTCTCGACGGCAGCCACGTGGCTAATAATGTTGTAGGTGAGGTTTGGTTTCCGCACCTGCGTCAGCAGCTCCTCGCCTTGCGTCGTCGCTGACGTTAACTCGTCTTTTAAAGCTTTATACCTGAAATATCAATATTCGTAATGTTTATAAAGCTCTATGGTTTCTCAAAAATATTTTACGTTCTTTGTAAAGTTTAGCAGAAAAAGTTAAATAAGTTAGAGGCTTTTGGGCAAACTGTGGGCCTTAGAATTCCGTGCAGATACACTCTAAAGTGAGATTCTACGGATAATGTACATATTATATTGCTTTTCTCGTCATACAGCGCATTGGGTTACACTGTAATGTTGTATGTACCTTTATAAATAAATAAATAAGTACGAGAGGACGACAAGCTTATTCCCATTAGCTTGATGTGTATAGTTCATCAACAGGCCCTTTACTTTCATGTTAACAAGACATAATATAGGTATAGCATACAAACCTAGTCTCCTGAGAGTCTAATAATTCTTTGGTTTGTGAGGGGTCGTTGCCCATGTCGCAGTCCACTATCTCGTGCATGAAGTCGTCCAGCTTGCTCGAGATCTCCTTCATCAGCGTCGAGAATTTCTCCAGAGCCTGAAAGTAGAGAAATTATAAGATACTTAAGTAATTGTAAAATGGAGACCAATAGGTATTAAATTTTCATTTTTTTTTCAACAGCCTCCGTGGTCTAGTGGTTAGAGCGTTAGAGTCACGATCTGGAGGTCCAGGTTCAATTCCCGATGGGGACATTGTCGAAAACACTTGGTGAGACTATCCTTTGTTTGGTAAGGACTTTTCAGGCTTGAATCACCTGATTGTCCGAAAAAGTAAGATGATTCCGTGCTTCGGAGGGCACGTTAAGCCGTTGGTCCCGGCTACTAGCCGTAAAAACACCTCCACCGACCCGCATTGGAGCAGCGTGGTGGAGTATGCTCCATGCCCCCTCCGGTTGATTGAGGGGAGGCCTGTGCCCAGCAGTGGGACGTATATAGGCAATTTATGTAGGTATTAAATTATTAAAAAATGTAGGAAGGACCGCTGATTATCGGCTGGTTATGATAGTATTTTAACTAGTCACATAGAACTGAACACAGCCAAATACAGAGGCCATTATAAACCCATTACAATACCTATAAAAGAATGTTTCGACAAAGGCCTATTAAAACATCTTAGAATAGTCTGTGCTATTTTGTTAAAATCATTGAATAGCACAATACAAAATTCAGTATAGCGATGATAACTTAAACATACATACATAAACTCACGCTCGTAATTCTTAAAGGGGTGGGCAGAGCCACAAGTAATCAAATTCAACTTGCAGCCACTGTTGATACGAGGTCCTAAGATGACCTTATGGTGACAAGGGATCAGTCTAACACCCATTACAATTGGGTATTGGGTCAAAAATAAATTATGAAAATGGAAGTCTAGAAATAGAAACCTTCTAGTAACGGATCATTTTACTTTCGGAAAATCAGGTGATCAGCCTGTAATGTCCTAACCAAACTAGGTATACATTGTTTCAAACTAGGTATCACAAAGTGATTATTGTGATATGTCCCCACCGGGATTCGAACCCGGGACCTCCGGATCGTGAGCCCAACGCTAAACCACTGGACCACAGAGGCCATCACTACCCGTCGTACTATTGTTGTTCTAACTTAAAGTATATCTTGATAAAGAAACAGCATTGCGAATCTAAGATGTCTTCGTTTGCATAATCAATCCAAGAAAAAACAATCTATTGATAAGAATCAATAAATTAATAATCAATAAGTAATTCAGTAGCTAAACTAATTGTTTCTAGCCACACGCTAAGTTTTTGTGATTGAATCAATTGTTTCAGATGTTTTCACTTATGAGATCTCAGTTTATGAGCAAAAAGCGTGAATGTCTACCAATTGTTTTATGATTCTTTTATTGTTCTATGTACCTACGTGTTGTCGTACCGCTATTAGTATTGTGTTAATGTCACAATATAATTAATAGGTACTGTCACGAGCATCAAAATGCATACATTTTCGTACCATGTCACATGATTTTTTTTGACCAATTGCACTTCAAGTCTCACTAAATGTTAAACATGTTAGTGCGACAGAGTCCTAAAGTGGGTACACCAACACGAAAGAAGAAGATTATATCACCATACAGGCGGGTTAAAATAGCCACATCGAAACAATTCATCTAAGACAGCAATATTGCGATTTGACATTTGCGCATATAAAAGTAAGTGCGCAATGCAAACAAATGTCAAATACTTAGCAATATTGCTTTCTTAGATGAAATGTTTGATGAACGTCATACATCCATCTAATGGCTGCAAGTTGTCTGCCGAATGACTTTACGTATGAAGTTAGTAAATTGATTAAAATTGTTAATGATCTAAATTCCAAACCATAAAATATTATAACACCAGAAACCAACAATTGTAGGATAATTAAGACACATAATACCGGGTTCTTATCGCGTTAAATAATATTTCAATTCAATAATGTTGCAAGTGCTAGATCACGGGATGGACTGGGAACCGGTATTATGTGTTTTAATTATGATAATATAATAACCGAGTAAACCTCAAAGAATTCTTGGGTAACAATAATTTCAGATGCAGTGGAATTCCGTGGTGGCTGCCTTCCCCAACGGGATATACACGTGATTGTAGTATGTACAGTCATGAGCAATATAATGTACCCACTTTAGGACTCTGTCGCACCAACATATTTGACATTTAGTGAGACTTACAGTTCAATTTGTCAAAAAAGTCAATGTGACATGGTACCAAAGTGTATACATATTAATGCTCGTAACCGTATGTATGTAATACCAGATACTTACTATCCGTTGCTGTATCCACTCAGCGTGCGAGTACTGCAGCTCTCCGCCGAGGTCCGGCGTCAGCTGTGAGCGGTCGAAGTGTTCACACAACTCCTCAACTCCGGAGCACACCAGCACCCGGAACCGGAACTCTTCCTTAAATAGCTTGCTGCTCACTTCAGACAGAGCCTTCTGGAGGAAACTCGCTGGTCGTAGGACGTAAACTGTGTGGATTATGCCGGGGAAGAATTCCTGGAAGGTGAAAGCATTTCGTTAATTTATTTTCTTTTGTTTTGGAAGCTTACGCACTTCATGTCACCGAGATGAAAATGTTGAGGTGGTCTGGAAGAGTATTCGTAGAAGTTATAAAGTCACTCCTATATCAGAGAAAATTACCGAAAGTTGTATTATGTCTCTTCTCCTATCGTATAGGTTATGAGGTGGATTACCAACCTCATCAACTCTGGTGTCAGGGTTACTATTGAGCCGCTAATGGCCCATGACAAGGCTCATGTAACGACTACTTATTTACATCAGTAAGTAGTAACCGGGACCAACGACTTAACGTGCGTAAGAATAGGAAATGAAGTAAGATACTAAGGTTGATACTAACCGAGATTCTTAGTAATACTGTCTTGACTGAATTCCACCGATCCTTCCTTCTATCAATAATTATGTGAAACCCCATCTCTGCTTCAAGTAACCTGGAAACAGATAGATAATTAAATATATTTCTTGCATTCTCTTGCATTGTCTTTTGTAAGCGACTGCGGCGTAGCTAAGATGATGGTTGCAAAAGGAAGGTATTTCTATTATTATACATTTACATCTTTACATACCTACATACGCCCTTAATCACTAATGGGGTGGGCAGAGCTAAAAATAATCAAATACAACTTATAGTTGTTGATACGAAAACCTAAAATGGATACGATGAACCTTATGGTGGCAAAGGATAGCATAACAACTGTCCAGATAGGTGTACAAATAGGTACGTAAGAAATATTAATAACGGATTGAGCATCTTATCAAATTGTTTTGCTCAATTTAAATGGATATTCGTTTTCTTCAATCGAGTCCAAATCTAGCACAGGCCTAAACCAATGATAGTCGAATTTGTTTTCGAATTCATGTTTGGATCATAAATGGTTATCACGTGCTCAGCGGTGAAGGAAAACTTCATGAGGAAACCCACATTCCCGAGAAATGCATTTTCGGTGTTTATGTGACCTAACCTGTATTGGGCTGGTTTTCCCTTCGCGGGCTGAAAGGTCAGTCGCTTCTGTAAAAAACTGGACCTGTCAAATCTTCAGGTTAGGTAAGCGGACCCTGTGAAACACGGGATAATGCTAGGGAGATAATGATTCGTTTTTTAAATCGACATTGGTGCTAATTCCTGTAAACACCATCTAATTTTATTTTAAGTCATTTCTGGCATTTTCTTATCCGCCGAAAAGGAAACTGACGGGTAATCGACAAGCATAAAATTTATGGAACACACGTCAATTTGAATAAATCTAATACAACCGTTTAAAAATTTTACATTGGCCAATAACCCGACAGAATTATGTTGCCAGCACACGTCAAACGGTTTGCATACCTGCGAGATACCTTTTTGATTCGCCCGGGTTATTCACTCATTTACTAATTTTTCCTAAAATTAAGAGCTGTCAATCATCGGTCCCTTTCTTTTTCGGCGGATAAGAAAATGACAGGTATAACTTGTAAGTAAAATTAGGAGGTGTCTGCAGGAATCGGGGCCATTATTTATACTCACGAGGGTATAGAAGTCAAGTACAGCAGCAGCCTGCGGTACTCTCCAGCTGATAGGACATGGAAGTTGTTGTTGTCGGGGAAGGTGATCAGTGGGCGGTGGTCGCGCGCCAGCCCGCCCGTCGCAAGCGCATACTGCGGCAGCAGCAGCTCGCCTACGCTGCGGCCCTCCTCGCCCTCGCCGCACCCGTCGCATTCCGCTTCTGGGAGACAAAAAGGAGATAAATAATAATAAAATAATTAGATAATAGCAGGTATAATTTCTGAGTCTAAAGAGATGGCGTAACAATCTCAGGGTGACGATTCAGACCATGAGTCTGAGTTAATATCAAGTGGAATTTTTTTTCTGGCGCAAACATTTTTTTTTATTATTTTCAATTCTATACTTTTGCGATGGAAAAATCCACTTGTTATCAACTTAGAGTCATGGTTTGAATCATACCCCTCAGTATTCGTTACGGTATCACTATCACCCATATATACAGGGAAAATTTGAAAATTTTGTTTTTTTTTATTATATTCAGATCCATACTTTTGCGACGGAACATTCCGCTTAATATCAACTCAGAATCATGGTCTGAATCACCCATCAAAGTTTTCGATACGGTGTCACTAACACACTCTAAGATAGGCTCACGTTTCAATACAATATCTTTTGTAACGAGAAATGACGATGTGGCTCTGCTAAATACCTACTTATCCTATGCCTCGAAAACTCCAAGATTATTTATTATATTCTGGCAACACTCACTGCAACAAGTAGGTCCAGATTTAAATAACCTAACACCAGCCATTGTCCAGCAGTGGTACCTATCTTATAGATCAGATGATAGATGTAAGCACTTTAGTTTAAATAATGCCTTTGTTTAATAACTGTAGTTAGTACTTGGCTTAGACTGCAGTTAACAATAATAATAGAGATAAGACATGCGTCACAATTATGTTCGGCCTCGCTCTAATAAAATCCTAAGCGTTAATACTTTGTAGTATTTTTATCGTGTTTAGTTTTAATTAAGTATAACATTGGTGCTAATTCCTGTAAATACCATCTAATTTTATTTTAAGTTATATCTGTCATTTTCTTATCCGCCGAAAAGGAAAGGGACGGGTAATCGACAAGCATAAAATTTATGGAACACACGTCAATTTTAAGCACAAATCTAAAACAACCGTCTAAAAATTCGCCCGGGTTATTCATTTATTTACTCATTCTTCCTAAAATTAAGAGCTGTCAATCATCCGTCCCTTTCCTTTTCGGCGGATAAGAAAATGACAGGTATAACTTAAAGTAAAATTAAGAGATGTTTGCAGGAATCGGGGCCAATATTTTTATTTGTTTTCTAATATTTGTGACATTATTGTTGTGTAGTTTTTCCGTGCTATAAGTTTGATATTGTAATTATTTTATTTTATTATTATTATTATATTATATATAGCTACAAACCCACTGACTCACTGACTCACTGACAGGGTTGTTCTCCCAGAAGGAGCGTCGGGGGGTAAAAATGATGTATGGGGGGTGTGATCGGGACCTCCCGGTGAGTATGGGAAAACTTCCAGATCTTGGAAAACTGCTCCGCATCAGGGAGACACCCTACGGCCTGGCAAAACTATCGCACCTGGAACGATTCTTTTTTCACAAAACCTATTTAAATCTTGGTCAAATTTTATCGTGGGTGAAAAAAAATCAAAATGGCGGAAAAACAAGATGGCCGCCATACAAAATTTTATTTTTCCGGAAAATGTCTCGTGGGTAAAAACTGTGTATGGGGGTGTAATCGGAACGTATTGTTGAGTATGGAAATACTTCTCGATCTTGAAAACCTGCTCCGCATCAGGGAGACACCCTACGGCCTGGCAAAACTATAAAACCTGGAGCAATTTTTCTTTCGCGAAACATATTTAAATCTTGGTCAAATCCAATCCCCGCTGAAAAAAAAACAAAATGGCGGAAAATCAAGATGGCTGCCATACAAATTTTTAGTTTTTCCTGAAAATACCTCGGGGGTAAAAATGATGTATAGGAATGTGATCGGATTGTCATGTTGAGTATTTCAATACTGCTCGATCTTGAAAAACTACTCCGCATCAGGGAGACACCCTACGGCCTGGCAAAACTATAAAACCTGGAGCAATATTTTTTTCACAAAACCTATTTAAACCTTGGTCAAATTCAATCGCCCGTGAAAAAAAATCAAAATGGCGGAAAAACAAGATGGCCGCCATACAAAATTTTCGTTTTTCCAGAAAATGCCTCGGGGGTAAAAATGATGTATAGGAATGTCATAGAAACATCATGTTGAGTATGGAAATACTTTTCGGTCTTCAAAAGCTGCTCCGCATCAGGGAGACACCCTACAGCCTGGCGAAACTATCGCACCTGGAACTTTTTTGTTTTCACGAAACCTATTAAAGTCTTGGTCAAATATTATCGCCAGTGAAAAAAAAAAAAACAAAATGGCTGAAAAACAAGATGGCCGCCATACAAAATTTTCGTTTTTCCCGAAAATGCCTCGGGGGTAAAAATGATGTATGAGGAATGTGATCGAAACATCATGTTGAGTATTGAAATAATTTTCGATCTTCGAAAGCTGCTCCGCATCAGGGAGACACCCTACAGCCTGGCGAAACTATCGCACCTGGAACTTTTTGTTTTCACGAAGCCTATTAAATTCTTGGTCAAATTTTATAGCCAGTGAGAAAAAAACAAAATGGCTGAAAAACAAGATGGCCGCCATACAAAAGTTTGTTGTGGTCAAATTCTATCGCGGTAAAAAATGGCGGGAAAAAGCTTCGAACTAATACAGGACACGCGAGCAGCTTGCTGCGAGCGAACCACGCGACATCTAGTTATATTATATATAGCTACAAACCCACTGACTGACTGACTCACTGACTCACTGACAGGGTTGTTCTCCCAGAAGGAGCATCGGGGGGTGAAAATGATGTATGGGGGGTGTGATCCAAATCTTCCGGTGAGTATGGGAAAACTTCCAGATCTTGGAAAACTGCTCCGCATCAGGGAGACACCCTACGGCCTGGCGCAACTATCGCACCTGGATCGATTCTTTTTTCACGATACCTATTTAAATCTTAGTCAAATCCAATCCCCGGTGAAAAAAAAACAAAATGGCGGAAAAACAAGATGGCCGCCATACAAAATTTCGTTTTTCCAGAAAATGTCTCGGAGGTAAAAATGATGTATGGGAGGTGTGATCGGAACGTCAAGCTTAATATGAAACAACTGCTTGATCTTGAAAAACTGCTCCGCATCAGGGAGACACCCTACGGCCTGGCCAAACTATCGCACCTAGAACATTATTTTTTCCACCAGGCCTATTATAATCTTGGTCAAATTTAATTGCAGTTGAAAAAAAATCAAAATGGCGGAAATTCAAGATGGCCGCCATACAAATTTTTCTTTTTTCCTGAAAATGCCTCGGGCGTGAAAATGATGTATAGGAATGTGATCGGATCGTCATGTTGAGTATTTCAATACTGCTCCATCTTGAAAAACTGCTCCGCATCAGGGAGACACTCTACGGCCTGGAAAAACTATCACACCTGGAACTATTCTTTTTCCACTAGACCTATTTAAATCTTGGTCAAATTTTATCGCCGGTGAAAAAAAAACAAAATGGCGGAAAAACAAGATGGCCGCTATACAAAATTTTGTTTTTCCAGAAAATGTCTCGGGGGTAAAAATTATGTATAGGGATGTGATCGGATCGTCATGTTGAGTATTTCAATACTGCTCGATCTTGAAAAACTGCTCCGCATCAGGGAGACACCCTACGGCCTGGCAAAACTATAATACCTGGAGCAATATTTTTTTCACGAAACCTATTTAAATCTTGGTCAAATTTTATCCCCGGTGAAAAAAAACAAAATGGCCGAAAAACAAGATGGCCGCCATACAAAATTTCCCTTATACAGAAAAAGCCTCGGGGCTAAAAATGATGTATGGGAGGTGTGATCAGAACGTCATGTAGAGTACGGAATTACTTCCCGGTCTTCGAAAACTGCTCCTCGTCACGGAGACACACTACGCCCCGAGACCTATTTAAATTTTGGTCATATTCTATCGCCGGTGACATGCTTCGCATCAGGGAGACACCCTACGGCCTGGCAAAACTATAAAACCTGGAGCAACTTTTATTTCGCATAACATATTTCTATCGCCGGTGACATGTGTGCTGTCAACTTTTGCTGGGTTTTTTTAATTTCTGACTAAAATTATTGTGAACCTATTCCATAAATTTTAAGCCTGTCGTTTACCCGTCACCTGATAATAAAATGACAGGTATAACTTCAAATAAACTTAGTGTGTACTGGAATCAGCACCAATAACACATCATGTTAAATCTGGACAGCGCCATCTGTATTTTTTTTTGAGAACCTAGCCTGGAAAGTCCCTCATTGGTACCTATAGATTCTGTAATTATATTTGTCTTGCATTTAGACCAATAAAGACCACCAAAGGATGTTTGATGTGAAAATCTGGTCCCAAGAGGTCAAAAATTAAATTTAACTAACAATTTTGATACCACAAAAAACATTGATTGTGAGATCCTATCAGTTAAAGTGGTGCTAAACGACGTGATTACTATTTTTATTTTTCAAAATAATTTTAAAAAGAAACAATTTTATTAAAAACATAATGAAAGATATATTTTTAGAAATAATTTGTTTTATTATATAATTCATACTCATACAAAATATTCCTACATTTAATTAAATAGTTGAAATAAAACAGCAACTTAACCATATACTCTCGGCCTATGTGGTCCAGTGGCTAACATTCCGGAGGTCCCAGGTTCAAGTCCCGGTGGGGACAAAACACAAAAATTTCTTTGTGATCCCTGATTCAGTTAGGACATTGCTGGCTGATCCAACGACATTGGCGGCTCAGCAATAACCCTGGTTGAGGTTGGTCATCCACTTCACAACCTACATGATAGAAGAAGAACAAGTACCTATTTATGATTTTTGAACAGACTTAATATGGTAACATATTAGTAAGTAGGTAGAGAATAAACTTAACAATAACATTAAAATATACACAGGTTTTTATCTATTTAATGATTTAATAATATAAATTATAATAATTATAAAGTGATATAAACTCATAGTTTACCAACATCTATGAACAAAAAAAAAACCCCGACAAAACAAAAGTACTCAATTATTATGAAAAAAGGTGAAAAAAACCCTATAAAAAGCAAAAAATAACTTATCCCACATACCTATGCTTGCAAGCAAACTGAGCGTGTAACATTCCTATCACACTTAACAAACATCTCTGATGACCTTGAAGACCTGAACCGATTTCTACCAAACATAGCTAAGAACACTCTCGACTAATATAACTTACAAACAAAAAAAAACATTAAAATCGGATCATCCGTTTGGGAGCTACGATGCTACAGATAGACACATATACACAATTTTGCGTCGGGGGTTAATAAATAGAACTATATACATTGCAACAACACACCTAACACAGCTTTTATGTTCACTAGATATTAATGCTTTTGAGGTGAGCTCATCCTGCAAACAATGCATACATGGGCATCCATCAGGCATCTGAAAGCAAACATGAATGTTTTTAATAGTATATTGCACAATATGCCCGATTGTATCAATATTATTTAATGTGTAGGAATGGAACTGAAACATTGCCAACAATAAATTAAAATTAGAACAATGTTTTAATCATAATTAAGGATTGCCTTATAACATTTATGATTGAAACACAATATTTTTCATGTACAACATAAAATACTTAATACTTTAATACCTATCTCGGAGATTGTTTTTCTATATAATACCACTCTTCACTTCTTTCCATAAGCCCATGGCCTGTGATTTTATCTTCGTGACTGCTTTCCCAAAGATATTCCACAACTTATACAGACATAATTGTTTCCAACTGTCCGATTGGAACATTCTTCAGGAAACTTGTTATTGTTGCTTACATCTCTTAGTATGAGTATGAGTTAGTATGACAAAGTCGATCAGCATTCACACCTATAAATAAATAACTATATAATAACAGTGTCATATATAATAACAATGTCATTTGATTGTATGTTACTTACATTGCAATTTATCAACGAACATTATCCACAAACTTTTTATCATATCGGCTCTATCCAAAACACACAATGGCTCTGGAAGTTTTTACAGTAGAATGTCGACGCTCTCGCACGGTGAACTTGTAAGCTACAAATTCTAACAAAGTACTTCAAAGTAGCACAGGAAATTATCAAGAGAACTTCTCGGCAACGAGACCACAGAACGAGACCATAAGACCATTTTGTTTAGTTTTTTTTTTTGGTTATTTTGTACATAGGACAGGCAAAGGAAACATAACCCATACAGCCAAATACTATACTAGGTACGTTAAATTCGTTAAAAACTATAAACGTATTTTCATATTTTCAAATCGGTAAGCAATGGAATCCACAGGTTACGCAAATGTGTTATTATGTCATAATTATAGCCTCATCTTTTTTTCTTTTTGGAAATTTTTGGCCTGGTTACATAGACCTTTAGGTTTGTGATACGAATTAACTCAAAAGTCCGCATAAATTTTCAAGTTATGAAGCGGCTTCTTGGCATGAAGTGAAAATAGATAGTACCACTTTGTTTATTGAATGTTTGTTTATTATTTATATTTATATATTTTTCCGATATGATAACACTTAAGTGAATGTTTTTCGATTACTTCTTCATTTCGTATTAAATATAAATAGATTATTCAATGAAGAAAACAACTTTCCCGCCAAAAAACAATGGAAAAATTAATGAAAATACTCAATATTCACTGCTTTTAATAAATTGTACTGAAGTAACAAAAAGCAATTAGATTTTATATTGCTTATTTATTAATTCCATCGACATCTATGCGACCGAGTGAAGAAAAAAGTACCTCAATATTTTTCGATATTGGCTGTTTGAATCTGCGTTGCCAGAATTTCTTTGTCTCATGGAAAAAAAAGTAAACTCAGTACCCAAACCGTTGGCGCGAAAAAGTGACAAGCGTTTTTTCACTTGTATTTCAAGATTCCAAAGGTAAGTTGATTTTGTTATTGATAATTTAACAATTATTTATAAATATATTTAGGTATATAATCTTTAAAATCGTAAAATAGTTAGCCATATAAACATAATTATTATAATTGTAAGATCTTTAACTATCTGTACTGATTTTCTCTTTTTCACATAATGAAAGTGAAACATTAAAAGGTAAGTACGTACCTACTTAAAGCTATAATTCTTATTTTATTGTCTATTAGATAAACACAAATAGTACAGAAGTGGTTTGTTTACAGATGAAGCGTTCAAGCGTCGAAATTCCATTGTGCTCTACAATGCGTCGCCGTCGCGTCGACGACGAGCCTGCTGCAACCTGCATCGGTGCCGGTAAGTATTTAGATTTTAACGAGTTTAATTCCAGTTTACCAAACGATCGATTGATTTTATGATGATAAAATAGCCGCTTGACATCAGTCATGGAAAAAACTTTACTTAATAACAGGCAATAGGTACCTACTTACTTAAATCAATTGCATTGCCCCTACTTATGCT
The DNA here is from genome assembly GCF_024362695.1 of Pectinophora gossypiella. Lineage (NCBI taxonomy): Eukaryota > Metazoa > Arthropoda > Insecta > Lepidoptera > Gelechiidae > Pectinophora > Pectinophora gossypiella. The sequence continues at coordinate 5,002,393 of NC_065405.1, forward strand.
GTGTGACTAGAATAGGCGATAGTTAATTACTATTAATATTTTTTTAGATTATGTAAGTATGTTGGTAGGTATATGAAATAAGTTAATTAACCTATGATAAATTTAGATGAGATCATAACACTATAGATAATAATAATAAGATTGAATCCTTTTTAAATTATAACAATCCGAGTGTGATTGTGGTTTGACAGCAACCCATGTTGTAGCACAACAGTAACTTCACTCATTAGATGACCTGTAATAAGTAGGTCTGTAAAAAATTACCTATAGTACACACAAAAGTTAACCTATGACCGTAGTATTATTACTTATTCTATGCTATACTAATACCAATCACTCTCTTAATATTCTGTGTGAATAGTTAAACCTTTCTCTAAAATCGTGAAAAAGCCAACTAAATAATTATGTCTGTTTTATGTGTAGCGTATTTTATCAAAAATTACAAGTTACTACAGATGGTTAAATACAACTATAACCAATCTTATAATAATATTATAAGATAACTAACTAAAAATTATAGAAATAAGTAGTAACTAGGTAACAAAATTATTATAAATTTACCTACTTAATTATATAATACAGCTATTTATAATAACAAAATTATATCAAACAAGTTATTAAGTAAGTATATAGATATAGAGATATCGAAGCTTTGAAGTATTTAGTTTATCTGAAAAAAAAAGTTTGAATGCTATAATAACATTTGTCTACAATAAACTTATTTAAATGACTGTTAAAGGGTGTATGTAGGTTTGTCTATATTTTGAATATGGTTAGGGATATGGTTATATATCTTGATGACCATGTGGTGGGGACTGAAGGAAACTAATCTAATTCAACCGACTTCAAAAAAAAGGTTATCAATTTGACCCATATGTATATTGTAATGTGTGTTAAATTTTCCATATACATGCCTGTATGTTTGTCCATGCATTTCGTAAAAACTACAAATCGTATTGCAATGCTTTTTTATTAAGTATCGTCCAACATAGAAAAGAATGTAAGTTTCATCAAAATTGGTTTAGAAATTTCCAACTTATGGTTGAAAAACAGTTAAAAATTAGGAACTTTGTGTTTCGACTATACTAATAGAAGCTTAGAGCTTAAGTAAGTATGGATACTAATGGTTTGAGAGTAAATTAAAGAAAATTGGAAAACGGTCAAGGGTGTGTCGGACACTACATACATTAAACAAATTATAAGACATTTTATAATATTTCAGTGTTTTGGTAACGATGGTCACTGGCGTATTAATATTATTAGGGACACTTGAGTTTATACAAATAAAAAGTAATTTCAAAATTTAGATTCTAATGTATTCAACTAAATATTATTTCTTACTATTTATTTGACAGATTTTGAAGTCCGTTTTATTTTTTTTAATTACTTTTTGTGACAGCTATAAAGTAATAAGCAAAATAAAGTAACAACTTTATAATTATTTTGTTTATTACTTTACAGCTATCTAAAGATATGGAAAATGCCGAATACAATGAGTGTCTAAAAATACCATACCTCCACAACCCTGATACAGTAAAAATATAATATAGGTAGGCATATATACTATGTTATACTATATTTTATGTGTATATGTACCTAAGGTTCCGTCCACAGAAAATGTTAGTAAAGGAAAAATCTGTGTATGTAAGTATGTATACGTATCATACGTAGATACACGTCTAACGCATAAGTACGAGCGAGACAGACCATTCTAACGTAGTATTATTCTTTATTTGATGCCTATAGCTTAAGTGACGTTCAACTCGATCGTCTTATATCTAGATACTTGAATTTCGGCATCAGAATTTTCTTTTACTAACCTTTTCTGTGGACGAAACCTTCGGTGCGCGAGTCCAAATCGCACTTGCCTGGTTTTTTTTTAAATTTTTGACAAATATACGTACCTACTTCACCTGTATTAGTCTGAAATAATCTCACACTATGATGCAACAAGATCAAAAGAAGAACAAAAACTGTGGCATAACGTTTTCCTGTTATTTTACATTAAATTTTCGAAATATTCCGTCAATAGAGTGCTGCATTGCGTACATACATAATATCTCGCCTATTTTCCATTGGGGTAGGCAGAGAACAGACTGTATAATCCTTTATTTAAGTAAAGTGCAGTGTAATAAATCGACATGTCTTCTAAATATTTTATAACGAGGGTTTGCGTTGCGTTACATCAATTGAGTTGAATGTTTGTATACCGGTACGGCACCCTCTCGATGTCATTGGTCTTAAAGTCATTTTATTAGGTACCTGAATTAAATATTTATGTTACAATGATGTAATTTTCAATTGCTTAATATTTTATTAAAACTGTCAAAAGGTTACTAATGAGAACGTTGAGGAGTATGAGTGGGATAACTTTGAATGATAAAATAGTGTGTTAAGGGACTGTTGTAAAAGAAAATGTAGTGAAGAGAATTGACAAAAGGACGCTTAGATAGGTTGGACAAGGCCAAGATTTATTATACGGATGTAAGTGGTAAAATCCGAAGTGGATGGCCTAGGTGGTACATACCTCGATTAATTTCAGGATGTTTAAAGAAAAGCCACGGTCAAGAGTACTGGGAACCGGCGAGCATGCATAAATGAGTGTACTTTGATAAGAGTAGTAGAAGCGAAAGTGATGTGTCAGGATCGTAGTAAGTGGAATTGCGTGGCCGATCCCAACGGAAAATAGGCGTAATCTTAAGTATGTGTTTTTTCGAGAAAGTTGCTTAGCCATTTTCTATATTGTAAAGTCGGCGCCTCGTATTTTTTTCACTTCAGCCACAGCTACGATGGCAATGTTGTCGACTTAATTCATCGACCTTTGATGTTCAACCACAATGTGTGCTCTACATGACCGTCGCGACTGAAATGATTATCGGCGGCGGCTTTGTGCGGCACGAACTGGCGGCACTGTGTGAAAGTGCTTAAACGAATGCCATTTTAACTACTTATTAAAAAAATCACCTACCTAGGTTTATTGATCCGACTGAAATTTTATATGTATGCGTAGTTTTTTTTTATATTAGGTAGGTAACTTAATTCTCATATAATAATTATTGCATTCCCTATAATAATATCGGTGAATAATTGTTTTATTAAAAAATAGATTGTTGGAGAATGATAATATTGATAATTGATATTTTAATTTAAGTACTTATGTAGGGTAAACTGCCTAATTATTAGAACCTTAAATGATTGGTACGGTCTAATCATTTTTCGGCACCGAATATATCAAAATGCAAGGAATATATCAAAATGTTCTTATTTTTTTTTTCTTAATAGTCAGTAGGGGTGTCAATAATAGGGTGTATTACCTTATCTATTAAATAAATTAATATCTAAAATTTACTGAATCCTTAGGTCTAACACACCAAGGCTCCGATATGTATGAAGGTAATAATTCGCAATGTACGGTTATCTCAGCATGCGCTTCAATTTATTCAGTGTTCCATAATCGCGCATCTTTCACTACTGCCGAAATTGATGAAATTTTAAGAATGGGGGATACACTTTACATGCAGTTAAAATATCTACTTCAGAGGGGTGTCAGTTATTTTATGCCAGATGAATTACCCAATGAGCTTCGCGTCGGGGATAACGTCGCACATATAGTTAGTATGGAGGACAACTGGATCATTTCTAATACGTATCCTACAACTCCCGCGAATAAAGACATAGGTTTATTAACGTTAAAGAATATACTGGACAATAGAGTGTTTTTTAATACTAATGACTATACTGTCGATTCGCAATTCGCTTATAATGTGAACAACTCAAATCACAACGACAGTACCGATAGCATATTGTTTACGGGTCAGGGTTATACTTTTAGTTTTTGGCGCTTTAATGGTGAATATTATTTCTTTAACAGCCATGCAGTTAACAGCAACAACATTAATATAGGAACGGGTAAGCCAGAAGATGGTCCTTACGTAGCACGTTTATTTAAATGTAATTCAACCGAAGCGCTAGCCAAACTTTTGCTCGCGAATGAAGTTTACGACGGATCCGAATACTCATTAACCCGATTAAGAGTATTAAATGACGACCTTATATGGCAAAACGAAGCGCAGGTTAGTTCCGAAACGTCACAATCCATTTTAGTAGATTTAATATCATCATCATTACTGAATGAGAATCAAACTTTAGATTCGATTTTGATGAACTATCAATCAACCCTGGCCCCGCTTAAAACCTCTGTGCAAAATTTTGATATTAGTAAATTGGAAGTTGATTCAAATCCGGTAGATGTATATAACACTACAAGTGATATAAAACTGACAATTTTAAAACCAGTTGTCCTATTAGAAAGAATCAGTAATCAAGACGAAAGCCAATGCGTTAAAAATAAAGGTGGCCGACCCAAAAAACAGAAACGCGGACCGAAACCAAGTAAAGAAAACGCGCATCGCGAAGCTGTCAGGAAATACACAACGAAAAACCCCGCTGTTAATCGCAAGGCAGTTCAACAGTATAGTGAACGCAATCCAGATATTCACCGCGAGGCCGTTCAACGGTACAACGAACGCAATCCAGACATTAACCGCGAGGCCGTTCAACGTTATAACGAGAACAACCCAGACGTTCATCGCGCGGCCGTTCAACGTTATAACGAGAACAACCCAGACGTTCATCGCGCGGCCGTTCAACGTTATAACGAGAACAACCCAGACGTTCATCGCGCGGCCGTTCAACGTTATTACGAGCTCCACCCCGAAATTAACAAAAAAGCAGCACAAAGATATACAGAAAATAGTCGTAACATAGAAACGCCGCTGAGATATTCAAAAAATTTTATAGGTGAAAAACAGGGACACGATCTTAATATTATTAGATTATATAATTTAAAAAATACGTCGCTTCTGTCTGATAAGACATATAGATGTCCAAATTGTAATGCTCCATTGTTCGAAGAAGAGAAAACTCGTCGACAATGGTGTTGTCATTCAGGAGATTATAACGTTCAAAATTTTCTCCCATTAAATGAAGAATTTTATTCAAATTCAGCTTTTTTAAATAGACCACGCGCTTACAATAATATTTTTGCATTTTCAGCATTAGGTGTTTCCCACGGTTACCATCATCCAGAAGGTATATCTTTTCTAAAAATTCAAGGACGTATTTACCACCGTATCTTTGATTTGTCTTACAATGAAAGTCCTAATAATATTAATTTTTACATAAATGACAGTAGCGAAAGAGAGAGTTTAGCTGGCGAATTAAGTTTAGATAAAACGGTAGTTCGAATGATTACAGGTTTCATGCACACAGTTAATCCGTACATAAATTGTTTTAGAAGGTTAAGTTTAGAGGTATCATCAGAAGCTTTCTTGAAGTTCGAAAAAACTACTCGTGCGACTCATGGTAACATCCTCGGAGATCAACCTATTGGTCAAGAAATTGCCGCAATTATTAGTACAGACCGCGAAGAATTTTCTCCACGCTGTATTGTAGTTAAAAAGATAGCAGACGGTAGGCCTCGAACAATAGATATAATGGATTCCTTATACGAGACTTTCCAGTATCCTCTCTTATATCCTCACGGAAATACTGGTTGGCATCCAGATATGAGAGATAATAAGGGCAATAAGCTTAATCAGGTTAAATATGTCCGTTGTTTACTTTTATCCGAATCGCGATTTAGCATATTTGGTCGTTTATCTGAAGAGTGGTTAGTCGATATGTTTTGTAGAGTTTTAGAAGAACGCTTGCGGTTTTTGAAAAATAGCCAAACAAAACAACAAAACAGGCTAAGAGTAGCTCCACTCCAAGAATTAATTAATGACGAGTTTATTTTAGGAGAAGGTGGAGTAGAACCTGGTAAAATTTATTTACCTAGCTCATTCACAGGGGGTCCACGGTACATGAAAAAGAAATACCTGGATGCTATAGCAATGGTAAACAGGTTAGGTCCACCATCATATTTTTTAACTTTAACATGTAACCCCAACTGGCCTGAAATAAAAAATTCAACATTATCAGGTCGATCAAAAGACCCCCTTACTTGTGCTCGAGTTTTCAACTTAAAACTCGGAGAGTTATTAAAAGATTTAAAATCGGGTAAATGGTTCGGAAAAATTGTTTATATAATGCATGTTATAGAGTTCCAAAAAAGAGGACTACCACACGCGCATATTGCTTTTAGAGTGGAAGGTGGTGGACCAGTAGAAAGTCTGGATATTGATAAGTTTGTTCGAGCTACCATACCCGATCCAGCACAAACTTTATTATACAAAGTTGTCATGGATCACATGATACACGGTCCATGCGGCCCTCCTTACCGAACTAATTTGCCGTGTTGGAATAGTGAGAAAAAAAACTGTTTAAAATATTTTCCAAAAAAAGAAACACCAGTCACCTTCAGTGACGATAGAGGTTTTATACATTTACGTCGCAATAGTAAAAATCAGGCGATTATTAAATATCGCGGCAGAGACGTAATAGTTAATGATTTGTGGGTCGTTCCTTATAATCCTGCTCTTCTCCTAAAATATGATGCTCACATAAATTTAGAAGTGTCCACACAGCGTGCTATAATTAAGTATTTATTTAAATATATGACAAAAGGACCTGATGAAGCCCGTATTGCCGTTGTTGATGAAGAACATCGTGAGGATGAAATCGAACAATATGTCACTAAGCGATATATTAGTTCTAGCGAAGCAGCGTGGCGTGTTCTCGAATTTGATATTGTAGCTAGGAACCCTACGGTAAAAATGTTAACAGTACATTTGCCCGATCAAAATTCGGTATTTTTTAAGCCTGGCCACGCGAACGAGGCAGTTAATAATGCAGGTTCAGATCTTTTAGACTATTTCAGTAGGCCTTTAACTGAGGAGTTTGATCGGGTATCCTACTTAGACTTTTTTGAAAATTATAACATTCATGCGAAAGATCCATGTTTAAAGACAGTTCAGGCGGTGCAAATGCAAAACGGCAAATTTCTTACACGTAGAATGCGGGGTGAGCTCGTCGCGCGTCTATTTTGGGTCGCGCCGAACAGAGGTGAACAGTTCTTTTTAAGACTTCTTTTAAGTGTTTACCCTTGTCGTAGTTTCGCGGATTTACTTCAAATTGGAGGTCCAAATTGCACAACTTTTCAAGAAGCTGCCAAATTCGTAGGACTTGCGGACGACGCAGTCGAATATGAACGGGCTATGGAAGAAGCTTCCACTTTTTTAACCGGACCACGACTTCGTAGCTTTTTTGTAACGCTGGCTGTTAATGGTGCCTCAGTGGCGTCACTGTGGAACACGTATAAACGTCAATTGGCCGAAGATTTCCTTTACAGGGTGCCAGATGACGAAGAAAACGCGTTTAACATGTGCCTCATTCAAATAGATAGAATGCTACGCAGACACGGAACTTCGTTAATAGAACAAGGTTTGCCGGAAGTAGTTTACAGGTCAACGGAGTTGGATAGGGAACGCACTGAATATGATTTAGATAGTTTGAAATCATACGTAGAAGAGTGGTTGCCACAGTTATCTCCCGATCAACGTGCCGTATTCGATTACGTGGAAAAGCTTTGCGTTGATAGTGTTTACCGAGAATCCAACAACTGTGCGATTTTTATCGATGGCCCCGCCGGCACCGGAAAAACGCTTTTATTGAAGGTCATAACTGCATATATCCGCGGTAACCTTAAAGGTATAGTTTTAACCTGTGCATCGTCTGCAATTGCTGCTCAAAATTACACAAACGGAATGACGGCTCATTCCTTGTTTAGATTTCCTTTACATCTATTAGATGATAGCGGATACTGGAACATCTCAAATGGTACTCAAAGAGCTGAATTGATTTACAATTCTAATCTCATTGTGTATGATGAAGCGCCGATGGCTCATAAATACCTTATAAATTTATTAAATAGATCATTGCAGGATTTGATGAGGTCAGACAAAATTTTTGGTTCTAAAATAATTATTTTTGCAGGAGATTTTCGTCAAATTCCTCCTGTAGTCCCAGAAGCACGAACGAATTTTGATATATTAAACGCGTCACTAAAAACTTCTCCTATTTGGAAACAGTTGAAAAAATTTAGTTTGGTAACTTCACAGAGATGTAAGGATGACGCACAGTATGCAGAATTTCTTTTAAAACTGGGTTCAAATTCATTACCTACTCATAGGTTAGAAACAAATAATAATGATTTGCAATTAGTCCAACTTGAATCCATTGATTATGTTACTGAATTAGAAGATTTAATTGATTTTGTATTTCCAGAAGTTACCCTTACTGAGCCAGGCGTATGCTCCTTCAGAGCGATTCTATGCACCCGTAACGATGCAGTTAGAGAAATTAATGCCGTTATTTTAGACAAACTACCAGGAGAAGTATTACATTTTTATGCCATAGACAAAGTTTTAAGTGACAACGCTGATCAAGTATATTTTAGTCCTGAATTTTTACATACACTTCGACCACAAGGTGTTCCAGATTTCGACTTACAATTAAAATTAGAATGTGTTTGTGTAATCACGCGTAATCTTAGTTTCGCGGACGGCTTAGTAAATGGCACCAAAGTAATAGTCGTTGAAACATCTCCATATATTATTAAAGTTCGGAAACAAGGTGAACTAGGAGATTATTTGATCCCTCGAATTCTTTTTAAAGCGCCTATAGAACATAACAGCCCTTACGAGATGTGTCGCCGTCAATTCCCATTGCAGGTGTGTTATGCAATGACCATTCACAAGAGCCAGGGTCAAACGATTAGTCGCGTTGGGGTCGATCTTAGATCTGACATGTTTAGTCACGGTCAACTGTATGTAGCTTTAGGTCGCGTTCGCGAAAGACGTGACATAAAAGTACTACTACCCAGGCACCGAATCGTAAATGACCAACCTTTCTCGAATAACGTTATCATATCAGAACTTTTAAGTTTAACGTAACTTTATTAGGATGGCACTTCTTGAAAAGACTGAACAGTTCATCTCTGTTATTAAGCTTATTGGGTTTTTTTAGATCGGTTAAATCATGTGCTGAAATTATCGTATATTGCGAATTATTTATTATTATTTATATTTGTCACCGTAAAATTGTAAATAACGTTAGAATATAATCTATCTCGCCAGATTGTGAACTGTCGAAAAATTGTGAAACGTAATATACTGCTTACAATTTAACGTATTATTATTCGTCAGATTATAATCTATCGAAGTAAAACTGTTAAATCACAATCTTACAATTGTCAAATTGTCAACTGTCCGACGGCTGTCCCTGATTGGTCGGCCTTACAGTAGACCGTTCTGTGTCCATAGAGTTAGGAATAAAACACAGGTGTCAGTCAAATAAAATAAATGCTCTTCAAGATTGTGAAATCAAGTACGTATTTATTACGTAATTATTTAGTAAGTAATCAATAATTCTGACATCACATGGTAAGAAAAAATGTATCAAAATTAAAAAATCTGAAACGTATCATTCAGTATACTTTTCGTGTGTAAGATAAACATGCTGGCGGCATAGGGGTGGCCCAAGGGCCACCCCCGCCGCACCCTAACCTACTGTTATGCCTTGTAAAAATTATGACAAAACACTATTATTATAAAAAAGAATTATGGATATCTATTTATTAATCCCAAAAATAAGTTATACCTAACAAACCAGTATTCCTAGATGTTATTATGGGAAAGTAAAACTATTATGCTAAAATACGTTATGCAAAAAGGATTATGATAATTAAAATTATGACAAAAACATTTATGCATTTTAAGAGAATCCCAAATTAACATTATGCTCACTCTAATAGTTTTGTAACTCTATGGTATAGCACGCGAGGTGCGTTTCGTATCACAATTTGACGGTTTCACTTCGATAAATTATAATCTACCGAAAAATAATACGTTAAATTGTAAGCAATATGATACGATTCATAATTATTCGACAGTTCACAATCTCGCGAGATTCAAATCGATAGATTATAATCTAACGTTATTAACAATTTTACGGTGACATATTCATTCTATCTTGTTTTTTCTTCTTTTCGTATAATTTAACGATAAAACTGACTTTAACAAGCTTGCACTCGATTTGACGATGGTTACATTGAATTTCAAAGCTAGGTTTACCATTTTATTAGTCACAATCACTGAATTAAAATGTGTGTTAATCAATTGGCAATGTGTGCATGCCCTTCCCAGCCGTTAACGCTGTGGAGGCTCATCTTTAGGGGACGAGAGAACGGGCGTGAAGGGAACTGGCAGGATGAACACTTGGCTGCGGGTGCGACCGGTGCATGGGAGTGAAGTGGAGCTGGCTGGAAGATGGAGGCAGGTATCACTCGATTGCTTTAGCTGAGTTCCACTCAGATCAAGTAAGCTGTCATATGGATGAATGTCGCAGGTTGGAATGATCCGGAGTAGAACTGTCGGTGTCGTTCCCATCGTCGTAGGCATTTTCGGTGGATTTTGTAGGTCGATCAACAATGGTTGCGTGAGTTTTAGCTGTCAAGCTGCTATGCCGTGCTAGCCGATTCTTGCGATCTGGGATACAAGGGATGGACGTATCCTGTGGAATGATCGTGTCAGCGAAGGTTTGAATGTCGCTTAGGACTGGAAAGGAGGGAGTACGGAAACTGTAATCAGTATTCAGGATCTCGCTGTACATGGGCAATGTTTAGTTTAGGTGTATTAAAGTGGTAATTGTTCGAAGTTATTTGAAAAGAATTCTGTTTCAGTGTTTAAGCGCTAAAACTGTTTGTTTTTTGTAAGCAAACGTATGATTTATTGATCTTCATTTTTTACTTTATAACGCTAACGCTATACAAATGATTTTGTTACCAAATTTAAGTGCGTATATAAACAATAAATTAATACTAAAATATTTCGATGAAGACACCAATGATGTTTATTGATACATTTTTCTCCTAAGTGCTACTTTCTCAACTTAAAGCAATAAGTTATGCAGTAATTATACTTCTACGAGTATATTTAAACAAATCATCATTCAAAAGCATTTTACCCAATACTTAACTTACATTAAGTAAAATTTATCTTTGTCATTTTAGTCACTTATTTTTTTATCATTCACTAAGCAGTAAGCAAAATATATTTACTAAAATAATAAAAAAAAATACGATATTCATGGTAAGTTGGATTAGCTATTTTATAACACAAACGACTTGATATTTTCATTCATTAATTCAGGAAAATAAATGTACAATGAAAAATAAGTTTTTATAACCGATTAAATTTGTGTAATGTGTAGTTTTACTCATCAATATAGTAAAAAAATATAATTTGCATTCAAATTGTACTAAAGAATATTTTATACTAGCGTATTTTAGTAACTTAAGTTAGAATTAAGTAAACAAACAAAAAAAATATAAATATAAGGAACATATAAGGAAAAAAAAGGAAGGCCTTAAAATAATAAATATAAGGAAGAAAGAAAACTCCGGATCCGGATCTGTTTACTCATCATCAAGGAAACTTTAAGAAATAACATTACTTCAAATGTCTGCTCGAAGAAAGATTCAGAAACTTAAACAATTGCCAAGCTGGAAATCGATTAATGAGTACACATAAACGCTACATAGTAAAACTCGCGTGTCCTGTGATGGATACAGTATATTATTATACATTAGCATTCATTGGTGTATGAATCGTCATCGTCATTGTGTCAGCAAAGACGCATCATCAATTGCACAGATTTGTGGCTACAAATATATAAATGAAAAGTGTTATTTAGAACATTATTTATTGTGTTGTGCAATAAAATAGGTCAATAATTACCTGTATCCGGCAGTGCGAACAATTTCATTCATAAACATGGGTAAATATGACGACTGTCAGATGGGCTAAGCATGAAAAAAAGTCCTTAAACAAAATCCCATTGTTTCGCTATTGTGTTTGAAAATCTAAGCCACAGGAGGATATTAAGTACGACCATGCTTTACCTTTAATGGCGTATGTAAAAAAAATTAAGCCTATAATCAACAATGAATGTTCTATACCATCCTAAGCAAATTCAAAAACAAATTTGATCATGTTAATTTCTGGCCTCCCACAAGCGGGTCTCACCAGTATTGACAGAAGAATGATCACTCATCGATACAAAACATACATAAAGTAATTAATACATGTATACAGGCTAAATAAAGTGAAGTTGCTAGAAAATACCTACTACTTGGAAAAACAATAATTGGAGAAGAAACCACTACCTAACAACGTGAAACTTTGATATTCAAAATTTTCAAATCATATATGGCTAAAGCAAAAAAAATACTTAAGAATTGAAATGTAAAAGAAAACACCTTTAGTTACAAAAATAGAAAGCGAGTCATATTTTATATTTTCTGGTAAAATTGTTTAGTTTTAAATGTTACCAAATACACCAAATGTTATTAGAAATGAAAGTAACTGCAAATAGTTTAATTCATATGTGTACAGTCAGTCATAACCAACATAATACCTACGTAATATTTTAAGATAATCGTTTGTTTTTCTACATTCGTTGTCTATGTATATTCGTTGTTGGTATTTACTATTATGAGGCAAATAACAAATAACTATGCTTGTTATTAATTTGCATATACCTACAGAAAATCCAACTTACCATGAATATAAAATAATATAGTAAGTGCAGAACAAAAACTTAGGGTTTTACATGGTTTTATGTTTTCCAGTGGATCTGGTTAGAGCTATGTCACGCTAAATTGTGTTCTTTGCTTTCTTCTTACAATACTTTTCAAAAGAACACTGTTTCGCATGAGACGGTTCCTCAAAAAACATAATATCGTGTATGAGCTAAACTAAAACTTAGGGTTTTACATGGTTTTATGTTTTCCAGTGGATCTGGTTAGAGCCATGTCACGCTAAATGGTGTTTATTGCATTTCTTCGTACAATACTTTTCAATAGATCACTGTTTCGCATGAGACGGTTCCTCAAAAAACATAATATCGTGTATGAGCTAAACAAAAACTTAGGGATTACATGGTTTTATGTTTTCCAGTTGAACTGGTTAGAGCCATGTCACGCTAAATAGAATTCTTGTCATTTCTTCTTACAATACTTTTCAATAAAACACTGTTTCGCATGAGACGGTTCCTCAAAAAACATAATATCGTGTATGAGCTAAACAAAAACTTAGGGTTTTACATGGTTTTATGTTTTCCAGTGGATCTGGTTAGAGCTATGTCACGCTAAATGGTGTTCTTTGCATTTCTTCTTACAATACTTTTCAATAAAACACTGTTTCGCATGAGACGGTTCCTCAAAAAACATAATATCGTGTATAAGCTAAACTAAAACTTAGGGTTTTACATGGTTTTATGTTTTCCAGTGTATCTGGTTAGAGCTATGTCACGCTAAATTGTGTTCTTTGCATTTCTTCTTACAATACTTTTCAATAGAACACTGTTTCGCATGAGACGGTTCCTCAAAAAACATAATATCGTGTATAAGCTAAACTAAAACTTAGGTTTTATATGGTTTTATGTTTTCCAGTGGATCTGGTTAGAGCCATGTCACGCTAAATGGTGTTTATTGCATTTCTTCGTACAATACTTTTCAATAGATCACTGTTTCGCATGAGACGGTTCCTCAAAAAACATAATATCGTGTATGAGCTAAACAAAAACTTAGGGATTACATGGTTTTATGTTTTCCAGTTGAACTGGTTAGGGCCATGTCACGCTAAATAGAATTCTTGTCATTTCTTCTTACAATACTTTTCAATAAAACACTGTTTCGCATGAGACGGTTCCTCAAAAAACATAATATCGTGTATGAGCTAAACAAAAACTTAGGGTTTTACATGGTTTTATGTTTTCCAGTGGATCTGGTTAGAGCTATGTCACGCTAAATGGTGTTCTTTGCATTTCTTCTTACAATACTTTTCAATAAAACACTGTTTCGCATGAGACGGTTCCTCAAAAAACATAATATCGTGTATGAGGTAAACAAAAACTTAGGTTTTATATGGTTTTATGTTTTCCAGTGGATCTGGTTAGAGCCATGTCACGCTAAATGGTGTTTTTTGCATTTCTTCTTACAATACTTTTCAATAGAACACTGTTTCGCATGAGACGGTTCCTCAAAAAAACATAATATCGTGTATGAGCTAAACTAAAACTTAGGTTTTATACGGTTTTATGTTTTCCAGTGGATCTGGTTAGAGCTATGTCACGCTAAATGGTGTTCTTTGCATTTCTTCTTACAATACTTTTCAGTAGAACACTGTTTCGCATGAGACGGTTCCTCAAAAAACATAATATCGTGTATGAGGTAAACAAAAACTTAGGTTTTATATGGTTTTATGTTTTCCAGTGGATCTGGTTAGAGCCATGTCACGCTAAATGGTGTTTTTTGCATTTCTTCTTACAATACTTTTCAATAGAACACTGTTTCGCATGAGACGGTTCCTCAAAAAACATAATATCGTGTATGAGCTAAACAAAAACTTAGGGTTTTACATGGTTTTATGTTTTCCAGTGGATCTGGTTAGAGCCATGTCACGCTAAATGGTGTTCTTTGCATTTCTTCTTACAATACTTTTCAATAAAACACTGTTTCGCATGAGACGGTTCCTCAAAAAACATAATATCGTGTATGAGCTAAACAAAAACTTAGGGTTTTACATGGTTTTATGTTTTCCAGTGGATCTGGTTAGAGCTATGTCACGCTAAATGGTGTTCTTTGCATTTCTTCTTACAATACTTTTCAGTAGAACACTGTTTCGCATGAGACGGTTCCTCAAAAAACATAATATCGTGTATGAGGTAAACAAAAACTTAGGTTTTATATGGTTTTATGTTTTCCAGTGGATCTGGTTAGAGCCATGTCACGCTAAATGGTGTTTTTTGCATTTCTTCTTACAATACTTTTCAATAGAACACTGTTTCGCATGAGACGGTTCCTCAAAAAACATAATATCGTGTATGAGCTAAACTAAAACTTAGGTTTTATACGGTTTTATGTTTTCCAGTGGATCTGGTTAGAGCCATGTCACACTAAATGGTGTTTATTGCATTTCTTCGTACAATACTTTTCAATATATCACTGTTTCGCATGAGACGGTTCCTCAAAAAACAAAATATCGTGTATGAGCTAAACAAAAACTTAGGTTTTATATGGTTTTATGTTTTCCAGTGGATCTGGTTAGAGCTATGTCACGCTAAATGGTGTTTTTTGCATTTCTTCTTACAATACTTTTCAATAGAACACTGTTTCGCATGAGACGGTTCCTCAAAAAACATAATATCGTGTATGAGCTAAACAAAAACTTAGGTTTTATATGGTTTTATGTTTTCCAGTGGATCTGGTTAGAGCCATGTCACGCTAAATAGCATTCTTGTCATTTCTTCTTTCCATCCTTTATATTATATTAAATAATATTTCATACGGTATTATTTCGTTCTTTAATTTAATGTGTTTTTAGTGCTTCTGAATGTGATTTTGTTTTAAATACTTAGCTTATTAGCATTCATCAGTATCCAAGAATTCATCATATTACTGCTAATCAATAAACAAACAACGGTTTTAGCGTTTAAATACCGAAAAAACAACCTGCCTGTTCATTTATTACTTGTTTTATTAAACAGGAATTTGCATATCGATCGTTTTCAATTAACTTCGAACAGTTACAACTACACGTAAACTGAGCATGTAGTCTATCTACAGCAAGATCGTGACCGCTGACTGCAGCTCTCCTTCTCCCTCCATTTCACTCCCAATCGACATTTTCACCTTTGCTGATATGATTACTCCACAGGATACCTCCATCCCCTGCATACCTGGTCGCTAGATTCGGCTGGCACGTCATATCGGTTTGACAGCCAACTCACGTAACTATTGTTGATTGATCCACAGTCCACTGAAGTGCCTACGATGAAGGGAACAACATGGACAGTTCTACTCCGAATTACTCCAACCCATGCGATGTTCATCCATGCGACAACCCACCTGATCTGAGTGGAACTTAACTGAAGCAAGAGAGTGATGCCTAATTCCATCTGCCAACTAGCTCCACTTCTCTCCCGTGCACCAGTCGCACCCACACCGACGTGTTCATCTTGCCAGTTTTCCTCACACCCGTCCACTTGTCTCTTGAAGATTGGCGTCCACAACACCAACGGTTGGTTAGGTCATGCAAGCATTGTTACAATTGATAAAAACACATATTTTCATTTAGTGAATGTGATAACCTGTACTAATAATTTGGTCAACTTAGCGATGATAACTCAATGTAAGTATTAACAAACTCGGTACGTGTTTGTTATTGTCAATAGTATCTTTAAATTGTACAACTCGCTTATGTTTGACAATTACTGAGTAATTGCTTTGCTTATTGCATGCTAATTGCTGAAAATTGCTTTTTATTTTAAATTCCTTAGCTAAAAATTGCTTTTTCTTTCACATTTCTCTGCTTATTGAATGACTATTGCTAACTCATTAGATAGAACCTACTTCTCATATAAGTAGGTGGATGCGGCCTCGATTAGCGGGGGAACCACATGAAAAAAAGCGAGCTACTGGGTGTACCTCCTGGGTAGTTTGGAAATCACCTAAAATATATATGTATATATTTATAAATAAAAGTTAATATATATAAATTAACATTGTTATTTTTTAACAGGAAATGCACAATGCTAAAAACTGCGTAGGAGATTTTAATACAATAGTACTACCAAGCCTGATGTTGGCCGCTATTTCAATGAATGCAGCAGTGTGACAGCTAGCAATCAAAAGTAACAAGATATCGAGGTACGTTAAATGACGATCACGACCACATTGGCAAAAACGTATCGCTATAGACTAAGGAAAAAAAAATTAATATATATTTTATTTACAGGAAATGCAGATGGCAATAAACTGTGTAGGAGTTCATGATTGCAATAGAATAAAATCGACCAAGCTTGAAGTCAGCAGCCCCTTCAATGAATGCAGCAGTGTGACAGCCAGCAATCAAAAGTTACAAGATATCGAGGTACGTTTCATGACGACCACGACTATTTTGGCAAAAACGTATCGCTATCGACTAAGGAAAATAAATTATATATTTTATTTACAGGAAATGCAGAAGGCAAAAAACTGCGTAGGAGATCATTAATACAAAAGTATTATATAAACCAAACCTGATGTTGCCAGCTCCTTCAATGAATGCAGCAGTGTGACAGCCAACAATCAAAAGTAACAAGATATCGAGGTACGTTACATGACGACCACAACTATTTTTGCAAAAACGTATTGCTATCGACTAAGGAAAATAAATTACATATAATATTTAATTATATGTTTTATTTACAGGAAATGCAGAAGGCAAAAAACTGCGTAGGAGATCATTAAACAATAGTATTATATAAACCAAACCTGATGTTGGCCGCTCATTCAAAGAATGCAGCAGTGTGACAGCCAGCAATCAAAAGTAACAAGATGTCGAGGTACGTTACATGACGATCACGACCACTTTGGCATAAACGTATCGCTATAGACTAAGGATAAAAATGTAATATATATATTTTATTCACAGGAAATGCAGAGTATAATAAACTGTGTAGGAGATTATGATTGCAATAGAATAAAATCGACCAAGCCTGAAGTCCTTCAATGCACGCAGCAGTGTGACAGCCAGCAATCAAAAGTTACAAGATATCGAGGTACGTTACATGACGACCACGACCACTTTGGCAAAAACGTATCGCTATCGACTAAGAAAAGGATATTATACCTATACGAATTAATATTATTTTATTTTTAACAGGAAATACAGAAGGCAAAGAAGCAGATGTCATCAAAGAAGATCTTTGTTCCTGCAATGTTTCCGCAGACGATACAACCAACAGAGCGAAGTGGAAGGAAAAGACTCGGAATAAAGACCCCACCACCATATGGGAACAATGCAAGGGAGAGAGAGAGAATATAATGTTATATTTTTATTTTTTGATAACATAAAATAAACCAACAATATCCTACACATTTTTTTTATTTCTTTTTGTGTCTGTCTTAATAGTTATTACAAATCTGTGATGCGAAACAAACTATACGAAAACGTCAATCCACATACAACGCCCGCGAAGCTGCTTTAGCAGCGAGCGCACTTAGCACCATCTAGTTATTATTATACTATATATAGCTGCAAACCCACTGACTGACTGACTCACTCACTCACTCACTCACTGACATAATTGTTCTCCCAGAAGGAGCGTCGGGGGGTGAAAATGATGTATGGGGGGTGTGATCGGGACCTCTCGGTGAGTATGGGAAAACTTCCAGATCTTGGAAAACTGCTCCGCATCAGGGAGACACCCTACGGCCTGGCGCAACTATCGCACCTAGAACGATTCTTTTTTCACGATACCTATTTAAATCTTAGTCAAATCCAATCCCCGGTGAAAAAAAAACAAAATGGCGGAAAAACAAGATGGCCGCCATACAAATTTTTGTTTTTCCAGAAAATGTCTCGGGGGCAAAAACAATGTATGGGGGCGTAATCGAAAGGTCATGTTGAGTATGTAAATACTTCTTGATCTTCAGAAACTGCTCCGCATCAGGGAGACACCCTACGGCCTGGCAAAACTATAAAACCTAGAGCAATATTTTTTTCACGAAACCTATTTAAATCTTGGTCAAATTCAATCCCCGGTGAAAAAAAACCAAAATGGCGGAAAAACAAGATGGCCGCCATACAAAATTTTCGTTTTTCCCGAAAATGCCTCGAGGGTAAAAATGATGTATAGGGATGTGATCGGATCGTCATGTTGAGTATTTCAATACTGCTTGATCTTGAAAAACTGCTCCGCATCAGGGAGACACCCTACGGCCTGGCAAAACTATAAAACCTAGAGCAATATTTTTTTCACGAAACCTATTTAAATCTTGGTCAAATTCAATCCCCAGTGAAAAAAAACCAAAATGGCGGAAAAACAAGATGGCCGCCATACAAAATTTTCGCTTTTCCCGAAAATGCCTCGGGGGTAAAAATGATGTATGAGGAATGTGATCGAAACATCATGTTGAGTATGGAAATACTTTTTGATCTTCAAAAGCTGCTCCGCATCAGAGAGACACCCTACAGCCTGGCGAAACTATCGCACCTAGAACTTTTTTGTTTTCACGAAGCCTATTAAAGTCTTGGTCAAATTTTATCGACAGTGAAAAAAAAACAAAATGGCCGAAAAACAAGTTGGCCGCCATACAAACTTTTGTTTTTCCAGAAAATGTCTCAAGAGGTAAAAATGATGTATTGGGGTGTGATCGGAACGTCATCTTGGAAAACTGCTCCGCATCAGGGGTCACCCTACGGCCTGGCAAAACTATAGCACCTAGAACTTTTTTGATTTCACGAAAACAAGATGGCCGCCATACAAAGCTTCGAACTTATACAGGACACGCGAGCAGCTTGCTGCGAGCGAACCACGCGAAATCTAGTTATAATATATATAGCTACAAACCCACTGACTGACTCACTCACTCACTGACATAATTGTTCTCCCAGAAGGAGCGTCGGGGGGTAAAAATGATGTATGGGGGGTGTGATCAAGATCTTCCGGTGAGTATGGGAAAACTTCCAGATCTTGGAAAACTGCTCCGCATCAGGGAGACACCCTACAGTCTGGCGCAACTATTATACCTGGATCAAATTTTTTTTCGCAAAACCTATTTAAATCTTGGTCAAATTCTATTGTGGGTGAAAAAAAATCAAAATGGCGGAAAAACAAGATGGCCGCCATACAAAATTTTGTTTTTCCGGAAAATGTCTCAGGGGTAAAAATTGTGTATGGTAGTGTAATCGGAGTGTCTTGTTGAGTATGGAGACACTTCTCTTTCTTCAAATCTGCTCCGCATCAGGGAGACACCCTACGGCCTGGCAAAACTATCGCACCTAGAACATTATTTTTTCCACCAAGCCTATTATAATCTTGGTCAAATTTAATTGCAGTTGAAAAAAAATCAAAATGGCGGAAATTCAAGATGGCCGCCATACAAAATTTTCGTTTTTCCTGAAAATGCCTCGGGGGTAAAAACTGTGTATGGGGATGTCATCGGAACGTCGACTTCAATACAGAATAACTTCTAGATCTTTGAAATCTGCTCCGCATCAGAGAGACACCCTACGGCCTGGCGAAACTATCGCACCTAGGACTTTTTTGTTTTCACGATACCTATTTAAATCTTGGTCAAATTTTATCGCCGGTGAAAAAAAAAACAAAATGGCGGAAAATCAAGATGGCCGCCATACAAAATTTTCGTTTTTCCCGAAAATGCCTCGGGGGTAAAAATGATGTATGAGGAATGTGATTGAAACATCATGTTGAGTATGGAAATACTTTTCGATCTTCGAAAGCTGCTCCGCATCAGGGAGACACCCTACGGCCTGGCAAAACTATAGCACCTGGAACATTTTGGTTTTCATGAGACCTATTTAAATCTTGGTCAAATTTAATCGCCGGTGAAAAAAAAAAACAAAATGGCCGAAAAACAAGATGGCCGCCATACAAATTTTTGTTTTTCCAGAAAATGTCTCTGGTGTAAAAATGATGTATAGGGGTGTGATCGGAATGTCATCTTGGAAAACTGCTCCGCATCAGGGAGACACCCTACGGCCTGGCAAAACTATAGCACCTAGAACTTTTTGGATTTCACGAGACCTATTTTTAGTCTTGGTCAAATTCTATCGCGGTAAAAAAATGGCGGGAAAACAAGACACGCGAGCAGCTTGCTGCGAGCGAACCACGCGACATCTAGTTATATTATATATAGCTACAAACCCATGTACTGACTGACTCACTGACATAATTGTTCTCCCAGAAGGAGCGTCGGGGGGTGAAAATGATGTATGGGGGGTGTGATCTGGACCTCCCGGTGAGTATGGGAAAACTTCCAGATCTTGGAAAACTGCTCCGCATCAGGGAGACACCCTACGGCCTGGCAAAACTATAATACCTGGATCAAGTTTTTTTTCGCAAAACCTATTTAAATCTTGGTCAAATCCAATCGCCGGTGAAAAAAAAACAAAATGGCGGAAAAACAAGATGGCCGCCATACAAAAAATTGTTTTTCCAGAAAATGTCTCGGTGCTAAAAGTTATGAATGGGGATATAATCGGAACGTCTTGTTGAGTATAAAAAATTTTCTCAATCTTGAAAAACTGCTCCGCATCAGGGAAAGACCCTACGGCCTGGCGCAACTATCGCACCTGGAAGGATTCTTTTTTCACGAAACCTATTTAAATCTTGGTCAAATTCTATTGTGGGTGAAAAAAAATCAAAATGGCGGAAAAACAAGATGGCCGCCATACAAAATTTTGTTTTTCCAGAAAATGTCTCGTTGGTAAAAACTGTGTATGGGGTTGTAATCGGAACATCTCGTTGACTATGGAAATTTTTCGTGATCTTGAAAAACTGCTCCGCATCAGGGAGACACCTTACGGCCTGGCAAAACTATAAAACCTGGAGCAATTTTTATTTCGCAAAACATATTTAAATCTTGGTCAAATCCAATCCCCGGTGAAAAAAAACCAAAATGGCGGAAAAACAAGATGGCCGCCATACAAAATTTTCGTTTTTCCCGAAAATGCCTCGGGGGTAAAAACTGTGAATGGGAGTATAATCGGAGTGTCTTGTCGAGTACGAAAAATGTTCTCAATCTTTGAAAACTGCTCCGCATCAGGGAGACACCCTACGGCGTGGCGAAACTATCGCACCTGGAATAATTCTTTTTTCGCTCAAAGTATTTAAATCTTGGTCAAATTTTATCACCGGTGAAAAAAAACCAAAATGGCGGAAAAACAAGATGGCCGCCATACAAAATTTTCGTTTTTCCCGAATATGCCTCGGGGGTAAAAACTGTGAATGGGAGTATAATCGGAGTGTCTTGTCGAGTCCGAAAAATGTTCTCAATCTTTGAAAACTGCTCCGCATCAGGGAGACACCCTACGGCGTGGCGAAACTATCGCACCTGGAACAATTCTTTTTTCGCTCAAAGTATTTAAACCTTGGTCAAATTTTATCACCGGTAAAAAAAAATCAAAATGGCGGAAAATCAAGATGGCCGCCATACAAAATTTTCGGTTTTCTCGAAAATGCCTCGGGGGTGAATATGATGTAAAAAGGATGTGATCAAAATGTCATGTATGGAAATGCTTCCCGACCTTCAAAAACTGCTCCGCATCAAGGAGACACCCTAAGGCCTGGCGAAACTATCGCACCTGGAACATTTTTGTTTTCACAAAACCTATTTAAATCTTGGTCAAAATTTATCGGCGGTGAAAAAAAAAACAAAATTGCCGAAAAACAAGATGGCCGCCATATAAATTTTTGTTTTCCCAGAAAATGTCTCGGGAGTAAAAATTATGTATAGGGGTGTGATCGGATCGTCATCTTGGAAAACAGCTCCGCATCAGGGAGACACCCTACGGCCTGGCAAAACTATAGCACCTAGAACTTTTTTGATTTCACGAGACCTATTCAAGTCTTGGTCAAATTCTATCGCGGTACAAAAATGGCGGGAAAACAAGACACGCGAGCAGCTTGCTGCGAGCGAACCACGCGACATCTAGTTATATTATATATAGCTACAAACCCACTGACTGACTCACTCACTGACATAATTGTTCTCCCAGAAGGAGCGTCGGGGGGTCAAAATGATGTATGGGGGGTGTGATCGGGACCTCCCGGTGAGTATGGGAAAAATCCAAAATCTTGGAAAACTGCTCCGCATCAGGGAGACGCCCTACGGTCTGGCGCAACTATTATACCTGGATCAAATTTTTTTTCGCAAAACCTATTTAAATCTTGGTCAAATTCTATTGTGGGTGAAAAAAAATCAAAATGGCGGAAAAACAAGATGGCCGCCATACAAAAAATTGTTTTTCCAGAAAATGTCTCGGGGGTAAAAACTGTGAATGGGGGTGTAATCGGAACGTATTGTTGAGTATGGAAATACTTCTCGATCTTGAAAACCTGCTCCGCATCAGGGAGACACCCTACGGCCTGGCAAAACTATCACATCTGGATCAATTTTTTTTTCGCACAATGTATTTAAATCTTGGTCAAATTTTATCGCCGTTGAAAAAAAATCAAAAAGGCGGAAAAACAAGATGGCCGCCATACAAAATTTTCGTTTTTCCTGAAAATGCCTCGAGGGTAAAAATGATGTATAGGGATATGATCGGATCGTCATGTTGAGTACGGGTATACTTCCAGGTTTTCGAAAACTGCTCCGCATCAGGGAGACACCCTACGGCCTGACAAAACTATAAAACCTGGAGCAATAATTTTTTCACGAAACCTATTTAAATCTTAGTCAAATCCATTCGCCGGTGAAAAAAAAACAAAATGGCGGAAAAACAAGATGGCCGCCATACAAAATTTTCGTTTTTCCCGAAAATGCCTCGGGGGTAAAAACTGTGAATGGGAGTATAATCGGAGTGTCTTGTCGAGTCCGAAAAATGTTCTCAATCTTTGAAAACTGCTCCGCATCAGGGAGACACCCTACGGCGTGGCGAAACTATCGCACCTGGAACAATTCTTTTTTCGCTCAAAGTATTTAAACCTTGGTCAAATTTTATCACCGGTGAAAAAAAATCAAAATGGCGGAAAATCAAGATGGCCGCCATACAAAATTTTCGTTTTTCTCGAAAATGCCTCGGGGGTGAATATGATGTAAAAAGGATGTGATCAAAATGTCATGTATGGAAATGCTTCCCGACCTTCAAAAACTGCTCCGCATCAAGGAGACACCCTAAGGCCTGGCGAAACTATCGCACCTGGAACATTTTTGTTTTCACAAAACCTATTTAAATCTTGGTCAAAATTTATCGGCGGTGAAAAAAAAACAAAATTGCCGAAAAACAAGATGGCCGCCATATAAATTTTTGTTTTCCCAGAAAATGTCTCGGGAGTAAAAATTATGTATAGGGGTGTGATCGGATCGTCATCTTGGAAAACAGCTCCGCATCAGGGAGACACCCTACGGCCTGGCAAAACTATAGCACCTAGAACTTTTTTGATTTCACGAGACCTATTCAAGTCTTGGTCAAATTCTATCGCGGTACAAAAATGGCGGGAAAACAAGACACGCGAGCAGCTTGCTGCGAGCGAACCACGCGACATCTAGTTTTTTATATAAAAATAAATAAGTCGCTAGTTAAAATACAAAGGAAGTTGACCCGTATAATGTTATAGATCCTTATAATGGATGGCTTGGAGTTCAAAGTTGCAAGCTGAGACAGCTGCCAGCCGCTAACGAGGAGACTTTCCACGACTTTTCACTATTACGAATACCTTCCTACAAAGTTTGTTCAAATCACTGCAACTCTTTGAGGAAGGAGTCGTTCTTAGTTGGCACACGATTGAAAACAATAGGAGAGAATAGTTCTCGAAGTAAAATAAGACATTAATTTAATAATGAGATACAAAACTGAAAAATCTAAACATAAATAAATACATAAACTCACATCCATGTTCCCCGAAGTGATGGGCAGAGCCACAAATAATCAGAAGACTATTTGCACCCACTTTTGTTACATAGTCCTAAGATGGATAATGATGAACCGTATGGTGGGATCAGCCTATCGCTCATAAAGTTTACTCTCTAAGGTACATGCGACAACGTGTCACCTGTACTAAGCTTGTAGAGATATCCTTGTGTCTAAAGTTTACAGTATATATCATAACTTATAACCATTGATAATTGATATCACGTGGTTTAAATTTGTGCCCGGTTAATAGTCCCCCCTACCCCCCCAATTAGATGGGACTTAAACGTAGCTGCCGAGGAATGGGTGTACGGTCACGAGAACTAATATGTATAAAACCATGTCACTTTAACTTTTTTGACAAATTAAACCGTAAGTCTCATTAAATGTCAAATATGATAGTGTGACAGGGTTCTAAAGTGAGTATATGATATTGCTCATGACTGTACTATACACAGAGGCCTACCCTTTCTGGAATACAGACGTGTTGCTGTGTGATATTATAACCAACGTTTATCTGATGTCAATGAGCCTAAAAATACTTGTGGTCAGGCTCTACCTGACAGACTAAAGAATAATGGACCTTATCGGGTTTTAGTTTTTAACTTATTTTTTTTTTGTATAAAATAGGTGTGTACAGGATGTTAGTGACATCGCTGCGTCGTAACGAATACCTACTAAGGGAGTTGATTCAGACCATGATAAGTTAATATCAAGTGGTTAAATCCGTCGTTAAATTCATGATTTCTTTTGTGTGTTTTAAATTATTTTCAATTATATACTTTTGCGATGGAAAATTCCACTTGATATTAACTCAGAATAATGGTCTGAATCTTCGTACCTACAGGTAGCCATACAAGTACGTACCTATAGGTGTTAGTGAGACCGTAACGAATACTCCCGGAAAATTCGTGAAAATGATATTTTTAATTCTTTTCAGTTTCATACTTTAGCGACGGAAAATTCCACTTGATATCAACTCAGAATCATCCCTCAGAGTTTTCACACACCCTATTTATACTACTACATGAGCAAGTCTAACACCATTTATATATGTTTAAAGCAAGTACCATTCGTTACAACAGGTACATAAGTAGATCTTTACATTCAGAGACGGTAATAAAACGGAGTATTGCATGCCAGGTACACATTAATTGCTAGACAGGACACAAATCTTCATTGCCAATAAACTTCTCTTTAATTTTGCCGGTTGCTGGCAAATAAATTGTGCTCCCTATAGATGCTTACTTACCTAACTTTAAAGTTTTTCATACTTTATGTAAGAAGTTTTATTGTTGCGGTTTCGACTTCAGGTAAATTAGGTAGGTAATTCGGTACCTACATATCTACTTGTACAAGATTAGAAAATCTGTTTTTGCTACGTACTAAATTGTTAAATTATAGCCATTATAGGTATCATATCTTCCTAGCATTATCCCGTTTTTCACAGGGTCGGATTACCTAACCTGACGATTTAACAGGTCCGGTTTATTACAGAAGCGACTGCCTGTCTGACCTTACAACCCGCGAAGGGAAAACGAGCATTGGCTTGGTCCTGTATTGACGACAGGTTAGGTACATACCTCCGAAAATGCATTTCTCGGGAATGTGGGTTTCCTCACGATGTTTTCATATCACCGCTGAGCACGTGATAATCATTTATGATCTAAACATGAATTCGAAAACAAATTCAACAATTATTGGTTTAGGTCTGTGCTGGATTCGAACCTGCGACCTCAAAATGAGAGGCAGGCGTTCTAGCAACTGGGCTACCACGGCTCTAAAAAGATATATGTATATTAGTCGTTAAAAATAGACACAGAATGGCTTTATAATCATGGAATTAGTAGAGGAGGTACTAAGTAATATTTATAATAAAAAAAACTGTAAGCTCAAACTTAGGTAAAATTTATGTTCCTCCTAATTATTTCTTGTCAGCACTAAAACGCAATCATTGTACTATCATTTATCATGATTTAGTAAGGTTGGGTACGTCCTATTCAGCGAATGTATTATTCCTTCCCATGCTCTACCGGTTTTACTCGCCCATACCACTTCTAACAACTCGACGTTGATGTCTGTCAATACCAATAACTGCACAAAGGTTTTAATTTCCCGAACGGACGCGTAAACATACAGTCGGAGGTCAGGGCTGAATGCGCAGGCGCGACAATGGTCACCGGACGTATGCTATGCTGCTCCGGTTACATAGATACCTAGCTGAACTAGCATCTAGCGAGATAAACTGGGTTTTATGGCTAGTTATTATAGTTATGGCTGGTTAGTATCTGGTAGCCCCGTAAAAATATGGTAGGTAAGTAACTAAAAAGAACTTAAAAGATATAAAATCTTTTCGCAACAGAAACTTTATTTTTAAATTAATTTTGCATTGCCTTAAAAAAATCTCTTAAAAAAGTATTGCGAACGGTATTTCAACCATAGAGCAACACGGGCATCCGCGTGGCACACAAATAAAACTGACCGATTATTATAATCACGCGAAATTTTTAATCTGTGACGATACGCTAAAAGAAAATTCAATTTCCTTTCGTAAAATAATATTCGCGCCATTAAGCTTGTAATGTACACACACGTATCTATGTATGCAAATGGAAATATTTCTTGTCTGAATGTTTTACGTGTGAAGATAATTGTTTTAGCTGAAAAAGGAATTCGCAGATTGTTAATCTATTGAGATGTCATTGCTAATTTGATCTTGAGAATAAATCGCACACGTTTTTGTCGCCGGGAACCGCAATGTGCAACTGACTGTGGCAAGTGCCATTATACTCGCTCCTTGTTCGAGAGGTTTTTAACAGTGTAGTCTACGTCTTATGCTCCAGCATCGTCACAATTTTCAAAGCTCATATCCAAAGCTAAAAAAAAAAGTTAGTTTCCCGCTTCCGAGCGCACCTGTCAACTAATGTCATTACGGTTTTTGTGCACCAGCGCGTCACTTCGCCTCCGTAAATAAACTTATTGAAAACCAATATTTAATACAAAAACATGATTGATATAGTGCGAAAAATCTGTTACTTACATAATCAAGTGCTTTTTTCTCTAAAAAAGCTAGAAACAGTACCAAAGAAAAAATGTGGATGACGACGAGCGTAAGTTCTTTTTGATAAAACAAAATGTGGATTAAACTGGTAAGTCTTAACATTATCCATCTACTAAAACAAGAGAAGATATAATTATGATCAATTCAATTTAATTCCTTTTATTGTCGAAAACAAATTACTTTTTTTGAGGTTATAATTTATAATCCTAACATTCGAAGAAGTAACTTAAGTTGGTACTTATTACTAATAAAAGTAACTAGTTTTATTAACATAAATAATAATATTAAAATTGTATCGTGTTATAACAGTGATTTAAAAGATATACTTTATTCCGATGTTGATGTTGTTTAAATTCGCCTTATATAAGGCAGGCAACGATCTGAGGACTATACAGTCTTGACTTTAGTAATTTAATATTCGAAAATCACGATCAAAATAGGCCTAAGCCTTCAGTCCCTGATTGCCGCGTTTTTATTTTCATCTGTCAAATAAAAAAAAAAAAAATTTTTTGTTTCTTTTGTAATTCGTGTTCTTGGCTTATGTTGCGGTTGATAACTTACTATCAGCGAATGAAATGAGCAGTTTTATTATAAAACAAAGAGAACCAGTGAAATATAACCGCAGAATGGCATAGAAAAGTAAATAATTAACTCGGAAATAATTAGACAAGATACATAACTTATTCAAGATAACACTTAAAACATTTAGAGAATTATAATTGGTTTACTACAGGATAACCATACTTAAAAATGATATTATATATATTATAACAGTACATAATCCCTTCTCACAGTCTCTGTTAAGTGGTGTTAATAATGTTATCTTCTCCGAATGATACTTACAATATAAGATGATGATAATATACCCTAACAATAAAAACAGAAAGAGTGTTAAGAGAGTACAGGCAAAAGATAGCCTTATTATAGTAAGCAATTTCTTCCAAATTACTCTAATCTTATTATAATTCAAGCTTCCAACGTATGGGTGATGATTATTGGTACCAACCTAACCAACAAGAGAACACCACTTGGAGAGTCACCTAGTTAAGCACTAGTAGTGAACTGTCTGACTAGAGAATAGACAGACTATTTGTTTCCTTTTAGAGCTATCACAATAGAGGATAGACAATGGACTTGATGTATCAACCCTATTAACATAAAAATCAACCACTAAGACTGTTGCAAAGCGCAAATATACCTATGCCTTATTTTAATACCTAGAGCTATCATTTAGCGGATGGACAGTGGACTTGATGGTACCAACTTAATGTACATAAGAGCTATCACTAGGAAGATTGCCATTGCTAAGCGCTAATATACCTATTTTACATTTCCATACCTAGAGCTATCACTTAGAGGATAGACAATGGACTTAAAGGCACAATGCACATAAGAGCTACCATTAGGAAGGTCGCCATTGATAAGCGCTAATATACCTATTTGTCATTTCCATACCTAGAGCTATCACTTAGAGGATAGACAATATACTTGAAGGTATCAATGTAATGAACATAAGAGTTACCACTAGGAAGGTCGCCACTGACAAGCGCTAACATACCTATTTCTCATTTCCATACTTAGAGCTATCACTTAGAGGATAGACAATGGACTTGATGGCATCAACCTAATTAACAAAACATCTACCACCAGGAAGGTCGCCATTGCCAAGCGCTAATATACCTATTTATCATTTCCATGCCTAGAGCTATCACTTAGAGGATAGACAATGGACTTGAAGGTATCAACACAATGAATGTAAGAGCTACCACTAAGAAAGTCGCCATTGACAAGCGCTAACATACCTATTTCTCATTTCCATACTTAGAGCTATCACTTAGAGGATAGACAATGGACTTGATGGTATGAACCCTATTAACATAAGAGCTACCACGATTATGGTCGGCATTGGCAAGCGCTATATACCTATTTCTCATTTCCATACTTAGAGCTATCACTTAGAGGATAGACAATGGACTTTATGGTATGAACCCTATTAATATAAGAGCTACCACGATTATGGTCGGCATTAGCAAGCGCTATATACTCGTACCTATTTCTCATTTCCATACTTAGAGCTATCACTTAGAGGATAGACAATGGACTTTATGGTATGAACCCTATTAATATAAGAGCTACCACGATTATGGTCGGCATTAGCAAGCGCTATATACCTATTTCTCATTTCCATACCTAGAGCTATCACTTAGAGGATAGACAATGGACTTGATGGTATCAACTCAAATAACATAAAGCTACCACTACAAGTATCGCCTTTTGCTAAACGCTAGTAGATACCTAGAACATAGACCAACTATTTTTTATACTTTTATTTCCATGTTTGGTTTGTCACTTGAGGAATGGAAGATAAACCATTGAATTGTCGGGGCTTACCTACCCATGTTGAAACTCAAGATTAGACTAATGCTGAGAAACAATAGACTATTATGTCAAATTGATAAAATAATGAGAGTACAAATTCTGAAGAAATAACCGACAATTCAAAACCTAAAAGCCTCTGTTCTATTAATCAACCTCATCATCACAGGCCTTTACATCTTTATCAGATGATTCAACTGTGCTAGAA
The DNA here is from genome assembly GCF_024362695.1 of Pectinophora gossypiella. NCBI lineage: Eukaryota > Metazoa > Arthropoda > Insecta > Lepidoptera > Gelechiidae > Pectinophora > Pectinophora gossypiella. Next base: position 5,032,463 of record NC_065405.1, read on the forward strand.
ATCAAAGTATTAATAGTATGTAATGTCAGAGATTACTTTCAAAAGAGATAACTGTACACAAGACATGGTTAGAGAATACTGCTATTAAATTCTTTCAACCAACATCATAAAATTCAAATAGCACATAAATAATAATGAATAACATTGCCCGAAGAGTGAGTAAACGAGATAGCAACAGGATCTGTGGAACAGAGACAACAGTATCAGCAGGCAGCCCCACAGCCAACAGCATGAACAGAAAGCCCACAAGGAACAGTATCAGCAGGCCGCCCCACAGCCAGCAATAAAAGCAGTGATGCAACCAGTCATGATCAGCAGTGCCATAACCAGCAGTACCAGCAGCCCTACAGCCAGCAGTAGTAGCAGAGCTACAACCAGATGTATTAGCAGTCTCACAGCCATTAGTATCAACAGTGGCCCAGGCAGCAAGGCCGTTTAAGAATAGTACCTCATGAGGAGGAAGAATTCCCTATAAAGTTATAATGGGAAAATTTGCACAAGCAAATATACCTACCTTTATGATATTTACTTTTTCAAAATTCTGGTAAAATTAATTCCGAATGTCTATCACTAAAAGTTTTAGCATTATCATTATGACATGGGATTCAAATCCTGTCTTTGTTAATCAGGAATAACAATACTAATCTCAGTATAAATTGAGGTACCTACCTGATAATATTATAACTTCAATGAAAATTTCCTTCAAGTATTACATTCGAAATTGTAAAATATTGATACCTAGTTCGGTTAGATAGAATAGTTCCCCTTTTTATTATTAACTCATAGGTGAAAAGGAAGGAAAAATAGTTCATTATTAACATATAACTTACATCACCATTAGCGTTTTCTCTAAATTATGTTGTTGTAGATTTATTATGTTGTTGCTGATCAGCCCAAAACACAGTTTACAATTAATATAAAAATTACAACAGTAATGTCCCTCCACTTAATCAATCGGAACCAAACTGCAGTGGAGAAGTAACAATAATATTTTCATGATAAATATATGTTTATCCTATTTTTCCAGTAAATAATAGGACGTTACTATTACTGTCCTAAAAACAAATTCAATAATTATTACACTAAAGAGATAGCTGCGTAAACAATGTTACGTGTGTTAATGTGTTGTGTGTACGTTGTTCTATCATCTGATTGGTGGGTGAAAGGTTGCATAGAGGAATAGGAAAAAATTCCACAACAAGTTTTATTTATTATTACCACATAAAAAATTATACTAAATGTTATTACCAAGCCATATGGTCGATATTAGGTAATACACAATAACGTGGGCTCAGGTAATCTATTTTAATAAAAACAAAATCTTAATTATTCCGAAGATAATTATCACACAAGTACATAATGTAAATGCACTTCCCCTCTTTATACTTTCAGCCTCATTTAACAATATCTTATAATAAAGAGGAAAGTTTAGTTCAGTGGTTCTGAATATTTTAATGAAAAAGGTCATTTGAATAAATGTATCGAAATTCTTACTTGCACTTATATTTGTATTTTCTCTAATCAATTTGACATGTTGTCTTAGGATTCATTTAACTACTCAATGTCGACAACAATTGCCAACTTAGCACAGGATGTTACAATCAATCTTGTGTCTGGGTGCCCTCGTCATTACCCGTTCTTCTTTATGTATTTCTTCTTCTTTTATGTATGTAAACAAATAATGTGTAACTTTGATAATTATTGTAGCCCTTGGTGTGCCAATGAAAAATGAGTGTTATACTATATGATGAAGTCTCACAGTCCTTTCGACTATAACTATCGTTGTTGTTCAAGAGCTTCGGAAATGTGCTCTATGGTGAGGTCCCTGTGAGGCTCTTATAGCCAATCTTGATGTTGAGCTCCATCAGAAATTTGTTCTTGTGTAGTTATTTTGTTGTGAAATTGATAGTAATGTGAAATAGGTATTTAATGTACTTGCTCAACTTCAACTTTATTATTTAGAACTATGTATCTATTCTAGTACAGTATAGTATAACCATATATAACATACATAATATCGATTCCATTCTTGAGAACTGGTGAAACTTGTTTAGCGAACAGTTATTATTCTTATTGTTTTTTACATGATAATATCAAAACGTTTGGTGGAACGCCGCGCTGAGTTTATCAGGAGACGGCTGTGCCTCTGACTGCCTTTATTGGGATTAAAGTCATGGGCAGCTTAATTAGCTTTTGTGATAACAATGTATGTACTTTATTCATTAATGAATAATCATATTATTGGTACTCGTTTCAATTTAAATGTTTCATTCCCAACTAAACTTTGAACATCTACACTGTTAAAAACCTCTCGAACAAGGAGCGAGTATAATTATGAGATTAAACGAACTTACCTGTAAGTGAAGTTCTATCTCAATTATACGAAGCTCCTTGTTCGAGAGGACTCCCTCCCTTCAATTTTAATATCCCGCCCTAAAGCTTCCACAGGTGATGGAGTTGTCCATGAAACATGCTTTAAACATAATGACATTAGTTGACAGGTGCGCTCGGAAGCGGGAAACTAACTTTTTTTTTTAGCTTTGGATATGAGCTTTGAAAATTGTGACGATGCTGGAGCATAAGACGTAGACTACACTGTTAAAAACCTCTCGAACAAGGAGCTTCGTATAATTGAGATAGAACTTCACTTACAGATAAGTTCGTTTAATCTCATAATTCTAATGATGGTGCTTGTATTCAAATAGTTTGAGTTCATTGACATGTAGTTTTTCTGACAAAGGTCAGACGTCGGCTGACATAGATAGTAAAGAAGTACGTTGGATATTAAGGAATTTCACGCTTTTTAGTTCAGGATCATTACGAAAAAGTTAAGTAGGTAGGTAAAATTGTTACTTACATAAATGGTGTGCTCACATGCCCGCTATGTGCGAGGATCTTTTCCAATAAGATTGGCTATATAAGCCACATGCGAGCACATGAACGTCGGAGTTGAAGCAGTCGCCGTAGCCGAAAACGGCTGGATCACGTCACTTATTTTGAAATATAGATACGTAGGGTAAAAAACCCTTTCCCATTTTCCAACCTTACTTACTCTAGAAATTGGTAGATCGTCGGTGAAATCTCGAAGGAGAAAATCCTTCAAACCAAAGTGTGGGATCATGTGCTTTACCGGTGACGGAAAACATTCAAATACCGAGAAAAAGTTCTTCAACAGAGGAGCAATCTGTGGTTAGCAGTGGAACGTAATATCACCTAGGTCAGGTAGTCCAACGTTCTCTCTTCTTGAAAATAAATGAGTGTCAAACAGTGCTTTTCTACAATCCGAACAAAATAATTACTCACACCTTCACTAGTTTGCAACCGCCTTGATACGAGGCGTCTAGCTAAAACATCGGGTACACTAACTAGTGTGAAATAACTATTTTACACGAATTATTCCTACTTTCCAAGTATTCAATGTAACCTCGTAAAACTACGCATAAGAACTTCAGCACATCTGGTTATATAAACCAACACGCCCCACGGCCATGACAATGACATTGCCGATGTGAATCTGTACAAAAGGTAATTGTGTACAATTTACATTGCACGTAACCGTGCGATTATAACATAACCTCTAATATTACATACCTAGTATAATACTAGCTACTTATTAATACTGGCTGTAAGGGCTACAAGGTCAGAAAATGCGTGACTGTGTGGCTAAAGTATTATTTACCGACTTTGTGTACAGAGCTCTCGAGTGTTATCAAAACAAGAAAAATAGGTACAGGGAGGGGAGGGGAGGTAGGTACGTGTTAAACTATTACAACCGAGAGGCGGCACGAATGTTCGTGTTAATGATGTTCTGAGATGTTTTTACTTAGCGCGACAGCTGCTTAAGAAATTGCAAATGAATGATGTTATTTGTCTTAAGTATTCAAAGAAAAACTGTCATTCGTTATCGCTACTATTTTAAAAAGTAAAAGAGTTCATTTTGTTGTTGATAGTTTTGTAAGCAAAGGAAAGATGTCGTAGAAAGTTGCGTTGTTTGGCTGGGCCAAATACCGTTTTTTGTTTCCTCGTAGCTGTTTCCGGTACATTATTGATTTTATTTGTTAACCATAACTTATACTTAATAGCGTAACGATGGAAGAGTGTTTACATAAAATTTTCATATCGGTAAAACTAAACAATTACTAACGCACATTAAATGTATTAGGTATTTAAATCTAAAATTATATGTATATAAAAAAAGCGAAATGTCACTCACTTATTGACTGACTCACCCAGAATCTAGAAGTCCTAGGTTTCAGAATTTTGGCATGGAGTTACTGTAAGCACGTGGGCGCTCACTAAGACAGGATTTTGCGAAATCCAACCCCTAAGGGGTAAAATTAAAAGGGTGGCAAAGTTTGTACGAAACTTCTACAGTTTTAATAGTAGGGTTTCACGCAAACGAAGTCGCGGGTAACAGCTAGTAATCTATAAAACAAAAATGGCATAAAGTAAAATCAAATAGTGGAGATAATTTATTGCTTCGCTGGCGTGATTCTATGTTAGTATGTCATGAAAAAATTATATGCACATAGAATGTAAATTGGACGAAAATCTAATTACAGTAACAGTAGGTATTATAATGTCAAAAAAAATCTCTAAGTAGGTATGTTGTTTTTCCTAACATTAGAATCGACAGAAATGCCACATAATATCACCTCTCAGCATGCAATCTGAGTGGTCGAGTGTAATGATCTCGGTATAAATAGCTGACAGGAATTATTTCCGCAATGCGTGGCACTTGCGAACAGTTAGGGCAATTTGCGGGACGCTGGAAGTACAGCGAGATGAAACCAAAGACAATATAGAATAACATGTCTGAAATAGTATTTATGAAATACGAAAAATCGGTGTGCGTCATAATTTTTGACCCTCCTGTTTTGTTTTGTCCTTCCTGTCTTGTATGATACCAATTCAATTCTTTATATCGAATTCCACCAAATTTTTGAGTTAGAACGCTATATCAGATACTAATAAAGTACGCTGTAAAAGTTCAATTGAATTGAATTGAAAAAGCAGTATAAGTACTTAGTACATTCACTAAACATGGTGGGTCTTAACAGCTAATTTAATTAAGAAACATGATGTGCTTCACTACCTTTTCAATTCTGAGTAGGTAAATGTCTAAACAAACTAGAAAAGTGGCTTGGTACCGCACTATAGCATTAATTGAAGATTAAGACCCTTCCCCGTACACCGTCAGCGAAGACCCGGCGCCTTGGAGTCCTGAAGGGCCCTCCAGCCGGCCTCAGCTCCTCATTGCTATGCAGCCCACAATACTCTATCGAGAGGGTCGAGACATAAGATACAGGAGTCCGATATAATGGATTGTTTGCATGGGAAAATTATACAGGATTCCAAAAGACTTACAAAAGGGTACTCATCAGATAATGACTCTGCAACTTTTATGAATTAATAAATAATAAAAAATAAACGAGTTCCTGTTCAACTACATAAAATAATGGTGGTTTTATTTTAGCTCCTCAAAATTAAATAATTAAATTTAGTGAAGTTCATTATATAATTTATCGTGCTAAACAACCTAAGTACTAAACGTCGAAAGATGAAGACAGTCTTCTTCTTCTCTTCTCTCGTGTGGGTGGTGAGGTGAATTACCAACCTCATCAACCCTGGTGTCAGGGTTACTATGGAGCCGCCAAAGGCCCCTGACATGACTCATATAACGACTACGTTACATCAGTAAGTAGTAACCGGGACCAACGGCTTAACGTGCCTTCCGAAGCACGGATCGTCTTACGAAGACAGTAACAAAACGAAGAATAAAGATTGGTACTTAATAATAATAGGTACCAGCTTACCAGGTTTAAACAGGTTCAGGTTTTTTTTACTTATAGTCCGCGCCATGAAAGAACTCCGGCGGCCGCGGCACTAAGTATTAGAGTCGCAGATTCTGCGTAGAATTATTATGGCTTTTCATTTAGTTCCATTGAAATCCGCGGACTAGGTACTTTCGTGGTTTGGAATATCTTTTTTAAACCCGGTAATATCTTTAGCCTTTAAAAAGATAATATCTTTAGTCCTTGTTTTGTAATAACGCGGTCTGTGTCTATTGTAAGCAAATAGGAATTCCTCCTCCTCCTTGTATCGTATTTTTCAGTGCTGAGGGTCGTGACCATTTCTGCATCACTTTCTCTCGAAATAGGAATTATGTAGTAAATCATTTTGTTGCGTATAAGTGTTAAAATTACGGTCTAGAAATTATCTAAATTCTGCCCACTTCATTACTAGGCCGTCAAGTCTCATCAACTGACCAATAACAATAAAACAGCCGATAACGTGCAAATGAACGTTGAAATCGGTTACTCTCCACTGACTTCTGTCCATAAATCTAGCTGTTAAAATTTACTCCAGAGATGTAACTAGAATATAGTTTCGAAATGATTTTAAATTCACTCTAACATCACATAAATAAGTACCTGGTTGACCCTAGGTTCCTAGGTTTCAAATAAATAAAATACTTTATTGAACACAATGGACACAAAATACAGGTAAGGACAACATAATATTCAAAAAAGCACAACAGGCATCATAGGATGACCAGATGGCAATGTCTACTAACAAACTTTAACTTAATTAAGCAGGTTGACGAATCTTGTGCGGATTTTATTGATTTTTTTTTATCCCTTTTTTTTTGATGTTGCTACTGGCGAAGCCTGTGGTGGATTTACATTCAGTTTTTATTATTATTATTTTTAGTATTATTAGTACAGCAATAAATATAAGCAGGTTTGTCTTATATTGGCCCCTCCTTCTCATCCTCTATTGATGGGAGCTTCTCTGGTTTAGCCACCAAATCAGGTGTAAGTTTTCAAGGAATCCAACTTTTCTTGTTTTCCTTCTTAATTTCTCTTGCTTATTCAAGGGACTGAAAAAAGAATAAAACTGCAAACAGAAAGGTAACCCTCCGCCCCGCACCAATTTGAATCAGGTGCCCACCTCATCCCCTCAGGTCTTACTTTAGTCCTTAATGGCCGTGAGCCACTAAGGACTAAGGGGGAGCGCGCGGATTGTGTCTCGGTCGTACTTACGCGTTAGGTTAGGTTAGGTTAGTTATGTACACGGTGGGGACCTGTGGACGGTGGTCGGGGGACCGCCGTCCACAACATAGGTCCCGTGCTGTAGGGCTGCCCAAGTGTTCCGGGCAGCCCTCGGCGGTGGGGGAGGCGCTTGATGCGCTCCCATAGGCGCTGGGCCCAAGAGGGCATCCGCCGGCGGGGACGCGGTTGTGTGCAATTGCGTTCCCGTATCCCCGCCGCATGGCGGCGAGGAGAAACACCGTTGGGTTTTAGTGGGTATACCGGGTTTCCCGGGGAGTCCCACATAACCACGTCGTCCCCCCGGGCGGCGTGGTATGCGTAACGCATTTCCCAACGTAAAAAAAAAAAAGTTATGTACACGGTATGAATGAGACTTTTGTATGGAGTGTCCACGAGCTCCAAAACTCTCAAGACACGTTCTAAATACGTGTCTGGTGACGACCGTAAATAATATAGGGTAATTTCGCCCAACGCTTTAAGATATTAGGGTAAAATTGCAGGATCGTTTAAAGTCAATTTATGTATTCATTTTAACGCACCCCTGACTAGATAAGATCGAACATCATTGCAAAAATTACTTTGCGCAGTTCAAACTCAAGAAGTAGCTTATTATCTAATCTATCTAAATATATAAAAGGAGAAACTGACTGACTGACATATCAACGCACAGCCTAAACGGCTAAACGTAGGCACTTCAAATTTGGAAGGGACATAGCTTAGGTATCGTAGAGGTGCACTAAGAAAGGAATTCCCGGAATTCCCACGGGAACGGGAATTAGCGGGAAAATCCTTTTGTATGAAAAATCTAAACCGCTTAAGTTAGACACTTGAAATTTGGCATGCAGGTACCTTAGTTAACTTAAAGCTTAGTTGCAACAGGATATTGTAAAATTCCCACGGAAACGGGAGTTAGCGAGAAACATTTGTATGAAATGATCGAAACCGCGTAAGATAGATGTTTACAATCTAGCATGCATGCATACCTTAGTAAATATAAAGTTTAGTTATGACTGTATTTTGAAAAATGGGAGTTAGTGGGAAAAAAATTGTATGAAAAAATCTAAATAGATGCTTGAAATTTGATATGCACTCCCATACACACATAGATCTCTCTTTTATAACACGCCACGCGGACGAAGTCGCTGGCAAAAGCTAGTATTTTATAAGTAAGTACAAAAAAATAAGTAAGTAAAAAGTAGCATGGAAATGCTGCACCGACAAGAGCGTGGCTCTTAAATTGATGATGATGATGAAGTAAGTACATTATCCGTTCATTGATAGCATAGCATATACAGTTATTTTAAACAATGGGGATAAAAGCTGCCTATTTCTCCCATCAGGTGTCGCTGCTATTGAGTGTTCTTTTTTGCCAGTTCCCCATATTCTTTGAGTAAACAAACATATTGTTTTGTTTTGGTTAAATTTTTACACTATTTTACCCTTTGTGCTGCGTTTAATTGCAAAATCCGTAGTGTTATATTTATTCCTTAAAGACACGGAAAGAAGAAAACTTAGAAAAACTTATTTTCAACCAAAAATGCCATTTTCCAACTGGCTGGTTTTCTGTTTCGTGACTTATCCTTCAGACGGGATACAATCCATATTTTATAGCAATTTATCACGAATTTCAGCTGGACAGTGCGGAGAACTGTCAAAATTTAGGAACACTCAACAGTGCTGAGTATCTAGGTTTATTAAATACAATAACATAAAACTCTAATAATTTTCATAGTTTATATATATACGTATTTTTTTTTATGTTTTTTTTGTATCTGGTCTTAACCTTCATTCCTTGTTCCGCAAACTTAAACCCTGTGTTTTGTAATGTCATACTAACAAATTGTGTTGTTATTTTCTAGGTTCAATCTTCACCATTGGGCTATCCACCGATTATTTTAACCTAACCGATCAAAATTATATTTTAATGTTAAGTATTTTCTCTTGAACCTTGACGTTGGCAGAATCATCGTTTCTGAACGATGCAGCCACAAACAAAGAAAATAGAATAGAACAGTGCTGAGTGATGCTCAAATGTACCTGCCTACATTTGAGCATCGACTTTTTATCCTCATTTTTCCAATTTTCTAACAATAATCCGATAAATAGTACCCTAATAACCACACGGCTAATCTGGCTTCTAAGTATGTAACATTGTTGCTGCTTGTAAGCATATTATTATTATAGAACGCAATATATACTTGCTTACTTAAACATGCTTGATTAGCTCGCGGTTGGTATCAGTATTGTATTAACTCACATATTGGTTGGAAAGATAGATACGTACTGGTCATTAATCGATACCCGTGGCTTTACCACGTAAATTGTTTACGTATTTATGACCAGAATAGCTAACTATGCTAAAATATTTAGTGGTTGCCTACTTCAGAATTCAAATAACTAAGTCGTTCACGGTTCACGAGTCATCATACATATAAGTTCACGGATCTTTTAAGCCGTTGGTTTTTGGTCTTTGGTCGTTGGAAGCCCGGTTACTATTTTCTGATGTGAGTGAGTTATCGTTACATGAGCCATGCCAGGGGCCTTTGGCGGCTCAATCATAACCCTGACACCAGGGTTATGAAGCTGGTATACCTCACAACCCACACGATAAGAAGAAGTCGGGTATTTTCCGTTGGGGTAGGACTCTACCTGCGTTTCTAACACGGGATTCCACTTAATACGATCCTGACACACCACTTTCACTTCTTCCACTCTCATCAAAGTCTTTATGCATGCTCGCCGATTTAGAGTACTCTTGACCTTGAAGAAAGGCTTCTTTAAAACATCCATTCGTCATCATCATAACGTATAACAAAATGTACCTGTCTACTGCAAATTTTATAAAATTTTCCACGTTTCCAATAAGCAAGATCAAAACGATCTTCGAGAAAAGCAATGAGTTATTTTGGGAAGATACGAAAACCCAATTGGGTAAAACTTGGAAAATCTCAACTTGTGTTTGACCCGGGTCGCGGCGTCCTTTGCATATTTCCCTAACTTGGTAACTACTGGGCCCTGCCTAAAGCTGTTAAGGCGACCCGTGAAGTTTTCCATCCGTTGAAAAATTTGCAAGATACTGTCAAGACGTAATTGCGCCCCAAATCTCATTGGGGCCTTAATCGTAACTTATAACCTAAAGCTCACGCTGTTATTAGCCCCGGGAAGCTTTTAACGTTTAGCGTGATAAATACGAATTAGGAATGGCGTGTTCGCGTTTCACCGAAAAAGTCTAGCCGTCCTAAAGCAAATATTCCAGGGTTAAAGAAAAAACATTGTAATTTTCCACAGGGCAACATTAGTTTCGAACATGTTGCCAGTTTTTTCGAGTTACAGTATGCTGCAGGTCTCGCGGGATGAGTTTAAACAATGATCAGCAAAATTTTCGGGTTGGTGAAAATCTATTTATCGTGTTGCAGAGCTGAGCTTACCTACCTACCTAACCTAATGACGGTACATGTTAAGTACCTACTTATCTGTAATTTATTTGAAAGATAAGTGAAGAAATAATGAAGAACAATTTTATATCACGTTACATACACACTCACAAGACTCAAACCAACGGTAGCTAACGAAGAAGTTGTTGATTTTTATACGCAAGTAACAGTAAAGTCATGGCTCCTTTTACATTATGTACTTTTACATTGTGTTATGTACCTACTTGGAACATTTCCTATGAGCTCATCCTTCATAATCAGTGGAATCAGGGAATGTAATATCACTTGCCTGTTTGCTTCATAAAGAAAAACCTGAGCCCCATGATTGTTCGAAAAATAAGGAAACTGGTTTTATCACTTAACACTTGCACACTTGCCAGCAAAATTCTTAAAACTGCGTGTGTTTGAGGAATGGCGATAAAATCACCATAATAAAAACATGGCTTTATCTGAAATCACTCAGGCACATAATATAATACATTAGCCTAGTCTACCTTGCTCGCTTGCACACGGGAACATAAGCTAAACGAAGTCTTATTATTATGAATTTAGATAATATAATAATACAATTCGACACAGTAAACTGTACCTATTCAGCACGAGACCAGATTATTGTCATAGATGACTAGTTTGTCAGAAAAGAAACATCAATAAGTAAATACACCACAACAAACACAGATGCGTGTGTTCAGCGAAAGAAATTGGTGTGATTACCATAAGAAATGAATTATACTTGCTTCTAATTAGCTTGGTAAAGAAAGAGAGCGAATGCGTATACCTAGAAGGTATAAGTTTTAATGATATTACAAAGTAAGTATGCAAATAATATTAAAGATGTCAATACAATATCTTTAACACCATGATTCTCCTCACGTTTCAAGCATTGCTCCCACTGTCAATACAAAGATGACGCGTGAGCAACGAAAAAAATAGAACAATAATTTCACCACATCAAAAACACAATTTAACGTTATCACTTATAAGACATTGAGAACTAATTATATAACACTTGCCTAGCCTCTGGCCAGCCTGCTTGGCGAAGAAGAAGCTGAGCCGCATGTGTGCGAGTCGCGCGCGGTACTTGAGTCGCAGGCGACACATCGAGCGGTCCTCGTTGCTGCGCGCGCGCTACTGTCACGTCTGCAAGCCTGCCCACGCGCACCAAGCCGCTTCAAAGAAACGCTCGAGTAGCGCAATCGTAATTACTATTCAAACAGGGATGTAGCGAGGAAGTTCGATTGCAAGGGGTTTGGTAGGAAGAACTGTAATTGATGAACGCGCATAGTTTTGCAACGCATGCGGCTGTATGTAGAGTCAGTTGGGAAAGATTCAATATTTTTTTTCTTATTATTATAAATTATTATACGTCAATAACCTCAAGAAAAGAAGTACCATTTTGATTATTTAAATTTGAAGACCAGGTGATCGTAAGATTTAAAAGTAAGTGAAAAATCGATTTTACGCACCGCTACCCGTCTACGTTTCGGTTGTAACTTTAATGGATTAAATCACGCGATTAAACTGACGTTGTGACATTGCGTGATTTTATGGTATTTGTTACTTGTGCGTCACAGATCTATCTGGACTTTTTGTTATTATTGTAATACACACGTGTTTTTATAAAGGTGGCAGTGTTACGTAGCGTCGTATGCCAATAAGTCAGAGATTAATTTGCGCTTTTGGTAGCTCGTTGAGCTAGCCAAAAGGCACTAAGCGTAACTAATACAGCTGGTTGACTTCACGTTCAAGTTGAAGGCAATAATGGAAGTAGTACCTCTGAATCCGAAGCACTGCATCCTGCGGCGCACGCGGCAGCACGCTCCTGGCACGACCACACTGACGCTCGTGCTGTCACGCTCTGACATAGCGTCACCCTCTGACATACGACCTTTGTCCATATGTTACTGTAAAAGCTCGAAATGTAGTAAATCGCAAGATATTCCAGTAAAACCTAAGATCTACCAATTCCTAATAGTAAATGTCTCAAAAGGTTTGCGATTCGAACTTTTACCACCATTCCGTTGGTAAATCTTAGGATTTATATCAACGGCACGGTAAATATTTGAAAAACAACACATGTCATAACGTGCTCATGTTGTACGTTATGTTTTTCAAAATAATTTTAATAAGTTGGTATTAATTTGTACTTATTCCTATCATATGATACCTTTATAGTACTACGTGCATGTTTTGTCTAAAGTAAATAATTAAGAATTACTCATTGTTTTATTCCTAAAACCAACATCTACCAGCTAACAGTGGTAAAACCTAGCATATACTGAATTCGAATGGTCAAAGCTCGAAAAAATCGTCGTATTTTCAGAAATACTTACATTTACCAACTCATGTCGGTAAATCCTAAGACTTACACTTAAATCTTAAGATTTACCGTAGTTCGAGCTTTTACAGTAACACATACATCACAATACTGACTCTAACATCGACCACTACAGTCCACTATCACACATTACACACCAAACGAGCGGCCAGCGTTCGAACAAATCTCTCACTCTGAAATATCGAAACTTATCGTTTCGACAATCGATGAGATAAAAACGGATCAACACGAGATATGAACGAGATATTTTCGATTGGATTAACAATTGGCGTTGTAGAGACGTAATGAGACACTTTCCAGGCTACGTTTCCAAAAAAAAAATAGATGGCGCTGTATGGGTCTAGCGTGATAATTATGTACTTATTTTGTCATAGCTTGGGTACGTTATTATTCAAACGTATAAAGTAATAGCAAAAATATATACACAAATAAATGTGGCTTGGTATTTGGATCAGATTATGTATAGAATAATGTAGACATTAGCCGTAGAGGTAGCCTGGGAAGTCTCTCATTGCGTGGTGATTACTGATGGCGGCAAGGCTATTAACGCGTGAGGATTATCAACCCGCTATCGGATGTGGTGATAGAAAACAACCAGATACCAATTATGTGAAAGCAGCTACTGTAAATAAAGAATCCGTTAGTAGATTTAATCCGTGTGTTTTAATTATATTACCATAAAATCTATTAACAGACGATATCTATGGTATAGCCCCTCAGCATGGCGATAACGTAACCAGTCTTGTATAAAACAAGTCTAGGGTTGGATCGGGGGTTAAAAAGGCCACATCGAAGCAATTCATCTAAAAAAGCAATATTGCAATTTGACATTTACGCATATAATGCAAAAAAGTAAGTGCGGAATGCAAACAAATGTCAAAAGCAATATTGGTTTTTTTAGATGAATTGCTTTGATGTGGCCTTTTTAACCCCACTGTCAATTTTCAAAAGAGGTTTTCCAGATTAGCTTGAGCATGTCCTCTTCTAGGGACTAAGATGAAGCCAGCAGCATTAGGACCTGTGGATTCCATATTCTATATAGTTTTATGTATGATTTGTATGAGTACTTATGTAAAATATCTGAGGCTGTAAAGGTTGGATGACACCTACGTTTAATGTTAAACCAAACCATTGTCAATCAAAGCGTTTGTTGCATTATCACCCATTGTTAATTTAGACATTCGATTTGTTAGACATTACCTTCTGATTGACAATGACAGAATGAAACTATTGATTTACTTTTATAATGAGATTTAGGCACGAGTGATGTAACAAATTGGAATTGATTTCAAAGCCGAAATTACTTACATAATTTATTGTTTTCCTTTACTTTGGGTACCCACTAATTAATTTGTTTGTAACGTAAATGATTCATTGCGGTACCCAGGGCGGTTAAAAAGGCCACATGGAAGCAATTCATCTAAAAAGCAATATTGTTATTTGATATTTGTTTGCATTGCGCATTTACTTTTATATGCGCAAATGTCAATTTACATGAATTGTTTCGATGTGACGTTTTCAACCCCCCTGAGCTCAAAAATTTAGGGTCAGTTCTGTGGCTCTATAAAAATAATAAATAATTAATTATATTCAAGCAAAGTCGAGATTATTTAATTTTATTAGCGCATATGTGCTTAGCCGCTTAGCATGACGAAATCTAGGTGAACTATGGTTTAGAAATACGGAAAAGCATAAAGCGTGTGGTAAGATTCACGCGGAAGAATGTGATGCAGTTGTCCGAATGATTTGGTTCAAATTAGTTCCAGAATCGAGGCCAACGCGCGGAATGCTCGCAACCAGACTGGAACACAACCAACACTACTCAACATCTGAATTAGACCCGACACAAGTGGGTGATCGCCATCCTCTCTCATTAATCACTAGTTTATGTATCCACAGTGAGAAACAAAAAGTACCCATCAAGAATTGACATGCGAACAATTGACGTGCGAAAATAAACAAATATTATTTACAATGCAGTGACAAAAGGTATTGAAGCTGAACATGACGAACTCTCAGAGGTGCTAAACATAACAAAGAAATGTATCATTAATATTTATTAAGTAGGTATATACAACCACTGCGCGGAAGCTAGAGCCCGCACGCGAACTTTGGTAAGGTCAATACATGACCCGGTCAGATGACCTACAATTGGTATATCGGAATAGATGTCAGACGCGATGGATGGTTCGCAATCTGCAACAAATCAATTTCTGTCGGGCTTGCAGTTAGCTCCAACTCCATACATTGTCCTTCGTGATAGCCCGCGGAACTAGAAAAAAATATAAAAGCCTCTCTCCGCTTTTACAAGTGAATTTCGACTCAAGCAAATGGTTTCATAATCAAATCTCTATGCGAGTCTTATTGAATCTCACGCGTACCTAAGAGTGACACTTTGAGCATCTAAGAAATATCAAAGGTGCTTCTCACGTAGCTAATTTTGTCTTTATTAGGGTTAATTCCATTTTGGTATCCTGTGTCGTTGTTGGGCCTTTTAGTTCAGATAATTAGACACGTTCCAGTAGTAAGTCTTCTTCTATCGTGTGGGTTGTGAGGTAGTTCACTAACCCCATCAACCCTGTGTCAGTGTTACTATTGAGCCGTCAAAGGCCCCTCACATGCCTCATATAACGTCTACTAATTTACATCAGTAAATAGTAACCGGGACCAATGGCTTAACGTGCCTTTCGAAGCACGGATCATGTTACTTTCAGACAATCAATTGGTCAGCCTGTAATGTCCTAACCAAACTAAGTATCCCAAAGTGATTTTTGTGATATGTCCCCGCCAGGATTCGAATCCGGGCCCTCCGGATCGTGAGTCCAGCTCTCAACCAATGGAACATGAAGGCCGTTAATAGTAAGTTGTTTCGCTAAACTTTGCTAAACACTTGCCTAGAACATTGCTGTAGCCGCTGTAGGTATGGTAGGTACTCATATCTAGTTTAATCAGCAGAATTCTGACGATTAATTCCTATTACATAATAAGAGAAACCTGGGGGTCGGTGTGCTATTTACATACTATTGATGCAACTAGCATGATTAACGAATTGGTGAATACATTATTCCTTTATATGGACACTAGTTTACCGGTTTATGTTAACAGCTTAGAGAGTTCAAGAAATAATGTACTTGTAGAATTATGACCAATGCGTTGGGTTATTCCTACATACCCACGCCTATTTCCCACCGGGGTAAGCAGAGACTATGGAATTCCATTTGCTTCGATCCTGATACACTTCTCTTGCTTCCTCCACATTCATCAATCTTTTCATGCACGCACACTGGTTCAGAGTAGATCGCACTGAACCTTTCCTAAGGACATCTCCAATTTGGTTAGTTTAGTTAATCCTCTTCTTTAAAAAAAAAATGTCTTCAACAGTCGATTTGCCAGCGTAAATTGCAGAGTGGAACAAGTTTGGCAGAATCTGCTGAATTCCTTTGCCTTACCATTTTTGACTAAAAAAACTAACATCAAGCAAAGGAATGGCGTATAATTCCAATAGCGTAGCCGGTCCCGGTAAGAAACTTGTTTCTTGATCGATCGGAATCCTGCCTCGACATAACAGGCGATGTTCATCCATAGGGAAACTTTGTGCCCCTATTTGGCAATCAGTTTATGTTTTTTTTTCTGTTTTAGCTTAAGTTTGATGTGAGCGATGTGATTTGGGTAAATACTGACAGAATAACACATTACGACATAAGGTATTATTTATTGGAAACTGTGATAGAATTTAGTTTTTTGTTATAGTTTAGATCAAAATCTAAAACGACAGTTTGTATGTTGATGAGACTACAGTGTAGAGAAAAAGATTTAAACCACCTTTGAAACAGTACCTACCGACTATGACTTGTAACATTTTTGTTTAATATTGAAAAAATAATTAAAATAACATCGATAACCTTGATGTCACCTGAACGCGCCTGCGCCCTGTGTCGGCGCCCGCGCCGCCTCTATTGTTCCCCCGACCTTCACTTGCGCAAACGCATGCAGAATGACGCCTTGTGTGTCGACCGATACTGTAGATAATCTCAGGTGTTTTTTTTTATTATTTCTTCGATACCTATTTACTCAATTACACATCAAATTATTTAGGTAGGCAAATAGTTAAAATATTGAGACGAGAATTCGATGACTGATTAAATAAATAAAATATTGTGAAACTCTATCGATACTTTACGCGGCTTTTCCTTACTTTATTCTACTGAATTTTTGCCTGTATTTTAGTTACTTATCTAAGTATTGTGTTTTCAGCTATTGTATTTTGTAACAATCGCCTGATTGCGGATAGCAATATAGTTATTTCTAAGTATTTATACTCCATACACTTACGCTTATAAATAAGTAAGTAGGTATAATTCTAAAGTTTTGACGGAATAGACGCAGTAGTAGACATACCTTACCTACATTATTGTAATAATGTTACATATTGAAAATCCTTCGAATTACTTATTACGTACTGACTTATCATGATGCTTCCCATTCTGTTAGAAGAAAGTTGCAACATTGGTAGTTTAACATAACATAAGCCCACGACTATATCCCAATTGGGGTAGTCAGAAGTGAGGTCTATCGCAAGATGAACTAATTACCCACCTCACCGAGTTTTTTGTTAGACCAACGTAATAGCTGGTGAGCGGTATCGCCGTCTATAATGGTAGAGCCGTCTGTGTTAATGAAAATTTCTGGGTTAAACATAATAATAATAATAAGTTTATTTCCAAAAAATAATTGTTACAATGAAAATTACAATGGTTGTACTTAAAATACAAGGATGTGATTCGCTGTCCCCTAAACTAGGTAAAAACCTGTATCTTAGGGGTCAGTGAGTCTGGCAAAGCGTTGGAGTAATGTACAGACCAGAGTTATGTTAATCCATATGCGCAGTGGAAAACAGTAAATAATAATAATAAAAGAAAAGGTGTGTATGTGTGTGTGTAAGTGTGTGTGTGTGTGTGTGTGTGTGTTGGGTGTATGTGCACGTGTGTGTGAGCGTTACTGTGTGTGTTTGTGGGTATGTGTATGAGGGTGTATGTATGAGAGTGTGATGCAATTGACAGCAATCGCCTAGCCCTACGATTGAAAGAATCTATACAAACATATAAAACCATTCTATACTAAAGAAGTAGATAGGTACATCCCTACATAGCATAAAACAAAGTCGCTTTTTCTGTCCCTACATCCCTATGTACGCTTAAATCTTCAAAACTACGTAACGGATGTTGCTTCGTTTAATGCTGTTTTTTTTAAATAGATAGAGTGATTCAAGAGGAAGTTTTATATGTATAATAACATCTAATAAATAGTGGAGAAATACTGTTATTTTTGAGGTCTTTAATGTGATGTCGTAAATATTATTTTTTTTCCTCAGCATTGCACCTGAGCGAAGCCGGGGCGGGTTGCTAGTAACAAATAAAATACTACGGGACGTGATTAGGAACATTCAAACGAAAATAGCTCTTACGCAAATAGCCCAAGCTATGGAAAATAAACACACTTTCGCTGTCGACTGCGCACAATACAATTCCTACTTCGAATTCAAGCGCGGAACATGGCTATCTTATCTATCCAACCAGCCACTCAATAGCACAGGTACAATGTTATTCAGCCACAACAGCTACTGAGAACTAGAATGTTAGAATGTCACCGCTTGCGTCGACTGTTCAGGAATGTAGACAGGAAATGGACGTACAAGACAGGAGTAGCCAAACAAGCGACGAATTTTGATTATTAAAAAAATTACTAACCGGTATAGTACATAATATACATAAACAGCCTATATACGTCCCACTGCCGGGCGCAGGCCTTCACTTAATCTACATTATGCTCTATACCCCCTCCGGTTGATTGAGAGGTATTAAGTAATCCTAAATATTTAAAAGAACAGGAATTTGCTTTTTATTCCGATGAGAGTAGTTGTTTTCAAACTACGTACATTGCCAATGGCTTAGTCGAGTGTATAACCACTAGATATTTAATCGGCTTTATAAAGGGATTACCTATTTATAGATTTACCTTATTTCAAAAGGTCATATTGGACCTAATCTAGAAAGGGAAGAGAAACTTGTATAAGTAATAAGTACCTACCTAAGGCATGCTTGTTTCAATCGATCATTGTTTTAGTGATCTTTGAGAATGCAATAAGTATAGATAAATACTTACAAATAACTACTTATATTCGTTATTATAGATGCGAAAGTAACTCTGTCTGTGTGTCACGCTTAAACCGCTGAACCGATTTGGATGAAATTTGATATGGGAATAGTTTTAGCTCTAGAGTAGAACACAGGGCAGTGTTTATCCCGGAAATCATCCCCTAAGGGGATAGAAAAAGACATCCGCGCGCGGGAACTGAAGTCTACGCGGACAAAGTCAGTTGGAAAGGAAAGTAAATATTTATTTGTTTAAATTGCCATTTGAACTTTATTTTTTTATACACAAGGAGCAAGATATTCTATTGTTTATGTAAGTAAACATTTGGCGGTGATTGACAGGAAAGAGAAGACCGCCGAAGGAAGCGACATCTCTTTACCGGAAATTAAAGTACTGTTGCCTATAACACAGGATACTACAGACGACATGATAACTGTTTTTAATATTGAATATCGGCACTATAATAGGTATAACCCAGAATGCTAAATTATTTAAGTACTTAGGTATGTTAAAATAGTTTACAAAACACGTACTTCCATGCTGCACTGTCCCGCTATATTATACAGGGTGTTATTGACATCGTAACGAAAACTTTGAGGGGAGATTCAGGCCATGATTCTCAGTTGATATCAAGGGAATTTCCCGTCGCAAAAGTATGGAACGGAAAATAATTTTAAATACAAAAAATTTCTTGATTTTTCCGACAGGAAATTCCACTTGATACCAACTCTGAATCATGGTTTGAATCGTCCCCCTTAGTATACGTTACGGTGTTACTAACACTCTGTACAATATTAAATGTCTCCTATACTTAAAGGTTGACTGGAAGAGATTGCTACTAAGCAATAACGCCGCCTATTTTACTCTTTCTATTTCACTTTTGTTTTGTATTTTCCTGGTTATGCAATATGGTATTTGTTATATTATGTTACTTACCTAGTCTAAATAGTAAGGAGAATTTAAAGTAAGTAAGTATAAATATTAAGGTCAGGTTTTTACCTTAAATGATTCGTATCGCCCTTCGACCATGATAGTAGGTATAGTTTCGTGGCTTCGATCCGTTAAATAATAAGGTAGGTATCATAGGTAGGTACTATACTTGCCGTCGAAACTTTAATTAGCTACAGAATTATTTATTGACTATTAATCAACTCTATAACGCGATGAAAATTGCATGGCTAAAGCAAAGTTTTCGCTTTATTGTCTCGTGAACATTGGTTCATAAAGATTTGCATAGTTTCGTTGTATAAATACAGTGTATAACTACATGTTTCTGAAGGTATATATTGTATACCCACAAGGGTAATAGGGAACTAGCCTATTATCCGCAATCGCGAAGCCTTTGCTCTACTGTGTCAATAACATAGGTAATGCTGTAATATTGTTAGATTTTAATCCAACCACCTAAACATATCAATCGTTTACAATTAAGTATATGTGTAGGCTTTTATAAACCTCTCACACCATGTGGGGTTGGCTGAAAGAGATCTCTTTTAGAGATAAGTCCACCTTTTGTACCTATTTTCGTTTTTTTTTGTCATTAATTTAATTATTGTGTACAATAAAGAGAGTCTCACATCCCTAATGAGCACTTTTGATCGGATTAAGTATTTCTTTTGATACGATACGAAGTCTTGATAGATTGGTACAGTCAGAGCAACATCATGTCACTTTAGAATCCTGTCGCACTATCATATTTGACATTTAATGAGACTTACGGTTTAATTTGGCAAAAAAGTTAACGTGACATGGTTTCATAATGTACATATTATTATTAGTAGTCGTGAGCGTACATAGAATTACTTAATATTAGGTAAGATAAACTATGGGAAAAAAAACATTCAAAACTCTACCTCTTCCGAACGTTATTTCCAACTTGTTGGGCACTTCAAACCGTATTCTCATATCACTTTCTTGTTTGTCACATTTATCACGAAAAAATTTTAATTTCAGAACTGACCGAATTTCAATTTCGAAATTGGAACGAACTTTTTTAAACAGTGCCCCGAGAGGCAACGGCGCGGAGCGTTCAGTGACAACTGGCAAGTCCGTTCGGCGTGAACCGTCCTTCCGCAGTGGGATGGCGGACTCCCGCCGCGCCGGCCTACATCTACATACTACTTGCCAATTATAAGTTGGGCCTTGACGCCTCCCGCGTTTCACCTCCCGCTGACTCTTAACCTAACAAAAACGCTATGACGAAAAACCAACACGGCTCATCCATAACTGGTCGAATGAAAACGATACAATGCGACGCGTGAGATGTGATGTGATGTAATCTGCATGTGACGGAATGAACACAAAAGATTAGCGGTCTGATAACACGTCACTAAACAGCTGCTATGTGCGTCTCAGTTTCAGCCTATAAGTGATATTAAATTGGTACCTACTTATCTATCAGAAAACACCCTAAAAGTTTAGGTATTTAAGTACATATTCATTTTAGAATCTGTTAGATAGGTAGGTATGGTGTGGCGCAACATAAACTTTCTGTAACCTTTCCGACAAAATTTTAGCTTTTTGTTTAATGTTAGAAGCTTATACACATTTATTTAAGATCTATTAACAATTTAGGAACCCACCAACTTATTTTTTTTTAGCTTTTGAATGCTTTTGACTAATAGGTAAACTTTTTAGGTGATGGCCTTGTCGCCAAAGCTAAATAAATTTAAAATAAAATAGGTAAACTTTAAAAAAATGCCAAAAATGCTAATAGTATGAAACCGCACCACGGTACATAAATATTTGTAAAAGAAAACGTCTGCGTACAAAATTGAAAACTATAAAATATACCGCCTCGGAACGCTTCAGGTGTCCCATGTGTATAGAGTAGTTATGTATTTTACAACGAACGTTTAGACATTATTAATACGCAACCAAGTGAACTTTATTCCACCAACATTTTCAGCAAGAATGGGCACAGCAGCAGCGGCGTTCCAAAATGTTTGAGCAGCCATGTGCATAAAATTGATGACGGTAAAATGTTGTTAAGTATTTTAAAGGCACATAGAACATTTCGTACACGCTATTCAATTTCTCCCGCGTGATGGTTTAAGGCCCGATCACCCTATCCATCCATAGGGAAGGCCCGTGCCCCAGCAGTGGGGACGTTAATTGGCTGATGATGATGATTCAATTTCTACCTGTAAGTAGATAATAAAAACTTTTTGCAAACGTCTTCTGGTAAGTATGTATAAGTTTTCACGCTGGCTGTTTTCACTAGATAAATATTTAAAAATGCCATTAAGTTGCAAAAAAGTTAATAAAAAAGCTACATTATATGGCAATCAAATTTTTTTTTGTACCAATTCGGGCAGTTTCATTTTACAGTAGGTCTTTTATAAGGGACAATGCTTACAGTAGTCATATTAAAAAATATACCTATTATTTAAAAAACAATACCGGTTCAGGTTGGTTTCCAATTACCTAGTCAAATCAGCTTCTTTTTACTAAACGTCCAAAGAAAGAAAGCATTTATGACGTCTAAGAAAAACAGGATAAAATTTCGGACTTATTATTATTACTTAAGTACGTTTAAATAAGTTAAATAGAAAAAAGAAAATGTTTTCCGTACCGTGCCTAAAATTCCGCGTCTATTTCAGTGCATGGCAACCACTGACATACTATAAACAAATAGACTCACAATCGCTAAAGGATTCTAAAAAACGTCCGAACCGTGTCGTATACATTAAATTATGTAGGTAGGTATTATAAGTTCGTTACATCAAATTAAGATGTTGTGGTTGTTAAAATAAAGAGAAATATCGGTTGTACAGTGTCATCATTACGCCCATTGCGACTAAATCTAATCTTGACACGCCTTTACTTAGTGCCAAGATGCGCCGCGAACTTTTTTTTACAGAGATTGGTAGTCTATTTGTTTATACGAGGTCAATGTTAGCAAACGTGCGATGCATTCTACATTCTACACCTTCGCATCCATTTAGCTTTCATCTAGGCTCGGAGGCGGCACGGATGGTCAGCCTGATCGGATTACACGTGTGAAGTCGGCGCGTACCTATTTTACATAGAGAAACACACGCCCGTAATCTGTAACGGGGTAGGTAGAGTCACAATTAATCAAAAGACAATTTGACACTCTTGATACAAAGTCCTAAGATGGATGTAATGTACCATATGGTGACAAGCGGTCAGCTCAGGTCGTCACCCATAGCGGCCCATCTTGTTAGAAAAGACCTGTCGCTTTTATGACTCCCTCCCAAATACCAGAAATTATAATAGATAAGTTTCGGAGCTACTAATAAGTAGATAAGTATAAAATACTGTTTGTATTGTAAAAAACCTATAAAAAAATCTGGCTCTTAGCCATATTTCTTCTCCTAAAGACTGATTAGTTGAAACACCTACGTAACATAACAAATACTTTATTGCACAAACAGGAAATACAAAATACTAAACAAAAGAGAAATAGAAGGAGTACAATAGACGGCCTTATTGTTACGTAGCAATCTCTACGTACTTAAAAATCAAAATCAATTAAGTATTGTTGGGTGTAATTAGAATGTAGATGATGATGACCTCCACAAACCCGCAGTGGAGCAGAGTGGTCGAGTATGCTCCATCCATACCTCTTCCGGTTGATTGAGGGGAGGCCTATGCCCAGCAGGTCGTATGAAGGCTGTTCTTCTCTCGTGTGGGGGTTGTGAGATCAAGGACAGTCCTCAACAACCCTGGGACAAGGATTATTGTTGAGTCGCCCCTTCGCCAGGCTGTTTATGTTATGTTATGTAGAATGTTGAGCTACCGGTTGCAGAGGCGAAGATGGAAGCCATCGGTACGGCAATGTAGGACGGAAAGGGCAAGTCACAAGGACTGTAACCTGGAACCTGTCAGAGGGCAGTAGTAACTGCCAGTATTATGCAGAGGATAGGAGTCCTAGTAAGGCTTTGAAATAGACTAATCTGGCCATCCCACTCGCGTCAGACAGAGTACTGCGGGGCGGAAGAAAACCTCTGCCCTAGTTTTCCCTAAAAATGTAGCATGGCTAATGCTACACCGAGAAGAGCGTGGCTATTATACTTAGAAACTTAGGGTGGTATTAATAAACTAATCTCAGCTTCGAGACTGCTCTCAAGATCAAGTCAATGTGACAGTTCTTATACAGGGTGTTAGTGACATCGTAACGAAAAAAAAAATGGAACGCCTATTTTATTGTACTAAAAACGATGGTGGGTGTTTTTCTTGTCGCAAATGTTTAATTAACATTTTCAATTTTTACTGTGCCGCAATGTAAGTCGAACAACGCGCCACACAGACGCTAAACTTACGCGCGGCTACGTTACGCGTGTGAGATACGATGTTGATATCTAGGTAGGAGTTTTCATTCTCTTGTATTTAGATGCTTAGTAGTGGTTCAACGTTTAAAAATGTTGTTTGTTGAAGTAGAACACCTACTGCCACGATTTTTCACGCACGGTACCTACCTACCAGTTATTAAAACGTTCCTAACTTATTAACAATAAAAACTCTACTCTTGCCTTACCTTAATTGTTATTCCTTCGGATGAAGTACCTAGGTAGGTACCCTAGAACATGTCACGTCACGTAGGTATGCAACATCGCGTTTCCTCCGCGGTAGGTAGGTATCACACGCACTCACAAACACAACACCTTGCTCTTTAATAAACATCAACAATCTTCCATACTTTTGCGCAGTAAATGGTCTATGATCTCATCATAGTCGACACTACTCATTTACAGAATGAAACAAACACTCACAAACACGAAAAAAATATCCTCGAAAAACATCACGCGATTCGGGTCAAGCTTAGTATTCGACTGAGCGGAAGCGCGCGGCGGCGGCGTTAGCGCAAAGCATCAAAGGCGCCGACTAAGGGCGCCGACGACGCACTGGCCGCGGCCGAGTCGAGCCGACGACTAGAGAGAGAGAGAGAGTATGTTTATGGTGCAAGTGACAGAGAAAGAAATAGTATCTGTTCGTATGCCTACTTTATTGGCGAGCGTTGCCCTTGACCCGTGCGCCGGCTATTCACCTGCGCATAGCTGAAGTTGTAGATACGTTATTATTATTATTGATGACACTGATAAAATTTAATAATTAGTAATTTTTATTTGTTTGTTTTAACTGTGCGTTCTATGCAGCTTAAAACACAATATGGGACTGAAAAAAATCTATTTTTTTTATGAATTTGGCGACAGGAAACTTCACTTGATACCTATCAACTCAAAGAAATACCTAGTATCTGTTCGTAATGCCTACTTTATTGGCGCGCGTTGCCCTTGATCCGTGAGGCTATTCACGTCCGAGTATCCATCAAGACAGATCAAACAAGCCCTAACTCGGAGGTCTTGCGTCCCAGGATCCTTTAATTATGTCTTAGAACCTTCTTGGCCTATGTGGTCCAGTGGTTGAGCGATGGGATGCGGAGGGTCCGGGTTCGTATTCCGGTGGGGACATATCACAAAAATCTGTTTATAAGGCCTTTGGTTGGGACGTTACAGGCTGATCACCTGATTGTCCGAAAGTAAAATGATCCGTGCTTCGGAAGGTACGTTAAGTCGTTGCTCCCGTCTACTAGGTACTTATGTAAGCACGTAGCCGTTACATGAATATTGTACACAGAACAGGATAGGTTTAATTAGTTCTTTACTGATGATTTAACAATGAGATTTAAAACTACGAATAACTTAGTACTTAGTACCTCGGTACGGTACCAACATGTAACAAGAAAAATAAGATCACTCCACTCGGACAATTTTTTTCTTTGAACATGCCGACATTGCCTACGCGGCGGAGTTGCCGAACTATCGATAGGTAGATTATCAATTGTTGAACTTGAAAATTGTCTAAACTATCGAAAGTAGTGATAGTACATTTAGATCGATACTAGCGATAGTACCGATAGGTCTTGCTTTGTAACAATAATGGGTATTGATCTAAAAGATTTATTTATTTATTTATTTTCGATTTTTGTGTAGCGAGGTTTTGCGTAGGTACTTACATACTAAGTTGGTGGATGGTTGACATAGTAGGTAACTAATTACCTAATCTGTGGTGGTTGTGTTAGTTGGTTGTTAGTTATTCTAATGACAACAAAGAATACAATTATTTACTGTTTCAACTGTTTTAGGTAGATAATGGCCCTGATTCCTATGAGTAAATGAATGAATAACCCGGTCGAATCAAAAAGGTATCTCGCTGGTAACTTAATTCTGTCGGTTGTTTTAGATTTCTGCTTAAAATTGACGTGTATTCCATAAATTTTATGCCTGTTGATTATCCGTCCATTTAAGAATAAGAATAAAATAAATTTATAATTTACGATAGACAGAGAAAGAAATAGGATCGGTTCGTAGTGCCTACTTTGTAGGCCGCGCCGCCGCCGCGCCGCCGCCGCGCCGCCGGCGTGCGGCGCGGGGCGCGCGGAGCGGGGCGTGCGGAGCGGGGCGCGCGGCGCGGTGCGTGTGGCCGTTGACCCGTTCGAGCAGCTGTTGTCTCCATTACATCGAAAATTTTCGATAATTTGTCATTATTGTTTTTTTTATTGAAATTTGGGTTCTATGCAGCTAAAAGCACAATATGGAATTGAAAATAATTAAAAACAAAACTCAAAATTTCATGAATTTTGCGACGGAAAATTCCACTAGATATTAACTCAGAATCATGGTCTGAATCATCCCTTTCAGTATTCGTTACGATGTCACTAACACCCGGTATAAAAACAGGGGCTTGAGCATCATCTTGAGGGCAGTCTCAGTTGAGATTAGTTTATTAATACCACCCTTAGAGTAAATAGGTAGGTACCTAAGAATGTACTTATTAACAAGTAGCTAGACAATTGTATTCATAACACGAGCGCTGTTTTTATAGCTAAATATAACTTAGGTCTAATCTATTGTTGGATAAAGTTTATTGTAAACAGAACCTATGTTTCGATACCTAGCACCTTTCTGTAGAGTATACACAATCGTTTTGCATGTACCAATGAGTCATAAGTATAAATTGTAATTTTATCCAATCAATTAGGTACTAGTTATAGAGGGCTTCTTCTATCGTGTGTCAGGGTTACTATTGAGCCGCCAAAGACCCCTGACGTGGCTCATGTAACGACTACTTACATCAGTAAGTAGTAACCGGGACCAACGGCTTAACGTGCCTTCCGAAGCACGGATCATCTTACTTTCGGACAATCTGGTGATCAGCCAGTAATGTTCTAACCAAACTAGGGACTACAAAGTATTTTTTGTGATATGTCCCCCCGGGAACCGAACCCGGGACCTCCGGATCGTGAGCCCAGCGCTCAACCACTGGCCCACGGAGATCGTTTATAGAGCGTTCGTTTATAGAGCGCTCAAGCGGCATAACATTCGAAATTTTTCATACAGTCACTGTGGTCCTGTGGTAGCGATAGCAATACGATTTACAACTAGATATTTGGCAGAATTATATCCCTTTCATTCACTGCCAAACGATAGAATCTGTCAAATCTTAAAGGACACTGTAAACACTGTGAAAACCTTTAATTTCAAAATCAAATTCATTTCAATAATCAAAAGTAATATGTTGGAAGAGCACACACAAGGGTGTTGGGAATGCCTCGCTGTTAATCAAAGACATATCTTTAATTTATATTAAATTTTATTACTTTCAGGTTAGTCTCATTTACTAATTGTAAAAGGTTACAGAAATAAAACTATTTTTATATGTTTTATTTATTTATCATTCACTAGTGTCACTGAAATGGTGTCAAATGAAAAAGTGCTGGAAAGAGTTGAAGAAAGAAAGAAAGAAAGAAAGAAAACATTTATTTTAGAAACAAGTAGGTGGTACACACAATAGAAAAATGAACAAAATAATGAATTAAAACCTTATCTCTAAAAAGGGACATCAGCTCAGCAAGAAAAGAGAACCATATTGAAGACTGTAGAGAACCGGAGAGGAAATATGATTGGCCACCTGATACGACACGATTCATTTATAACAAACATTATAGAAGGAAAAATTGAAGGGAAGAGAGGAAGGGGTAGACCTAGGAGAACATTTATGAAACAAATAAAAGAGAAGGTGCAGGTCGTGTCGTATCAGGAGGTGAAGGTTTTGGCGGGAAGAAGAGAGGAATGGCGATTACTCCACCGACAAGAGCGCAGCTCTTAAATAGAGAGAGAGAGAGAGTGTCACCCAAACTAACACAACACTAATAAAACTTTACTGTGAACAATATAATTCCTTAACTCCCTACGTGTGGTCCCAATTCATTGAAGCGCTAGCAATAAGGCCAACAAATATTTGCGAGGATAAATAAACTGACAGCTCTTATGAAGCCACTTTAGAGAACATTAAACTTCCAGTTAAGCCGGAGTACTGAACTTGCCGTTAAATTACAATACTGGGAACAATGTTCCTTTGAGACAAGAAGGAAATAATAAATAAGGATTACCTTGCGAAGCGTTCATTTGATTTATAACGCGAGTCACTGACCTGCGCAACAAATGCTGATTTATTTTAAAACTTTCACAATGGCTCCGATTCCTGCAGACACCTTCTAATTATGTTTTTGAAAAGGAAAGGGACAGGTGATTGACAATTGTTAATTTTAAAATGAATGTCAACTTTATTCTGTCGGGTTATTGCCCAATGTAAAATTTTTAGAAGGTTGTTTTAGATTTGTTCCATAAATTTTATGCCTGTCGATTACCCGTCCCTTTCCTTTTCGGCGGATAAGAAAATGACAGATGTAACTTAAAATAAAATTAGATTATATTATATGTACTGCAATCGGCACCAGTATCTTGTTAAAATATATTGAACAAAGTAGTAAAGTGGTATACTACCTGGTATAAACACAGTGTTTTCTAAAGTAGGTCACTACTTCGGAAGAGATACGTGTATACTATAGAGTTCAGCTTTTCAACAGTGAAAAAAACATCGTGAAAATGCTTGAAGAAACATGTAAACCTATTCTTAGGTATACATGAGATGATGAGACTATAAGAGAGAGCGAGAGCGTTTTCCCACTTCTCCGATCCGAGTCCATCAAATGCCGGATCCGAAGTACCCGTCGAACTATTTGTATGGTAGCTTGCACACTACCATAGAATAAGGAATAATAGAACGTACTACGTATAGACCGGCAACCCTCTGCTCCCCACTAGCGGCTGAGCTAGGTTTGCCTCACCTCCTTGGTCTTAATTTAGTAATATAGGCGTGACAGGTCACATACAGAGATGCGCTTGTACGGTCACGAGCACTAATATGTATACACTTTGAAACCATGTCATATTAACTTTTTTGACAAATGAAATCGTAAGTCTCATTAAATGTCAAATATGATAGTGCGACAGGGTTCTAATTCTAAAGTGGGTAAGTACATGATATTTCTCATGACTGTACGATAACGTCAATGTGTAGTGTCTGTGTAAAATGAGCTTCTTTGTATGAAATGTCCAGGGCATAAGCCTACACCCGTCCGTTCTCCGATCTCATAGTAATTGTCTACTGTCTGTCGTTTTCGTTTTCGAATCAGATGTACTGCGAAAACGTCCTAGGACTGTTATAAGTTACGTAGAACTTACCGTTTATTGAGTACAGTTTCACTAACACAGTTGGCTCGACCATTATAGACGGCGATACACACCAACTATCACGTTGGTCTAACAGAAAGCCCAGTGAGGCGTGGGTACTATGTTCAACATGCGATGGATGTCCTCAGACGTAAGTCCTCAGAAAACAGTTGTGGTAGGTCCACTTAGTGGCTCAGAAAGGGAGTAAAACCGGCGGTGACGTTTATTGGCACAATCCGCGGCTAAGTGGTCCTCTCCTCGGCGGGCATGGGATCGCTACGAGATTACAAACCTTCACCAAGTAATCCGTATTGGAGTGGAGCAGTATTGGTGAATATACACCTACACTACGTCTAGAAGTTCCTAATAAAACATTGTTTTAAGTTTACGCGGTTATTATCATAATTAAAGCACATAATAACGGGTTCTTACCGCGTTTAAATTGGGATAAGAGACTCCCGATATTTCGACACTGTTGCACTGTGAATCTCTTCAGTCATCCCGTGATCATGGCACTTGCAACAGTGTCGAAATATCGGGAGACTCATATCCCCAGTTTAACGCGGTAAGAACCCGTTATTATGTGCTTCAATTATGTTCCTAATAATTTAATTTCCCTAGCATCATACCGTTTTTCACGGGGTCCGCTTATCTACCCTGAAGATTTGACAGGTCTGGTTTTTTACAAATTCCTAAAAATGTGATTAGTAGAAAAACATAAATACATAAACTCACGCCTGTACTCCCCAATAGGATAGGCAGAGCCACAAGTAATCAAAGACAACTTGCAGCCACCATATTGATACGAAGTCCCTAGATGGATATGATGAGTATAATGAACCTTTTAGTGACAAAGGATCAGCCTAACGTTCATAAAGGATTGTCCATAATGTTAGAAACGACACAATTTCCCTGTGGAATTTTACGTCTTGCCCGGGAAGACAAAAGAAACTGAACTGACGGCTGTAGGCAGTAGTTGCAGCAGCAAGTCCTCATTTAAGGATGAGGTGAGGATATTCCTAAAAACATTAAGATAATGTAACGTAGGTAAATCTAGCCCATAGCTGGAGGTGATCGTTTCACCACAAAACACATAATAACGGTTTATATTTCTACTCGGATAAGATCTATCGTCATTTTCTATAAGTTTGCACGTCATAATATTTCACTAAGTACTTAATTAATAAAGGCAATTCGCATTCGCATCGAGTACTTTACCAATTCATATCCGGAGTCTGTTCTATTGGTGCTAATGAAAAGCAAACACCGTATTCAGTAAAAGTTGGAAAGGAAGGCAGGACAATGCGCGGCGGACAAAGGCCGGCGTCCGCGGCTCGCATAGCAATCAGGGCGGAGCCCCATGTGACGACAGGCAGACACATCAGCCTTATACTGTGCTATACATATCCTTAACGGCTGCGGTGGCGTCATTACCAGTATGGGTGGCTGCCGAGCTATGCTTTGACTTTAGATGAGCTAAGTTTTAGAGCAGAATGCATAATAGTACGTACAAGTTTAGACAGCTATTTCATACTATAACGACATTTGATAGAAGCAAAATAGGGCTGCTAATATAGCTTTCTGTCTTCCCGGCCAAGTCGTAAAATTCGATTGAGGGAGTGTGTCCTTTCTAACATGATCGTTCCTTCTATCGTATGGGCTACAAGGTGGATTACTAACCTCATCAACTCTGGTGTCCGGGTTATTATTGAGCTGCTAAAGGTCCCTGACAATGACGCACACCAGTACCCGGGACTAACGGCTTAACGTGGCGTGTGTAACGAGTTCCTACATGATGGACAATTGTTATGGGCGATAGACTGATCCCTAATCAGCATAAGCTTCTCACCATATATCCATCTTAGGGCTTTATATCAACAGTGCTTGCAAGTTGTCTTTGATTACTCTCTGCCTACCCCATTAGGGATTACGGCCGTGAGTTTATGTATGTACGTTATGTATGTAAAATAGCATTCTATAATATAGTAAATAAAGCGAAGTTGTGCTAAGATCATAGAATAAGGAATACTACTTACCTACGTGTAAGATTTAATATTTTACAAAATATTATTTACGCCAAAACGAGTTACCTATAGCTGCTATAACACCTTCAAAGGAGATATCATACACTATAAAATTACCTGTAGTTAGTATAATATGAATGCTTTTTTTTCAACGAAGAGTTTTTACCGATCCAACGGCACGGCGCTTTTTGCAATCCGTAAAATTGGTTTTGATGTTGCTCGATCATCTTAATTTAGATCCAACGAAACGGGAAGTCCGACACGCGATGTTATAATTATATCATCATCATCATCATCAGCCGTATGACGCCCACTGCTGGGCATAGGCCTCCCCCAAGGATCTCCACGACGATCGGTCCTGCGCTGCTGATAATTATATTATTATTCGAAATTACTTCTAGTGGTTAGAGCGTTGAGCTCATGATCTGGAGGTCCGGGTTTGATTCCCGATAGGAACATTGTCGAAATCACTTTGAGACTGTCCTTTGTTTGGTCATTGCAGGCTTGAATCACCTAATTGTCCGAAAAAGTAAGATGATTCCGTGCTTCGGAAGGTACCGGTCCCGGGCAGTAGCCGCCACATTGGGCTAGTTTGGTACCTCCACCAGCCCGCAGTGGAGCAGCGTGGTGGAGTATGCTTCATAACCCCTCCAGTTGATTTAGAGGAGGCGTTTTGTTGCCTATATACGGTCCAGTGCGGGGCACAGGTCATCCCTTCATCAACCAGAGGTGGTATGAAGCCTATTGTATAATGTACTAGCTTTTGCCCGCGACTTTGTCCGCGTGGCGTGTTATAAAAGAGAGATCTTTGTGTGTGTGTGGGAGAAAGGTTAAAAAATGCTTAATGTTATTATTTTTAAATGAGGTTAGAGTATAAGTGGCTCAGTTAAATAAAGAATTGTTATTAATTTTTAGATTATTAGTTTATGATAATTTGGTTTAATATAAATTCAGGAAAATACGATCAGAGGAGGCTAACCCTAAAGTACCTATAAGCTTTCGTCTGGAATTGATGAGAATGTTTATTTCATACAAATATTTTTTCCCGCTAACTCCCGTTCCCGTGGGAATTTCGAGAATTCCTTTCTTAGTGCACCTCTACGGTACTTAAGCTACGTCCTTTCCAAATTTCAAGTGCCTACGTTTAGCCGTTTAGGCTGTGCGTTGATATGTCAGTCAGTCAGTTTCTCCTTTTATATATTTAGATACTATATTTTTTATTTCATAGCTATCAAGAGTCACAAGCTCGCTCAGAACCCGGCTCAAAGTCAAGTGCAACTTCGCTTTCAAGTAACTGCGAGTGAAACTTAGCCCTTTAAAAGGAAAGTTGAATTCTGAAAGGCGGCTACTGGGACAGAAATACTAGGACGTCTCAGTATAAGACTGTAGACAATTTGACAATATTATTAAGCCATACACATACATAAAATCACGCTCGTAACCTAACGGAGTGGGCAGAGCCGTAAGGCGTTATAACACAGTTGGCTCGACCATTATAGACAGCGATACGGCTCACCACCTACCTATCAAGTTGGTCTAAAGGAAAGTTCGGTGAGGTGTGGGTACTTAGTTCATCTCGCGATGGATATACGGTCACGAGCATTAATATGTATACACTTTGGTACCATGTCACATTCACTTTTTTGACAAATTGAACTGTAAGTCTTACTAAATGTTAAATGTGTTAGTGCGACAGAGTCCTAAAATGGGTACATTATATTGCTCATGGCAATACCTCTGACTACCCCAATTGGAATAACCTTTTACAGATTAGTTAGTTACTAGACTACACAGCCACACTCTTGATATTCATAGTGAGATATTAGATTTTTTTGTTATTGATCTATAATACGTATTACATACGTAAAATCACGCCCCTAATCCCTAACGGGGTGGAGAGAACCACAAATCAATAAGATAAGGTATTATCGACTCCTCGGTCGACATTCCACATGGGTATTTGTCAACATTGTTGCATAATTTGTCATTGAACCAGAATTATGAAGGTTAATGAACATGCTTGCACCTTTAATGGTAACCAATCTTGCAAAAGATGCATAATCTTCAAGCGCATGCTTTTACAGGGTCGAGAGAAAGGGATATTATTACCAATCCGTCTTGTACACATTTTGTTCCTACTCAAAACGTTGTTATCCCTAAATTCCTGGTGAGTTACTTCGGGCAGAGCTTCACTACATAGTATAAAACACAGTCGCTTTTTCAGTCCCTATATACGCCTAAATCTTTACAACTACGCAACGGATTTTGATGCGGTTTTTTTTAATAGAATAGTGGCGAAATACTGTTAATTTTGAGGTTTTATAATGTCGTAAATAATTTAATTTTTTCTTCAGAATTGCACCCGAGCGAAGCCGGGGCGGGTCGCTAGTTAGTAACAAAGCTATATACAGGGTGTTAGTGACATCGTAACGAAAACTTTGAGGGGTGATTGAGGCCATGATTCTGAGATGATATCAAGTGGAATTTTCATCGCAAAATTATAGAATTGAAAATAATTTAAAAAAAACTAAAAATAATCATGAATTTTGCGACGAAAAATTCCACTTGATATTAACTCAGAATCATGGTCTGAATCATCCCCTGAGTATTCGTTACGATGTCACTAACACCCTGTATAATATAACTAGGTACGAGAAAAAAACAAATAATAATAAACAGAAGCAGTGAGGTAGGTTGACTCTGCGTAAACGCGAATGAAATCTAAGTCTATGGGTTAAGCTAACAACATATTACAATCCCTTACATAGCTCACGCCTATTTCCCGTTGGGAAAGGCAGCTCTGAATTCTACTTACTACTGCCACACGACTTTCGCTTCTTGCACTCTCATCAGTCTTAATGTACACCCTTATGTACAGTGATAGGTATGCCGTCCCCGGGAATCTTCTTAAAGCTGTTGCTCTTGTAAAAACTCTTTAATAGTAAGAACACTGGCTGCTTTTCTTGTTCAAACTGTTCTTTCTTGTACTCCGGCCTTATCTGCCTAAAGGTTAGGTTATAAAGATCTTTTTAATTAAGCCTTGCGCCTTTTTATTGCAGCACATCACTGCTTATGTAAAGATTAAAAACTAATTACCTAACAGACATAAAGTCCAAAATAGTTTTTAGTCACAATATCTTTTGTTCTCATCAGAGTTGGCAGCTGCCCGCCAATCGTCCTCATTAAGCCCTCAACAGAGATAAATAATCCGGCTGAAACTAAACAAAAGAAACTCACACGTACACAAACTAATAAAGATTCGCAGTCACGACCAGTGATGAGCCGTAACCGGGAATGTTCCCAAAGTGAGAAAGTTCCCGTTGTAAAAACTTTTTAATAGTAAGGACACTGCTTTTTTTTTCAAATTGTTCTTTCTTGCACTCTAGTCTTATCTGCCTAAAGGTTAGGTAATAAAGAAACATAAGTTTTGCGCCTTTTCACTGCCAGGAACGTTCCCAAAGTGGACACGTTCCAGATATAAAAACTCTTTAATAGTAAGGACACTGGCTGGTTTTGTGTTTCAAATTGTTCTGTCTTGTACGGTCACGAGCATTAATATGTATACACTTTGATACCATGTCACATTAACTTTTTTACAAATTGAATTGTAAGTCTCACTAAATGTCAAATATGTTAGTGCGACAGAGTCCTAAAGTGGGTACATTATAAATATAGTCTTATCTGCCTAAAGGTTAGGTAATAAAGCTTCTCCCTATCCATCCATAGGGAAGGCCCGTGCCCCAGCAGTGGGGACGTTAATGGGCTGATGATGATGACTGTCGGGAACGTTCCCAAAGTGGGAACATTCCACGACCATTCACGACCCAACTCTGCCTTAATAAACGAGTTTCATTTACTTATTATTTTGCTAGACAACATACCTATAGAAACAAATACAAAGTTACTTACGTAGGTAAATAGGTACATTACCTGTAACATTAGTCTTCACACATAAAAGGTAGACATAACTTATTTACTTTACTAATTAGAACTTCTCTAGAAGCAGATGCACTTAAGTGACATACCTATCTAGATAAATCACTACATAGTATAAAACAAAGTCGCTTTTTCTTTCCCCATATCCTTATGTCCGAGGGGCGAGTCGCTAGTATATGGGCATTAAGTAGATTTATTTACCTACTAATACATTTAAGACGTAGTAACTATTACCGAATATGTGATATTAATGTACCTACCTAATTAAGCAGGTGAGTCTATGCGTGCCAAATAGGTGGGCGAGTTATTAATAAAATATAGGATTAATGACTAAAACCGTTACAACGATCGACGCTACAGACGCAAATGATATTGGTATTCTAAACAAATAAATAATACCTACAAAGAGAAAAAATAAATCGAAGAAAGTCTCATAGGCAGGAAGAAGACCCCGTGGTGTAATGGGCAACTTTGTCCCGGCTTGACAAGAGTCCTGTCCGAGTCAGATTTTTTCGATTTAATTTTCTCTTTGTAAGTTTCCCTAACCACGGACCACGGGTGAATGATATAAAAACAAAAATCATTTAAAATAATACCTACTTTGTTCATACTTATGTTACCCTATCAAAGGACTTAGTAGACAGAATGGAACATAGGTAGATAGGGTATAATATACTATGTGATTGAAAGCAAATGTTAAGTTAAAACAAACTTTAAATGATGTAATACGGCAGTAAAAATAAGACAATGTCGTCATCTAGACTATGGCAAGTTTTTTGCCAATCAAGGCCGCTGCAAACCTCTAATTGATCAGATAAGGATCGGACATGGAACATTCTAACTATTTAAATTAAAACAGCAGTCTTGATGCAATTTAAACAATTGTCTATAAGTGGCATCGATTCAAAACATTTCACGAATGCGCCTCACTGTTCTATTTAAGTAAATCAATGTGCATTAAATTAAATACATAAGGTCGGGTCAGGTTAATGGTTCTCAGACTCCCTTTTGCTAATGCAAGAATTGGTTCTTCCGCACACTTGATGAAGACAAATTGCAGAAATCATTTAACTGGCGCGGAAGTGGGTTAATTCAATAACGTTAACTAATATTTAAGTATAGGCAAGTGCCGATAGGCACCTAATTAAGTGCAGTGAACTAGAAAAGAATTGCCGCCGTCGAGCTAATGGATGTAAATAAATAAAGTAGGTATCTCACCGGCAGCGGCGGCGCGTCTCTCACTTTTGGTGGCGCACTTCCAGAACTTCATGTCGTGTGCGTGCGAGGTCAACGTATGAGGATGTCACCGCGCGCGGCCGGCTAGCCAACTTGCCATCGTCCAACTGCACGATTGGGGCCGAAACAATGAGTTTTGTTTACGAAACGGCGGCGCGGCGGATTTATTAAATTGTCGAGTGAAGTGGCGGCGAGACCAATGAGGCAGCAAGCGCGACTGACACCCCCGGTACAATCTCCGGTTGCAACTGCACCGGCGGTGGAGGAAGGCGTGGGAGCCTTGATCCCGTTCCACGCCTCGTACGAACTCTTCACTTAAATAAAATACCAACTATAGCGTAAAAAAGTTTATTTTCTATCACATCATGTCTTCCTACGATAATTTTGGAACATAGATGCCGAATATCATGCTAGGGGCAAATCACTACGATTCGAAGCAAGGTCTCTTTACATTGAATTTTATATATTTTTCAAGATTCACATTGGTCCAATTTTCTTCAACATTTACAGACGTCGATGTCAATGCATTGCAGAAAAGGTTGTTCGCCACATTCGAACATAACGCTTAGATTACGTCAAACCTTTTCTGCAGCTGCAAATTAAAATAAGAACCGTTCATTTACTAATCTCAACCAAAATGAGTACTTAAATTGACGCAAATTAATTACTTTACATTTCACAAGTTATAATAACTTTTACCGGTTTGCTTCGAATCTCACGCGTTATTGCACTATATAAAAATACATGGATAAGCATACTTTCTAGGCACATTTCTGTACTGTCTATAGTTATATTGATTACACACTTCTATCAGTTACATAAATTATACTATCACTATCTTAAACGAAAATAAAATGAGATTTATCAGCTATAAACACTGATATCACTGAGAAGGCTCATCATTTCCACCAACCATTAGTGTTACTAGCGACTAACGTATACAGAGTTAAAAATAGCGGGAACTTACAAATAATAATGGTCATCATGTAACACTAATGATGTGTTAGAAATGTTGAACACGGCATTCATTGTTTTCTTCGAAAATTGAATTTTGTTCCTATGCGCTGTATGATATAAGAAATTACAGAATATACAAATGGTTCATCGCCGATAAAATACAATATAAAATACAAAACTCATGTAATTCAACATGAAGTAAAAGATAAAACATCTATTGCTGGATTCTCATAGTCATATATCCCTTGTAATATATTCGTGACTGCCGTTATTACGACATGGCACAAAAGTAAAATTTCATTATCAAACATGTAGGTATTGTGGCATTGGGGTAGGTATATCATCCAATACAGCTTAAACATAATGTCAAAATGTAATAGCTGCTACAAGTACAAATAAGTTACTAAAAAACTAAAATTATGTGTTCTTATCGCAACTAAGGTTGTAAAATGATAGTTTCAATTGTGATAATAATAAAAATCTAATCCAATTCATCTCCGGACATAGTTGATCGAATACAGTAATTAATTTAAAGCGTACATGTTTGCACTGAGAATAATTTAAAACTTATTAAGACTGTACTTATAAACGCTAATTCAAATTCACGCAAAACTTAAAACGACAAAAACTCAAAATTAAACACGCCATTGTACAGATTGAATGGTATCTCTATGAACACTTGATATGTATTATAAAATACAAAACACACATCAAAAATAATTAAAGAACATTTGCCAATAGTTATGCGGCGCCGTGGCTATAAGGATTGTACTATGCCACGAGAAATATCATGATCATTACAAATTCCTCACTGCTATTTCATACTAATTCCAAAGTTATAATTTGAAGGCACTGCTTTTTGTTAAATAAAGTTTTAGAGCAAAACACAAATTGATAAATATTAGCTACTTTCATCACCTGCAATAGGACTACATCTACACAATCATCAAACCAATTACAGAAAAATATATTGATATCAGTTTGTAAAAACCTCAATTTCAATAAACTACACGGCTACAGCTAATATTATCGTGTAAATATGTTTATACTTAGCGATAGTCATTATCAGTTTTTCAACCAATACTGTAAGGTGTAACATAACCTATATCCTTGCTAACTTATTGCCAAAGTTACGTGGCTCACTTGTGCCGAACCGATCGTGTTCCTTCCGATCGGACGTCGCGAGATCTTTATTACGTAAATATGTGGAGTTCGGGCGCAGGTGCGGCGGCGGGCGCCTCTAGCAGCTCTGGGCCGGGTCAATGGCGGTACCAGGCGCCCTGCACGCGCGTCTGGAAGTGCGATACGGGCGTGACGATGTAGGCCTGCTGCGGCTGCTGCACCACGGCCAGCGGGATCACCTGCTGCGCCATCTCCACGGGCTGGCCGCCCTCCTCCGCCACGCCCAGCGGCTGCACGCAGTGCTGCTGCGCGACCTGCTGCACGCCGCCCACCTGTTGCGTCAGCACCTGCTGGTGCTGCGACACCTGCGGCACCAGCATCTGCTGCTGCATGGCCTGCTGTTGCTGCGGCTGCTGTTGGTGGATCACCACGTGTCCGCCGCCGCCACCCATCTGCTGGTGCTGCTGCACCTGTACCTGCTGCACCTGTTGTTGTTGCTGCTGCTGCTGTTGCTGCACCTGTTGTGCCTGTTGCTGCGCCTGCTGTTGCGCCGCCTGTTGTTGCGCCTGTTGCTCTCGCTCCTGCTCCTCCTTCTTCTTAGCCTCGAGAGCGGCCTTCTTTGCATCCGCTTTCTCTTTCTCTTGCTGTATTCTGATAGGGTCTTTGTTCTTATCGTACGACATACATTTGCCACTACGGAACGGCACCATGTCTTTTGGTATATCCTGCTTTTTGGTCGCGAATTTTACGTGCGGGAATTGATCTTTCATGAAAGCTCGGAATGTGGAGTATCCCATCAGCTTTACTCCCGGCTCGAGAATCTCCCCATACTCTTTGTACGCCTCGAACAAGTGCTTCCGTGAGTCGCCGGAAATTATAACAGTCTTACTCGCCTTTTTGCCTCCGTCGCCGGCGGGTTGAAAATCTTTAGCTGAGTGAGCATGCTGTTTCAAGTATTCTTTAAGGAAATTCGTTGCATGTTTGTAGATGTCTAGAGTGAAAGTGTTGTATGGCTTCTTACCGACATTGCCGTGTATCCGAGGTGCAACGCCGTGTGTCATGACGTGTTGGCGAATCCGTTTTAGCTGATAATGAGTTACATTCTCTAGATATAAGAATGCTTCTAGGCAGACTTTTCTCCCTTGATACACATAACAGGCACGTAGTCTCCTTCTGACTTTATGGCGTGATGTTTCCGCCGGGTTCGCGAGACTCGCCATCGTAATGCCCATCAAGTACATATCATGTTCACTTTTGGTCAGTTCTGCAATATTTAATCTATGACGGTAGACAGCCTCTGGATTCAGTC
The DNA here is from genome assembly GCF_024362695.1 of Pectinophora gossypiella. Taxonomy (NCBI): domain Eukaryota; kingdom Metazoa; phylum Arthropoda; class Insecta; order Lepidoptera; family Gelechiidae; genus Pectinophora; species Pectinophora gossypiella. The sequence continues at coordinate 5,072,568 of NC_065405.1, forward strand.
CACGATAACAGTTATCTTTGCAGTCACATCCTCTTTTTAATCGTTCTTTTACCTGTAATTGAAAGCCACAAATAAATAGTTAAGAAATAACAATTTATACAAAATAACTTTTGAAATGAAAAGTAATTTCTACCTATGTCATTCGTAATATTACAAATTACTTTTCTATATACTAGTACAAATACCTACACACTTAAAAACTACCTGCAAAAATTGTGTGGCTCACAACACAAACCAGGTAGGTTGGAAACATGCTCACAAAGCATGAAATCACATCCTTAATTTAAAACATGGCCTGCATATGTTGTGACATGCACTTAGTGAAAGAAATAGAGGTATTTATATCTATAGGAAATGGGTCTCAATAGCGAAATTCCTTAAATAGTGCTACTTAATTATTATAATTAACTTCTTAAACCCAAATTCCCCTCCAAATGGCCATAGGCACAATCTACAAGAAAATAACATGTAGTTCCAAAAGTTACATCATTGCTTTTCTTTTTTAACTATAATTTTGTTGATGTTATTGTATTGTTATTGTGTAAAGTGTCCTTTTACAATAAATATATCTTTTTCTTTCTTTTATAATAAGTCTATTATCATCATCATAGCATAGCTGTGTCAGAGAAAAATTATTACATATGCACAACCTTAATATATATATCATCATCATCGTCAATTTAAGAGCCACACTCTTGTGTGTGCAGCATTTTCCATGCTACTTTTTTAGGGAAAAATAGGGCACTGGTTTCCCTCTTGCCTTCCGCCCATACATATATAAACCTTAATTACATATTACAAAGTCAAAACGGTTTAAAGAATACGATAACATAAGAAAGACTTTATTATTAGATATATCCAGAAACTGATATGTTGCAGGATGACTCTATGTCATTATTTTGACTGTAGTATTTTTAACATAAATGATATTGACAGAACTGACAACTATTTTGGCTATAAAATTTTATGATAAGAGAAGTATGTCAAGATAAAATGGAAACCCATAATCTGCTTTTAATGTTGTTTAGATTTTCTTTTTTTTTTATTTTCATAAAATTACTATTAATCTCCAGGAGCAGTGGGGTAGAGTATACTCAACAATATCACCTTTTCAGTTGATTGACAGGAAGCCTGTGCCCAAACTGGAATGAATATCCCCTATTAATATTTTCTTTACATACCTGTGTGGGATTATCCTCCAATTTGTTGTCAAAAACATCATCATCGCTGTCAGATTCTGGTTTCTTCTTTTTCTTTGTTACCACTTTCTTTTCTACTTTGGGCTTTGTTTCCACGTCCATGTCACCTGGCTCTGCCTCAACCGATTCAAACTCTATGTTGTAAGTTTGCTGCATGCCCTGCATGTTGGCATCTCCGTTTTCAACTTGTATAGTATGGCCCTGCCACAGGACCTGAAAAGTCATATGAAAATGTGTAAGTTAATTTGCACCAACTGTAAAGAGGGCTAAGTAATATCAACAGAGATTATTATACTTTTTATGTTACTCATTTAAAAAAGTAGGACCTTATGAGAACTTGACTCAGTTTCATAAGTTAATTGGCCAAACGAGTATAATTCCTAAATGGGCTAAAATTTTATTGTAGTTTGCTAAATGGGGGGTGTAAATAGGTTAAAAAAGGGTAACATACACATACTTGCTCCTGGTGGCCATTGTATGTATGCTGCTGCATACTCTGTGAGTTAGTCATCTCAAAGACAGAATGCTGGCCCATGACAGGCGTATGCCACTGCGCGCTCTCGCCGTACTCGGCGGCGCCGTTCTGGTCGGAAGGGATGGCTACGATGATGGCCTCCTTGCTATCCACGCTGCGTCGCTCCACCGACAGCAGCGAGTGCAGCACCTCGCTCGCCTCCTTCTCCGCCGGGTTCACCACTTCCATCTTCTCGAATGACATCCCGCCGCGAGCCGTCGCCAGCCCCGCTCGTTCCCCACGCTACAACCGATCGTTCACGTCCATCACATGTACCTATACGTGTATGTACAATGAACCCGCCCAGACCGCTCGCTTATTTTATTACATTTACACATCCCAAAGGATTATTAACGTGAAAACCGCGAGATAACTTTTCAAATTCATGTAAATAAACATAACAAAAATCGCGCAATTATTAACCTTAATCGCATTTTTTAAGTTTCATTATCGCATAGCGGATCGAACTCCCGTGGAATATTGGGCCATATAGTCATAGCAAAGAAAGAATGAAACTCACCTTTTTTACGTAAAATTTGAGGTTGTAATGCACTAAAATGTTTGCACACAGTCAATTATTCAATGTGTTTTATAATACTTCACTTTATTTTCATATTGCAGTCATAATTGAAGAGAAATTAACAAATATTTCACTGAATTCACGGAAGCAATATGGCGATACACTTTTCCGTGAACAAAATCGGAGGACGACGCCGAAGAACACGTCGTTAGTACAGTGCGCTGCCACCAGACAGCGCCAGTGTCACGTTTCCGTATCGACGCAAGCCACGGCAAGATTAGCGCCAATTTCAAAACGATAGTAAACTTTTCGCGAGAACAATGTAGCAAATTATAATTTGGTAAACTGAAATATTTATTAAAGTTTAAAAAAATATGTTGTTTATTTATTTATAATCTTTTGAATACAAAAGTCGAAATTATTTATATGCTTTAGTTTTTCTGCGACTCTGATTGTATAACGGTTTATCTAAATAATAATACCTAACAAAAGTCTAGTCTTTATTTATCGTACAACGAATCTTGATTTAATTTATGTTTTCATACAAATACCACTGATTAATAAATAATATTTCGTTGTTTGACCATTTTGACGTTTGTAAAAAGTAGTTTATTTGACTAGTTGTTCACAACCCCACTTCCGTTTGCAAAATTAGGGTAGAGCTTCTAATTATAGTCCCTACGGAAATAACATTTTTTAATTACCTTCATAACTACTACTCATTTACGTGACTTTTTTCAGAAAAATATATTTATTTTGTGAATTATGAGGGCTTAAAACTTCTTCTCCATCAATCCCTAATAAAGCAGCGTGGTGGAATACTTGTGCTCCATAAAATTAAGAAGAGGCCTGTGGTCATCATATGTATGGATTGCTTATGTGTGTTAATTTTTTTAAAGATTATATTTTATGATAACATAGTATTAATTAGATATTGTAGTAAAATTGTTTTACCTACTTATAATTGTATAACAGTTATTTTCTTGAAGACGTAACAACAAAAGTATAGCTTCTTAATTCATAATAAATAGCAAGTCTCCATGGGAGACTAATAGTCTTATACATAAATATATATATAGTATAATACAATATGAACAGCATTGTCGCCACGTCACTTGTAAGATTTCCTATTAGTTCTAGTCTTGCTCCATCTGCTTCGTACATGCTCGTTATACCTATTTTGGGTGAGGATTTTTAAATCCTCATAGAAATATACACGATGATAGCTCATGTGATAGAGCTAGCTATCAGAGCTTCCGATTTCGTGTGAAAACACAAAAATCATCAGATCCTGAGTTACACTACAATATGTCTCATTCAAAACATAAAAGTAGCTGAAGTTGTTTCTAAGCGGTTTTCGTTACGGTTTGTATACTGTGTATAGTATAAATATAAAGAATTAATATAGAACATTATTAAGAGGGTCCGCAGCGATGTGGAACAGGACTGAACATTAAACTGCTATGTTGGATCTGTTGGAATTTTTACAAAACAATGTATTTTACAGTCTAAACTAAATGTCAGAGGGGTCGAGCCCTGTACATTTTTATTTCCTTGGTACATCCGTGCGCTCATTTCCGAGGACGATGTCCTGATTCCACGCGATGCCCTCTATTTATATGCCTTTCCTAATCGTCTCGCATGTTAGCTGTAAATATATACCTATTTATGTTAATACTTATCTTCCCTTCCATTAATAATCATCATATTTCTTTAACATCATACCTACCTACTTACTAAGTTATAATAATTATTGTGTAATTCTGTATTTTTTTACAATTATACATCTGTTCATGAATAGGATGTATACAGGACCTTTTACCCTAAAGAAAAGACAAATTCAATACGTAAAAAAATGGCGCGAAATAGGTAGGTAGGTAGTACCTATTATTCGGTCCCAGTCCCAGCAGTGGTGCATTTGACAAAGGGCGGAAGGGTTATTGGTGTGTTTTATAAAACTAATTATTGTTTCATAATATAGTAATCAGTATTTACGTAGTAACGTTATTATTATTAGTGCTTTATTTCTGTCAGAATTAAAAAAAGAACAAGGTGTGCCTGTTGTGTGCTGGTTTTGCTGAGTAAAGTTGCCTTAGGTATATTATTTTCGATATAGCTGGAAGATTTATTTATATGTATAAATTTGGTATTATGCCTATAAAAGTGTAAGTAATGTAAGTACCTACCTATCTACTTAGGATTTATTTAAAAAGCGAATGAAAATGTGTATAAATGTAGGTATATTACCTACCTATTACAAGAACTCTGAACCATCATAGGTAGGTAGGTACCTTACTCTGCTTTTGTTTGTTGCTTATTTATCAGTTTTACTTTTCGTAGCCTAGGCAGGTACCTACTACCTATTTGTTTTGCTATAAAACACGTTTTAAGCATTTTACCTACACCTACACAATTACGCACTGCGTACTTACCTATGCAACGTGATTCAGACCAAAAAGTCTATTAAATTATAGTTAATCAATTAACTTACCAACAGCTGCGTCTAAGGCAAAACAGCTACTGCGTGATTTGACCACGGCTCCCGGCGATGGGCCATCAGGCCACTCCATCTTCTCCTCCATAGCCTTTGAAGCACTTCTTTTGAACTGCTCCAAGAAACTGTCTATTTGTGTCTCTATACTCGTCGGAGAATTAGCCATCGTTTTCCTCGAAACACCGAAAACAAACACACGACTCTAATCTCATCTATGAACACATTTCACTCTCTTCATGTCTGTTTCTGCTGTTTTTAGCGCTCAGCGTGGCTAAGCACTGACTAGGGTAATTCACATTGCGTAGTTATTCACTCTTCTTGTGCCAAAATCGTTCATCGACCCGAGTTTACGCACGATAATATCAAAGACCGCGGTCACCCGCGGGATATAAAAGAAACTACCTATTGGTTGGGCTGCAAAGTGAGTTTACTACGGATACCGTTATGCTATATACGGCATTGAAAATAAAGCGACACCCACCGACATCTATCGATCCTGTTGAACAGCTGATTTCTCGGTGTTGCCAACTATTAACTTTTGAAACTTATAATGCTGCTACGGTAGAAAATAAAAACGCACATAAATGTTTTTAAATTTAACGATGCTTAACTACTGGAATTTTGCTGTTGCTTAAACGTGAGTTAAATAGTGTCTTTTTGCTTTAATTGTGTATTAGCGTCGTTGCATGACTTATCTGTAGTATAGTACGCATGCGCTAATAGCAATGTGTGGGTAGGTGATGACGTTCGTCTGGTGGTGTGCGTGGGTATCGCGGCGAGGGGGTCGCGGTCGCCGGTCGCGCACGCTGCGTGCATTTGCCAGTACTGCGCGAGGAGCGCGTGTAGTTCGTGTTATTACTAGAGGTGACTGGAACTGTCACACACGACACTACACCCGGCCACATAATGTCAAGTGAGTTTAACATCTATTTACCATTTTACAATAATAAAAATCTGTACATTTTAATAGATTTAGTTTTTATTACACAAAGTAAGATAAAACGCAAAGGAACGGGAAAACAGTAAAACAGCGAGGAAATGATTTTATGTAAATCAGTTGACATTAACGCAACATACCAGAGGTTATCACAATAAAATTAGGGTAGAATTGTAAATATTAACATACCTATCGCCAAAATATTTCTTACTTTTCCACTATTTTTCTCCAATAAATAGTAAGAATGTGAAAAAATATACGGTCGAATTGAGAACCTCCTTTTATGAAGTCGGTTAAAAAATAGGAAAGTAAATCAATAGTAGAAATAGGTAGTTTATTTATAAAACTTTTATAACATGTAGGTACCTACCAAACTGTCCAATATTTGGTGATCTATCTAACAGATTAAGTAATTCTGAAATTCAGTAGGAGACAATTGTTAATGATCATGTAGGTTCCCGATCTGTAAGCCAAACATTTGTTAATTTAACGACGACAATTTAAAAAAGTGACATAAAAAGTTCCGTTAATATTCATAATTTATTAGACGGTACTTAACTTATTTATATGCACTTTTTAAATACGTACCTATTAATGCGAATTATTAAGATATAAATAAAAAAAATACTTTTCAAAGGCGAGATTCTCGACAGCCTTGAAAAGTATTCTGGTTTGGTTATTCTGGTCCAGCCGGCTCCATATATCTGACTATCATTGTTGACACCACAAACATAAACCAAACCGACACTTGTGTTATTTTGTCTACAAAATGTCACGAAAAATGAAGACCCGCTTATAATTTTTAAAGCGCGTTGTGGTTTTTGTGATGCCCAGTATGTTTTACAAAATCGTAAACGTAATGTACATCGGTATCATTAAGTACATTCATAAACATCGCGAGGTCTTATCGTCAGCGCATTGCGTTATCATTTGCTCTAATATCTGCTATAGTCTTGACCGTGGCGCTTGGTGCGTGACAAAGGCATTCTTTTTATTTTTAATTAACTTCAAGACAGATAGCTTCATTAGCAACAGTAGTTCAACGAGTATGACATACGATATTGTAATTGAGATAATGTTATTATTTAACGTGAGGCTATGGACGTGAGTGTGAGATGGTTGTGGTTTGGTATCAGATATTCAATACCAGCCACAAAGGTTCATCCGACCTGATTGCGGCTAATCTGGCGCCAATGATATACCTACCTACCATTGTGATACTCCAGCGCAATCAATATGTGCCGGTATAGAATATGTTTAAAAGTAGTAAGTAATAAAGCGTTTTATGAAATAAAATGTTCCTCACTGGCTTGCAGTCCTAAAATCGCGATGATGATCACTAATAGGTATACCTTCAAAAATTGTGTGCGTCAAGCTAGCGGCCTCAAAAAAAAAATGGGCACGAAAAAATAATTTGACCATACCAAAAAATAGTACTCTTATTGAAAAAAATAGTACCTGTTGTAAAAAAATTAGTACCATCACGGTTCTGGATTTATAGCCATGTTTTATTGCACTTGCTAGCTTGACGGTGAGCGAAATTTGGCGAGAGTTAACGACAAGGTCTTTCGCTTTGATTTAAACGCCAAAAAATAGTATCGAAATAGTACTCACCCCCTGCAAAATACCGAAAGTAGTACTTCAACGGTTCCAAAGTTATAAAGGCAGTTCTTTGATCCCGCTAGCTTGACGTTTTGAAAATACCTATTATCTGGGGAACGCTTGCATACTTCAGTTTGTAACTAATGTCAATAAACTCGTATGAAATAGTACTCCCTACCATCATAATTTTGATCCGATTCTCTTTGTAGAAATGTTAAAAAATCATCATAACCTATGCCATACATTTGTTGTTGATACAGTCACGTAGACAATTACATAACCTCACAATTTATTCGTAAGTATTGCCATTTTGGAGGTCTACCCTACCATTTCTTTGCACTTCAGTGCTGCTATTACAAAAAAATCCTATTGCATACACCCATATGCACTAATTTTAATAGAAAATGGCTGCATGGGTCTAGTTCTTATCGAAAACAATCTGTGATTTTAATACATCATAATACATTTTTAATCTGCTGTTTTATTTTATAATTTATACCTTCATGTTGAATTTGTTACGGATCGAAGTGTTTGTTAATAAACAATTTGCAGTATTTGTAGAATAACTCAAAGAGTTTCAACAATGATATTACTTTCATCTAACAACCCTGGCACGTCACCAATTTTTACCCAAAAATGGGGAAAAATACTGTGTGCGTCAAGCTAGCGGCCTCAAAAAAAAAATGGGCACGAAAAAATAATTTGACCATACCAAAAAATAGTACTCTTATTGAAAAAAATAGTACCTGTTGTAAAAAAATTAGTACCATCACGGTTCTGGATTTATAGCCATGTTTTATTGCACTTGCTAGCTTGACGGTGAGCGAAATTTGGCGAGAGTTAACGACAAGGTCTTTCGCTTTGATTTAAACGCCAAAAAATAGTACCGAAATAGTACTCACCCCCTGCAAAGTACCGAAAGTAGTACTTCAACGGTTCCAAAGTTATAAAGGCAGTTCTTTGATCCCGCTAGCTTGACGTTTTGAAAATACCTATTATCTGGGGAACGCTTGCATACTTCAGTATGTAACTAATGTCAATAAACTCGTATGAAATAGTACTCCCTACCATCATAATTTTGATCCGATTCTCTTTGTAGAAATGTTAAAAAATCATCATAACCTATGCCATACATTTGTTGTTGATACAGTCACGTAGACAATTACATAACCTCACAATTTATTCGTAAGTATTGCCATTTTGGAGGTCTACCCTACCATTTCTTTGCACTTCAGTGCTGCTATACAAAAAAATCCTATTGCATACACCCATATGCACTAATTTTAATAGAAAATGGCTGCATGGGTCTAGTTCTTATCGAAAACAATCTGTGATTTTAATACATCATAATACATTTTAAATCTGCTGTTTTATTTTATAATTTATACCTTCATGTTGAATTTGTTACGGATCGAAGTGTTTGTTAATAAACAATTTGCAGTATTTGTAGAATAACTCAAAGAGTTTCAACAATGATATTACTTTCATCTAACAACCCTGGCACTTCACCAATTTTTACCCAAAAATGGGGAAAAATACTGAAATCTGACAACATTCTTGACCATGTGTAATAATTTTGTTCGCGACTGTACTTGTCTTGATAAATGTATGACATAGGTTATAATGACTTTTTGACATATTTCTACAAAGAGAATCAGGTCCAAATTATGATGGTAGGGAGTACTATTTCATACGAGTTTATTGACATTAGTTACAAACTGAAGTATGCAAGCATTCCCCAGATAATAGGTATTTTCAAAACGTCAAGCTAGCGGGATCAAAGAACTACCTTTATAACTTTGGAACCGTTAAAGTACTACTTTCGGTATTTTGCAGGGGGTGAGTACTATTTCGATACTATTTTTTGGCGTTTAAATCAAAGCGAAAGACCTTGTCGTTAACTCTCGCCAAATTTCGCTCACCGTCAAGCTAGCAAGTGCAATAAAACATGGCTATAAATCCAGAACCGTGATGGTACTAATTTTTTTACAACAGGTACTATTTTTTTCAATAAGAGTACTATTTTTTGGTATGGTCAAATTATTTTTTCGTGCCCATTTTTTTTTTGAGGCCGCTAGCTTGACGCACACAAAATACTGAAATCTGACAACATTCTTGACCATGTGTAATAATTTTGTTCGCGACTGTACTTGTCTTGATAAATGTATGACATAGGTTATAATGACTTTTTGACATATTTCTACAAAGAGAATCAGGTCCAAATTATGATGGTAGGGAGTACTATTTCATACGAGTTTATTGACATTAGTTACAAACTGAAGTATGCAAGCATTCCCCAGATAATAGGTATTTTCAAAACGTCAAGCTAGCGGGATCAAAGAACTACCTTTATAACTTTGGAACCGTTGAAGTACTACTTTCGGTATTTTGCAGGGGGTGAGTACTATTTCGATACTATTTTTTGGCGTTTAAATCAAAGCGAAAGACCTTGTCGTTAACTCTCGCCAAATTTCGCTCACCGTCAAGCTAGCAAGTGCAATAAAACATGGCTATAAATCCAGAACCGTGATGGTACTAATTTTTTTACAACAGGTACTATTTTTTTCAATAAGAGTACTATTTTTTGGTATGGTCAAATAATTTTTTCGTGCCCATTTTTTTTTTGAGGCCGCTAGCTTGACGCACACCAAAAATTTGGAAAACCAATTTATAATTCTTTTATATTTCAGTTTGACTTAGTAGACAAACAGCTACCTAGTCATAAAAATACTGCTATTTCTAAACAAAACTGCATTTGCTTAATTTTCACTATTTTTAATAGTAAAAAACAGCTCTTTAGCGTGAGCTACATGTGGATCTTTACCTAGTAGTAAAAACTTGGAAAGCGTGGATCACGAAAGCCTGTATAATTAGATTTCTTTTATTTTAGTTTGCATGATCGTAGAAAAAAGATCAACATGACTGCATTCCTTTATTCCGTTAAGCGGTCGACTGCCCGCGTGGTTCCATCCCGCCAGACTGGCCGCACCTAAATAGAAACCACAGGGACATTGCTCCCGCGCCGCGTCTGATCCTGCGTCAACCTCTGAAGTGCCTTATTCGGGTGCCTTTCATACGATTCATCGTGTTCAATTATATTAAACTTCCGTTTGAAATATTTCTTTTGCTGAAGATCTTAAAAAAAACATTTTATAGATCTGGAGATGAGGATACTGAAACTTTCACAAGTTTTATTATTCTTTCTTCATGTTACTTATTGTTCCCGTTATTATCTACAAATCTGCAGTGCTACAGGGTAGAAAAGTACCTCTTACGTATCCCTAACATCAGCTTCAAATGATAAGGGACGATTTTAGCTTCGGCCTTTAAATATGATAAAAAATGTGCAATATAAAAATCTTTTTAGTATAAGATCGTATTATATTAACCGGTCAATAATTATTTGTAGTGAATCGAGTTGCCTCCGCGTGTGTTGCTTGAAACGAGGACGGAGTAACCGAGTTCCGAGGCTTAAACTTATAACAAAACATCAGCTCATGACTATATTCCCAATTGGGCTAGTCAGGTACATCACAAGATAAACTGAGTATCCACGCTTTAACAAACTTTTACCCGCCATAAAATAATATTTACTTTGCTAGCTTATATATTGCGCAAACCTTGCCAGAAGATACGTTAAAAATATTGATGTCTCGTAAACGTAAAGAAAACAAACATCCAGTTGATGCAGATGCGGCACTAAAACTTGACCTCGAACGATGATGGCATTTCCTCGCCTGGATATTTCTGGACGCGTGGATTGCCATTTCTTTAAAGTCTAATGATAAAGTCAAAATAGTATCTGTCGCGATATTGAAACATTTTGACCACGTATCTAAGTTTGGTAATGGTTTGGCATTTAGGATTGTTTATTGTGATACGTCATCATCGCATTGGCACAAGTAGGTGTGGAAAGAAAAGTTGGATCATCGGTTTAATTGTGGAATAGAGGCGTCAACATGCCCGGCGCAGCATATCTGCCGCTATCCAGTGGTTTTATTTTCACTTTTATTTGTGTCGCGCTATTTCGGAACAGAACGTGCGGCACTTGTCTATTACACAGCAGCACATATGATGGCCCGCGCACGCTGGACGCCGGGAGTGGGAGCTATTCATGTCTGTAGGAATATGTATTCATGATTTAAAATATCTAACATGCTCGCTCATTATTTTACCCTGCTGGCGTAAATTTTGTAGAAAGACACAATAATTTGCGACTTGTAATCAATTACTCTTCATGGCAGCGAACTCAGTCGACACAAAAGACAGCAACAAATAACTTTTATTTCTTTCCTCCAAGATTGAACGTGCACACGTGTCAATATTGACAAAGACTGTACAACGTAGGTACATCTAACAGAGTAGATGTGGCGCCAATTCTGGTGCACGTGCCAATAACATCCTACGTAAAAGCACAGCGTAATTCTCAAGAGGAACAAACTGCGCATTTCCAGAGACCTTTTTACGACAGAGCACCCACATCCTATACGTCCAGTGTAACCATCTTAAAATACTGATTTGCGTAATCTTCCCAACCCTGATTTCCAGCTATTTTAGTAATTTACGTCGTTGGCACTTACAAGTTGTGATTTGATTGGGTTTGGTCGTAAATAAATTAAACACACAAAAATAATGCTGATTCCTTACACTGAATAAACATGACGCCACGGAGATGCCAACTAACAATTTCATAGAATAAATCATGCCACTTTGTTACAATACGATGTCTAGGAGGATAGAAGTGAACATGTGAATGATACAAATAACTTTGTACATTGTACGTTTAATGAGAGCACTATAAGTATTACTTGTTTTTACTAGTTTTCTGTGTTGCTGATTTCTTCATATTTCGTCTTCAGATAGAGCATGGGTGACGTTGGCGACCAACGATTCGTACGGTCTAGGAGCGCTGGTGCTGGCTCATTCTTTGCGCCGCGCCAGCTCCTCCTACCCTGCAGTTGTACTCATCACACCTTCGGTCACTGAAGCTATGAGGTATTGTTTCTAACAACAAAAGGTGCTACAGTTTGAGAATGTTGAGATCAGGCCATGGGAGCCTACCGCTGTAAGACGCCATAATAAAGTCAAATAACCTTATAATATTCCCATTGGAGTTGTCGAATTCCGAATGAAATACGATAATCCTTTTGCCACTGTCTCGTGTACCTTGTGTGCACTATAACATCGAAAATATTTGACAAAACAAAACCATGTTTGCGTATCTGCTTACATACTAGTGGATATGAATGTTTACTTACTGTGTAAATGAATTAACTGACTGATGACTCATGCAAGATGCAACAGTCGTGAAACGTTAGATAACAGCCTGTCGAAGAATTCCGCCTGTCTCGTAATATTTTTTGGTGAAACGTTCATCCCCTATCTTACTATCGTTAAAGGGTGTGTAATTATTGTACCATTGTTTGGAAACTGAACGCTTAGTTGAACTCTGGCTCTTGGACTTGACAATTTGTCGTGGTGTTCGATAACAACGTAGCACCGTCTGCGACGTGAATTAATGTGTTATTATACCTAGATATAAAGCATATACAAACACACACACACACACAAAGAAGTTAGCTGTGCTGGACTTCACAGTTTATTGCTAAGTATGTAGCGCGTTATCATCGAGTATTATGTCTCGCTTTCTCCAGAAATCGTCTAAGCGCAGTGTTCGCGGAGGTGATAACAGTGGATGTCCTGGACTCACGAGACGCCGCACATTTGGCCCTGCTGCAGCGGCCTGAACTAGGCATCACCTTCACAAAGATCCACTGCTGGACCCTCACGCAATATCAAAAATGCGTCTTCCTTGACGCCGATACATTGGTAAGTTGATTTGTCATTAATTTGGGGTCCACATATCGCATCGATTCATGACGTGAAGACATTTTGGCTGGCTCATAAGTTACGTTACGTTTTTAAGACAATGGAACAAGAAAAATGGTAAGAGTATGATGCAAAGTCGATGTAGTAAATGATTAAAATTCTATCACATCGATCGATCATAACGACTTAACGTAAATTCAATCACATTCTTGAGCTGTTTTGAAGATAATTGGAGATATTTCAGTTAACAGTATCAGACTAACTAGTGTGTGACATCAGAGGTTTGCTTTTGCTCGCTTTATCTTAGTCGTAATCTATTACGTAGTGGCGGCAGCAAAAATAGAATCTAATAATAAATATAATAAATCGCACTACATAGCAAGATTGAAGATTGGAACGAAAAACATTACATGTGATTAAATTCTTTGAATACTTTTTTATTTCAAAATGTGCGATTGACTTTAAAATATTATAAGTAAGTAACTTATTCCTCTCATTCAATAACCGTTAATCTAGTTGCCTTACCGAGCAAGAAGTCAGAGTATATAAAAAGAGAACAGAGGACAGAGATAAGCCCGCCATAAGGCCGCCATTTGCCATGTACTTAGTTAAAGAGACTTTTTGTAATTATTTCTTTTTATTTTGGTGCAATAAAGTGTATTTGTATTGTATTGTAGATAAGATGAGAGAGATATATCACTCTTCAGAATAAGATAGTCACGTTACACTTTGGTATTAAAATCTGAACTTTCCTTTCTGACTAGATTAAAAATTCTTTGAAAATAGTTGTTAGTCTGGTTGTTTTATGCAACAAAGATTTTGTGGCTACTTATTTTAATGAGTGATCTATCTCTCTCTTAGATTCTCTTCTTTCTCTATATGGGCTTAAGTTTTGTCCTGTATCCGTACCGGCGTAGTCTCACCCTTACTATAAAATATTCACACAAAACAAGAATGTATGTGTCATTTTTATGTCCGTACTTCTCTCGGCGAGTTTATTCGTGTAGTCAGTTCTTATACCAAGTCATGTATAGGGGTCATGTTACTTTCAATTGATTAAAAATTAGCCGCCGCCCGCGACGTCTACGGGTGTAGGTACCTAATGTCTGACTATTCTCTTATCTCAATATAACATTACGTCCCATTCTGTTAGGAAATTAGTAAAGATGATATTTACTATCGTTGTGTGTGTCAACTGTGTGCATGATGCGTGAGAGTATTTAATTTAGTACGACCAAAAAAAAATATTCTTATCTTTATAGTAGATAGCTTATTTATAGCTGCCAAATATTTTATTTGAGTATACCGACCTACGTAGGTATGCTAGGCACACGTTTTCAAACAGTTTTAAGTGTGACAGTAACGTGAACTGACCTATGGTTCTGGTTTAATCTTTCAATTTACAGTTCGAAGTGCTAGTGCATGTATTCAACGATTGTATACGATAAGAAAGTCAATGCTACCGGATGTGTCCGCTATAGTAACCCGAGATGACGAGCTGCATAACCGTGGCCCAAATACTTGTCCCGACAATTTTGGACGGCCTCCAAATTAAACACTTTATCTACATTTTTCTTTCAAACACCACCGACTGGCGAGTATACACACGGCACCCATAAAACAACGATGGCGAAGTTTACCGTTGATCCTCTAAAAATCTATAATTACCTATTGATTAGATAATTAGCTACACTTATCATGACATTACATAAGCTCGGAATTCAATTTCGGCACAAATAATAAACAAGGAGATAGTGTTTCGGTAGAACCCATTCATTTTGCAAGTTAGGTATGTTTTATCGCAGGTTATTGTGTGTCAATTCTGCCTTTATCCGAGTTCAGATAAAGCGTTGTTGATAATTTCGCTTTTATTTGAAAGGTACGTAGAGTGTATTGAAGTATAATGGCTTAGATTCTTTTATCTTTTTGCAAAAATAATCAAGTATTTTGACGCCAGATACGTAGCGCTCACGCATCATATAAGTCTCTAATGGTATTCTTTAGCAGAATGAAATGGTTTCCTGTCAGGTGAACGCTAACCATGATCATAGCATGAGTCATAATCATAAAGTATATCGATACAATTTATAAAAGACCAACGGGATTATTTGAGATTGTTCTGAATATTGAAATTCAGTGAACCGAAGTGAATCGCAAGATGTGATGTGATAATGCTTCTTAGCGTTCATAGATTTTTTGGGAATACTTACCGGCAATTCAAAAAATAAATGAAATGAATCTCCCTCCTCCCATTCCTCTTTCCATTGAATGATTGAAAAAATCAATCATTCAATGGAAAGAGGAATGGGAGGCCTTTGCCCAACAGTGGGATCTTGTAGGCTAGATTAGATTAGACTCACCGGCAATTCAAAAGAACTCATAGATGATCCCGGCCTACTCACGGGTTTTCCCAAATGAATTACCCTATATATCTCACTTTCAAAAATTTGTGTATCATTTTCGTTCTCCACGTCGTCCAAAACTAATTTAACCTTACCTCACCTAGTTAGGTATGTCGTTTGGTCGTTTGGAGTGCATACTTTCCCCAGATTTCCAGAATTGATTTAACCGTACCTAATCCAACCCAACCACACAACACATTTCGAGTGCCTCCGCTCTCCAAATGACCCAAAACTGACATAATCGAAGCCAACCAGATATCAATAGAAGCGTCACCTCTCCCCAGATCGTCCAAAACTGTGATGAGTTGTTCGACCGGGAAGAGTTGTCAGCTGCCCCCGACGTTGGCTGGCCCGACTGCTTTAACTCTGGAGTCTTCGTGTTCGCGCCTTCCAACGAGACCTACTCCAGGCTGATCACCTTCGCGCAGGAACGCGGCAGCTTCGATGGTATGGGAATTTTATTTGTACCTTACAGCTCACGATATCGTCCGTATAGATTTCTGGTTTCGCGGTTTAGGCGTGAAAAGGTATCAGACAGATAGTTAAGTTTCGCTTTTATAATATTGGTATGGCATCATAGGCACCTATAGGTAGGTAGTTACTCACCGAGATAGATATGCTCGTGTAACGTAACGTAACAGTATACTCACATATACGTATGTGCTGCGATAGCTCGACGAACTACAGTACAATAACTATGACAATTTGTAATATGGATAAAAGCCAAACAATTTTAAAGATTGTAAATACATTCAAACTTTTACACTACGACGCAACGAAGCTAATTTGAATAAGCGAAATCAACCTTGTTATGAATCAGTACAAGCTTAACCAGTTTTATTTGACAAAACTTTCATTGCAGATACTAGTAATTATTTCTAACTATGCTAATCAATGATCGACATAATGAATTATAATCATGAAATTTACCAATTTTAGAAGAGGCCAAAGGTATTAATAATTTGAAATACTGCTTTAAAGCTGCAATATACGTCACGTTAGGTTTTTTCGCCCGAGACCCTTATCAGAGACGCTGATTTGATTATTCAAACGCGCACGTTTGTTCCCACAAATCTTGGTACCTAACCATCTTTCGATAGTCGAATCGTGTTAGATGCTTCCTCGATTCGATTGCCATATGATAAAGGCACAATGGGTAATTAACCCATATACATGCGTATAATTTTCTTCACCAGGCGGTGACCAAGGTCTTCTCAACTCGTTCTTCTCGGATTGGGCGCGCGGAGATATCAGCAAGCACCTTCCATTCCTCTACAACGTCACGTCTGCTGCCTTCTACTCATACCTGCCTGCGTTGAAACAGTAAGTACATGCCGGGAGAAGAATAATACTGGTTTAATGACAATGACATAAATTCGGATATAGTATGAGCGCGAATTATCCTGCTGTGAAAGTTAAAATGCTCTCAACTTTGTCTATAAATTTTTTGTAGCATTGTTCCAATGTTAGTCATCTGCAGACATTAAATAGTGAAAATGTGGGATGTAATGCGTCATAGATTATTTTGCCTCATCAACCTATTCCTGTTCTTTCCTGTTTCCTTCTGAAACTTGACCCGATTCAAGCATGCAAACGCTCATGTCGTCATATTGACCGCATGGAAATTTGTCGTCGATTTATTTTTGAATGGTTGTCAATCATTTACGAATGTCTAGGAGGGCTCCGACGATGATAATTATATTAATATCTGCTGTAATTATAATTACCTTCCTTCAAAATAGGTATTTTTAACTTTTGTGGCACCGGTCTGGTGGAGATCTAACTTTTTGATTATGTATCGTTCCCGTTTTGATTTTTGATTTTCTTGTGTCTGTAGTAGCTACAGGTTTATTGTACCGTCAACTCTTACTATTTCCAGTTACGGACAGGATCTGAAGATCATCCACTTTATCGGTGCCGCCAAGCCTTGGCTGCAACAGTTCAACTGGGAGTCTCGGTCGGTAGATGCGCCGGAGCACCTCCGCGAGTTCTTGCAACTATGGTGGGACCTCTTCGTTGGTCAAGTCCACTCGCAACTCGACACTGCTATGGTAAGTTGATTTTATCGTATCAACTATCAGAATTTAAATTTTATAAGAACCTACATTATGTACATTTGTGATCAGATCAGAACAAAAAATTAAAGTGAGTTATAACTTTATAAGTTACTGCACCTATCATGTATTCTGCTAATAATTATAAATCTGTCTGCTATTTGGTCAGCTATTTGGTAACTTATATCCCGAGCCATTACAATAAGAGTTCAATTTCAAGTATCAGTTCCATCCTCAATGAAATAGATACGTAGTGGTTTCTCCAGTTCATAATCTCAACCGCAGACACTTGCGGGTTTGTCACAGTACTAGTAAATCAATCCATTTTCTTATGAACCTCTGATCTGAACACTGCGATATGTTTTCCAAGCATTCAAAACAGGATTCAAATGTTGCAGAGGTGAGAATTTTGATGAAATGTAATGTTTTACTACACAGTCCCGTCTTAGTTTGTTGCAAGTTTTCCAGAGTCTGATTTAGTGTTATGAATTTTGAGTTTGACGTTGTACGCTTGTGAATAATACACACAGTTTGACCCTTGAGTGACTAAAATATATTCCGCTTGCACTCCGATGCTTGTGCACCTCTGCTATTTGTTGCACCTAGCACTTTAAGCACTTTAGACTGAAAGCAAACTGTTTCTCCAAAATACTAACATTTCTAACCAAGTCTGGCTCTCGGCTGATCATTGCACGATCTTTCAAATTTCTTAGGTTCGGGGATATGGAGTAGATGGTGTTGGTATTTTGGTGAAATAGTCACCGCGGTAACTGAATAAACATACTCTTGAATATGAAAATTAAATCATAAAATAGATGTGATTGTTAAGCAATGTCTAAGCGAGCTTTCGTAACTTTAAGGTTTTTATAGTCTTAAATTATGAAATGTTTGTCATCTTTGTATGTTTGTTTAGTGACGCCATGTTGTTATTTGTATATACTAGAAAACTAACAATCGCTTGGACTAAGCAATTAGCACTGTTTGAACATTCGTGTTTGAAGCTTGGTTCAAGTGTTTGTTTGCATGCTTGCCACTGAGCTTTTTTGTACCTTCGACCGGTAGGGTTTGGCCGTGGAGGTAGAGGAAGCTCCTCCGGAGACCCCTCCCCCAGAGGTTTCCCCGGAAGATACGCAGCGCCACTATGAACCAATAGTAGATCCAGAGTCCGAATTCCCTTGGCATCACCCCGAAGCTCAAACAGAAGATACGAATAACCCAGCAGAGCAAGTAGACTTATCACAGATACATGATCCTTGGCAGAATTATAGAGGAAATATTCCTCCAATGAGTGATTATTCTTATCAGCACTCGCATTCTGGAGGTGTGCAGAATGAGGAAGAAATTAGAAAGTATGCGTGGGAATATCAGTCTCCGCACCAGGATTATAACCGTCCCACTTCTGTTCACGACGAACAACATGTTTGGCACCAGCCTCAACCACACAATGAACATTATCAACACTGGGAGCACACTCACCAAGAACACCATCACCACACGGAACATAAATGGCAGCATCTTTCGCAACGATCTGATCAAAACCGTCGTCATTCAGACTTTCATCAACCACACGAGCATCATGTATGGCAGCGTCATTCACAATATGACTACCATTCACAACATGATCACCATTCACAACACGATCACCATTCTCAACACGATCACCATTCACACCACGATCACCATTCACACCACGATCACCATTCACAACATGAACAATCTCACCACCACGAGCCTCATCATCATCGAAAACAATCGCACGATCATTTCCCTACACAAAGCAATCAATCACAAAACCCTGCCAATCAATCATATCATCAAGATCATAATTCCCAAAGTGTCCAAAATCATTACGATCATAAAGATCATGTCCACCCTGCCCCTCAACGCATGGCTAGCGATCACTTACAAAAACATTCCGAACACAGGTCAGACCATCAAGAACACGGATACAAACACTTGAACCAATTAATCCGACCGATAGTAGAACACCTGTACTACGTGCACCTGGATCATAACAGGCGGTCTCGTCGCAGCCGCAGGGTCAATCCGCACGTATACTCAAATGGAATGAATGGACATATATCCGAATCCGAGAGTGAGGACGAAGAGTTTGTGATACCGAGACACCCGTACGACGGTTTCTACTTGAGGCACAGGTCGACTATAGACCCTCGCGGCCGCAAGATATGCACGCATGAGATCCCTCCCACTCCGTCGCCTACTCCGACCGCGACGCCTGAACTCACCTCGAGAAGCCTCACACCTGCTTCCGAGGACTTTGACACAGCAAGTGAATGCGAAGATCTAGATGTAAGTTACTCCTTCAACATTCACACGAGGTATAGGTATACAATTCTGATCGTAAAAGGTAAAAGTACAATTTAATAAGAGTGCTCGTAAAGTCACATTGTTAGCTAATCGAGACCCCGAATGTAGCTCGCTTTGTTTGCATGCTTGTGCCTACCGCACGTACTTATAATATTAATAACTAGCAGTTTGCATTAACAATACTGATACTTCCTTTTAAGATTAAGAGACACGATAGACAATAAGTTTATTGCTATTGCGGGAGTTAAGTTTTAGTCGATAATATTTTGAAATGTCCACCTGCCTATTTCAGAGTGGCGTGGCGGGAAACCTTGCCCGCGTGGTACCCGGCTCCAGCGGCTATCAGAGGGAAGCTATTGACGAGCTAACTCGTCGCCAGGGCTGGGAGGCAGGCAATATCGACTACATGGGTGCTGATTCCTTCGACAATATCTGGGCAAAGATTTCTCAAACATTGAATCAGCCTCGCACGTCGCCGCCTAAGCAACCGTCACCGCCTAAAGAGCCGTCACCTCCAAAAGAGCAGGCTCCGGCACCTGTGGCCCCGGTACCGGCACCTGAATCCCCCGCGCCTGCACCTGCGGCTTCGGCCCCGGCCCCTGAAGCCTCGGCCCCGGCCTCTGAAGCCCCGGCACCGACCCCAGCACCCGCAGACCCGACCCCGGTCCCTGAAGCCCCGGCCCCGACCCTAGCGCCCGCGGTTTCGGCTCCAGCCCCTGAAGCCCCGGTCCCGGCTCCAGCCCCGGCTCCAGCCCCTGAAGCCCCAGCCCCGGCTCCAGCCCCTGAAGCCCCAGCCCCGGCTCCAGCCCCTGAAGCCCCGGCGCCCGCGGCCCCGGCCCCGACTCCAGCGCCCGCGGCCCCGGCTCCAGCCCCAGAAGCCCCAGCCCCGGCCCCAGAGCCCGCGGCTTTGACCCCTGCCCCTGTCCCCGCGGCAGAGGCAGCACCTGTAGTTCCTACCCCCGCGCCAGCGGCGGCGCCAGCCCCCGCACCAGTAGAGAGTGCACCCGCGCCCGCTCCTGAGGCGCCTAAAACGGAAGGTCCCGCAGCCGCTGCCCCCGCAGAAGCGACTAAACCAGCAGCCTCCGCGGAACCCGCGCCAGCTCAGGCACCTAAAGAAAAGACTGAAACTCAAGTGCCGCCAACCCCGCCGGCGACTCCTAAATCGCCTTCAGAATCGTCGTCGCCAGTAACCGAAGCACCTCCTACACTAGAAGCGGCGAAAGACACAAGCGCCCCTGTGGAAGCACCGAAGACAGCGGCAGCCCCCACATCGCCTGTGGCCGCTGCCGCTGCGCCCGCAGCGACGCCGGAGAAGCCCCTGGACTCATCCGCGGCGACGGGCGCGTCCACGGACAGCCCGCCGCTGGCCCACACGCCGTCCAAGGAGGACGCCCCCGCCGCACCCGCTGCCAAATGTAAGTAATTTGACTTAACCCGCCGGCGACGGCTAACAGCTTTGCACTGTCACTCTCACCGAGTTCATTTTGCCGTTTTCTTAAGTCTTGTACTAATATTCTATAGATTACTCGCATCGATCCTGCGCGATCCGAGATATGAAACCATCGTCTCGCAGTCGCGTAGGATATGATGTCTTCCACATGTTTTATTTGTGCCGTTTTGTGATGTTTTGGTTTTTATGATAATTTTCTGAGCATAAGTTACAAAATTCGTTGTTATTTCACCCAGCTACCGAGGAGGCAGCACAAGAGACGCGGCTTTGATAGATCAGGTAATGAAGTTTTGCTACTTGGACCCAACGCAATTTCGTATTTAGTTGACGGGTTTTGGTGGAGGAATTATTATATGTGTAGGTACTTGGTTTTAATCCTTTAGAGCTTTCCGTGTCTTTTCTGTCTTATTTATTATGGTTAAAAATGGTGACACCTCAGAATTGATGGCACTGGTGGAGAGTATGTTGGTCCTCCTGTAATATGTCTGTCGGTCTATGGATGTCCTGTGATAAATAAAGCTATTTAACGTGCGGATGTTGGGTTGCGTCCAAGTAGATGCTGTATGTAGGATCGTCTGTACTCATTACGCTATTTCTGGAACGTGGAAGGAATTTCAAATTAAATCGAGATGTTAATACAGCTGAATGAGTGTTATGACGACATTGCAGTGACCTTTGCTCAGGCACTGTACTGTTCAGAGATTATTTTGTATGCGCACGCCTCCGTGGAGCACTTAAGAGAGATTGCTGTGGATTCAAACTGCAGCAATCTCAATATTTTATGTTTTGTTTTAAGCTTTACATGTCGTTTCACACAATACAAGGAACATTATTCAACGCTTATGTAGTATTTTGCCAAGTATACCCTTAAACCGAGAATACAACAAGTTAATACGTCGTTAGGAATATGCATCATTGTGACTCATACGATCAATTTCAGATTTCATTATAACGATATTCATCACAGAATGGATCATCAATGCAATAATATTCCTTGAAATAATTTAGGCTTCGGTTCTATGCTAAACTGACACCGTCTAACTTTCCGCTTGCATTTTCGAGTTAACCATGTAGTTCTGTTTTCCCTCGACTTTGTTCCAGGCCCTAACCGAGCTTGCTCTCTAATGTGACCGCCATACTAACGCCACGTGTAATCGGCCGAGATTAAGGCGGGAATGTTGGTATTGTAGCGGAGGAGCGGCGCAAGCCCGCGGGCAAGCTGCGGCTGAGCCCGCCCCCGGCCGCGGCGCCGCCGCTGCCCACGCCCGACTCCGAACTCGAGGATGCGGCCGCGCTCGCCAGTAGCATCATCGCGGGCGAACTGGCCGCCGCCGTCACCGCTGCCTCGCCGGCCGACCCCGCCACGCCGCAGCCGCCGCTCGACGACAAGCGCCTCTCGGCGGAAGCGCCTGAAATGCCCTCGCCCCCGGTCTCGCTGGCACAGATCGGCGTTAAACCTAAGGGGAAGCCCACTACCGCCGCACAAATAGAATCCTCCGTGTCGGAGAAGGTGCAGCCGCAGCCTGCGGCGCCGGCGACCCCCACAGCTGCGGCGCCTGCTACCCCCACGGCTGCGGCTCCCGCGACCCCCACGTCACCCACGGCCGCCGCCCCCGCGACCCCCACGTCACCCACGGCCGCCGCTCCCGCGACCCCCACGTCGCCCACGGCTGCCGCCCCCGCCACCCCCACGTCGCCGGATCCGAGCACACCCTGCGAGGCACCCAAGAAAAAGGTGGTCAAGAAGGTAGTAAAGAAGGACGGAGGGGCGAGCGGCGACGCGGCCACGCCGGTGCCGCCGCCGCGCAAGAAGGAAAAGAAACCCAAAGAAAAGTGAGCGCCCGCGCCGCTCCGCGAGTCATCTGTGCCATAACTGTAGCCTCTCATATTTACTTTTATGTCTATTTAATTTTCAACCATGCTTTTTGTGCTGTATAATCCGATATGTTAGAATTAATTATTATTTTTATTTTATAACGAAGCATCACACGTGTCCACTGTCGTATTTATAGAAATGAAATGGAATTGTGTATAATTTATTTTTTGTAAGAACTGTACCATTTTTGTCGCTATGATTTGGCTTACCTATTGTTTTTTAAAAAATGTTTACCAAAGGATGCAATGTATTTATAAAAAAGAAATTAAGTTTTTATGTAATTTTTGTATTAAAAGTCTATTTTTGGATTTGGTTCTTTGTTTTATTTTCATAGATACATAGGATGTTTCACAAGATACTTCTAAAATCAACTAGAAGATTATAGGCACCAAATAGAAGTTCATGACACATGGATTATGATCCAAAGGTCCTACCTACTGACCCGAACTGGTAGATTTAATTCTGAAATTACAAATTATATTTATGGTAGATGAGAAGAGAATCCATAATATTTGACTGTAACCTACTCGAATAATTCACAATATTCGATGTTCAAAAAATAAAGAGCAAAAAAGTGTTCTCTCCGGCGGGGAATCGAACCCCGGTCTCCCGCGTGACAGGCGGGGATACTGACCACTATACTACCGAAGACATGCATTATGTGTTGAAATTATGCATTGGATCAAAATTGTATGATATAAATAAAATTTTATTTAATTAATGGTAAATACAAATCTAATAATTATATTAAATTTGTAATCGTAACGAATAATTATAACAATAGTAACATGTACGTATTTTATTTGCCTAAATCTATAAAAATATATTTACTGCCGTAGAACGCCATCTAGTAGCCGTCGATAAAAGCTAACGGTGGATGTTCGTACGCCATGACAGTATGTGTCAGTCAAAGGAACTTTTGATTTATATTGATAGATGGCGATAGTATACAATTTCCGAACTACGGATCACGCATGCACAGGGATTGTCAGGGATCATACGGATCCTTATTATCTTACTGGTTTTTAGTGTTCGGTACCAAATTGGTAAAAAGGAACCCTTATAACGCGACTCGGTTAGTCTGTGTGAATTAAAAATGAATCGCAGCCTTTTCATGTAAATAGGCATTGTCAATGGTTGTTTTCTGTTATTGTACCTAAGTAAAAAAATATTACACTTCTAGGTATGTACTAGTGATGTTCCAAATATCCGTATCCGCGGATATCCGAGATAAAAGAAAAATCCGTTTATGTATCCGTGTCCGTTACTTTTCACGCGGATCTTTTACGGATCTTTTTCAGGTGATTAAGTAGAATTATTAAATAAAAAACTATAAAATTCCACTCAGATTGTTTTTATTTCTCAAAATCAAATATTTGGCACCTTATTGCAAAAATTTAGATAGATAGATCTTTATAATGAAAGCAAGATAAAATATCACTTTTATAACAATGAAATAACTAAAACTTTAATCTTTTTTTTTAAGAAAATAAAGATCCGTATCCGCGGATCTTTACACTAAATATCCGTATTCAGATCCGTATCCGCGGATATACATATTTAACGATCCGGCACATCACTAGTATGTACCTTTTACAAACCTATCTACAACCATAATACATTTATTTATGTAGCATTGTACTGGTAGCCCAGCCAATTGATTAATTTAAGCGTAGTAGCAGCATTGGAGCGTGCGTGAGGTTCAGGGCGGGCAAAGAAAACCTCGAGCCTATAATTTAGTCTGAAATTCCCCTTAGAACAAACAAGCACGTTGCCCAACATCTCCGCTGTCCAATCTTGTTGCCGTAATTATATCTAACGTTAGGAAATTATCGTACTCCAGAGACCGTCTGGACTGGATAATTTGAATTGCATAATAGAAATAACTCAGTCTAATTAGACACTTTGGATTCCTATAAGATTTAAATTAAAATAAGAATCAGGTAGGACGTTAGTAGATACTTTGTTCTTATACATAAGTAGCTAGGTATATTTATCTACATTTTGTTGCAAGTGAGGACATAATACTATGTTAACAAAGCGATTATAAAAGGACTTGGATGCGTTGATTTCTTTGTTTGTTATGTAAGTGTAAACTGGTTTTCTTTTTTGGCATAATATCCTCATAGCCACATGATGTCTTCTTTCAGATTTCTTAGTTCACATAAGTAACAGGTCGATCTCAATACGGGTGAGAGCCCTCAGTGCTCCCATTTATCCGGCCAAGTAGTTGATGCTATCTGCGGCAAATCTACAATGGCCCTGATTCCTGCAGACACCGCCTAATTTTATTTTAGGTTATATCCGTCATTTTCGTATCCGTCGAAAAGGAAAGGGACGGATGATTCACAGCACTTAATTTTAGGAAGAATGAGTAAATGAATGAATAACCCGGGCGAATCAAAAGGTACGTCGCTGGTATGCATTCCGTTTGACGTGCTGTCTACTTAACTGTGTCGGGTTATTGACGGATGTAAAATTTTTAGACGGTTGGTTTAGATTTGTGCTTAAAATTGACGTGTGTTCCATAAATTTTATGCTTGTCGATTACCCGTCCCTTTTTTTTTCGGCGGATAAGAAAATGACAGATATAACTTAAAATAAAATTAGATGGTATTTACAGGAATTAGCACCAATAGGTACCTACTTACGTCACATCAAAAAAAGGTCCATCGCAAGTATTTTCCCAGTCACCTAAGTGATGAGATGACAAACTAGTTGACTTTGATAGCATCTGTTTACACGCCTGTTAGATTCAATAGATAGATAAAAAATAGGGTCTGAGTTTTATGACTGACTCTGTACCTATGACTTTGACTTCTGTATGTAAATAATAATAATTAGATACCTATATTAAGTTGTTATAAGTATTAGGTTAGATATTTTGGCTCAATTATTGAATTTATTTTATTTTTTATTATTAAATAAATGGAATACCTGTGGAAGAATAAGTTTAGTTTTTTTTTCTATAAGTAGCCTGATTTATTTTAGAAAATTGTATACCTAGATCATTATTTTATATTTAGTATACTGCCATCTAGTGGCAACATGTAGTATTTTCTCTGCGGGTAACAAACTCAAAACTCGGCATCAAAAAAAGCAGCAGACAGGCGGTGCGGCAGGGAGTAGTACTAGTGTAAGGTGCTCATCTTTGGTGCTCATTCATTCACGCACACAAGCGTGAAACCAGTTTGACGGAAAGCGCGCCGTAGGGTGGTTGTGTCGCTTTCTTTCGTGAAGTAACGTTGTGATTATCAATGTTTATAAACAGAAAACATTGAGATAACTAAACTAGTACATCTATTTATGAATAAAGCATAAAACTTTAGTATATTTGCTCGCAAATTCTTTCGTTTGATCGTGATTTCTTGTGAATTTGTACGTTATATTCGAGTGTGTAATCTTGTGTATCGGTGAGAACTCAGATTCGTCGGACGGTGGTTTAAAATGTGAAACAAATGTGTTGTTATTGAACACTTGGGACTGATGAGGACCTTTACCTGTATTTAACGTAGGAAGGCCCTGGAGACGTGAAGATGAAGTGGTTATTTTTCGTGTGCCTGCTGCCGGCGTGCCTGGCACACCTCAATGTTTACCTGAGCAGTGCTGAAGTCTGGAGACTTTTGGGTGAGTGTTCGGAACATTATTTTGTTGATAACTTCCTAACTCATGCTAGGATGAAACAAGGAAATGTTACTTAAAAGTTTATAAACACAGTTGACCATGGATTTTCTTATCGTTACGTCTTGTCTTATCCATGTAATCCTGTAGGGGCTTTATTAAGATTCCAACATTACGTGTTAAACGAATCGTGGCATCTGGTTATCCTCTAATCCGTATTTGGAAGGCTATCTCCCTGTTGATTAGAGAGCTCAAAGATAGTTGATAACGATAAGCGAAAGTTGATTCAAATTATTACATTAATCTGCACTACCTACCTATTAAGGACCATTACGTGGCAGGAAGGTACCTATCTCCTACATTACCTACTTTATACGAATATTTATAATAGGTAGTACATACCTACCTACCTAATTATGATTAGCTTGTAATCGTAGGTGAATTACCTAAATAGGTAGGTTAACCTATCCTACCTTCCTATTATACCTACCTAGGTATCTACCTACCTACCTAGATACCTACTAGATAATTTTGAACTAGACTAGGTAGGTATGTTAGGGTAGGTTAGCTAGGTAATTTTACTAATAGGTACCTAATTGATCCATCATTTTGGAAATGACGTCTGCTTCAACGACTTAATCTGGTGAATAAGCAGCATGCAACATAGATTTAGATTTTCCTATAGTGTAACTAACTCAATTCACCTTATTCCACGCCAGGAATGCCTTCCTGCCTACTCACCTACCAATTAAAAAAGCTCACACATAGATAGGTACCTACCTACTATTTACCTATAAACTGCGTAAAACTATTTTATTATCTGCACTTAATCTGATTTCACAGATATTTCAGCTGCCAAAATAAAGCATTTAAATTCAAACAATATGAATGTGACTCGCTCGCTCGATATTGTGTAGAATCCTTTATCACTTGGTGACAAAGCTTTTTTTTAATGTCCTTCTCAAAATGTGCCCTGCTGTGTGCTTTTCCTAGAAACCCACAACACCTACCTGCCTATTGGCTATTTTACGTTAAATCTTATCGAACGCGATAAGTTTGATTTGATTTTTCGGCTATTAGATTAGATGCTAGATAAAAGTCTAATTTATCTATGACTAATGTTTGGTCATGTTATGATAATAGCGTAAGCCCCAAACTCAATCAAAGCGCATAGGTAGGTATGTGTGTTACATTTTAGTTAATAAGAAATCCACTTTTCATAGAGTTTCAGTGTTCAGGTAGGGAGGTACTTATAAGCTTATTCGATTCTATCTGTAGGTTTTTGGTTCGCCACAGCCGGGAAATAAATAGGTAGGTACCCAATGCTGTCACACATTTATGTAAAAACAAAAACAAAATCAAAAGGTTAACGTCGTGTCTTATAGGGATGTCAAGGAATTGGCCTTTGATAGACTGGAATGGAAAATGCTACACCGACAAGAGCGTGGCTCTTAAATTTATGATGATGAATAAAATCAAAAACTATTGTACCTAACAGCTTTACAGTATAAATTAGGTAGCGTTATGTAGGTAGCTAATGTTCCTAAAGTGGGAATGTTCCCGTTGTCAATAGTCTTTGATAGTAAGTAAAGTGGGTGCTTTTCTTTTTCATATTCTTCTTTCTTGTACTCTGGTCTTATCTGCCTAAAGATTAATAATAAGGGAACATTTTCAAAGTTTTTATTTTCAAAGTGGTAATATTCCCGGAAACGGCACATAAGTGGACACAACGAGAATATAATATATGGTACAATTATACTTACTATACATAATAGGTGTATTATCTACAGATATTCTTAACGGTTTCATTCTTGGAGAAGAAAAAAAGCACATTTTTTTTCTTGAAACTAATTTTAATCACCCGATTAACCATCTTGATGACTGTCCTATTTTCTAAGAAACCTAATCCCAGAGATTTAATTAGTCGCCCGTCACAACTAAAACCTCACTGCTCGTCAAGTGTGCTTTGAGCGTGAGCCGAAGTGACAGATTTACAAGGGCTTGTGCGCCCGCGCAGGTACCCGTAATAGGCTTAGCGATGACGACGGACAAAAAGCGCACTTTTTGTCTCGCTTTCATTGTCCCTTACAGACACCATCCATAGACTACTATCCGTCCTTGTCAACCAGTCTACTCTTCACCTCTTGTTCTTGCTTAAAAATTAGAATGATAATGAATACAATTCAAAGGAGCAAACGGGACTTTGCCTCGTCCTTATGCGACAATTTATACATTGAATAAACCAGCATAATTTGAATAGGATGCAATTTTGTTTCCACATGTCTATGGCTTTAAGATTATTTCGATATAAAGTTTACAATTAAGCTCAAAAGCTTACGTCCCACATGATTCTGTGATAACAAATTTCTAATAATTTGGATAGTATTGACTGTACTATAAAAATTAACATATCTAACATCTCAGTCCGTTATCTTTATTTCCATGAGTCTACGAGGCGTATCATTCGCTCGATCGACTCAGCGGGACCAGCCGACCACAAATACGTATGTAATTTATTTCAGATGACATTTATTGAGGGTCTATGGAGGCAAACCAATAAACCCGACGCCTAAAAGCGTGAATTCCGACGCCGCGACGAGAATTTTATTCCGTTTTAGATGAGGTAACTAACTATATATCGCGAAATCTTTCAATATTTACCGACCACTTTATGGAAATTAGCCGTGTTATAGGCACGCCCACTTGTCAATAAAAGCAAATAAGCGTAATATACCTATCAAACTGTTCTGCTATAAAATTTGTACATTATTAATCTACATATGTATATACATTATGTTGCCTCAACTTTGGAATAGCAGGTTCATATTGCAAGTAGAACTTATTGTGAATACGTGTGACTCAGTTATTCACTTACACACAACACTCTACCCCATACACTCGGGCGGTTCCTCTAAACACTAATAATAAAAAACAAAGCCTAAATCACTTTAACGAGCTCGCTCTGTTCATTCCCAGTTTTAATTACCTTCCTCGCAATTCATTTTTCAAATTTTCTATCCGCCCTTGCAATCAACACTCGCGGAGGCCATAAACCATGGGTTCGTGGAGTGATAACGTCCAAACCGCAATGTGGTGTACGTCTCCTTATCCCGGGGTAAGGAGCGGCGCGGGCGCTGGGCGGTGTCGGACGACAGCTTGGTTTATGGCTAACCGCTATCGCTCATCTGAATTCTTTATGCTATGCAGTGGTCTAAGGTGCTGCCGCAGCGTCTAAACTTGCTCCAAAACAGACTTTAGTTCGCCAACTTTACAACTTTGTCTTATTGATTATTTGTATTGTGTACAATATTTAGCTTTTAAGAGGTCGAAAAAGTTGAACTTAAAAATCTTATACTGTATCTGTAATCGAATTAACTTTGCTTAGTTATTTTTTTAATGCTTCCGCATTACACTTACAAATTGTACCAAAACGTAATTCCTTAAAACTTGTGACTAAGGTGCGCTGGCGCATTGTTCCACGAACAGCCACACGACAGCGTAGGCGCAGACTCGTTGTTTCCTTGATACCCACCTCAGATAAACCTTCCAGTACTTTCTAACAAAACGTGAACACTCCGATACAATCGGCTACCGCAAAACGCAATAGAATTATATTTCCATTACCTCCGCATGATTGCTCCAATAGCATTTTAAGAAACCTTTGTAATTTTTAGCAAATTGCTTCCATTGGTAACCTTGGTACAGTTTCAAAATTACCTATCTATTAGCTGTGTTATGAAACAAGTAAAAAAACTAACAGCATCCGTTGGTAAGGAGATCTTCTTCTGTTGTCTTGAGTTACTTGGCTAGAACTGCGGTCGGTGAAAAAATAACGTAAAAATCTAACTTGGGTAATATGATACTTGAACAACGTGTAGGGTTTCGTCTAGACATCGTAACCTCTTCACACGGTTACCGTACCTGCATCGTTAAATACAGACACGTACGGACACTCAAGTTATATTTAAATTTTGACATTTCCAAAAATGACTTGATGTTTTTTCACCGTCACGTTTCCGGCGTGCTATCTCCTCGTTATCTTAAAGGGCGATCTTATTTTTTCTCAGACCTATGCCAACATTATCGGTTCTCTGCACCTCACTCACCTACGTGTAAATTGTCCTGTTCCATGGCTTATCCATAGCATCCGGCCAGCCTGACGTGTCTTCAGATAACTTTTTCATAACCAAGTCATAGGAATGGGAATGGAATAATAAAAGCGCCCCAAAATAGAATTATTGTTATTTTAATAAATAGTATTAATGCTGCATTCATCGTGCCATTCGGATCTCGTCCCCTCCTAAACAGAGGCGTCTCGTTTAGAGAATTAACAATGAAATATTTCAATAAACAGCCAACGACGGCGCTATATAAATATGGGCTCGCGTCCTTCTCGAAACTATTCTTTATGTAAATAGCGTTGATACGCTGGATGACGTGGAGTGGCCCTAAATAAATTTAATTTCACGGGCGGTTGGATACAGCACAGTTTTTAATCCGTGGGGGTGTGATGTGTCAACCGCGGGCAGGTGCCGACTAAGCCGGGACACGATCTGGCCGTGATGAGAATAAAAGCGTTTAATTAAAATTACGTTTTCGCCGAGTCAATTTCTTTGTCAGCAGAAACGAGCGCTTTTTATTCCAAAATAGAGTATTTCAAGGCACATTGTATTTGCATTCGCGAGCACTTGAGGCAAGCAGATGCAGTTTGCAGAAACGGGATTAGGCGTGTATGCATCAGGCAGCGCTGCAGGCGTTAGAGGATTACTATGCGCGTTACATGAATATGCAACTCGTTATTTTCAATTACTGAGAGCCGGCGCCGCTGAGTGCTCCATACAACTCATACAACATTAATGCCTCGTCATTGTCGTTGAGTTATTGAATTGACAGTTGTCGTTCATTACGTTCATCGCGCATTTATCACGACGTTGGTATGACGTTAAATTAACAATAAAAAGTAGCGCCTCATCCTGTTCATAACTGGCGCTTTTCATGCATTTTTCATGAAAATAAAAAGTTTGTTTGCATTATTTCCGACTGGATTCACTGGAAGTTGTCGGACACTTGCCATTATTTTGTTGGCTTTTCCATAACTGGATAGGGATACGAAATTTTTATTGGGTTTTGAAAAACTGGTTACTTTGGCTTGAAACTTGGGTCGAAAAAATAAATATTGGCAGATATTTATTTTTACATACATACACATACATACATAAACTCACGCCCGTAATCCCTAATGGGGTGGGCAGAGCCACAAGTAATCAAAGACAACACATACATTACACACACATACACACACACACACACACACACATATTTACACATACATATTTTTACATTGACATATAAAAAAGCTTTGCGCATATTTTTTTCGTAGTTTTGCCTATCAGTCATCGTAAAAAGCAGTGGTTAGCTAGTCCAACCAGTCCAGTAATCATGGCGGCGATCGGTTTGGCGCGGGAATCCATTAAGGTGTGATAATGGGGATCGAATAGTTTTTCTGGTCGCCGCCTCTGATCGCGATTGTACGTGCACGACCGCCAAGCGTCACTGCCAGGGTAAATACCACTTTCAAATGCTAAATTTATGAAGAATTTCTATCCCTGGATAGGGAGGCAATAAATAGTGTACTTGCAGACATATTGAGCTAGAGTTTAATGCTTGGATTTTCTAAGCAAATGATGTTCGTCTGTTGAGGATTGCTACTTTATTTTGTTCTATAAAACTAAGCTTCGAATTTTGCTTTAATTAAAGATGTAATCATGTTTCGGAGGTCGGTAGTTTGTAGTTTACAAACCTCCACTCAGCAGCAGACTTTTTCAAACTCAATTCAATTAACAACTAACTTGAGCAGTTCCTTCGGGCTATAGATAAGTTTTCTTTGTAAAACCTACTTGAACTGTTAATGAGCTTTTTCTAATTCCACTTGCATATTGATATGTTCCTAGAAAACGACTTGTGTGCTCGATAATACTTAGAATCTTACGCGTTACTTCATATTACTATAAAAACTGGGCTTACAAGACTTTCTCGTTTGCAATGGCAATGGTTACAAGAACTTTTTCTAGATCGTCTTGCTACGGACTAAATAGGTAAAGGGACCTTATAAACGGAGTTGGAGCATCGGAGCTGTCCGATGCAATGCAGATTAATATTCCTAGCTGATACTTTTTTACTTACTTTATTTCATCAGGAACTTTCGAGTCTACGTTCCCCGAAAATAATATAGATGGCCCTGTCGAGATTGAACGTGATAACTACGAGTACTTAATTACACAAAAATACAATGTAATGGCAGAAGTATGTATAAAAATAATTGTTACTTGATATTTGGATCACATTATGTATAGAAAGAATTATGTCGCTACCTATATTGGTTCTCTTTATTGTGATCAGAGTAATAATGGGTGGAAGATGTAAGTGGGTGTAATAACAAGGGTCATCATTTAAACCCAAAACAAAAATAAAAAATGCATGACTGTTATCCATGAAATTAGAAGGTTAAACGAAGAAAAATCTTTACAGCGTCATCTGTATTGTTTTTGAGGAATGTACCCTGGAAAGTCCTTCATAGGGAATATTGTCTTGAGCTTACCTTATGTGGTAGGTATATATTATGTAGTAGTCATATATTAACTACTATATTAGGAAAAATACACAATAAACGCACTGTAGCGAGCATATCGCCTTAGGAATATTTTTCTCGAACACTATTCTCATATCTTAGGGATCGAAAATGTCTAGATAAATCTAGCAAAAAGCATTCACATTTGGAACCAACTTCCACCCATTTCTCTTTCAAGAGCGATATCGTCGCTCGGGTAGATTGCCTCCATACGTTTACATGAAAAGAAATTTCTCCGAAGTACGTTCCGAAACTCTTTTACTTTTTTCTCGTACGATAATAGCTCCTTCGAGATGCGGGTATTACATGTTATTGTTGGCTTTGTGTAGTAATCAGTCAAGCCACCGCGGTCTGATCGTTTTCGATAAGGAGATAGAAAATTCCATGTTTTTTTTTCTCTGCAACTGCTCGTTTTCTCGGCATATGTTGTTTGCAAGTTTTTACCCTTTTTGTTGCACGCCATAGTGAATATGCTATACTTGTTTTAGGACCATACTTGGTCGTCATAGCATATGCTACTTTTTGTCCGCTGTAATATTTTAATCTCATCTTGGCTAGAGTTTGGGATATGCGAGGTTTCATGAATTATTAATCGATATTGCATATATGGGCGAAGGAATTTGTCATCATCTGCTAACTTAATTAGACAGGTTGTATGCATCATAACAAGATAATTATTACTTTTCTATGGTAAGGCTGGTTACACAAATTATTATAACTCTCATAAGGAATTCTGAAACATTATAACAGGAATGTATAAATAATACTTGATGATAGAGGCGAATAAGAGTGTCACCTAATACATTACCTAATCTGTAGTGACTTGCACTTTATTAAATAAGGGTACAGGAATTTGTAAACATCGTGTATAACACGATTACATTATAACATGGACATGGTCTGGGTTGTATCGCCGGCACAATGACACGTTGCCAGAACCAGGTCACACAGCTGAATAAATAGATGTTTTATAAATAACGCGAAAGCGACCGAGCCACGAGTAAAGGACAGACGCCATACAGCCAATTTGTTTGTTAAGCGATTGTGTCACAACGCAAATTGGGCAGGAATTCCGATCCTTTAGATGTTCTTATAATGATCCAGCTTATATTTAACAAGGGCTTCCTGTTTGCTTAATCGCTTCTTTAAACGATATTTGAATCGCTATTCCAACAATTTAGTTTTTTTATTCTGTGATAGTTCCTGATAAACTTGCGTAACTGAACACTTTTATAGGAATAATGGTGTGGTTCGACTTTCTATCCCATCCATCAGAATGTAACCTGAGACAAAATTTCCTCTCAGATTGACAATGAAAGATTTTGATGCATGAGAGTGGGAACTAGACGAACTGAACAAGCGATACATCAAAGTACGACCCGAGGCTCTGAAGCTTTCACGTTCGACTTTTAAAATCACCTTGTATTTGTGATCGATAGTTGTCCATATTCAAAATAACGAGTGCGCTTGTGAAGGTTCTCAATCACACCTTGGTCGACAAGGGTTTTGTTCCCGTCGCAGCAATTTGCCGGGAATGGATGGAGATGTCAGCGCGACAAAAAGCTTCGATCGATCAGCGGTGCCTGCGCGCGCGCATATGTCACCGGTTTTTGTGCGCTTCCCAAACTTTTGTTATGCCGATTTGACGTGAGAATAAATTAGAATAGTGCATCATTGCGTTCTCTGTGCGACTGGCAATGTAGTGAAGTTACACGTGCGTTACCTTGTTGTAGTTGTCTTTATAAGATGCAGGGCATAATGTACATTATTCTGTTGAATAATACGCGGAAAAATGTGATAAAAAAAGTACGAGGAAAAATGCGATTACATTTACGACTCCGTTGAGACAATAATAGAATGTCGTAGCAGAATATAGCTCTTTCCAATAAGTAAGGTGTCAAAGAAATAATCACTTGGAGAGGCGGACACTCCCGTTGGGACGGCGCATTGGGAATCTCTGGCGCCGAGACAATGCCCAGGAAAAAAAGATCTCGAAACGAGATGCAACGGCCCACGCTTCCTCCTCCAATATCGTTAACGGACTTTAGCTTTTAGTCTAACAAAAAATTATGTTGGAATGCTTTGATTCTCAGTTTGACGCGACAAATTAGGTTGTTCGTGTATTAAATTTCGTAGGTCATCCGTGTCAGGTGTTTTGGTAAATCTCAACGGAACAGGGGGCAAGCGGTCAGACGTGGTCGAACCCTCCTCAGTGACGGCGGGGGGAGGGGGGCAGACAGGCGTCACGGCGCGTCCATCACCTGCCACCGCTGACGAGTCAGTCGGAGCTCAGTTTAAGCTCAGTTTAAACTTGACAGCCCGACCATGATCGATGATGCGTAGCGTAGGTATACTACGAACTTTAAATAGCAGACCGCCATCGCCAGACGTAGACGCTCGTTATGTTTAGCTCAGCGACATTGCTTTGTTTTTCAACGTTACCTTTGAGGAATGTGCTTGTTTTGATAATTAGAATGTACTTCTCCAGAACGGTACTCGATCCCCAAATCCCACGTCCATGGTTTAATGGGCAATTTAATAATCCATGAAGCATCTCGCAGCGCGACACCGGCCGCAACGCACAACAATATTAGATCTCCTGTTGTGTCGGCACACGACCACTATTTTATATATCTCCCGTGTTTATTCAAAGCTCAGAGTTGTCCCATTAGGGATGATGTCGTGTGACAATTTTGTTTAGAGCGCGCCATAATTGAATGGGATGGGAAGCGCGCCACGCGACCTCGCAACGTTAAGAGAAAATGTGTGAATAAATGTGCGTAATAAACCATTATGCGAGTTTCATGGACATTACCCAACGAATCAAAGCTGTTATTCTTCGCGAGAGACACAGCTACTAAAAGCCCGGTAATGTTATAAGACGTGCGCAATGCATTCGCACTTCTCGAACATTATCTAAATTGTTAAATGCACTTAGAGCCGTTGCGAGGAAACATTAAGTCTGTAAAGTTTCACACGTCGTTTCATTTAAGAGACTACAGTCGTTGGGACACTTGTTCGCGGTTAAAGGGGTGAGGATCATATACCTACGTTTTTGAAGCTTTCGTGTTGAGCGTAACAGACAGGAGACGAACTTTTGCATCAATGTTTATAATGGATGCTTCGGCTGCTTACAATACATACAGGACCACACACACGGCCCGGGAGCGCTCCCTACGCAAACACCGGTGGCGTCAGCATCGCCAGGTCCGGCTCTCAACCTCCCGTCTGTATACGTTGCTACTTAGCCACCATCGGGTGCTAATCGGTCCTAAACACGATACTATCATTATAAAATGCCATTCTTTCCCTTGTTAACAACTCGATAAGTAAGTACTTTCTCGGATCAAATCTCTTTGTTGGTTGATACATTCTCATGTAACCCGTTTTCTCAGATTTTAACACGCTCAAGTCGAAACAGTGGGAGTGGGACGACCTAAATTTGTCGTAAAAAGCCGTGAATATGTCTTGTTGGCAAAACATTTACATCGACATTGCCATAATTAGGCACCGTGAAATATGGCAGAACTCAATTGCGTTGGAGATTGTAACAATACAGTATTTGCTGAGAAGGACCAAAAATAAACAAACGTCGCATACAATCGGACGAATAAATATGGTGGCACAATGCGCGGGCCAGCACGTCATAATAAGGTAGTGGCTTTTGTGCTGGTGGCTGTAAATCATACAGTCCTTTGGAGAGAATGGTACGCCATAAATAATGTCCCGAAATTCGACTGCGATGCTCTCCACTGGGACGTTTTTGGAGCCCATGAAGAGAATTCTAATGGCGAAACAAATTAATCAATAGGGTCGCGACAATACTTCACTTTTTGCCACGAGTCCTTTTGTAATGAACCTTTATGACCGTATACGATCGAAGTTTTGACATTTAATAAAAAAAAGGGGAACCAATTTTATTACTTTGCATTTATGCATGGTTTAGGTGCGTAATTAATGTCATAGGGCGTAACGTAAACACACGTGATCAGTAATTGTTCCCTTTAATACCGTCATGGTTAAATTTAAAACTGGAATAAGTATTGAACTGCCACTCAGATTTTTATGCGTTCGTAAGAAAGCAATTACGTTGAGCATTATGATAGTATTGAAGAATTTAACGCGGTCGACGTAGTTACGACTCGACTGCGTTTTAATGGTTCACTGCACCCCTGAATAAACAAGGCTATTCGTAGTTAAATTTGCTTGCACCGGATATGGCTGCCACTCGAACGTATCCATCATGCGCTCCAGACTTGGTCAACGATCGTTCGTCCCACTTGAAGCCAGGATTACCCGCCACTACAGAATAGCTGGAAGGTGATGCGGTCAACTTGTTTTATGATCAGTAAATCTTGCCAGTTATGAGCTCCTAAATAATAACATTTTATTGGCCACCGTCGCCGTGGGATTGACGAATGCCTACTTACGTTTTATTGTCGATGGTGACGGCGACTGTCCCAGGATTTATATGTTCCTGTAAAGTTTACTGCTAATGCAATCGTGCTTATGGATTGAATTGAAGATGGGTGCAGCCGTGGTTTTCTGGAAACGTATAACAATGGCCATAGAATAACTCGTTTTACTACCATTTGTATGCCAAGTTTTATTGTTATGTGGATAAAATTGTACCTCTACGTGATGTTTTCACCATGTGCAATGTAAAGGTCATATTTTCGATGACATATATACCTACTTCCTTGTTTTACTAACAAGGGACACGAAGTCCATTAGCACCTTTTGTTTGGGACAATTGAGAGGATTTAAAATGTCACTGTAACTCACTTCGCACAGATAAGCCCGAATTCTTTTGCTTATCGATGTCACGACCACCATGATCGTTGCTCACAGCATGAATTTAGTATTTGCAGTATTTTTGTTATCTTCGTGCAGGATGTCGCATTATGTGGATAATGTGTGGGCTATGTTTACTGCGCCCAGTGTGGCCCTGTGGGTGTTGGGTAACATTGCCGCGTTTTTCAATTGTCAGACAAAATCTTTGTTTTCGGATGACGTGTATTGATTGAGGTCTAAAGCTGTACAAGTCTTGGAAGTGAATTCGTATGTTTCGCAGCATGGCGTTAGGCCGGGACTCGCCGGCCTCCCGCCGCGCGGGTCGCTCCGAGAACCCGCATGCCCCAAAATTTACATTCTGAATCCCAATAAGGGTTATTGTGATGCGTCCCTGAGCTGCTCCTAGCGACTAGATACTGTTAAGTCACTTCCAAATCGATAAAACACACACAAATTTGTCACTCGTTTCCCCGGAGAATGATCCCGCCTATTGTATAGCGTCGTTTTGTTTACATAAGACCAAATTTACTTCTCATTCGGATTTCCCAACCGGGTCTTTTGTATACAAAATATTTCAATTGAAATGTTTATGTATTTTGTGGTCAATGTGACCGCGGGACCGGTTGTGATATGAAACGTATTATGCGGTGTCAAGTTTCTTGAAATATAGTGTTAAAGCGACACCTAAAATTATTTTTCTCTTTTTTATGGTGGCCGTTAAAGAGAACCGCGTGAATTTCTTGAAATTAATGGATAGAATCTTCACCTTGATCGTTAATTTGAAATTTAATCACGTTTCGTGGCAGTAAGGTGGATTAGTGTTTGCTTTTCTGTGAAGTCTTGGTTAGGCAAACATCGTGACACCCTCGCGAGCGTCGAACGGTAGAAGTCGTTGAAAAAGAAAATACACTTTTGGGAAGCAGTCGTACAGTACAAATATTGGTTGAATCCGTTCGGAGGTGCTCGTCAGCCAATATTTGTTCGCTCCACTGAGGTCGTTATTACATGCTGTATGTGGTCATTGCGCCAGACTTATCAAACAAACACCATAGTGAGGTGCTGAGTTAAAAGAATTTTGCTGTTGTTCAAATATAATTTGAGTCGGGTTTATTCCGTAGAGCGGTGCATTAACTCGAGCGGACGGAGTAACTTATTTTTGTCTCAGTTAACGCCGTCCGGGTACCAATCGTATTAATGGGAGGCTGCGTTTATTTAACCGCTCGTAACTCGGCTCGTTACGACCGCGTGTGGATTTTTAAGCGTTAACGATTGCCTGAACTACCTCGCGTCATTTCTTGAGCACATCGCTGTCAAAACCGTACCGTCGTCGTATGTTAACCGATTGATTTATGTTTTCGTTTCGGAGTGAAAATAACACGGTTTTAGTTAACAATTTTAGAGAAACAAAACTTAAACGGATCCGCGACCAAAAAACAATTTGGAAATGCAAAAGCTTAGTTTGTTAAACGCAACTTAGATCGACTGACCGTTAAGGCTAACGAAGCGTACAGGGTTGTTAGGTTAATTGTGTTGGCTGATGGCATCTGGATCCGTGCTCACATTACCATGAGTGTCCCACTGCGCTACGATTGCATCTCACCGCAGTCGTGATCAGGGAAAATGCTCAATTGTGCTCAGCAGTCACGTTTTTACCTGCGATGAAAGAATAGCGCACAAATCTATGCAAATAATGCGCAATAAAAGTCAATAGAAGAATGCGCAGCTGCAATTTTATTCAGGCTTTACATCTGACGAGGTTTTAGAATTTATTATCTGCAGAAAAAATATATTTTATTTCTAGTACGTACGAGTATATAGTGGAAGGTACATTTATTTGGCGCCGAGAGGTGTCGAAGGTAATAAAGGAGAATTCCACTTGAAGCGAAGTGTGGGCGCCGCACACACATTTTACTCCTACAAATGTAAATTCAATTTCGACTCGGAAATATTTACGAAGATACTGACTGGAAATGTTTACTTTATTCTTTATTGCGTTATATTTTTATTTACCAGCACGTCAAGTTCCTTCCCACCGTGTAGCGTGTTCGCGCGAAACATTAATATTGACTGTACATACGAGTAAATCTTTATACCCTGTGGTACGCCGAACTTTAACTAATACAGGATTGTGCGGTTTAGTTTCAGGAGAGTTCGGGTCGATCTCTCGTAGCTGCTCCCGACGTTAGGACATCAGATAATTCATTAGGGACCAGACACGCTGCTCTACACGCTACCTCATTAGTGACTTCATAAAATCCGTTTCTTTTCTTCGCAAGGATGTTTATTTTATCCGTTCGTTTAAAACCAACGCGTTTCACATTTTATTCCTTCGGTGTTTATTTGATTTTTATTTTGGTCGCTCTCGCCGTTTACTTATTCGATTCTACCGTTTTAACTGATCGTAGTTTTGCATCGCGTGGTGCAAATGCGGTTTTTATTTTCCGACTCCTCGTGTCGTGACTTAGGGGACTTTTAACGGCATTAAAAGAACAAAACAGTTCGTGTGTCGTGCCGTTCGGCCTTTATCTTGCGGAGCCGGTAGCAACTATAATACAAAAGTAGCCTGTCTAATTGTAATGGGTAGCAGCCAGGTGGAATAATACCCCAGCCTCGCCCGCAGGCCTTAAAAAAAGGAGGGGCGTGGCCTGACCAAGGTCCTGTTTGTTTTCGGCCCAACTTTAATCGACGCCGAAAAGTGAATATATCTGGTTAGAGTCTTTAATTCTGATTTATAGACACGGCGCGCTGTTATTATGAAGTTGTGGTTATATCTCCCGCGACTGCGCCCTCGCCCTCCGTTCCCAGCTCATAATATCAATTAACTCATTCATAAATTCATAATCCACGGTTCGATAATTAAAATACAGCGTTAGGCAAAATAATTGCTTGCATATGTATGAGTGGTCGTTGTAAGCTCAGCGTTGAGATGAGAATTAAATTTTTAATAGTGGGTGGAGTTCGAAATTCGCGGAATCTTGTTTTCATAACGAGCCATTGTTTTTCATATCTCTGCCATCTAGCTTTCATACAAGAACCACCTACAGTAAATCACCTGTTTGAGAGATTCCTCGTCATGATATACTCTGTAATGTTTGTATAACAAGGTGATTTTGTGGAATAAGCGTAGCTTGTTAGTTATTCGTTCCGCGAGAAATTGAAATGGAACGAGGTAGAGTGACTCGGACAGATCAGGAGTAATTCAAACTGCGCCGGTTGTCTGCTCGCGCTCGTCGGATAATGCGAGCAATCCATCTCGGCAGTCGGCGATGATGGATCAGTGATGGAGATCACGACTGCTTTCTTTG
Source organism: Pectinophora gossypiella (assembly GCF_024362695.1). Lineage (NCBI taxonomy): Eukaryota > Metazoa > Arthropoda > Insecta > Lepidoptera > Gelechiidae > Pectinophora > Pectinophora gossypiella. Next base: position 5,114,121 of record NC_065405.1, read on the forward strand.
TTGTTTTGCTCTGTTGATAAACGCTGCGCCGCCCGCTCCGCCGTATTAGTACCTTGTTACGTTCGAATAGCCTTGTTACGAGGTTAATAGGTTTCTGTCTTGTGGTGATGATAGTTTAGAAAAGTGGTTTTACGTTTTTTCTTACTTTGTACATGTCCAAATCCCCAATCCTTATTTAGGAAGTGGCTTGGTTTAATACATTATGTAAGCTCGTTTAAAATCTGATATCTGAATCAAAAGTACGAGCCCGAAGCAGCGACACTCGTCGAAGTGTGTTAATGTTAGTCAATATATTGATATCTAAGGCTATGTTATGTTAATATCATAAGACGTAACGTGCGTAGGCTTCAAATGTAGTTTCCGATAAGATCGGCTCGTGTGTCGTGTTACAGGGTGTCTCGAGCTTTCACCGTGCGTCAGCGCGGCGCGGCGCGGCCGGGACGCGCGTGTTGTGACAGCATCCCACGATAAACTCCATGTTTATATGCGCGCGCGCGCCCGCCATGTTTGTTTTATCTCGATCCACCTTTCCTCCGTGTTAATAAATGTCTTGTATTGGAAGAATCTTATCTTCCTTTTTTCCATCAATATTTTTATGTCCATCGTATGTTTTATTTAGACATCGGTTATTAATAATAATGGATCCTTGAGGTCGTTAGATCAAAATTTAAGATCTCCTCGTGTGTACGTGTAGGCAGTTTTTGTTGGTGTCGTTTTTTGTGGACGTCAGTTGTGTGGGTCTCATTTTTATTGGGGTTTTAACAAGGGACCTGGTACGTGTAGTTGTGTTTTATATTCAAAACAGATGTTATCCTGCGACGATGGCTGGGAAATTAATTGAATATGTTTTGTTTGTTATTCGGTTTGAATCACACGCCCATTTGAACATTCCCACATTGGCGCATTATCTTTATAGCAGGTGTTACATGCGTTACGTAGTCAGCTCTTGTTTTTAGGCGATGCATTTTAATACGAATGAATTCAACATGTATTTGGATGTTAGGGATTAGTGAATGGTGCTGGTCGAGCGCGCATCGTATTACGGTTACTTAGTTAGCGCGCATCGAATCGCGCGCACCGGAGCGACGCGCATTGTGCGCCCGGAAACTGTCCCGTGGCGGAAACCGCGGAAACGCGTATAATTAGGTCGTTAATATCCTCCACTGACAGGTATACCAAAACAGATCACTAAATAGTGTGACTTGATTTTTCAAGTGTTCTAGTACCTAGTTCCTACAAAATTAAATAACGGGACAATCGAGAATAAGATTTTTTTATATAATATATATAAATGCGTCTTACTTGAAAATGCATTCCCACCTGCAGGCGAATACTCATGCTTTATGATATTCAAAATTTTATGTTGTAGAGTTGGAAAATATGAGGAGAGCGCTGCGGGGCACCTGAGGGCACGCCGCGCTTACACCGGCCATTTACTCTTTTGCTCTTTTTGCCCATTGTTTACTTTACGAACGGCGTATAAAATTTTATGATTTCCATCAGGAGGGACGGCTTAAATTATTTTCTGAACGGCTGCCAACTCGATAATACCGGGTTGTGCGTGCGATTCTCTTCGATTGCCTCTAATTTATGGGACGGAGTTGCGGCGTTCGATTACACGTTTTAATTTAAACTCCCGACGGCGTAACCGGCCGGCGGACGCCGACTATGGTTCATGAGGCTCGTTCACATGACACCAGTAGGTGTTCGTCAGGTGTAAACACGCGCTGAGCACGGCCTGCCGCCGACGCTCGTTTTGTTGAAGGGCCCTTCACGAGGGCTCTCCGTAAACTGCTCTCTTGCAGCCTCGCCTTCGTCACACTACAACTCATTTTTAAAACATAACCCTGTACATATTTCTTCTATTTAACGTGTAAAACGACACCTCCAATAGCGTTGGCGTCACCAGCAAACTTCTGTATAATATTTTTGTCGTCTCGAGCCTCATAACCTTTATAAGTTCCAAAGCAAACATGAGCTAGCTTCTGTGCCAGCTTTATGTTGGTACAAATCCACGACATAATACAGTGTGGCAGTCGGATAATATTTGGTGAGCGCTGTTTGACAAGCGTGTGCGTGTTTTGTTATTGGACACCTCCACTGGGCACACAGTTTCTATTTGAATTGCACGGACCAACCATGGAAGTTTTCAGGAAAAGCTGGTTTCGGGTTGTCTGTTTGCACATCTGCTGCCGAGCGACGTTTTCCTAAATTAAAATGCAGTAGCTATCATGGTTATTTGTACTGTGTTATCGGTCTCAGATAACGACGAAAATAAATCTCGTATCGTTTTGTTTTTGATAAGGAATCGATTTTAGTGCAAGGGCTACCGTGCGATAACCTCTTGGATTGTGGTAATCAGTCAGATAAGCTGGAGAAATGTTGTCTAGCGGCGCACGCGGTCGGACTCTGTAATTGAATTTAAACTTACAAGGCAGGGAATTCATGAGGGCTGTTGTGTGTAATCCCGCAACATTTACAAACACGTCACGAATGGGGTCTTGCTGTGTTTTTGTGTGAGCGCGGGCTGCCGTTTGTCACATCGCACGCAGCCCTTGCCACTCGAGATGCTGAGAGAAATGGGTGGCGTTTTTGTGGGTGTCTTGATTAACATTTTCTGGGTTTTTTGAGCCCAGGTACTTTAGTCGACGAATGTGTGTAATATTATGACTACCTAAGTATACGTAGTATTTTGAAATAGCGCGGAAACTTGGGATGCTGTTTGCAAACTCGCTGCTTTCTGAAATCATCTGTCACTGCGTTCATAATGTCTGGTTCTCTACTGTTTGTTACTTTTCAGAAATAGTAGTATTAGAATTTCCAATGTCTCTGGCAAGTATAGCGGCGTGGTGGCCTGTGATTGCGGTGTTGTGGTCCGCGGGCTACCACGACTGCACCGGTTAGCAAACGTCACGACTGAATGCGATATTCGGATTCCTTGACATAGCGTCCCACCTACCTAGAGGTTCAATTGTTTCCGCTGGGACTTACCTACATAACTCTAATGCAGTTTTATTTTTATTTAAAATATTCTTTATTAGTTCTAATTGAGTAGTCACGAGGCAAAGCGTCCTATAAACGTCTTTAAGATTTCTAGCATTTAAAAAAAAATACTTTAAAATCTTGCCTTTAATCGTTTATGATATATTACACAATAATATTGTAATCGTGTTAAAGCCTGTATTGTTATTGTTACGCGAACCAATTTGGAAGAATTAAGAATTGTACGATCACATTAAAAACAAAGAAAGTACTTATATACTAAGTACGAACATTTGCCAAATGAAATTTTGACTATCAAGGGCAAATACGCGTTGTGAACTATGAATTTTGAGTTAGAATAGAATTCATAGTTGATGTAGTTTACCATTCACCACACTGCCCCACTGTGGGTTGACATCCATTTATCTTAACTTGAAGTTCGCAAGTTTGTTGTTTAATTCAGAAGGAATGTAACTCGGCACAGAAGCTCCGGCGCACATAACTCTATCAAAGTTAATTTCCCCTGTTCTAGTGCCGAGTTATCTATTAGGGATGACTGGAAACAAATTCTGATGGAAATGTTTTGGACTTGCACTATTGGACGTGAAGTTTTAGACGCACAAAATACAACATAAATAAAGGTGCAGGGATAAATGAAGTTTAGTTCAAACGCCTTTTTTGTGTAAATTTTATCACTAATCTGACTAATATAAAAAACTAACTAATTATCTGATGATTATGATTATATTTTTTGATGCTAATTCAGAGATGTAAGCTTTTCTCATCTGACTATTGGCGCTATCTAGTTCTCACTTCGATGTAAAATCGTAATTATTAGTTTTAGTTTAGAGCTTCTTTTTGATATTATGTTTACTGCAACCTACCCCTATGTTTTAATGTTATAGTCTAGTTTTATGACACTCTTAATTATCTACTTTTCACGACTGTAACTATGTGTGCCATATAAAAAAAAAAACGCATAGATATTAATAACTGCAATGGACTTTTCGGTAATCATAACTATGTGAACTTCTCACACTTTCCAAAGACGTGAAATGTTATTTTAGCATGTAAACAAAAACTAATTTATAAGCGTTAGAAATATCCAAAACAAGCTTCCCTTCGGCCTGCCAACCCTGAAGTATCGAACGTTATATAGCACATGGTGACGTCATAAATCGAGTCGGCACACCACGTGTCTCATTTCGCGACTACACCGAACTAGAAGCGTTCGCGTCGCATAAACATTGCTATTAACGATCGACGGTTTGTTTTCGTACTGTGCTTCATATACCCCGCTTTATTCCCTCATAGATGGTTATAGTACAGCTATTCTGTTTACTTAAGGGGTTGCCTGTATGTTGTTATTAGATACACTTAACATTTTTACGTTTAAAATTAATGGACTGTTTATTGTTTACCTTCCTCAAAGGGGCTCAGAAATGCATCGAATTATTTTTAATCAGCTTTTTTAAAGTTATTGTTAATGCGTTATAAATATAATGAGACTGGAAACAGAGGTGTGAAAGCAACCGAGTTGAGCGGGATTATCGGGAGCGATGAAAAACTTGAGTCTGCCGACGAATAAGTCTGCACTTACGGTGGGCAGAGAATGCACATTGCACAGATTGCAATCGGGAATTGGGCCTTAATTCGCCGTATATGCCAGTGGCAGGTGTGCAGTACATTACTGTGACACTTGATTTGGATCTTATTCGCGATAAATCCGGCGACAGGTGGGATCGGGGAGCTAGCACTGTTGGGTATAAATCCGTCGTCGGGGTGGCCCGCCGGTATACAAAATCTGTTTATTTTACTAACACTTTATTTATTGTATCGTTAACATGCGTGCGCGCAGATAATGGCTAAAACTATTTAAATAAATTTGTTGGAGGCGATGGTCGCTCCGGTAAATAAAACTCTTCGAGATGTTAAAGTGGACTGTATTAGAATTAAGAACTAGGAAATATTTACATAAAGTTAAAAGATACAAGAAAACGTGCCTCGTCGGCAAAGTCCGTGGCGTAAAGTCCCGTAATATTGCCATAGGACAAAATATTACAGTAAAAATAATATAGACCTTGATGTTGCCAACATGCTGCGGCCTCACAGAATATGACTTATTTTTAAATTGAAGCAATTAACCTTATAGAGTAGCACAACTTATAGAGTAGAATATCAAACTATTAAAGACATACTACTGAAGTGAAGCTAATCAATTCAATGTAAAACATTCATTTTAATGTATTCTATGAAGCACATGAATAACATTTCTTTTAAGATAAGTGAAAAACAATCTAGTGAAAACTTTAGACACATAAGTACAAATAGTAACCTTTTACATGTGATACAATGCCTTTATATAAGTTAAAGAAAAACTATCGACCAGAGTATAGATGTACAACAGTTTTAAGAATTGTTATTATTAAAAGAGAAAACATTACATCTCATAACAATATTTGTAAGAAAACTGTTTGCAAAATGAAAACATTATAGTATTTTATGCAACAGTTGTATAAGAAGGGTCAAAAAATGCGAGTGGCGTGAGTTGCGATGTGAGCCTTGGCGAACATCGCAATAAGAGACGCCACGAGCATTTTTTGACCTAGTTATACAACGTTGCATACAATACTTTTTCTACGACGACGTAATTTTAAATGAAACAAAAATTATACAAAGAAAAATTTTATTTATAAAAATGAAGATGTAAATTTTGAATGGTATTGTGTGATATGGTAATATTGGGTACATTGGTAGGTTTTACTGCAGTGTTGATATGTAGATCGGTATTTTGTCCAATTTATTTTCCAACGCGCGGGAAAATGGCGGCAAATGTATACTTTTTTTTATAGTATATCTATGGCACCAAACAAAGTAAAGGGGCCAGTTTCCAGGTCAAAAAAAAAAAAACAACAACAATGCTTTTTTGGCGACATTATAGTACAGTTACACTTTGTAAACAATGCTTTTATAGGCCATAGAGCGTACACTTTTTCAAAGAGTTTAATTATGTATGTACTTATATTAGACTTTTTGGTTATTTAAATGCCAGATTAAAGTAGAGGAGTAGAAAAAAATAATAATTTTATGTAACTTATTCTATATAAAAATATCCTATAATAGGTATGTAAGGAAAACATAACAATGTATCTTAAGGTAAGTAAAAAACATAAGCATATATCTTATAAAATAAAATAACTTTGTAATCTTATTCTAAAATTTACCTACCAATGCATGTAATGCTCATTCCGAATAATGAGTTGTGTAACGTGAATTTTTAAATAATATCAAGGGGTATTCCTTAACATAGGTAACATTAGCATGGTTAAGCCTGCCCCCTACTCTTTAAAAGGCCCTGTTCATCTACAAACGGAAACAAAGGCTTTAAGATACCTACCTTTCAAAACAATAACCATTTCCTATAGAGTGGAATTCCTCTTTAAGTGAAGCAAAGTAATCATGTTTCAAAACCAGTCTCAATGCATTATTTAAACTCAGCACTAGACAAATAGTTATTACGGTTTTTATCGTTTTTAGATTTAATATTGCGACAGAATCTCAGTACATAAGTAAACTCGTGTTATTTTTGTATGGACGAATACTTGTAAATATAATAGATTACCTCTGCTTGCGATTGCGCGACCATGGAGATCACGGCGCTGGAGGACGGGCTTCAGGTAGGTTTGCAGGTGACTCGGGTGTAGCAGACTTCAGCTCAGGTAAATTAACAGGTAAGTCCATATGTTCATTGAATGAATACTCACTGTTTCGCAGAAAGTCTGGGCCGTGCCACCATAACTTGGAGTGTGGAAGATCACTGGGGTTAATACCTCTGCTTACTAGATCGGCAGGGTTATCAATAGTATTAACATAAAGCCAGTGAAAGTTGGATGTTAAGTCGCAAACAACTTTTATTCTATTTGCCACATATGCTCCCAGCTTTGCCACCTCTGTCTTCATCCAAGCAAGTACTATCTTGCTATCAGAGAACAAGTATACGTTATGGATGGGAATTTTTAACTGAATAGTTTCATACACTTTTTTAACTAACTTTGCAAGTAACAGACATGCATTCAACTCAAGCCTGGGAACAGTTAGGCTTTTACTAAGGGGATTAATCCTGGATTTAGAGCAAAGTAAACTTAGCAGCACCTCACCTGTCGACGATGTGACCCGCAGGTATGTACAGCAACCATAAGCCACCTTGCTGGAGGCATCGGCAAACCCAATGAGCTCCACCTTGCCTGCTTGCTTCACAGGAATATTCCTACTTAAATAAATTGGCTCTAACTTATTCAAGCTTTCTATAAATTGTAACCATTCATTTTTTATGTTTTCAGGGAGAGGAGAGTCCCAACCTACGTTTGCAGACCATATCTTCTGTAGTATGACCTTTGCCCTAACTATAATGGGGCTTGCGTAACCCATGGGATCGAAAAATTTGCAAACGTAACTTAAAATATTACGCTTAGTTACTCGTTTAAAATCGTATGGTTCAGGGGATGAAATTATGAAAGAATCGTCACTTAAATCGACATTCAAACCTAGTGCTTTAAAACTCTGATTCTCTGGGCTAGGCAGCTCATTTAAGTGCCGCTGTTCCGGCAGTATGTCAGACAAGACGTCAGGGTTGTTGGACGTCCATTTATGTGTCTGAAATCCACCTCTAGCAAGCATTTCCCGCAACTCATTCTTTGCTGTAACTAACGTAGATAAGTCGTCATTAGAATATAAAATGTCATCAACGTAACAACAATTATCAAGAATAAATGAAGCTAATGGGAGCTCATTATTAAATCGCGTTGATAACTCTTTTAAACAGCGTGTGGCCAGGTAACTAGAACTTTTTAGCCCGTACGTAACGGTATCCAATTGAATACATTTAATGTCCTCATTTGGATTGTCCCGCCACAACACATTTTGTAAGGAAGTGTACTGAGGATTGATTCGTATGTTCCTAAACATATGGCGAATGTCAGCCGTAATCGTGTACGCGCCGAAACGGTACAATAAAATGATATCAAAGAGGTCTCGTTGAACAACAGGTCCATTCAATAGCAAGTCATTCAAAGACACTCCCTTGCTACCCTTCAATGATCCATCAAAAACAGTTCTTAAGCGAGTTGACCTACTGTGTTCATTCATGACAGCAAAATGAGCAAAAAAGTATAGGGGATCCCTAGCAAAATCGTATTGCTCAATGTCAACATAATGCGCATGGTTCAATTTTATAAAATCTTTAATAAAGCTCTGATATTCAGAGAAAGACTTCTCATCTTTATGTAATCGTTTTTCTAAACTCAAAAATCGCTGAAGTGCACTATGGAATGAATCACCTAATGTATTGCTTACCTCATCTAAAGGCAATTTCAAAGGCAAATCTAATGAAAATTGATTGTCCTGCAACTTCACAGAGTTTTGAAATATATTTTCGCAGAGCTCTTGCTCTGTAGTTTTTTCATTATATACATGTGGTACACTTTCAGCTTCCCAAAATGAACTTACAGCATTATTAAGACCGTTATCACAGCTTTGACAAAACAAAGATACAACCTTAGCAGCCGCATGCTGGTCTGCAACACTACCTCCCACTACATAGCCGAACTTGGTGTTAATGAAGCGCGGTGTGGGCAGCTCATTCTGCAATGAGAGGCGCTCTGGCTTCGTGGATGGCAGTATCACCTGAAAAAATATGTCCGCACCCATAAGCATATTAATTTCCCCAGGCACACTAAAGTTATCATCTGCAAGTGGTAAGGCAGGTGGGATGAACATACACGACAAGTCAATCTTGTTTTGTGGGAGTTTGCATGTGATTGTGTCAATGACATGGCAGTTGACCGTAGTTGAATAGTCAGACTTCAATGAATAGACATGCAACGGAAGGGAATAGGATATTTTGGTCTTTGCATTGGAAATACCAACTATATCAGCTGCATTCCGCTTAGGAGTCATGCCTAGCATATTGACAAGCTTGCTGGTAACAAACGAAGCCTGTGAGCCACTGTCTAATAAGGCCTTTATGGTGTGCTCCGTGCCATCCTTAGCAACAACCTTGACACGGCAAGTGGGAAGGATCACATGTGCATTGTCACAAGAAAAATTGCATGACTGCATTTTATTGACCACTTCCTCAGCGTGCAGTAATGTATTATGTGCTTGCCTGCATGTAGCGCATCGGAAATGGTATCTGCATTTTTTAGTGTGTGAATTTAAGCATATCTCACACAACTTGTTAGCCCTAACAAACTTTATTCTGTCAGCGACAGCCATACATTTAAAATGCGGGCAGTTAAATAATTTGTGGGTTGTGGACTTACATTTCAGACATCCGGAGGCTCCTGAGTCGGTTGCGATGTTGACAGCCAGTTTCTTCCTTACCATACCCTGGTCTGCAGTTTCCAGAGCCATGGCTCGTCGTTCTAGGTACTCAAGGAACTCCTTGAGGGACGGGTCAGCCTTCAGGTCTCGTTCCATCTGATATGCTCGTGCCGTGTAGGTATCTAGTTTGCGAAACAAAAGACACAATAATATGGCATCCCACGATTTAACTGAGTCGTCTAAGTTCTTTAAAGCCGCAATTTCCTGCCTAACTGTCGATATAAACTCGCGCAGTTGCACTGAGGTTGATTTTGATACAGAGGGCATATCCAAGATTGTGTTAATATGATCACAAATAATCAAGTGACGATTGTCATATCTACTGTTAATTAATTGTAATGCCTCTTCATAGCTCTCGTCTAACAAAGGTAAGTTCTTAATTAAGTCATAAGGCTCATCTTTTAACAAAGTCCTTAAATAGTACATGCGTTGGATATTGTCTAACGAACTGTTGTTATGAATCATACTGTTATACAGTTGAATAAACGGTTTAAAGTCACCGTACTTACCAGTGAAAGGTTTAATTTGAATTTGAGGCAGATTGAGCTTGGCAGCCGTGGCAGACGACGTTGACGGCGTGTTAGGCTTCTCGGTACGCATAGCCGTACCAGAGAGCAAAGACAGTTGGCTGCTCAGGGAACTAAGGGCCGAGTAATACTTGTCCTCCATGGACTCCACATCCTCCTTGTCGTCATCACTAAGTTGTATTATTTCCACATTAAACTGCTCGTACTCCTTGAACGAAGTCTCGAGCCGCGACTTGCGAATGTTTAAGGTGTCCATAGTCGCCTTGTTGAATTGTTCACTAGCCACAAAATTAAAAATCCGTGTCAACGTGCCCTTTACGTATCCTCTTGCTGCAATTAAATGATGAAAACGCTCGTCGTCTGCCATTGCCGTTATAACAATTACAATAGTATATAACAAACGAATAAAACTTGTATAAATATAAAATGTAAAAAATGAAATTATGATTTAACGAAAAAATTAAAATGGCTGAATGAGTAAAAAATTCAAAAAATTGTTCGGAGATTCGTTCCTCGTCGCGCCGGTAGAGCTTCACTGCGCCACCTTGCTGTGATTGGCTGCCGCTCTGCGTCAAATTTCCCGCTCGTCCGTGGTTGGCTGAAATGCTGTGCCGCCGTTGTATTATAGGCCGCACGCACAAGGCACACGGAGTGAGTGAGTGGTATAGATGTTGCCCTCTTGCGGTAAATATGTGCGACGAAGACACCGATCAATGATACCCAGTCAATATTGAAGTGGATTGAAGTGAAAAAATTGAAGTCACTTTTATAAAAAAAATAAAATTGCCGCTCACGATAAAAAAATGTTGCGTGTAGCTTGTATAAATTAAAATGATGATGCTCACGATTATGTAGCGTGAAAACATGTAGAAATCTTCCTTCTTCTATATAATCTTCTTATCGCTGTTTCTGCAGCCTATTATGTAGCGATGGAATGACTAGGAAAAATTTTGCCGCCAAACCTCGTAGGCGCGAAGCGTTTGAAGTTGAAGTTGAAGTGAAGAATGTATAGAATCGCCGCAAATTCCTATTTTGTTGCGATAGATGGCTCGTCCATTAATAATTCGACGTAAATCGCTGCCACCCGTCGTAGGAAATATGCTATCGTTGACTTTATGTTGACGACACTTTCCCGCCGCCGCGCTGCTTTCTTTGTCTTCAAAGTCACTGATTTTTCCCGGTCTCGTATGGACCAATGTTGGAGGCGATGGTCGCTCCGGTAAATAAAACCCTTCGATATGTTAAAGTGGACTGTATTAGAATTAAGAACTAGGAAATATTTACATAAAGTTAAAAGATACAAGAAAACGTGCCTCGTCGGCAAAGTCCGTGGCGTAAAGTCCTGTAATATTGCCATAGGACAAAATATTACAGTAAAAATAATATAGACCTTGATGTTGCCAACAAAATTGTTTATACTGCATTTATGGAGTTTCCTCGTGTAATGAACGAGTTAAATTATGCAGTGTTCACGCTTAGTTTTACGGGTTTCATCGTTGAAATTGGTAGTAATGTAAATTATCTTCACTCTTAAGGATGAAGTAACTTAATTAGAAGTCTCGTCAACCTTTCAAATTTTTGAAGAAACCAACACGTGTAGGTATTGTCGTTAAGGATGTCCTGTATCACAACGAATGATTCAACGTAATGGTGCTAGAGTTCGCAGTTAATTAGACACAAGTTAATATTAATTGACTTGGTTTCCACGCCGCTTCACATAATTAAGGGCGCGGCGTCCCAATAAACATCTGTGGATTAGGAGCAAAAAATCAGGAAAAGATTCCGCCTGTCAAACTAATTCCACGGGATTAGCCGGGGCAAGCGGGCACGCGGGCAAAAACCGGCATCCATCAGCGATGAGCTCCGGAATATTTTTAACTCCAGAAAACAACTCCATATTGTCACATCGCAGTGGAAGTCCAGGAATTTAAACTGCTCTCGAATTAGCTAGCAATGAATTAGCGACACGTTTTTCTCTGGATACCCTCGCCTCGGGTTGTTTATCGTCAGGGTGACGGCGCGCGAGTCGCGAGCACTCCACGATTACTTGTGAAATTAATCGCTCGTTTTCATTTGCATCGCTTTATTAACAGCCACTTATGACATTTTATTTTTTGTCGCCTCAAAATATCCGATGCAGATAAGATAAACATTATTCCTTGCGGTCCGCAATAAAAATGCAATTATTCGCGATCAAGCGAGAGGTGATTATAATATTTATTGGGACATGTAAACAGGATTGCGCGTGCTACAGGTCATGTGGCCTGATTAATTCTATTTGTTTAATGAAACTACGTAATTACATTACTCTGTAATTAAATACTGAGAGGGGAGGGCGGGGTAATGGTATGTGTAACAGCGCCGCGGTGACGGATGGCAGTGATTATTGCGTGCATTATCCTCCCCGAGATGGTGCTCTTCCCCTTCGCACCCTCATAATATGAGCTCCTTACGTATTGCACCTTGATTTTCTTTAACGAAATTCTCAGCACAAGATAAAAGCCCACCAAGGAACGACCACTTTATTTGATGAATAGTGAACATTTTTATTAGGTCATGAAATGGCTGGAAGAGTTCATTTAATTAGCGAAGAAGTCTTGATTTTATTGCAGTGCGATGGCTTTGTTTTGGTAGTGGACTGGCGCCAGCGCCGACTCTCCTGACAGTAGCAAGTTAGTGCGTCGTGAATCGCCCCAAGCGGGAGGCATTTAATTGCTTCTAGTAAAGTTCTAACGTCTAGAAACGGCCAAGAGTTATATAGCCTTAACGATTCTGGTGTTTGAACCGTTCGACGCTGATATATCGCATTTCAACGTTATGTTCTAAGCGTGTTTCCTCAACAGATCTTTCGTGGTTTTATTTTCATTCAGCATAAGCTTCGCACTCTGATCTGACATCTGAGAAAGAAGAAAAAAGCGATGTGCACACATAAAACAAAGGACTTCGGAGCTTCTTCACACCTTCTTTATAAAGAGCTTTAGTTTGCAGTTCTTTGTGCTGTTGAGGACGGTTAAAAATGCGCAAGGGCAAATCTCGTTACGGACAAAGCCCTGCTTACAAGCAGACTGTCCCGGGATCGAGTTACCGTTTCCGGGACGGTGACTCTGAACCACAAAGCCTTACACCTCACTACACCTGTGAAGGTCTTTTTCGACAAATGCTATTACGCAATTTTCAACGGTCGAACTGATGTTTCAAGATGCCCCAATATTTGTGTTTAGACGGTCTTTGGGGGCTTCCGCAACCGTCTTTCCGGCCGTCGCACTTTCCCAAAATGATACTTTTCTATGCTTAAATAATTATACTTGAACTCATGCCCATTATTATTACCCCTATAAGAGAGGCATAAGTGTGCCATAAAACATTTCAATCGATTTCTACGACACATACGCTGTAATGAGTAGCACAGTAAAGTATTATTTATTTCCTAGTTGTTAGTGTCCTCGTATAGAGCCTATGATACCGTCATCCAATAGCTGCTTTTACAGTTGTTTACTGAAGACGACAAATTGTTGTAGGCTCGTAGTTTGTCGCAGATTTACAGCCGGCTAATTCTGTCCAACAGCAGTCGTCTGCGCAATGTAAACTGACTAAAGCTCCTTGTATACGATACGAGCACTCCAGATTAATGTTATAGCTGTTCCAGATGTAATACCCGCACGGATATAAATGTGCCGAGAATTAACAATGACACTGTTATGTGTTTAAATATACGGTAGAGCTATTGTCTCGGCGTGTTTATTTTATCGGTTCGGAAGTAATGAAGTTCGAATTTTGAAAACATAAAATATGGTATTGTCGTTGGTGTGGGTCTTTTTGGCGGGAACGGGGCGGTGGCTTTCTTCATTGAATAATCTAAATAATTAATACGAAGTGGTGTTTTGTGGTTAATGGTCGTAAGATAGTCGGAAAACATTCGCGATAGTGTTATTATATCGGAATATTTAATAAACAAAGTACAATTACTCGAAAGTTTATGCGGACTTTTGAGTTAATCGTTTTGGGGTCCGGAGTAGGAGTCTGCTTCGAGGGTAGGGGCTTAGGTTTCATCATTCATCGTCATCACCTTTCATCATTTCATTAATTATCATCAAGAAAAAATACATAAGACATGGCTGCATGGCCATAGTTCCCTTTGCCTTGCCCTTCGGGGAAAACCAAAACAAAAAATGTCGTTGGTGTGATAGTAGCTTAACATAAGCTTTTTGGCGGGAAACGGGAACGGGACAGTTGCTTTCTTCATTGAATAATCTAAATAATTAATACGAAGTGGTGTTTTGTGGTTAATGATCGCATTAAGTTAGTCGGGAGACATTCGCGAGTGTTATTATATAGGAGTATTCAATAAACAAAGTGTATCTATTTAAGCCTATTTTCGCTTCGTGGCAGGAAGACGCTTCATAACTCGAAAGTTTATGCGGACTTTTGAGTTAATCGTTCGGGGTTCGGAGTAGGAGTCTGCTTCGAGGGTAGGGGCTTAGGTTTCATCATTCTTCGTCATCACTTTTCATCATTTTATTAATCATCATCAAGAAAAAAAAATACATAACACATGGCTGTATGGACATAGTTTCCTTTACCTTGCCCTTCGGGGAAAACCAAAACAAAAAATGTCGTTGGTGTGATAGTAGCTTAACATTGCACGTTAGCCGTGTGTCGGCCTCGAGCCAATAAAACTGTCGCCATTGCAACAGGCACAGGCCGAATAAGCTTTTTATGCATTCCCGAAGATTTTTACGACACATCCGACACTATTCTTAACACGTTGTACAGTTTATGATTACTATTATCACCCGTGGTATGTGGTAATGTTGTAAAAAGTTAAACAGTTATTTATCTAGTGGTTTCCTGCTTCGTTAACGTGTTGCCTTCTGTATTATAAAACCTAGGTGCATGTGGAAGAGGAATAATAAACGAGGACATTTTTTGCTCTGGCTTGAACCCTCGACGACCTCGCGACTGGAGTGCATAACTCCGCACACCTTTCCTGCACTTTTGTTTTATTTTGCTCCACGCCTCGTCCGCATAATTCTACAACACTTCCACAATAATGCGCCTGTTGTACCCTAAAATCTTTACACCCGCGGTGGGGGACTTTCTATAAGGCTGCTATATCACCGTATTGTATGACGGTCTATTTTATTCCTTTACAAATGGGGGTTTTGTCGAATGTAATGAAGGCTTTATATGAAGGTGCGAATGTACAATAGCATCAATAGAGAGCAGTTCAAGGTATGATTTTTTTGTGCGATAATGTATGCGACGTCGGAATAAGAATGGGGGCTAGCGATTTACTGAGTCTGGGTGTTTCATGTTCAGTTATCCTTTAAATCTACAGCTGACGAACATGTTAGCTTAGTTGGGGCTGCTGCGTAAGACCGGTAGCGCACTTCAGACTTCAGAGAGCCCGGTAAAAGCTTGTTCAAAGAATCCGCGATAAGGTATAAAAAGCGTTTTTAGTGTCCTCAGAAATTAGTTTGAATAAGCAACAAAAAGTGAGCGCCGATGTCGGCCGGTTATCTCTAGTTATTTGTCGTATCAAGTGGTTCTTTTTCTTTCTGCCGCCGGCGCATCAAAGGCGCCGCGCACGGTAGCCGGATCCTGATTACCTATGTGGGAATGCAACAGAATTTCTTCCAACGTCACATCTTTATTGCCTCATCAGAATTCGTAGATGTCGTAGAACCCTCGCGTGTTCGGACTAGGTGGCCATTAAATCTTAATCTGATTTGGAGGCTGATTTCGAGGAAACAATTTATTAACAAACTTTATCCGGGGACGAGTTTTACTTGGTAGAATTTGTTAAGTTTTATGTTTACTACTTATAGAATCAATATAGTTTTATGATCGGCCTATTATTAGCGAGCACATCGTAGTGTTGACGCGTTTTCTTGTGTAAAGCTTGTTATAGTTCCTGTTTTCGCTCGATATTTTAAACAATGCCTGAAAAAGCTTACGATGAACAAATATTTACGAATGACCTTATTAAGAGTGTCGTTTAATTTGTTGGTTGACTGGCGCATGCATATGCTAATGTTGACGCATATTTTATATTCTCGTTAACGTTAATCCTTGTTATCGTTCTCGTATAAACAAATACCGGTTAACGGCGTTAAAGGCGGTGTCAAATTATAATTTTGATCATTTTGCTCATTTGCATGTTGACGCGATTCGGTCACGTAGAGTAATAATATCCATAATAATATTGCTAGGTAACATCGCCGGGTGTTTAGATAGGACATAGATAATTTACGATTATGGTGCGTGTGCGGCATAATGCGGGATGATGAGGACCCAGCGCCATTAACGTGGAACCGGTAATATTTAAACTTGTTTTGTTGGGAAAATATCCAATATCTTTTAAATTTTCGTTACGGGAAATATTTATTATTTGTATTGTCGGATGTCGTTATTCTTAATAATCGATAAGTAGAGTTCAGATTCGTTATTAGGTATGGTTTATATTTTAAATTAAATCTGTACACATCTGTATCAAATAGTGACATCTTATTCGCAAAAGATAGCTTTTGTAATGAAATACAGTTTTTATATTTAAATAATTCTTCTCAATACACAAACAAACCCATCATAGGTAAAAAAAAACGTGTAATCGAAACGCGATATTTCCAAGTAATGCTATAAGAAATACCAAATTTTATGTGAATTATCTTATTGGGTTAACCCATTGAAATGATTCCGAGAAACGTCGTTACAACCTCACCTTTGCTATCTTCCCTTTTACTGCCAGCTTTAATTACTTCACTAATTCATTTGATTCAACAAATTAATTGAATTTATCGGGCAATTTATTGAGTTCGTTGTATTGATAAGGGTAAATCGTAATTAATTGTGTAGACAAGTGATTTCTACTTGTTTTGTGTATCGACGTGTTCCATATTGGGAGGACTTTGGATCCTGTGTGTAGTTGTAACCTATATTACAATAAGGATTCATTTGTTTTATTATAACTATTAATAACTAATTCATAACTAATTCATACACGTGTCGGATTTGGGGTAGACCTCTCAACACTATCTACTCAGCCTGTATCCACCCACTGCTGGGTATAGGCCTCCTATTTTTCACGCCATCCTTTCTAGTCCTGTGCAAGTGTCATCAGCTGCTTTCCAGCATACCTCACAATTAATATTGTACACCATTCCGACAGGACAGATCATGGAGAATAGAGTTTATTTTTGCAACATTATAGTTCAAATTTAGCATTATTTCTCTGCTAAAGCCTAAGTCAACTCATTAACATTTTTTCCCCTGTTTCTTTCTAGACATGAATTATGAATTAGGCCCAATGTGCTTGAATCCAGTTCCCATGATTTGTGGACAGGTGGCACTGGAGTCGGCGGCGTGTTTGATGGAACATCCTTTTGATCTCGCCGCTATATTGTGCGCGTGCGCATTCAATTTTTTGCCAAATTATATTGTACGTTATGGATGGTTTCTGTACTATTGTAGTTTTGCGTATAGTCTGAATGTCTCATAGACGGTATGGCGTCGAATTTCAGATGCAATTGTTGTCACAAATAGATTTATAATACCATATAGAATGTAAACTGAACCTTTTTATGGATCATGTTTCTCTTATAAAATACTTAATCCTCAATTTATAAAAATCCAAAATTGTAAAAAAGTTACGAGCATCGATTACTAATCTGGCACTAATAAATAAGACGTAGGTCGTTGTTGTTAATTAATTATAATTTATTGCTGCTATATTATTTTATTGACACATTTTGTAAACTAAAATGTCTTCGATGACATAATAACAATTATTCATTCAGGCCATCGACCCTAATTCCTTTTAAATATTCAGTATAGTATATTTTAGTAGTAAGTAGGTAGTGGACACATAGATAAGTGTGAACTTTTTAATGTAAGAATACTTAGTTCATTATGACAGGTGTAAGACTCATAGTAAACGGAAGCCGGCATGGAATATTAAACCTTATATCTATGAAGTTAAGAAAACTTCGAAACGGACTTCTCTCTACAAGTATCTTCATAGGACGTGTTTATTGCGAAATTTGCGACTTTGGTTCATTATAACTTTTGTGTTGTAAAAATCCAACATATTATGTATAAGTATTTTTTTATTGTAATTCTCTTATGAGGCCAAAGGCCCCTACTAATTATATCACCATTCATCAAACTAACATTATGTAAGTAAATCAAAAAGACTCATCAACCAAAACCCCTCTTCTTTCTCAAAGGTTTTTGACACAACTTGAAAAAAGAAACTGATTAGAGGTCTTAAGTATTCTCAGCAATCTCAGCGTGTGTCATTTTGGAATTCGCCGACAATCGATTAATTTTGTTAGCGTGTAAAAGAGGCAATTTTGAATAAAATTATTTTAATTCTTTTAATAAATTTACAATGGCCATAAATTTTTGTTTGGATTATTTTTACAAGGTTGTTGGATTTGTTAAAATATTTTGAGGTTCGGTGTTTTGGGACAGATTTGTCACGATGTTTTTGTGTCACAAAGTACCCGTTTATAGCAGTATAGTTGTAGTACAGAGATAATAAGTAGGTCAGGTAATTCCTTTAGTAGTAGAAGTCCGGTTGTGAGTCCAATTGACCGAACTAGTGCAATTTTTTAGGTGCTACTAAAAAGGACTCGTAACCGGACTTCTGCTACTAAAGGGGTAAATCAAATGATATAAGTTTTCGGGCATACAGGTACTTATAGACAAATTGCTTTTTGTCTCTATTACAAATAGTCTTGCTTCTATGCTGTTCTGGGAGCAAATAAAAACATAGAACACTTTCAGCCACTTGTCTTACCGGGCGTGTCGTAAAATCCGACAGAGGGATTGTGTCCTCTAACTTGGCGGACTACTGTTATGGGCGATAGGCTGATCCCTTATAAGCATAAGGTTCATCATATCCAGCTTACGACATCACATCAACAGTGGCTGCAAATTGTCTTTGATTACTTGCGGCTCTGCCCACCCCAATAGGGATTACCGGTGTTAATTTATGTATGTATTACAAATCGTCTGTTATTATGTACCAATATATCTCCAAGCTACAATTTCTTTTTCAACAGCCTTCTCCATTTTTGTCTCCCTTCAACACTAAAGTTCTATCTCCTTGTTCTCAGGTTTAACAGCAGAGCTATTCTACGTGAGAGATGGGCAGATTAACTTCTATGCACTGAACTTCGTAGTCCCCGTGCCAGCTACTATAGGAGAACTGCACTTCACTTGGCAAAGCCTTACCAGAAGACCGGTAAGTACTTACCCTACTCACTTTTTTTTGAAGCTGGGAGCTATGCAAGCTTCATTTCATGCACTAGATCACACCGTGGTTGGAGCGTTAGGCTTACGATCTGGAGGTCCGTGTTCGATTTTGAATGTCAGAATTTAAGTAAATTACATTATGTTGAGACTTTACCGTTAGGAAAAAAGAATTCAAAATCAAATCAAATATACTTGGCGGCTCAATAGTGACCCTGGTGGTTGATGAGGTTGGTAATCCACATCACAACCCACACGATAGAAGAAGAAGAAGTAATAATAACAAATAACTGTAATCGTAAAATCGATAATGGCTAATTAATATCAGTAGTACAGAGATTATGTTTTCAATAATCGTTAAAATACGTTCTGTATTTGATTCGTAATGGAGGTAGCTAATAGCAAAAGCAATACTATAATAATTTTAGTAGTTGAGACGTTAGGAAAGAGGTTATTTGTATACATATTATGCTAGGTTGATAATTATTTATGCAAGCTACCGCAGTGTTAGTGTCGTAATTATCATTACCACTAAGTACCTATTGAGTGACTCAGAAGTAGAAGTTGTTCTACGTTATGAATGGACCCAGGGAACTAGCCTCCCTATAAACACACTTTGCTAGGTGCTTTTTTTGACGTGACTTATTGTAGATGTGTCGCAAATGGCCGGATAAATGGGGAGCGCTTAGGGCTCTCACCCGGTTTTGCTAAGTGCAGTATATTTGATTTCTGAAAAAAAAAATGTATATAGATAAATTATTTACGTTTTCAAAACACTTTGAGTAAATCGTTTGTGTAATATTTTCTAAACTATACAAGTTATGAGAAGATTTAAGATAAATGTTTTATAGATAATTTTATCAGCTTTCTTTGTAGGTAACTCATATCATCATCTCCCTAGCGTTATCCCGTTTTTCACGAGGTCCTTACCTAACCTGAAGATCCGGTCCGGTTTTTTACAGAAGCGACTGCCTGTCCTTCCAACCCGCGAACGGAAAGCCAGCCCAATATAGGTTAGGTCACATACCTACCTCTGAAATACATTTCTCGGGAATGTTGGTTTCCTCACGATGTTTTCCTTCACCGCTGAGCACGTGATACAAATTATGATCCAAACATGATTTCTAAAATAAATTCGATTCGAACCTGCGACCTCAAATTGAGAGTCAAGCCTGTACTTAAAAAGTTATTAGTATTTTAAAAGTGTGATACATACTTACTAGTTATAAGGAAACATTACAGCCTTTCATTTGTAGAAAACTAATTGCGCAGACCCCACTCAAATTGAATTCCGAGATCCATCTCTGTTCATGTTCAGTATGAGAAACATACGTACTGTGAGGTGAACGACACATTGATTAGTGTTCGCGAGATAAACATGTCACCATTAACTTGTCCTAGTTCAATAAATATTGTAATTTCTTATTTATCTATTACTGTATCACTTGAGAGTGATAAGAAATCGGTTTCACACGTCAGAATTTATGGTTTTCTTTTTTTTTTTTCTGATCTTGTACCAACATCCTTATTACATGTCAGCCAGGAAACAGGACGCATATATCTTTATTTCTTGTCCCCGATATAGTTTCCTAGACCTCATCTATTCATAACAATATCAACGGAATTACAGACGTGAACATTGATTATAATTCAAATTACTACAAGACTCCACTATAATAGTGTACGGACAGTGGTTACTTAATCTATCTATTGTCTGAAACAATCGCACTATTATGATAAACCCGTGTATGAGCTGAATGCAAATCGATCGCCTGTATTACAGCTTATGCAAATATTATTCCATCTGAATAATTTTCTTTCCCAACAGACAGAATTTTTACATTAACTGAATACGAAAGCAACTTTTTACTGAAGTCTTAAAGGAAAGCAATTCGCAGTGAACTTTATGTGGAAGTAATTAACGTGGGGAGGAAAGTTTATTTTTCCGAGAATCGTCTGCCTTTTCCGCAGGTTCGCAAACAAGCCATTCCTATGGAAATACACGACCGCCAGCCCCGCTGCATTTAGATGGCTCGTAGAACACTTCCCGATAACAATATCGCTATCTACCACCCAATAATCTTGACTGGTAGCCGGTTATCAGCTGTAATGCTTGTCGTACGATTCCTATGATTGATTATTACACTCCGATACATACATGCCCGACGAGCATATCTTTATTTATCTTGTTTATTTCTCCAAATTAGTCCCGACTACCAGTTTGGGTCGCTTCATATGCAAATAGTCGGTCGGATCACGACGCAGCGGTTTGTTTGTTCGCATCCTGCATCAATCCAAATATTATGTGCATTTATTTATTTTATCCGCGGCCGACAGCATACACAACTAAGTCGCTCCCAAGGAATCCACCTCGGTTCGTTGAATTTTGATCTGGGAACTGGCGACGTATGCTAACTTTACATATTCAATACTCCGTCTACAAAAGCAGCATCTGAAATTACTCGGTA
Organism: Pectinophora gossypiella; assembly: GCF_024362695.1. Taxonomy (NCBI): domain Eukaryota; kingdom Metazoa; phylum Arthropoda; class Insecta; order Lepidoptera; family Gelechiidae; genus Pectinophora; species Pectinophora gossypiella. The sequence goes on from NC_065405.1 coordinate 5,135,734, forward strand.
AACAAGTTCGCTGAACCTGTCAATACGACATCTGCTTATTTAGGACGCCATTTGCAAGTCATAAAAACTCTGACAATACCAGATATTGCGCGATTTGAGAATGGAAGTCGTTGGATCGGCGTGTGAGTGTAAGGATAACGGCCTGTAAACACATTCACGTCAGAGATGTTGGGAGCGGCTCGGTCGTGCGCATTTAAAAAGTAAATGGTGCGGAGGAGACGCTGCGGTCGCGAGTCGCGATCACGGCCCAGCCCTTATCAGCATCTCGGCTTTGTGCGGCCGCAATATCAGATCGCGGGCCCTCGCCACTCGCCTCCCCTATTTACCCGGCGGCGCCTTTGACTAGGCACTACAAATATTTGGTAACCGGTTAACTAGCGCCGATGAGCGATCGCGCCACCATTGCATTGTCTGTACTCACCGACCGAGTGATAATATTTAATTAGCGGCCGCGGTGTCGCACCTACGCACTTTACGAGCAGCGCGCCGCATGTCTGATGAACCGGACAAAGGGCCCGCAGCGAATACTGTTTGTTTTACCATTCCTAGCGCCGCCCCATGATGATTAGTCAGGTCGTAATGAGCGTATCATGCTCATAATATTTAACAACCGAGCTCGTTATGAAGTTAAATCAAAACATTCGCATTGCATGCCGCGGACCTGTAACAATACGTCCACGTCAGCCGCATAAGGGAAACATAAACCACGGTTGAGTATTCGAAGCTGTCTATATGCAAATACGGGGCATGTCCGAGTCAGTTTCTAGCAACAGGCAGGTTACGTTTGTCGACATACATCTCGGAAAGGAGCGCGGTTCGTGCTCTCATGGTAGGTTGTTGTCGACATTTGATCCGAGCTGACTGCGCGGATCCGCACGCCGCGGGGTCGCGCCCGCTCGCGTGCCGCTGTCCGTCAATCGCATCGCATGTACTGATACAGTTACATCGTGATGAGACTTTACCGTTAGGAATTTATCATATGACTCACCCGACCTTAAATGGTATTACAATATTTACCGAGCAATGCCTTTCTCTTGTTGCAGTTACCTTACAAGCTGGACGTAGAAGTAGTGTCGCACTCGGAAGCGATGCACCCGCCGACACTGAACATCACAACCGAGGGATTCGTGCCGACAGAACCGCAAACATGGCGCGTCGACTTGCCTTGTACGCACGCGGTCGCCGCCGAGGTGGACATTATCATATCGCTTAACGTGTCGACCGGTTCCTCGTCTACCACTTTACATTTTCGCCGAAGAAAAATATGTCTGAAAGATTCCCCGAGGCCGGCGGTGAGGGTAGACAGTGTTCCGCATTCGGCGACATCGGCGGATATATTCTACGCGGGGGCGGGTTGCGCGGGTGGAGCACTATTGATAGCGGCGGTGGCTGCGGCTGCCTGCAGGGCTCGCGCGAGGAAACTGAGGCGCGCGCGTAGTGACGAGCAAGACGCACACGCCTTCCTACCTGATTCCTCGTGCAAGTCCGCTGCTAGCTACACCAGCTACCGCCGACCAACCTCGTTGCCCGCGGCAGCGGCTGAGGAGCGTGCCAGAGACCTACAACAGAGAATAGCGGAGCTCACGATACAGCGATGCCGCGTCAGACTCCGCTCCGTGGCGATGGAAGGCACATTCGGCCGCGTCTATAGAGGCACTTATGCTGATGAAGATGGAAGAGAACAAGAAGTTTTGGTGAAGACTGTTGCTGAACATGCGTCGCAGGTTCAGGTAATTATTGTAAGCATTCAATCATATTATGTTCTTTTGATTCTCAGTTAGTTCCGTCTCTAATGTTTATTGTCTTTTGTGTTAGGTCTCGCTACTACTTCAAGAAGGATGTATGCTTTATGGACTTCACCATGAACGAGTGCTCTCAGTCCTCGGCGTTAGCATTGAGGACCAGACAGCGCCATTCTTGCTGTATCCTTGGGGAGCTGGGTGGAGGAACTTGAAGCAGTTCCTGCTGGCTTGCCGGGGCGTGACGGTGGGGGGAGCGGCGGGGGGCGCTCCACCACCGCCGCTGACTACCCAGCACGTCGTCCGAATGGCCCTTCACGCTCTGGACGGTCTATCGTACCTTCATTCGCAGCACGTTCTTCATAAAGACATCGCTGCGAGAAATTGCGTGTAAGTTTACACTTGGAGTAACTATTTACTTTTAAACTTATCTTCCTTTTCAAGCAAACTAATTTTGATTCCTTTTACAGTGTGGATGAGAATCTCCGAGTAATGATCGCGGATAACGCGTTATCACGGGACCTGTTCCCGGCTGACTACCACTGTTTAGGAGACAACGAGAACCGGCCGATCAAGTGGCTGGCTCTGGAGGCGCTGACCAAGAGACAGTTCAGCCCGGCGGCGGACGTGTGGGCGCTGGGCGTGTTGCTATGGGAGCTAACCACGTTGGCTCACCAGCCCTACGCTGAGGTGGACCCGTTCGAGGTCGCCGCGTACCTTAGAGATGGGTACCGGTTGCAGCAGCCTGCCAATTGTCCAGATGAGCTGTAAGTGATTTTGTTGTTATATGAAGGTTTATGACCCACTCCTGAGAATGACTTCCCTTCAATCAATCGAAGCGGAGATGAAAAAGTGTAGAGAATCTGTCAGATTTATTACTCGACCCGTTAAGTTTTTGTTGTCACGTTCGCGTTGTGGTTAAAATATTTAACAAGCTTAAGTTATTATCCGATTTTGGAAACTTTCCGTTACCAAAATCCATTTATATCCTGACTCCCTCTGACCCAGTACATTGTTCAACAGGTTCGCAGTGATGGCGTACTGCTGGGCCATGTCACCCGACGACCGGCCAACGTTGCCTCAACTGCAGATCTTCCTCCGAGACTTCCACACGCAGCTCACGAGGTTCGTGTAACCTGCAACTTGAACCCAAAGACGACAATAAATAGACTATAATAGTGAACAGTGTTTATTGGAAGACTGTGGCCTTAAGGACAAGTTACCCTTGGTATCGTGGATGTTATAGAGACTGATTTATATAAAGTGTTTATTATTGTGTTAATTAGAAATGCTGGTTCGTTGTTGTTTAGTGGATTAGATTGTGGTTTTGGACTTTTTTTTACTTTGGAAATATTGTTTTGGTTACAAGCTATTTATTTATCTTTTGGTTTCAGTAGAGTTTGAGTTATTAGGTTTATCATTCCGCGCGTAAAGTGTATCTAATAAAAAATCTTAGTTCAGACTACAAATATATTTCATATAAGTAGCTACTGAACTGACACATACATACAAAACTCACGCCTATTTCCCACCGGGGTAAGCAGAGACTATGGAATTCCATTTGCTCGATCCTGACATACTCCTCTTGTTTCTCCCACGTGTGGAATCAATCGCATACACACGCCATACCGCATATACGGTTCAGAGTAGATCGTACTAAACCTTTTCTAAGGACATCCCCAATTTGGTCAACAGACATTTATCTATAGAGATAATTAATAATATATAATTTGTCGCTCAAAACAATGTTTCCTCAAGCAGCATCCTAAACAGACCAGAGTCTAAGACACTCGACAACAAGATAACGTATTGTTTGACACCTCATTACTGCCATATTAGTGTAAGAAATTATGTAAATATTAGTTATATACATATGTGACTGTACTGTACATTATGACATTTATAACGTATATTGAATGTGCCTCAGAGTTTATTAAAGATATAGATGTTTATAGTTTAAGAATATTAACTAATTAAGACTGGATAGTATCAATTAATTATAATAAATTATGACTACTTCTAATCCGAGGTTCTTGTTTGAAATCAATGTTAAATTAAAACAGTTTTCTTTGTCAATGCCAAGTGCCAAATGTTGTAATGAAGTACGGGTCTGGGCACATCTTACGGAGTGATAATGCGACTACAAAAAGATTTTTTTTACCTTTTTTTAGAACCTTGTAACAAAATGTCGGAATGAAGGTAAGTCAAGCTCACGCCAAGTTCGTATCGGTGCGGGGCGGAGAATGTCCCTTCTATGCGTAGTATTTTTTTTACTCTATACAGGATGCTATTGACACCGTAACGAGTACTAAGGGGGATGATTCAGACCACGATTCTGAGTTAATATCAAATGAAATTTCCTGTCGGAAAATTCATGAAAGCTTTAGTGTTTTTTTTTAAATATTTTCAGTTCTATACTTTTGCGATGAAAAATTCCACTTGATATCAACTCAAAATCATGGTCTGAATCATCTCTCAAAGTTTTCGTTACGATGTTACTAACACTCTATGTACTGTATGTATGTTTGCTAAGTTTGGTTACTGCAGACCTTTAATACATTTGTGCCAAAATTATACCTACGCGTAAGAAATAAACAAAGAAATATGAATCTAGATAGTGGGGACTGAAACATTTAAATTGATTAAGTACCTAAAAATTTTAACACGATGGCATCAACTACTTGGCCGGACAAATAGGGAGCGCTGAGAGCTCCCACCCGGTATTTTAGCAGCGAATTTTGACTGAATGAATAAAATTTATAGTGAATAGAATTTTGACAATCTTATATAATACTTATATTGAGGCTGGTTTACAAATACTCTTCTACTTGTTCTGTAGATTATTCACAATTTTTTTCTAAATAAATATTCTATACTATCTACTCGTATACCTTGCGAACTACGAAATTTCTTAGTGAACTGGGGGCTAATTCTATAAAAAATGCGCCTTATTTTTAAGAATACCTACTTAACTTTATAATTGTAAATATTTTTGATAAGACAAAGAAAAAACTCAAAACAGTGGCGCCTACATCAAGTGGAAAAAAACAAGCAACTTTTGACAAGTAGGTTTTTGTTCGTCGATTTCGTGTTGAATATTCCATTTTTAAATATTTAAATACCGTCATTATATACTTTTTAGTAGAATTAACTCCAGTTCACTTAAATACCTAAAGTATTGATTCATTGGTGTATCTTAAATTATAATAATTATATACGATCACGAGTACTAATATGTATAACACTTTGATACCATGTCACATTAACTTTTTTGACAAATCAAACCATAAGTCTCATTAAATGTCAAATATGATAGTGCGACAGGATTCTAAAGTGGGTATATGATATTGCTCATGACTCTACCCTATGGGACAGTAGGTTTTATGATTGTAAATGTGTAAATATACGGTTGTTAAGAAACACAAATGTGAATATACGAGTGATTATATTGAAATATGTGTTTACTTACTTATTTACCCGAATGAACCCTGGTAGAATAGGTAACCTAGTTGGAAGAACGTTTGACTCTCACTGTAAGAACCCAGCATAGGCCTAAACCAAAGATTTTCGATTTCTTGTTTGGATCATAGATAAATACATACATAAACTCACGCCTATTTCTCACCGGGGTAAGCAGAGACTTACGAAATTACATTTGTATCGATCCTGACACACTTCTCTTGCTTCCTCCTCATTCATCAATCGTTTCATACACGAAAGCCGGTTCAGAGTAGAACAAAATCATCATAAATGATTGGATCATAGATAAATGATTCGCGACAAATGATTATCACATGCTAAAAAACTACTGGTTTTTTCTTCAGATCGGAAGGTCAGAATAGCAATCCCTTCTATATATAAAAAAAATCCAAATCGTCCAGGCGTCTTCGAGTACATACATAAAAAAAGAACCCGACGAATTGAGAAACTGCTCTTGTTTTTGAAATCGGTTAAAAATCCCGGACCTGTCAAATCTTCAGATTAGATGAATGGGCCCTGTGAAAACGGGTTAACGGTAAGGAGATGCTGCCCAAGTACTACTACACTATACTATCTATGCCTAGACCATAGATTGAGGAATACGTACGCTGCCTGCCATCTTGAAAACTTCGTAAACTGCGGCGTCCCTTAGCAGTTAAATCGCAGAATAAAAGAAGGTAACAAATACGTTTTGAAATCGAGATTATATTACAAATAAATGTAGGTAAATACTTAAACTCACGCCTATTTCCCAACGGAATAAGCAGAGACTATGGAATTCCACTCGCTTCGATCCTGACACACTTCTTGCTTCCTTCACATTCATTGATCGTTTCATAGACGCACGCCAGTTCAGAGTAGAACGTACTGAACCTTTTCTAAGGACATCTTCAATTTGGTTAATGTACGTCCTTCTAGGTCTTCTTCTGCTACCACCAACCTTTGCTTTACGTATATATACTGCTTTCGTAATCCTATTAAACCTTCATCCGCTCTACCAAACCAACTTAACATTCTCGTCTCAATCTTAGTCACTACATCGTATTTTACACCACATCTCTATTACGAGATTATTATTCCGATTATTATTTTTCATTTATTTTTTTGTGTATATTTCTATTGTGAGATTATATTAAACTGGAAGAGAAAAAGTAACCTACCAGGAAGTAGATAAGTAACCTAAATGAGTAGGTTAGGTTAATAGAAACGTATAAGAGAATAATAATAACCATACCCACGATCTAAGATACGCAGTACTAATAAGCGATAACACTAAAATTACACAAAATCGCCAACAATCAAAGATTTATGATCGAAAAACGGTCTCTGTTCAGAATCGTGGACGTGATCGCGGTAAACAAAAGCTATTATAGGTACATTCCTGTTTACTTATACAAAAATTAGGAAAAAATAATAATACTAAACTACTCATAAAATCTAAGATACAAAATATCCGCTTTCGTAAACACTTCGCTAATGATATAAAACATCCAAAAAAGTTGTCAAAAAGAAACCACATTATAGGCCCCGACGAGATTCGAACTCGTGATCTCCTGTTTACTAGACAGGCGCTTTAACCAACTAAGCCACGGCGCCTCTTGACACAAGCGGCGAAAAAGTGATACCCCTCGTACTAAACTCGCACGAGTACAGTCGCGAACGAAAATAAAAGGATGACTCAGACACGACCTAAATACTTTTAAGATCTATAATATTAAAAATGTATTTTTTTTATAGATTTATTTAACTGTAGGTACTTATTTCTTCTCAATAGGTAGATAATAATACTAGTTCGAAATTAACAAAAAATAGTCGGAAAAGTTTTAAATATTCGCAAGCCGGATTCACACATTTCATAAATTCAAACAATACAATACGGCATTCAATCTATTACATTTTGCTTCGGTACTATCAGCTAAAATAAATAATTACAAAGCTAGTCTAATATGACACCTATAATACGTAATACTTAGTAGGTAGTCAGAGACTAATAATAATTAACATATACCTACTTATATACTTATTTATTCAAAGTCGATTAGCATTTTGTCATAAACGTCTTGTCTTCTGCAAGTAGAGAGATTTATTCAAAGTGTATGTATCTAGAGGTTAGTATGTACCTAACTAGATTTGTCAAAAAAGAAGGACACTGCAAAATATGAAGTGGGTTGGACAGTGGGCGGCAACTTAAAACCAGTTTGAGTCCAATAACGAAGACAGATTATGTGAAAAAGTGGGGATCATTGGCAATTATCTTTTCAATACGTAACCCAGGGCTAATTACGTACGATAAATTATCTTGCGGCTCGAAAAGAAACGTGTTTGTAAGTGGGTTTCTTATCGACTGTGCGAGTATCAAAGGTCGGGGAGCTGAATTTCGCCGGTTCGCATGTAGCAGTCATGGCCGAGCGGTTAAGGCGTCTGACTAGAAATCAGATTCCCTCTGGGAGCGTAGGTTCGAATCCTACTGACTGCGAACTGTTTTTTTATTTTTAATGGCTTTAATTGCCGAGTATATCACGATTATTGCGTCATTTATTTTTATCAAACACTCAAATGGTCTCGATAGATAAATTGAGGGTTTTTATTACGGGCAATATCGGGTGTAGGATGTGTTTATCTAATGTATGGGTATAAAAAGCGGGTGTTTTTGGCTCTAGTCGGCTGTCGCGCGTTTACGTCCCTTTTTCCCTCGTAGCAAAAATATGGCGTGGTGTGGTCTAATGATGTTGAAAAAACGAGCCAGGCTGTTTTGTTTGCTTTTGATTAATAAGTTCGTTGAATTAGTGGTCAACTGTTCATTACAGTTGTTTTATTAGTGCTACTGGTTTAAGAGGATATTGCCTTAAATGTTTGATAGTAATAGGGGTTGAGACAAAATAGGAAATTGTTCGACGTCTTTAGCTTAATTGGCTGACCCTTGCATGGCACGTGATGAAATATGCAGTAACTGGAGTGGTGTCAGGCTCATTAAAGTATGTTTTTCACCTCCAAGTACAGATGTTATACTGGAATAACCACTGGTCACACGCGTACGTTGAAATCACCAATTATTGTCGAATAATTTCAATAAAACATCCTTTTTAAATATGGAATCACTTTTTTCCTCGTTTCGATCGTCAATTGTTTTCTAGTGAAAAAAAGTAGATAAGTAAGTTTAAATACTTATTGCTCCAGCCAGTCGTAAACGCGTCAGAAAGGAGTTCACAACACAGGGGTTATTTCTGTAATAAGTTCGGGCTTAAACTGTAAAGCCGACTTATCATCCTTGGAGAATCCTGTTACTTCACACGTGTTTGAGCCCAGCCATATGGAACAACCCATTCCCATCATAAGCCCATCCATCTATCCATCAGAGGCATGTCAGAGCGGTCTGTGCGGGTCGCTCGACCGAAAGAGGGCATGGGATAACGGAATTATCCCGGATCACTATGTCACGTGTGGTTTGGTCAGATTTTTGGTAGAATTTCACGAATTTTGACAAATAAGGTAGGTATTGCATATACCTGCATATTGGCCAAGCTGATTTAAGTATATTCTCGTGATCAATAACGGTACACGCTGAATATTACATAATATTATTGTTCGGGTGTTATTTACTTTTTTAATTTAAAGTTGTTTTTAAGGATCAATCAATACAGTAAAATGAATATAAAGAATGGAAAGCTAACCTCGCTTAGATGGGATTAAGCGAGAGAGTCAACAGGGGGTTAAAAAAGTCACATCGAAGCAATTCATCTAAAAATGCAATTTGACATTTGCGCGTATAAAGCAAGTGTGCAATGCAAACCAAATGTCAAGTAGCATTTTTGTTTTTGTAGATGAATTGCTTCGTCGTGGCCTTTTTAAGTCCCCTGATAATCCTTTATCCATAACCTTCGAGTACCGAAGTTACCCGATCATACATTCATTTCATAAATCCATCGATTTAGACGACAATTTCAAGTATCCCTCTCTAGTCGCGATCTCGATAACAAGCTATGGGCTCTCGGAAGTCGTTTATTGTTCGCATGGGGCAATCTAGTGGTGGTAATGAAGTTTCTTCAATGGGGGAAGTAATTACTGATCGCAGTCTTTGTGTGGAGATACGACATGCTGGGGTAGTCCTCAATACAGATAACCAAACGCATTGTCTGAAAGGAATTTATAAGGTAGGGGAAACAAATATTGGTGGAATTTTAAGTGACGTGGAGGTTTGGTAAGAAAGAAAAAATTCTGGGAATAAAAGTACAGGGGGGCTTACAGGTTTCAAGAATGCACTGTAATTGAGTGACTTTATCGACTATTTATTAAAATGTTAGCTGTCACTTTTGTGCATACCTTGTTTTATTATACCATGACCAGTAGGCTCTGCACGGTAACCGCGCCGCGCGCGTCGTGAATTATATTTTATCGAGACTTTTGACCAATAGCCGTTTGATTTGAAGTCCATCTACGTAGATAGCATTCGTATCGTTTATTGGTCGAAGCGCTCAATATAATTCGAACCGCGCGCGGCGCGTTTGTTATGCAGACCCGGCAGTACCTATCATGCTTTATTTCGCCCTATTTTTTTCTCCAGCCACAACTATAGGGGCGCGCTGAAGCGTTCACGTCAATCTGATCAATCTAGTGTGGCTTTAGTGGTTACATTTAATGGAAAATTGGGAAATCCCACATCCCCTGGGAGCGTGGTTTTCACCCTCCAAAGCTTCACTGATATAAATAGATAGCCTTTAAGTAAGTCTACGGGTAGAATGATTAATGAGAAAATGTGTAGTAGGTACCTACAGTATCTCTACTAACTTCGGTTTCACGTTTTGGGTTGTTGATTAATGTAATGAGCTTCTTCTTATCGTGTAGGTTGTGAGGTGGAATACCAGCCTCACGCCAAAGGCACCTGACATAGCTCATGTAACGATTACTCACTTACATCAGTTAATAGTAACCGGGACCAAAGGCTTAACGTGCCTTCGGAAGCACAGATCTTCTTCTTTCGGACAACAGGTGGTCAGCATGTAGGTAATGTCCTAACCAAACTAGGGATCACAAAATGATTTTTGTGATATCTCCCCACCGGTATTCGAACTCCCATCTGTAAGTAGGTATAATATGTGGTGTGTGAATAAATGTTTCTTTAATTCTTTTTTTTTTCTCTTTTGTTTTTTCCTGTTTCTGCAATAAAGTATTTGTTATGTTATGTTTTTTCATAATAATTCTACACAGATAGTGCGACGTCAGCACCGCGGCCGCGGGACTTTTTGAGAAAAAAAGAAACTGTCATTATTTTAGGACACCACAGACACGGATTATATAAGTATACATTGCAATAACATCACATCACGAGACAAATAACACACACGTTACATGAAATAGTTACCTATTTATATATCGATAGTACTAATGGCTAAATAAAAAAAAAGTAGCGCGGACTCTACCAATATTGTTTTCTTCTAATTCATACACGTCACGATTAATTCATTCGTTCATTCACGAGAGTTCTCTCTTAAAACAAGCCAAATATATAGTCGAGGTGAACTTCATCAATCAGTCTACTGTCATTACTTATTTTTCTGTGAACAAACAAGTGTACAAGCCTTCGTACAAGCTCATAAATATCTCACTATAGGCGACAAAAAACCAATAACCCATCCATGAAGGGCGATCACAATTTTCCCTTCAATAAATCCGTTGCAGTTTCATATCTCGAGTGAATTGATTAAAAACGATCATGATTGATTATTCGTACACCTGATATCGGTTGCAGACTTGCTGGCAATCCATCATGGAGTGACATACTGTCACTGGCGATCATCAGCTCACCCCGATTCTCATTAACGGTGATATTTACTCTTGTAATAACGTGGGGAAATCGCTGATGTTGCTGCGTCAGGACTTTTTGTGGTTGGTGTGAACCATGTCAGTGATAAAATATGGTTTGAAAAACATTACAACTACCAAGGCATAGAATAAGCAGTAATACCACGGATAGTTCAGAAGGCCACACTGCCCCCATGGTCTAGTGGTTAGTGCGTTGGCTCACGATCCGGAGGTCTGGGTTCGACATTATCGAAAACGCTTTCCTAAATCAGCTGGTCAGCCGATTGTCTGAAAAATCAAGATGATTCCGTGCTTCTAGCCTCAGGCTACTAGTCTAAACACTTCCACCAACCCGCAGTAGAGTAGAGTAGCGTGTATGTTGATTGATGGGAGGCCCGTGCGCCCAGCAGTGGGACTTATATAGGCTGTTTATGTACTTAGAAGAGACACCGATACGAGCTTGATTTACCTATGTAAGTAAGAGTTTATTTTACTTTATCGCTAATCACTTTCAGAACAGTCTAAACGAGTTTCCAATCACTTTAATAAGTTGAAGAGTTCTTAATAATTTGGTCAAATTAGCCCAACTGGGCACCCTCAGGCCTGTTGTATTAAACGTTGTGCTGGGTGAGAGCCTTCAGCGCTCCGCATTTGTCCGGCCAAGTAGTTAATGCCATCTGCGGCAAATCTACAACACTCACGTCGAAAAAAAGAAAATAAAAAAATGGTCAAATTACTTTTATTGTGAAGTTTGCTTTAGGATGCTCGGCATCAAAGTTGGCATAACGAAATTACTCTAATGACCATTGAAATGTCTTCCTCCATCGTCTAAATAAGCGTGATGAGTTATCATCAATCAATCTGAGAGGGATTAAATTAAATAATCCGACAGTCACGCCGCCCGCGTCGCCATTTTCACAGGAATTCTGCAAAGGTAAGGAATTTTGAGAAACGCAAACTTATTCCTTATTCAAAATTGATTCTTAAGGAGGTTCTTGATCTTATTTGCTTTGTGGTTCGATTTTGATGGCATTTTAAAAATAAAATTGCGGTTGTGAAATTTAGTATTTATAATAGGTAAGTATTGCTAAACTAACGTTTTTACTGCCTAAAATAAATATGTTTATACATAGGCAGCAATTTAAATTCAAATTAACATAGGTTAAATAAAGGTATTTTTGAATTTGAATTTAAATTGTTATGTATAAAATGGCACTTTGAATCGTAACGAACGTCTCGTCCGCGCAAAACTACTGCATCTTCTCACAACCTACACAAATTAGGGAAAAAAAACAAAAAGCAAGTTAGGGATTTAAGTACTTACCTATAATACCTACCTACCTATAATTGTATAATGCTATAAATAAAAAAACTTACCTATAATGCATTTTACAAGACAAAAATATAGTTACGTAGTTTATCCACTCAACTCTAAACGTCTTGATAATCAATAATTAAATAAGCATACAAATATTATTTTTTTGGTTTCAAGCTCAAATTGAACTAATTATGTTGCTGTATGTTGCGTTGTCCATTGAGTCGTGAAAAATGACGCACAAGGTCACTAAGCTTTCTTAGCACGTTATTGACTTTGTCAATTTTCTATTGGAACAGAATGTAGGGCCGAATGAAGTAATAAAACAGAATTACTTTTCGTTTATTCTATCTGCTGGGTGCAGGTCAAACACGAGCGAATGCCGTGTAATTCCTTTTTTCCTCGTTCCGTTATTATTTTCCCAGACTGTCCGTTTAACTTTATGATTTATTGTTGCGAACTCTCTTCGGAATATAAATTTGTTTTTACATCCGACTTGAGCGTTTATCTCGGCTGTTTATATACTAACTTACCTACCTACGTTTTATGAAAGGTTAATTTCCGAAAGTTATTTTATGAAGTCCGTGGTTTATGAGCGGTGTTCGCAGTTTGTTTTTTTAATTAAAAATGTAAAGAAGGTAAGTGTGTTTTTTCAAGTGAGGGTTGTAAATGAGAAATTCCTTCGCGTGCCAGGTGACAGCGGTAATTTTGTCTCCGTCTGCCTGCGAGGATGCTTCCTCCGAATTACTTTCCTTTTGAGGGTAGGTGCAGAAAATAAGTATAGATAGAGAAATATAAACGTTTATATATACTAATGTTTATGTTTGTACCTGACACCTCAACAATACCTAAAGAGTGCGCAAGGCTTCATTGTTTTTCTTCAAAGCATTATACATACATCTGCCATACATAGTTTTCCCATAGCTAATGGAATGATAAATAGATATGCTGCTTATTCCATGGCGCTTCCTATAATTAGAACAGAAATTCCATAGATTTCGTACTTACAGAGACACAACTGAAGGTATCTGCATTCAGGGCGCGCGTTACAAGCAAATAAAGAAAAATCGTCGTTCGAGTCTCCCAATCTCGTTACCCAGAAACGGTGATATTTCAAAAGATCTCTCGAGATATTATCGAGGAGGTGCATTTAGCCTAATGAGGCGGTGAGAGAGCCGTGCCTTGGCAGTGTTTCATCGCGAGAGAGTCCGACGAGTGATCCCAGAGGCAAAACGAAGGTGATGACAACCACCTCTCTTTCCACCTCACTTTCAATATTACGAAAGTTTTAGTCGTTGAAACAAAAGACGGTTCCCGGCGCCTTTTAGTCGGCGTTGGCTTTTTTATATGCAGAGGGGATTTTTAGGGCATATCTACTGTAGATAGGAATATGTTTCCCTTTTTATCATGCGCTTGTGATGCATTCTTTACTTCCTGCCTCTGGTTGCCTGGAAGAAATTGCTGCAGAGAAATAAGGCCGCCAACAGTGTTGCAATCTTTCCTGTTGTTTTGGAATGTTTTGCGTGTGTATGAAATAAAGTATATTTGATTATTTACGGGAACTTCGAAGTGAACACAAGTATTCGAAGTGAACAAATTATTTCAAGACTCTTATAGATTTATATTCTGTGATGATTGACTTCAGAAATGAGAGGTTCTCAATTTTGGTGGGATATTTGAAGTAAGATGCTTGATGTGTTTGTAGTAAGAGGAAATCGATCGTGTAACTCACATTCGTGTATGTGACCTAACCTGTATTGGGTTGGATTTCCCTTCGCGGGTCAGAAAGGTCAGACAGGCAGTTGCTTCTATAAAAACCGGACATGGAAAATCTTCAGATTAGGTAAGCGGACCCTGTGAAAAACGGGATAATGCCAGGGAGATGATGATGATTTGAAGAAAGGTGCTACTTTAAAAGCTAATAAATAAGAAGTTAGCCTTTATATATTTCTTATTTGTTTACTATTTAGATAAAACATTTCGCATGACTAAAACTCACTGAGCAGTGAAAAGGACGAGACGATTTATTCAAAAAAGCTCCACATTAATCTTTCACTCAAAACGAAATATTGTCCTTTTCAAAAACGCCAGACGGGTATGATTAATGATAACCAAAGCCTCAAACGTGATAACATCCCCAAATTCCCCTTAACCCTTTGCATAATCTGGAGGAATATTCAAAGGCGCATTAAGGGTGTCTATTATGTGAAAGGGCTGGGGAAACGGCACCTCGGGTAAACACCAACTATAAGGGTGTGTATAGAATACAGTCGTGTATGTACAGTCATGAGCAATATCATGTACCTACTTTAGAACCCTGTCGCACTATCATATTTGACATTTAATGAGACTTACGGCTTAATTTGTCAAAAAAGTTAATGTGACATGGTTTCAAAGAATATTAGTACTCGTGACCGTACACGGCTTATAGAGAGGCTTCTAATAATAATAATTAATAATTTTATTTATTAAAGACCACACAGATCCGAGTTAACAAAACCTCGCAATAGCAAGCTAGTTTCAATGTACGTAAAAAATTGAGATCTAAATTTTTGCCCGGAATTAAAAGTCGGGGTTTTGTTGAAGAAAACCATCACATCGGAACGTCATTTTTCAAAAGGGCGCTTACCTGGTTTTCCCTATAAGTCGACGATATGCAAGTACTACTTACGTTGTTACGAGAAGGACTATGAAATTGTCACCCGGGTAAACAAGGGATACACATACTTGTATTCTATACACGTATGGGTAAATAGCAAGCTTGCTAAGAAAATGCTGGGACGTGTATGTTTTTGGAAAATCAGCGTCGAGCCGACACAGGGTAAAATGACGAAGTGGTACGTGGGTAATTATGCAAACTAGACGCAATGTTTTGAATCATTAAGTATGTAACGGTATCTGTGGTTTAGAGGTTAGGATGTTGGTCCTACGACCTGAAGGTCTCGGGTTCGATTTTTGGTAAGGACATCACAAATAATTGTGGTCTCTAGTTTGGTTAGGACATGTAAGGGATCCCCTACCCGATTGTCACAAAGTAAGGTGATTCATGCTTGTAAGCAAGTAGGTATGTAGTCAATGAGCCAAGTCTGATACCAGAGGAAGGAGTATAAATATGCGGAACATACTCAGTTTTAGCATTTCTAAAACACAGGAAACTGAACTGAACTAAGCTGTAAAAATCAAATGCGTAGATAAGCTTCATCAATGTAAGTAGACAATCGAATAAAAATAATTTTGTCCCCTATATGTCTGAGCCTGAGGCTCATCTCGAATACACGTGCACGCGGATTTACTGTTATAATCAACATGTTATTACCCAGGCGAAATAGTTATTCCATACAATACAATACAAGTACACTTTATTGCACCAAAATAAAAAGAAATAATTACAAAAAGACTCTTAACTAAGTACATGGCAAATGTTATGTTTATGTAGTTATTCGTATGTAGGTACATACACTTTAGTACCGTGTAATATTAACTTTTTTGACAAATTGAACTAGAAGCTGAGCCGTGGAGACGTGGTAGCCTAGTTGGTGGAACGCTTGCCTCTCACTTTAAGGTCGCGGGTTAGAATCCAGCATAGGCACCAATGATTGTCGAATTTGTTTTTGAATTCATGTTAGGATCATTAATGATTATCACGTGCTCAGCGGTGAAGGAAAACGTGAGGAAACGTGCATCCCCGAGAAATATGTGACCTAACCTGTATTGGCTGGATTTCCCTTCACGGGTTGGAAGGTAAGACAGGCAGTCGCTTCTGTAAAAAACCGGACCTGTTAAAACTTCAGGTCAGGTTAGCGGACCCTGTGTAAAATTTGATGACGCCTGACTAAATGTCAAAATATGTTCATACGACGGGTTCGAAAGTGGGTACGGTCACGAGCATTAATATGTATACACTTTGGTACCATGTCACATTAACGTTTTTGACAAATTGAATTGTAAGTCTCACTGAATGTCAAATATGTTAGTGCGACAGTCCTAAAGTGGGTACATTGTATTGCTCATGACTGTACATGATATTATTATTGCTCATGACTATGACTCTATTTGATAGGCACCCACTTTTAATGTTTAGTGACATTTTATGTAGCGGAACATATTAAAATCCAATACGTAAATAAATAAAGGAAGAGAGCGTAAAACATCCTCTTTTTAATTAAAGATTCGTCACACTTCAAAACCAGTAGCCATGTAAACGAACTCTTTACTCGTATTTAGATACTACTGTTTTGTAGGCAGTTAGTCCTTATAGGCTTGTGGGTAACGATCAAGTTAATGTCTAATGCGGTGGAAACTCACACCTAATGAATACTGCATTCACTAGCCACGGATAAACAAGCAGTGTGACATGTCCCTTCCGGGGTAGGTAGATAGAAATGAGTAAGAAGAGCTCTAATATAGCTTTTAGATCAAATTAGCTTGCCCGCGCGACTTTGCGTGGACTACTTACCGACTCGCTATGTCCTTTCTTATGTGCTCATGTATCATCATAATCGGTCTAGCGGTAAAGTAACAGCCTTCGTGGTCTAATGGTTAGAGCGTTGGGCCCATGATCTGAAGCTCCGGGTTCGACTCCCGTTGGGGACGTAATCGAAATCACTTTGTGAGACTGTCCTTTGTTTGGTAAGGACATTACAGGCTTAAATCCGCTGATTGGCCGAAAAAGCAAGATGATTCCGTGCTTCGGAAGACACGTTAAATCGTTGGTCCAGGCTATTAGCCGTAAAAAAGACACTTCCACCAACCCGTAGTAGAGCAGCGTGGTGGAGTATGCTCCATACCCTCTCCAGTTACTTGAGGTGAGGCCTGTACCCAGCAGTGGGACGTGTATAAGCTGTTTATGTTATAATATCTATAGATTTGTTTGAGTTTGATCGCTTGAAGCTACACAAGTATTGTGAAGGTGAACTTTGTAACTTAATCAAATCTACTGAAAGGTTATTTCTCGTCCCCCCGTATGTCAAAACACGTACATTTCCATAGATTACCAGTACAAATGCCATTTCCTGTAGCTACTAAAGGCGATTTGAAGCAATTCGATACGCTATCATACGTGTTACAAAGCTTCTGCACTGCTCCTTAGCCACAGATGTATTATGATATAGACGGCAGAGAAAAATAAAAGTAGGGAGAAAAAAAATATAATAAAGGAAGAAAACTAATAAAATAATTATTCCTTTAATGGTCTTCATGTCCGTCCGTTGGTCCTGGCTGCATTAGCAGTCGTTAATAACCACCAATCCGCACTGGGCCCGCGTGGTGGTTTAAGGCCCGATCTCCCTATCCATCCATAGGGAAGGCCCGTGCCCCAGCAGTGGGGACGTTAATGGGCTGGTGATGATGGTCTTCATGACCTTTAAGTACAAATATATTTTTACTGACGGTATAGGTACGTCGATAGTCGTACCTTGTGAGGTGGATTACCAACCCCAACAACCCTGGTGTTAGCGTTACTATTAAGCCGCCAAAGGCCCCTGACATGGCTCATGTAACGACTACTAACTTACATCCGTAAATAGTAACCGGGACTACCGGCTTAACGTGCCTTCCAAGGCACGGATCATCTTACTTTCGGACAATCAGTTGATCAGCTTGTAATGTCCTAACCAAACTGGGGATCACAATGTGATTGTGTTATTGTTTTTGGTGATTGAAACCTTTGGTTGTGTGTCTGAAGTAATATATGTAGGAAAGTGAGAATACTATGGAAGGATAATGATGGGAATTTGATTGTTTATGGTATGAAAGGAGGATGGTTAATGAATGGAACGTAAGGCAGTTTTAAAAAGTAAGAAAGGCGAGTCGATGGTGCGATGTCGCTCGTGTTAGAGGATTTTGTTAAAATATAAGGAGTAAAGATATTTAAAATATCCCGTGTTATTATCCCCACATATATTTACTTACAATAAATAAATAATATACTACACGTGTCAAGCTACGCGTAGCAGATGTTTTTTGACGTGACTTATTGTCGATTTGCCGCAGATGGCATTAACTACTTGGCCGGACAAATGGGGAGCGCTGAAGGCTCTCACCCCGTATAACGTTTAAGACAACAGGCCTGAGGGTGCCCAGTTGGAGAGCATTAAACAAAATTTAAACGAAAACCGCCATTTTGAGATTGCTGTATCTTTTTTCAAGCCTTTACAAACATATACCTACACGATAGTTGATCTGTGGCTCTGTTCCGATACCCGCCCAAGCCTTCAAAGGTTTCCGTAAGCCGACACTTCATTTCAAAAGGCTTTTTATTATGTAACGTGTGATGAAAGTATCTGTAATCTAAAAAGCACATGTGAAAAGAGAAAATTTCGTAAAAGTAATTCTGTAGGGTGCAAAAAATACGCCTACCTTTCAAAGGCTTCGATATTGGTACCTGAATTCGTGATTTCACGTCGATTTTCTCATTGAATTTGGTATTTTTATGGATTCAGGTTGGGGCGTAGTGGTGTGGATGACACGCAATCAAGTTTCCGAAGTTGTACAGCATCCCTTTGTCCAGATAAAATGAATTTTATTCGGTAGTTAGTATACGCACACTTACTTTTAGTAACTGTAAATGAAATTCGTGGATTCATAACGTTATTTTAACACAAATCGAGGCTTGGGTGCTTTTCTTTGCCTTTTTTTTACTTAAATACAAGAAAAATGCACTCATAAAAAATAGAAAATAGGAATGAAATCATATGTAAATTTCCTTTGTATTATAAAGCAATAAAGAGTATACAAACCAACAAAAATGCAGTAAAATTAATCTTTTAATTTTTCAGTTGACTAGTTCGTCTTTCTTTCCATATAATCGCAAAACCTCGTGCAATTAATCACTACATCATACCTACCAAAGATTACAGATCCGCAATTTGTTTACGAGCGAAATTTCCGCTCAAAAGCCTGCAAAAGTCAAAACCACGATGAAGTGTTTTTATAACATAAACAAAGTAACATAATTAATCAACGTCTGGTGTATAATTTCGTATTGTTGGGCCTGCGCTCAATTTGCCTTCTTTCGCAAAGTAAACATTCGTCAAGGGAACGTTTATGTCATGCACACACAGGAATTATTTTCTATGCCCTGTAAAACGTAACATGATTACCTAGAATGACAGCAAGTCAGAGATTAGTAGAGAAGAGACGAGAGATATGTCTCTACTGGCTATTCAGAGGGGTTGAAAATGCCGCACCGAAACTATTCATCTAAAAAAGCAAAATTGCTTTTTGACATTTGTCGGCATTGCGCACTTACTTTTATATGCGCGAATGTCAAAATGCAATATTGCTTTTTAGATTAATTGCGTCACACAGGATTAAGATCCCTCTCAAGATTTGTCATTGGAGCGTAGCTGATCGCGGAAGCTAGAAGAAGAAAAAAACAATTTCATACAGAACTCATTCGGTGTGTCAGGATCGAAGCAAATACAATTCTATAGTCTCTGCTTACCCCGGTGGGAAATAGGCGTGAGTTTATGTATGTATGTTATTCGCGGGCGGTGGCGGCACGGTTTCATACTAATTCCCGCTCCACGTTCCGCGACGCTTCCGGTATCGTTTCTGTGTGGATATAGGTTTACATTGAAATTAAGTAAAATACGGTAAAATAGAGGGGCTGATAAGGCCAACTGATGAAAATGGCAGCTTATCAGATGAGATGAGAAATTAAGTGTAATTCTTAGTAGCTAGATTGGATGAAATATCACGCATTGCGTTTTGTAAATTGGTCTACTCGTAATTTCAAGTGATGTAATCTTTGAGCGATAATTATTTAATATGAAATTTTCAATTTTTAGTTAAATAAGAAGCCTTTTTGATTTGTTATACCTAAATAAGTAGAGGTATATATAAAAAGTATATTTTACACATACTTATATATATTTTCATTAAAATATTAGGTTATTTTGAATCTCTGTAAGTGTCTATTCATAAGTAGTAGTAGTTCCCGAAGTACAGAAAAAAATAATCAAATAATAATAAATATAATATGTTAGTAGTCGTATAATCACGTATATTTTTTACAATACAATACAATAACGTTTTATTGCACATATAAACACAACACTAAAAACAATTACAAAAGCGACAAGAGAAGCACAATTGGCGGCCTTATTGCTAAGTAGCAATTTCTTCCAGGCAACCTTAGGGTGGATGTCTTTTAAGCTTATATTGAGTAAACAGTCATGTCGAATGTTCAACTTCAAATTCAAAAATATCTAACATAGTTACTCTTTGGAATATGGTTACAATTTGAGTATTTTTTTTTAGATAACGAATGTCTCATCCGCCTAAAACTACTGCAGCTTCTCACAACCTGTATAGTTGGGGAACAGAAGCGGGTCTTATTTATTTCACACCGTTTTTTTTAGAAAATAACTTTTAAGTATTTGGTAAACCTAATCAGGCAATTTGTATCTATCGTTTGCCTATATACAATGTATATTATGTAGGTATCAAAACAGTGGTATAGCGAAATTATCATGTCATGTTCAGCGGAACGGGCGAGATAAGGGAACGGAAGAGGCTATCCCGGGCGGGCGGTCGATACGACAAACGTGACGGGAATATCAACCAGTACCCTGGATTACCATCACAATGATCATTACTATGTAGTACATTCTGTAGACGAATTTTTAAATGATAAGTTTTAATTAACACACCACCATCTACACATAACACACCAACTAGAACATAACCGATTGAGAAATTGGTCGGTGTATTGCGGAACGGAAGGCGATTGGAGCAACCACCGTTCTACACGCCCTATCTATGGAGTAATGAAAATGGAGGCGATTACTCCACCGACAAGAGCGCAGCTCTTAAATAAAGAGAGAGAGAGAGAAGTTTTAATTTCAATACACACTTCCTCTCTTCCCTTCAACGTTGCTGTCCCCTACAGGGTCCATGTTTTAGTTCCTATGCCTAAGTAACTCCCCATTGTACTACATGGAATGCAATAAGAAAAGGAGCTAAGGAATGCTGCTAAGGAGTGGAATTCTCTGCCGTCTTCTGTATTTCCGAATGCATATAACCCGGGTGTTTTCAAGGCCAGAGTGGACAGGCACCTTCTGGGCGTGCTCCATCTTAATCCTCGTCAATGCCTTCGGGCAATTCTGGGGTCTGGGGTACTGAGTATTCATCCTGAAATAAGAGACAAACTTTGTAATTTCGTATTTGCTAAAGGTTAAGTCAAGTTTATTATAATTACCTACGTAGAAACTAGGTATTTATTTTGGTTCCAATTATAATTATAAAATTAAGTTAAGGTTATGGTGAAAGTAAGTCCGTCTGTCAAAAAGCGTCTAATAAAAGCGTATATTAACTTTTGGGGAACGTAGCCTGGAAAGTTCCAGATTAAATTGTATTTAATCAAATTTTTTTTTATTCTTTTTTTGATTTTTTGTTTGTTAATTAAAAATAATTAACAAAAACGATTAGCTAGTAATATTAATCTGCACTGCATCTGACAGCAACTACGTTTATAAAGTCCCTTTACCTATTTAATCCACGCTCTTTAAAAGTAAGATGATTTAGAAAAAATAAATTGTAACCATTGCCATTTTTTTTTTGTTTGGTTTTCCCCGAAGGGTAAGGCAAAGGGAACTATGCCCATACAGCCATGTCTTACGTATTTTTTTTCTTGATGATTGATGAAATGATGAAAGGTGATGATGATGAAACCTAAGCCCCCACCCTCGGAGTAGACTCCTACGCCGAACCGAATTAACTCAAAAGTCCGCATAAACTTTTGAGTTATGAAGCGGCTTCTTGGCACGAAGAGAAAATAGGCAGATACACTTTGTTTATTGAATACCCCGATATAATAACACTCGCGAATGTCTTCCGACTAACTTAATGCGATCATTAACCACAAAACACCACTTCGTATTAATTATTTAGACTATTCAATGAAGAAAGCAACTGTCCCGTTCCCGTTTCCCGCCAAAAAGCCGTACTGCCATTGCAAACGAGAAACGCCATCTATATTGTTTTTGGTGAGCTTTTTGGCGGGAACGGGAACGGAACGGTTGCTTTCTTCTTTGTAATAATCTAAATAATTAATATGAAGTAGTTAATGATCGCATTAAGTTAGTCGGATAACATTCGCGACAGTGTTATAATATCGGAATATTCAATAAACAAAGTGTACCTATGTATTTTCGCTTCGTGCCAACAAGCCGTTTTACTTTTGAGTTAATTCGTTTGGGGTTCGGAGTAGGAGTCTGCTTCAAGGGTGGGAGCTTAGGTTTCATCATTCATCGTCATCACCTTTCATCATTTCATCATCATCAAGGAAAAAAAATAAGACATGGCTGTATGGGCATAGTTCCCTTTGCCTTGCCCTTCGGGGAATACAAAAAAAAATTCTTGGTGAGCGTAGCCTGGAAAGTTCCTCATTGCAGGCGTTAGTATATGTGTAGGTATGTATGTAAGTGAAGTCACTTCCTGGGTAATATACTTAGTTACTTCCCTATTATTTATTATTAGAGACGTAAATAATAATGGGATAGTTAATAGTAATCATAAAGCGTCAGTCGTTAAGATTTATTTTACGTTTATTTGTTATGATACGTATATAAGTATTAAGTACATTAGGTTCTGATAATACTTACAGGGTGTTAGTGACGTAACGAATACTGAGGGGGGTGATTCAGACCCGTGGAATTTTTCTCGTAAGCCTCAATCAATCAACCGGCTTTAGAATTTTAGAGCAAGGATTTTTACTTTTATTCCATTATCATAAATGCGCCGCCTTCGATATGTGGTTTGAGTAAGAAAAAAATCTAGTGAGCGTAACCGCGTAGTTCCATAATTACCAATTTTCAAATGGGAAAATTTTAAAAAATACAACTTAGCACCGGCTTAGCGCAGAATATTCGTCCGAAGGTTCGCGACGTTGTGAGAGACATCCTCGTATTCAGAGACGATCTTTATTAAACTTTGGGGATCTCTAATTTTTAATTCTCATTCATTTCGCTTTGTTAATGAGCTATTTGGCATTCCAGATTTGAATTTAATTTTACTTACTTACTGATTTTCTTTTGTGCTTATTAGACTCAAACGTGACAGCTAGAAAAATAATAATAATAATAATAAAAAAGTTTATTTAGGTAAAATCTACGACACACATATACATTTACAACATTAAAATATACACACATTAACATCAATATTTAGTTGGAAAACATAAAGGCCATTGTTACCATCATCTGTCAAGATGTTTTATTTTTTAATTAATTAATTTTAATAATATAGGCTCGCGTTTGCCCACAATCTAACCCGATGGTAGTAAAGCCTATTTACTCTAGCTTTGAAGACTTCCCAGATTATAACGAGTTGAAGATATATAATTAAAAAAATATGTGATAGGGTATTTGACTGGATTAAAGATAAATTATATTCTTGGAGTTTTCAAGGCAAGCTTGTCCTACCTTAAACCGCATCGTTGCTTATAATTCTTAACCAGATGACACTGTAAAGATTATAAAAGGGGAATATAACATAAGCTTACGACTCTATCTCCATCCCGACGACCCGATTACTCTAGCCATAGAGGCAGCCAATCAGCTCGCGACACCAAACACTTCAGGACCCCGATACCGACCCCGCCGGCGTGGTCAACGATTTCCCTCATTCGGCGCTTATCGCTATCGACCCACTAGGGTCGATTAATTCTTTCAAATATTTTTCCTCTCAGACGACGCCCTGAGCCGAGGTTCGCGCCCAACTGGGCACCCTCAGGCCTGTTGTCTTAAACGTTGTACCGGGTGAGAGCCTTCAGCGCTCCCCACTTATCCGGCCAAGTAGTTAATGCCATCTACGGCAAATCTACAATAAGTCACGTGAAAAAAAAAACGACTATATCCCAATTGAGGTAACCATAGGTACGTCCATCGCAAAATGAACAAAAAAAAACTAAACTGAACTAACTATCCACACCGTACCGAGATTTCTTCAGACCGACGTGATATGTCGTATCGCCGTCTATAATGGTCTAGCCAACTCCGTACAAAAAAGGAAACCCATAGAAATATAACCTTCTTCGTGAGACGATGCTTAAAAGAAACGTCTCTCTTTCCCGTTCAACCCACATAATAAATAAATTTACACTTAATTAATCAGAAGTCGGCAAAGACAATGAAGACGACATTAAGCAAAGCCCACTTAATAACTTATGTATGAGGGACCGAGCTTGAAACGCTTTTAAATTAAACAAAATGGTTTCTTTCAATACGGGAACAAAAGCCTTAACGTGGGCGGTAAGTCACTAGTGTTGTATGCCGACTTACCAATATTAAACCGAGATAAAGAAACGATATTACTAACGGGCTGGTTTTATAGAACACGGTTTCAATTAATTTTTGTTTTTATCAGGCGGTTGAATTAAATAATACGGGGAAACAATGATTAAGTAAGTTCTGCCGACAATTCCTAATAATTATCCACTATTTGTATGTCATTTAATAGACATAGTGGCTTGTGTGTGTGTGTGTGTAAGTAATAATTTTTATAAGTGCTATATATAGTACGGAAGAGAGTTCGTAGTTGTACAATATTGATATTTAAATATTTTTAATAATGTATTCGTCAAATTAAATTGTGGGCTTCTTGAAATAGGAAGATAAAAAAATAAATTACCTGTGCAATTAGTGATAAATAAACAGCGAAGAATCTAGAGGTCAATCGATACATTAGACAAACGACTCTTACAATTCACTTCTTTGTCTTCTTTAAACACTAGCATAGAACGTTGCAACAGAAAGTTCGTCGCCATAATTCTCGTTTCTCAACATAAGGGATAGCTTTAGAATTTTCTAAACAGCCAACGTGCAAGGTGATTAAACAAATTGCCTACCCACTCCCTGTTACCATTCAGGAGGTAAGGTCAGTGACCCCCCACACGGAGTTAAGTGCCATCCTCTCAAGTGGTCATATAAATACTCCCTGCTAATAAGTGTTGTGTAATAATAATAAATAATTTATGGTGTGGTACAGCACTGATAGTTTGGTTTATATCAGACATATGTAGTAGTAAGTTCATAGACACATATCTACATCTTCCCTCGTATATAACCCCTGTTGGGGTAAACTGAACTATGTTACAACAAAACAATGTATGCGCAAAAGTGACAGCTACCATTTCAAGGTCATCTCACCATTTGTTGCCATCTTGTAAAAATAAATTACCCACGACTAATGTTTTTAATTTACTTTGCAAGGCAATTTACAACTTTTAGTAAAAGATTTACTTACAGTTTTAATGATGCACCATCTCGCGCTCCAATGCATAATCTTCTTTCTTCGTCTGTTACATGTCCTGTGTTGATGGTTTTGTGCTAAAAAGAACATTGATTGATTGATTGAGCACACTTACCTTGTTTTGTTGTAGCATGGGCTGAACCATAAGTTGATACAGATAAATCACAATAAAATTGTGTCTTTTACAGGAGACTTCAAAGAACCTTTCGTTTATAGACTCCGCAGAATATCCTCATTCTAACAAGGTTTTCTTTTCGTCCTAGTTCGTATTTTATTAGAAGATTATAGTTACAACAGGCTACACTACTATAAAAAAAATGGAAAAAAATGCAAATGGAATTCTATAGTCTCTGATTACCCCGGTGGGAAATAGGCGTGAGTTTATGTATGT
Organism: Pectinophora gossypiella; assembly: GCF_024362695.1. NCBI lineage: Eukaryota > Metazoa > Arthropoda > Insecta > Lepidoptera > Gelechiidae > Pectinophora > Pectinophora gossypiella. The sequence goes on from NC_065405.1 coordinate 5,161,712, forward strand.
ATGTACACTACTACAAAAGACTGAATACTGATGAGAGAATACAACTTTCAATAATACGTGAATTAATATTATCCCTGTAACTAACAGTCTAGTTAACCGGAAACAAAGAAAGGGATTCCTATAAATGAAATGTTAATTTGGTTTCATGCACAATTTCAATGAAATCCATTTTCCTCCCATATTGGATGGCGTGATTTTAATTAATTATGCTCGCGACTCGACATAGCTCATTCATATTCAAATTGAAAAGCGCGAGATTGGTATTTGATTAAATTCTACTTATTATTATTATTGCGTATGGCAGACAAAAATAAAATATCCTGCGTGGATAAACGAAAAAAAAAATAAGTAAATAAATTAAATTCTACTAATAATGCTATATCACTACGCTTTTTTAACAGCAATGCCTATAATAATATAAAGTCCAAAAATTTTCGTGCTTTTTTTAATTATATTTAATTCTATACTTTTACCATGGAAAATTCCACTTGATATCAATTCAGAATAATGAGCTGAATCATCCCCCTCTGAATTCGTTACGATTTTACTTACACCCCGATTATGTGTTTTTTATTTACTAACATAAAAGAGAACTAAGATACAGGCGTGAGTCTCTGTTGTTAAATAAAATGAAAATAACGGAACGTGAAAGTAAGTTACGCAGTCTTAACTAGTTGTAGATAGATAAGCTAAGTACCTACCTACTTAGCTCTACTTTGGCTTTATCTTCTGCTTCAAATAATAACTTAAACAAATTATCTACTGACCCAACCTAAGCTGCACGACTTAAGTAAACTTAAGATAAAGGTTGTACATTTCTTGGCAAATCGTGTCACCTGTATTGCATTTGCCACCCCCGCGCGTCTGTTCCAAGATTTCACCGGAGCTGCGCTCGCGCGTCTAAAATAAATATTGTTCTCTACGATAACAACTGGATTGTTGTGCGGCCGAGATCGTAAATCCGTAATAAGGCGCTGTAACGAGCCCTATTGTCGGACAGCCAACTGTGGGGTACAGTGTCCATTGTTATACGTCACATCTTATGCAAAAGATCTCTTAGCTATAAGTTAACTGGATTTGAATACATAATATTTTAAGCGAATTCCACTCCCACAGACAAACCGAGGAATTGGTTTTGTGGGATTTTTATTGTAACAATATTTTTTGTGCCTTACTTAATACAATAAAGTGGTAAAGTTATATTTGGAAGAACTCAACCAATTTTGAAAATTAATTCGCCAGAAGGTACTGACAGATACTTAGCATGCTTTACAACATGTCAGTGACTGCATAAGATCACTAAATGTTTTAAGGGGCAATGTACCTATACGTTTTTATAATAAGATTCGCATTGACGTTCAGAATTTTCCTTTGAACCTCACACAGCAGATTCCGCATAATACCAGCGTCGTGCTTCACGCCGAACCAAACTAAAATTAATATTGTGTCGGCCTGAATTGCCACGATTATAAAACTTTTTTACTTTAAAATATGTCGTACGTAACAAGGCAATGGGAACGCGATCCTAAATCAGTTGTGCGGGTAGTCGATAAGCGAGTTTTCGCGCGTGCTTGAGAGACGGAGCAATGTGTTGGATACGCCTTATTGCGCGCACATAGCCCGCAAACAAATGTTTGTATTATTAGACGCTGTGCTCTTGTAAACAGAAAATAATATTCAATTTTTAAATTATAATAAGCAGAAAAGTGCCCAGAAAACTGATAATAAACTTTTTGATAAGGTGAACTTTCTTAAAGAACGTTCAGGTTTGAGAAGCTTGGTATAATAGGTTAGTTTCCAACTACTTACTTACTTGTTATGTAGGTGTACAGAGACGTAGACGTGAATTTTTGTAGGTTTGCTTCAGTCGCCATAAACTACTTGACCGGACAAATGGGGAGCGCTGAGAGCTCTCCTGTCATAAGTAAGTTTTACAATTACAATCTAAAATATAATGTTTAAAATCCTCAATCAAACCAACGCGGAAGAAATGCAGAGTTTACACAACTCCGACCCCAGCATCCGATCAAATAAATAAAACATCTAAACATAATTCGTATCCCCCAAGTTTACATTACGACAAACTTAATTACAGTTTTGTAGCGATCGAATAATTCGGTCCCGCCCGCGCGGCCTCATGTTGCGAGCGCTCTAAAGTAAATTTGTTTAACCGGACAAGAGCCTCGTAATTCAGTTTTAACTCGATGAACCGGGCTTCTAACTCAATTTGCTGTAAATAATCGTAAGAACCGGCCTTTGTCTGCGGGGCTCGTAATGTGATTCGCGCCCATCCGATCCCAATTTGTAATAATTTTAATGTACAAGTAATGCTCCCGGATCACGCAGTGCATTGTGCACGCCCCTTCAGATTTCAACTATTGTGCTCGAGTATATTATTATAATTGCAGTGTTATTTATTGTCGCCGCTCGGAGACTGCTACATGCTATTAGGACTGCGAATAAATCCCGCGGTCGCAGCGCCTTAAATTACGAATGAGGATAATGATATCCGTATTTTATTGTTACGAAATGTCGTAAAACAGCAATTTTTAGTGTCTATGCGAGCAAAATTTATGACATTGACTTCACGGTCTCGTTGAATTCTGATATTCTAAATTATCTACGAGATATTTCCTTTTATCTTTTACGAAACTGAGATCGGTTGCATCGAGTACGTGGAATTCTTTCGAAAACATTCAGTCGGTTGGCGGGCCGCCAGAATCGTTAATGATTTAACAAATGCTCCATCTGAACCGAACACGCCAAATTTCAATTAGTCACAAAATGGATTTTGTATCACATACGGCGTGCACGGATTGAGGGATATAGGGCGACCAACGCCCGATTTTTCTCGTGGACAATGAACTGGGGGGTTAAAACATCGAAGCAATTTGACATTTGCGCATATAATACCTATTAAGTGCGCAATGCAAACAAATGTCAAACGGCAATATTGCTTTTTTAGATGAATTGCTTCGATGTGGCCTTTTTAACCCCCTAGATCTCGGTAGATAGAGATAATCACTGATTTCAACTGGATCTCAGTCAAATAACTCATTGAGTTCCTGTATCACAGCACACAGACACATGACTCTTGAGTGTGTTTCTAAGGTTAAAGGAATTTTAATAATAGCATAATATAATGCGTTCAGCTATTTTGTGCTGCTGACCATTCCAGGCATGTCGTAAAAGTTGACTAAGGGATTCTTGCAAGATGATGGACTGTTTCTATAGGGAATGGGCTCAGCAACATGAAATTTTAGCGGTGCTAACATGGGTTTGCTCAGTGTCTACGTTAACTAGAGTAGTAGCGAAAAATCATGGGTCCACTTTAGTTCCTTAAGACAACTGTGAAATAACTCGTGCGTATTAAATAGACATCCAGTGTCAAGGGGTTACATAACAATGAGGTGTCTACTGAATTTGGAAAAGTAATTTACTACTGTAAAGCCATGAAAGAGCCACAGCACCAAGCTTGACTGCAATTTTCTCTGCCAATACCAACAAGTATTACCGTGAGTTATGTCACCTTTTTGCGTCTTATTTTACGTCTGTAACCCGACAAATGGAATAATCATTTATTTCTACAAATCCCCTATTTAAACAAGAATGTCGGTAAAGTTGTATTCTCCCTTGTCAGATTGAATCGCAGCTAAACTAAACTAATCCGACGTCACTGCGACATGCTTTGTTACTGCAACACGTCGCCATATGGCGTCTTACACCGCACTACCATTTTAATCCGAGATATTCACGTTATAGTGCTGGTACTAAGTTGTCGATAGTTGAAGTTGAGAGTCGATAAATATAGGTAAGCAGTTCCGTAGTTCATGTTTATCTTTCTCTCTCTGCTACTCTTTCTGTTAAAACATTACAAAACAATAATTTAAAGATAGATAGGAAACCTTCTACGCACCTAAACTTATAAGTTTCCTAAGCCATTTTCGAGCATTAAATAATTTATTATTAACAGACTGCATAGAATAAGGAATAATAAATACTACGTATAGAACGGCAACTCTTCGCTCCCCGCCAACGTCTGAGCTAGGTTTCCCTCACCCCCTCGAACATATAAAGGGCGAATAAAATAGGCATCTCGCTGATATGCCATTTGACGTGTACTGTCATCTTAATTATTATTGGCCAATGTAATATTTTAGGAGGATTTTTTAAATTTCTGCATGTGTTTAATAAATTTTATGCCCGTCGATTACCCGTCCCTTTCCTTTTCGGCGGATAAGAAAATGACAGCTTTATACCTACCTGTCGAATTAAAATCAGACGTCCTGGAATCAGCACTAATGTAAAAGTAATTTGTGTTCTGAACTAGTATACTACCTAGTAAGTACTAAATTCAGATTAATTAGTACTTGAAGTTATCGATAAAAGTATCAACTGTGGCGAGACACACTAGTTTCCAGTCGATGCCGCGAACAGTTCCAAAGATTTGCTCCACAATAGCGGATTTAGTATGATTTGATGACGTGTGTGATTTCACGGGTACAATAATATGATGAAAGGTCCTACTGCTCGGTTTTAGGTTACTTACAAACTACAATGGGTGTTTATTTAATAGGTGTGTGATGTGACGGTTTTGTTGGGATGCTATTGATTCGATGCGGCCATTAAGCTCACAATTCTCATCGATATTAGGCACGCATGATTTGTGCTTGTTTTGTATGAATTTATTGTTCTGTATCGCTCCTAACGGTTAATTCTTACAATCATGATATACCTATATGAAATACCGCTTTTTAACCAAAACTTCATACAATCCCACGAAATGCTGAAAGTATGTAAACGGCTTCTTCAAACAGATATTTTTTTCCCTTTCAAATAATAATGATTTATAAGTAAACACTGTTGGCACAGTACCTACGACTCAACGTTATTCAAAATTTATCAAGGCACATCTTTACGAAGAACTCTAGCGAAAATTGAATATTAGGGGCCTACAAATATTATTTCTGCGGATACTCCCCGAATTCCTTGAAAATACAACGCGAACATCTAAAAAAGCATTGAACTTTCAACTCTATAATGTCTTAATAATAAGAACCAACCTCATTCTTCAAATTTTAACTTACTTTATCGGAATGGTACTAGATAAGAAAGTGGCTTAGGGTGTAAAATCTTCCTTTTGTTGTGTAAATCATTGCACCGAGGATTGGTGGAAGAAAAGATGAAAATTTGAATAATATTAATCTTAAAAGTAAAAAAGAAGAAGAAGAAGGGAGGAATGGCTATTACTCCACCGACAAGAGCGCAGCTCTTAAATAGAGAGAGAGAGAGAATCTTAAAAGTACTTTACTTAACATGATTCAATTAAAGAATTTATAAGAATTATGGCGTTGACAGCGACTCCCCGAGCCTCTTTACGGCGAGTGGCTTGACGTCGTGTGTCTCTACGACGCGTTAGGTTTATTTTCCCTCTACGCCGAGCCATTTTTTTGTATTAAGTACAGTTATGGTGAAAACTGAGCTGAAATATGAGCTTGGGGTGAGTTTGGTCGACTTAGTTAGTCACTTTTTTCAGAGTAACATTCGAGTGACTGAAGTAATCATTGCCAACCACTGAAATGCTTTGATACTACTTGGAACATTCAATTATAACATTTTCCATTCTTGTCTATCAAAGACCAATTCCTTCACTTCCTTATAACACACGACGTTCGCCTCCTCTTTAATCTGCTCCATGTAAGCTCTTCTTGGTCTTCCACTTTTTCTCTTTCCTTGTAGCTTCCCTTCTTTCTTCTTATTTGCTTTTCTTCTTTTATTTTGTTGTATAGGTATGTAGGAATAAAACCTTTGGAATTGCGCTGTATGAAACCTCAATTTAAAATGTACTAAGCTTATCTAAACAAATCATAATCTATCTCCACAACGATTTCCTAGTTAGTTGCTACACTGTGTCCACCCAATAAAGCCGTCATCACATTGAAAATAAAATACCCACATAACAAATCGTTAAATCTTTAAATAACCGTTAGTAAGCTCACGATTCACCGTCTCTTGACGTTTACATACTGGCTAATTTTGCAACGTGATTTGTCTAATACTACGAACATTTATTTTGTGGACAGAAACAGCTGAAGGCAATGATTAACTATGTTACTATAACATAGTTGAAGGGGTCAGAAGATCTCGAGCTTCTAGTAAAGGTAGGTAGTTAAATCATAGAGTAGTACTGCTTTCGCAATGCGATGCAATTTAAATACATGGCAAAAAATAAATAACGATTTAAGTACAGAGTAGATGAAACCCTAGATGAAATTTTATTCAAATTGTCAAAACATATCTATGAGACTTTTATGAAATAAAGAGTTATGAAGTCGCCAGAAAATGGTCATATGTCTAAGTATTACGGGTAAAATTTCTTTAATTATTTACACTTCCATGCTTTTACGACAGTAAAATTATACTAGATATTAATTCACAATCATGGTCTGAATCATCCCCCTCAGTATCAGTTACGATGTCACTAACATTCTGTATGTGGTATGTGTTCTCGTTAACGGTAGTACGTACTCACATTTTTTTATTTAAAGGGATGCCCTTTTTATTACCAACTTAACAAACATCAGCTAACCTCAGCTAAAAAATCTATATTCAAGGCTAGACCATTTGAAATCAATCTCGTAGGACCATGTTTTTACTAAGTAGATACATACCATACAATAAATCAAACACGCAGATTCTTTATCTTAGCTTTGGCTGATATTGAAAACCTATCGAATACCGAAGCCGGCACTGGTTATAAAATTAAATAATTCAATCCGCGGCGGGTATTGCCACAAATAAATCCAACTTAAGGCTATCTCTCACTGACAGGGTCCTCTTTCCTAATTTTGGAATTTATCTGACCCGAAGACACGGGCGCGACCCTAGCTCGTATAAATCACCTTTATAGCGCACCCACTCGCGAATTTCACACAATTCCCGAGAATTTACCGAATTTTATTAAGTTTAATTACGGGAAAGGAAATGGAGAGGAAACCCTAACGTGGAAAAAAGTAAAATTAACGAAACTTGAGCTCATTAATTAGCAGTTGACTAGCTTAATGGTGTCGGAGTTATATACTTGGGTGTGGATATACCGCGGTTTGAATGTTTGTTTGTTGTTCATTTGGTGGTAAGTAATTTATGTTATGATCAATTAAATTGTGGTGGTGATTTTCGTGAGTGCATGTGGAACGTACTTTGTGTAATTATACAACAGTGTAAATTTATCTACGTTTATTAGGATGTTATTTGAGGCTTACATTATTAAGTATGCGGTTGTTATTATTATGTGGTTGTCTCGATAAATAAACATAGATTTGTTTCTAACTGCCTAAGATAAAAATATCTTAGTGTGAGGTGATTAACATCCTAGATATGTTGTAAGATTCTCACGTAGGTATTGACCTGATGATTACTGGGTGTTTGGACTTGTGTTTTATTCCTAAAGCATCTAAAACCTTAAAGCTATTTGCCATTGTGCAAACATTCTAATGTGGCCATACTTTGGTCGACAGTTTAATTCTCCTTAATTGTATCTGTCACAACAAGGCGTAGCTCTATTTCTGTGTAAATGCGCAAATTGTACTTTAGCATTATTTTCTGATGCAAGCGCAGTACATTCATATTGCCCTATTAACGTGTCCATTACTGTTTAGAAGCATTTATCATCATCACAGAACGACAAAATTATTCCATATATGATTCTCTTCCTAAAAGCAATAAAGTTGACGATTTAATATAACGCCAGAATAGAGGTCTCAAGTGAACGCCCTATGTCTTATATATTGCCTGTAATATGTCAGCAAATTTGCCAATCCCACCCATCTCACTTATTTTCGGGAGTTCCACTTTGGTCTGTTCCATTCCACCGTCTGCTTGCGTTACTAGAAAATAATGCAGCATTTAAATCAAGTTTTGGTATTTTTTACCTTTGATTACAAACTAAAATTTAAAAGTAGAACAACCTGATTGAATACACACCTTATTTAAAAAAATGCCAGTTATGAGCGAGTCCGATTCGCGTCCAGAGGGTACCATAAAAATGGGGCATTATATTATTATGTAGGCACTTACTTTTACTTACATATTTTTCTTTTTTAAATAATGTCTTGGGCCCTGTGCCGAGACTTTTCTTGCAGCTTCTTTTCCCCGGCTATACCGGATGTGAGATGCTGCAGTAGTTTTAGGCGGATGAGACGTTCGTTATGTAAAAAATTACGATTCAAAGTGTAACTATGGTAACATAGTGTGTAAAAATATCTTTATTCAGTAGGTAACTACTGAAAATATCTTTATTCAGTAGGTAACTACTGAATAAAGATATTTTTGAATTTGAATACTATAACTTGCATTAAACAACATAATATAAGCTCTCGACTATAACCCAATTGGGGTAGTCAAAGGTACATCCCTCGCATGATGAACTAAGTACCTACCAAATAAACCGACAACACGTCTATAATGGGCTCAATAGTAACCCTGACACCAGGGGTGATGAGGTTGGTACTCCACCTCACAACCCACACGATAGAGGAAGATGGTCGAGCCTACTGTGTTAGTGATAGTGATTTTAAGTTGGAACATTAAAAAAATGAAGTAAAACCAATAGCCCACAGTGGAACAAACCTTCTAACATATAGTGTAGGTTACGGTGTCGGGGTTAGAACATCCGTCAGTCCATCCCTCCGCTTAGCATACGTATGGCATCCCACATACCACATACCACATACCCGTAGATTTGTATGCACGTCTTTATCTACGTATCCCAGTTATTGAAGAAAGTTTATAGCTTAAGGGAGATGTGAAGATGATGGAAATGTTGTACTGTTAGTAAGCATTTCGTGTGTATAGTTATTATGATAAATTAAAGAATTGATTAATGGTTTAAGTGTACTTATACTTCAAAATATTTTTTTTTCAGTTGAGGTGAAGGACAGGAGTCCTAGTACGGCTTTGGAATAGACTACTCTGGGCGCCATCCCACTCGCGTCAGAGTACTGCGGGGTGGAATGCAAGAGGGAAGCCACTGCCCTATTTTTCTCTAAAAAGTAGCATGGAGAATGCTACATCGATAAGAACATGGCTCTTAAATTCGTGATGATGATAAGTACACTGAGTTATAATATGACTCTTGAATTTTTTGGAGTTACTTAATTATATGTAAGTACTTATATTATATTGTGCATTATATAAATAAGTTTTTTTTTATTTTCGTGTTCAAGTGTTGTTTTTTCGGACGTGATTTATTTGCCGGTCAAGGCCTGAGAGTTCGTTATAAATTACAGCTAACAATTACAGAATAAACTCAATAACCTAGTAGGTGTATGAAATTAACTGTTTACAAAACTACTTGCAAGTTCCAAAACGTTATCAAGCGCTTGCAGTTACATCCATTCCCTTCAGCTTTAAAATCCACAACCATCCATTTCCTAGAATCCTTTTCAAGGGACAGAAAAGTAACAGAAAATATTTCAAAAGCGAGGAGAGTTCTTGAAACCGAGAATGCTGTGTTACAGCACATTTCCTAAGTCCGGCCTCGTTGTGATTTACGGGGCAGGCGTGAGCTTTGGTTACTCCGCGTTTATATTAGGAGACACTCCAAAATTGTATGATTTATTTCCAAAAGTTGTTCCTTTGGTGTTTAGAATATTTCTTTGAGTTTAAAGACGTTATTCTAGTGAAAATGATTTTTTTATACGTTGTATAGCCATCACTTTTACGAAACAGCCATACATAACAACCAAAATAACACTTCGCTTTCTTACCGTAAGTTTTGAAAGAATAAGATACATAAATAACTTATTATTCTTTGTTATTTATGTTTCTTCCTATAGTTGATGTCAGCTCTTAATTCTTCTTATCAAAATCTAAGCAATACCTCTTTAATAAATTATAATACCTTCGCAATTTAATTGATATCCTCTAAAGTGGTTTGTTGTCTTTTATTAAAGTCTAGTGTTCTCTGCAATAATTTACTAAGACGGCTGGCTTGCTTCAGAGGATATTTTAAGACTCTCCAAATTAAAATCAAGCTTAATGCCCGTAAAATACGAAACAAGACATTGTCTTTTACTCTGAGCACAGCGGACACACCAATTTCTTTATTTATTATAGGCGTCGACGAGAAAATGGACCCTTATTTTCTCATTTAAATCATAAGAAGGGTCCGTTAATTGTGAAAAATAATACGACCCCAAATGTGCCCTAAAGACTCAAGATTCGGTCGTGAAAAGAATATTTAAGGCTTTTAATGAGACCGAGGTATTCCGGCGTTTTTGATTTATATGTCCTACTTGACGGTACAGCGATTTATAATGTTTAAATATGAGGAAAACTGTACAAAGTATATTTGCTACTATTCGTGTTTAAAACCGATTTTAAGTCAATATCATCATCTTCCTAAAATTATCCCGTTTTTCACAGGGTCCGCTTATTCAACCTTAAGATTTGACAGGTCCTGTTTTTATAGAAGCGACTGCCTGTCTAACCGTCTAACTCGCGAATGGAAAACCAGTCCAATACGGGTTAGGTCACATACAGAAAACCCATATTCCCGAAAATGCGTTTCTCGGGAATTGGGTTTCCTGAGCACATGAAAATAATTTATGATCCGAACATGAATTTGAAAACAAATTCGACAATTATTGGTTTAGACTTGTGCTGGAACCTGCAAGATTTTATGTCAAGATTCCTTCTACAAATAAAAACAAAATAACGTAAGATAGTACCACGCCTGTACCGCCGAATGGGGAGGCAGAAATGTTCAGAATGTTTCTACACTAACTCCTAGGTAATAGGAGGCGAGCCTATTGCCATAATGCCAGAAAACAATAAGAATATATCTACACACCGATGTAGAAGTTACAAAACAATTTGACAGCGAACAATTTCTTCGCTAAGTTATCCATTCCCAAGCTTATTGAATTTTAATATTTCGGTGTGAACCGCGTTCGTAGTGTAGGCTGACGTTTGATTTGTGGTTACAAAACAAATACATGCAAATAAGGAATTACCACATGCTGGGTTTGGCACCATACGGAGCCTTCACAGGAAACACACGTCAGATATACACAGACTAAAATGTACTTTAGAATCTGGATGATAAAGTTTCGTATCCAATGGACAACATGTGTTTCACCCAAGGCCAAAATTGGAGATGGTATGCAGCTACAAGGAGTAAACACGGGAATTAAATATCTTCGTGTAGAGTTGCAGCGACCAGAGTAATTTTTTACTTAAAGAATATTTCAATATTTTACTATTGAATACTACATTACTGCAAATAATTATCTTCTTACATAAAATTCTTACAATATTACTTTCAGTTTTTGTTTAAGCCCTATCCGTGGTACTTACCTAAGTATTTGAGGGAAACCACAGCCCTATTTTTCCCTAAAAAAGTTACATGGAGTATGCTTCACCGACAAGAGCGTGGCTATTAAATTAGTGATGACCTATTTATTTGGTAAATTTTATTTTTTAATTACCATCCTCATTCCCTTGTTCGATGCTTGCTCCATAAACCTTCCCTGTCCTCTTTCTACTGCAGCATGTAACAAGTTGAGGATTTATGTACCCATGGCGCTGGAGCTGGTACATGCATCATTTCTCGTTCGGAGTGCGATGATAAATTAGCAGAGATATGGCATGCGCCACGCGTGCGCCGCCCTTGTGCAATGCATGTAATCAGTATACTAGCTTACCTATAGAAACAGCTTGGTGTTGCCTACTTGCAGTCCGGCCAAGTAGTTACTGCCATTTGCGGCAAATCTACAATAAGTCACGTCAAAAAAAAGCAATAAGTACATGCATAAGATCGTCTGTTTCCCGTTGGGGTAGGCAGAAACTACAGAATTATCATGCTATCCTGCCTATCTGGCAGGCTAGGCAGTGCCTGGCACACCCACTTTTGATTCTTTCACTGGTTCGTAACTATATGCAGGATAAGTTCAGTTAGGTACTTTCCTTAAAGATCCAGTGAGAAGAAATCCAGCGTAGTCTAAGTATACTGGCTATTAAATATAGGAAGTTATCTGTCGCGAAATGATATTCTGACAAACAAATAGACGTTTAATATCATCTACTTGTCAGGGAAGATGCATGGTTTCATGATGACTAAAACCTACTTAAAAGGTGTCCTAAAGTGTCTTAATATAAAAATTTTCCCACTATGCACGCACTGTCGGAATTTTAAACTTTACATGGAATACACAAGTTCAATTTTTGTTTTTTAATTAGAAAAATCGATATCTCGCATGCGAAATTCGAAAACGAAAAGGAAGACTTTCTGTTTGCTTTCACCTTTTAGCTCCTTCACTGGTTGTATACCTTCCACCGTGGCCCATGTTTACGGCGTATGACTAACCGAATCGTTAAACTCATTTATTTGAACAACGTCTCATTTTGTTTTTGTTCGCATTTTTTTATCGGTTTTCAATTATAATTGGTAGATTATATGAATTGTTCTTTTGTGTTTGCCGCTTGTTATTTAGATTTCTGTTGGCAACGATATTACATACGTATATATAGATGTTATGTTACTAAGCTCTCGTGTTTGAAGACTCATTTATAAGTGAATTATATTTCAAACCTGTGTTTCAAACTGCTTCAGTTATCTGGGCGCACCACAGTGCCCTCGCCAAGTCGAGCAAAAACGCCGCACGCCGAGCCTTACCACAATTTTCTTGAAGCCATTCATGGCATTTTCAACCTCGTGTAAATTTTATTGTCGATAAAGCCAGAGAACATGGTATCTCCAAAGTATAATATGCCAAATTACATTCAATTTGTACTATTACTTCGCCTTATTATTATTTGTACTATTCAGTTGACGCAATTTTATTTCGAAATCGGATTCTTTTTGGCTGTCAATTTACACCGGCAGGATTTTCGAATGCTATCAGGGCGTAACTTATCTTACATAATTAACATCACTGTATTTTGATTTATAGATAGTTATAATATTCTATTAGCGAAATAAGATTTGACATGTTTTCATTCTTTCTTACGTATTTTGCATTATCTTATTTTTAACCTAATACTTATTAAGTGCCTCAAATATTTCATGATTATGACACAAGAAAATAGTTTCCGCATCTATCAGCCAGTTGCGTAAAGAACTCTTAATCTTTGAAACGCATATAAAATCATCTCTTATGAAGTTCATACAACTCAAGGCAACACAAAACTAATGTAGGTTTATACATGTGCTTACCGTAAACTTGACGCGGCACAAACTCGTCACAAATGATTAGAGTAGAATAGTGTAAAATCTAGCGACATTTTACGTCATTCCTCACGTCGAACTTCACTAAGTTCGGCATAATACGTCATTATAAATTATACAGCGGAGGAACATTACAGAAGCATGAAGGGTGTTCAGAACAGATTACCATATATTTGTGGGTACAATTCCCACTGTCACTCAGACAGGATGTGTTATCGCAGACAAAACTGCGTTATTTGAGTGTTCATTATGACAACATAATACATTTAAAGTAAGCACACGACTGTATCCCAAATGGGGTAGTCAGAGGTACATCCATTGCAAGATGAACTAAGTTTCCACACCTCACCGAGCTTTCACATCAGCTTCGTACATCATCAGTTTATTGCTAAATGGTTGACGGAACTACGCAAGTGGAAAAGTTAATGGATTTAAGTAGCTATATAACAAGAAAAAAATACTTACATGGCTAAAGACGAACTGAAAACATAAAGATTTTTCGAAAAGATAAATGTGGAATATTCCATGCTGTTGAAGAAGTTGGCTAAAGGATCGTCCTATCTAAGGCAATTTTTAGGCCATGGGCTGATAACATGTTACACTATCAATCAATCACTCAAAATTTATTTGCAGTAGGTATACATTATACAAGTTGATATCCAACTTCGGATGTCAAGTACCTAAATGCTGCAATTTTTCGTCTGATATCTTCGCCCTATCCGAATTTTGTGAGTTATTATGTACCTGCTATTAGATAGAATTAATCGATTGCCCTAGCCTCGACTGATACATCACTAAGCTAATGAATTTCATAACACTGGCTATTTATTATACTTTGACGGATCTAATTCGTACCGCGCGTGCATTGAAACTTTGTAAAATGTTATCAAGTATATTGAAATATAATTTCTACCTAACTTGTATAGAGGTTTTTTTTTTTTTTTTTGACGTGACTTATTGTAGATTTGCCGCAGATGGCATTAACTACTTGGCCGGACAGATGGGGAGCGCTGAAGGCTCTCACCCGGTATACAACGTTTAAGACAACAGGCCTGAGGGTGCCCAGTTGGGCGCGAACCTCGGCTCAGGGCGTCATCTGAGAGGAAAAATATTTGAAAGAATTAATCGACCCTAGTGGGTCGATAGCGATAAGCGCTGAATGAGGGAAATCGTCGACCACGCCGGCGGGGTCGGTATCGGGGTCCTGAAGTGTTTGGTGTCGCGAGCTGATTGGCTGCCTCTATGGCTACTGTAGAGGTAGTTCGCTACTGTTGTTCTTTTTAATGCTATCTACGGCCGCTGATTGGCTTAGAATGACCATTTCTTAAGCTACACTAATTCACAAGTGTAATCTTGGCTAAGGCGTAGTGTGGACGTAAAGTATTGACGCGTTAGGTGCCATAAATATTACAAAGCACTATGAAGGCATATAGGATATGTGATACATTATATACTTACCTACGTGCGGTTTTCCGCATCCCTAGATAATTTATTACATCGCAGACTGGTTCGAGCGGAATTTAGTGCACTGGTAAATGATTAATGTGACCAGGTAAATTACGTGCGCTATAACATGTGCTTTCACCCTGTTTCCGTGCTCCTTTACGCCTTTCGTGTTTGGAATTATTTGGAAAATTGTTGAGCAAAATGCTCTTCTATTTTATATAAATTCGAGCACGTAATTTCTGTTGGATGATAAAGCTACAAAGTGTTGCATGAATATTTACAAGTATTCAAATTATTTTATAATTATAAAGAACTTTGTACTATTAACTGTTTACGAAATTATTGCCTATGTTATATTTATAGTTAGTAGGTGCGGACGCGTTTGATATGAAAAGTAGTAAAGTATACTATAGTATACTATACACACACTACACTAGTAGTAGTATAGTATGCTATACTATAGTATACCAGCGCCGATTCGAACCCCGCTACCGGATTTGCCAACCGTTCACTAACACAATTGGTTCAATCATCAACACACGCCTCACTCCCTACCACGTTGGTCTACCAGAAAGCTCGGTGAAGCGTGGGTACTTAGTTCATCTTACGATGTACGTACTTCTGACTCTTAATAATCCAATAGGGAGGACGCCATGACCATAAGCTCACGAAAGAACGAAACGAAACTTATTTTTATTATATTTCTTTCTTCTTTTTTCTTAGAATTTGTTAAGAATTGTTGTACAAAGCTCTCCACTGTTTCATTTTCACACGTCGTTCAATAAATTTGCACTTGCAGCTCGTACGAGAGAGTGTATAGTAGGTACTGTTCTTATTTTGTAATTAATAGCGCCTTCTATTAATTATCGTTGTTGCACTCGTTCGCTTAATAGAATCTGGCGTGTTTAAGTGTTATAATGCCTCCGATTCCTGCAGACACATTGTAATTTTATTTTAAGTTATACCTGACATTTTCTTATCCGCCGAAAAGGAAAGGGACGGATGATTGACAGTTTGTAATAATTTTAGGCAGAATGAGTAATGAATGAATAACCCGGGCGAATCAAAAAGGTATCTCGCTACTACAACCAAAATTCTTGATAAATTATTTGAATTATTACTTTTACTCGTCGCTGATAGCTTAGTTTTGTAAAACCAAATCGTGAAGCATCTTAAAAACCCTGTTAATGTAAGTCATTTCTCGCTGTTTCCCTTGAACTTCCCTGCGTTTGCGACGTCGTCAGCCGATCTGTCTGTCAACGCTGCGCGCACGCACCTCAGTAAATATGTCCGCGAGTGCGTTACCGCATCCGACGCTCCCATTTGTTAGACCACAGCTTATTTTGTTCCATACACATGTTATTGAGGAAATGGTTATTGGAATTTTTATTTCGGCTAGTTTTTGGAAGGATGGAGGACATCCGGTTCTAAGCAGGAATTTTTGTGCAAAATCGTTTAGTTTCTCATAAGCATACGTGTAGGTTTATTTATTTATTTATTTTATTAGGTTTGCCAACAGACAAATACACTTTTACATGTAACTTAACCTATTTACAAATACTGGACTAGTGCTCGTCCAATTATAGGCAAACACAACAGGTTTGAGCGGAGCCTTTTGAAGTGACATAGTATGAAAAGAAAGACAATGTACTCCAACTCCAATGTACTCGAAATCCAACGATTTCGTTTGCATTACGCTCGCTCTCTATTCGGACTTAGGGCTATCGGGCTACATGAGACTTAAACATAGCTGGCGAGGACTGGGAGAATTTCCACCTCTGCCTACGCCTCCTGGGGGGTTAAAATAGCCACATCGAAGCAATTCATCTATCTTAGATAAAACAATAAAAAAAACATTAAGCAATATTGCTATTTGATATTTGTTTGTTGTTATACGCGCAAATGTCAAATTGCAATATTGCTTTCTTAGATGAATTGCTTCGATGTGGCCATTTTAACCCCCCTGGGATACAAACGTGACTATGTTATGTTTTTTTTTAAACCTGACCTAAGAACAGTCTTATCGCCGCTACAGTATCCTCGTATCTCCAAGGAATTCCATAACCGTGCCATTAGGAATAGCTGGAGGTTTACCATAATCCCGCAGTTTACGGGACAGTCCCGTCATATTTCCTAGATTATCCCCTGGTTCGCTCTTATTTGTGCCCCGAGGGTGCCCGTAACTCGGGAAATAGTGCAATGATGGGAAATCGTCTTCTTTGTGTTTCAAATTGTTATGGTAATTGAATTTTTTGAATGAAAAACTTTTATAAAAGATTATTTAGATCAGAGCTTAGTTCTTGTTACAAAACTAAAATCTCCGGTTGGTTTAAGATGTCCGACCAAGTAGTTAATGTCATAACATAAGTATGCGGAAACTCTACAATAAACTAAGCTTACTAGATATCTAGATACTATGACGTATAATCCCAAATTCGGCTATCATTTTAACAAATTGGGCATTGAGCAGAGACGTGGTAGCCCAGTTGGTAGAACGCTTACCTTTCACTTTGAGGTCGCAGGTTCGAATCCGGCACAGGCCTAAACCAATTATTGTTGAATTTATTTCCGAATTCATGTTTGTATCATAAATGATTATCACGTGCTCAGTGGTGAAGGAAAACATCGTGAGGAAACTATCATTCTCGAGAAATGCATTTTCGGAGGTATGTGACTTAACCTGTATTGGATTTCCCTTCGCGGGTTGGAAGGTAAGACAGGCAAACGCTTCTGTAAAAACCCGGACCTGTCCTATCTTTAGGTTAGGTTAGGAGATGATGGGGATTGAGTAAAGATACCTACAACGAGCTTGCACAAGAAAATAATTTACTCTAAATACGATCGATACTAGCAAAAAGACAATTGTAACACACGCATTCGAAAATTGCAGTTCATGTGCCAAGTTCTCAACTTATTACCCATGTAGTGTTGAAGTAATTACAGCTTCCACCGCTCGAGAACCCATAAATTGCCATATGTACGATAATAACGCTTCCCATCCCATATTGTATGTTTATGTATGTGTCTGTGTCGGGAAACATTTCCGTTTTGACACTGTTGTAATTGTCGTGAGATAGCTGTATCCTTCGTAAATGCCGCTTAAATGCATGAGTTATTAATGATTCTATCTCTTTCACTCTTCACACAATGCATAATATGGAAAGAGATAGAATGATTTTAAACTAGAGGCGATATATTGACGGGTCAGTAGCGGGTAATCGTTTTGGATGTAGGAATATAAAGATCTTGATTTATTATTGGATAAGATATTTGATAAATATTTGAATTTCAGACTTCTGAAGAAACATCTAAGAGAGTTTTATCATTTGCTAAGATAAGTACCACGTTCGTTCGTTTTTAGTAAATTTTATGACATCCTTAAACTTATTGAATACCACAACAGCAATGGTAAGCATTTTAAATATAAGTCGTCATCATCTCCCTAGCATTATCCCGTATTTCACAGGGTCCGATTACCTAACTTGAAGATTTGACAGGTCCGGTTTTTTACAGAAGCGCTTGCCTGTCTGACCTTGCAACCCGCAAAAGGAAAAGCATTTTGAATATAAGTATATTAATATAATAAAAATGAAAACTCTCATCAAATATTTCTATTTTCCTAAAAGCGGCAGTGGAGCAAAGGAATGAACAATTAATTCACCACACAATTTAAACGTTTATGACGTAGAAACAAAAATAAATCTGTTGTTTAAAAAATGTCTGTTTGTGACTTGCCGTATCCACATTTTCAAAAGCTCTCGCAGCGGTCAGATGAAATGATTAACGAGAATTTATATCGCGTATTCAGTAACTCATCGCCAGCGCTGCTATAGTCAAACAATGAACCGTTCTTAATTGCATGCTATTGATGGTCACGCGCTGATCAATTGGTCGTACTGGCTCGTAGGACGATGTATAGAGATGCCAAGCTCTTTTCGTTGGAAGAAATTGATGTGGACAAGACAGTATTACATAATACTGTACTCTTTTTAATATCTTATTATATGAATCAATTTTGCAGTGTATAATACGTTTACGCTCTAATGATCTTCTTCTTCTATCGTGTGGGTTGTGATGTGGATTACCAATCTCATCAACCCTGGTGTCAGGGTTATTATTGAGCCGCCAAAGGCCCGTGAAATGACTCATGTAACGACTACGTACTTACATCAGTAAGTAGTAACCGGGACCAACGGCTTAACGTGCCTTCCGAAGCACGGATCATCTTACTTTTAGACAATCAGGTGATCAGCCTGTAATGTCCTAACCAAACTAGGGACTACAAAGTAATTTTTGTGATATGTCTCCACCGGGATTCGAACCTGGGGCCTCGGGATCGTGAGCTCAACGATCAACCACTGGATCACAGAGGCCGTTAGAAGAAATTGATGAAAGTATAGAAATAATTTTAAAAGTTTAATTAGTCTTAAATGTACTTTCTTTCTTATTTCAACGCATACACCGCAAAATATACATATTGATTATTTGAAGAAGATACTTGTTTGTGTAAATCTTCACGAAAAAGCTAAACTATCTGACAAACTGTTTAAGAACTTGGCTTTACCACTGTCATGGACGACTAATAAACTCGCGTTGAAAATATGTTATGACGTGTCAATAAATGCTTAACACCAATTACATGCACTTTAGAGCAATTACTTACAGTGTGGGCTTAATTAAGTTACAGACATGGGTGCTTGGACACGACAGGCGTGTCAAACACCCCCGCATTTTGTATTATTTTATTTTTATTCCAATTTTACGTGTCGTGTTTGGGGGAAATATTATTATGGAGTCGTAAATAAGACGGTTTATGGTTAATTAGGAAAAGAACTTGGCAATAGTGTTGTTTTTATTAAATAATGTGGGAACTTCTGCGTTTGTTGATAATGTTATTTATGGTGTGAACTTTTTTGTTCCTCACATAAATGAAAAGTACTTAAGTATTTAATGTGGAAAGTAGTTAGAATAATTATTTATTTATTCAAGTAAATAGACTGATCGGGTTAGTATATCTAAATCTATGTTAGTAAACAGTAAAATAAAAAAAAACAGGGGGATTAAAATGGCCACATCGGAGCAATTCATCTAAGAAAGCAATATTGTAATTTAACATTTGCGCATATAAAAGTAAGTGCGCAATGCAAACAAATGTCAAAAAGCAATATTGCTTTCTTAGATGAATTGCGTCGATGTGGCCCATTTTAACCCCCCCAGATTTAGAAATAGTACGTAAGTCTACCCTGCCCCACCCCCACATCTCTATGTACATCTCATACATCTATAGTTATAACTATGTGATATCAGAGTGAAAAAAAATATATTTCTAGGCTTTCTAGTATTATGTATTTGCGTGTTGGTAAGATTAATGAATGAGAATTTGAGTAACTTTTTTTTATTAAAAATAACAAACGCAAACCGCTTTTGCCCATAATCTCAAATGAGGCCTTAGCCAAGTTGCAAACGGTTATGATTATCGAAGTGACAGTGATTTAAATTATGGGATTGAAGTGAAGATATGACCTGGGGTACAAACAGCGCAAAGTTCAACACGTTCACTGTGTAATTGAAAGTTAGATATCAACACTTCACGTGCAATGTTATTTTGCGATAAACACATTGGAATTTATATACATAGATACACTGTGGCATGAAAAAATGTGCCCCACATATGGGACATGCCCTTACGAGTTTCAAATGCATTACCTCATATGTGGTTCATACACGGTTAACGATAACATTTTTTTTGACGTTACTTATTGTAGATTTGCCGCAGATGACATTACCTACCAGACAACAATAACAATAAATTGGTATTGAGGAGCTCGGTGGCGCAGCGGTTAACGCGCTCGGTCTGCGACTGTTGAAGTTAAGCGACTTTCGCAAAGGCCGGTCATAGGATGGGTGACCACAGAAAAAAAAAAGTTTTCATCTCGAGCTCCTCCGTGCTTCGGAAGGCACGTTAAGTCGTTGGTCCCGGCTGCATTAGCAGTCGTTAATAACCACCAATCCGCACTGGGCCCGCGTGGTGGTTTAAGGCCCGATCTGCCTATCCATCCATAGGGAAGGCCCGTGCCCCAGCAGTGGGGACGTTAATGGGCTGGTGATGATGAACAATATTGAATTCATATTTTTTTATGACACGAAGAAAACAAGGAAACAATAGTTATAACATTTGAAAAGAGACATCGTAATTCGTTACACTTTCCGACATATTTCTCTTAAGCCCTAGCTTTTAAATTTAAGCCATTTTAAAGTCCAAGTCATCTGCAACAAACGTGGGCCTGCTAAATGGATCGTGTGAGATTAAAAAGACTTTGCATGGCCCCGTTGGGCCATAAAGGGTCCTTCAAATTTGTGCCCGTAGATTAAAGGCGATCTCCTGTCAGAAACAAACATTACGCATTCGCACTTACTATAGACGTTTTAATCCTGCACTTGAAATATGTTCAGGGTGCGCACAGGGTGGGATTGACAGGAGTTTGGCCTTTGGAATCATTATTTATTTATTATTTATTCTATTTGGTGGGTGCAGTTACTTATATTCAATGTAATATCGATAATGCAAGAGATTTACTGATCTAGCCTCTGCTTATTGCTGCTGAATATAACCATGTGGGAGCCCTCAGCGCTCTCCATTCGGCCGGCCAGGCAGTTAACGTCATCTGATGCAAGCCTACAGTAAGTAACGTTAAAAAAACAGCTGAATTCCATTTTATCTTCTGCTATTGGATTCACATTTTGAATATATTCCTATAAGGCCGCCCATTTGTACTGTTGCTAAGTGTTTATACATGTTTATGTGCAATAAACTATATTTGATTTGATTTGATAATTTTTTTTTTATTTATTCGGGTTAACAACAGCTCATTTACAATACTTTACAATAAAATTATGTTATAAGCTAGTGAAGCTAATTACAGTTAACCACGTATTAATTAAAGTAGTAGGGGCAGACGAGTTCACGTATATCAGTGGTACGCGTGTGTGTGTGATGTGTGTGTGTGTTATGTGTTGTGTGTTGGCCCTGCGAATTAGTAATTCTTGTAAATGTTGTAAATGTTCTTTATGTATATTTTTATAGGCAAACAAAACAAGGATTCACTCTGGCTACAAACCTTAGTTTAGTAAGGCCGGGAATTGACCCTGAGGGGATATCGTCGTACAAAGTGATCCCGTAGTTTGAGATTAACGCCCGATATATAGACAGCTTGTCCTTTTAAAAGGGGACGAGTTGAATAAGATGTCATACGTTCATAGCGCTGCTTTGTTTGACTTTCACATGGTTATACTTGTTGAATGACGGGGATTAACAATAAGAAGATCATAATATATTGAATCCGTAAAGTTTATTAGAATCCACAATGAAGAAGCGGTCAAGTGCGAGTCGGACTCGCCCATGAAGGGTTCCGTAACAGCAAGTAACAATATAAAAGTAAATTACGGTTTACGATTTATGATGTATTAAAAAAAAACTACTTACTAGATCTGGTTCAAACCAATTTTCGTTATCAATAGCTAATCTACATCATATATTTTTTTTAGTTTTATCCTCCTCTTATTTTAGAAGTTACAGGGGGGGGGGACACACACATTTTACCACTTTGGAAGTGTCTCTCGCGCAAACTATTCAGTTTAGAAAAAATGATATTAGAAACCTCAATACCATTTTGGAAGACCTATCCATAGATACCCCACACGTATGGGTTTGATGAAAAACATTTTTTTGAGTTTCAGTTCTATGTATAGGGACCCCCAAAATTTATTGTTTTTTTTTTCTATCATTGCATAAAAATCTTAATGCGGTTCACAGAATACACATATTTCAACAATCAAGTTTCAACAGTATAGCTATTATAGTTTCGGAGAAAAGTGGCTGTGACATACGGACGGACGGACAGACATGACGAATCTATAAGGGTTCCGTTTCTTGCCATTAGGCTATGGAACCCTAAAAAGACAAATACAGTAACAATTGACTTAGAGTACAGCATTTCTTTGTGGAGGGCCGATGCCTATACTAGGTGGAAACCTGTATTATAGGTCATCACCGAACGCACGAACGCGTGTCTTGCATCATGTGTCTCTGGTGATATTATCGAATCGGGCCCAAAAATGTAAATATTTCCTAGTTTTAAATTACAATACAGTCCATTTAACATATCGAAGAGGTTTTATTTACCGGAGCTACCATCGCCTCCAACACCTGTTACATGGGACTTACAAGATAGCTGGCAGGGACTAGGGGCCTACCCCCACCTGTCTATTTATTATCTATGTAGGAAAGTGAGAATACTATGGAAGGATAATGAATGGGAATTTGATTGTTTATGGTATGAAT
This sequence comes from Pectinophora gossypiella, assembly GCF_024362695.1. Classification (NCBI taxonomy): domain Eukaryota; kingdom Metazoa; phylum Arthropoda; class Insecta; order Lepidoptera; family Gelechiidae; genus Pectinophora; species Pectinophora gossypiella. Next base: position 5,184,727 of record NC_065405.1, read on the forward strand.
GGAGGATGGTTAATGAATGGGACGTACGGCAGTTTTAAAAAGTAAGAAAGGGAGTCTATGGTGGGATGTCGGTCAGGGTTAGAGGAAATTAATTAAAATAGAAGGAGTAAAGATATTTAAAATATCCCGTTTTATTTTTATATTCCACATCTATTATTGCTATCTTGTAAGTATATTGTAAGCTATCTTATAAGAGGTGTATAGTATAGGTCTATACTACACCTTCGGAGATGCAGGCGACATGCTATGTAATTTTATTTATGCACTTTCTGCAAGACATCTTCTTTTGTTTCGTGGTTACTTGACGTAATAATATATATTTTTTAAAAACGTGCTGTCGCTGTGGTATCGGTGGTGTGGTGTGGTGTGGGTGAAGGAATTGGTCTTTGATAGACAATAAAGGAGAACGCTACACCGATAAGAGCGTGGCTCTTAAATTAGTGGTGTGATGTGTGCTGTGGTATACTCCGAATTGTTAAAATTATTTTTTATGTATATTCACTGGAGGAATAGGAGTAGTCTCATTAATTTGTTCGTGATGCCGCAAGTACCTACCTACCTACCTACCTACCTTACCTTTACCTTTTTATACCTTAGTAAGGTAAAAAAAAATGTCACACTAAAACGAACAAAGTCATAGTAGAACAAGCTCTATAGAGCGCCGATGGAACCCAGCGATGGGATAAGTCCCCGCAGGCAGGGTCACGGAAATTAGACCCCCGGGATCAGCGCTGCATCCGACCTGCATGTGTGCAGTGGATGGCGGTATGCAAGCGGGAAATTGGGGAAATGACGTACACAATTTAAATTAACTGACTATTATTTTACAGAGAACATCGGTTGTTAGTTATTAAAAAACTTGACTTAAAACTACCTAGGCTAGGAGAGCAATAAGTAGGTACCAATATTTAGTTCATGTTCATGTCATATTAAGTATTAAAGTATCAAAGTATTTGCTTTTCTCGACAGCTTGACCGCCTGAGAAATAAACTTCTACAAATTGATAAATTCACTTAGAAGAGAAGTAAGTAGTAGGTATTGTGTGTGTATGGGTGTTTACTTAAGAAAACCTCATATGTATAGAGGGGAACACTGAGCTTTATCTTAGAACCAACGGAAGCTTCTAACACCGTATACGCAAAAAGAACCGTTACGAATTCAATCAATTCTGCTCAAAGCAAAAACTCACAATAAAACTATCGAAAAGTGCAAGTCACTTCTGCACACGGCCATCCGAACTATCGCATTCGAAATGAAGTTATCAAGAATTCGGGGGCGCTGCAGGGGGCGATATAAAAAAACTAAATTGCATTACATTTGCAAGGGGAGGCGACAAACAGTGAACAATGCACATAATCCACCATTCGTCTGTCTTGTACAGTTAAAAGTTTAAACTCCCTCTATTGACTGGGAATGATAAATGTAACGTCTGTAGCAGTTACCGTCGTATTGTATAGCAATGGGTTTTATTTATCCCTCATCTGGTGGGATGCAGAGGTGCTCCCGCTTCGGTATAGACTACAAAAAAGTAAGTATAAAAGGTCATTGATCTCATAACCCATACGAGAAAAGAAGCAACTTCACATTTTCCAATAGTTCTGAACAGAAGCCAAAACAAAATTATCGTAACTTTATATTTAACGAGACTTATTGTAGATATTCTGAATAAATTTGGCGCCGGAAAAGACGCTACACCTCCAAGTATTACTTCAATAGTGTCACAACACTGCGCGGATAGCAGATTCTACAGTCCACTGATAATGATAACGCGAGCTTTCAACACGAAATATCTTACTGTTAATTCACCAAACTTCGCTATGCAATATTTCACGGTTCACTGACTCTACTATGCGTTGGAGATGTAGTTACATGTTCTCGCACAACGTTATTGATTATCGATAACCGTTAAGAAATCTGACTTTTCTCGCAAGTTTCCTTAACCGAGATAAAACTTTAACAAGTAGGTACAAAGTGAGGCTAAACTAATTCGTATTCATCCCAAGTGCAGACGTTTATAACTTCGATGTGTTCGACACATACGCCTTATGGCTTAAGCCTTTAATGTTTAAAACAGTGTGCTAAGGTATTATATTACATGTCAATAAAACCGATTGCTTTATTACAAACATGACTGTTTTTTTGAAGAAGGATATTAAAATACGTGTATTGTTTTTTTATGAAACTTGATATTTCCAATGATCACTCAGTGTCAGTGTAGACACCTGTCTAGGATATGTTTTTTGACGTGACTTATTGCACATTTGCCGCAAATGGCATTAACTACTTGGACGGACAAATGGGGAACTCACACCCGGTGCCAATTTAAGACAACAGGTCTTAGGGTGCCCAGTTGGGCGCGAACCTCGGCTGAGAGCGTCGACTGGGAGGATTATTTATACTTGTAAGAATTAATCGACCCTAGTGTGTCGCTAGCGATAAAGGCTGAGAGATTCATTTACAGTAGGATTTGAATCATAATTTTAAAATAGTTGATATAATTTTAAAACGCTGCTTATGCATACTTAACTTTACATTATTTTAGAAAATTTTACTTAGGACATAATCTTTGAGCGCCACATTTAAAAGCAAAGCATGTATTATTTTTGATAGAGAGATGACGTTGAAGACAAATCAAAATCTAAGCAAATATATTTTATTGCTTTTTTGTTTGTTTGGTACATAAGTATATGATTTAAAATTAGATCATATTTATTAGAATGTCACACATCGACTTCGGGTTTACATTTTTTTTTATAAAAACATAAACAGCCTATAACTTTCCACTGCAGGGCACAGGCGTCCCCTCAATCAACCGGAGGAGTCTAGTAATAAAACCAACGCTTGGAGTGTCTAATTACAACTTTCACGTAGACAGTTTCATTATCCGCAATAAGTTCTGGCCGCATTAAGTCGTTCAATAGTCGATATTGAAGCGAGAAAAAGTTGTGCGACTTGGAACAAAGCTAAGAGCTGAAGGCAGCGGACTGAGGCATTTACACTCGCGTATAATCAATGAAGTCCTGGGCGATGGCTCCACAAAGGAAATATATTGAGTCGCTCGGTCGACGCTGGCATGGCGGTACGATTAAGTCAGAGAAGTGTTCAGATGGCAAAATCGCTGGAAGAGGTGTTGGAGACAAAACAGGGCGCTTAACTAGTTATGGTATAACTATTTTCGAGGTTTCTACGTCTGATAAAACAGTAGCATTTGTTATGTTCCCGCAATGGAGCAGCATGCTATGCTCGGGAGGCCTGTGCCCAGCAGTGGGACGTATATAGGCTGTTTATGTAAGTATGTATGTAATTGTATTTCAATGACATTTTAAGGTCATTTTAAAACTCCTAAAAGGACTGCCGTGATCAAAAAGGCAGCAAAGTTCAAGAGGCAGTGGATTGCTCACGTTTGCAGAGTGCATTCCTGTTGGTAAGCGAAATTGTTACAGAATATAATAGGTATTTATAGTTATCTGTTGGATGCAGAGGTAGAAGCATACTGTTCTATAACCATTGTAAGCAGGTAAGAAGAAATACCGATCGGTTTAAAGAAGGCCAGCTGTAGTAATTAGCCTAGGAAAAAAAAGATCAAAGAGGAACTCTCTTTTAAGGTCGTAAGGTCCAGATGCCTTTTTAAATCCAAACCTCATTGTTCAACACGTTCATTTATGTAACTAAAAATGCTATATTAACCCCTCACGTGCAATGTTATTTTTCGATAAACACATTGGAATTTTTGCACATAGATACACTATGGCAAGAAAACATGTGCCCCACATATGGGACATGCACGTATGGGTTTCAAATTTATCGACTCATATGTGGTTCATACATAGTGAACGTGTTAACTATGTCTGGAAATATGAGTCTTACGTAACATAAACAGCCTATATACGTCCCACTGCTGGGCACAGGCCTCCCCTCAATCAACCGGAAGGGCTATGGAGTATACTCCACCACGCTGCTCCACTGCGGGTTGGTGGAAATATGAGTCTTATGAGATTAATTCTTCAAGAAACTCTTGCCACTTATGCCTTGCACACCAGAATTCTGCTACTGCATTCGAATTGCAGGAGTGGTTATTGAATTGTGGCAGGCGGGACATAGTCTGCGCCCGTGGCCAGAGGCTTCGGGAAAAATTGCCATCAGCCACAAAGGCTTCTATTGGTATAATGAAGTCCCCTTCGGTCTTTATGAAGAACTGAAAGAGGCGCTTATGAGTTAAAGCGGTATTGAATTCTGAAAGCAGGGAGCAGGGGAGGAAAGCTTAAGGCAGTACCAGAGGAAATTACAACAATTTGTTTAGTTAGTTAGTTATTTATTCGTTATTTTGTTTATATTATTTTATTTATTTAAAAGGTACACAGTATCAATCATGGCATGAGAAAATAAAAGGTTACAGCTGTGGGTAATATCTAGATTGAAACCCAAAACGTGTATACACGGCATGGTTAGGAAATTTTGTAACGTGAGGTTAGTTGCAGTTAAATGATAAAAAGTGGTTAATTACTCCATAACAACAAAATACGACAAGAAAAAAAGTGAAAAGAAACATTCTGTCACGGAGGGTAAGCATGATTGATTAACCTATTTTGTTTTGTTTGTTTGTGCATGTTTTTATTGAATCGCGGAATATTAAACTTTTTTTTCTTTTTTTTTTACTAGACTTATGGTAAATTTGCCGCATATGGAAGTAACTATTTGGGCGGACAAATCGGGAGAGCTGAGATTTCTCACCCGGTATACAATTTAAGACAACAAAATAGAGGGTGCCTAGTTAGGTGCGAACTACGGCTCAGGGCGCGACAGAGAGAATTATAATTATTTGAAAGAGTAAATCGACCCTAGTGGGTCGATAGCGATAAGCTCTGAATAAGGGAGCATTTAACAACGCAGGACCTATAATAGAAAAAGTGATATCACAAAATAGTGAAATTAAAGCACCCGGTGGTTGATCCTAATTTGCTTACTCGACAAAGATGTTGTTGTTAATTGTTGTAAAATTGGTCTGTTGTACTTTGTTTTGAGAATCGATAAACCTTTTCCAAGAAAGAGCAGAACTCCTCTTATCTCTTGCTAAGAAACGAGTCTCCGATAGCAGTGGCAATATCTGTCCCTTGTTTTACGTGGTGAACACCTGAGACATTTTTTATTAGGTGCATAAATATTTTATAGCTCCATCGACATTTTATAACAATGTCTTGAATAAAGATGTAAATAATACTTTCGCTTTTACATAATAATATAATAAGCAATAATATGTAAAAGCTATAGTTCCAAACAAAGTTCAACAACAAAATATTTTTTGCTATCAAGTCACCATCACAAACAGAACATTTTTCAAAAAGCCATATTCTTTTTTACGAAACGTTTTTCATTCAAAATCCGATTCTCTCCGCAATTAACTTGCGTTGATTGAAAAAGGTATCAAAATGTACCTCTGGAATTCCATTTAATTATTCCTCAAAAAAATTTACGTGACACGAATAAATCTACTTCTCTGGGCCTGTAGCGTGCTTCAGCTAAGTGTCAATTTGGCGAGAGTAAGGAAAACACTTTCGGCGATTCAGTTATAAAAGTCCATAAAAGAGTCGCCAAGGGAAATGATCCCCTGTTTTCGAGGAGGATTACTTCAAATAGCTCACAGTTTTTAATCGAAGATTTTGAGTTTGGTGCTGAGTGCACTCTTATTGAAGATTATATTTTTTTTTAAGTGCAGTTTTCACTAACACAGGTAGCTCGACCATTGTAGACGGCGTTATTGCTCACCACCTATCGCGTTGGTCTAACAGAAAGCTCGGTGAGGCGTGGGTACTTAATTCATCTTGCGATGGATGTACGTTCGTCTACCTACCCCAATTGGGATATAGCCGTGGTCTTATGTTATGTTATTTGATATGTCCAAACACCACATACCACCCTGAAGGTGCCGTAGTTATGTCAATCCAGTTGTCACCAAGTTGAATGAGATCATGTCGCGCGTGACATTCATAAACCGTCCCCATATTTTCTCCCACCACTTTGTTTTCGACTAGAGTTTTATTTTATAATCCACTTGAAAACGTCTCGTCGACAACATTTATCTACTAGACAATTTGATTAAAGTTTCATGATAGGAAAAGTTGAAATGAATAACAATTTGCTTTACTGGCGTTTCCCAGATAGAAGTAGGTATTATGTAGACTTCTTACAAAACAAAAACTATCATTCTCGACAGCGACTACATACATTTTTTGTTCTTTAAGTGAGCGGTTTAGGCGCTGTAGAATAACCCGTGAGTCTTGCGTCATAGGGTTGCACACCAACGAGGTATCTACTTAATTCGTAATAGGAATTTATGTTACTACTGTTACGCCACTTCTGTAAGCCCACAAAGACATTTACCTACTTACTTAATAGTACTTCCTCAATGTACCTATCTAGTTATCTAGACCACACTATTTCACTGCTTTGTCTATTCTTATAAGTCTTTACAATGTTTGTTCTCTTAACCTGATCAGTCAGTGCCGTGTACCTATATCAAAACTTACAAGTCTACACGTTCACAAGCTAATACAAGTTACAAGTATGTGTAAATTACGTTTATCAAAAAAGTAGAGGTAAAATATACATGTGAAGTAAATATAGACACTTGTAACATGTAATTTACATGTGTAGTTTTGAAAAATACATTCTTGTGATATAGAAAATGTTTACAAGAAAATTTCTTGTAAAACAGGGCTTGTAAGTTTTGATAAACAGAACACTGATCTATTACTACGATATGTACGTTCACCTAAGCTTCTACGTTTTAAGTCTAGTTGGCCAGCCCATCACCTATCTTAGACTAATCATGATTTTTGTATTTATAAGTTATTGATTGTTGATGTCTACGTTTTTGTATACTTTGCAACTACAGTCCATCATTGCACCATTAGCCTTTGTGCAATATGCCACTGTTAATCACGCGCATCGAACTCATTCGACGTCCGATAGCTGTCGAAATTCGAGTGTCGATAATCACCGGGTGACCCCATGGCAAACACGAAGCTCGTTAAACCCCCTCGCTAGATCGCTATGGGGATGCGCAGTCACGTCCCAGTATGAAAATAACGAGACGCAATCACCCAGTCTGCAAGCGCTAAGATGACTCTATTTTAGTAAGAACTTGCGATAATGTTATTTTTGTTACTGTGTTAGGTTGTTTTTCAGTTTTGTTTTATTTAGTTCTTCTTCTATCGTGTGGGTTATTATTGAGGCGCCCAAGGCCCCTGACGTGACTCAAGTAACGACTACGTACTTACATCAGTAAGTAGTAACCGGGACCAACGGATTAACGTGCCTTCCGAAGCACGGATCATCTTACTTCTGGACAATCAGGTGATCAGCCTGCAATGTAATGTTTAGTTAACTTGTATTTAAGTTTATATATTTGCGAATTAGGTATTGGCTAAGTTTTCTATGGGTACTTATTCAAAAGATATGTTTTACCTATCAACTCTATTGTAAAACATTTGGGTAAGCACTTAGGTAATCGAATAGATTAATTCTCTCTCTTGTTTCTATTCGCTACAAGATTATTTTATTTCCTTTGTCAAAGGCAAAACTGGAATTTACATGAAGCTCTACTTTGTAAGGTTAATCTCTTGTTACTATACGGTTCATCACGTCCATCTTGGGACTTCATACCAACAGTGGCTGCATGTTGTTTTTGATTACTTGTGCCTCTATCCGCTCCATTAGGGATTACGGGCTTCAATTTATGCATGCCTACAACAAACAGAACACAACCAAACACACAAACAGACAAACAAACAGATTCCGTTATATTTAAAACGGTACACTGGCTACTGGTAACCCTGGAGCGGCATTTTAGGGTCGTTAGGGTGACAACAGCAAGCGCGGGGGCGTATTACCCCTGACCCGGTGACTCACAGCGTCTCAATCAGGACTCATTTACTGACGCCCCGACCATTGCTGTTGTTCTGGGGTACTCGGTACTCCTCGATAATAAGGCTCCGTATAGCTGGATTGGTGTTACCCTACTGTGCAGTTATTATAAGGCGCTAATGGGTAGGTCTTCGAACATCGGTTGGCCAACTCTCTCGTCTCGTCTTTTTGCAAATATCAAGAACGTACCTATGTATGTCGCCAATTCCGATGTGATTTTTGTTAACAAAACCTCGCAAAAGAGAAGCTAAGTTCAATCCAGGTACAAAACGGTTTCCATGTTTACCCGGATTTAAATAAATTGAAAGCTAGGGGTTTAAAACGGCCACATCGAAGCAATTCATCTAAGAAAGCAATATTGCTATTTGACATTTGTTTGCATTGCGCACTTACCTACTTTATTAATCAATTTGCAATATTGCTTTCTTAGATGAATTGCTTAAATGTAGCTTTTTTAACCCCCCTAATCTCGCCTGGATAATCATCGTAAAAAATATATCATAAAAAATATGTAAAATTATCAACAGTTTCAAATAATATGTTTTTGTTTTAGAAACTGGTCAACGTTCAAGACTAGGTACCTAATTTTATAATCCAACTGAGTACGTAAATATAAATTTAAAATTAATGTGGACTGCCCCTGACCTGCTGACTCAAAGGATCTTAATCAGGATTCAAGACTCATTATTGTCAACCACAGCCCCTTGTCGGATACAGCAACCCTTTGTAGTTATTTTCGGAAACTGCTGATTACAATGAGAACAAAGCGAAATTGCATTCTTGGAGCAATTTTCAATATTTGTCATTATTGAACTTTTTGAAAACACAGGCTATTTGTAATGTGTCTTTACTCAGATCAAAACACTTCTACAATACACAATATTCCAAGTCATAACATACATAAACAGCCTATACACGTCTCTGTGCTAGCCACAGGCCTCCCTTCAATCAACCGGAGGGGGTATGTATCATACTCCACCACGCTGCTCCACTGCGAGTTGGTGGAGGTATTTTGGGCTAGGACCAACGGCTTAGCATGCCTTCCGAAGCACAGAATCATCTTGTTTTTCGGACAATCAGGTGATTCAAACCTGCAATGTTACCAAAAAAAAGGACAGTCTCACAAAGTGATTTCGACAATGTCCCTATCGGGAATCATACCCGGACCTCCAGATCGTGAGCCCAACGCTCTAACCACTAGACCACGGAGGCAGTTATATCCCAAGTCGTGTAACATAAATTATTACGCTGTTAGTTCAGTACGTCAGGCGTCGCAATTATCGAGGTCCCGAGTAAACCGTATTAGTCACAGATAATATTGTTCCCCAGAAACCAATATGGGGTAAACTGGATCAGCCGGGCAATAAGCCTCCACGTCGCTGGGCAAACGGCGGACAGAAGGGGCGCGGACAAAGTCCGAAAGAAATGTCGTCGGACTTATAGTGTGTGGTCTCGGATATCTTCTCATCGCATAGTCACAACGTTATAATTTTTTTAATGGTACTGTCCGTGATATAAATCAGCTTATTTAAATTTTCGTATCTTTAGACAGTAAGATGATCCATGCTTCGGAAGGCACGTTAAGCTGTTGGTCCCGGTTACTACTTACTGATGTAAGGAAGTAGTCGTTACATGAGCCATGTCAGGGGCCTTTGGCGGCTCAATAGTAACCCTGACACCAGGGTTGATGGGGTTACTAATACACCTCACAACCCACACGATAGAAGAGATTGCACTCATAACAGATGACGTTGCAACGCGTGTTCTAGTATGTCGTTGTGATTACGTCGAACGATAGAGTATCGCAACGGTCCCACTACGTTACGGAAATGTAACCGCGGACAAAAGCGGTGGCTGTCGGACGGACAAAATGTCGATCGTCTGCAAAGGACCTCATAGTTCCGTATTAACATTAGCAGCACGTGACACCACATGCGTGATGGGATTCTGTACTTTTGCTAATAAATAAAATTGTCCGATTCAATCGCTCGATTGCTTTTGTTGAAGTTAATTTTGGGCGTTTTGATTCGGATGACCGAATATCGATAATGTGTATCGTATGCAAAACCGTATTTCTTTCATGTTGTAAGTAAGTTAAATGGTAAAGTATGATAGATCTATCTATCTTTTCAATGATTTGAATGGAATGGAAATGAAGTTTATATGTATTAGTTGACCATATTTTACCAAGATTATTTGATAATACTAATAGTACCTACTATAACTGTGATTCGAAAGTTTAGAAATTGTATTAATAAATAAAGTATCATATTTAATGTGATCAAAGACCATTGAATGTGATCGATATTGCACCGATGTCATAAAATATCAAGGACTAATACTTGGTCTTTGTAAAATATTTTTATCATATTGACAGAATATTTAAAAGCTGTTTTTCGGATTGTTTTAAAAGCATATTTATGTCAAAATTCACTTGAAGTATTTTTGCTTTTGGTCTATAATATGTATATTTTTATCTATATTTTTTGCATATTATGTTTTCAACTGCACGTTACAAGAATTTAATGGCATTTCTTCAAGAAGTTAGTGTTCTTCTATTGAAGTTTGGTTGCCACTTTTCTTTTAAGTACTGTTTATTTCACATACTTACTAATTTATTTTCGTAAATGTATCAATGAGCTACTAAGTTAAACAGATAGGTACAAAGCAAGTTTAATTAGTAACAAAACCCTGAAAACATGACTATTCAATTTCCACACCACTGCTTCTAAAAGCTTTGTTCAACATTGTCAACAGGACATTAGCGTGGTAATGATCTCCACTAACTTTACCCGGTGGATATTAATCTCCATCAGGAGTGGAATAACTTCCAAAGGCCAAGTATTTTGTTTACAAAGCAATTAATTAGAGAGTTTGACGGGAGTGTAGGTTATATTGTGTGGAGCACGCGATGTTGTGTTTAGTTTAACGAGAAGCTGAGACTTTTGGTTTTATTAGAACAATAGGTGAGTACCATTTTTGACGTGACTTATTGCAGATTTGCCACAAATATCACTAGCTACTTTGGTGGAGGTAAGTATATATATAGTCGTAACGCCGACAGTTCTTTTAAAATCCAAACTCCATTGTTTTACTATCGTGTCTGGAAACCTCGGCTTACCTATATATAATTAAGTGTGTGTGTGTGTGTTTATTATATCCTCGTAAAGCCGATGTTTTATTATTATTATTATTTGTATGTCATTTCCATATCTCGGGCCTATGGAGTTCCGGGCTTTTATTATTATAATTATTATTCCTACAGGGTGTTAGTTACACCCTACCGAATACTGAGGGAGATGATTCTTCAGCTAATGATTCCGAGTTAATATCAAGTGTAATTTTCCGTTGTAAATGTATAAAAGGAAATCATCAAAAATACAGTTTTTTTAATTCAAATACAACCGAAGATATTGACCCTACAGCTTTGGTGTCATAGTAATAAATGCTCAGACGGATAAGGTCTAACGGAATATAGCAAAAATATTTTTTGGCCGGTACTTTGACTTCTGGGCCGAAATCCGATGATCTCCTTTAATCTTTCTTGTATAATATTCTATTAGTACTTTCCAAAAAAACTCATCACTCCGTCATACATGCCCAAATCTACATGAATGCCAATGCTGCTGACACAAAAGATCAATCCATTTTAATGTGCAAATAATTACGCAGTGTTACCCACAATTATATCTAACTAAGATTCAAATACATCAAACTATTTATCCTGAAGCCCTAAAGCGATATTCTCATTAAGTTATTATGGTACGAATGATTCTTGATCTCAATTACTCATTTCATTACCTCGACATCGCCGCGCCCGCGCCGCGCCGGCCGCCATTCGTCTTGGCGCGACGATATTATTTATCTGTGGCAGGCAACGTGCGCGGGAGTGGGCTAAATCAACTATTTGCATTCTCTTGTCGGGAATTGCAATTCGCTTCAGCTACAGGCTGAATGTTCTGTGTGAATTTATTTAAAAAGTTATTAAATATTAAAAATACCTAACGGAAAGCTCGGTGACGTTAACTTAGTTCATCTTGTGATGGATGTAGGTAGGATGTAGGTATGTAATTCAAGTGCAATAAAGAGTTTTTGTATTGTATTGTATTGTATTGTATTGTATTGTATTGTATTGTATTGTATTGTATTGTATTGTATTGTATTGTATTGTATTGTATTGTATTGTATTGTATTGTATTGTATTGTATTGTATTGTATTGTATTGTATTGTATTGTATTGTATTGTATTGTATTGTATTGTATTGTATTGTATTGTATTGTATTGTATTGTATTGTATTGTATTGTATTGTATTGTATTGTATTGTATTGTATTGTATTGTATTGTATTGTATTGTATTGTATTGTATTGTATTGTATTGTATTGTATTGTATTGTATTGTATTGTATTGTAATGTATTGTATTGTATCTCCGACTACCCCAATTGGGATAATCATGAGCTTATGTTATGTGTTAAAAGCATATTTATTTAGATCGGTCAGTAAGTACCTAATTGTTTTAAGTTTACGCGGTTATTATCATAATTAAAACACATATCATATCCCTATTTTAAACGCGGTAAGAACCCGTTATTATGTGTTTTAAGTACCTAATTATATTATTTGACTAGCGCACTGAGACAAAATTGACAGTGTACAGTTTTATAGCAGAACTGCAAAATGAGAGATTGTTGAATTGAGTGTGTACCTTTGACGGAATGTATAGATATCTTCTGTACTATGTGCACTAGGTACTAGACTTATTGTAGAATAGCTTTGTATGATTAGACCTAACACTGGAAAATTAACATTGAAACATTTCTTAAAACAGATTAGGATGTTTTTCCCGTGTCTTCCAAAATTCAGTTTTTATTGAGTTCCTTATATTAACTTAGTGTATCATATTACTAAACAAACACCCTGTCATCAGCTGCGCGCATACAAAACTCACTGCGGGCACGGCCGCGCGCGCGCAGCGATCTCGTTAGCGACAGGCGCCCGCGCAAGACAGATGTGACGTCGTTATTTATGCAGCCAATGCAGCCTCACCGTTTCGGACAAAGATTTCTCTAAGCTATTTTGCAATTAACTTCAAGTTTACCTTATAAATGGCTTGTGCAGAATTCAATTAAAATGGTCACTTAGTGTTAGGATATTGAACGACCACGTCCGAAGCCAGTGATTTAGATAGACCTTTTAGGGCTTATCTACTTTATTTAACTTGTAGAAGTTACTGCAGCTGCTAAGTTATTATCGCTTTGTACCTACGGAAAATGTAAATGGACTAACATAAATGTTCCATTAGTATTTTATTCATAAAAATGAATACACCAATTCTCTCTCTCTCTATTTAAGAGCTGCGCTCTTGTCGGTGGAGTAACCGCCATTCCTCTCTTCTTCCCGCCAAAACCTTCACCTCCCGATACGACTCGACCTGCACCTTCTCTTTTATTTGTTTCATAAATGTTATCCTAGGTCTACCCCTTCCTCTCTTCCCTTCAATTTTTCCTTCTATAATGTTTGTTATAAATGAATCGTGTCGTATCAGGTGGCCAATCATATTTCCTCTCCGGTTCTCTATAGCTGGACTGAAATGGTGTCAAATGAAAAAGTGCTGGAAAGAGTTGAAGAAAAGAGAACCATATTGAAGACTATAGAGAACCGGAGAGGAAATATGACACCAATTATTCATGTTAAAATTTTTCATAGGTACCTTGTGTCTTATAGAATCAACATAATCTTTACTCGCAAATGAAGTGCATTTTAGCATAAAATACCTGTTATTGTAGTTTCTAGATTGGTTAGGACATTTACATTTTACACATTCTAAATTCATAAGTGATTCATTACAGGCTGATCAACTGATTGTCCGAAAGTAAGACGATCCGTGCTTCGGATTCGGAAGTCACGTTAAGCCGTTACTCCCGGTTACTACTTACCTACTGATGTAGTACGTAGTCGTCACATGACTCATGCCAGGGGCCTTTGGTGGCTCAATAGTAACCCTGACACCAGATACCTGATAGAAGAAGAAGTCAATGTCATTACCGTAATCCTTTTTTTTTGCAAATATCCAGTTACTTAATATGTATATCGCCAACTTACGGAATTATTTCGGAGTATTTGCAAAAAAGCAGAAGATTCTTTGATATTTCTGCGTTTGCGGCAATGATATTAAATTCCAGTGTTCGAAGATACGCCCCACGACTACTCGCTTACTTAAATACCTAAAGAAGTTTCGTATAGTTGGTCATCGGTTGTGATTCACATGTTTTTGCTTGGACAAAAATACGTCTCTCCAAGCCAACCAACAGGAACATTCTAATCGTCGTTCGTTTAAACGAATCACACTTTAAGCGACGCACATTCATTTATCAAACCCATCACTATTGCTATTATAAGCTGTTACATTATAAATGCGCGAGACAGTTTTATAACGTTGTAAATTAAAATAATTTTACACCAAGCACCGTCCAAATGTGGATTTTATGATTTTAAATTTACATTTTACACATTCTAAATTCATAAGTGATTCATGTTTGTTGGTTTTTAATGTTTAAAATGGTGGGTTTAAATAAAATGTAAACTAGGGTAGTTGTAAATTATGTGGTGATTGATACTGAGGGTAATGAAACATTCACTCATCCCTAGCATTATCCCGTTTCTCACAGGGTCCGCTTACCTAACGTAAAGACAGGTCCGGTTTTTTACAGAAGCGACTGCCTATCTGACCTTCCAACTCGCGAAAGAAAAATCAGCCCAATACAGACTAGGTCACATACCTCCGAAAATGCATTTCGGGAATATGGGTTTCCTCACGATGTTTTCCTTCACCGCTGAGCACATGATAATCATTTATGATCCAAACATGAATTCGAAAACAAATTCGGCGCTATTATTGGTTTAGGCCTGTGCTGAATTCGAACCTGCGACCTCAAAGTGAGAGGCAAGCGTTCTACCAACTGGGCTATCACGGCGGCGGTAATGAAATATGCACTAAAGACCTTTATTTATTGGTGATTTGATCAACAAGTATCTCATGATGTGGGACTGGGTAGGACACGTTTGTCTCATGCATCTGGAGCAATGGTCTCGAGATGGGTACAGAAGTCGAGGTAGACCCCGTAAAAGATGGGATGATGACGTCAACCATTATCGAAGAGGTTGGCCGAAAATTGGACAGAGTCAAGAAGAGTGGAGGAACTAAGGGGAGGCCTTTGCCTAGCAGTGGGATCAAGTAGGCTAAATAAAATAAGATGGATGATATTATACCATAGGCTGAAAACGAAAATGATACTGAAAAATGATCAATAATGGTCATCCTGAGGAAAAGTAGACGTTGATAGATAACTAGGTTCTTACTGTAGAAAACCTGTAGAGATTAAGGAATATTTTTTGTAAAGCAACCTACTACATTATTACCCAACCACCAATTAAAATTCTACAAATATACATACTTAGACAAGTGTAGCTAATTTGTTAGGTATGTTGTATGACATTATCGGTGTTCAAGAAACTCGATGCGCTGAACATATTAACATAATTGTGGAGTATCGGGTTACACGTACCGCGATATTGATAGATGGCCCTTAGTTACAAGTGGCATGCATACATTGGTGGTAGGTACTTACTATAGCTTATTACTGTAGTTATATATAGCACATTCCGCACACTTGTAACGTAAGACCGTAAGGGGGGGGTTGAGGTAAACCTAGTAGTCTAGTAGGTAGTTGCCGTTCTGTACGTAGTTTTATTCCTTATTCTATGGTTATACGTAAGTGTAACTGGCAAGTTTATTTTAATTTTCGTATTTTGAATTCTGAGAGGAAGTCGGTTGCTTTTTTCTGACAGATTGTAGCTGACGACGTCTGTAGACCTATGCTCAAAACTGACAGCTAACATTTAGCCCAGCTGACGTCATCACGCCCTGAATTGCCATTTCGTAATAAATAAATTACCCACGCACGCACGACCCATGTTTTTATATTTACTTTGCAAGGAAATTTTGAACTTTTAGTAAAAGATTTACTTACAGTTTTAATCATTTTATATTGTGACAAGTAATATTAATTAAATACATTAGTCAGTAATTCATTTAATTTTCATTTTTATTTTCATTGGAACGTTGGAGATACCAATTTAATGGTAACACTTACGTCATCAATGGGCTAGCAATGACGGCTTGTTATAGGATTGAGCATACCTGGTCTTCTTATACCATAGTTGGACAGACATTTTGTCTATTCGTGTTAGATATCGAAGTACATTCTTAGATACGCGTCAATCCTTACACACTTAAGTATTCCCACGTGGCTGATTTAAAGTTAATAAATTTTGTGTAAGTAAAGTTTTATTGCCCTATCTGCATTATTATATTAAAAATTGCGAAAACTTTCTTTGAGACACAAGTGACTTATTAGTCCTAGTTTGAGAACGTCAAATACTTAACCTACTTTACTTAATTCTTGATTTTTACTGGTTATTATTTTAGAATATGTATATGGCCGTAAGTCTTCCTCAAAATAAGTAAATAAATAAATTATTAGATTTGTTTTATAGTTCCCAGAATTTGGTAACCGCCTCTTAATAGAGGACAGGACAGGTCCTCTTATACAGGACTTAGACGTAGTTGGCTAATAAGTGAGTATACTAGCTCTGCCTACCTCTTGGGGGATATAGGCGTGATGGTATGTTATGTCTGTTGTGTTGAAATAAATATATCTAAAAGCTACAAGGTGTTTGCCATTTGACATAAACCACGAGCTATATCCAAACGCAGATAACGTCACTGAAACATCGTCATGAAAAAGCATTTTGTCTCTCAGCGGGCATAAAAATAAAGGCCCATACACATAACGTGGGGAATATGAGCGTGTCATAAATTTGTATCTCTTTATCTACCATCGGATCGTGTAACAGGAGAGGTGATCGATGGCGGTTCGACCCGAGTGGTGCCTGATGAATTTATTGCTGGTTATTTTTCCATGTAGAGCTATAATATTGGTTAAGGGTTGAAAGTCATCTGGTTTCAATTTATAAGGATGGCGAGGGAAGGGGGAGGGAAGGGTGGGGGGAAGGAGGGGGTGGGGGGGAGTGTCTGTTGAGGGATTGCACCCTGACTCCAGCGCCGTTATTAGAGTAGTTCAAGTTATAGATACATACATGAATAAAGTCACGCCTGTTTCCCACCGGGGTAAGCAGAGACCATGGAATTCAATTTGCCACCACATACACAAGCCAAGCCAGGATTGGCGTGGCGTGGTTTGGCTCAAGCCATAAACTGTTTTGAAAGTAAATATCAGCCTTATTGAAAAATCAATAGCGTATTTGACTGGGTCAAAGATGATAAAATGCTAATATAGAAACAGAAGCCAGTCTAAGATGATCAAAAATCAATCATATTTTTGTTTTCGATTTATTTTCGAATTTTATTTATGAATTAAGTAAGAATGAGGACGACGTTTGACCGCTTCTATTGATGACGTCACAGGACATTTTTAAAGAAAACTTCCGTTTTGATGTTTCGTAAAGAGTATTTCATTTGATGCTAGTCAAGTAATTGGCTGCAGAAAAATTGAAATATTCTTACTGGAAAAATGCCCAGTTAAAATATCACTTTGAATAAAATAGAACAGACATTGCCTTTACATTCAAAATTAATATTAAGTTCCTATCTAGTTTCAAGCCGCAAAGCCTCACGGCGCATGCGCGGGGGCGTCATTGTATGCACATGAGCGTCCGATGCGCGCACGCAATAATAAGACAATAACTAAACAAACATCTCGCCGCCGCCTCGTCATGCTTACCAGCTCTTTCACTGCTGCTTTTGAATTATTAACCGAGGAAAGAGAAGGGGATAGAGTTGATGTGGAAAAATACGTTGATTATTAGCCTATTACCATGGAATAAAGAATAATACTGCGTATAGAACGGTAACTCTCCTCCCCGCACCGATTCGTATCGGACGCCGACCTCACCTCCTCTGGGACTTTCTGGGAGTTTTAAATGTCTGTAAGCCGCTGACGAGTAAAGGAGAGAGCGCATGGACTGTGTCTCGTTCGCACTTACACGTTAGGCAGCACACGGTCATCATCATCAATTTAAGAACCATGCTACTTTTTTTAGGCAAAAATAGGGCAGTGGTTTCCCTCTTGCCTTCCGCCCCGCAGTACTCTGTTTGACGCAAGTGGGATGGCGCCCAGATTTGTCTATTACAAAGCCATACTAGGACTCCTGTCCTCCGCCTCTGAATAGCACTGACAGTTACTGCTGCCCTCTGTCAGGTTCCAGGTTACTGTCCCTGTGACACGGTAACTTTGTATGTAATGTCCGGGATGTGCTATTATGTCATGACTAGCACCTAGTACTAAATCAGGCTTACCAACAAAGCTACTTAATAATCAACTTATTATCACATCAACGTAAGTAACGCTATCAAATTACTTCTCACGCACATCAATTTCAATTCAATAAAAAACTTTTATTATCCCCAAATTTTTACTATGCAATAATCGGCTCATAAAAATAACGATTTTGTCCCACGAAAGAATCGTAAAAGTTTATCAAAGTAATGCCACTCCATTGGTCATCTGTGTTATGTGGTGTTACATCGTCATCCGACCGTCTGTAGCTTGTTAGTACTTCGACGGTTTAATAGTGTAATTGTGTACTAATATCAGCCGTAAAAGCTTTTTAAAGACCTATTTGTGTGATAAAATGTGATTAGTGTACGTGTGTGGTGTTGTGTTACGTTAGTGTTTTGGCTTTTAGTGTTGTTTGACGAATAGTAAGAGTGGCTGCGTTTTGTCTTATTGATGAGTTGATGACTTATCACTGTGCTCATCCTTAGGGGTGCGGGGGTGACTTATCAATATTGTTTTACTTTCCATGAGTTCAGAGACGAAAAGATTCGTTTTATGTTACTTATAATCAAAAGCTGTATGTGTGATGATCTACGAGTGTATAAGTATTGTTATGTGAACCGTAGATTCAAGTCATTTTAGGTCTTTCAAGCTCTTCAAGCTCTGTGTTACACCACTGAACTGCTTCGTGTGGAATTAATTTTGGCCAGCAGAGGGAGTGGGTTTCCAACGCTTCAGGGAAGCGATGGGTACCGAGAAAATTCCTTAAAATACCTAGTTTGTAGTTTTTTTTATATTTTAATATTGTATGTATTCTCAGGTTAAGTATTACTGTTTGGACCTCGCTTGCCTGAATTCAATTAATTGTTATCAACAGAACCATAGTCTCGCCCAGTGATGTGCCGTTCCCGGGAATGTGGCCAAAGTGGGAATGTTCCCGTTGTAAAAACTTGTTAATAGTAAGGACACTGGCTAATTTTCCTTTTCAAATTGTTCTTTCTTGTATTCTGGTCTTATCTGCGTAGAGGTTAGATAATAAAGGTCTTTTACATAAGATTTGTTCCCAAAGTGGGAACATTCACGGGAACGGCACATATTTCAGTCAATTTCGTACTGGTCTTCATATCCATTTTATTTGTATACATATATTGACAGGTTACCCATATTCAACCCAAGCAACCTTTTATCAATTTCCATGAAACGACCACCATTAAACATGCAACAATGTAAGATGTTCTTTCCATCTCTGGTAATCGAACAAAATTTCAATATATTTTTACGTTTCTTGCAACCGATTTACATTTACAGACTGACACACACTTTTTCCTACAAACCCCTTATACATAAAACATGGAACACTTGTCCGTTCGCATCGTTTAAAAATCGTAACTATATCGACTCCCACACATGACCAGAGCCGTCAAAGTCGAGTTGGAAACGGACGGAAGTGTCTCATACATAATGCAGATGTCAGGGTAATCGGCTGTGCTGTTTGTTAGGCAAATAAGCCATTGTGCACAACATCTGATAGCCGACTCGTTACTGAGGGTAGATGGTAACAAGGTATAGGTGGGGTCGGCTGACTGTTGGGTTTAATGCGTATGTCGCGCTTGTTTGGGAAATACAGATATGTCGGACCCTATACAAACGTATCTGTCTAGAAGTCCTCAGCCAGCAATACCATGAGTCTAACAAAAGAAGTTAACCATGCTTACACTCCGTGACAGAATGTTTCTTTACACTTTTTTTTCTTGTCTTATTTTGTTGTTAAGTATGTAGTAATTAACCACTTTTTAGCATTTAACTGCAACTAACCTCACGTTACAAAATTTACAGGTTTTGGGTTTCAATCAAGTTATTACCCACAGCTGTAACCTTTTATTTTCGCATGCCATGATTGTTACCTGTTGTGTGTACCTTTTAAATAAATAAATAGAAACTCAGCCCGGGTACTAACAAAAATCTTCAACTTACCGTGTGCTGCCTTACTGATATTGGGGTAGCGGACGACCCAAGAAAGTGTGGATGGATTGTGTAAAGGATATGTGTGTGAAAGGTGTGAGTACTGAGATGACAACTGACAGAAATGAATGGAAGAGGACTACATGTTGTGCCGACCACACCTAGAGAGGGATAAGGGCAGGAGGTTGTACGATAACATTGGAGCTACGTCAAAAATACAATAACGCCACAATATTTGGGTGTCTTGCAGTTCATCATCACCAGCCCATTAATGTCCCCACTGCTGGGGCACGGGCCTTCCCTATGGATGGATAGGGAGATCGGGCCTTAAACCACGCGGGCCCAGTGCGGATTGGTGATTATTAACGACTGCTAATGCAGCCGGGACCAACGGCTTAACGTGCCTTCCGAAGCACGGAGGAGCTCGAGATGAAAACTTGCAGTTACTTACCGCCTATTTGTATTCACCCTTATGACATTATAACGCATATTATAATCAATTTGCAAGCACCATACAAACCATATTAAAGAAATGACAGCTATCCGCTATACTAATATTATACGACCTAAAGTAATAGAGGAAGTCAACTGCAGTGCTACATACAAACAGTCCTATCGAAATGTAATTTTATTACCATCACGTAAGACTTCAATCAACGTTGGCTTGTATATGGAAGCCTTATGGAATAGTAATATACTGGCATTCCATTTGCTTACATACATATTTAAACTCATGCCCTATTTGGGGTAGCAGAGCCGCAACACAAGTCTAATTTCTTTGCTTTTTACCACAGCTTTTTATTGATATCATCGGCGACTTGTACGGCAATAAGGGAGTTTTCTCACGGCGCTATCATATTTATATAGTACGCGTAAAGACAATTTGATTTTAGGGTAGAGTTGCCAGCATTAGACCACAAACAAAAAAAGTTTGATGTATGAGTTTGACCATTTTTTGAGGACGTTAAACCTAATCAAAAACTTATTTTTGCGTTCCATGTGGTACAAAGAGATGATACAGTGGCATACATAAAATAACTCTTCAAGGAGCCTGCATCGTAACTCATTGTTTCTTAATTAAAGCACATAATAACGGGTTCTTACCGCGTTTAAATGGGGATATGTTTCTTAATTTCATTTACTTACAATTAATTCAAGAAAGTAACAAAATATAGAAACAATAACATCAAAGAAAATAAAATAATATACAACAATAATGATTAGACTTCTTACTATTCAAATCGTCACTTGTTTCGATAACGCACGAATTGCATCGTATCGTGAGGAAGCGTGCTAAGCAGAATTTTCTCATTCGTTTTGTTTCAAACCACGCTTGGAAAATCACGTATCTACTATACGTCAATCACAAGTGGCTTGTATATGCGAAAGCTCATGGAATAGTAATACCATCGACGATACAACCAAATAAACGCCAACCGCACTAAAGAAGTCCACGGATTTTAATGGAACTATAGATAAAGTCATAATTCTATGCAGAATTTGCGGCTACGGGACTTCTTCCATAGCGCGGACCACGGAATAGAAGAAAGAAGTTGGAAAGGCCCTAACGTACTGAATACTTAGTGAATGTTTTATATACACTTACTTATAATTTTATCATACTTTTTTTAGCTTTCCTGTGATAAGGAGGGATCTCTGAAGGAGGGATTTTTGTCCTGCAGGTTATAATGGACAAGACCTTTTAATACAGTCGTAAAGTTTACAGACGAGTGGAGAGTAATGTTGAAGTATGAACTATTTGCGCATATTTGTTTGGCGCGCTTTTCGCGCTCACTTGGCCATTCTAACCTCTTTTTTCCGTGACACGGACCATAATTGAAACTTGGTATTATCCTTAGTTTTCTTACTCTAGCCATAAAGGCGGTCAATCAGCTCGCGACACCAAACACTTCAGGACTCCGATACCGATCCCACCGGCGTAGTCGCCGATTTCCCTCAATCAGCGCTTATCGCTATCGACCCACTAGGGTCGATTAATTCTTTTAAGTATTTTTCATCTCAGACGATGCCTTGACCCGAGGTCCGCGCCCGACTGGGCACCCTCAGGCCTGTTGTCTTAAACGTTGTACCGGGCGAGAGCCTTCAGCGGTCCCCATTTGTCTGGCCAAGTAGTTAATGCCATCTGCGGCAAATCTACAATAAGTCACGTCAAAATAATAAAAAAAATGTTTTCGTTTTGTAATAAGGCTGCTAATATTTGATTTTTTGTATGGGTACCTGAGGTAGAATTAATTCTGTCAAATACCTGAGATAAAGGGGGTGAAGAAGATTGGCTCATTTAAGATCCAAAGCACGTCGAAAGGTCGTGCGGACGTTGTGTGACATCTTATACCTGACCTATTTATCAGATGTATAGACAAAACTTATTCGTCTTTAATTAGGAGTCTGGTGGCTGTGTCGTCGATGAGTAATACAGAGGGGTTCCACCGGCTTTGCTTACAAAACAGGTGGATGATTGAAATTTACTGTTTACTGTTGTTTCCTCCAAGCTTTATGTGATTTGGTATTGCGCAAATGTCACGACGTGGCATTTGTTCGGGAAAATTGAGCTTCTTGGATCAAAGAGCAGAGTCATATATCAGGTAAATTGTTGAAGAAATAGAATGAAGAATGTAATGAAAATATATTACTTGAAGGTTTTGGAGTTCGATAAATAAACGAGTATTCGTGTAGGTTTGGTTATTTAGTCGTTAAGTAAGTACGTAGGTATATTTAAACTTCGTAATTTTTGTGTGTGTGCTATAAATTCCGGCCAAGTACTTAATGCCATCTGCGGCAAATCTACAATAAGTCACGTCAAAAATAAAGCCATAAATTGTTCAACTTTGGTAATCGATTTCAATTCAGCTGAAAACACAATTAAGAATTGAGCCCCAAAAATTGATGAATCCTCTATTCACCACTATTTTTGTCCACCACTGGGGGATATCGGGGAAAAGAGAAAGTGTTTGAAGTTTACGCGGTTATTATCATAATTAAAACACATAATAACGGGTTCTTACCGCGTTTAAAGTAATGATATGAGACTCCCGATACTTGCAACAGTGTCGAAATATCGGGAGTCTCATATCCCTACTTTAAACGCGGTAAGAACCCGTTATTATGTGTTTTAAAAGAGAAAGTGGACAACGAGACAGTTTCAGTAGACTTGATCCTCACTGGTGGACAATGCAACATTTCTTAGTAGCGTTAACCACCTCGCGTGGACAATACAACTTTTTTTTACAGTGGTGGAAAACAGAGGAGACTACGGGAAAAAAGGATTTGGGTTACCCTTCGGAATGTAGTGGGGACATATCACAAAAATCACTTTGTGATTCACAAGCCATGCGAGGGGCCATTGGCGGCTCAATAGTAACTCTGTCACCAGGATTGATATGGTAAAAAGAAGAAGGGGAGGATGAGAATACTCTAATCAGCTTTGTTCTGCAATGAAGCTGGGTACCTATACCCTCTACTGCGGAACAAACTTATAAACCCACAACAAACAATAACACTGCATTTCAAGTCAGTCCAATATATATTGAACACTATTCTTTTATTTCAATGGAGAATACCCAAGTAGCAACCGATTGTCTTAAAAGAGAATTGTAGATATCTTGAAGGCAAGTAGACTAAATCAAACCCTTGTCTTGGATAAGTCTTATAGGTCTCCAAGATATCCCTCAAGATATCTTGAAGATACAGTTTAGTAAAAGTGGGCACATACTTTAACTCTTATACAAGACAGACTTAAGACAACGCTAAGTCAGACTTAAACCCTACTTTAGACAATGTTCTTGCATATTCTAAACTTAGAATTCTTGTAGTATCACTTAATACCAAGAATGTATACTTGAAGATATCTACAATACTTAGTTAAGACTATAGGATTGAATTGCACTGAGTCAATTGTAACTTAACGAAGTAAAACTTCAGGTCATACTAAAACGATTTTTACTTCACGCGTCTTTATTTTAGAATATAATGGCGAACATTTATATTAACACAAGAAATGAAGTCTGTAAGAAAATGGCGTCTAAAATATTTGTTAAGTTGTTTTAACAAAAGGTTATTCTGCCGTTTCACATACAGGAAATTATAAACGCATGATTGTTTCTCGTGTAAAATCGATAGAAAGTGTTAAAAAACAGAAGGGCCTTTAATATACCAGAAAAATAATAATAAAATTTGGATTGATTATTCAGCAAATAAAAAAAATGGTGACATATAGTATAGAGAAATTCATTTTCTATTAATATGTGACAGCTGAACGCAGTAATTGTTACTACAACAGAAATATATATTAATTTACTTCAGTTTTTGATGATAATATTGTCAAAAAAATATTACATGTTTTCTTCCTGTAAGTGCAAAATGGCGTTAAGTAATATTTTTCTAAATGAAGTAAGACTTTAGAAACAATTGATTTCGTAAGAATCAGTTTAGAAAAGCAAAGTCAAGTTGCACTTCATCAAGTACTAGTTAAGATAAATTTTACTTCAATTGTCTAGGAGTATACCAACTTAAGACAAAAAGTATTTAGTGAATTCTTACTTAAAACTCTTATATCTAAAGTGATCCTCTATTTTGATTTAGTAAAGTAATGTCGTAAAATCATGTTTGTTTATTCTGTGCTAGAATTATCTATGTAACAAGTAACAATTAAAATCGAACAAGCTTAAAACCTATGGAAAGTATGTTTGTTTGAGAGGTAAGTTTTTCGACTCGTGGAAGATAAAAAAATATTGTTATGCTGAGTTCTTACTTGGATAGGAATGTGATTTACTTAATTATTTAATATTTATCACAATTGGAACTAACAAACATAAACTCAATTTGCTAATGAGTCTCCGCGCATACATTCTCATAGGTACCTACATGGTTCGCTGACGCAAAGTAGGTGTGATTATTGTAAAAATTAACGAGTATCCGTTGAATATTGTATATACGAAGAACCCTTGCAATTTGATTAACGTCGTGTGTGCGCGGTAGTTTCTAATCCCACCTAAAACATTATTGTTAAAAAAGGCGGCCAAATTCCCGATGTCTTTATCAAGCTAAAAAAATAAAGGAATCGAATCTAATGTCCACTTTAAATGCATTTAACCATACACAAAACTTAAAATAGATATGTTTTGTTTATGATTGTGAATAAAGCTTAGTTAAAAATAGGTACATTTTTAAAATTATTAAAAGAAAGAATGAAAGAAGAAAGAAAAGTATCTAGACACGCGGTAGCATGTCAAGCCAAGTTCAAGAAATAGAACTGGCGAGCCGCACCGTGTGTATTATTACACGAACCATTTGGAGCCACTTTTGACCCCCTCATAAATCAAAAACTATTTCACATAAACGTATCAAATTTGGCTCATATATTGAGACTTGTGAGATACATATATAAGTGTTCTAAATTTCATAAGCTTATCTCAAACGGTTATTTAGATATGTCCAAAATCCTCATTTTTATCATTGCCTGACTGACTGACTCATTTTTATCAAAACTCTAACCCAGTTCCAGATGACCTAGAGAGTTAAAATTTTGTGTGCAGATAGGTAATTAGATGAATATAAAGGAAAAAATAAAAAAACTGGCAACTTTTTAATAATTAGATTCTATCATGAACGTTTAACATAAATACCTAATTAGTGCCTGTACCTAACTATAGATGTAAGTATCAGTAAGTAATCAAAACT
Source organism: Pectinophora gossypiella (assembly GCF_024362695.1). Taxonomy (NCBI): domain Eukaryota; kingdom Metazoa; phylum Arthropoda; class Insecta; order Lepidoptera; family Gelechiidae; genus Pectinophora; species Pectinophora gossypiella. Next base: position 5,210,668 of record NC_065405.1, read on the forward strand.
CATGACAGCCGGTCTTTTTGTGGTAGGTATGTAGATTAACTTAACATAACATACAATCACGCCTGTATGCCCTATCGGGGTAGGCAGAGCACTAAGTGATCATAAAACCACTTGATGCCACATTCGACAAGTACTTTAAGGGTAGGTAAGCAAGTTGGAACATGTGTTTAGCGGTGATAGGTTGCCAGCTTTTCGCCCACGATACAACACAACTCTCATCCATTTTACTGGCATATTTTTTTTTTAACTTAACGTGAATCTTAAACGAGTTTAATAGGTATTCAAATGTTTTATACCTATAAAGTCGACTTTTAGTTTTGAATTTGTCCTTTTAAAAGGACCCACGCGTTACGAAGATATGTACTTACCTACAATAAGACAGACTTTAGGCTACAATATATTATCTTATGTTATAAGAAGATATGATATGTTATACTGTTACTTATAAATAAATTTCAGGACTGACCATTGAACTTGGCTCTCATTTCACATTTATGTTTTTGATTGGATTTATTTATTATTAGACTAATAGGTACCTAATTTTATTATATTTTAACTTAGCAGGTTTTAATATAAAACTCGTTTTTTCATGGTGTAGTCTTGCCGTGCGCTTAGACTAGGTTAGACTAGCTTAGTCATTTTTGAGAAGATTTGTGCGAGACGTAGGTACCTGGGCTGCCACACGCAGGATCGGATTTGAAAAACAGGAACTTACGATTTTTTTGCCAAAATTAAATGATTGTGTTACTTATACCAATCGATATAAAAAAAATGATGGCAATGAAGAATATATCGCATCGCTAACAAAAACAGTGGGATGTGCATTATCACAGGTTAATTTTCTGTATTTAATATTCTGCCTTCGAAAACCACCAGATCCTTTTATTATTTGGTCTTCATCCATCTTTTTGCTTGCTTCTATTTCGATTTTATCGTCCATTGAATAGACTTTTCTTATGTTTTACTTATTGTAGTCAAAAAAGAATAAAACAGTCTTGTATAGGAGCAACAAATAATAAAAATTGCCTTAAGTATATCTAGGCAATCAATTTTTACTTTACAAGACTAAACTGATACTTCACTAAATCAATTTAGTGTTAAGTGAGCCTTCAAATAATCTGAGTAAAGTAAAAGAATACTTGTAGACTTAACAGTAGGCTGAGATAAGACTAAATAGTTTTGTGAATACTTAACTTGGTTTTGTGTATTCTAAATTATCTAAAGTAGGATTTGTTGAAAACTATATAGTATTAAAGAAGGAAATGAATTTATGAAGTCCTAATAAGTCCTATTTGATTTGGATAAATCTCACTTTAGCTAAAGTTTAGACATATATGACTTAATCACAATTCTTGATTGCTACTTGGGTAGAATTCCACTGTTATTGTGGAATATCTGTAGAAACAACCGCGACTCAACTTATTTATTGTTTTCCAATTTCCCGTGCGGAAAGCGATTCTATCAGTCCGTAGCTCTACCGACGTTCAAATGATACTTTTCTACCGTCTACGTTTCGTATGAGTATGTAGTATGATATTTTCTATACGCCAGGTCCAGCTTTTTACAAAAGAGTCTGCCTGTTTGACCTTCCAACGCGTAAACGAAAACCCACCCCAATAGAGGTGAGATCACATACCTGTGGAACACATTTCTCGCGAATTTGGGTTACCTCACGATGTTTCCCTTTGCGCTGGGATTTGAACCTGCGATCTCACAGTGAGAGTCGTGTTGTTCCTACTCGGCTACCACGGCTAGAGTATCACTTTAAACTTAATAATAAAGGTTTAGTAAAGATACTCATCATCATCATCAATTTAAGAGCCACGCTCTTGTCGGTGCAGCATTTTCCATGCTACTTGTTTAGGGAAAAATAGGGTATTGGTTTCCCTCTTGCCTTCCGCCCCGCAGTACTCTGTCATACGCGAGTGGGATGGCGCCCAGAGTCGTCTATTACAAAGCCGTATTAGGACTCCTGTCCTCCGCCTCTGAATAGTAGTGACAGATACTGCTGCCCTCTGTCAGGCAGATTCCTCCCTGTGACTTGCCCCTTCCATCCTGGCTCCATGGCTCCCATCTTCGCCTCTGCAACCGTTGAGGTGTTCACCCGTATCCCTGGGCAAGGGTTCCACGTTATACTCCGTAGGTCTGGTATTAAAGATACTACAAGTGTTCAATTTATTTACTTACCTCTCTCATAAAATCGTCGCCCACTTAAACTTCCTCACGTCCTCTCAACAACTATGGGCACCGTTACACGAGTGTGGTCGTAAAGCCGGACACTAACTACTAACTACCTTCATCCGCACTTAATTCGCCAAAGAAAACTAGTAATTTATATTCCACATTACCCCATTTGCTCACCGTACCCTACACTACCCTTTCCGTACGAGAAATGTAATATAAAACTTCCTTGCCCGCTACAAAGTCGATATTTCCACATCAAAGGTGTCAGTTAGTTTAATTCCTTAGCCATTCTAGCCCAGTCCCTCACGGTCCGGTGAACATCGGGTCTGGTGCTTAATTACGTGATAGTAGTGGTCCATTTTAGTAGCACACCCTCTTGAAATGTTTTGTGTTCGGAGTAACGTTTAGGAGGATGATCACAGAGTAGAAAAATTTGACTAAAAACGATTGTATACTCTTGGACTTGGAATTTTCAAAGTATGGGACTTGACTAGGCTGTGTAAGGAATTATTGTAGTATGTGGTTTAGAGGAGGCGACACATTGTGCAAATGTCAAAATAGCCGTACTCGTAACGACCCGTGTTGGTTTGACAATACAATTAAGGGAGTGAGGGTGTCCCATGGATTCCAAAGGGCTATCTTCCCGTTCATTAATTTGATCCTAACGGCTATGGTATTTGTAATTAGGAAGTTTTAGATTAATTTCCGTTTTTGAATCGCATTGATAGTGTTACTTTGCTAGAACAATCACATTGCTACTCGACCCCTTTCTCATTATTTATTTCTTAAATAAATAAACATAAGCCTATATAGATAAATCACCCGGGGTGAGAGGACTGTTTTAAAAAAGACAATTTAATTGAATTTAAAACTATTTATTTAGAATAAGACACACGTATTCTCTAAAAGAAGTTCAGCTTAAGACTACCTTAAAAACTAATGGGAAGGGACCAAGCGTCTGATCTCATCATGGCTTATCTTATGCAACGTAGCGCATTCTCTAGGCAGTCTAGACGCTTCATGAGCTTATCTTGGTGAATGTGCAACGTGGCGCATTCTCCAGGCAGTCTGGACGCTTAACTCCTCCCTCCATAACTTCGAAATTCTCAGGGGATGATTTTTGAGACTGAGAATTTCGACGTCTTCTTAAAGTTATGAAGATACCGATAAAAATTGTTAAGACTAAGATTATATATAAAAATAGAGTTCCTATACTAATGCTATTTATATTTACCGCACTTACACTTTTATCACTTTCACTTAGCACAACACTGTCAGCTTTTTTTAGGGCGTACGACAACACTTGGAGATGTCGCAGGTCGACCTCATCCAAGTTGATAGGCTTCCAGGGCGATGCTGCTGCTGAAGTTGGGATTTCCGGAAAATTTATAAGAGGTAACATGGGATATAGTATTGGAGATATGAGGTGGTAATATTCATAGTAAACTTCATTAAGTCCGCCACACAGGTATCCTCCATGGATCTTGGGGGAATGTGTTCTTCGTAGCAAATAAAGAAGCCTCTCTCCAACTCTTTGCAGCGTTTGGTGAGTGAGAATGTGTTCGAACCATTCGCGATAAGGTAAGGTTGTTTTGGGATAATTAAGACAGATTGATTTAGGTTGTTTGCAATAGGTAGAGGAAAGACGTGATAATAGTCGTATATTCCCTTTTTGACCAAGGGAACTTCGATGATAAAGACTATCTGATTTTCTTTGATATATGCCTTAATCTCTACACACTGCTCTATTTTAATTAAATTTACATAATTTACGGGATATGCAAGGCTCTCTTTACGTTCAATTTTTCCTAAAACAGTTACAAATTCGTCAGTGTCTAATATTGACTGGTGGAGAGTTCCCATTTTGCTAAATGCTATTGCTGTTTCTATTTCATCCAATCTGATATACAACATTTGGAAGTTATGTAAAAATAAATTGTAAATATGAATTAATCTATTGTTTGTAAAATTTGTAATTGACTTATTCAGTATTTTTCTAATGTCCCAAATTTCCCTATCCAATTGGATGAAATTATTTTTTGTTACATTGCTGTTATTCGTAAATGTCCCCAACATTTCAGTGACCAGACTCATTTTCTTTAATTCTGAAATTTGTCGAGTTTTGAGTTCATTTAACATTTTATCATACTTCACAGCATCCTCATTGTCCAAGTTGCCAGTTATTACTTTTATAAGTGACCCTAAAGGGTTTAGTAGTCCACGTTTTATTCTTTTTGATGGATTTAATTGTCTGAGTTTAGTGAAAGTTATGTGTTTTAGGTGATCAGTTTGACTTTTGACATTCGCGAGTTCGAAATTAAAAACATTCTTGCCAAAATGGTTTAGGACGTGTTTGTTGAGGTTCGCATAGCGGTTGAAATTAAACTCTATATCATCGTATACTAAACTTAAATCTAGATTCTTAATTATTATCCACTTATCGTAACTTATAATAGCAGTTCCCTCTTTTACAGGAAGTATCCCGGGATTGTGTTCAATCCGTTGTAGCTTGGCCTCCTCCTGGCTCTGGCTCAACTGGACCACCAGCAGGAGCACGACCCTGTGGAGGACGACGAATGTCCTTAATAGGTACATTGGTATTACGGTTCCTAACATCGACAGGTACTACATTCCTACTTATCTCTCCAACCACTTCTGCTTTTTGAAACCGGGGCTTATCTTTACCGGGGACACCGTAAAATGAAAAGTATTTTGTACATTTTGTATATTTACTACTTCCGGTGTAGAGCGATTAGGAATTTCGAAAGCCTGTCCTAGTTTACTAAACGCACCAATGATGGTCAGGAAGTATTTCCCTTCTATTGAGAACAAATCCATAAACAATTCTTGGAAAGGTTTTGTCTGCGTCTGTGTCAACTGCAATTCAGGTTTGTATGGTTTGCGGTCGTACTTCATTGCTTTACAAATTTCACACGCGTTTATCATGCTACTGACTGTTATGTTCATATTGTTCCAGTAGTATACGCGTTTCAGCTTCATGAGAGTTTCGTTGATTCCTCGATGACATGTCTTGCTCTCGTGGTATTTTAAAACAATTTGTCGTTGCTCTTCTTCGTCCTCTACATGTATAACTCTTTTAGTGCATTCAAATAGTTTGACTGTTCCTTTTCTAAAAAGTTTTATAGCCGCTTGTGTAAACTGTTTACGGTGAATTTCATTTTCAAAATATATGAAATGCTTAGTTTTTGGTTTTACATATTCTTTTAGGAATTGAGTGACCAAATCTGGCCTTTTTGTTGGTAAATGTGCTTCTAATATCTTTTGATTGTTACTAGAGATATTCTTTACAGTCATCTCGTTTCTGTTCCATGTATAAATTAACATCTGATTAGGCTTAGAGTCTATGGCTTCGTTTAGAATAGGTATGCCATTTGTGTCCATGTCTGGTGCCGAATGAACAGTTTGTGATAGAGACATGTTACTCATCGTTCCTTCTGGTATTGTAATGGTGCTTTCAGAAGGCGATAATATAGGGTACTCAGTTTCTAACTCATGCTTTGTTGTTTCTTCTTTCTCTCCACTGCTTATTGATATTACTTCGTCTTTCCGATTTGGTTGCGCGTTACTTAACCTTTCAATATCAGAAACCACATCATCCAAGTAAGAATGTAATCGTCTTTCAGATTCGTCTACATTCACCTGCATGGATTCAGTATCGTCTTTACCTAAAGCATTTAGCCTTATACGGGATAGCGCGTCCGCGTTGCTATTTTGTTTGCCATTTTTGTATATAATGTCAAAATCGAATTCTGAAAGTCGCAACTTCCATCTTGTTAATTTGGAATTTGGGTCCTTCATGGAATTCAACCATGCGAGGGGTCGGTGGTCTGTGTATATTGTAAACTTTCTGCCGTACAGATACGGACGAAAGTGTTTTACAGCCCATACAATGGCCAAAAGCTCTTTTTCGATGGTGCTATATTTGGTTTCTGCGTCATTGAGAGTTCTGCTCGCGTATGCAATGGGTTTGTCGCTTCCTATTGGTCCCTGTGAAAGTACTGCACCGATGGCAAAGTTGGAAGCATCGGTGGTTAACACAAATGGTTTCGAAAAATCCGGGAACTGAAGTAGAGGGGCGCTTATGAGGAGCTCTTTGCATCTTTCGAAAGCTGCTTTGAACTCATCGGTGATTTCGTCAATCTCGATATTAGTCGTGGTAAAGTTGATGTTGCATTCATTTCGTTCGAATTTTTCGACGTGCAACGGTTTAGAAAAAGTTAATGTGACGATATCTCTAGAGGCGTTTTGTATTACAGTTGTCGCGAAATAATTTTTGCATGTCACTATTGCGCTCGGCATACGCACGTCTTTACCGAAATCTACGAAATTAATAATCGCCTCTCCATCTTTCAGGTCCGCAGGAATCGTCACGCGTGTTTCAGTACGTGGTTGAAGCTGCACTTCGTATGGTGGGTTATATATTATTGGTATTTCTACATTTTTCGTTCGGAGAACTTGATTCTGCATATCGATTGTGGCGCCTAGTTGTTTTAGAAGGTCGGAACCGATCAAGCCATCGTAGCGATTATCGACGTCATAAACATAAAATTTATGTTGTAACGTGCTCTTAAAAGTTTTCAGAAGGGGTATGACGATGACTTCGTCGTGTCTGCTACGAGCGTGAGTGCTTACAACCTCGAAGGGTTCGAAGAACTTATAGTTGGAGAAGAACTCGTCAACTTTCCTTGGGCTGATAAACGATCGAGTGCTTCCCGTGTCTATCATAAAACGAGCATTTATCTCAGGTAAGTTGATGTGTGGTAATTTTAATAAGCTATCACAATTAAGATTTACTATCTCGGGTTGTTGGGTGCGGCCGGCTCGTGAAAATCCGGGGTAGTTTCGGTTGTTTCCGAGCTGGTCGGCTCTTCATACAGATCGTAATATGCTTCATAATCTCCTTCATTTGGATGATAGTAAGTTTCCGCAAGTTCATAGTTATAGAAAAGGTTATTATTACCTTCAGGTTCATCTAACATGTACTGTCTTGTTACTGTTCGCATAGAGACATCAGTGTCCAATGGTTTGGAGTCGTTTACAGGGGGTCTGTATCCCTGAGGCTGGGGTGGAATCCCGAACCGATACTGATTGGGAATCCCGAATTTGAAACCCTGTGTGTTTTGATTGAAGTTGGGTCTAAAACCTTGAGGTTGGGGAATACCGAATTTAAATTGAGGGTTTGGTTTAAAATTATTTTGGTTTTGGGTCAGGTTTGGCTTATAGCCCATCTGCTGTGGAATCCCAAATTTAAATTGAGGATTTCCAGGTAATGGCATCCGAAACTGTTGTAAAGCATTTGGTCGAAAGACAGGTGTATTTTGTGGAATATTAAATTTAAAATTCTGGGGTTGAACATTTTGAGAATTTTGTGGTTGTACATTATGTGTTGAAGTTAACTGTTTGTGTTTAGAGTTATATTGGTGCTGAAAATTTACCTCTTCAGTTACGATGCCTAACGCATTTTCGAGAGTGGAGCAACCTTTTAGGCGAACAATACGTATTAGGTTTTCCGGAAGATTATATAGAAAAACATTGAGCGCGCTGTTATTGTAAATGATCATTTTGGCTGCTTTCACGCCTTCGTCGGTCAACCGGTTTACTTTAGCAAATAAGGCGCTGCGAACATGTTGAATGCGGTTACAGAACTCATTGTAGGACTCCCCCGACTTTATTTTCATGCTCTCGAGTTCAATACTAATGCACTCCTCTGAGCGTGGGTCACCGAAATGCTGAAGTAACACAGATTTCAATGCATCCCAGGACGTTATGTCTTGTCTCTCACTGATAAGGGTAGCTGCTCTATCTACAAGCCTACTACTTATACAATGGAAAAGGTATGTGCTCTGAGCAAGGTTACCCTGTATCGTGTAACTATCTAGTACATATTGAGCTTTAGATAAGAATAAATTAAGCTGTTCAGGTTGACCACTAAACTTCGGTATCAAACACAGCATTTCTTTGGGAACTAACGTTACTTGAGCCATATTTATAGTTTTATAACGAAACACACACAAAATAAAATAAATGTAACAAACAAAAGTAATAAAATACTTAAAAGTTCACTTATCACCTATTTTAGTGCGATATGTGAAAATCAGATATTCTTTATCTCAGTGAAGTTAACTGAAACAAACTATATAGAGCTATAGAGTTCACTTATTAATAATTGAGCCCGCAACTAACAGGAATAGATAAGCATAAGAAGTGGAATGCGAATTAGTCACTCACAAGCTGCTTACTGCCATATCCTCCACGATAAAGCTGCACTGAACTTCGTAGAATTATGTGTCTCTCGTATTATGTGAAAACGATTTTCACTCTGTCCGCTCACTCACTTGTGTTTAACTTATTTATTTGGTTCGTGGATATCTGCGACTTTTTGACCCGACGACCGATTTTCTAGTCCTCAGGTGCAGCCTTAATGCAAATATCCTACCGGCTGCGCCAGATAAATCACCCGGGGTGAGAGGACTGTTTTAAAAAAGACAATTTAATTGAATTTAAAACTATTTATTTAGAATAAGACACACGTATTCTCTAAAAGAAGTTCAGCTTAAGACTACCTTAAAAACTAATGGGAAGGGACCAAGCGTCTGATCTCATCATGGCTTATCTTATGCAACGTAGCGCATTCTCTAGGCAGTCTAGACGCTTCATGAGCTTATCTTGGTGAATGTGCAACGTGGCGCATTCTCCAGGCAGTCTGGACGCTTAACTATATTCCCACATATTTTGTGCTTATTCTAAAGAGACGTTATGACAATTATTGCACACACGAGCGCTTCATATCATACATTACATTAATGCCAAAGTTATGACAATAAATATTATTTTATTGCCAACCTACAGCGAGAATTACAAATCCTCGTAATTTACGGCACAATGCAAGCAAACATTGGTTTTAATTAAAATGATATTTCACAAAAACGATTCTAAATTCAAAAGTTGGATTAGAATGGTGGCGAGAGGTTGAACGCTGTTGAACGCTATCGGAACGGATTTAGAAGCGGAATATGACGCAATCACGAAGGATTGTGTTCGAAATCCAAATCGAGTCACATATCGCAACCGACCAATCAAAGACCGCTGTTTCTCCACATGTCTACCAACTTTTCTTGAAATTTTTGAAGGACAAGAAGGGCAGGAGAGATCTTTGTAAGATGGTCGATGTAGACGGAAGGGGACGCGTGAATGACATTTGCGTAAGCGGACGCACACCCTCGAGATTAGCCAATGCCTGCACTGAAAACCCAAATAACTTGGAAGGACAATAGAATTGGAGACGCCAAAACATTTTAAATTCCTCTATTTCCTATTGAAAAGTGTAGTTATTTTGTTTGATAGCCAAGAAAACCAAGAAAGGGTAATGAATTCTATTAATTTAAATGTCAAGAGCTGTAAAACAGAACCAACATGAATTATCTTAAAACTTGGTCCTTGTTTGCCTAATTGAAGGCTTGCCAAATCTCATGAATCCGAGAGAAGCGAGATTCACCAAATATATTGTGAGGCCAACAGACTCTATTAGCCTGTTTTTCGTGGCTCAAGCTCGGGAGGCAGTTTAAATTGTATCGTCGGGTAGAGCAAGTTGTAATGATCGCCATCAGAACGAACCCGGCTCTATGGGATAAAACAGTGCTTGTTCTTAGTCAGATACCTTTTAACACTATCTACTTATATACTACAGTTACTATCGAGAATGTTTCAAGTGCATCCAGAAGAAATAACTTGGCCACGAAGATCCGAAAAACATCCACAAGAAACAGAAAGAACTTGAGCGATTCGCACATCGGCATTCGGAAAGCGATGGTTTGGAAACGACCTAATTACGTCACTCACAAGGAACACCGACATTGAGAAATGGTAGCGATAAACCTACCCTTACAATCAATTTTCTTCGGATTAATTGAGAACGAATCGTTGCCAGTGATTTATTAAAAAAAGGCCTATTCAATCCAAAACGCCAACCTTTATCCGGATAACATTATTTTATTGGACACGACGATATTTTAACGTCACTTTAGACTTCGAGGATTGTTTCTGTAGCTCAGTTCGTACGATCACTGAAAATTAAGGCAATGTCCCGAAATGAAAAACGGCGTTTCAGCGTCGAAGATTATCGTCAGGCCGAATTGCCAAACTTTCAGTCGGAAGCTTTATTTGCTAATTTGTTATAAATTCCACTTACAGTGATGGCTCTGCAGCCGCAGTTTTTGGAAGGGTTAGGGTTGGAAAGTTTCCTCGTTAGGCTTGATTTTGTGTGTTCAGTTAGGTTTTACTGATACGCGGCTTTGTTGTGTTTAGTTGCGAGGGGAAGTGTATCTTCCATTGTAAACAAGATGTATTGTAATGTAAATTAGAGTGCTCTGAATAGACTTACCTCTTATCTTTGTAATGGAAGTTTTGGAATAATTTCAACTTGTTGGAGCCGCCGGCCGGCATCAGCTGGTGGGCTGCCGGCGCCGGTTGACGCGGGGCTAAGTTAATTTCCGCCGGCAGTCCCCACTCCCGGGATTCCTAATGGAGTTTATCCGAATTCCCCACCGTAAATACAGAAGTTTCCGGGCAATAGCCACATCTGAAGTTGTAAGTACGAATTAGTACAAGGATTTCGTTAGCTCAGAGTAAACATTGAAATGTTGGAGAGCAGAACGGACGGACCTACTTTAAAAATAAATTCGACTCAAATTTTCGGAATAGCATGAGTTGTTCGGAACGATAACTTTTCCATTTAATTAGATTGGTAAGAGAAACGGTAACCAATTTCAGCGAAAAGTGTGTACTTATTCATGAGGGGAACAATGCTGAAGCGGAGTAGAACAGATAAAGGATGGCATTAGTGCTAATAACGAACGATCAGAGGGACGCTCGCGCTCCCACGTTATATTGAATCAGACGTGCCGCAACAAAATAAATAGATACACAAAATAAATTATCCGTTTCCAATAAAACAACATTCTCGTAACGCTCAGTGAACGCCAAGTGTGGCTAGCAGGACATCGTAAATTTTATTGTGAATTCTATGTGGGGCGTGGAAGATTCAATATCGGCAGTGTTAGGTGTCGGTTATGGCACGCGTCAATATCTATGGGGCGCTGTGCGATTTTTCAAAAACCCATCCTCCGCGTTTAATCGAGCGGCGGTAAACATCGCATTTTTCGCCTTGTGCGGAAAATGTCGATAGGGTAGCATTGTACTCGGCCGAGACGGCGGAAACGGGGCTCCCACGAATGAATATGTTTTCGAAGACTGAGTCATTAATCATGCATTGAGTACGAGTACAATGCTGTGCGTAATGGACGCGGGTTTTGTCGCGAATGAACCGCTGATGGGTCTATAAATGCAGGAGCCTCCATATGGTAACAATGGCGGCACGAACGCAGGCTTTGTCTCTCACAATTTATCATGTTTCAAACAGTGGCATCTCGACTGTGTAATTAATGACCTGCGTTTTGAATGCTTATCATGTTCGGCTACCTTAATTTTGTGACAATATTCCATTAAATTTATCAAACAGAAAACAAGGGAACCAATTTAGAAGGTACAAAAATGATATGGAGCTTAATATTTGACAGCGTAACTTGTATTTACATGGCTTGTTACTCTTTCTTTTTTGAAAAGGATTTAAAAGAAACTTCTTTCAGAGAAAATAGTGCTTCAGGACAATGTGTTACGGTATGTTTTCCTGCTCCGTTTGTAGAATTTTAGGTCAGGAGTAGTGACGTCGAGGGATGATTAAAAATAGTCCATAGCCATCCATCAAACGGTTCCTGACGATGCGAGAACGAGGAGCCTTATTTGAATAACACTGTTTGGGGTAAAATTGCACAGGCTTTGCATGAAGAAATCACTATTCCTCATTTTGTCTCATTAGATAATTCTATCTTGTTTGCATTGCGCAATTAATTTATATGCGCAAATGTCAAATTGCAATATTGGTTTGTTAGGTGAATTGCTTCGATGTGGCCATTTTTAACCCCTATGTTGTGTGGGGATGTAAAATTTTAGATAAATAACGTAACCCAATCCTCCTGGGGCCTGGGTTAGCCATGTTGCCAACGATTTTAAAAACCATTGTCTATCCTATATACTTACTTATTATTCTCACTGTCACTGTCGCTTGTCACAATCTTGGCAATTTGGCTAATCCCCCCCCCCCCCAAAACCCCCAAGGCTAAATATATATGGGTATGACACAAGGTGACACGTCAATCCCATATAACTGTACCTGTCACTGTCCTTTGTCATAACCATTTGCAACTTGAATCCTCAGGTTTTTCAGACAAGTACCTTTTACTTGGAAGGTAGACCTAGGATAACATTTATGAAACAAATAAAAGAGAAGGTGCAGGTCGTGTCGTATCGGGAGGTGAAGGTTTTGGCGGGAAGAAGAGAGGAATAGAGGGGTAGACCTAGGATAACATTTATGAAACAAATAAAAGAGAAGGTGCAGGTCGTGTCGTATCGGGAGGTGAAGGTTTTGGCGGGAAGAAGAGAGGAATGGCGATTACTCCACCGACAAGAGCGCAGCTCTTAAATAGAGAGAGAGAGACCTTTTACTTGTCACTATTGGAGGGTACCTATCGAACGAGTATAAATATTGTGCCAGCTACACGGCATCCTCCTAATCGGTTCACCTGTTGTCTCCTAGCTTTATAACCGTCTCCAAGAAACTGTTTTTGTAATACTCACCCACTTATAAAAATAACGGTACAGAATGTCCGAGAAAGGATAGCCGATCGATCTACATAGCCGGGTATACAGGGTGCTACAGTCCCGTGATCTAATATTAAAATGAGCCGCAATTTGTGGCGCGCCAATATACAGTGATCAATCACCCGCGTGGACACATCCTGTGCACTAAGAAACTTGGATACAAAGTGGGGTATTATAATAAAATTATATAAAATGCTGACGTAGAGCAGGAGTGATTGAATACCGTAGTTTTAGAGTGGACGGTGGTATAGGAAAACCGGTACTTCTCCAATAGGTTTTTTTATATTAGTTCTCTTCTGAAATACAATCATAAATTGTTTTTTAAAATACCGCTAATTACTTAAGAAGTTTTCTGTCTTTAATTTCATGTACTTATATCATCATCATCATCATCAGCCCATTAACGTCCCCACTGCTGGGGCACGGGCCTTCCCTATGGATGGATAGGGAGATCGGGCCTTAAACCATCACACGGGCCCAGTGCGGATTGATGGTTATTAACGACTGCTAATGCAGCCGGGACCAACGACTTAACGTCCCTTCCGAAGCACGGAGGAGCTCAAGATGAAAACTTTTTTTTTGTGGTCACCCATCCTATGACCGGCCTTTGGGAAAGTTGCTTAACTTCAACAATCGCAGACCGAGCGCGTTTACCGCTGCGCCACCGAGCTCCTCATGTACTCTTCATGTGTATATGTAGCGAAATATTAACATAACATAACATAACAAATACTTTATTGCACAAACAGGAAAAAAAAAACAAAATACAAAACAAAAGAGAAATAGAATTAGTACAATAGGCGGCCTTATTGCTAAGTAGCAATCTCTTCTTCTTTTCTTCTTCTTCTTCTTTTTCTTTCTTTCTTTTTCTTTTCTTTTCTTTTCTTTTTCTTCTTTCTTCAATATTATATAAGTAAGTACGTATAATAAAACGTAAATAAATCCAATCGCTTAAAAGATACCTAAATCTGTTAAACGATGCAACGAAGTTGTAGGTAAATAATATATCGTTGTAGGTTATTAAGTATGTAAATATCAGCTCGCCAAAACAGATTAAAAATACTGGAACTATGACTTTAAGAATAAACTTAAAACCACAGACATAATGTAATAGTATTAAAACCAACAACATAAACAAAGTAACGCAGAAACGTTACGAAGTCTTTTTAATGAGGGACTTTCCAGTCTACGTTTACCCAAAAAAAATATAGATGGCGCTGTAAGAAAGAAAGAAAATATTTATTCGGCATACTTAACACTAATTAACAAAAAAAAATAATTATACATAGTGCCGAAACGGCTTCAGCTCAGCAAATGTCACGGCCTAGCTGTAGCAAGACTATGACGCTGATTTTCAGCTGCAGCCGGTTGGGGAATCAAAAAACAGTAAAACAAAAAGAACTGGGCTCTAAAGTCTAAGCACATAATTACGTACCTAAACCGTAATATAAAGTATTTGAGCCGTAGCCGTAGAAAAAAATAAATAAATTTATAATTCTGTATATTATGTATTATACTGTATGTGTGTTACTATTATGTGTGTATACAATGTGAGTTATATATGGCTTACATGTAGCATGAATATTTTTAATAAGTTGTATCACCGCTTAACTGGCATTGTAGAAAGTGTTCTTTTACCTTTGACCGGAAAGTATTAACAGAATTGTACAGTTTTGCCTTCGTTTAACATTTTAATTTAATGGATAACATGATAACAGACATACTTATACATCTCTTACCTTTGTTTTTAGGTATAATTGATGACCCCTTTTTATCTCACCAAGGTACAATTACAACTTCCACCCGTATTTATTCTGACCAAAATAAAGAGAAGCAATATAGGTAGCAACATCATTATTTACATAATGTGTTCTAAATATCAAGCAACAATTAGTTTTATATTATGCTTCTGCCATTGCATAACATTTTTGTATAATTTTGTACCCCAGCAAAGAGAAAATAGGTAATTATCACAGCGCCACCTATTTTTTTTTTTTTTGGGAACGTAACCTGGAAAGTTTCTCATTACTTGTAGCATATTTGTATAAACTCTCTGGATAACTGATATGGTAATAATAATTGTTTTACCTCATATTAAATGAATTTGTAATTCTTTTTTGAGAAATAAATATCTTCAACCTGAATGACCTAAAATACAAAATTACGCAAGTTTAGTCAAAACAAACTGTTCTTATCCAGTGAAGCTCTGTGGTCACTGTACCCGTTATTTGAGACACGCCAGATGATTGATGATATCTACTCAAGCAGATAGTGTGTGGACGGAATTATAATCATAATCCCGTGTTTGTTTACGGACTATCGCGCGACACTCCCGCCCAGTGTATACTCAGCCTAATTGATTGGGCATCTAATATTTACACAAAATAAAAACTATTTTTCTGTTGAGTTTACGGTACACTTTTGGTAAATGAAGGTGAAGTTTGTTTCGGCAGCCGCAAAGTTAACTTTGTATTAAGTTGGTCCCTGGTATTTAAAGTTACATTATTGCGTTCAATCGTTACATGTTGATCCATCTTCTGTTCATGATAGTTGTGTTTGCTTAAGTGCTAGTTTGTCATGTTTCGTCACCTATTTCCGTATTAAGTTGATAATACCTAAGTACGTATTTGGATTGTTTTTGCTAGGAATATTAAACTAATTAGCTATTACTTTTTTTGATGTGATTTATTGTAGATTTGCCGCAAATGACATTAACTGCTTGGCCGGATAAATGGGGAGCACTGAGGGCTCTCGCCCGGCAATCTATCGAAACAATATGATGACCATTTTGCCACAAATAAAGTACAACAATTCGCTCTGTTAATATAGAGTTTTAAAATGAATACGAAACTTGATGAATACTATACATAACAGCTATTTGCTCCTTTAACGAAGTTATTAATGAATACGAAACTTAAAGAGCGGGAAAAACGAAAAACGGCCATCATAGCGTGCGGCTAGTTTAGGCTCTGTATTCCTTTTATACATGGTGTCAGTGACACCGTAACGAAAACTTTAACGGATGATTCAGATCATGATTCTGAGTTGTGAAAATTTGAAACGGAAAATGCTACTTAATACTATCTCATAAACATGAGCTGAATCATCCCCCGCAGTATTCGGTACGATGTCACTAATACCCTGCATTTTCTATCTGATTTTAGTTCTAATAAAAATCTACATTATTATTGCTAAAAGAATGTACATACATACATAATCAGCCTATATACGTCCCATTGCTGGGCACAAGCCTCCCCTCAATCAACGGGAGGGGGTATGGAGCATACTCCACAATGCTGCTCCAATGCGGGTTGGTGGAGGTGTTTTTTACGGCTAATAGCCGGAACCAACGGCTTAACGTGCTCTCCGAAATTTACCCATTTATATATCACTTTTCATTTTAAATTTGCACCAATGCCAGTTCACGTTAATTACTTAAACTCTCGTAATAAATGCGTTTTTAATTTAATATTTCCACGCACGATCACTGGCGCCTTTACCCATTTGCTTCCTCTACCTGCCGACGTAGTCAAACCCCTAAAAGTAGGGTAAAAGGACCAGTTGCTGTCATCTAAACAGACGAGTCATGCCAGTCATCGGGTGGAGCATATTGTGACATTTTACCCTACAGTTTGTTATGCTTTTTATCTTATTTGTTCTGCCTGTCCCAAGCTTGTCCTGATGGGGATAGTTTTTGAAAGCTAAGTCACCGTTAGCCAAGTTTTTATAACCTGTTAAACTTACGAACTAATCGCAGAGGAGACGGTTACTATATTGTAAATTAATTGCTACAAAAGTATACTGAGTATTCCTTGCATTACATAACAGTCATAAGCTCACGACTATATCCCAATTGGGGTAGTCAGAGTTATATTTATCGCAAGATGAACTAAGTACCCACGCCACACTGAGCTTTCTGTTTTACCAACGTGATAGGTGGTGAGCCGTATCGCCGTTTGACTCATTGGTGAAGTCCGGTACCGGGGTTCAAACCGGCGTTTTCCGTTTGAGAAGCAAGCCGGTGACACACAGGACCCGAGTAACTTCATCATAGTACTAAGCCTATTAAATTCATACACGTCCAAATACAGAACAAACAAAGCCCTACTCGTGAGATGGAATTGAAGCTAGGATTCACGGCAGACTAAGCACACAGCTGTATACTGTCGTCTAGTTCTAAACAGCAACTTATTCTACCAAAGTCGGCCTCTCGTTTTTTAAAGCATCCGCTTTTATTTCACAGAGGAAGCAATTAAAGAAGAATTTCCCGTCAAAGTAAAGAGTGCAGAGCTTACTGACTTAAGTATATTATAATTATATGCACGTCGCTTGAAGACTGATGGTTAGCCTTGTTTTTTTGCATCAATCTTTCTACACTGTAGGAGTACATGAAATATTTGCATGCCATCCTTGTCATTATGCTGAAGTCCCGACTTCCAGCATGATTGGGATAATTTTGCCTTAGCATAACAATTTGCTGTAACTCTAGTTAGCATGCATGCAAATTGTGCTTAGGTCGTGGAAACATGGGAGTGAATACTGGTCGCTATACGTTCTGAAGTTGTGTTATTGTTACATTATTATCCGAATCCGTGATAGCCCTGTTTGGGGAAAGTGTGACTCACAATTTAATGTCCCGGTTTTGAATCCCGGTTCGGACTTTAAACCACTGAATTTGATTTTTATGAGCTTGAATTAATGTTTGGACCGTAAATGATTCCAAATGTTTCCAGGATTTATGCCCGGTTAATAGCAATAGGTTCGACACTATTGGGTGTATATTACTAAACACTTGTACCTACCCCTTCGGGGAAACAAGCGTGATGCTCTTTTATGATATTTGTTTTATCTAATAAATATGTGACAGTACTATAGCCAGATAACTTCTAGTTTTATTAGACATTTTATTAATTATCGGTTCTAGGTACTTTATTTTTTTCGTCTTAAAAAGAAAATATTAGGACAGGACATTCTAGTATTACCTGTTTTGTACATTTTTACCACAGATTAGGTAAGTTCCTCCCTGATCTAAAACAAATACTATCGAAGAACCACAAAACTATTGGAGACAAAAATGTACTGTGACTATCGCATTGGATTAGCGTGGTAAACTACGGCCACGAGCATTAATATGTATATATATACTTTGGTACCTACCATGTCACATTAAGTTTTTTGATAAATTGAACTGTAAGTGTCACTAAATGTCAAATATGTTAGTGCGACAGAGACCTAAAGTGGGTACATTATATTGCTCATGACTGTATATTCCTTAGCCTCTTCTTTTTAATGCTGATGCCTTTAGTGGGAAGTATCACAATATGCATTATCATCATATTTGTAAAAGGTTTGTGACACAATTTTCGTTGCGTTTGCTGTAAAAGGCATGTCATTGCTTTTTATGAAAGGGGGAATGGCAAAGTAATTAGCTTGATGAAATCCCCGCATGACTCTCAACTTTACTGTAAGCTGGGTTTAATATAAAATGGTTAAATTGCGTAAGATAACAAATCGTTTTGGTCTATACAAATATTTTTGCCGTCCATCATTTTTTTGGAGCTTTTGACGTGTCATAATGTAATGAAAAGAGTTGATAAGTATAGTATAAGTAGGTGGAGGATATTCCCAACTTTCCCAAAGTACATCGAACTGTATACATATATCTATAATTTTAATACAAGTTAACAAAATTGTGATAATGTCTGTTGGTAACTTCTTGGTTTCGGTTAATGTACGTTGTTGTATATCGCCTCTTCCTTTTGAATGCGAATAGCGAAGGATTGGAACTGCTTGCCATATATTGCCAATAGGCATTTGCTTCTTCTTCTTCTATCGTGTGGGTTGTGAGGTGGATTACCAACCCCATCAACCCTGGTGTCAGGGTTATTATTGAGCCGCTGAAGGCCTCTATCATAGCTTATGTATCCCGGTGGGGTCATATCACAAAAATCACTTTATGATCCCTATTATGGTTAGGAAATTACAGGCTGATCACTTGATTGTCCGAAAGTAAGATGATCCGTGCTTCGGAAGCCACGTAAAGCCGTTGGTCCCGGTTCCTACTTACTGATGTAAGTTAGTAGTTGTTACATGAGCCATGTCAGGCATTTGCTAGGTAAGCGTGTCCATCCAAGACCACATTGTCACATACCATCAGGTGAGATTGTGGTCAAACGCGAGCCTATATTATAAAAAAAAGGTATAGCCTCTGGTTTCGCTGAATATTGTCCATAGTGATTGCATATCTCTAGGTGATAGTATCGCTATCAATCGTTGGTTTTCGTATCCTATCAGCAGCATCCGCGAGCAGCATGTGCAAAGTAATAAAATTATCGATCGATTCAATAGATTTTGTCGAAATCGTTTTTCCCTAACATGATTTTGTTCGTATTTTGACAGAACGATATGACTTATTTGGGTTCACTCTCCAACTAGTGGTAGTTGGCCATCAGCTCTGAAAACTTATCCTTATCTTCCGCGAGGCGGAACAGTTCGACCGCACTCGTGATCCCGGTCCACTCCCTGATATTACGCAACCAGGACTTCCTCCTCCGACCCACTTTTCTTTTTCCTGCGACTTTGCCCATCATTATGAGTTGCAGCAGCTGGTACCTTTCGTGTCTTAGCATATATTAGCACCAATCGACAAAACGATATAATAATTATATCGTCAGGATCGATAAAATGGAAGCTATCCCTTTAATCACAAGCCTACTGCAAAAAAGTAAAAGCTAGCTTATTTAAAAAAAAATAACATGATAAATTTTTAACCGTCATCTCATATTAGGGGGTAAGGGAGAAATGACCTCAGGCGTCTGTCATTCACATACATTGGGCGCCTCCCATACAATGCTCACTTTATTTTTTATTTATGACAGTATTTATTTTATTTTATCTGTATGTTATTGTTGTTCGGGCGACGGGAAGAGCTTTAGTATTTTTTTATGTTTTGCCCTAAGGGTGACAGCGTGACACGTGACTTTGAAATGAGTCGTTATTTTGATTGTGATTTTAGTTTTGGAAGTGTTGGTTGACTCGTGTCTCTTGTTTATAGAGATGACAGTCGACAAAGGTTACAAATATGGTGAACTTAATTAGCATGTCCAAAAAGTGTTCTGAATTTTTTAAATATGGAAACATTTTATAATTACATTCGTTTGAGGCTTCCTCTCTTTCTTCTCTCAATACAACATATTATGTACAAGACGCTGTTGTTTTATCTATACTTATAATAAATCTGTAGAGAGGTCAATTCTGTACATTAAATATTTTTTCAAAATAACTATCAGGGGGTGATAAGTGATCGATACTGATGCCAAAAATGCAATCAGTAAAATTTTTGTCTGTCTGTCTGTCTGTCTGTCTGTCTGTCTGTCTGTCTGTATGTTCCTTATAGAAACAAAAACTACTGGACGGATTTTAATGAAACTTGGTACAATTATTCTTCACACTCCTGGACAGGTAATAGTATACTTTTCATCACGCTACAATCAATAGGAGCAGAGTAGTGAAGGGAAATCATTTTGTATGAAAAATCTAAACCACTCAAGTTAGACGTTTGAAATTTGGCATGCAGGTACCTTAGATACCGTAGAGGTGTACTAAGAAAAGAATTCCCGAAATTCCCACGGGAACGGGAATTAGCGGGAAAATCCTTTTGTATGAAAAATCTAAACCACTCAAGTTAGACGTTTGAAATTTGTCATGCAGGTACCTTAGGTACCGTGGAGGTGCACTAAGAAAGGAATTCCCAAAATTCTCACGGGAACGGGAATTAGCGGGAAAATCCTTTTGTATGAAAAATCTAAACCACTCAAGTTAGACGTTTGAAATTTGTCATGCAGGTACCTTAGGTACCGTGGAGGTGCACTAAGAAAGGAATTCCCAAAATTCTCACGGGAACGGGAATTAGCGGGAAAATCCTTTTGTATGAAAAATCTAAACCACTCAAGTTAGACGTTTGAAATTTGGCATGCAGGTACCTTAGATACCGTAGAGGTGTACTAAGAAAGGAATTCCCGAAATTCCCACGGGAACGGGAATTAGCGGAAAAATCCTTTTGTATGAAAAATCTAAACCACTCAAGTTAGACGTTTGAAATTTGGCAAGCAGATACCTTAGGTACCGTGGAGGTGCACTAAGAAAGGAATTCCCGAAATTCCCACGGGAACGGGAATTAGCGGGAAAATCCTTTTGTATGAAAAATCTAAACCATTCAAGTTAGATGTTTGAAATTTGTCATGCAAGTACCTTAGATACCGTAGAGGTGTACTAAGACAGGAATTCCCGAAATTCCCACGGGAACGGGAATTAGCGGAAAAATCCTTTTGTATGAAAAATCTAAACCATTCAAGTTAGATGTTTGAAATTTGTCATGCAAGTATCTTAGATACCGTAGAGGTGTACTAAGAAAGGAATTCCCGAAATTCCCACGGGAACGGGAATTAGCGGAAAAATCCTTTTGTATGAAAAATCTAAACCACTCAAGTTAGACGTTTGAAATTTGGCATGCAGATACCTTAGGTACCGTAGAGGTGCACTAAGAAAGGAATTCCCGAAATTCCCACGGGAACGGGAATTAGCGGGCAAATCCTTTTGTATGAAAAATCTAAACCACTCAAGTTAGACGTTTGAAATTTGGCATGCAGGTACTTTAGTAAACTTAAAGCTTAGTTGCAACAGGATATTACAAAATTCCCACGGGAACGGTAGTTAGCGGGAAAAAACATTTGTATGAAAAAATCAAATCTAAATAAAAGGAGAAACTGACAGACTCAGTGACTGACACATCAACGCATAGCCTGAACGGCTAAACGTAGGCATTTGAAATTTGGAAGGAACATAGCTTAGGTACCGTAGAGGTGCACTAAGAAAGGAATTCCCGGAATTCCCACGGGAACGGAAATTAGCGGGAAAATCTTTTTGTATGAAAAATCTAAACCGCTTAAGTTAGACGCTTGAAATTTGGCATGCAGGTACCTTAGTTAACTTAAAGCTTATTTGCAACAGGATATTGCAAAATTCCCACGGAAACGGCAGTTAGCGGGAAAAAAACATTTGTATGAAAAAATCGAAACCGCGTAAGATAGATGTTTTCAATTCAATTCACTTAAATTATTTATTGCATTCCATGTAGTACAATGGGGTGTTACATAGGCATAGGAACTAAAACATGGACCCTGTAGGGCACAGCAACGTTGAAGGGAAGAGAGGAAGTATGTATTAAAATTAAAACTCAATGAACAATCAATTAAAAAAAAATCAATTCAATCAATTGATTGCATGCATGCATACCTTAGTAAAAATAAAGTTTATTTTTGGCTGTATTTTGAAAAATGGGAGTTATTGGGAAAAAAATTGTATGAAAAAATCTAAACTGCATAAGTTAGATGCTTGAAATTTGATATGCACTCCCACACACACAAAGATCTTTCTCTTATATAACACGCCACGCGGACGAAGTCGCGGGCAAAAGCTAGTTTAGTAAATAAAATTTTACAGCCCCGACACCTGTTCTGAAGTTCCTACACAATTTACTTACCATACTGCTTATCAATACAGCGATAACGTGACTGTTGACTAAAGACCTAGACCAAGTCGTATTTTACATGATAGGAGGGTCTGAAGGGGTGTGGGGGGTTTTAGACGAAGACAATCTTTCAGTAGATACCTACAGCTTTCAACGCGGATGATGCGAAAATAATTCTTTTTAGCCCCGATTAGGACCAACAGAAAAAATAAGTTCATGTCGTCCGATTATTAGGACGAAGCAGTCAGACTACGTAGTCAAGGTTAGGTATTGAGATAAACAAGTTATGTATGTCTTTGGAAACAAAATTATATCCTTGCAATTATCAGGAGGTATTTTTCGTCGAGGTAACTGCTCAACGATAAGTAAATACATACATACAGTCAGATAACCATACTCGTAATTTTAATGACTGCACTTGAGAAGCACATCCTCAGTTGCCCACAGACATTTGTTCAAAGATAATAAAAGAAACGGCAAATTGTTTTTTTAAACAACATTATCGTAATTGTGGACACGACCCGGACTCGCATAATAACAAGGGTCGAATGGTAATTTCTTAAACACACGTACGAAAAGATTGATGAGAAAAACAAACAGAATGCTCCCGCTTCTACTGAAAATACTTAATAACAACATTAATATTTTTATTCATTACATATTTTTTTTATATGAGAGCCGTGGTAGCCCTGTTAGCAGATCGCTTGCCTCTCACTCTGAGGTCGCAGGTTTGAATCCCAGCACGGACCTAAACCAATGTATGTCGAATTTGTTTTCGAATTCATGTTTGGATCATAAATTATTATCACGTGCTCAGCTTTGAAGGAAAATATCGTAAGGAAACCTACATTCCCGAGAAATGCATTTTCCGAGGTATG
This sequence comes from Pectinophora gossypiella, assembly GCF_024362695.1. Lineage (NCBI taxonomy): Eukaryota > Metazoa > Arthropoda > Insecta > Lepidoptera > Gelechiidae > Pectinophora > Pectinophora gossypiella. The sequence continues at coordinate 5,233,996 of NC_065405.1, forward strand.
TGACCTAATCAGCTGTATTGGGCTGGTTTTCCCATCGCGGGTTGGAAGATCAGACAGACAGACGCTTCTGTAAAATACCGGTCCTGTCAAATCTTCAGATTAAGTAAGCCCTGTGAAAAACGGGATAATGCTAGGAAGATGATGATTTTTTTATATATTATAACTTACACACATATATACCCTTATATAATTATACACACATACCCTACACATTTACATCTCAGACAGCTTTCTTCCTATACCTTGATTCAAAATTAAGGCAAAACTGTAGCAAACTTTGATCGGCGTCAAACAACTGAATATTAATTACACCTACCTAACATGAAATTATTGTACAGCGAATTCGTTTTCAGAGAATTATTTTCAATACTCAATTAATCTTTTTAGACATTATGCTTTTGCACATAAGCAGAAATCCTAATAATAAAGCATTCAATTATTTTGTAATCCAAAGTCAGTGTAATAATTTCAAATAAATAAATGATGTAAAACGATACAAAATCTGAATCGGTTAGACAGCGGAAGAAATGGTTAACCCTAGCAAAGAAAAAATAATAAATCATGAAAATGGCCTCGGCAACAGGAGTAGCCTCAAAACATGTCTGGCTTGGCAGGTGGGGCAATTTGCAATTTGCCGGATCAATATCAGCTAACGAGACGATGCGATCGCAAATTGCAATCGTCAGAGATGCAATGCAAGAATTGCAAGTTGCAAGTCGTAAGTTGCAACTTTGCAAGTCGCGCGGGTGGTAACTGGTAACTGCAAGTTTTATCTGATTACGACTGATTGGTGACTTGAAGATGAGTTATTATGTTCTTTCGGCTGAGGTTATGGAAAAATTATGATGTTTTATTGGATAGGAGGTGACTCAGATTGATGTAGGTATATTGTGACAAGCTACCAGTATCATCCATAACGTTGGAGTCGATACATTTCGTCAATCAATTTATAGCACGTAGCAATGTCGTTCCTTTTCCTATACTTATCTACTTCGTTTATTTACCTTTTTCGGCAAGGAAAACACAAAGAAACTGCCCCCAAATCCCCGTTCAGCAACCACAGGGCTCACCATCCTCGCCGAGTTTGCAGTTATCGTAAATTTTAATCATAATTTGCGAAGGGCGAAGAAAAAATACCGCTTAATAAGGAAATATGACCGCATTGAGCGCACCCGAGACGGTTGTACGTCAAACAAAAAGGCGAAAAGGGAACTTTTAAGAGAAGTATTGGGGAAATGTTATTATCTGTTACAATCCGAAAGTAGGCCAACGCGAGATCCCGCGAATTTTTCCTCTGACGTAATATAAACTTGGCCATAGCTGTAAAGATAAAATAAGAAACAAAACAATAACAGCCTTCTTTTGTTTTTGCTTGCTCCGACTCAATTTTCTTGCCTCTATCTCCACTCTACTTCAAAGGCTTTTTGGGAGTCACCTACTTTTACCTTTTCTATTCACTACGTTTTTTCTGAAAATTGCTTTGGTTGGGTATATTATAGAGGCTGTTCATAATGTAAGCATTATTTTGAGTGTTTATGAAAGGCGTTTTGATTAGGTATATTATATTCATATTACCTAAGTTCATTACCTAAATATTTTGATTCACTGCTGCATGAAAATGAACATAAATAAGAGATTTTGGAAAACGTGAAATTTCTAAACATACTTTAATTATTTCGATCATTCCATGCATCGGATTATAAAATACGTGGCGTGTTAAACCGTTGAACCAACACGATTATGCTATCAACTAGGTATAATTTAGTAATTATGAGTTTAACCAGTACATCCTTTAAGGAGCTCATAACAGCACAACATTCCATAGAGAATAGTCCTTATAACCGACTAAGGTCAATTCCACACACATGTATCAATTATCAAGACTCTTATGACTATAAAAGTACTATTCAAAGTTACAATTATTTCATAATCCAGTGAAAAAACTTGATATAACGCATGACATTAATGACATAAGCATTAAATATTAATTGCTACTCGATTTTTTTCAAAACAAGTCGCACATGTTGCCTTTTAAGACACCTTAGTCATGTTAAGTTCTTAATAAGCTGTTAACGGGGAATAATTAAGAATTAATACATAATTTAGTGCGTTATAAAGTGAATACTCTACCCTCTCCGGTTGATTGATAGGAGGCCTGTGCCCAGCAGTGGGACGTATATAGGCTATTTATGTTATGTTAAAGTGAATACTAGCCATTTCATGCGCTCCGTCCGATGGTAGTGAACAATAACGTCGAAGCTAAGTTGCATTTAAATGAGAGAGTAAATCTTATGTGAGACTTAAAGAAGATTAAATATACTTTATTGCAGTTAAAACACATAAGAACGGGTTCTTACCGCGTTCAAAATAGGGATATGAGACTCCCTAGAGAATAGGGATGGGAGTCTCATATCCCTATTTTGAACGCGGTAAGAACCCGTTATTATGTGTTTTAATAATGATAATAACAGCGTAAACTTAAAACAATGTATACTTTATTCCACTTAACATCTAGTTACATCACAAACATGAAATGGACGTTTACAAAGGAGGACTTATCTCTAAGAGAGATCTCTTCCAGCCAACCCGGAGGAAGTAAAAGAATATCTGCGGGAGAATAAAAAGAGGTGCAATATATGAAATACATTATAATAATTATATCTACATATAAAACCGTTTCAAAAAAATAATATAACTATATAAAAAAAACGATTAAAAATGTTGACGACGATGTTTCGTTTTTCGTTTGCGTAATTTTTGGATCAGTAATATCAACAGCAGTGTTTCTTCGTCGGAATCCATTTTCACACTGATTGTACGCGACAGGAGCCGCGGTTACGCGACGCTAGCGCAGCGCACGCTGGGCGTTCGGCCGCCGGCCAGCGCTGGCGTCGCGTCGCCGCGGCGTCGACGTCGCGTGGACGTTCCGCGGACGCTGGCACGACGACGACGCTCGAAAGACGCTAGTGTGGGGGGTCTCTCACTTACATTAATTGTGATAATCATAACAACAGAACTTGCATTACTGAGCATAAGTACCTACAGTAAAATGCAGTAGTTTTAGGCTGATGAAACGTTCGTTATGTAAAAAATTACGATTCAAAGGGTAACTATGTTACTTAATGAATAAAGATATTTTTGAATTTGAATTTGAACTTATCAATAACAAACATCAAAATCAATCCAATATTTATTTTTTCAACAATGAGTCTGGCATAGGAAAGGGCTCGATTTCGTGAGATATTTGCATTGGCATGATTTATGAGGTCAATTCTCAATGGATATTTGCGACTACCGCTACGCGTCAGATGACCTCAGATACGCAACGTGATAAAAATTTGTCACCGTCCTTTATCGATTTTGACGATATAATGTCGTTTTTTGTCGTTATAGTCGTTCGTTGCTAACATGGCAAACCAAAACAGTCATGTCGTTCTGTCAAAATACCACAACGTGATGTATTGTCGATGAACTAACATAGCACCATATTTTTATTAGATTCTGTGGACTTTTGATACATATGTAATGTAAATGTCTTATTGATACTATATTTTACTCTCTCAAGATACAGGTCTCCGAGTTTGAGAGACAGGGTTACCTTCTGCTTCTTCTTCTTCTATCGTGTGGGTTGTGAGGTGAATTCCCATCCTCATAAACCCTGGTGTCAGGGTTATTATTGAGCCACTAAAAGCCCCTGACATGGCTCATGTAACGACTACTTACTTACAGTCAGTAAATTGTAACCAGAACCAACGGCTTAACGTGCCTTCCGAAGCACGGATCATCTTACTTTTTGGACAATCAGGTGACCAGCCTGTAATTTCCTAACCAAACCAGGGATCACAAAGTGATTTTTGTGATATGTCCCTACCGGGATTCTAACCCGGGACCTCCGGATCGTGAGCCTAACGCTCAACCGCTGGACCACGGAGGCCGTTTCCGACCTTCTGCTTTTAAATAGCCACTATCAAAATTATATAAACTGTCAATGTAATTGTCAATAATAATGTAAATTGTTGTGTGTGGAAATAAAGTTTTATTTATTTATTAGGATAATGACCTTGGATTACAGTCTTTTACACGCATGTTAGGGAAAATGACATACATTTTGATTTCGATAAAATTTATCGACTCGATCGATAATTTTATCACGCTGCGCATGTTAAAAGGGTAGAAAACACGGAGTTGGATAGCCTATGCTATCCAGTATCTATTTAATAGTAACAATGAAAAAGACATACAAAATGTGTCTGTACAGCCACATAGGATTTGTGAACGTCTACTTTTGTTATACTTGTTAACAGTAAAAGACTATAAACGTACCAAAAAGACAGTTTAATATAAAATCCCGTAACAATTTTCATAGTCGACCATCTAAGTACTTCATGAGCTCAAACAAAGTACAGTTATGCTTCAAATATCAAGTGGAATAATAAGCAGTGTAAAATTGACATTTCAGTTCAGTTTACAAAACTAGTGATTATCGATTTCCATCCCCCTCCGGTTGATTGAGGGGAGGCCTGTGCCCAGTAGTGGGACGTATATAGGCAGTTTATGATTATCGATTTAACTGCTCTTAAGACTGTTTTTGCTACTGTTAGTTATAAGTGAGGTGTCTTTTAATTAGGTACTTAGGGTTTATGTTGGCATGTGTTGAAGGCAATAAATAATTGTTTGATTATCAGAGGAATATGCTTCGATAAGGAGAATAATAAGATTACGAAAGCATTATACAAAGCGAAGGTTGGTAGTAGTACTGGCAGAGGAAGATCTAGAAGGACGTACATAGACTAAATTGTGAGATGTGCTTTGAAAATGTTCAGTTCGATCTACTCTAAACCGGCGTGCGTGTATGAAATGATAGATAAACGTAGAGGATGCAAGAGAAGTGTGTCAGGATCGAAGCAAATTGAATTCCATAGTCTCTGCTTACCCCGGTGGAAAATAATTTATGAAAATAATAATAATTGTAATAAAAATATTTATTCAGATAAAACCTTCGTCACACATATACGTTTGCAACATTAAAATATACACACATTAATATTTAGTTGGAAAACATAAAGGTATATGAGTGTCGCAGTTCACCAAAAAAAGGCCAGGGTTCAGTGAAAATTTACCCAGAGGGCAACACTATATTTATGTATGTATGCTTCTGTCTGTACTTATTAATATATGAATGATTTAATGGAACAAGGTATGTCTTAGATTCCAAAAGATGTAATTACAGTCTTCTTCAGATCCTTGTCCAAATTTGGGATCGGAACAGTGTGTTTGTCTCCATTCTTCCGGGTGAGAGCCTTCAGCGCTCCCCATTTGTCCGGCCAAACAGTTAATGCCTTCTGCGGCAAATCTACAATAAGTCACGACAAAAACAAAATCTTCATTCTTCTGTATCGGTTGTCACTTCCAACTTTGTACACATGTCATCTTTCACAAAACAAATCTTTTTATGGCATTCCATGTACTATCCCTATATAACGCCTCGAAAAGGCAACATTGAAGCAATTCATCATCATCATCATCTCCCTAGCATTATTCCGTTTTTCATAAGGACCGCTTACTTAACCTGAAGATTTGACAGGTTCGGTTTTTTACAGAAGCGACTGCCTGTCTGACCTTCTTACCCGCGAAGGGAAAACCAGCCCAATACAGGCAACCCATTGAAGCAATTCATCAATAGGCAATATTGCAATTTGACATTTGCGCATATAAATGTAAATGCGCAATGTCAACAAGTAAATGTCAAACAGCATTATCGCTTTCTTAGGGTTCTTACAGACGAACTGCAAATTGTGAACGGCAGAGGCTACTTCAGCCGTCGCCACCTGTCGACGGCTGCCGCCGAACTTGCAGTTCGTCTGTAAGAACCCTTAGATGATTCGCTTCGATGTGGTTTAACCCTCCAGTTCTTCAATATAGCAGGTAAGTAAATATATTAATTATTTTAGTTAGAATGTCGTTTCAAACAGCGACAGGATTAGCAGAACGTAGTGGGTAGCTCACTGCGACGGGCTAACCTATAAAATGCTACTTACGTTGTATGACGATCTTGTGACGTAGCGAGTAGGCGCCGCTACTTCAAAAGCGCACCCCTGATGCCTGATGCGGCGGTATCAGTACTGGTTGGAGGCCGAGGAAATGGACACTGCTAGGGCTCTAGCTAGAACATCACCGATTGAGAAATTGGTCGGTGTACTGCGGAACGGAAGCCGATTGGGGCAACCACCGTTCTACACGCCCTATCTATGGAGTATTGAAGGCGATTACTCCACCGAGAAGAGCGCAGCTCTTAAATAAAGAGAGAGAGAATGTCGTATACCTATTCATTTGTTAAAATAAAAATTGTAGCGGCATGTAGATAATTGAACATTGCTGAAGTGTTGAAGTGTAAACAATTACCTTTAAAATTATACCTATTAGCCCTACTATTATATTCTGCGACTAGAACAAACGCCATTTTGCATACTCGTATAATATCGCTTCAGACCATTTGCATACCCACTACACCAATCTTTTAAGGAATTAGTCCATAACAATGCATAAGGTAACTCTATTTTCCCATAATACGTATGCAGTTTTCAAAAATGATTTTATTGATATATCCAACTTTAACTTGTAAGGCTTAAGAGCTATGGTATAAGTTTGAAGACAGTCTTAAGATGCAAATGTATGTATATTCGTGTTGGTATCTGGCGCATTTGGCGTGCATTTGGCGCAGGTGGGTTTGCTCCCCTCGGAGTAAACTTGCAGGGTAGAAGCAACAGAACCTCCCTTTAGAGACCCTGGACAAGTTAATTATTCATACTTCGGCGTCTTGAACTTTGTAGAGGTATTGTTATCATGTTCTTAGGGAAGAAATGACATGGAATTATTTAAAGTAAGTAGGTATATGTGTATGAAGTATGTGATGTTGTCGGTTTTTCTAAATAAATATATAAACTTCAAGTCGATATGTTTAACGATTATTTAAAACTATCAGTTGCAGTGCCCTTACTGGGTCCATCTTGATACCCACTGATAATCCTTTGAATTTGTTTGTTATTATGTTACTTATTGAGAATTGTCACTATAGGTAGATTAAACTACTTGCACACGAATTTGATCGAAAGAAAATAATTAAAAATACCGTAGAGTGTAGACTAAACACTTAATTTTTAATATTTTGACGTCTTGGGCCCGTCACGGCGCATGGTGAAACTCGATTTTAAGTGCAGGCAAGTAGGGTGACCATGTGACTATAATTTATGCAAGATAATCCGATGCAGTTTGGAAAGTTGTCAATTAAAGGTTGAATAGCTAATATTATATAGCCATATAATCATCAGTATGTGTTCGTCTACTGAATAAGCATCTTTATAACGTATCGTTTAATATTTCATTACATAAATCAACATCCCTGTTATCAACTACCTCCGTGGTCCAGTGGTTGAGCGTTGGGCTCGACCCAGAGGTCCCGGGTTCGAATTCCGGTGGGGACATATTAGAAAAATCACTTCGTGATCCCTTGTTTGGTTAGGACATTACAGGTTGATCAGTAAGATGATCCGTGCTTCGGAAGGCATGTTAAGCCGTTGGTTCCGATCACTACTTACTAATTACATAGGGCATGCCAGGGCCTTTGGCGGCTCGATAATACCCTGACACCAGGGTTGATGAGTTTGGTAATTAACCTCACAACCCACACGATAGAAGTAGTGACAAGAATTACATTCTACTATGGAACTCTGCTGTTGCATTAAGATTGGGCTAACTAATACACGTTAATAGTACACTAATACACTATTCATTGGGTTAGTTAAGTATTGCTTATATTGTTATAGTTATTTTTATATTATTTTAAATTTCCAAAATTTCTCCGAAGCCATTTCCACCCTACATCCCATTCGACTGACATGAGGTGATTACGAAGCTTGTTTATTCAGTTATTATTATTGTTTTTTATCTAAACACGATCGTGATTATCGAACGGAGCCACGTTCGGCTTAGCTTAAGCCATTTTTTACTTCACCCGTCAGTTTGAAGCCACTTATACGACTGGTGACCTTAGATGGCTTTGAAATTAATTGAAATATTCATATATAGTTTTTAGTTTCTGTTTATATATTGCTTTTTTGTTGAAATGTCAATGTTGCTTTTTTAGATGAATTGCTTCGATGTGGCCTTTTTAACCCCCCTGTTCTTTTGTTGTGTTTATTCAAGGATTCAAAAGTTGAAACCAAAATGTACTATGCCAAAATAAGAAAATAATTTCACCAACGAAATTCCTTCACTGATAAAATAACGTATAAAAATGCGTATATGCGGTTGCCATTTTTACAACATCCGTCCGTCACTGGTTTCCCGACGACGGAACGAGACAGGTCATTGGATGGAAAATAAAGGAACGTCTTCCCATATCACACACGTGATATTTCGTGGAAGGAAAACAGAAAATTGAATTTTTCCTCAAACACGACCGTACAGTGTGACATCAACTTTCTGCACTTTCTACAAAATGTATATTACAGTGCCAACTTTGTTATTATGAGCAGCGTCTTGAGTGCTATGATGCTTAGAATTTTATGTTATGAGGGACCATAATAAAGTCAATGTATTGTTACTTCAAGTAAAACAGTTGGGAGCTGATAACTTATTATGCATTTGAATGAAACAAAAAATCTATCCAAAAAATTATTTAGGATCAATCGTACTAGTCTTCTATAGTGTGGGTTATGAGGTGGATTACCAACCTCATCAACCCTGGTGTCAGGGATATTATTGAGTCACCATAGCCTCTTGACATGGCCCATGTAACGACTACATACTTAGTTACATAAGTAAGTATTAACCGGGACCAACGGCTTAATGTGCCTTCCGAAGCACGGATCATCTTACTTCGGACAATCAGGTGATCAGCCTGTAATGTCCTAATCAAACTAAACTTTGGTGGCTCAATAATAACCCTGACACCAGGGTTGAAGAGACTGGTATTCTACCTCACAACCCTACTTACCTAGCTACCATACTTAGTACCTATCTAGTAGACATGGCCCCGAAGCAAGAAAAGATTAACTTGACTTTTAGATTTCTCCAAAGGTCAGACGAGATCTACAAAGCAGTTTATTTAAAGAACACTTTGTTCATAAACATTAAATTTTTTATACATCTCATTGTCTTAAAACAACTTGATGCTTCTACATTTCGGCATCTTTTGAATCGGCCAAATGTATATCTCGAATTGAATTTGCATTGATATTTTTTCTGCAAATCGTGACTGACTCGAGATAATAGGAGATAGAGCATAGTACTTTACGCTGCTTATATTACTGAGGCATGCTTTGTGTTCGCCGATAGTTTTTGTATTACCTTGTTAGTGTTATGAATAAATCATAGACTAATTTGTAAGTGCTAGTTACTCTGTTTGTTGGAAGAAAAATTGCTTGCTAGATGCATTTTTTTATACACATAAACATAAACAGCTTATATACGTCCCACTGCTGGGCTCAGGCATCCCCTCAATCAACCGGAAGGGGTATTGCGCATACCGAAGCGTTGCCATCCGAAGCACGGAATCATCTTTCTTTTTCGGGCAATCAGGTGATTCAAGCCTGAAAAGTCCTTACCAAACAAAGGACAGTCTCACAAAGTGATTTCGACAATGTCCCCATTGGGAATCGAACCCGGACCTCCAGATCGTGAGCCTAACACTCTAACCTAGACCACGGAGGCTGTGATATAAGTACAAGTAGTACTTATTACAATTTTCTGCTGAACATTATGGGTACTCGTATGTATCTATGTAGATGTTTAAGGAGGTGGCTATTGAAATGGTTACTTAGGAATTTAGCAGCCAAACATACGCGTAGGTAAGATGCTTTTGGTGGTTCATCTTCGGTGTAACACGGAGTCCCGCCTGCACTAATAGCACCTACTCTTGACGGTAGATGGTAGTGTGTAGTAAGTTGGCAAATGCCTGACGCAGCCATCAGCCATCAGGCGGCACTCTCGAGATTGCGGCCCGCGCCATTTGTACCATTCCGATTTAATGTACACTCGGTCGCATAAATATATTATTTTTTTATAATATGTGGACCCTGTGTGACTAAGTAACATGATACTTTGGATGGAGTATAATCAAGATGTAGTCTTATAGCTGTGGGATATAAAAATAACACGACATATTTTAAATATCTTTAATCCTTATATTTTAACAAAATCCTCTAACCCGACCGACATCGCACCATCGACTCGCCTTTCTTACTTTTTAAAATCTGCCTTACGTCCCATTCATTAACCACCCTCCTTTCATACCATAAACAATCAAATTCCCATTCATTATCCATCCATAGTATTCTCACTTTCCTACATAGCTTCTAACCCGTTTTTACATACATATATTAACGCCCGTAATGACTAAAGGGGTGGGCAGAGCCTTAAGCAATTTTAAGAAGGATTTACGATGAACCGTATGAGTGATCAACCCATCGCGTCTACAATGGTCCATCTCCCTAGCGTTATCCCGTTTTCACTAGGTTCGATTACTAACCTAACCTAACCTGAAGATTTGACAGGTCCAGTTTTTTTATAGAAGCGACTGCCTGACTGACCTTCCAACCCGCAAAGGGAAAACCAGCCCAATACAGGTTAGGTCACTTAACTCTGAAACGCATTTCTCGGGTATGTGTGTTTCTTCGCGATGTTTTCCTTCACCGTTGAGCTCGTGATAATTATTTATGATTCAAACCATTCATACGATGATCCATTATAGGTATATAAAAAGGAAACAATCTCTGTCGGTTTTAACGACAAACCTGGGAAGATAAGTTACTGACCGGTGTTTATATGTTTTTATTCAGTCCCAGTCCATCTAGTAAAAAAAACATTAGTTATGTTATAAAAAATGTTTTATGGACCTGTATAAATATTCAATATTCAATATTCTTTATTTGCATACTATGATGGTGTACAAATAATGTATGTACTGGGAATATCGGGACAGAAAAATGTGGTACGTATACGGTTTGTATCCAACCCGAGGCTCCAGGGAAAGTCATAAACTTGACCACTTTTTATAGGCGACAAACCATGTTACAAATACACCCACGCATCTATAGGCAATACAGCCGCAAGAGTATGAGTATGAGTATTTATTCGCATAACAATTACAAGAATTTATTGTGATCGAAATACTGAAATAGAATGGTAAAAAATAAGTTTAACAAGCAATCAAAAAATAAACGAACTTAACATAATAATAATTTAAAAGAATATAAGATAAAAATGCCACAAAATAGTCATGAGTAATTTTACAATTTTAGGTCACAATATTACCATCAGACGTGAAAGGAAAACAAAAGTAAAATAAAAAAAATACCGTATAATATTGCAAGGGAGTCGTCAGTCACGTTTTAGTCTCAACTTTTTAGTCGCAACTTTAAGTTTGTATGTTCTACAATCTACATTCTTATATTTTCATAATGTAACGTTTGATTTGCACCTTAAGTAACATTTGATGTATTAACCTTTAAAAAGCAATAGCATTATCTAGCGGACTGTACGCGGTAAAAAGCGTGCAGGAACTGGCGCACTATCTTGGTAATTTGAAAATGTCCCGCGCACCCCGCGACGCCTGGAAAAAATGTTTGCGACTTACACAAGTAGTTGCGTTTGCTATTATAAAGTAACAGACACTATCAACCTTTAGTAGACATTTTCAAAAAAATCTCAAAAAGTAATTTTTACACCCTGATATTAGTCATGAAATGCTTCTAAACTAGAAGCTTATCACACATAACCCTCAAAAACTTTCAATATAAATAATTTCTCCTTCGTACTACGCTCAGTACTCGGTACAAACCTCAAAGCTAAAGGAAGACAGGATATTCATACGCTGCGTTTGTGCTGATGCTACAGCCATCAGACGTCTTTGAAGCTCGCAATATGCAGCCGCAAACATTACGCTATCTCGGCCGCAGATCATAGAATACCACCCACTTATACTTACACTGGGCCCTCGGGACGAGTGTGGGACCAGTTAGCTTTGCGAGACTTATGCTCTTACTGGTTACGTAGTTACGACTTTTGTATTGTGAATTTGTGAACTGTCTACCTATCTAAATACTGAAATGGAACTTGAATAAAAAGTAGGTGACTGTGTAAGTAGGTAGGTATGCATTTTAAAAAAGATCTAAAAAATTGAGTTTGAGGCCTGAATATACCTACCTACCTATTTAATTCACTATCTCACTAAGTCACTCAATTGAAATTAAATAACTAAGGTTGGAACTAATAGACATGTTATACTGATTAATAGTTCTAATATTAGGGAGGTTCAAATTGTTGCCTGAGAAAAAAAAGAAGTTTTTTAATACAGTTGCAACAAAGGAGCAGCGCAATATGTCAGACAGAGCAAATAAAAAAATCACATTGAAGAATTAGTATTGCATTTTACTTTTTGAAGACTTTATTTTAAATAAAGAGGAAGAAGAAGTATATTTGATTTGATTTCATTTCATTTGAACTCGGTCAACCTGTGCCCATGATCATCTACACCAAGAAAATGGTCAACCTCATCCGTCACAACTATGTTGTTTTTTAAAAAGTATCTAGGTAATAAAATTTGTTTTATTGTATCTTTGCGTTTTAGGTAGGTATTCAACTGTAGTTTTGTAGGTAACCTACCTAACTAGAACGTTAATTTAAAAAAAAAAATGTGGATGTATTTTATTTGTCAGGGGATCCTGTGAAAAAACAGAAGCGGAATCTTCAAATCAAACAAACAAACAAACCTTAGTAATTTAAGCAAAAAATACGTTTTGTTGACCACCGTTGTCATGACATGATTCTCCATATGTGTATAAGACACTAGAACTATAATTTGAACAGTACTAACACAGCCCGGCTAGCTCAGTCGGTAGAGCATGAGACTCTTAATCTCAGGGTCGTGGGTTCGAGCCCCACGTTGGGCGAATTCTTTTTGTATTCAGTTTTTAGTTTTTTCCATCGAATTTATTTTATACTCTCTGTAGTCTTTCTCGTCTTTTTTTTAAATGCAACTAAAATAAATGTACAGATTACTCGTATTAGAATAAGCGATTCTAGCACTGCCACCTAGCGAGTCACTGGTGAACTAAAACAAACTTTGACCTAGCGACACACCGTAACTATAGCATAGAGAATAAAAATTATCAAGCAGAGCTTTACAAAAGCTTCGATAGATTTTACTAGATGGCATTAGTGTAAAGTTCCATAACGTTGCTCGTTTAGAAAAAATGACGAAATTTGATAATTTAGATCAATGAATTGAATTTATAATAATAAATTGTATTATTGTGATGATACTGATGATGAATTTGTATACGTGATAAATTAGAATTTCCCGAGTGCTAGATAAACCTGTGCAACGGTTTCTTTTTGTTGCAATAAAGTATAATTTAAACCTATTGGCCGAAAATATAAATTGTTGCTTGATATTGGGATCACATTATGTATCTAATTAGGATGTTGCTACCTATGTTACTCCTCTTTATTTTGGTCAGAATAATAATGGGTGGAAGATATATTTGTGCCTGGGTGTAATAAAAAGGGCCATCATTTATACCTAAAACAAAGATTAAATAATAAGTCCCACCCATGAAATTAGAAGGAAAATCTGTGCGCCATCTATGTATATTTTTTATCAAAGAACGTAACCTAGAAAGTCCCTCATTCATTACTACACCACAAGAGACTATTTTAATATTTTAATTTAATTCTTCAGAATTTAGATTCCAACATTGTTTTTTTTTTGTTTTCCCCGAAGGGTAAGGCAAAGGGAACTATGCCCATACAGCCATGTCTTACGTATTTTTTTTCTTGATGATTAATGAAATGATGAAAGGTGATGATGATGAAACCTAAGCCCCCACCCTCGGAGTAGACTCCTACTCCGAACCCCAAACGAATTAACTCAAAAGTCCGCATAAACTTTCGAGTTATGTAGCGGCTTCCTGGCACGAAGCGAAAATAGGCAGATACACTTTGTTTATTGAATACTCCGATATAATAACACTCGCGAATGTCTTCCGACTAACTTAATGCGATCATTAACCACAAAACACCACTTCGTATTAATTATTTAGATTATTCAATGAAGAAAGCAACTGTCCCGTTCCCGTTTCCCGCCAAAAAGCCATTCCAACATTGTATTTAATAACAAAATATTATTTTTTTCTTACTTTTTATTTCACAGATCATAAAGTCTGTCTATTTTTTTTTAAATTATTTATACTAACATATTATTTGGAAACGCACTCTTCGCACAAATACTAAGAAATGTGTACAGTCTTGAGCAATATAATGTACCCACTTTAGGACTCTGTCGCACTAACATATATGACATTTAGTGAGACTTACAGTTCAATTTGTCAAAAAAGTTAATGTGACATGGTACCAAAGTGTATACATATTAATGCTCGTGACCGTAGGTACCAGCATGATATTAATCTAAGTGCATGACTAGAAACACTGGTCTAGGTAGATAAAATCAACGTTTATTATTAAATTGTTTCCATAGTTACTTCTGACTCATTACTCACTCACTACTTTAATTTAATATAAACTATTAAAATACTAACGGCAATTAAGATGATTTCATGCGGCTACCGACTACACACTTAATTGTACTTTATTGTTTTTTGAACAATATCCTGTTTTATAAGTATTGCTGTTGTCTGTCTGCTTTAGAAAAAAAAAAACAACTTTTTTGATGAAGACACCAACGTTCGTAATTTTGTATGGATCTTGCTTAATTTATCGCTTAGATGGGCAACGAAGATGTAAAGCTTATCTAGATAAGACTTTGTAAAAAAGTATAATTTATTGACTACCATTAAGTCTTCTCCTATCGTGTGTGGGTTGTGAGGTGAATTACCAACCTTCTCCACCCTGGTGTCAGGGTTATTATTGAGCCGCCAAAAGCCCCTGACATGGCTCCACAATCAAGTACCATACCATTAAGTAAGTACCTTGATTTTACCATTAGTGGTGACTTATTTGAAGATTAGCCTCCGATAGCCATGTTGTGATTACTTGGACAAACAAATTGGAAAGACTGAGGGCTCTCAAATTGAAAAGAATAGAGATTGAGGGTACAGTTGGGTCCGTTTGAGAGGACTATGTAACTTACCAACTAAACAATAAACAAAACAAAACGATAAGTATAATTAAAAATAATAATGTTATGTTCTAAATTTTATTTTATAACCATAATATCCAGGATAGTATTCGAGTAGAAAGTAGCAGAGGACATTTATTTTTTCTCAGATGCACTTAAAGAAATGTTTCACATTAAAAATCTGACATTTAATTTCTGGTTTTCTGCTCCAATAGCCAAAATCGATTAATCAGTTAAGAGTTTACCGTTAGACAGATATGTATGTTTTAGTATTTGTCAATTGATTTAAGTTTTTGTCGCCTTAAACTGGTTTGCTATGTCAATTCAGCTCCTGTTTTTGCGAACTAAGAAGGTATCCACTACTCGTATAGCGGTAATAATGTTTGTGTCTAGATCTATCAATGAAGAAGTGTGCTGTTGTAAGCTTCACACACCCCACTATCCGATTGCCTGAGGAGGAGGCCAAAGGTTTCAGACGCTCTGAGCCGAAGCACCCGCGCAACGGGGCACGCTCAGGCCTGTTGTCTTAAATTTCGTACCGGATTAGAGCCCTCAGCGCCCCCCATTTATCCGGATACTTAAACAGTTAATGCAATTTGTGGCAAATCAGCTCAAAAACGAAATACTAAAAAAACTAAAATAGGTTCATTGCCTCCCAGATAACAACCCCTATACTTACTTATGTTATTTACTGTTTAGATCATGTAGCTTTGTCAAAGTTACTTCAGAAACTATTAACTTTTTCGTTGTTGATTTGCGTGTTTTTTTACTTCTATGTCAGCATAGGCTCTTTATGTTATTTACCTAGCAAAGGATTGTGCCAAAAAGTTATCCGTTATTCTCTTTCCTCCTTGGATATATACTTACTTCTTTTACACAATTCCTTCTTCTTCTATCGTGTGGGTTAAGAGGTCGATTACCAACCTCAGCAACCCTGGTGTCAGGGTAATTATTCAGCTGCCAAAGGCTCCTGTCATGTAACCACCACGTACTTTCTATCATCTTACTTATAAGCACGGATCATCTTACTATTGGACAATCAGGTGATCAGCCTGTAATGTCTTAATCAAACTAAGGATCACACAGGTGATTTTTGTGATATGTTCCAACCGGAATTGGAACCCGGGACCTCCAGATCGTGAGCCCAACGCTCAACCACTGGACCACAGAGGCCGTTCATTTACACAATATTGTACCTAAACTAGCAAAGAACCCAACAATAGAAGAGACAATTTTCTGAGATCTTTGTCAGTAATTGTCCAGCATCCTCGCGACACAGCTTATAGTGCAATTTGTGTTGTTTGTATAAAATACGTGTGACACGCACACCACAGTTTACTTGTTCGGTGACAACACGGTGATATCACGGCGACATCTTCATCATGAGGGTGTTTCTGTGCGTCTTATTGTGCGGTAGGTTTTTTTTAATATCTGTTATATCCTCGTAAGGCTAGGGTTTCCAGACTCAATAGGTTTTGGATTTTAAAAAACATCAAGGGAGTCTAAATAGGCCACATACTTACAATTCATCTAAAAAAGCAATATTGCAATTTGACATTTTCGCATATATAATAGTAAGTGCGCATTGCAAACAAATGTCAAATGACAATATTGTATTTTTAGATGAATTGCTTTCATGTGCTTTTTTAACCCCCACTGGTCCTTAACGTGAAAGTGTATTTATTTCTTACGATGCGCTCTTTATTATGCGGGTACTAGTGATAAAGTTGGAAGAGGCAAGCCTAAGCGTACATACCGCGTACATACCGCGATCAAATCCAGGATGTTGTAAAGGAAGACCAGGTGAAAAGTGCTCTGAATCGGCGAGCATGTATGAAGACTTTGATGAGAGTGGAGGAAGCGAAAGTGGTGTGACAGGATCGTAGTAAGTGGAATTCCGTGGTCTCTGCCTACCCCATCGGGAATCGGCGTGATATTATGTACGTATGCATTTAAAAGTTTAATGTACACAGAAACAAAAGCATAAATACAATTTGATTCATATTATTGTTGTTGAGTTTTTGAGTTGTTGTGGTTGTACTTTCGTATTTGCCTAGAAATGGAACATTCTTAGCATCTAGAAGACGACCTCCGTGGTCCAGTGGTTGAGCATTGGGCTCACGATCCGAAGGTCCTGGGTTCGAATCCCGGTGGGGAAATATCACAAAAATTACTTTGTGGTCCCTAGTTTGGTTAGGTTAGGTTATTATTTGGTTAGGATATTACAGGCTGATCACCTGATTGTCCGAAAGTAAGATGATCCGTGCTTCGGAAGGCACGTTAAGCTGTTGGTCCCGCTTACTATTTACTGATGTAAGTAAGTAGTCGTTTCATGAGTCATGTCAGGGACTTTTTGCGGCTCAATAATAACCCTGACACCAGGTTTGATGAGGTTGGTACTCCACCTCACAACCCACACGATAGCGGAAGACGAAGCATCTAGATATCAAAGGTGTGATCGATACATTTGATTACTTACTAAGTTTAGTTAAGTTTAACAGCCTCCGTGGTATAGTGGTTAGAGCGTTAGGCTCACGATCTGGAGGTCCGGGTTCGATTCCCGATGGGGACATTGTCAAAATCACTTTGTGAGACTGTCCTTTGTTTGGTAAGGACTTTTCAGGCTTGAATCACCTGATTATCCGAAAAAGTAAGATGATTCCGTGCTTCGGAGGGCACGTTAAGCCGTCGGTCCCGGCTATTAGCCGTAAAAACACCTCCACCAACCCGCATTGGAGCAGCGTGGTGGAGTATGCTCTATACCCCCTCCGGTTGATTGAGGGGAGTCCTGTGCTCAGCAGTGGGACGTATATAGGTGTCAGACGAGACTAAGTTTCATAGTCATTATTTTATTATTTATATAAGTAAAACAAAATAATTTCAAATTTTCATACCTCTAACACTATCGACTTTATAAAAGACTTATGCAATAAATACAATAAGCAATGATTTTCACAATTTATTTTTGACCCAAAGGGGAAATGTATCCATTGTAATATATTCAATTCAGTTGACAATGGTAACGCTCAATAAAAGCTATTTAAGGGTAATTATAATGGAACTTAACACCATAGCTGACCTTGGCCTCCGGTGAAAAGGGAAAACTATTTCTGGAAAATCAGTACAAATGAAATCAATTTTCAAATGAAGGGTTTGCAAATTGTAAGTTTACGAAAGGCAGCAAAAGCTTTGATTAAAACCAAAAAAAGTTTGCATTTCCTGTTGTTTCTGGAAAACAAGTGTTCAAAATATGCATTAATTAATTTCTATATTCAGAGTACTTATTAAGTTACTTTTGCTGACAGAGGGATTGTGTCCTTTCTAATATGATGGACTACTGTTGTGGGCGATAGGCTGATCCCTTATCACCATAAGGTTAATCACATCCAGCTTACGATATCGCATCAACAGTCGCTGCAAGTTGTCTTTGATTACTTGTGGCTCTGCTCACCCCATTAGGGATTACGGCCGTGAGTTTATGTATGTATGTTTTACATAAAACTGTTCTGTAGTAATATTTCTAAATATTCAATTTTCAGCTCTAATAGAACTAAGTAAAGGCGTATCAACAAAAGTAGATTTCGAGGAAGACCCTACGTCAGTTATTTCTGATACCAGCACGAGCAAAACTGATGATGAAGATGTTGAAGTGAAACATACAATAGTAGTGTCTACCAAACTGAAGAACAACAACCGCAGGGGAATTACCAGCAATGGAAATGGTAAGACTTCCAAGCATCATCATTGTAGAATTAAGTAAGAAGCCAAAGTCAATAGAAGATATCTAAAACAGGGCCCATAAAAGAATACGAAGGTGTGACAAAATCGTAGTAGTCGAATTTTGTGGTCCCCGTAGGAGAGTAAAAAACGAAGAGACAAAAAATTGAAGAATAGGCGTGATCTCATATATGAGAAATAAAATAATAAAAAAATAAAAAAAATAAAAAAAAAAAAAAAAAAAAAAATAATTGTTTATTGTCATAGAAAAGATCGACACAACATTGGGTGCTACAGCTAGGACACACAAATGCTACAGAAGTATAACCCTGCTACCTGAACTAGGAGACCTGTATCTCAGGGAGCAGTGTTCAGCAATTACATCTTTTATAACATCAGTTTAGGCAGACCATTGTTAAACTGAATTTATTTGACAATAAACTGTGCTTAAATAAGAACAAATAAACATGCATTTTGTATGTAAATTGGGTTTGTGTGTGTGTGTGTGTGTATGTGTATATATTAGTGTGTGTGTGTGTGTTTGTGTGTAACTGTGTGAGTGTTTGCGATAGCCCTACGACTTAAATGTTGTCTTGGGTTCAGAAACTGCTATCGTGCTATAAGCAGCTTCCACTAACGCATGTACGTGTGCAATTATGTATTAAGGATTTGTGAAAAATAACAGGGCAACTGCGTTAGCAACAAAGCTAGGTTAAGATTTGTATGTAAAAGCAAATAACACATTGGTCAAGTAAGCAGATTATGCAATGAATTTCAATAGTTCCTCAGTTTTAGAGTAGTTCAAATTAAGAATCCAATTTACGACTTTATGTTTAACTTCATATTTATTTAGATCCCTTAGACTTAGAATTTTATCGATTTTTCTATATAATAAGGAGCCCAAGACATAGAAATGATGTTCAGTGAATCCAGTTTTATGCGGGACAGCAGGCAAGGCATTCCTACGTTGTGATTTGTCAGATGGTGGCGTTATTTTATGCACGCGTAAGACTGATTTTAGCACAAAGAGTTTCCTGACAGTTAGGACTTTGCAATCCAAATAAAGTTGTTCTGTAGGGTATATAAACGGCTTTTTTGACACCACTTTTAATACCGCTCTTTGTGCTCTTTCCACTTTTAGCATGCCACTTTTAATCGCACCGCCCCATACTGGTATGCAATATGAGATTATAGACTGACACAATGCATTATAAGTCATTCTTAGTACTTCACTACAGGCACTATTTCTTAATAACTTAAAGATGTATATCAGGTGTACAACCTTAGTAGAAATGTAATCTATCTGCTTGTTCCAGCAAAGACGATCGTCAATCTGCACCCCTAGGTATTTGACAGTATTAGCTTTATTTAATTTATGACAAGAGCAACTATCAGAAGATCTAGTACATTTGTGTGCTTTTAGTACAAAATCATTAGGTGGTTTTGAATTGTGACGTATAGAGAAGGGGATAAAAATAAATATAGAATAAAGCAGCTGAACATAGTGTTCAATATGAACATGATAATAATGAACATAGTGTTCATAGTGTTCAGGGTTGTCCACCAACCCGCAGTGGACCACCAACTCCGGCTGATTGAGGGGAGGCCTGTGCCCAGCAGTGGGACGTATATAGGCTGTTTATGTATAGTGTTAAATAATAAAAATCTTTGTAATTTGCGTTTTTCGGCGTTCTTGAACATGAAACTTATAAGTCTTCTTGCATTTGTGTAAAAAATAAAATAAGTAATATTTTTAAAAGTACATAGTCTAAGATGACCCCGATAAACCCCGACTTTAGTTTGTAGAACATTCACGACCACCACCGACCACGTACTTTTAGTATCATGTCTGATTATGGTATTCGACAAATTGAATCTAAAGAAAAGAGATAGGGTTCCAAGTGCCGTGATAGTGCTCGAAACCGTTCTTGATATCAATGCAAATAGGAAAATTGAGACATTACAGTTGTGGGATGCATAATTATGCTTCTGAATCATTGTCACAGGCTAAATAATTTTATAAATAAATCATCAGCATCTCCCTAGCATTATCCCGTTTTTCACAGGGTCCGCTTACCTAAACTGAAGATTTGACAGTTCTGTTTTTTTTATAAAAGCGACTATCTGTCTGATCGTCCAACCCGTGAAGGGAAAACCAGCCCAAAACAGGTTAGGTCACATACCTTCGAAAATGCATTTCTCAGGAATGTGGGTTTCCTCACGATGTTTTCCTTCACCGCAATTTTATAAATAAATAAATATTATAATAAATGCTGATGACGATGTTATGAGTAATCACGTAGACTTGTTTCGAGTAAATGTATTCGTGTTAATTATGATTGCATTATAATGTGAAGTTATTGTCATAGTTGCGACGTATCAACTTTTCTATAATGAACGGAAAGTACCGATAGGTAACAAAAATATTCATTGGCGGAGCAACAAATGCTGAATCCTTTGACTGTGTAAAAAATATTTTATTTATTTCGCAGCAGACGGCACGCTTACCTACAATATAGGCCAACCAAACCAAAATAAAGATGACAGTGGGGAAGTCCCTGTGATCAAGAGTTACAAATCCGTCGAAACCACGCAAATAAGGACACCAGACACACGAACTAAAAACAAAATCTATCCAGATTCCATATTCGTCAGCCGAGACATTCGCGACGACGCCGATACATACCCAAACGTAATTGCGTATCCTATGAATTGGAAGCCGGCGAATTTCTATCACAATATCAACAATTGGAATCCTGACAATGGAAGAGACCCGTATTCTATGACGAGAAGGAGACCGAATCCTCCCGGGAAGATCCACAGGAAGATGTCCGATGGAGAAGTTAGGGAGTTCTATTGCAAGAAATGTGTAGAATTGAGTAGTGGGCAAGGATTTAAGGGTTGCGGAGTACAGCAGAGATCAGTAAATTCTTGGCCATACGAGACGACGACACCGAAGCTAAAGTTAGACGGAAAATTGGCGAAATTAAACTAATGGTGTTGTTTCATTGTTTTTGTTCATCCCGTGTCGGTAATGGTTGAGGTAAAAACGCTGATGATGTTATCGCAACCTTGAAAGGCCGGAGAGGTCGAGACGCATGTGTAATACAGTATAAGGCTCATACGTGCAGACCTAAGTAGGACTACTAGGATTTAAATGGATTTTAAATACTGGTTTCTTGCGTGTCCAACCGAGTGGATCGTTTATTTATTTTAAACACAGACTCATCTTACTAACGAGCTAAGGTTATAGTTTATTTAACATTTTCTCGCATACTTTGTTAGGTCGTTTAAATTAATGGACCCTCGCTATTGTAACTATCCGGGGTCACTGACTACATAATGTGGAATTTGATACAAATCGATATGGCTTAGACTATTATAAAACAAACAGGTATTCACAACACTAGAACAATAGTTACGGTGACCATTCTAAGCGACATCCAGTAACGGTAAGCGAATATTATCTGATGTTCCTGACATTGACTAATATACGACATGGTCGCTGTTACACACTCAAACAGTGCCATACAGCCGATCCTGAATTAAAAAACTTGGCTCATGGAAATACGTTATGTTTATTCATATTTCTGCCTTCCTGATTTGGTTACATGGACAACTTAATAGCAATGGTATGCTTGAATCACAGCACTTTGAAGAATCTATTTACAGAGATATTACGTAAAATTTTGAGATCCATGTTTTCTTTGCACGAATACTTTGTTTAGCGGGATCGAGGTCTTTAGTTGTGAACTTTGTATTTGGTGACTTTTCCGTTATCGTTGACGATGGTTTCACCTCCTTGACGGTTTTCCTGCTTGCCGTTCACATTGGAGGAAGAAGAATATGATGAACTGGATACACTGTAGAAACCGTTCCCATCCCTAGGTGCAGTAGCCGCATCGGAGTATTGCGTCACGTCCACATTCGGCATATTCTGGAAAATAAAGTTATTTATTATTAATTTCACAACAACAGCCTCAGTGGTCTAGTGGTTAGAGCATTAGGCTCACGATCTGGAGGTCCGGGTTCGATTCCCGATGGGGACATTGTCGAAATCACTTTGCGAGACTGTCCTTTGTTTGGTAAGGACTTTTCAGGCTTGAATCACCCGATTGTCCGAAAAAGTAAGATGATTCCGTGCTTCGGAGGGCACGTTATGCCGTTGGTCCTGACTATTAACACCTCCACCAATCCGCATTGGAGCAGCGTGGTGGAGTATGCTCCATACCCCTTCCGGTTGATTGGACTATTTGCTGAATGTAGTATAGAAAAGTATATATCTGTTTAGTTGGGACATTTGCCAATTTGTTACTAAGAGCTTGTGGATGTGCTTGCCATCACATGGATCATTATTGTTGGACTTTATCTAGAACATCATTTAGCATTTATATTTGTATTAAGTAGATACTTGGTGATCTGAACATCAAACTTACGGGATTAGGCGGGTTAATTGCAGCCATTTGATGCCGGAAGCCGGGCCCGACTGCGCCGGCGGCGAAAGCGCTGTTCGGTCCGACATTCCCGAACCTGTTCTCAAATCCTGGCATCCCGAAGTCTTGTCCTGCGAATCCGAAGTTGGGCACACCGCCAAACCTAGAGTCGAATCCGAAGTTAGGAAAGAAACCAGCTTGGTTCGATGTTAAATCATATGCTTTTCTGGCTGCATTCAGTGCTAACTGTTGCTGCTCTGCGTTCTTAGCGAACGCCCTGGAAAGTTAGAAGGGTTATGTCAGTCACACACACACTCACACGTGGAAAAAAAGTGCAAATATCGGCAGAAATGTGCTTGTAAGCGATAGGTTACGGCATGCTTAGAAGAGAACAGAGAAATAAAGTGTTTTTCATATTAGTGAAGAAGACAGATAGACGGTTACAGATTCTGTAAGTACTGTACAAAATTACTACTGCGACAAGTATAAGGTAGTTACATTCTTTATTGTGGTAGGTAATTCAAAACATCTTGTTTATCCCAATATTAGTACAGAGAGCACCAAAAAAGATTATCAAAATATCTACCGATTCACCCTTGGCACTAGCTACAGAGTTCTAAGTGTTATCTTCGTTGTGTTCACTATAAACAAAATATTATACTATTGTAAGATAATGGCCCCGATTCCTGCAGACACCACCTAATTTTATTTTAGGTTATATCCGTCATTTTCGTATCCGTCGAAAAGGAAAGGGACGGATGATTCACAGCTCTTAATTTTAGGAAGAATGAGTAAATTAATGTGTCGGGTTATTGACTGACGTAAAATTTTTAGACGGTTGGTTTAGATTTGTGCTTAAAATTGACGTGTGTTCCATAAATTTTATGCTTGTCGATTACCCGTCCCTTTTCTTTTCGGCGGATAAGAAAAGGACAGATATAACTTAAAATAAAATTAGATGGTATTTACAGGAATTAGCACCAATAACTTAAACTACAACTGTACGAAGTTATTAGTAGAGTGTTTTTTAATATCAGTAAGAGACTATTTACTAGTGCTACCGTCACCTCAAAATTGTGGCATTAGGTACATTACTTTGTAGTTAGGTGAAAAAAGTGATTTCTTTCACACTCATTAATCTCAATGAATACTTGTACCAACATTCCTGTTCCGCATTCGCATTCCACAAAATCGGGAAAACCCGATCACCGATCCAGAACCTGGGTTACCGTCTCACTTCAACATCCATCGTAACCTTTACCTAGCGTTTGTGACTGGCTATTACAACAAAGTAATACTAAGTCGTAATTTTCAGCGTTTCACAATCGCAGGGATAAAAACCACGACAGTTGTTGCGGTTTGACAATACGCCCCCTGAACCCTCACCGCAAGCGATCGGTTGCGCGCATCCTAACAAACTCTTACTCTTGTAGAAGGTTCTCGAAATTCCTAAAGTACTCGGGGAAGAAAGTGTTGACGTCTGAGAAGTCCGCGAAGGGGACGGGCGCGAAGGTTGGGAAGTCGTGGACGTTGTACACCTGGTTGTTCTTCAGACCATATGTGCCACCGTACCTATTGCCAGCTGAGTCCTGGTAAGCGAATGCGCCCACTCCAGCAGCGTTGGCGACACCTGGGGACAATATTTACAATCATTAAGCTATTTTAATTTCTTCGCTGGTTGGAACATCAGACAGACAGTCGCTTTTGTAAAAAAACCGGACCTGTCAAATCGTCAGGTTAGGTAAGCGGACCCTGTGGAAAACCGCATCGTCTTGTATGAAATCTCATTAAAAAAAATACTGTCATATTAGGTGTACGTACGTATCCGATATCCAAATCCACGGTTGGAACTATCAATTACTTCTTCAAGTTAGCAAAGCAAATCCCGTGACTGTCGTAGATAAATTCTATAAGATATCGAGTCGAAATAGAGAACAATTATTTTAATGATTAAAATAGATTCATAATCCCCTTAGCTTAGCACATATACCTAACATTAGCTCACGACTATATCCCAATTGGGGTAGACAGAGGTACACCCGTTGCAAGATGAACTAAGTACTCACACCTCACCTAGTTTCTGTAAGAACAACGTGAAAATCGTCCTGGATTTTGATATAATTAATTATGTGTTACTTATGCGTTATACTTGCCGTATAAAGCACGCCTGGTCAACCATCCATTGACAGATCTCACTATAAGTTGTTGATTGATTCTTATAAACAAAGTACCTAGTCTACGAACGCCCTCACTATTTGCTTTGTAATGTCTGATTTATTATTCTTCAAACGACCTTGAAGATATCATCTACAAGTCGTGAAAATCTTCGGCGAAGCAACCATCTAGTTAGTCATACAAAAAGTGTCTACAATAACAAGCTCCCATTAGTGAAAATGGGTTCGGGTGAGGTAAAAACTGTTCACACGCGTCGTCTGAGATCATATAGCCTAATTGATGGGAAGCCCCGTATCACAACATAAGGCAATGGTAACATAGTAATTGTGTTAACGATTAGAGAATACTAAGAACTCGTTTGTTTCGTTCGATTCGACAAAATAATAATAATTAGAAGGTGCACGTGACTTCCAACGTGTTTATTTACTTTGTAAAGTCATTTATTCAACGTAATTATTGCAAGAAAAACTAAATAAAACAGTATTAAATCCACCACAGGCTTCGTCAAAGTATCTTATAGAGATTGTATGTACGGTCACGAGTACTAATATGTATACACTTTGAAACCATGTCGCATTAACTTTTTTGACAAATTAAACCATAAGTCTCATTAAATGTCAAATATGTTAGTGCGACAGGGTTCTAAAGTGGGTACATGATATTGCTCATGAAGTCATGACTGTACTCTTCTGCGTTAGATGCGATCGGGTGTTTAAAACAAAGTTCGGTTTCGCACATAACAGAAAAGGCTACAGTCGCTGTTAATGGATACGATTAGAAGGACTGTTCAGGTCCCGAATAAAGATATAAAAATATCTGTGATAATTATTCCTATAAAAAAGTATATTATATAACAAACACACCAAGACAGGAGGACTTACTTCTTAGCATCCAAAATGGACGCTCAGTTAATATTTTCCCGTGTTAAATATTTTTTTAATAAAGTTTTTTAACTCCGTGGTCTATTGGTTAGAGCGTAAGCCTCTAGATCTGGAGGGCCGGGTTCGATTCTCGATGGAGACATTGTTAAAATCACTTTGTGAGACTGTCCTTTGTTCGGTAAGGACATTGCAGGCTTGAATCACCTGGTTGTCCGAAAAAGTGATTTCACTTTTTACCGTTAAGTACCCGAGAAATGCATTTCGGAGGTATGTGACCTAACTTGTATGGGCTGGTTTTCCCTTCGTGGGCTGGAAGGTCAGACAGGCGACTTTGCTTCTGTAATAAACCGGACCTGTGAAATGGTTAGGTTAGGTTAGATGAAAGGACGCCACGCGCAATAATAATACAAAAACTGCAGACTTGAAACTTACACAAAATTATATTTAAAAAAGAAAAACAATGATGCTGGTCGTAATGATCACAATGGCGGTTGAAGTCCTCAATAAATGAACCTCACTCAGCACAAGCCGCGGCGCGAGCCACGACCCTGGTATTCTGCTGGCCCAGCCGTTTGAGGCACGAACATGGCGTCCTATTATGTGTTAATGTGTGTTTGAATGTGGATAAGTCATCATGCATGTCATCATGAGCTTACGAGTACAAGTAGGAGTTATATTAAAGCTCAAGTATAGAATAGAATAGAAATAGTTTATTATAAAGGGGCGTCACACACAAAAAAAGACAATAACAATCGACACTTGCAACAGTGTCGAAATATCGGAGGTCTTATATCCCCACTTAAACGCGGTAAGAACCCGTTATTATGTGCTTTAATTATGATAATAACCGCGTAAACTTAAAACTGTATCATATCAAATTTCCACAAAAAAAAAATATAAAAAAGCAAGACGGATGTTCGTCCAAATGATCATAAGGTGCTGGTGGCAGTCCTGAGATAAAAGGGCCACACTCCGCACAAGTCGCGGCGCGAACCACGATGCTGTCAAGTGATGGATTGTTGTTGTGTTTCCTATTTTAATCCCAATTACATTCGATCACATTGGATACCTATCCATGTTTATATCAATTTTCTTTTATTTAGATAAATTGTTGACTATAAAGCAATTAGTGGGCCAAGTCCACTTCCTTTTAGTACAAGAACTTCCTTGGCAATTTAATTTTATAACACTTTATAGTATTACCAATTATATCTCTTACTAATGATGTATTTTCAAGGTGAAAAATCTGTAGTATCATTGTTCTCAAAGACTGAGCCGTGAAGAATCATAGAATAGATTTTATTTACAACATACTTAAAGTAATTAAAGCACATAATAACGGGTTCTTACCGCGTTTAAATGGGGATATAGACAGATATGTCTGCCCGTAGAAAATTATGGATCTACCTACTCCACTCCATTCTCATCAATCATCCCGTGATCATGGCACTTGCAACAGTGTCGAAATATCGGGAGTCTCATATCCCCATTTAAACTCGTAATAAGGTAAGAACCCGTTATTATGTGCTTTAATTATGATAATAACCGCGTAAACTTACAACAATGTATACTTAAAGTACTTATTTTCTATAGCAAATGATTATACATCAATGCTTAATTCTAATACACCATATGTGTACAACGTACAGAACGAATGACTCATATTTACATCCTTCGTATTTACAAAGATCGCAACGGAGCGAGACGAAAACATATTGACTTACTTGTACATATTTATTGTGTAAACAGTTTTTTTTTTACAAAGAAACCAAATCTTTTCAATGTAAATATCACTCAAAATTGAGTTTGAAGGACGTCAAATAGGCTAGTTTCCAACTAGTCAAATTAGTTACTTTTTATTAAACGTCAAAACGCGAAATTACTAAAGAATTTGTATGAAAAAGCACACTATGACGTCATAGAAAAACGTGATAAAATTTTCATTTTTCTTGATATTTAAATAAGAAAATTCATAAATAAGTTAAGTAGAAAAAAAGAAAATGTTTTTCTTTAGTTTCACATCTGTCTTTATTTGGTATCTAATCAGTATTTCATAACTTATCTTCAACCTAATACACGACTCAATTGTTTTATGAGGTCTAATTAGTTTTTTAACTTCATAATGAGTGAAGATGAGAATGATTTTATTGTTTTAAAATACAATCGATTTTGGGTTGATTTGTGGTCTTGGTCTCTACCAACTATGATAGGACGTAATATATAAGTTGTTTACCCTCGAGACCTTCCACATGACTCCTGGGTGGTGCTAACCGAGCGACGCATTTACCAGTAGGCTGCGGTTATGGCTGGTAACCACCCGCCAGACAACTCCTTGCCACCAAGCGCCGAAACTCGTGTTCTAATAATTGTGCCTCATCATAACCTTGCGACAGCAGTCTGGAGAAGCAGCTAGGGGAGAGGGGACCAGGCAGTTATACTAAACATGACGATCACAGTGCCCTGGTGTAAGCACTGTTAGGCCGATCCCAAATTAATGCCATCTGCGGCAAACCACGATCACATAGTACCTTTCCCCACTGCTTTCTCCCTCTCTACTCACTCTTCTTTAATACTAGGAATAGGCATTTACTTGGTAAGCTTATTCCACCTTAAGCCACATAATCTGTATCAAATTCAAATTCAAAAATTTTAATTATCTTTATTCAGTAGGTAACATAGTTACACTTTGAATCGTCAATTTTTACATAACGAACGTCTCATCCGCCTAAAACTACTACAGCTTCTCACAATCTGTATAGCCGGGGAAAAGAAGCCGCAAGAAAAACCTCGGCACAGGGCCCTAGACGTTTTTTAAAAAAATAAATAAACATAAAATATTGTTATACAATTGAGTAATTTAGCTGCCTAATATCAGTTTTCAGACAGTTAATCCCATGCATTCATATCTTCTAAATAATCATACGTTTAGACCTATGGGGGACTCACAAGTCACCAATAAGACAACAGTTCAACCCTAGCACACCCCTAGACAGAAAACAGTAAAAAATATACAATTTACAAAGCATTAACATCTGATATTGAACCATCGATAAACTCGCACTACTTCACAATGTACCCAACACATCTGTATAACGAATCGAATTCACAATAGGATTCAATTAAGTATGATTATTAAACAGTAACTCACGTTTTGCGCTGTAAACGGCACGAATTTGACTGAAACAATCAACCACGTACTTCACTAGATCGATACAGCTGTGAGTCAAAGCCTAGTTTAATTCTAGAAAAATATTGCGCAATTCTTGCTTTTAATATTAGTTGCTAGAATATTCTCTACAGTTGATTAGGACTTAGTCACCAAATCATGCCTGTGATGGAATAAAGAAACACTAAACTGGGGTCTATATATAGGATTTCGTTTCTTTATACCTTTTTATTTTGACATGACTTATTGTAGATTTGCCGCTGATGGCATTAACTACTTGGCCGGACAAATGGGGAGCGCTGAAGGCACTCACCCGGTACAATTTTTTAACAACAGGCCTGAGGGTGTCCAGTTAGGCGCGAACCGCTCAGGGCGTTGTTTGAGAGGATGGTTCTTTATACATAAATGAAGTCTAAAGCCGATTTTTACAGTAACAAAAGCATAGCTTGTATCACCCCGTTAAATAAAAAAAACTAATTAAATAATCATATTTTTCCAGTGATTTTTCCCTTCATCTGATGGTGAGCAACTTAACAAACAAACATGGTGCTGGTGTCCTCAGCCTTGAAGCAATATTAAGCGCTATGGTGAATATACTTAAGTACTCTTATTAATTATGATACAAGTGTGTACTTAATTCATTACCAATAAATTAGCCAATTTTACACGAATCGATATGTGTACTGGCTGTTGTGTACAAATAAATAAACAAACATTAATTAATTATTTTAAAAATAATTTAAAATATTTTTTATTACGTAAATAGATAATTGCAATAATATAGGACTGCGAGCGAATAAAAAATAATAAAATAGTGTGTGTCGTAGCGAGATTTTGTGCTCATAATGGACTATTTACAACTGTTATTCTACATGGGTACGTCTAGTATGCCTTTGAAATAAACTACTCTGGGCGCCATCCCACTCGCGTCAGAAATAGTATTTTTCCCTAAAAAGTAGCATGGAGAATGCTCACCGACAAGAGCGTGGCTCTTAAATTAGTGATGATGACCTACATGGGTGATGGGCCGATCACAATAATGAACCGTATATCAATATATCATCATATCCATTTTATGTGTTCGTATCAAAAAATGCTGCAAATAGTTTCCTGATTGCTTCCTGACTTGTGGCTCTACCCTCCCCGTTCGGGATTACGGGCGTGGGCTTACGTGTGTAATATATCTAAAAATGAAGAGTCTTTCGCAGTTAGTCAGAATTAATAATATCTATTGTGTATCAAAGTTGAACGACAATGAACGAAAAACATAGTCTGCAATTTGGCTAATTACCAAACTTCATTAAAATTCATAGAAGTACAATGGACTTTTTGTGAAAAGACTGTGTTTTTTCCACCCTTGTCTGAAATAATTAATATTTGTTGATATAAAAACTTTTCACATCCTTTGCCTTTTATGTTTTTCTCATGACTTTGCTACCAGTTGGCTATTAACACGTCACTCTACGCTTTTAGTTGTTAGGTGGCCCAACTGGGCACCCTCAGGCCTGTTGTCTTAAATTTTGTATGTATTTCGGACACCTCACCGAACTGTCTGTTTGACAACGTGATAGGTGGTGAACCGTATCGCCGGCTATAATGGTCGAGCCAATTGTGTTAGTGAAAATTGCACTACGTTTGCTGATGCGACATAAATGTAATTTTTACCCACGGCGGAACTAAGATATACTTAAATGTAGCGATAATAATTTTACCATAATACATATAACCGAGGAATATCCGTCGGTGGCTGCCATTAACCCAGCTAAAGTTTTTCTAGTGACGTGAATACAATTATTGAAGAATTGTAGATGTTTCACGACGACATAAAATACGCTTATGAGTATGATTAAATTTTTGTTGAAATTTCATATAGAAAAGGCAGCCCCCGACGGATATTCCTCGGTTATGTATTATGGTAAAATTATTATCGCTACATTTAAGTATATCTTCGAGAAACAGACACGTTTGGAAAAAACTGTAAACATCCATATTCATTGTTTAGGTACTTAAGTATATCTATTACCGATTTCTCGAGATATCAACTCTTTTTTAGAAAGTATTTTTAAGTCTATTATAATATTTCGTTACATAATAATTGGGTTAAGTCGGGGGTTGTGAGTTATTTTATTCTTTTGTTGAGCGAACTTTCTTAATAGGAACTAGTAGATCCACCTTTTTATTTTTAACCTAGTATTTATTTTTTTCTCAGTAATTTATCTTTCCTTTTTTACACCACACGTGTTTATTAATTTTCTTTTAATAACCGTAAAAGCTTGATTTTATATACATATTACCATACGAGGCTAATAAAAAACCTTACTATACTAACCTGGGGCAATCAAATTCAAATTATTGTACGTTTTTGGCGATTAATAAAACTGTATAGACGCGATCGTAAATTGATAAATATTTAAATAAAATAAATTAAACCTTTTAATTAGACAGATAATACGTAAGTCATAAACTACGCCTACACTTAATTCCTACAAGAATAAGCAGTCATTTACTTATCGTTGCCATAGTAAAAACACATTTGGGTACAATTCATACAAAAAGCCTCGTTTTCACACACGTGACATTACGCATTGACTTTATCGTACTGTCACGACCATTAATATACAGTATACACTTTGGTACCATGTCACATTAACTTTTTTGACAAATTGAACTGTATGTCTCACTAAATGTCAAATATGTTAGCCGACAGAGTCCTAAAGTGGGTACATTATATTGCTCATGACTGTATGTGACCTAACCTGTAGTAGTAACCTACCTACTTAGTTCATCTTACGATGGATGTATCTCTAACTACCCCAATTGGTATATACCACGTCTATATAGACGTGAGTTGTCTTATGTATGTGGATATTTTACCCGGAATGAAATCGACGTTGTGAACCCGAAGTAAATCACATCTGGATGTAAGTATGTGATTTTCCAAAAAGACGCTCACGAGATTGTTACTATAAAGCAACGGGCCGTGATAAAAAATTAGATAAAAATAATCCGCACAAATAGGTCAAGGTATGTGGTCAACTTGGGTCATTTCCGGCCAAGTAGTTAATGCCATTTGCGGCAAATCTACGTATACAATAAAGTCACGTACAAAAAAATCGTGGGTCAAGGCCGCACACGCACCTTGCGTGTGTGGTCGTTGATTTTCAAAGTTGCCCTGCGCACCACCGCACGCTTAGATCCGTGTCTTTATAACAAGTTTCCAGTCTTCCACTAAAATAATCGATAATAAATTCACATAAAACCGTTTAGTCTACAAATCAAGATATAAGGACAATACTGTTACAATAGGATTCGTGGTCAAAGGTTAAAATCGATAGCTGTGTGATAGAATGTTGAACTGTTGATCATAGTTAGCCTGGGTCAACGACATCGTAAAGATTACCCGATAAGGTCAACTTCTGATATGACAATGGACTTGAAATATACATAAGCTACCATAGACTGTAAAAGACATAGAGCTTTTTTTTTGTTTTGGTTTTCCCCGAAGGGTAAGGCAAAGGGGTCTATGCCCATACAGCCATGTCTGACGTATTTTTTTTCTTGATGATTAATGAAATGATGAAAGGTGATGATGATGAAACCTAAGCCCCCACCCTCGGAGTAGACTCCTACTCCGAACCCCAAACGAATTAACTCAAAAGTCCGCATAAACTTTTGAGTTATGAAGCGGCTTCCTGGCACGAAGCGAAAATAGGCAGATACACTTTGTTTATTGAATACTCCAATATATTAACACTCGCGAATGTCTTCCGACTAACTTAATGCGATCATTAACCACAAAACACCACTTCGTATTAATTATTTAGATCATTCAATGAAGAAAGCAACTGTCCCGTTCCCGTTTCCCGCCAAAAAGCCAGACATAGAGCATGCAACTCACTACTTCTTCTATATTATTTTTAAGTATTTTATACGCAACAACACAACACACACACGTAACAGCCTCCGTGGTCTACTGGTTAGAGCGTTAGGCTCACGATCTGGAGATCCGGGTTCGATTCCCGATGGGGACATTGTCGAAATCAATTTCTGAGACTGTCCTTTGTTTGGTAAGGACTTTACAGGCTTGAATCCCCTGATTGTCCGAAAAAGTAAGATGATTTCGTGCTTTGGAACGTTAAGCCGGGACCAATCCCGGCTATTAGCCGTAAAAACGCTTCCACCAACTCGCATTGGAGCAGCGTGGTGGAGTATGTTCCATATCCCCTCCGGTTGATTGAGGGGAGGCCTGTGCCCAGCAGTGGGACGTATATAGGCTGTTTATGTTATGTTATTTTATACAGCCTCCGAGGGCCAGGCCATCCTTTTGGCTCATAATCTGGAGGTCCCGGTTTCGAACCCCGATGGGAACTCCAATTCGTAAACGCCGTGCTAGATTTACCTCAAAACAAAAGATGGGCGGAAGCAAGGTGAATAAGAAAACCAGATAACCAGGTATGCTGTGACAGCTAACATTTCAAGGTTAGCCCAGCTGACGTCATCCCACCCTGCGTTGCAATTTCGTAAAAAATAAATTACCCACGACTAATATTTTTAATTTAGGTACTTTGCAAGACAATTTTGAACTTTTAGTAAAAGATTTACTTACAGTTGTAATGAATTGTATATATGTGACAAGTGATGATGATGATGATGATGATGTGACAAGTAATGGTAATTAAATACATAAATCACTAATTTACTTAATTTTCTGTGTACAGATGACAGAGGACATAAAATCTGTCACTTTGAGTCACATAATTACTTTGGAAGATGTGTGAACACAATTATTATTGGATCGTGTATTAGGTGCAAGATAAATTATAAAATTCTAAAACTAATTATTTTTTTTTCTATTTACGAATTTCAATCAAGAAAAACGTAATCATAAGTCCGACATTGTATATCACGTTTCTCAATGACGTCACAGTGTGCTTTTTCATACAAATTCCATAGTAATTTCGTGTTTTGACGTTTAGTAAAAAGTAACTGATTCGACTAGTTGGAAACAAGCCTATTAGTAATCCCTGCAAACCTTTCCATACCTAGTAATACGTACAATATGACAAAAGTCATTAATCAATTATCAGTGGAAAATATATTTCTTAAATTTAAATTCCATTAGTGGATTTATATTAAAGAATCTTTAAAGAATGATTGTTTAAGTTTATTTTCTTTATTTTAACATGCTGCGTGTCGCGCTTTTAACAAAATTATTATATTTCTGTTAATCGATACCTCCATATTTTAAGAAGTTGATTATATTTTGACACGTAATTATTAAATAGAAACTAAATGAAAATGATGTATGAAATGATTCCATCGGACTTTCTAATGGACTTGCCATTTTACACAGGTATAATATATCTCGCAAATTTGCATATAAAGACGTCTCTTTCTTAATTTGTTGAATTTATTTGTTCTGTCTGAACTTTTGTTGTGGTCGTAAATATCGATTTAATATGCTATTGGACACCTAAAGGATGCAATAGAAAAAGACAGTGTTTTATCTCTGGTAGTATAATTTACGATTGGAATATGAAAGGAATATACTTAAACAGTATTAAATAAATCTATAAACAAAGGTTGATAATATAAAATACTTTCAGGTTTCAGTTTACCGTTGCGTAACTGCGTAACCATCTGGCGAAAATTCATACTACCTACCCACTAAATTGGTCTGTCTGTCTGTTATCTTTTAACATCTAAACTGCTGGGCCGATTTGGATGAAATTTGGCACAGAGATTACGCGGTAACAGAAGCCCACGCCGATGCATCTCAACAAAATGGTATCTAATATAGCCTCCCCATTATCGACTGACGCGAGGGCACTATACCTATAAGTTAGTAGATTTGGATCGTAGAATACAATGCATAATTTTACACGTATCAATTAGTATATTTTGTGAGGACCTATGAGGGTAACATATTCTACTTAGAAAATGCTCTCCAAAAAAATATAGACCACAGATATAATAATGATCAAGAGACAGGCCTACTGGAAGAAATTTCTGTTAGAAATAAGTTGTGCCATTTGTCTCTCTTTATGTTATCACATTGTATTTCTATATTATCCTGTGTATAATAAATAATTAAATATTACTAATTTAAAAAATAGTAAGAATATAATAAAAAAATAAATAAAAAACAAACAAACTAAGTAATATTAATAAAACTAACAAACATACTAACTAACACTAATAATACTAATATTTTTAATTTAATAATTAATTCATTAATTTTAGTTCTGTGCAATAAAGTCCATTTGATTTTTATTTAAATAAAAATCGAAAGAATAAGGTAGGTGTCTAATGTGAGAATTGTCTATAGCCAAAGCAAAAGTTCGAAAACTAGTTTGTTCCTAACACAATCCTTTGTTATTGTTAATTGGTCGGAAAGTTGATGAATCTAGGTGTGCCTGAGTCAGCGGAGATTGGAATAAATTATAACGAGTTCCGTCATCAGTGTGGATTTACTTTTATAATCTATTCTTTGAAACTTTTATGGTCTGTTGGTAAAATGTGTGGGCTGATAATTTCACTACAGAATACCAGTGACGTCATTGCTCACATAATACCGGGTTCTTGCGGGATATGAGACTCTTATATCCCTAAATTTAAGCGGTAAGAATCCGGTATTGTGTTTAAATTATGACAATAACCGCTTAAACCTCAAACAAAGTTATATATAGTTATTACAATCTTTGTGGCTATGGTCAAGGACTACTTGACTGGGTAAAAGATAAATTATAAAATGCTAATCTACAAATAGAAGCCAGTCTGAGATGACCAAAAATGAATTTCATTTTTCATTTCTCCTTATTTTCGGATTTTATTTATGAATTAAGTAACAATGAGTACGACGTTTGACCGCTTTCATTGATGACGGCACAGGCTGTCCTGTGCTCTTCAGTACAAACTCTAAAGAAAACTCTCGTTTTGACGTTTCGTAAAAAGTATCTCACTTGACTAGGTTATGAAGTAGCCTATTATTAGTATTACTTAGAACAGCTTCACTTGCCGATTCTCCCCAGTAGAGGTTAAATATATATCATCATCATCAATTTAAGAGCCACGCTCTTGTCGGTGCAGCATTTTCCATGCTACTTTTTTAGGGAAAAATAGGGCAGTGGTTTCCCTCTTGCCTTCCGCCCCCCAAATATATATACATAACATAACATAAATAGCCTATATATACGTACGTCGCACTGCTGGGCACAGGCCTCCTCTCAATCAACCGGAGAGGGTATGGAGCATACTCCACCACGCTGCTCCACTGCGGGTTGGTGGAGGTGTTTTTACGGCTAATAGCCGGGACCAACGGCTTAACGTGCCCTCCGAAGCACGGAATCAACTTACTTTTTCGGACAATCAGGTGATTCAAGCCTGAAAAGTCCTTACCAAACAAAGGACAGTCTCACAAAGTGATTTCGACAATGTCCCCATCGGGAATCGAACCCGGACCTCCAGATCGTGGGCCTAACGCTCTTACCACTAGACCACGGAGGCTGTTAAAAAAAATGTTGGCATAATATATGCAAATCACAGAACAATTTATGTAAGTTTTCTACTATGCCATTTTGTTTCAAAAACAGGCTAAAGCAGTCAATTGTATGATTAGTCTAATTTATACAAAACTTCTTATTACAGATTCCTTATAATCATTATTATATTTTTAAATAAAAGTAATAAGTTCAATAAGACGCTCTCGTTGATGTCTTCTATGTGTAAAAAAATGGTTAAAGTGTTATGTATTGAATAATTATCTCGTCTCGAGAGGCATTATTGTTTTGTAGTCTACCTTGAAAGAGAGGTACTTACGTACAATAATATGACATGGATTACTTACTCGTTCACAAAAGTGTATGAGTAATTTTCCAAAGTCGTTAAAACAAGTAAGTAAGTACCTACTCAAATCCATTGTAGGGATGCGTCATTCCTATAGAAAGAAAAAAATAAAAGTGGATATGTCCTGACAATCTTTTTTGTTACTTACTTACCTCTTTTATCGTGACAAAATCCTTCAGTGTCTGACAGCTTGAAAACGAGATCTTTTCTTTTTTTTTGACGTGAGTTATTGTTGATTTTTCGCAAATGGCATTAACTACTTGGCCGGAACTTTAAAACGAATGAATCGATGAAATCTTTGAAAAACATTTTCTATGTGGATGCCTACCTACCTACTTACCTCCTAAATTTTCGCATTATCTAGCGGATCATGTGATACTTGGAACATAAAACCTATCAACTGTTTTACAAAACCATGAATCCTATGCGAATAAATGATTTGTTTTGTTTTTTTTTTGATTTGATGTTTTTGGGGTGAGCACTAGCAGATAAAAGAAGACCATATGTAGTCACCATTTACGACATAATGACCTCCGTGGTCCAGTGGTAGAGCGTTAGGCTCACGATCCGGAGGTCCCGGGTTCGAATCCAGGAGGGGACATATAAAAAAAATTACTTTGTGATCCCAAGGTTGGTTAAGACATTACAGGCTGATCACCGGATTGTCCGAAAGTAAGATGATCCGTGCTTCGGGAGGCACGTTAAGCTGTTGGTCCCGGTTACTACTTACGGATGTAAGTAAGTAGTCGTTACATGAGTCATGTCAGGGGCCTTTGGCGGCTCAATAGTAACCCATCTCAGTGCTATCCTGTTTCTCTCGGGGTCTCATGCCTAATCAATGTTTTCTTTCTATAAGTAGCCATACATTGAACCTATGTAAGTAGGTAGTTTGACAAGTAAGTTTTTCAACTAAGCATACTCGAAACTTTTTCTAAATGTTAGTGATATTGACTCATGGTGGTACAGCTATACCAACATTGTTTCAACTAGATAGCGGGTAATAAAATGTCTGAGTGGTTTGTCTCGTTTACCATCATAGTTCGTTAGTTAAACAACAACAAATCATCCATGCAAAATTAATAGAGTTGACTTATTTTTAGGGTTTCGTAATCAAAGGCTCAGGTAAGGGAAAAGAGACAAATACTGAGAATTATTGAGGACAGAAGAGGCAAGATAATTGTCCAATTACACCATGAGTAGAGTAATAAAAAAAAAAAAAAAAAATAAAAAAAAAAAAAAAATTATTAAAAATATCGTAGAAGGAAAGCTAGAAGGAAAGAGAGGAAGGGGAAGACCAAGAAGAGCTTACATGGAACAGATTAAAGAAAAGGTTAACGTCGTGTCTTATAGTGAATTCAAGGAAGTGGCCTTTGATAGACTGGAATGGAAAATGCTATACCGGCAAGAGCGTGGCTCTTAAATTGATGATGAACCAAAGGTTAAATTCGGGCCCCTACTACTAAAACTCCTCTGTCCGTCCGTCCGACCATCTATCACCAAGCTGTATCTCATGAACCGTGATAATCATATAGTTGAAATTTTCACAGATGATGTATTTCTGTTACCCGATGGTACAGTTATACCAACATTGTTTCAACTAGGTAGCGGGTAATAAAATGTCTGAGTGGTTTGTCTCGTTTACCAATCATAGTTCGTTAGTTAATTGCCGTCAATTGCTTTGGAAGGTAAATGCAAATTAACTATGTTACTTTATAGCTGCTTAAGACAAAAACAACTACAAAAATATGTGACAAAAGTTGATATGAATGAATGAATAATAATTTATTTCGGATTTGAAATCCATAGATGTTAGTAAGTACAAAGTAACTTAAACCTAATGTTAGTAACAGGTACATAAAACAAACAAAAGCAACAAAAATAAAATATGATAAATTTATCAGACCCGATTTTACCGGCGGACACCATATCCCGGCTTGACTGGTATAATATGGAGGTCCGTCCAGTATGCCCATATTGGGCAATCAGGTCTGTCACACAACACCTTCAGGACTATACTGGGGCTCCCGCGCACACGCCGCATTATTGAGGCAACTCTCTTCCGCACAATAGCATGAAAGCCATCTGTGTGTGCCTCGGCAAACATGCCTGATGCGCTACAGAATCTCGGTAAACCCAGTAGAATCCTGAATGCATTGTTGTACTGAATCCGTAGGGCGTTAAAGGTCTTGTGCGTATACCGTACCCACAGGCTGCACAAAAGGCTTAGGATTACAAAGGCTTTATATATTGAGTAGTTCAGTACTGATATAATAACTTCTTTGTCATCAATATTTGCTGACAAACTAGTTATGTAAGCTCACGCCTATTTCCCCCCAGGGTAAGCAGAGACTATGGAATTCCATTTGCTTTGATCCTGACATAAGTATTTCTCTTGCTTCCTCCTCATTCATCAATCGTTTCATACCCGCACGCCGGTTCAGAGTGGATCTTATTGAACGTTTTCTAATGACATCTTCAGTTTAATTTTTGGAAGTTATAACAATGATTATTTTACAAGAAATATGACGTCTAATGTAAAACATCAAACTCGGTGAGGCGTGGTTAGTTACTTAGTTCATCGTGTCATGAATAAATGCACTACTGACTACCCCATTTGGGAATAAAGTCGTGAGCTATATTTGTAACTATGTTTTACACAACAATATCGTGATATAAGTATATTTTCATTATAACAATAACAGGTTTTAAGAGTACTAAATTAATTTAAGAGTACCTAGAAAAAATAATGATAAAGCGGAATAGAGAACCAGACTGCATCCGTAACGATCTAGGAAGATAAAAACCATGTTGATCCATGTTGCTATACTTAAATGATATTTATTTACATAAAAATAATAGAGTTGACTTATTTTTAGGGTTCCGTAACAAAAGGTTAAATTCGGGCCCCTACTACTATAACTCCGCTGTCCGTCCATCCGTCCGTCTGTCACCAAGCCGTATCTCATGAACCGTGATAATCAGATAGTCGAAATTTTCACAAATGATGTATTTCTGTTGCCGCTATAACAACAAATACTAAAAATAAAATAAATATTTAAGGGGGACTCCCATACAACAAACGCATTTTTTTTGCCCTTTTTTGCTCGATATCAATACCTACTGCTGTTTACCTAGTCAATGGTACGGAACCCTACATGCGCGAGTCCAACTCGCACTTGGCCGGTTTTTAACATTGCCTGCATTATAGGTTAGTCACCCGCCTGTCACTACGAGCATGTACAGTTAACCATAATAATGGTAACTGCAAATTACCTTCCTGTGGCTTTGCCAAATGACATATCTCTAATAATAATACATGTCTATGTACGTCACGTACAGACATGTGTATCTACGTTTGTAGAGCAATCGACGTGGGTGTATGTTCGGTCACGAGCATTAATATGTATACACTTTGGTGCCATGTCACATTAACTTTTTTGACAAATTGAACTGTAAGTCTCACTAAATGTTAAATATGTTAGAGCGATAGAGTCCTAAAGTGGGTACATTATATTGCTCATGACTGTTTATGCATATTTTTATATAAGTTTGTATGTAGGATTTGTGCTAAAATACTTCAAATCAGTATATCTATATTGACTGGTGGCTTTGCCTACCCCGATTTACCTTATAAGCTCATTTTGTTCATTCATTTTGATTTATCAGATTTTGATATATTAAACACCATCCTGTGAACTATGTTATGGTTTTTTTATCGATAAATTATTACTTACAGTTTATTTAAAAAATATAATCGTCCCTGGAAATGTAAAATTACGTAAACGCCAAAATATCCTAAAATAGCAGTCCATGTTATACCTAATTATGTATTGCTAGAAAATGAAAATTAAAAAATAACGTATTATTCCGTTGATGTCATCTTAATTAGGTAAATGGATAAAAAGTTGTGATAAAAAGACGAAAAAGACTAAATGGATTTTTCTCAAAATGGCCTTTTGGCGCTTACGTAATTTTGCCTTTCCATTGACGATATATATTTATAGACAAAAGTTTTCAGTAGCTAAGAAGAATACTCGGTGTCTATCGTCAGATTTACATAGGTAATTATATACATAAAGCCTTACCAATAATATAAGTTGACAGCCAAGCAAAATTGAATCCAATTATCAAATGATTCGGTTGAACTTTCCTTGGCTGTCAAATACGTACTTATGTTCACCGCTTGTTTATTAATATCGAGGCGGCTAATATATAAATTGTAATAATTTATTTGCGAGAAACATTACCATGTCACTGCCAGTGATGACATAATTCAAATAATTGTAGTTACAACTCACGTTTCGTCAAATGTTTAGCATGCTGAACTTAAAATAGGTAAACATAGGTCACAATACTCTCAGAAATAGGATAAAAATTGAGATTTAACTTTGTTTTCAAGAAACGGGAATACTTTAAAATATCGAGCTCATTTTATCATAGACTTTGAAACGTTCACGTATACTGATTTTGTTATACATTAAATGCTAAAAACTACTTACAATTGAATCTATATTTGTTATTAATTATATAAAGTCAACAGAAATAGTTCATCTATGAAAGCAGAAATCAATTACATACTTATATAACATATTTTGTGGTACGAAATTACACGGTTGATGATAGCATAATGCTCGTTTGTATTGCATTTAATTCAAGTTTATTTTATTCAATCAATGTTATTCTCAAGTTAACTTAGTCGACTTTCATCATCAACTCTAGCGTAGCGACTTGGTTAGGGGAGCTTCAGCTGGATATAATGATCCACGCAGGATATTTTATTTTTGTCTGCCATACGCAATAATAATAACTCTGGCGTCATCCAGATTTGACAGGGTCCGTTTACAAGATTTGACAGGTCCGTTTAAAAAAAGCTACTACCTGTCTGACCTTCCGACCCGCAAAAGAAAAACCAGCCTGATACAGATTATGTTACACGAACGGAACGTATTTTTCTTTTTATTTTATATTCGGGATAATAACAAACAGGTTTTATTTAAGTAGGGAGTACTTAAAAAAAAAACTGTTTGTCACCGTAGTAGCCAAATGCATATAGGCGCATAATATACTTATAATAAAAAAGATATAATTATATCAGCTTACCGTGACTCCAAATTTGCATGCAAATAACACTGATGATGATAAAACTTCTCATGTTGATGCGTGTGAGTGCACTGTCTACACTATACTGTATTATAATTAGTTTTTTAATTGTTATTATAAATTATTATCCGTGTCTTCTTAGCGCGCGTGCGTTGCGTTGAATGTTCGGACTATAGTGTTACCCGACCGGACGTGCTTTTAAATAAATAGCTATACTTTTCTTACTGCTTATCATATTAGTGTTTTTGCCGCCAACGCTGAATGGCATACTTTATTTTATTACCTGCTATAGTTTACATATTACCTTGTTAACTAGGTAGTTTTAGGTTTTACAATAGATACAAATTGTAGCTTTAAACTTTAAGTTTTAAATTAACGGAAAAATTACTTCGTATCTCGCTTACTCTTTGTTTTATAAATATGCCTTTTCAGCAAAGTGTTTTGTTTTTTTTTTGCTTCCTTATCGACTAGGTACTTAGACTTAATTTTAAATTTATGCATCCTCGAACATGTTAAAAAAATCTACGTTTTTCTTGGTAGGTACGTTAAAACCCAATTACTATAAATATTAATTACGTTGACAAGACTAGAACGATTGGATTATACTATACATACATACATACATAAACTCACGCCGGTAATCCCAAATGGGGTGGGCAGAGCCACAAGTAATCAAAGACAACTTGCAGCCACTGTTGATACGAAGTCCTAAGATGGATATGATGAACCTTATGGATTATACTATGTTATATTAAACCAACAAATCGGTTTTTACTAAAATTAACGAATATTAATTTGAGAAAAAATCCATTCAGGAATCTTAAGAGACCAAAAATTTGTCTAGTATTCGTTCATGTTTTTTTTTTTAATTTTAGGTACCTAGTCGTGTTCATAAACCGAAGCTAAGTAGGTACCTACTTACTTTACTTACTTACATAATTATCTCATTAGATAATTACTCAGATACGAAATC
Source organism: Pectinophora gossypiella (assembly GCF_024362695.1). NCBI lineage: Eukaryota > Metazoa > Arthropoda > Insecta > Lepidoptera > Gelechiidae > Pectinophora > Pectinophora gossypiella. The sequence goes on from NC_065405.1 coordinate 5,277,422, forward strand.
TAAGCGCATTTTGTTTTTTAAATCGGCTAACTTTTTCGCTACTTATTCCACGTTGTAAATAGATTTAAAATGACGATTTTTTAAAAGTTTTTTAACAGATTTCTTTTATATCCTTACATTGCTGGACAATGCTTACAACAATTACGTGCATATTTTATTCATATATTTATAAGAGAAAAGGAGGACTATATGTTTTTGATGCCTGTATGTATGTATGTACGTCTGTCTCCTAACTTCTAAACCACTTCTCAGAGTTTAACAAATGAGGTTTTAAATCTTATTTTTTTTTTCAACAAGGATGTTACTCATTACAACGTATAAGTAAAGTTTTTACACGCTATAATTACAGACTCCATATACTTGTATAAAATAAATGTAATATAAATAATTGCGCATTATATATACAAGTGCATGATCATCGGGGATCAAGGTAAAGAGCGATAGTGACCGATGATAGCCTATTATTATATTTACAAGCAAGTTGCATATTAATATTACTTCGCTATCCGTTGCAAAGTTTAAATAATATATATAATAAAAGAAAATACCAATGTGTTAAATGTGTATGTATACGTATACAGCCATAGATATACAATATTGCTCGCTCTTCCTTACTTCATAGCGGCTTACAGACATTTAAAGTTAAGATCCAGAGGGGTTGAGAAAAATATATTTTTGAGCTAGAGCTCTACTAATTGGAGCTGGCGGAGAATTACCATTCTGCACATATTACTTATTCTTTATTCTATGCCACAATGCGGCAGAACACAATTATTATTCGCAGTACATTTGGTATTCAAGTACTTAGATGAGTATGACGAACTATACATATAGCGACAGGTAACTAGACCATCGCCCGTAATACCTGTCGATAGTAGATTATGCTACATATAGCTGCTTTTAACTTTAATACGAATCGTCAGTATAAATTGAATTCTGTCCTGTATATTCTCTAGCCATAGAGGCAGCCAATCAGCTCGCGACACCAAACACTTCAGGACCCCGATACCGACCCCGCCGGCGTGGTCGACGATTTCCCTCATTCAGCGCTTATCGCTATCGACCCACTAGGGTCGATTAATTCTTTCAAATATTTTTCCTCTCAGACGACGCCCTGATCCGAGGTTCACGCCCAACTGGGCACCCTCAGGCCTGTTGTTTTAAACGTTGTACCGGGTGAGAGCCTTCAGCGCTCCCCATTTGTCCGGACAAGTAGTTAATGCCATCTGCGGCAAATCTACAATAAGTCACGTCAAAAAAAAAATGTCCAGGCTAATCTCGAGAACCACTAAACAAATTTACATGCAGTTGTTACCGTTATGATCTACATTCTCCAACATGACTATAGGGTATAAAAATACGTATATAACTACATAAGGCGTGAGTTTATGTAGTTATATACAAATTCTACGTACACGTCTTTATCTCGCTAGTATAAGCAGAAAGTATGGAGTATTGTCTATGGAGTTCTATCTGTTTCGATCCTGAGCTTCTTTGCTTGCCACATTTAAGAATTAATCGTTGTAAATAGATTCTAATAATAATCTTTACTTTTCATATTCTGTGTATCGATACTACAAACCCTCGCAATAACTTTTTTTACTTTTACCGTTTCCAAGATATGTTTTAGCTGAGGCTGAGTCAGTTTAATAAATTCCCGTGTAATGTGATAATCATTAAAGACTAAGTTATTTGGCCAGTTTTCCATACTTTCTAATACCTACTTTAGTAGACAAGTTAAATGGGCTATCCCCATAATTAGCCCTATGACTCTTAGCTAGTTAGAACTTTCACTGCTAATAAAGCTGTCATCGCCATCCGAGGCTAAACTGCAATAAGTCAAGAGAAAAATACCTAGATTAGTAACTTATATTTTATTAAGTATTTTTTGTTTTTTTTTTATGTTTTTTCTGCTTTGTCTGGGTATTTTTTTAACCCTATAGCCATGTTGGACAATGTAGATATACATTGTATCTAGGTATTTTGTTTTTTTTTTTATTTATAAGGCAATGCAGGACGGAAGGGTCAAGTCACAGGGACTGTAACCTGGAACCTGACAGAGGGCAGCAGTAACTGTCAGTACTATTCAGAGGCGGAGGAAAGGGGTTTGAAATAGACTACTCTGGGCGCCATTCCACTTGCGTCAGATAGAATACTGCGGGGCGGAAGGCAAGAGGGAAACCACTGCCCTATTTTTCCCTAAAAAAGTAGCATGGAGAGTTAGGAGAATGCTACACCGACAAGAGCGTGGCTCTTAAATTAGTGATGATGATTTTTATGCCGGATATGTACTTAGTAGACATTAAATAATATTCTCCATATTTATACATATATATTGGCTAGTATAAGAAATACAATGCTATAATTATACAAATATAACATAGCATCACTCCTGTGTACCTGAAAGGGTGGATATAGATTAACGGTATTTTATACAGTGTTAATGACATGATTCAGACCATGATTCTGAGTTGATAACAAGTGAAATTTTCCGAATCATGGTCGCAGTATTCTAACACCCATACCTATTGTATGGCTACCATACGAGTATGTACTTGTACGAGATGTAAGTGACATCGTAATGAATACTGAGGGGGATGATTGAGCTCATTATTCTGAGTTAAATATCAAGTGGAATTTCCCATCGCAAAATTATAGAATTGAAAATACTGTTAAAGAAACTAAAAAAAACATGAATTTTGCGACGGAAAATTCCACTTGATATCAACTCAGAATCATGGCCTGAAGCATCCCTCAAAGTTTTCCTTACGATGTCACTAACATCCTGTATATAACCTATGACAGCGTATCCACTCACTGTTTTTACTCTACAACAATATCCTTATACAATTAACATTCTCATTATGAGTCAGAAAAATAAAAGAGTAGTTAATGAGCACGTGATTATTGCAGTCGTGCCTCACGAAGACCACAAATTATTATGGTCAAATACCTAAACATTTTTTCTTTCCCTTATTCTAAAGACTTAAGCTGGTATCTCACTTGAATAAGATCATAGGATCTTAATAAGGAACATTCCAGACTACGTTCTCAAAAAAAAAAAAAAGAAATATGGCGCTGTACAGATTTCCCTTCGTTTAATCTTCTAATTTCATGAATAACATAAGCAAATTTTATCTTTGTTTTTGGGTGTAAATGATGACCCTTGTTATTACACAAGACGCAAGACATCTTCCAACCATTATTATTCTGATCAAAATAAAGTAAAGCAATATAGGTAGGTAGGTAATATACGCATCTGATCCAAATATTAAACAAGAATTATTTTATAAACATCCCTCATCATCATCAGCCCATAACGTCGCCAATGCTGGGGCACGGGCCTTCCCTATGGATGGATAGGGAGATCGGGCCTTAAACCACCACGCGGGCCCAGTGCGGATTGATGGTTACGAGTATTAACGACTGCTAATGCATCCGGGACCAACGGCTTAACGTGCCTTCCGAAGCACGGAGGAATTCGAGATGAAAACTTTTGTTTTTTGTGGTCACCCATCCTATGACCGGCCTTTGCGAAAGTTGCTTAACTTCAACAATCGCAGACCGAGCGCGTTTACCGCTGCGCCACCGAGGTCCTCACAGATTACATTATTTAAGAATAAATACTTGCCCAGAGCAATGAGAAAATAGGTAATTATTACGTTAAATCTGGACAGCGCCATCTATATATTTTTTGGGGAACGTAGCCCGGAAAGTCTCTCATTGTCGTGAACTAAGGTTCATCCGAAATTAAAACAAAAAATCTTCTCTTCTTTGCGTCACTTTGATTGAGTTAAACTTGTGTAAGTTTAGTAACCCTGACACCAGGGTTTATGAGGTTGGTACTCCACCTCACAACCCACACGATAGAAGAAGAAGGGGATCAGCCTGTAATGTCCTAACCAAACTAGGCATCTCAAAGTGATTTTACTATCACTTACCAGCATTAATTAGCACTGTGTTGTGTCTGAGGAGAAGAAACGGTGGCGCAAAACACTCCTACTACGAAGTCAATGTTATTCGAAGACACAGTGAAGTATCGTCAAGTCTAGGCAAGAATAGGCTAGTTTCCAACTAGTCAAGTCTGTTAGTTTTTACTAAACGTCAAAACACGAAATTACTATGGAATTTGTATGAAAAAGCAACCTGAGACGTCATAGAAAAACGTGACAAAATGTCGCAATTATTTTTCTTTTCCAAAATTAATAAAAAAATAATTTGAAAAAAAAGAAAACGTTTTTCTTACTAGATCTGTCTTTATTTAGTAATCAGAATTTCATAATTTATCTAGCCAATAAAAGGCAGGCTAGATAAAAAGAAAAGAAATAACTTACCCGACGGAAAGTCGCCTTAAGTCGTCCTTCAAAGAGGTTTTATAACGTAACGTCTGCATCCTAGTGACCTTATGACCTACTATCAATTTAGTTGTGCGGAGAGTGAAATGTTTTTGTGATGTTTTTAAGAAGACGAAGTTTATAAATAATACCACACTCAGCGATATATTTTATAACATTATGAAATGTTATAAATTCTATATTCTCCACTCGATTCTACATTCCAAATTGATGGAGTCAGAGGTAAGTACAATCAAAGAGCAAAATTGCAGTCACTGAGCCCAGCGAATTATTTGTAAACATTGGTGAAATTATGAACCATTAATTGTCATAATTATGAAATTTATATTTTTGTAGGTGTGTTTGGTCTATTACAGAAACGACATGTAACCAGGAGGTCTTAAGTGCAACCAGCTAATTTATTACTTTGCAAGAAACTGATTGGACTTTTGCATCTTATCGTACATTCATCGCAAGATGAATTAATTACCTAATATAAGTGGTGAGCCCTAACGCCGTCTATAATGGGCAAGCCAACTACTTACTTGGTGCATTCTAAAACCGAACCTTCGCTTTTTTTACAATCGAAAAGTTTGAATAGTCTTTGATATTATAATTTGGTGAACTTTCGTCTCGCCTGTTGTAAAATTATTAGCTGCAGTACTTTAAAAAATTTTGCTATTAAAAAAGTTAAGGCTTTGAGAAGAGTAATATCGTGGAATTCGTAGAGTAAGATAAACTTGACACTAACTACTCACGCAAATACCGAGTGCGATAAATTTAGGAAAATTTTATCGATAACGTCATAAATGGCAGGAGGTGCAAATTTGTAAGTTAAATAATATTCAGTAGTTTCCCTTGTAATGTGACAAACGGCCCGGATCTTATAATGTGAGAATGAATGCATGTAAATATTATTATGTTAAAACTGGCCACGTCGACTAATTGAAGAAGGGGCCTTAAATAAGTTGCAAATGATTACGAAAACCGACATTGAAAAGGAATAATAACTATATTATGGGATAGACACGTCACCTATTGTCATTTTATATCAATCCCACGTCACCTATTGTCACCTTATATCAATCCCACGTCACTTAATCAGTTTGCTTGCCTGTGGAGAAACCATATCAGAAATTTGACTTTCTAAGTACATCAGGCGTTAGAAAAAGTTCTCAAACGGTTATAAGTCCAACCTCCAATTCACCGTCAATCCAATAAATATTATTCGATTACATTGTCGTTTTTCGTCATCGTTTGCAACTTGCCTAAAGCCTCTTGGTGTTATTTTGATCGGACTTCTGATAATTTGTTACAATAACCATTTTCATTATCGATCATCAGACGTAGATTTTGAATAGAACACTACCTCAGCTTAGTCGAAAGCTTTTCAATGCTCTGTTGTAATCCCGGTGGAGACATAAAACCACATAAAATTACCTCTACTTTGTATTACGGGGTCTCTTCTTCTATCGTGTGGGTTGTGAGGTGGGGTACCAACCTCATCAACCCTGGTGTCAGGGTTACTATTGCACCGCCAAAGGCCCGGTATTACGGGTGAGCACCCCGTTTTCCGAAAGTAAGATGATCCGTGCTTCGGAACGTATGTTAAGCCCTTGGTACCGGTTACTATTTTTTTTTAATTTATGTCAAGGGTTTTAAGCGGCTCAATAGTAACCCTGACACCAGAGTATTTGAGGATAGCTCCACCTCACAACGCACACTATAGAAGTACAGACGATATAGATATTTTTTCATAGGATCATAGGAAAAGGTAAATATAATAAAAACATTAAAAAAACGATGAAGCAATTTATTTACTTTATTACTATACCGCATACTAACTACTTTAACATTTTATTCAAAATAATCACAGGATGTTTATACTTACAAATCTACTAAAAATCAGGATATAATTTTGGAAAAATTGTATTTAATAAAGCAGAATTTGTTTTAGTACCTACGTACCTATACATACTTTGTTGTAGATAGTTGAAGAACATAATAATTATTACTAGCTATAGGTAATTATTATTACATTGTAATAGAGGTGCACTAAGAAAGGAATTCCTGGAATTCCCACGGGAACGGGAATTAGCGGGAAAATCCTTTTGTATGAAAAATCTAAACCGCTTAAGTTAGACGCTTGAAATTTGGCATGCAGGTACCTTAGTTAACTTAAAGTTTAGTTGCAACAGGATATTGCAAAATTCCCACGGAAACGGGAGTTAGCAGGAAAAAACATTTGTATGAAAAAATCGAAACCGCGTAAGATATATGTTTTCAATCTAGCATGCATGCATACCTTAGTAAATATAAAGTTTAGTTATGGCTGTATTTTGAAAAATGGGAGTTAGCGGGAAAAAAAAAATATGAAAAATCTAAACTGCATAAGTTAGATGCTTGAAATTTGATATGCACTCCCACACACACAAAGATCTCTCTTTTATAACACGCCACGCGGACGAAGTCGCGGGCAAAAGCTAGTAGATTATAAATGTATGGCACTATTTGATACAACACAATGTTCCAAACCGCATTATTACCTAATAGAAATCGCGTTACTTTCCTGGTTACTTTCTTATTTTGCGAATTTTGTAATGATTTCATGTGAGTAAAAGAATTTAAATAAAATTAATTAAAATTTGATTATTGCAGGTATGGTCAATTGGAGTGTCAAAAACATGAAAATGTTCAGTATTTCACAAACTCCGAACATGTGTAGGTACTGTTAAATACGAGTAGAACACAATCCATCGGCCTAATATCGACTGATACGTCACTATGCTAATGAACGTAGCAACTACAACACTGGCTTCTGTACTTTGACAGATCAAACTCGCTGCGCGCATACAACAATAAAAAAAATGGAATAATACTACATAATATAGAACGGCAACTCTCCGCTCCCCACCAGCGACTGAGCTAGGTTTACCTCACCCCCCCTCGAACATAGTTTAGATTTCAATCGTATGATGTTAGACTCACACACACAGATGCGCGTGTACGTGAACTAGATGTTCCGTTTAATAGTAACCTACCTATATAAAAACTAGACTTTTTGATTTTCCAATCCACCTTAAATGCAATAAAAAGAAATATACTTTCATATCACATAATTATTTTTCTGGTTAGTTTAGGCCAAAATGACGCTTTCTCTTTCACTGAACAATAACAAAGATTCTAGAAAATCAAGATTAATAAAAAGTAACAAAAGAGCATCGCGTCTAATTCCAGTTCTTTCAGGTTGGTGTCACGGTAGCTTCTTGTCTGGGACTTTTTTACGAGAATCCCTTAAGTGGCGGTAGAGGTGGTTTGTACTGCGTGATGACGCCATCCTGGTTGATGACACCGTAGCTGTCACCCTGTTTGGACACCCTGCCGTTGTCGTTGACTGCAGTCTGGTACGCATACTCGCTCTGTGAGAAGAAACGGCCGCCGCTGGGCGCTGACTGCAACGATTGGGATGACATCGACTGTGGGAATATCGAGAGGATAAGTTCTTTGAATTCTATAAAATCAGAACCAGTGATGTGCCAAGAACAAAGCCAATTTGGAAACATTCCCGGTAAGGACACATCACTGATCAGAACTTTTAAATCAGGAATCTCAAAAAGAATGACTTTTAAAAATGGAAAGTAGGTAAATTACGTTCTGTATACTTTGTGCCTTGTTTTGAAGGTATTTGTCATTTATGAATAAAATAAATTTATTGCCAGTGACAGTTTACATTTTTCTATAACAACAAGGTAATTATGAATATTATGAATACGGGCAAAAGGAAATGGCTCAGCTTATGCTGTAATGGACCCATGCTATGGCACCAGCCAGCGCTGGTTTTCAGTCAGTTCCTCTGGGATATTGTGTGGAAGTAACTTGTGTTGTACGTTTAACTATAGACACTATAGTTAAATTAAATTGAAAAAAAAAAAAGATTGTGTACTTACTGGGAAGTTGCTCTTTAGTCTGTAAATAAAACGAAAAATAAATTAATATACCTACTATCATAATATAATATCCATGCTCTCATCTGCCAGTATAGGTAGCGTAGTAATTTCAACTGTAGTTTGTTGACTGTTTATGTATCTTATTATGACAAAGCTGATGAAAATAACAAAATTCGTGAAAAATTACAATGATACAGCAATCACTATGAGAATTGTTGTTAAAAAGATGATGTGACAGATCCGCCTCGGCTCACCTATTTATAGATTGTAATACAGATCGTTGTGGCGTAAAAAATCTTTTTACTACCAACGATGTTATTGTGAGGTTTGTCTTACTGACAGCGATAAAGCGACTGATGATGGTTTATTGAGGGCCGTAACTCACTGGGACATTATGGTGGCGTAACCAAAGTCGCGGCACCGATGAAATAAATGCAGTTGACACCTGCAGGCTCTGCACGGCAACCACACCGCGCATGGCCCGAATGACGCAGCGATTGATATCTACATGGATATACATATATGTGCCGTTCCCGGAAATGTTTCCGTTGTAAAAACTATTTAATAGTAAGGAGCCTGGCTGCTTTTCTTTTTCAAATAGTTCTTTCTTGTACTCTGATCTTATCTGCCTAAAAGTTAGCTAACAAAGCTCTTTATACATAAGTATTGCGCCTTTTTACTGCTGGGAACATTGCCAAAGAGGGGACATTCCCAGGAACGGCACATCACTGGTCAAAGCCCTCGATATTACTCGTGCCGCGCGCGGCAAGGATGCCGTGCCGCGAGGTCTGGCGTCTCCTTGGTTGCGCAACAGCAACAAGGGTAGAGTAAGATAGTGTTTTACACTGCATACATTTTGTCGGTGGCGTAATCATGGTTGCGTCGCTATGGTGTCCTAGTGAGATGGGGTCCTTAAATGTCATAAACCCACTTTTGAAACGAAGCCCTAAGATGGATACGATCGAACTGCTATCCAGCTAGTGTTTAGTTTATGTCTAGTCCTAGGGTTATGCAGCAGTTTCAACAAGAACTATTAAATTTATGTCAAGATAAGCTGGTGACTCTTAGCACTACGGTCACAAATCGCTATTCGCTTACACTAAGGACAACTGAACAAGAACGGTGACAATTGATTTTGTCGCGGAAACACGCATCGTCTTCATTTCACGGGGCACGCGGCACGCAGTTGTGACTGAGCTAAACGTGAACCAAACGTGACGAAGACTTGGTATGGCTTTTGGATACCCTTCTCTACTAGATTGCGAGTAAGTGAAAAGAAAACGGGAATTCATTTATATCGTGGCTATAACAAGGATTATGATATCTCCAATGATCGATCTATTCAGGGTGTTAGTAACACCGTAACGAATACTGAGGAGGACGATTCAGGTCATGACTGTGAGTTAAAATTCGTCGCAAAATTCATGTTTTTTGTGTTTTTTAAATTATTTTCAATTGTATAGTTTTGCGATTGAACATTCCACTTGATATTAACTCAGAATAATGATCTGAATCATCCCCCTTAGTATTCGTTACGATGTCACTTTATACCCCGGACAAGTACGTATGAATACCAAGAGGGATGATTCAGACCGTGTTTCTGTATTGATATCAAGTGGAATTTCATGTCGAAAAGCTCATGAAAATTTTAGTGTACTTATTTTTTTTTATAATTTTCAATTCCATACTTTTGCGTCAACCCTCAAAGTTTTCGTTACGATGTCACTCTGTATAACTGATAGCTGGTAAGAAGCACACGGTACAACATATCGATCTGTACGGCAAAAAAAAATTTTTTTTTTTCTGTTTGGCTAACATGCGCAACGTGATAAAATTTTGTCACGGTCATTTTATCGATTCTATGTCGTTTTGTTGATTGGTGCTAATATGTGAACCCAAATAAGTCATGTCGTTCTGAACAAACTACGAACAAAAACACGTGCCACGCGTGTTAGGGAAAAAAACAAACTTATCGATTTCGACGACATACATACATAAACTCACGCCCGTAATCCCTAATGGGGTGGGCAGAGCCACAAGTTATCAAAGACAACTTGCAGCCACTGTTGATACGATGTCGTAAGCTGGATATGATAAACCTTATGGTGATAAGGGATCAGCCTATCGCCCATAATATTAGTCCATCATGTTAGAGGACACAATCCCTCTGTCGGTTTTTACGACATGCCCGGGAAGACAAGCAGCTGAACGTGTTCTATGTTTTTCATTTGCTCCCAGAACATCACAGAAGCACGATTTCGACGAAATTTATTGAATCTATTTACCACGATGCGCATCTTAGCCCTGAAGGACTTTAATACCAGGTATGCCTGCAGGTTGTCTGTTGGTAACCTAGTTGTGTCCTTGCTCGTACCAATAGGGATTGAAATGGGAGTAACTACGTCTGCAAATAAACGAAAAAAATTAAAAAAAAACTTACAGTTCCTGTATTTTATCCCATTGACCTGCCGCTGCCGCTTTGCTCAACTCTGCTGTGTCTACTGGTGCCGGTTTAGCTAGGCCTGGAATAAGAAATGGAGTTGTTTTAATACAAAATTTAAAAGCTAAGGAGCTGACATTCAACCTTCTAGTTAATAGAGAATCGCGAGAACATCAGAATACTGAAGAAATAATCGAATATCTAGTTTATCATTTAATTCATCTTTCAGTTTCATACTTATGTGCATATTGTGTTTCAATACCTGATTTTTAACGTTCTTTGATTCTCAAAGTAGGTACCTATTTGATAGCTTATTGATAGTGATCATGTATGTTTAGTAGTAATGATATAACAGCCTCCGTGGTCCGGTAGTTGAGCGTTGGGCTCACGATCCGGAGGCCCCGGGTTCAAATCCCGGTGGGGACAAATCACAAAAATCACTTTGTGTTCCCTAGTTTGGTTAGGACATTACAGGTTGATCACCTGATTGCCCGACAGTAAGATGATCCGTGCTTCGGAAGGCACGTTAAGCCGTTGGTCCAGGTTACTACTTACTGACTAGTTACATGAGTCATGTCAGGGGCCTTTGGCGGCTTAATTATAACCCTGACACCAGGGTTGATAAGGTTGGTATTCCACCTCACAACCCACACGATAAGAAGAAGAAGTAATGCTATCAAATCAAATATACCATATTGCATACAAACAGAACATACAAAAATGTAAAGGTACTTAATGTTATAACTACAGTGGTGCAAAATGGGATGATGTGGACTGAATGATGAAGATGATAATTGCGACCTTCTTGCTCTGAAGCAATTTCTTCTTGGCGACTAATACAAGGAATTAGCCATTAAAAATAACCGCAATATCTGGTCTGGGCTGGTCACTGGTCCGCGGAAGACTTTTTTTTAATTGTAGCTTATTGAATCTGAACAGTTTCATGAGCCTGAGTGAGTTTGCGAACGAGTAATTAAGTGGTAAGGTACCTAATGTTAGTATGTTAGTGGGCTCTGTTTTCCGCATTTAGACTCTAAGATGGCCCATTATGCGTTCTAATTTTGTTACTTATTTATTTATAAAAAGGTATGGTGTAGGTAGGTAGGTAAAGGTATTTATTAAAAAGTAGCATGGAAAATGCTGCACCGACAAGAGCGTGCCTCTTAAATTGACGATGAAGATAAAAAAGGTACACCAACAGCTTAAATAATAAAACATTAAATAAAGTAAAAGTTACATCAGGAATAAGACTGTTACATAAGCCAATTATAAGCACACAAAATAAAAAGTAAAAAAAGTAAGTAAAGTAGTTTAGTTCTAAAATTTACGTTGATTGTTTAAGGTAACAATAGGCTAGTTTCCAACTAGTCAAATGAGTTACTTTTTACTAAACGTCAAAACACGAAATTACTATGGAATTTGTTTGAAAAAGCACGCTGTGACGTCATAGAGAAACGTGATAAAATGTCGGACTAATTATTACGTTTTCCTTATTTAAAATTCATAAATAAGTTAAATAGAAAAAAGAAATTGTTTTTCGTTAGTTTTAGATGTGTCTTTATTTAGTAATCAGAATTTCATAATTTATCTCGAACCTAGTACACGACCCAATTGTAATTGTAACTTCAACTTTATGGTTGTATGGCAACCGGTCGTCATAGAGTAGAGGTAACAATTGTAATTCAGATTCCATACAATGAGACATCACGGCGACTTATACTGACAATACTGACAATCACACTAAACACTTAGCAATGTAAACTGAACTGTCACCATTTCTGTTATTGTTCCGTTTTGTTTTTCTGAAGGCAGATAGATCCGCTTCGAAACAGTGACTTGTTATTGTATTTTTTTTCTACACTAAATAGGTAACTAAACAGCAGAAGTTATTTTTTTCTTAGTATCCGTATACTACAGAGTACTTTATTATTTCTCATAAGGACAGATTCTCAAAAGGACAGATTCTAACAGAATGCTCGGTGAAGTTCATCTTGTGATGGATGTACCTCTGACTACTTTAATGGGGATATAGTCGTGATCTTGTGTATGTGTTTTATACATACAGGGTGTTAGTGACATCGAAACGAAAACTTTGAGGGATGATTCAGACCATGATTCTGAGTTGATATCAAGTGGAATTTTCCGTCGCAAAAGTATGGATAGGAAAATAATAAAAAAAAAACACAAAAAATTCATGAATTTTTGACAGGAAATTCCACTTGATATCAACTCAGAATCATGGTCTGAATCATCCCCCTCAATATTCGTTACGGTGTCACTAACAGCCATACCTACTTGTATGGCTACCTACCGTATGTACATGTACGGGGTGTAAGTGACATCGTAACGAATACTGAGAGGGATGATTCAGCTGATTATTCTGAGTTAATATCAAGTGGAATTTTCCATCACAAAAGTATAGAAATGAAAATAATTTTAAAAAACTAAAAAAAATACATGATTTTTGCGACGGAAAAATCCACTTGATATCGACTCAGAATCATGGTCTGAATCATCCCTCAAAGTTTTCGTTACGATGTCACTAACACCCTGTATATGTGGGATAATGAAATAACTCGGATATTTTTTAAATGTCTTTACTCCTTTTTTATACACACACACCTTATATTGTAACCAAAATCATCTCACCCGACCGACATCGCACCATCGACTCCCCTTTCTTACTTTTTAAAACTGCCTTACATCCTATTCATTAACCATCCTCCTTTCATACCATAAACAATCAAATTCCCATTCATTATCCTTACATAGCATTCTCACGTTCCTACATATATTGTATTATATCCTTTATTTTCATAAGGACAGATGATCAAAACTTTGCATTTAGTCACCTACTCATACCCAATAGTAAAACAATAAAAATAAAACTTGTCAGTATTTAAACGTTGAAAACAATATTAAAAGCGTTTAAGTATCACAAATATTTGATCTAAACAGGTAAAAAATGCAATATATATTTAAATTATGCCGAAATGATGCAAAAGCCATTATTATTGATATTGAATTCAACCTAAACGTGGAATTTTATTCGTATTAATTCAAAATAAAAATAATTACTGTCAACTGCGGGAATAAAACGGTCTACTCGTGCTGGGGCCTAGGTAAACAAATATAAAATATATATTGGGCCTTGTGTATCCAAAAATGATAATATGTTACCAGCAGTCATTGAAAATATTTGCACAAATATTTAAGATATCGTTATAATACTTATATAGGTACTTATTTAGAGCTTTTATTTTTTATTTATTATGATTTTGTTAGGTTTGTAGCACGCGTAGCAGCTACTTAGGTAGCATTTGTGGTAAGCTTGCCAAACAATATTTCTTTCGAGATTAAGCTTGTATAGTCGAAGTGCTTTGGCAGAATTCTAGTCCAGTTTATTTATTTCTAACAGTAAAGCAGGCAGAAGATATTAATATTTAAATATAGATATTAATCATCATCATCATCAACCCATAAACGTCCCCACTGCTGGGGCACGGGCCTTCCCTATGGATGGATAGGGAGATCGGGCCTTAAACCACCACGCGGGCCCAGTGCGGATTGGTGGTTATTAACGACTGCTAATGCAGCCGGGACCAACGGCTTAACGTGCCATCCGAAGCACGGAGGAGCTCGAGATGAAAACTTTTTTTTGTGGTCACCCATCCTATGACCGGCCTTTGCGAAAGTTGCTTAACTTCAACAATCGCAGACCGAGCGCGTTTACCGCTGCGCCACCGAGCTCCTCAGATATTAATATAAATATTATATTAATATTTAAGACATTAATACAGTGTTAATAGGGTGTTAGTGACATCGTAACGAATACTGAGAGGGATGATTCAGCTCATGATTCTGAGTTAATATCAAGTGAATTTTTTCTTGCAAAATTCATGTTTTTGTTTGTATTTTTTTTAATTATTTTCAATTCTTTACCTTTGCGATGGCAAACTCCACTTGATAGTGACACCGTAACAATTTCCTGTTGGAAAAGTCATGAAAATATTTTGTTTTTTTTTTTAATTATTTACAGTTCCATACTTTAGCGATGGAAAATTCCACTTGATATTAACTAAGAATCATGGTTTGAATCATCCCTCAAAGATTTCGTGGCGATGCCACTAACAGCCTGTATTCATATTGGTGGTTCTTGTAGGTATCTTATTTTATTCTTGCCTCCCTTCTGAATATTTTGTCTGGTCAGAAATTTTTGTCCTTAGTGGTAGAAACTAATTTTGGATATATTTGACTACTTACCTACCTATTGGTAATGTCTCATTGATTTTCTACTCAAATTAAACCATAAAACTTTATTCTTGAAAATACGTTTTATTAATTAAGTAAGAGTTTTTTTATAATAAATATAATGCATGTAATGGTTTTCCTACTGAATAACCGTGACGAATGCAGCAACAAGTAATTAATTGAATTTAAATAAACATCAGTGTCGATTGGCACTCAAGGATTAACGTTTTCCGGTGTTGTTATAGTAAGTACTTACTTACTTTTTTATTTTCTATTTATCTGTAGAATTAGGTAAGTACTACGCGACGTGTAACTTTAATCAATGATATTTAAAATTAAAATAATACATTATATTCCATAACTACACACACACAGATATATACAGATTATATATAAGTATAGTTATGTTCCGTACCCCTTCGCTTGATTGAGGGGAGGCCTATCCCTAGCAGTGGGACGTATATAGGCTGTGATTTGTTAAGAAAAGTAAGTAAGAACCTTAGAAAAATAAGGTTTAGTTTTCTTTATAATGAGAGATCGTAAGAAACGCTATGAGTTTGCTGAAACCGTGCAAAGAAGTCAATTACAGTGAAAGCGAACAATGTTCACTCTCCAGTGAAGCAAACAATCAATATTTTCATTTACGCATGAAGTGCGATTTCAATAGGCAGCCTTTTTGAGAAATCACATTCTGATGTGATTTTCTTCAACAAAACCTTTTTTGAATTGTTAATTTTTTTTTTCACTTTAAATACCTGGATTGATATTGGCTTGCCTATTATGGACTTTTTGGCGGGATGGAAACGGGACGGTTGCTTTCTTCATTGAATAATCTAAATATTAATACGAAGTGGTGTTTTGTAAAAATTATCGCATTAAGTTAGTCGGAAAACATTCGCGATAGTGTTATTATATCGGAATTTTCAATAAATAAAGTGTACCTATCTATTTTCGCTTCGTGTCAACAACCCACTTCATAACTCGAAAGTTTATGCGAATTCGTTTGGGGTTAATAGGAGTCTGCTTCGATAGCGATGAACATCATTCATCATTCATCGTCATCACATTTCATCATTTCATTATTCATTATTAAGAAAAAATATACATAAGACATGGCTGTATGTGCATAGTTCCCTTTGCCTTGCCCTTTGGGGAAAACCAAAGCAAAAAATGTCTATTGCATTTTTTAGGTTATTTTGTAGAAAATCACATTAGAATGTATTTTTTAAAGGAGCTTACGCCGTTTTCATTATAAGTAGTAACTTCTTGTATACTTAAAATATATGCGTACCTAAGTATAATTGTGTAAAATGTTAGAATTTACATCATTTTAGTGCATTGTAGAGAATAGTAGCGATGAAATCATACAGTCGTTATACAATAATTAGGTACTCACTCATGTAGTCTTTGATAACAACGTGAGAAATATTACAGTGACTTCAAGGCAACAGGAACCATGGCATTTGACGTGTATTAATTTTTTTTTTTTTTTGTTTTGGTTTTCCCCGAAGGGTAAGGCAAAGGGAACTATGCCCATACAGCCATGTCTGACGTATTTTTTTCTTGATGATTAATGAAATGATGAAAGGTGATGATGATGAAACCTAAGCCCCCACCCACGGAGTAGACTCCTACTCCGAACCCCAAACGAATTAACTCAAAAGTCCGCATAAACTTTTGAGTTATGAAGCGGCTTCCTGACACGAAGCGAAAATAGGCAGATACACTTTGTTTATTGAATACTCCAATATAATAACACTCGCGAATGTCTTCCGACCAACTTAATGCGATCATTAACCACAAAACACCACTTCGTATTAATTATTTAGATTATTCAATGAAGAAAGCAACTGTCCCGTTCCCGTCTCCCGCCAAAAAAAAACTTGACGTGTATTAAAGTAAATATCCGGAGGTGACATCTTTGCATAAGTGGACTAACAGACAATGCGTCCTTGACTTTTATATTATCCTTATTTTCTGTATAATTATTATGAGTTTTGGATCAAAGTCGAGTTTGACAGGTCCAGATATTAAATATTAATTAGGTGATGTTACTGATTTGAATAACAAGTGGCGATTTAAGTAAGACAAGCTGTCGTTATGCTAACGTCATATAGAAATACTTTAATGCTATGACTGTAGCAAATATGTTATGCGTTTTATGTACTTAAAGGTTTTAAAAGGAGATTATGGACGTACTTCAAATCAAATCAAATAATTATAGAAATTCTAATGAAGTACTTCATGTCGTGCCTAGATGGAGAATATGATAGTCATCGTGCTGGGTTTGACTTGGGATATGGGCACAGATTAGATAATAGTTACTTTACTATGTTGGGCACGAGTTATAATACCTACTTACTTATATCAAGGAATATCGGTATAGATAAAACTAAAACAAAGCGATGTCAAATTCTACACAAATATTTTGTTTGTAAATAATACTCTAGGTAATTAAGTAAGGTATACCTTTCTTGTCTTTTCGTGAAATAAAACTGAATAAAACATTTTATTTCAAATTTCAGCGCTCAATCATTCAGGATGCTATCAAATCGACAAAGGTGTAAGTACCGTAATAACTCCAATAAACATTTTATACTTAAAAAAGACCCATACATAATAAACTCAATCAGGTAATACCTAAAAGGGTGGGCAGAGCTACAAGTGTATTTATATTTTATTTTATTTTTATTTTTTAAAAGAACGTCTAGGGCCCTGTGCCGAGGTTTTTCTTGCAGCTTCTTTTCCCCGGCTATACAGGTTGTGAGAAGCTGCAGTAGTTTTAGGCGGATAAGACTACGTTATGTAAAAATTGACGATTAAAGATATTTTTGAATTTGAATTTGAGTAATCAAACACAACTTGCAGCTACTGTTGATACGAAGTCCTTAGATGGATATAATGACCCTTGACAAGGGATCAGCCTATCGCCCATAACAATCCATCATGTTTGAAAGGACACAATCCCTCCTTTACATCAGTCAATAACCCGACACATTCATTTACTCATTCTTCCTAAAATTAAGAGCTGTGAATCATCCGTCCCTTTCCTTTTCGACGGATATGAAAATGACGGATATAACTTAAAATAAAATTAGGCGGTGTTTGCAGGAATCGGGGCCATTACCTATCTTAAAAGATATTTTAAAAGATAAATTTTAATAAATAGAAAATAGATGCATTAGAAAAAAAATATTCAGTTATAGTTCATGCAACTGAAGAACATGCTGATATATGGCATCCCTTTCCAAAATTGCTCACCTATTATTTTTTTAAAATAACAAAAATAATCTTACCAGAGCAGGCAAGCGTGACCACCAACACTAGTGCAAAAAACTTGTTCATTTTGTAAACAAAATGTCCACGTTAATGGTGACACGCTCGAAGTCCTTCGGCTATCGTGTCACAGTGACTTGTGACGCGGACACATTCGCTTATATTGTTCGAGGCAGTACCCGACTGTATTCTACTCATTATACTGTTGTAAGTACCACAATAAATGGTTGTACCTGTACCTGTACCAT
This sequence comes from Pectinophora gossypiella, assembly GCF_024362695.1. Classification (NCBI taxonomy): domain Eukaryota; kingdom Metazoa; phylum Arthropoda; class Insecta; order Lepidoptera; family Gelechiidae; genus Pectinophora; species Pectinophora gossypiella. The sequence continues at coordinate 5,295,918 of NC_065405.1, forward strand.
TGTAATGCATTGACTTCGATAAGGGTTGTTACATGTTCCTATTATCGGTTGCTTTGCGTAATGTTCTTTCATTTGTTAATCATTATGAAATTATGTGCATGCACCTGTTATATTATATATATTTTTTTTACTTTTGATGGGTTTGCTCTTGGCCCCAGACTTTCCCGAAGGCATTGACGAAGCCTAAGATGGAGCTCGCTCGCCCAGAAGGTGCCTGTTCACTCTGGCCTTGAAAGCACTCGGGTTTTTGATTAAGTTTAACGAACAGTGGAAAGTGAATAAATGAACTAACACACACATACAAACTAACATAAACATAACAAAACATATAAACTAACGACCGTAATCCCTAATGGGGTTGACAGAACCACAAGTAATCAGAAGACAACATGCAGCCACTGTTGATACGAAGTCTATGATGGATATGATGAACCTTATGGTGACAAAGGTCGCATCTAACAATAAGAAACAATATAGTGAATAAATATACAACAAGGTAGACAGTAGAGGTACAGAACAAGGTAAAATGAAACGACAAGGATGTCAAAAATCTAAATAATTAGCTAATTTCCCAACCGGTAATCCTCGAATGAAAATGGAATTTGTATGAAAAAGCACATTGTGACGATAGAAAACCGTGATAAAATGTCGGACTTATTATTACGATTTTCTTGATTAAAATTCATAAATAAGTTAATTAAAAAAAATGACGAAATGAAGTTAAAAGATATTTTTTTCGTTAGTTTTAGAGCTCTCTTTATTTAGTAATCACGACCCAATCGACGCTTTTACTTCAATTCCACGGGAAAAAAATGTTTTTTAAGTAAATAATTATATTTTTACTAAATATTATTGTTATATTTTTATTATTATTATGTCTTTTTTTGTGGAGGAAGCAAACGAAGTGTGTCAGGATCGAAGCAAATGGAATTCTATAGTCTCTGCTTACCCAGGTGGGAAACAGGCGTGAGTTTATGTATGTGTGTGTAATTATATTTTTCAGCATCAGTACCTTACATTATATCTAATAAATAAAGAATATAATCTGTTGGGAAATATATATTATTAACATCAACTCTGTTTAATTTAGACGAAACATATTTTCGTAAAGGTAACAATAGGGATCCTGCGTCATCTCTTCATTACGATCACATTACCGGGGTTACACCTGTCTATCACTCACGTCAGAAGATAAGAGCTGTAAAAATCTATTTATAAAAATTTGCCATGCTCCACTCTGGATAAATTAGAATTAAGGAAAATACTAAGCTTTAAAAAAGTAACCGAACCCTGTGAAAAACGGGATAATGCTAGGGAGATGAAAAAGCTTATTAGAACTTATTTATTTTTTATAAATATTGGAACCATATCTTTTTAATACATTGGGCTCACCACCAATAGACCATTATAGACTACCTATCACGTTGGGTCAACAGAGAGCTCGGTGAGATGTGTCTACACTCAGCGGGATCCCCTGTCTGGGAGACATAAGCGTGATGCAGAGAATTAGATCTGAATTTGTTCTACTGAATTATCCTGAAAACAGAATTTGTTCCGTTAAAAAAACGGAAATACAAAGTTTTCTAACCGACCTCCAGCCAGCGGGATATTTCCCAAAGTTAAGTCTAATGAAGTATAAATTGGTATTAACTTTTAGATCTGTATTTATTCTGTTCAACAAAACAAAAAAAATACTTCTGACGTCCTTACTTCAGCTACAATCAAGCTGCAATGAAACCTCCAGTCAGCGGGATATTTCCCAAAGTTAAGTCTGATGAAGTATAAATTGGTATTAACTTTTAGATCTGTATTTATTCGGTTCAACAAAACAAAAAAACTACTTCTGACGTCCTTACTTCAGCTACAATCAAGCTGCAATGAAACCTCCAGTCAGCGGACTTTTTCTCTCACAGCTTCAATTTGTACCTGATACATAGTTTTTTTTTTATATTCTACTCACATAATATCTTTCAAATTCTATACTTTTTAATTTAAGCACTAGATGTACGAATAGGTAATTTAAGTGAAATTATAGTCGTAAATAGGTTATTTTTTATTATTTTAGTGTAAAAGTTACAAAAGAATATCATTGAGAGAAAAAGTCCGCTGACTGGAGGTTTCATTGCAGCTTGATTGTAGCTGAAGTAAGGATGTCAGAAGTATTTTTTTTTGTTTTGTTGAACAGAATAAATACAGATCTAAAAGTTAATACCAATTTATACTTCATCAGACTTAACTTTGGGAAATATCCCGCTGGCTGGAGGTCGGTTAGAAAACTTTGTATTTCCGTTTTTTAACGGAACAAATTCTGTTTTCAGCATAATTCAGTAGAACAAATCCAGATCTAATTCTCTGCATCACTCTTATGTCTCCCAGACAGGGGATCCCGCTGAGTGTAGACACATCTCGGTGAGGCGTGGGACAAAGTTCATCTTGCTATGGATGTACCTCTGACTATCCTAATTGGGAACATAGTTGTGAGTTGTCTTTGGCCAGTCTCATCTGATCTGTTGGTAAGTGACGATGTGGTGTAATGTAAAACCCACTTACCCTTTTTTTTCAATTACTAATTTGTAGATGCTATGCTATGCCGGCTATTAGCCGTAAAAACACCTCCACCAATCCGCATTGGAGCAGCGTGGTGGAGTATGCTCCATACCCCCTCCGGTTGATTGAGGGGAGGCCTGTGCCCAGCAGTGGGACGTATATAGGCAGTTTATGTTATGTTATTATGTTAGATGCTATGTAGGTACACTGTAATTGTCAGATATATAAGACTTAATTTTAGTAATTGTCTCGGTTTTTAATGTTTTATATTTATGATGTAGTAGTTCTTAATAAATAAATAAATTGCAACTCGCACACATGAAACTGGCACGTGTACTAGTTGGCTGACAGTTACGGCGTTGTCAATTATTTCCCTCATTTGGCGCTTACCGCTATCGACCCGCTAGGGTCGATTAATTCAATCAATATGATCCCCTCAGACGACGCCCTGAGCCAAGGTTCGCGCCCAACTGGGCATCCTCAGGCCTGTTGTCTTAACTTTTGTACCGGGTGAGAACCCTCAGCGCTTCTCTTTTGTCCGGCCAGGTAGTAATGCCATCTGCGGCAAATCTACATAAAATCAAAGTTATTTGGTCGGGTCGATTCTGTCCACGTAGCAAGAATTATGCGGTTTTGACGTCACTTATTGATGAGGCGGTGCTTGTGTGTTAAGAATCGATGGCCAATCGCGACCGCGTTGTTGAGGTGATCGCTTTAACGTTCATTTTATTATTTTGACTTCAACTTTCAACTTCAACTTTATGGTTGTATGGCAACCGGTCTTATTTTGACTTATTGTAGATTTGCCGCAGATGACATTAACTACTTAGCCGGACAAAGGGGAGCGCTGAGGGGTCTCACCCGGTACAAAATTTAAGACAACAGGTCTGAGGGTGCCCAGTTGGACGCGAACCTCGGCTCAGGGCATCGTCTGAGAGGAAGAATATTTAAAAGAATTAATCGTAGTGGGTCGATAGCGATAAGCGCTGAATGGGGGAGGGGTGGTCGACAGACCACGGGTCGGTATCGGGGTTCTGAAGTGTTTGGTTTAACGTTCTGAGAATTCTGTAGATTTTCCCATTATTATCTTTTATTATTTGGCCTCTACCGTGCTGATCACTGGACTATTGTAACAACATGAGGAAATATACAATAATACTGTTAGTAGGGGATATATTATTAACAAATATTATTAGCAAAAATCATGTTTTGTTTGGTTAGAAATGCGGTCTACTCTTTGAATTGATAATACAAGAATTCAACTTTTATTTATATAAACGATGAAATTAATAAAACACATTTTTGTTGCTGTATTTACTACTACTGTATTTCTTATCAACGTTGATTGTGTGAGTAACAATGTGTATTCTAATTTAATATTTTTTAATCTCGATAACATTATTATTTGTATGCAATGTACTTTATACATTAGCAGGAAATTGGGAATTGCATAGAACGAAGTCACTTGAATCTAGATGCACTAAGGCTGCATTGAAAATGAATATAGACGCACACGCACATTTAGCATACTAAGGTAAGTTAGTGAGGTATGATTTCTTTTAGGTAACTTGTACCGTGTCCCTTCCTTCAGTTAAAAAGGTCTACCATGGGTCCACTGGGTCTATTTCTTCTATCATGTGGGTTATGAGCTGGATTACCATCCTCATCTTCCTTGGTGTCAGGGTTATTATTGAGCCGCCTAAAGCCTCTGACATGACTCATGTAACGACTACGAACTTACATCAATAAGTGGTAATCGAGACTATTCTGCTTTATTTAATCTACTATATTTACTGGGTACGGGTACACGCGCCCTTGGACTAGATGGAGTGACGTCTGTAATGTGGCTGGCAGCGACTGGAGGAGAAAATTGAAGGACCGAGTTCAGTGGCGTGTCATAGGAGAGGCCTTTTTCTAGCAATGAACGAGCGTAGGCTGTTGATGATGTCGATGAGTCCACTAGTAGCACGTCCAAACGCTTTAGTATCCAGGTGCTACATCTTTTTTCTAGTTAAAGTGATTTCATTATTACAATCCTCGGCTCGACTTCATGTTCTAAGGTGTCTCTTACAATTTGGTGACTTTGATTTTGCCATTGTCATCTTCTATTCTTTGGCCTCCGCTGTGCTCGTCAACTACTTTGCCGTTTACTTCCTGACGGGACTTGGAGTAGTTCTCAACAACTGATTTCCTGTCTACTACAGGTTTATCGTTTTCTTCCTGTGCTGAATCCTGGTAATAAAAAAATACGGATTATTTTAGATCGATTCAAAGTACAAGTAAATAAAATATCAATCGCTACGTGTATGACAAAGCTTTACTCGTGATTGAGTCGATTAGTTATTCATATTTGTAAGATTTTTTAGAAAAATCCACGAGAATTGTCGGAAAATTTATTGTGAACATTATAACGACATAAACGATAACCAGAAACGAGAATCAAGAAGATTCTTACCTCCTCAGATTGTACTCCCGGGTTAGACTGGTCATCATCGGTAGAATCGGGTCTGTGAAGAAATTAAAGCAGTAATTAATATAGATTTTCATCCTCTTTGGATCACATCAGAAAAGGTAATGTGGTGAGAGTCAAATTTTAATAATCATTTCTCTTCTCTTCTTCTAATCCTTTTATCCCCTGTTGGGATGTACTATAAAAGCTTTGACTTTATTTATGAATCTTTCTATCTACTTACATCTTTTTATTTTTTAGTTTAAAGCTATCTTATGTCAATAGTAACTTAAGATTTTACTCATAAATAACGTAAAATCCGAGGACCGACCTCAGTGGCGTGCCATAAGAGAGGCCTATTATTTGATATTTTTTTACTTTGAAAGCCTCTATAAAAACATGAAACGGGCTTCCAGTCTCTATATTGGCATAATATATTCTTTATTTATGAAGTCTTTTATTCTAATTTATCTTTAAATACTCACTGATCGTCTTCGTCATCAGAATCTGCATTCTCCTCAGGCTGGTTACTTTCATCAATGTCATGATCGGCGACATCCTGTACTGCATCCTCTGCTGCAACGTTTTTGTCTACAGGGGTCTTGACATCCGAACCTACGTTTTCATCAACAGGCACGGCTGCAGCTGTAAGAGTAAGAACATGTTGTTTATGTTTAATAGATTTAGAACCGAAAAACATTCCAGCATATTTTGTTTAAATATTTGTAAGTGTAGACTTTAAAAGTTTAAAAAGACATCCTCAAGCTTCATATTCTTGTACACTTAATTTAAGCACAAGCAAATCACAAAATTAGCATGTTGCTAATAAGATTTTTATTGTGTAGAAGTAAGTCGATCCGTGCTTTGGAAGGCACGTTAATCCGTTGTCCCCAGGTACTACTGCCGTAAGTACGTAGACGTTACATAAGTCAAATTTGGTGCTTTATTGGTTTAATAATAATCTTGACACCAAGGTTGCTGTGGTTGGTCATCCACCTCACATTCCGCACAATATAATTGAAGAAGAAAAAAATATATAATAGAAGAGTTGTTATTTTGCACTGCAGTATAATAATGAAATCTGCTAATCTTACATTCAGGTAGATTACAATAAATACAAATCAGGGTGTTGGGGACATCGTAACGAATACTGAGGGGGATGATTCAGACTCAGATTCTGATTTAATATCAAGTGGAATTTTCATTCACAAAATTCATATTTTTTTTAGTTTGTTTAAGTTATTTTCATTTCGATAATTTTGCGATAAAAATTCCACTTGATATTAACTCAGAATCATGAGCCGAATCATCCCCCTCAGTATTTGGTACGATGTCACTAACACCCTGTATGTAGATAAGATAAACTTACCGTATGAGGACTGGGCAAAGGCCACTAAAGTCATAGCAAAAATTATAGCAAACTTCATTATGAATTTCGGTTTGGTTGGTTCTTGAAATTATCCGACACTTAGTCCGAATCATGTAATACTGATAAACAAAGAAGTGTAGTTTCTTTTATATGAACAGTCGAGAACCTTGAGTCTTTGTGATCGAGTTGTTTGTTTAGCTACAATTTGTTTTTAAGTAAGTAATGTGGGGTAAAATGGATAATTTTACTTACTTCTCATCACGAACCTGTTAGGTTTTTCGCAATATGTAGTCAAAACTACGCACAGGACGAGGATTCAGGATCTTTTTTTAGTTGCTTGCTATATGTGGGACGTCCTATAATAATAAACTATTTTTATTCTTAAAAAGTAAATTTATTGGAAATGAAGAATAATTCTTCTTGAGGAGCTCGATGGCGCAGCGGTAAACGCGCTCGGTCTGCGATTGATGAAGTAAAGCAACTTTCGCAAAGGCCGGTCATAGGATGGGTGACCACAAAAAAAGTTTTCATCTCGAGCTCCTCCGTGCTTCGGAAGGCACGTTAAGCCGTTGGTCCCGGCTGCATTAGCAGTCGTTAATAACCATCAATCCGCACTGGGCCCGCGTGATGGTTTAAGGCCCGATCTCCCTACCCATCCATAGGGAAGGCCCGTGCCCCAGCAGTGGGGACGTTAATGGGCTGATGATGATGATGAAGAATAATTTCGCAGGGTACTGAAAACTCTATTTTTCTGGAACTTTATTTTTAAAAGACGTAAAAGCCATTTTTCCTAGTCAGGTAGAAGATTTTTAAATATTTAAGATTTGTTTAATATTCTACATGTTGTACCGACCTCAGATTAGGATAAGAGCGGGAAGATAAGAGCAGATTTTCTATACGCTGTATTTAAATCACGATGTGGAGTAATTCAAATACGCTCTCGTCATAAATCTACTTATTTATTTTTACATAATAATATATGATAGACATGGTTATTTGCACCACTCAAGACGTTTCTGATTTTAAATAACATGAAAAAATACACCTCAAAAGTAGATAAAATATCAAAATCGGACTTGTCCCTGTCGAATAAGACGTTAGTTAGGATGTTTGAACAGCTTTATTGATTCTGCTTGATGTTTCTGCTTTATAGATTCCACTATGAGAACTACATCATACATCAATTATTCAACAATAGCTGTTGGCAACGATGATTTTTTCTCTAGTTAGTAGCTTCGATGTATTTACCTCAGATACTTTCTTACATAAATTAAATTTAAGCGTACTTAAGAAGTTTTAACCTTCTTATGGTTGCTAAATCTCATTCCCTTTGCTTGTATCTACTTTCAAGAATACACTGTAATTGAGTGACTTTATCGACTATTTATTAATTTGCGTCGTAATTCTCTCCATAACCAACATTTTCTAGAAAAGTCGGGAAGCAAGTCAAACCCCGTTTTCTTTTGTTTCATTCATCGCGTAATTCTTACTTCCTTTCCCGCCTTTTCTGTTAATTTACTTTTTTAATTACTTAATTAGTTGTTTAACATTAACAATAACAGACGATAAAAGTGCAGGTAAAATAACAGTCCATATAAATTCCATCGTTTCGCAACTATTAACTAAAGTTAAAACCTAGTTAATATACATGTTAGATATTGAGACAATATCTACGTGTAGATAATGAAACTTCTTTTATAATAATTTGCGTGATCATGACACTACCTACGTCATTTGTACGATATTATATTTTTTACATAATTATATTTCTTTAAATTTTTCGATGTTGTAGGTACTTTGTGTATCAATTGCATTATCGTCATCATATTAAATTATTATTTTCAGCATCATTATTAACAGCTGAGGCAATAAAACGATACTTACCATTTATACAGGTGAGATGGCTATCTATTTATTAGCAAACTATTATTTATTTTAGTTGTATTATCTGCCTGTTTAAGACTAGCTAAATTAATTTCAATCAAATTATGATTTATAAAACCCCATATAATATAATGTTCATTTTCAGCAGTTATGACACGTAGTATAATTTTGTGTTACAACAATATCATATTATCCTTAGTACTTGGAGAAATTCAAGAAGAGAAGACTCAATTTTCAAAGCGGTATAATTATTAAAATTTGGAAATGTTGTATTAAAAAATGAAAACGAGCAATTTCTTACAAAATTTTAATTTAAAAATAAAACAAACATTAGATATAAAGAATGTTTTTTTAATACCTAATGTAAGAAGTTTATCATTTTTCCTTTTTATAAATTAGACATTTTGAGTAGGAAATAATGCAATTTCTTTGCTTTTTCTCTGTTTTATTGGGCCTTGATGGCGCAACCGTTTAAAATTATAAAGCATATTCATCCGGCTACATTGACGGTTTCCAAATTTGCCCACTGCAAAATATTCTTTCAAGTTCAAAATAACATACTTTTGTCGACATAATTAGTCACCGAGATGATGAATGTATGTAAATCAGAGCCATTACAATATGAATAGAGATAACAGACTAATAGGAGACACGACCACTGATTTTATTTGAGAGTTTTGTTTTGTTCGAACAAACACGTTTTTTGGGTATGATCGCGTTCGCAAAAAAAAGTAAGTACAATAGGCGTGGATAATCGGAACTAAACTTACATAAGAACATTTACAATAACAAGATTTTGTCATACGAACATCATAGAAAATAAGAAAGTCATGTCATACGTGAATATAATATATTTAACAAGGTTTGTGAAAAATATTTTACAAAAGAAAAGAATAAACAGAAGGAGTTTGGTGGTTTGTAAGTGATTTGTGTGTAGGAATGAATCGAAATGAGATAATGTGCAGACCCCAAACATTTATAGTTACAAGAAGATGATTGATGAACATTAAAGACTAAGTAATTATAATATGAAGAGAAAATATAATCTAACATGAGTATGACTACGACTCGATGAAACCTAAATGAAAACGTTTATAAAGACAATCTGGAGAACCGAGTCATGATCTCCAATTAAATTCATGCTAAAAAAAGAATTATTGACTGTTAGTAAATGAATATTAGTAGTAATAGTTTAATACTAGACAAAATGCCAAAAGGTAACTTTTTAGGAAAGCGCATGCATGCCCAAGGAATTAAAATAGTAAGCAGACACAAGAAGAGAAAAAGACCTAATAAGATAAGGGAAATAGACAAAGATTGACTTCAAATAATAATAAAGATTCCAATATAGGAAAGATCAGAAAGAGTTACTAATTATACAAAATACATTACAAGAACAGCTATTTTATGGTTCCCGGAGACTCAATAATAACTACTGAGTTTAGTGGGGTCAGTCATCGACTTTCCAACCCATGCAAGAAGAAGAAGAAGAATACAAAAACTTTTTTGTAACGCATAAACTAAGAGCTATTTGAAATTTGAGCTGTACTCGAAAATAAAAAGTGACATGCACAATTCTTAAAAAAGTCTAAACAGTTATTTCATCGTTCGTATATTTGTTTCAGAAGAACTGGTTTCTGAAGAGCTCTTCCAACTGGTCGGACAACCAGGCTTGGGGTGGTGTAAATTAGAAAAAGCAAAGATAGTACTGGAGAGATCACTGTCATTTTGAGTCAGTTTTGACTGAACTGACTGAAAGAAACTCATTGTAGTTTCTTAAGGTTTATCATCTGACGACTTGTTCTGGTCATTATCATCCGGAGGATCCTCCCAAGATACGGATTTTATCTGTAGACAAAAGAACAAATGGTATTTCAAATTTCTTCTATCTATATAGGTGCAGTCAAAATACTTCTAAGATCTCGGCAAATAAACAGTAAACAAAAAGTAATTTGATTACCACGACTGTAGCTATCTAGTTATTGTTATCTTTCCTTGCTCACCACTCTAGATGTGTTCGCCTTGACGTTGTTTCAATACTTACACCTTTTCACACATCCTAGTTCAAGCAAACCACATGTACATAGGCCTCTCTTTATCAGTCAGAAAGATAAGCCTTTTGCATCTTCGATATTAAGATGTTTATCTATTATTGTCCTAAATACCCGTCCATTGATGTTTTGGAGGAAGAACCCTTCAGTGTGAGGACGTCCGCCGGCATTGTCGAATGTTGTAAACAGGGATGAAGCCACTCCACTTATAAACCCGCCTGGTCTTGAGAGCACGCTTGCTATGTCACCAGAATCGATGGATCTCTGCAGAAGACAGAAACCACAAAAAGTTGCTAGTGAAAGAACATTATTAAGACGGATACAAACATTGCGAGGCCTGTGTCCCGCATGCCATGCGCCGCACGCATCGCGATGTGTGTATCTTCATATTTATGGATTCATGGCCAGGCATGTACTACGCAAGCATAAGGCTGCGTTTCCATCGACGCGGAGTTGTGCGGAGATGTACAGGAATCGACCAATCACCGTGAGGGAGAGAGTGACAGAGCGTCTTCGTTTTTCGCTCTCTCGAACGCTGTGGTTGGTCAAATCCACACATCTCCGCTCATCTCCGTACAGCTCCGTGTCAATGGAAACGCAGCCTAACCACATAGCAAAGCGTGGGACGTACTACGTGCGGGGCACATGCCTCGCAATATTTCTATCGGGCTTTATGGCTCTTTTATTTTCTATATAGAAACATAAGACAATAATTTTTAATAAGTACCTATTATTTATTTATTTGTACACAAAAGCTTACCTCTAATCAAGTGATTTCTTCCAGCTGACCCAAGTGACGAGAGGAACACGAATTGTTTATTTTTACATATGTTCCACAAGTTATAATCCTCTCATCAATTGGAGACGAAATTACCTACTGCATCCCACTCATAATAATGTATCTTGAGAGAAAATATAATAAGTAGTAAGAACTTATCTTCACAATCTGTGACTGGCTTAATAGTTACCTAACCTAACCTAACTTTTTCATTATTTATTTTTACTAAACAATATCAATAGTCGCAATTTACTGGGGGTCTAGAAATGCCACTTTGAAGCAATTTATCAAAATACAATATTGCAAATTGACGTCTCCCGCTGCGCCTATAGACGTAAGTACGCAATCTGCTTACGCAATTTAAACAAAATGTCAAATAACAATATATTGATTTTTTACTTCAATCATATTGGTAAGATGCGCGATTCCATGCAAAAAACACACAAAATATCGTCCCTGATGTTAATTCTGATGTACTTATTGAAGTATTTTGAATAAATCCTAAAGTGGTGTACAATTGAATCTATTTTTTTTTATGTGACTTTTTGTAGATTTGTCGCAGATGGCATTAACTACTTGGCCAGATAAATGGGGAGAGCTGTAGGCTCTGGCCCGGTAGAATGTTTAAGACAACAGACCTAAGGGTGCCCAGTTGGGCGCGACTCTCAGCTCAGGGCGTCGTCTGAGAGGAAAAATATTTGAAAGAATTAATCGACCCTAGGGGGTCGATAGCGATAAGTGGTGATTGAGAGAAATCGTCGACCACGCCGGCGGGGTAGTAACTGATATAAATAAGTAAGCAAATGAAACGAAGCGCCATTTATAAAGCGGTAACAATGCATCTACCAATAAATATGATCGAAGCTTCTTTAAGATGACTTGCTTCAATGTAGCTTTTCTTTAACCCCCTAGATAGGCACTTACCATTCCATTCAGTGACGGGAGTGGTGGGAACGGCATTGGCAGTATTGGCATCATTGGAAGTAGAGGGGGAAATGGTTTGAAAACTAACGGTTTAATAGGGGGAAAATACATCGGAGGAAATGGCGGAAAATTCATCGGAGGAAAGGGGGGAAATTTCATCGGAGGAAAGGGGGCAAATTTCATCGGCGGAAAAGGAGGAAAATTCATCGGAGGAAAATACAACGGTCTCATAGGGGGAAATTGCATCTGAGGAAAAATCAACTGTCTAAAAGGGGGTAACGTCATCTGCCCTTGAAAGGACATATTCGGTAAGTCTTGCAAACTCTTCATCATACCAGCTACCATGTCTATCGTTCCCAGGTCGGATAAAGCTCCTCTATCATCTCTGAAATTATAAAATATTTATCAATCCAAATACCTTACCATGAGCATATTTTGGTAAATTTATCCTTTGATCCTCGAAGTAAAGTTAAGCTACTAAGCAATATGAGTCTACTTTTGTTCTGCTGGTCTCATGATGAGGCAAGGCGTTGTATACATATATCCCTGTGGGTATATTTTTTCCATATTTTTTGTAAGTAAGTGAAGCCGTTAGCTGAGACTGAATTTTTTAAACAACTTTCTTGAAAGTACGCAACTGTTACGCAATTTAACTTAAGCAAATCTCAAACTGTATTTCAATTTCAAAGCATTTATCTTTTTATCAGCGTTCTAATGAATTTGTCTAACTTCATACACAGTGATGTGATGTTCCTAAGAATGTTCCCAAAGTGGAAATGTTTCCGTTATAAAAACTCTTTAATAGTGAGGATACTGGCTGCCTTTTTCTTCTTATCTGCCTAATGATTAGATAATAAAGCTTTTTTTTACATAGGACTTGCGCCTATGTTCCCAAAGTGAAACATTCCTCTTCACTCTTCTTACATACAAAGTTGAATACTTACGAGTTGGAGCGCACGTGATTATGGCCATTCGTTCGGCTGCCATCAACTGGCAGTACTGCAAAAATATTGTCGTTTTCTAAGCTTTTAGTTTCAAAATGAATCTACTTACACACTAGTCAATAATTCATCTCCCTAGCATTATCCCGTTTTTCACAGGGTCTGCTTACTTAACCTGAAGATTTGACAGGTCCGGTTTTTTACAGAAGCGACTACCTGTCTGACCTTCCAACCCGCGAAGGGAAACAGCCCAATACAGGTTAAGTCACATACCTCCGAAAATCGGAGGTATGTATGCATTTCTCGGGAATGTGGGTTTCCTCACGATGTTTTCTTTCACCGCTGAGCATGTGATAATTGAACCTACGACCTCAAAGTGAGAGGTGTTCTACCAACAGGGCTACCACGGCTTTCAATTATTGACTAGTGTCAATGAAGAAATTAATTAATTAATTGAAGAATGTTATTATGTTGTAGTGTGTTAGTAGTTTCTCGTTTTCTTTTTCGCCCCAACCACCACGTGTTATATTATAAAGTATCCTCATTATTGAATCTACATAATGTTAATAGTGAAATCACTGAAAATATTGTGACCATTCTTAACCTCGTAAGGCCCGGATTTCCAGACACAATAGTTAAACAATGGGATTTAGATTTTAAAAGGACTTTGGGCCTTACGACTTTTCTTTCTGCTGGTTACAAAAACCTTTCACTTCGTAGTTATGTTCGTAAAACAAATTGCAAAGTGTATTATTAGAAATGACAGTTGAAAATAATGTATGTTACGGATCGAATTGGTAGCATAAATTATTCATATCCAAATAAACTGCTCCATTGTTATGTTTTAAAAACAAATTGTAAAGGGTATTATTAGATATGACGGTGGAAAATAATTTCAGTACGTACAGTCATAAGCAATTTCATGTACCCACTTTAAAACCCTGTCGCACTATCATATTTGACATTTAATGAGACTTACGGTTTAATTTGTCAAAAAAGTTAATGTGACATGGTATCATAGTGTATACATATTAATTAGTACTCGTGACCGTACATTATATGAATTGTAATGGGATATTAATTAATTATATCCGCAGCTCATTTGCGCGTTTCAGGTACGGTCACGAGCATTAATATGTATACACTTTGGTACCATGTCACATTAACTTTTGAACTGTAAGTCACACTAATTGTCAAATATGTTAGTGCGACAGAGTCCTAAAGTGAGTACATTATATTGCTCATGACTGTATGTATGATATATACATACACACATATTACTTAAGATCACGTCTATTTTCCTATAACGAGGATAAATATTGTTGTCCAAATTTGCTTACAATTTTCCTATTAAATCACAATTGGAATCGAAAGACTTCTTGGTAAGAGTCATCATCATCTCCGTGGCGTTATCCCGTTTTCCCAGAGTCCGCTTACCTAACCTGACTATTTTACAGGTCCGGTTTTACAGAAGCAACTGCCTGTCTGACCTTCCAACCCGCGAAGGGAAAACCAGCCCAATACAGGTTAGGTCACATAACTCCAAAACGCATTTCGGTTTGTGGGTTTGTGGTATGTGGATTGACATAAACAGCCTATATACGTCCCACTACTGGGCATAGGCCTCCATACAATCAACCGGAGGGGGTATGGAGCATACTCCACCACGCTGCTCCAATGCGCGGTGAAGACGTGGGTTTACTTCTAGTGAATAGCTTAAAAAGTAATAATCAATGTGTACCGTGTGCGTCGCAGCCATAGCAGGAAACTGCTATTATAAAAAAAAATAACTTCAGCATTTCCATGGTGGAGCCAACTTCCAGTAACGTCAAATAACCACTGAGCCCTGTGGGGCACTCCCTGGTTCCAACACTACTGCGGTGTTTACGAAACTATGACTGAGTAGAGCTAAATAATAAATATTATAAACGATGATTAGATTTAGCCGTGAAAATTTTAATCATGGTTGCTGATTAACATTCGACACAGCTGTCACATCAAAAACCTTATCATTCCTGTTTATAAAGTGTGAACTATATGAAGAGAATTTTATGCAGCTGATAGAGCAAAAGCAGTGCAGCGGGAATGGAGGCATTTAAAAAAAAATCTCTAGCTGAAACCACTGAATAAACAGACTGATTACACAGTTACACTCAGATACAGACAGATTACATAATTTCATTTTTGGACAGATTATATAATTTTCCGTAGCAAGAACGCTTCACTCTCACTGTGTGGTCGCAGGTTGGAATCCTAACACGAGACCAAGTCAACGATTTCGAATTTTTGTTTGGATCTAAATATATTTCATGATGTGCTCGATCATTTCATGAAATGGTCATATGTCATGAAATACTTAGAATATCATTCGTTGGCCACATCATGATGTAGTTTGGCCAGATCAATGAATACTTACAAAACGTTTAACGATATGAGCAACTAAATGCATGTTTACATCATGATATGGCCAAACGTTGGCAATCATATCGTAGAATTGGTAACATTGTCCACCGGTAATGGCGCTGATGTCGAATATATTTAAAACTTGATTGATATTATTATAATCAATGAATGTATGTATATATGTATAAAAATGATCAATTCTAAGATCTGGCCACATTTACATTAATATAGATCTGATATAACAATAGTACCTACTTACTAGTAATCATCGATCGCCCTGGCGTTATCTCGTTATTCACAGGGTCCGCTTAATTACCCTGACCCTATTTAGCAGATCCGGATTTTTACAGAAGCGCCTGTCTGTCTGACCTTCAAACCCGAAGAGAAAGCCATCTCAATCACAGGTTACATTTCCCAAATACTCGCGATGTTTTCCTTCCCCGCTGAGCACATGATAATCATTTATTTATGAACATGACGTCGACATAATGTACACATTTAAACATGAATTCGAAAATTGTCGGTTAAGGCCTATGCTGGTTTTGAACCTGCGACCTCACAATGAGAGTCAAGCGTTCTTCTAAATAAGCTACCACGGCTTTTCAAAAGAAACGAAACGAAAGTACTGCTTATTAAGAAACCAATATTTTTTGTTATCACGTCTTCACAAAATCTGAACCGGGATCGAGTTATCTGAAGTTATAGACAGTTTTTCCTATTTATTAATGATAAAATGATATACTTACCACTAAGTATTTTGTGTAACTGATGCTTACACAAAGCAGTTAAGAATAAAATAAACATTTAAATAAATAGTAGAATCACTAAAATTGGGTAATTTCCTAGGTCAACGATAATTATGAAATTCTGATAATGAAATAAAGACAGATTTAAAGGTGACAAAAAACGTTATCTGTTTTCTATTTAACTTATTTATGAATTATAATATACAAAAAGGTAATCATCATCATCAATTTAAAAGCCACGCTCTTGTCGGTGCAGCATTTTCCATGCTATTTTTTTAGAGAAAAATAGGGCAGTGGTTTCCCTCTTGCCTTCCGCCCCGCAGTACTCTGTCTGACGCAAGTGGGATGGCGCCCAGAGTAGACAAAGGTGATAAGTGCAAAATTTGGTCACGTTTTGCTGGATGATGTCACAGGTTGCTTTTGCATACAAATTCTGTAGTAATTTCGTGTTTTGACGTTTAGAAAAAAGTAACAGTTTAGGTAGGTCGGTTTTTGTAAGTAGTAGTTTAGTGTAGTGTAGTAGATTTGGCTAGTTGGAAACCACGCTATTCTCCCTCTCAAAATGTTACTTAAAACTTTCGCCTCAGATTTAGATACCACTTTGCGTAAAGGTATATTAGAGGTTCCTTATATTAGAAACTATAACAGCATCCGCATTGGTTATTGACCTTTCTATATTAAAATGCTCAGTGTTCTTCCCTCCAAATCTGCGCGACAAACAAATCCACAAACGTACTTTTACGTTTATTATATTAGTGTGATCATCATGTCGACTAATTTCACCTAACATAATTTTAATGCGATAGTGTCATCACACGAAGTCTCTCTAAATCTCAAGTCACATGTGTATGTTATGTGTGTGTGCCATGTGTTAAGTAATCAATTATCAGTTAGCACTTTAAATCTCCCGCTCTTCCTATATCCATTCCCATACATCCATTCATTCACCCCAACGACCCATTTTCGCTCTCTTCAAAAGCGGTCGTCAAGTGTGCGTACGGACATCATAACATATTGTGTTAAAAAATCATAAAACTACCTAAGTGACCATCTCCAGCTTCTAAACTTCACCGTGAACAAGTAATAAGGGGCGCCCCTCAGGAACAGCATTCCAGCCAAGTTCAGAGCCTCATCACACGTGAGTCCGTTTCCCTTTTCCATCTTTTAAAGTGCTCACAACCCGACAAGGCAACCCTTTGGATTTACAGTCGTGAGCTATCGAAATCATTAACATTTTCTGGTCGCATCGAGCCGGATATTCTAAATTTGCACCGTGTTGCCTTGTTTGGGAAAGTTGCGGCGTAGTTCGGCGTCCATTTTGTTCACAAAAACCAAGTAGCAAATTGTTTATATTTATCATTTATAGTGTGTAAATCATACAAAACATATCATTTCACAGCATACTTTTGTGTTTTCTATCATATGTCCTAGTTTTTTCACACACAATTTATCATTTTATACATCAATCAGTAAGTACTTTCTTACATTCCAGAAAGTACCTACTACCTATTCAGTTTGTTCGTTCGCATTCGTGGGTGGTTATTTTCAAATTCATTTAGTGTCCTAACGTAAACATACATACATTAGGTAATATCATTTCAATATCAATCAAAGTGCTTAGTGAGTAACATAAGAATACTTAACTACATCAAACGTTGTTTTAAGTGAATACGACACGAGTATAGTTCATCGTAAAATTCATCATCTTTTTGTTTGTAACATATAGCAAACAAGTAAACAATCATCAACTATCATCATAAATAACATTATAAAACATTTTTATCATTTCATTTTCGAGCGTTTATGTGAGAACAAAAACATAAATAATTCTATCATTTAATCATTGTTTTATTATAAAACGGTCGTGGTGTTTATCAAATTTGGTTTCATTAACATAGCAAAATCTCACTTTTATAAAATAAATTAACATTGTTTTCTATCAGTAGAAAACTGGTCCTTCGAATTCAAAATAGAGCGTCAAGAATCGACCCCTTTGGCGGTATCATTCGTTCAAATCATTCGTTCATTTGCCGAGTTTTTGACGTTTCAGTACAACGAATCGAGAGTTTCAAAACAAAATACTGTGTTTTTTAGAACTTTTGTCGAGTTTTAAACTGTTTTAAACGTTTATTCATTTAAATCAGTGTGTGTTCTGTTCGGGTTTGTGTGTCCATAGTGAGATAAACTCGAAATATTCGTGTAAACAAGGTGTAAACAGTGAAAATGAGTGCAGTAATGATCACACATTATACATCAAAGCGAAATATCGCTTACAAACGATTATCGGATGCTGTTGCCCTCGCTCGAAGGTGTAAGAGTGATGTAAGTTTTTTACCACGTCTAGAAGTATGGGGTTCTCGCTTAGATACATATATGGAGACTTTTAATGAAAGTCATATCAATCTTGTAGTTGCCTTAACAGAGTCTAATGCTGCACCAGAGAATATCAAAGAGCAGGAGAAGTATCAAGAGGAAGCTGATGATATGTACTTTGAAGTGCTGGAAATAATGAAAAAGCATTTACATAAAAAAGAACAGAGTGATATTAAACCTTCTATTGACACTTCAAAGCACCAGAACTTGAAACTTCCTCCCATGAAATTGCCAACGTTTTTGGGACAGCTAAAAGATTTTCCAGGATTTATTGACTTATATAACACACTGGTGCATCATCGGAAAGACTTATCAAATGTAGAAAAGTTTCAATATTTAATAACTTCTTTATCAGGAGAACCAATTAACATTATTCGAGCTTTTCCTATATCTGAAGCAAATTATCAACATGCCTATGATGCTTTGGTGGATAGGTATAGTAATAAAAGATATTTAGCATTTATGTGCTGGGAACAAATTACAAATCTTAAATCTGTGACTGTGGGATCTGCTGAAAGCTTGCGGAATCTGTTGGACACATACAATGAAAACCTGTCAATGCTTGATTCATTAGGTTTACCTACCAGCAACTGGGACTTTGTGTTGTTCCATTCCCTACTGACCAAACTTGATAAAGCATCTCGGGAAGCATTTGAATTGGATTGTAAGGTCGGTGATTTCCCTAGTTTCCAACAATTAAAATCATTTTTAAAAGAAAGATGTGAGGCTTTGGAACGCTCTTCGTTATCATCAAACATTCAAACATCAAACATGCAATCTGTGAGGAATGTTCAAAAGTCTTCTCATCAATCAAATCAATCAAAACCTACCATGCTTCTAGCTCAGACATCACATGCACCAACATGCGTTTTATGTAAGGACATACATGCCCTTTATATGTGCCAACAATTTTTAAACAAGACACCTCAAGAGCGGAATGAGGTTGTTAAACAAAACAGATTATGTTTCAACTGTTTACGCAGTAACCACAACACATCAAAGTGTATTTCACAATTTAGATGCAAGACTTGTAATCAACGGCATAACAGCTTGCTACATTTTCCTGTCAAACAAAATCAAAAGACTGCTTCGAATCAGCAATCAGCACCTTCACCACCATCTTCGGAAAATGTTATCACTCCAGTAACATCCTTATCAAACATTTCTAACAGTTCAGATTCATCATTCGTGTTGCTTGCCACAGCAGAGGTTGAAGTGAAAGATGGATTTGGTGCATATCAGAGAGTTCGAGTTCTTCTGGACCCGGGTAGTCAAAGCCATATCATTACCAGCAGCTGTGCACGACGTTTAGGTTTGACTAAGTACAAGACCAACACTCCCATGTCGGGTATAGGTGAGGCTCCAGCGCAGTCCAGTGGTAGGGTGTTCCTCGAGATCCGTCCAATTGGTAAATCTGAGCCTTCCTTTGTGACCGAAGCATTGACCTTGGACAAGATTTGTGGTGACATGCCCACCCATCATGTAAATCAAAACAATTTTAAACATGTAGTAAATCTGAAATTGGCTGATGAGCGTTATCATCAGTCTCGAGCAGTGGATATTTTGATGGGGGGAGAACTGTTTCCACAAATTTTGTTGCCGGGGAAAGTGGAGGGTGAAAATCAAGGTGCTACCGCTATCAATACAATTTTCGGGTATGTCCTTATGGGACGTACACCAACATCATCGAGTGACTCCATTCCTACTCCTCTATCAGTAAATCATGTATCAATTGACGCGAATCTCGATGTCGCAGTTCAAAAGTTGTGGGAAATGGATAACATCTCATCTGAACCGAAGTGTCAATCAGCAGATGACATTCGGTGTGAACAAATCTATCAATCAACTACTCGTCGTGATAGCGAAGGACGTTACGTTGTTCAGTTACCTTTTCGCGATCAATTACCAGTTTTTGAAGATTCGTATTCTAATGCGTATCGTCGTTTTCAACAAATTGAAAAGAAATTAATTCAAAATTTAGCATTTCAAAAACAATACAATGAACATATTTTGGAATACCTGTCGAGTAGTCAAATGGAAGTGGTGCCGCCGGAAGAGTGCCGATCTCCTAAAGCATATTATATTCCACATTTTGCGGTAGTGAAACCCGGGCAGCTTCGCGTGGTTTACGACGCTTCTGCAAAGGATAAAGTAGGCATTTCCTTGAATGACACTCTTTTGACGGGACCAAAACTTCAAGCAGAGATAACAGATATATTGTGGCGTTTTCGTCTTCATAACATTGTGTTCACGACGGACATTCGACAGATGTATCGTCGCATCATAGTAACAGATAAGCATCGTGATTACCAACGCATTCTTTTCAGGAGTAACCCTGATGAACCCGTTCAGGAATATCGTCTTAACCGTGTCACCTTCGGTGTTTCATCAGCGCCATTCTTGGCCATTCGCACGATCCAACAATTAGCTCAAGATGAAGAGGAGTCATTTCCAGTTGCTGCGCAAATTTTGCGTCAAGATCTCTACGTCGATGACGTCGTTACAGGATGTAGTACCGTAGAGCAGGCTTTAGAACGTCAACAGCAACTTATAGGCATAATGGGGTCTGGAGGATTTGAGCTTCGTAAGTGGTCCAGCAATCATACCGCTGTGCTGCAAAGCATTCCTGAAAATCATAGGGCGGTTCCAGGTGTTACTTTTGATAGTGACAGCAATTTTGTGAAGGTGCTAGGTTTAGCCTGGAATTCACAAAATGACACTTTCGAATATCAAGTAAATCAAATCAAAAGAGATTGTACTAAGCGTACCATGTTGTCAGAGTTGGCGCGTATCTACGATCCCATCGGGCTTCTTACTCCATTAACATTTATGGCTAAACATTTAATCCAGCGATTGTGGTTGTTGGGAACATCATGGGATGAAGCCGTTCCCGGTGAGATTCATCAAATATGGATGAAGTATACAGAGCAGTTACCTCATTTATCGCAGCTTCGAATTCCTAGGCGTATAACTAAAAATGACACAGTTACTTACCAACTCCATGGGTTCTCGGATGCAAGCGAAGCGGGGTACGCCGGTGTAGTGTATCTTCGGTCCACTGACGAGCGAAATCAACATCACGTGGCCCTCGTAGGGGCAAGATCAAGAGTAGCTCCAACCAAACGTAGAACGCTGCCTCGCCTTGAGCTTTGTGGTGCGACTTTGCTCGCAGAACTTATGATGCATATCAAAAACCTGTATGCAGATATGATCACCATCGAAGGTGTATGGGCTTGGTGTGATTCCACGATAGTGTTGTCTTGGATCAACTCAAATTCAACAGATTATAAAGCCTTCGTTGGCAATCGTATATCAATCATTCAAAGAAAGATTCCGGATGCTAAGTGGATGCATGTCTCCGGTAAGCAAAATCCCGCAGATTGCGCAAGTCGCGGGCTAACTCCAGATGAGTTAATCAATCATAATTCATGGTGGACAGGTCCTGAGTGGCTGTCTCACGATCAGCATCATTGGCCTATTGAGCCTGATACAACCAAATCACCTCCAATCGATCCTGAAATATCATGTGAAAGGCGTGCGTGTGTTTTGACCAGTACTCTGCCAGTAATCAAACATCCGTTTGATCGTCTTATCGAAAAATATTCTTCTTTAAGAAAAATTCAGCGCATCCTCGCTTACTGTAAGCGTTTTGTTCAATGTCTGCGTAAAGACAAGCATACAGGTCATTTTACTGAGCCAGAATTACACGACGCTCTGTTACTATTAGTAAAACATGTGCAACAATCATCATTTAAAGCCGAAATTGATCGCCTTCGTTCAAATCGAACATTATCAAAATCAATCAGAAAACTCAATCCTTTTTTGGACGAGGAAGATGTCTTTCGTGTGGGGGGAAGGCTTTCCAGATCAGACTTGAATTTCGAAACCAAACATCCAGCCTTGCTTCCTCGAAAACATCGTTTAACTGATTTAATCATTCAGTGTGTGCATAATGAGAATCTGCATCCAGGTTTACAAACTATGCAGTATCTTCTTCTCCAGAACTTTTGGATATTATCATCTCGACGAGCCATTAATCAGGTTTTATCAAACTGTCATCGTTGCTTCAGAATGAAGCCTATTCCATATCAACCAAAAATGGCGGACTTACCTCGTTCGCGTATCACTCAAATGAAGGCTTTCCAGGTGGTGGGCTGCGACTATGCTGGTCCATTTAACATTACTTTTCAGAGACATCGTGGTGCACGGACAACAAAATCATATCTGTGTCTATTCGTGTGTTTTGCTACCAAAGCACTGCACTTAGAGTTGGCATCTGATTTGTCAACCGAAGCATTTTTAGCGGCCCTACGACGATTCATAGGTCGACGTGGTCGGTGTAACATCATTCACAGCGACTGTGGCACCAATTTCAAAGGCGCACAGTCACAGTTAGCAAACATCATGCGAACGGCTTGTGAGACTGAGCGTATCGAGTTCAAGTTCAATCCACCTGGAGCTCCTCACTTTGGAGGACTTTGGGAGGCGGGTGTGAAGTCTGTGAAGACTCACCTCTACCGAGTTATTGGTGCACAAATCCTAACATATGAGGAATTGAATACGCTGTTGGTGCAGGTAGAATCCATTTTAAACTCGCGACCTCTATGCCCGCTTAGCTCAGACCCTAACGATTTTTCAGTACTCACACCGGGTCATTTTTTGACATTAGCACCACTGACCACAGTGCCTACGCCTGACTACACAAACACAAGCATAAATAGACTTACACGTTGGCAGTTATTGCAGCGCATGCACCAAGACTTTTGGTCTCGGTGGCATTCAGAATATTTAACTAACTTATCGCAACGTTTGAAGTGGACCAAATCATTTGGAGATGTTAAAGTCGATCAACCAGTAATAATCAAAGATGAATGTAATCACCCACTTCGTTGGCGTTTCGGTAGGATTATCAAACTTTACCTAGGACGAGATGGTGTGCCTCGTTCAGCTACTGTCAAAACTGCACAAGGGAACTTAGATAGACCTCTTGTGAAGCTTTGCCCTATTCCTCTTACTGATTAGTTATTTTAAACAAAATTATAACATTTATCATCATGTGTGTATGTATGTATAATGTATATCATATATCTAATTTTAACAATTTATCATAATATTTATTTCATGTGTCCTAACTTCAATCATTATGCAACTTTTCATAACATGTTGTTATCAATATTGTATGCTATTGGTTTGAGTGAACATTTTCAAAATTTTGTTTTCTGGCTCTTAATTTCGCCAGCGGGGGGGAGAATGTTAAGTAATCAATTATCAGTTAGCACTTTAAATCTCCCGCTCTTCCTATATCCATTCCCATACATCCATTCATTCACCCCAACGACCCATTTTCGCTCTCTTCAAAAGCGGTCGTCAAGTGTGCGTACGGACATCATAACATATTGTGTTAAAAAATCATAAAACTACCTAAGTGACCATCTCCAGCTTCTAAACTTCACCGTGAACAAGTAATAAGGGGCGCCCCTCAGGAACAGCATTCCAGCCAAGTTCAGAGCCTCATCACACGTGAGTCCGTTTCCCTTTTCCATCTTTTAAAGTGCTCACAACCCGACAAGGCAACCCTTTGGATTTACAGTCGTGAGCTATCGAAATCATTAACACCATGTGATGTCTGTCATGCTGCTCTGGCATACGTAGATACATCTGGCGTGTTTGTGTATTATTGTATTCTTTGTGTATTGTGTAGGATTAGGTACATACATACACTGATGATATATACTTCATTTTATTGTAAAGTTATTTATGACAAAAAACATCTCTTCGATCATCATAACATAACTGACATGTTTCAAACTTTTGTTCATAAGGACGCGTGAACTAAAATGCGAAATAAAAAATGTGTAATTATTATGATGTTTGTTATTTGAAACCAAATAAGTATTTTACAAAGCAAAAATTGGCATAATAATATTGTACACAAAAATTGTTCGGAATGGTATATTGAAACTGTAATGACAGAAAATTAATTTCACAATTTATTGCAGCTAGGTACAGTACATTTCAGCTTGTTTCTATTGATATTGTCTTCCAGTCGCCTGAGAAAATGCTGAATGTCAAGGAAGGTGTAATGGAAAGGAATAACATGCAAGAGAGTGAACTATAGATGAAATATTTAGTGAATATTTGGCAAATATGGTTTATGAAATACACAATTGGGTAGATAACTCAAAAATATACTATAAATAGCTCATCTATAAATAGAAATTGGATTAAATAAATAAACAAAATACAATGTAATTTTTCTTTATCTTATTTTCAAACGAATTTTAACCACGAATTGCAAACAATTATGTCGACTAACACCACTTTTATTAGTGACGTCACAGCTAAAAAACAAATTCCATAGAAAAAAATACATATTCGTTTTATTTTAAAAGTATGTGATTTGACTTGCTTATCGTCTAGTCTATTATGAAAAAGAAAAGAGAATAGGTACCTACTACAAGTGCCGATAGTAGATTAAAATGGAGGTAATGTTGATTTACTTGTGATGAAATGGGTTTATGAAGTGAAGGGTTTAGAAAAAGTCGACAATTGTAAAAGGTATTTATTATGAAAAACGATATTATTATGAGTAAAAAAATAGGACTATGGAAAAAAGGCAGAGATCATTACACGAAAGACAAAGTCTATGACAATTTCTGGGAAATCGAACTCAGAAAATAATTTTGAGTCGGGCTTGAAATAAATGATTAATTTTTAATTGATTGATTGCATCAGTCGAAAATATGGTCAATTTTGCTCGTTTAAAAGTAATTCTGTCCAAATAAGTGATGTAGTTTAAGTTCGTAGTTTAAGTTAGAGGAAATAAAGATAGTGCGAGAGAGATCTTGGTTATTATGAGTGGAAGCTTTAAAAGACATTTTTGATTAAGTGACTGTTCGATGTTCTGGCTGATGTATGACTGTTCGATGTTCTGGCTGATGTATGACTGTTCGATGTTTTGGCTGAGTTAGCGGTCATCATGGACGGCCCCGTCTGCTAGTTTCACCAATAGGCGGATTTCATCTGTGAACGGAGAAAAGTATTTCAAGTATTTTGTATCGATATTTCGTTTCTATACATTCTTCTCCCCTGGAGGACTTGAAGCAAAGAAACGGCACATAATGCTGCCAATTGCTTATCTTCCCGGGCAGTTACCATACTCAGCCAAGTTGAAAACGATTACTAAAAACTACAGTGATTTTGACAAAAATGTATTGAGTAGACATTCAATCTATTACAAACAATTTTATCACTGTCACTGTTGCTTTTCAAAATCGTTGCCTTCTGATTGCTTCTGGCTCATCTCACTCGTTAGGGTCTATGGGTGGAAGTTTGTAACAGAGTATTTTCTCTCCCCCCCCCCCCCCCCCCCCCCGTACTGTAGCAGAGTACACACTCTGCACATACTGGCCTTTCGTTCTGACCGTCATCATTTTAAATTACGAAATTCTCATTCCATTCCGCATTTCCTTTCATTTTACACTGACTCACTGCATCCCCGACCTTCATTAAAGCAACACCCTCTAATTCTTGATTATTTTGTAATATACATCTATCCTGTTTGTGAAGTGTTTTTAATATAAAGAAACTGTATATATTCCTGCTTGCTGCTTGCTTCTAATTTATCATCATTATCACCGATCATTCCCCTACTCTGCCGGCACGTCGGGATACCATATCCTCACCACCCTGTGTGCCGCAAATTTATGTATGTCCTTATGTGTATGTATTTATTTATGGAAGGTAAAAGTCCGTCACTTCGACAGTATCCCAGTGCTCGTTACTTTACAAAAACACTTTTATTTTATTATCTTTCCAATTATTTTTGTGGCGCGGAAGCACGTGTGATGTGATGACTATTATTTTTATTATCCAATTTACTTACTTACTTTATTTTCTAGCAATAGGTTCTTGATTATATTTTGCAAAGTTAAAATGCCAATTCTTAGGTGAATACGAATTGGCGGATGGAGTGTTTGCGTTCAAAGTTGAGCAGTGCTTATGGTTATTTACGCAAATTTAGTGACTGAATTTAAAAACTACCGCGCTTTGCTTTTTCTTTCGTCACGCAATAATACTTAGTTACCACTAAGTAAGAATGTTGTATGAAAGTAAATTTTCTATCAATAAGATCTATAATCTGAATCAATTTTTATGCTTCCTTATAATTTGAACTCGTGACATCTATTGGCTCAAAACTAAACGCTGTTGTCCCAATACTGATCGCTATGAAAATTTACGGTAAGTAATTGTTTAAGAACATTCCTTAAACGAATCCTTGAACCTAAATCAAAATAAGTCTTATCTACACAAAAAACTGGGACAGGAACAATTTAATACCGTTCATATAAATTTCAACTCTAACAACTTTGCAATACGAATTATTGTAATATTGCTGAATATTTTGATTTTTGAACTACGGCCATGCGAAAACGAAGTCTATTAATTTTGTTTTATGGATATGAAGAAAAGTCAAAACATTTTTTAATTATAATCAATATTTCTTTCTAAAGTCGCTGCATAGAAAGTCTACAAAAATAATTTTCAGAGCTATTATTTCCTCACAGAGACGCAAATAGAATACTTGCACTATTCCGGACCTGACATCCTATAAAACAATTTGAAACCGCTAGCAAGAAGACCTTTAGAAGGTCATCAGTACACCTTGTGGGGGACCCGCCCACAGGGTGACAGCAGAAACGCCACTTTTTACAAAAAGTAGGTGTCGAGTCATCCGAAGTGGTGCTGTTATTCGGAGGAGTCGCCACCTAGCTAATACTACTGTATTTTTATATTAAATAATTAATTAAATAATTTTTATATATATTTTTATATCCCGGGCAGTTACCATACTCAGCCAAGTTGAAAACGATTACGAAAAACTACAGTGACTTTGACAAAAATGTATTGAGTAGACATTCAATCTATTATAAACAATTGTATCACTGTCACTGTCGCTTTTCGAAATCGTTCGCATTCATCATGTCTAAAAGTTGCCTTCTAATTGCTGCAGGCTCATCTCACTCGTTAGGGTCTATGGGTGTGAAATGAAAATATATATTTTTATATTAATTAATTCATAGTTGGTAACCAAAATAGCATTAAGTACACTTTTGTGACATCCGACACAAAACAAACAATGCCGTAGAAAATATATTTTTAAAAACTACTTATATAGGTGTTACTTCATTTTGGATGAAAATACTACAGTAGTATTAGCTAGGTGGCGACTCCTCCGAATAACAGCACCACTTCGGATGACTCGATGCCTACCATTTGTAAAGAGTGGCGTTTCATCCACGGATGAAATACATCTGCGGATGAGCTGTCACCCAAGTTGTTCGTTTCTACGGGACGTTTACCTCATGTAATTTACTGATACCTCTCCATTGACGTTCTGCATCATGTAGCCTCTGCTGACTCCGCCAACCGATGACATTACAGCATTAGACACGCCCACGTACCCGTCCCTGTTATCGCTCGAGCTTTCAACCGCTTGTCTCTGTATAAGATAGAAAGAGAAAATAAAGTTCTAGTGCTTGGTTTTTTCAAATATAATGGCTGCGTTAATATACTTACCATGAGTTGCATTGGTTTCATTGGTTGCATTGGTATCATTGGTAGCATTGTTAGTGGCCGTAGCGGTGGCAACGGTGGTAAAAAAGGCCTGAAAGTCAACGGCTTATAATATGGAAAAAATAATCGGAGGCAAAGTCAATCGTTTAAAAGGAGAAAAATATAAAAAGAAAACTATTTCATAGCTGTACATTGAACGTTGTATGACCACATACATAAAACATGCAGACTTACAGGCTCCTGCGAACACGTTCTTTCTCTCCAGTTTGGCTGTAATCATTGGCAGGCTTCGCTGCAAAAAATAGTCTTGCTTCCTAAACTGTTTCATATTTCAAAACAATCCTTAAACCTCCAACACAAAGTAAGCGAGGAGAGCTGGCTCACCATTTGGTCATTTTCTCGCACTAGTCTTTATTTTTATTTTTAGATTAAGTCTTTATGTTTTAAATTTTAATATTTATGTACGCTGTCTATTAAAACTTAAAGTCGTTGAAAAACATGTTAATGCACATAAGAATATACAGGGCGTTAGTGACATCGTAACGAAAACTTTGAGGGATGATTCAGGCCATGATTCTTAGTTGATATCGAGTGGATTTTCCGTCGCAAAAGTATGGAACGGAAAATAATTTAAATAAGCTCTAAAATTTTCATAACTGCTCCGACAGGAAATTCCACTTGATATCGACTTAGAATCATGGTTTGAATCATCCCCTTCAGTATTCGTTACAGTGTCACTAACACCCATACCTACTTGTTGAAAATTCCACTTGATATTAACTCAGAGTCATGGTCTGAATTATCCCTCTGAGTATTCGTTACGATGTCACTAACACCCTGTATTGTAATAAAATAAATCCCGGGTTATGGGATTCTGGTCTTATTAACTTAGGTATCACTACATAGTTTCTTGGCGCGGTAGTTGAGGAATTTCGTTCAGATTGTTAACTAGGGATTTCAGACCATAGACGAAAGAGTGAATAGGTTAAAAAATAAATAACAAAAATATATCAAATATACCAGTTGCGTAACAGGCGACGCAGAAAACGGTTATTATATACAATTTTAACTTCAGCATTTTCTCGGAACCAACTTCGATGAAATCAAATAACCACTGATCCCATTTTATATGACTCTCTTTGATTTTATCCAACACTACGCACTGTGGTGTTAATAAGGCTGTAACTAAATGAAAGTGGCCTGAAATAATATTTTAGATTTAGCCGTGAAGGGTTTAATCATGATTACTGATTAACATTCGCCACAGCGGACACGTCGAATACCTTATTATTATTGTTTTCGTATTGTGACCTAAGTAGGTATAAAGTGGTTATAAATATATGGTTTCATATCTCGGGGTTATGGAATTCCGGACTGTTAGAAAGCGCGGCCGCATAAATGTGAGCACCTCACGCTATTAAATTGACAAGTTTATGAATTAACGTTGCATGAATTCAATTGCATGTCCCGTAGGCTCTGCACGGCATCCGCGCCGCGCGCGTCGCGAATCGAGAATTTTATCGAGAGTTTCGACCAACAGACGCGAATACTATCGTGGATAGACTAAATATTAATATTAATGTGTGTATATGTTGTATACGTATATGTATGTCGTAGGTTTTACTTAAATAAACATTATTATTATTATTTTTTTATTATTATATATTTAAGCCCTCGATATAATTAGCGCAGCGCGCGGCACTGTTGCCGTGCTACGAGGGCTGTAATTATTATATTCATTATATTTAACAGCACATGTAAATTAAATATATCGTACACAACATGCAAGGCAAAAACTCTCTTTTTATATATGCATAACATTTACGTACGTATTATATATATTGACGCCGATATATATACCTAAATATTATTTTAAATAAAGAAGCGTGACGTGAGAATATTAGCCATAAATTCTAAAGTGACGGTTAAACACGACGAAAATATTATTCAAAGCAAGATTAAATTGAGAATTTTATAAAAAGAAAATATTGAATACCAGAATTGATCCATTTAGATATTGAATCTCGTATTGGCATAGATGATTAATTTCCCAATTTATCGTATAAAATGTTTGAGATTTACGCGTTTACTATTATCACTGAAACACACGTAGGTATGAATTACATATTCTACCGATTATTTCGTCCATCTATGCGTTTGTCTTGTACTATTTATTCAATATTGTAATTAATAAGTCAGTATATTTCCGAAATACAAACTGTAATAATAGCGGAATATTGCATTAAGACAAACCTACAAGGTTTAGCAATGCAATTTAATTGTATAATTATGTAATATTTTTTCAACAATAAATAAATAAATAAAAAAATTAAAAAATATAAGGTTCTTACCGCGTTAAATTAAGAATATGAGACTCACACTTACTTATTGTACACAGTCGCAAAACGCAACACATTAAAACAAATGCGAAAGAAGTCTCATTTTATTTGTTGATTGATAGAAAACAGAGCAGGTAATTTAGAGTCTGTCAGATATTTACAGTTTTGTAGAAACAGTGGAAATAAAGCAGAAGTTAAATCAGACAGTTAAAGCACAATGAAGTCGATCAAAGGCTCCCAACTTGTTCCTGAAGCTCTTTTGATAAGTGTTGATATGTTCAGAGTGATGATTGAAATGAAATTTTACCCCGATAATTTACAGGTTTACTCTACATACTTAAGTGATAAAAGATGATTACGATCAAGAGGAAAAGTAAGTTTATGAAAAGAAAATAACAAGTAGGGTGTTTAGTTATGGAGACAAAGTGATGAGTATGACAAGGAACGTCTTGAAAACATTAACCACCTTACCGACAAACAATAAACGAATCAAATCAAATATACTTTATTTCACAGCACTTAATTTTCACCAACAGTCCAATTTTGCTTGGCTGTCAAATACAGGTACTTAAAGGTACACACGTTCACCACTTGTTTATTTTGTATTGGTATGGCGGTAAGTATGAAAGAAATATTGCCAAAGATAATTCTAAAATACTTCATAAAGTAGTTTGTCAGGATCGTAACAAGTAAAATTCCAAGGTCTCAATCTGCCTATCTCACCGAGAAGTAGGTGTGATCATTGAATATGTGCACTTGCACATAAAAAGAAAAAAAAGGTAGAACATCTAAATTGAATAATATTGATTGAATGTATTTATTATTTTTTTATAAAAAATACATTTGTATACACAAATAAATGTAAAGGCCAAAAGTTAATGATGTAATGCGGAAGGAGCCTGGATTGCTGAAGAATAGACATCACCAAAGCAAAATTGATGTACCTATTATGAAGATGATGTGGTTGATGAAAACCAGACGAATGAAAAAGAAATTATAAAGTACCTATGATAGAAACGATTACGCAAAAGATAAAGTGTATGAACATTTCGTCGAAAACGAAATAGGGATTATGTGAGCTAGGGTTGAACGTGAAAACTAAAATTATGCAGGAAACATAAGAAAGTAGAAAATGTGTAACATAATAACATGTTTTTTTGTAATTGCTTGTGTTTTTTTAAAGATTCTCAGCCTTAATACTGACGTAGCTAAGATAAAGATAGCAAAGATACTACAAGGGAGGTCATAGTAACAACTTTACAAGATATTTTTGTTTGAGTTATTGTTCTAACTGTAGATTGAGCCGAAGCCGTTGTCACCCATTCGTGTGTCGTCGTCATTCTTCTTTCCCGGAGAATCATCCCAGGAAGTTTCCTTTACCTGTAGACACAAAAACGAAAGCCATCTCAAGTACCTTATTTTCTTTCCTAGTACTATTAAAGGTATGTTTTTTTAGAATAATATTTAAATAAGTAATAAGTTATATTTTATCTGCAATCTTTGTTGCCAAAAAAGTAGTACGCTGACTACATCCATCTGACTCTTTAAAATAACATCTTTAATTATCTTAGGGCTTATTACCTTTCCATTAACGTTCTGGACCATGAATCCTCTGGTGATGGTGACAGGTTTTCCACCGGCAGTATTCGTTGATGAAGAGACGGATGAAACCACGCCGACCGACGCACCCACGGCTGGTGCGCTTCCAGGGGTCGAGGTCGTGTCCTCCTCCGAGCTGCTGTCCTCGCCCAATAATTTAGACCCGATCTGTAGTAAATAGAGTTCCAAAATCAAATGAATAATGCTTTATTTAGAATATTTTTATTAGAGAGAACAATACAAAAACATAAAAGAATGGAACTTATACAAATAGAAACAAAAATGAAAAATAGAATGTTGGTCGAAAAAGTCAAAAGCGGTGGTGGACGTCCTCAATAAATGGACCTCACTCAGTATAAGCCACGGCGCGGCGGCGTGAGCCACGGCGCTGGTATTCTGCGGGCCCAGCCGAGTGAGGCATGAACATGTTTAACGTAACTGTCCACTCGATCCAGCTTCACCTGGTTACAATGAGGGACACGTTCCCCAAAAAATATATAGATGACGCTGTGAACGATGTCTTCGTTTAACCTTCTAATTTCATAGATTCCAGACATTATACTTATATCTTTGCTTTTCAGTATTAAATAATCACACTTGTAATAACACCCAGGCAAAACAGATCGTTCAACCGTTATTATTCTAATCAAAATAAAGGGAGCAATATAGGTAGCAACAACATAATTTTATATTACATATCTGATACAAATCGAGCACCAATTATTTTTATACAATGCCTCTACCATTATATTTTATTTTTGAATAATTATGTTATACGAACAAAGAAGAAATAGGTAATTATCACATTAAAAGTATACATCGCCATCTATATATTTTTTGGAGAACGTAGCCTAGAAAATCTCTCACTTTTACCTATTTTTTGGCCTATGACCTTTTTGAAGAAATGTAGACCATGACAGTTAGAACTGCATGCAAATGCATCCAGTGACTCTCTATATTAAATAAGCTCAAACATACAGATGGCATACTTTATTTTGATAGTATGCCTTGATAATATACAGGGTGTTAGTGATATCGTAATGAATACTCAGAGGGATGATTCAGACCATGATTCTGAGTTAATATCAAGTGGAATTTTCCGTCGCAAAATTCATGTTATTTTTTTAGTTTTTTTAAATTATTTTCAATTCTATACTTTTGCGATGGAAAATTCCACTTGATATTAACTCAGAATAATCAGCTGAATCATCCCTCTCAGTATTCGTTACGATGTCACTTACACCCCATACAAGTACATACAGTAGCCATACAAGTAGGTATGGGTGTTAGTGACACTGTAACGAATACTGAAGGGGATGATTCAGACCATGATTCTGAGTCAAGTGGAATTTCCTGTCGGAGAAGTCATGAAAATTTTAGAGCTTATTGAAATTATTTTCCGTTCCATACTTTTGCGACGGAAAATTCCACTTGATATCAACTCAGAATTATGGCCTGAATCATCCCTCAAAGTTTTCGTTACGATGTCACTAATACCCTGTATTATCACGCCCAAAAGAGCGGGTGTAAAGTATATACACTCACCAGCTATACTTAGAACATTATACAATGTAAGCTAGAAGAAAAGAGAGGAAGGGGAAGACCACGACGGGCTTACATGGAGCAAATTAAAGAGAAGGCGAACGTCGTGTCTTATAAGGAAGTGAAGAATTGGTCTATGATACAGAAGAGTTGAGAATGCTACACCGATAAGAGTGTGGCTAAATTAATAATGATGATGATTAGCTATATTTAAGTCCCAAGCATTGATGATGGGAGGTAAATATTTAAAACTATAAAGACTTACCAATGGTGGTATTGGCGTTATTGGTAATAGTGGCAGCGGTGCTATTGGTGGTAGTATTGAAAATATTTCAAAAGCCGGTTGGTTTTCTAAATTTGGTCTCCACTTCATTATATTATGGCGGATTTTATAATGACTGAAATGATAACATACCCGATATGTTAATTAGTTTGATTTTGCCTTATTTAGCCAAAGCTAAGCCACTAAGCATTATGAGCTTTTGGGGGGTTAAAAAGGCCACATCTAAAAAGCAATATTGCTATTTGACATTTCTTGACATTGCGCAGTTACTTTTATACCTATATGCGCAAATGGCAAAATGCAATGAATTGTTTCTGTGATCTTTTTAAACCTCCTATATCCGAATAACATGCGGTTTGTTTTTCTGATGTCTCGCCTTCCGTCTTTTCCCCTGTCTATTATTGCCAATTTTAGTTGTATTATTACTAATCGACTGCAGTTAATATAAAAATTTTACCTTCCAATAAAATTTGTATTATGTTTCCTCCGACGTCCGAAGTCCATTTATGGGAGAGAGTGCCTCGTCCTCATACCGCATCGCGCCGCTAGATGTCGCTTCCCGTCTAGGAAAACCCTTGCCAAGCGCCCCCTGGTGGCTAAACGGGGTACTATCCCCCCCGCCCGAGCCATACAAGCCGCCATATTCTTACCTCATTGTTCGGCTCATAATGATGTTGAGGTCCACCAGGAAGACCTAACATGGACTTCGGACGTCGGAGGAAACATAATACAAATTTTATTGGAAGGTAAAATTTTTATATTATGTGTTCCGTTAGACGTCCGAAGTCCATTTATGAGAGACGTGTTTGTTATCTCCTGGTGGCTTGTGTGGAAAATAATAAAATGAAATACGCAACAATGTGATTACATGAAGTGTATATTGTATGTATATAAACAATAGGAAAACATTTCTGATAAGTGAATCAGCTTAATTTGATTAATTAAATTAATTAACACATCTACGAGGGCATAGAAAAGTATTGGGATAAAGATTTCTCAGACACGCTATTATCTGTTTTAGATATAGGTTTCTTATAGAACTTCCTAAAGGTATATTCATGCCGCCAGTTGGCTTTCGCTAGAATTTCATTAACAGGGTAATTTTCTATCCAGTTTAACGACGATACTGCTGCTCTACAACTACCAGGGGACGCATGTATGCCAGCATCCTTCAGCAGGGTCCTAACCCAACCTCCTATGATGGCCGGTGAAGCTGGCTGATGAGGAGCTCTAGTTGTTAAAAATAAATTTGTGAAAGGACCTCTAATATTTTTTGTTATTTCTACTAACGCTTTCAGCCAGTAAACTGGGCTGATATTTTTATCAGGAGCGTGTAATAACGTCCACTTTGATTGTTGGTACGACGTTGAATCGGTTTTTGAGCCAAATGAGGGACACAGAGTAATAGAATCAGCATCGACTATAAAATGGTCTTGATCGCAATGTAACAATGACAGGTCATGTACTCTGCGTCCGGATGCTAGCAATAAGATCGTAGCTGTTCGTCTTGAAATATCAAACAGACTGTTATGTGGGTTTGTAGATCTTAAATGTCTAATAACTAGTCTTGCATCCCAAATGGGAACCTTGGGAGGTACAGGTCTGGCTAGAGAAATTGCTTTCAGAATATGCTTTACAATATTGCTACTAGAAATCTGTACATTGGAAACAGTCTCGCAGACAGATGCTATAGCTGACTTGTGAACAAGGATTGTACGGTATGCTAGATTTCCAGACAGAAATAATTGTGCCAAATATCTAGCCACTTGTGGTGGTTTTGGTAAGTGTGGAGTAACATTATTCTCACGACACCAGCTTGACCACCTAGCCCAAATTGGCGCATACGTTTTAAATGTCGAAGGTCTCCAACACGATAAAAGAAGATTCTTTTCTTCCTGAGACCAGTTCTCGGTTAACGTATCCCACCCGAAATGAGCCAGGCTTCTAGTTCCAGGCTGTTGACTTGAGCTGGAGGATGGCCCGTTTTCGTATCTATCAGCGTGTCTTGAAGATTCTGTATTTTCATCGGCCGTGTCAACGCTCGGAGCTTCAGGTCGGGTCGCCAAAACGGTTTCGTCCATTTCGGGGTTATCATTATGAAGTGTCCCGACGCCGCGTTGAGATGTTGAAGAACACGTGGGATTAGCCCCGGTGGAGGGAACAGCCAAGCAAGACTGTAATGCCAGGATTTGCTGAACGCGTTGTGATAGCAGGCGTTCGAGTCTGACAAGTCGCGCGTAACATAATTCGGAACGACGTGTGCTGTTCTTGAGGCAAATAAGTCGACGTCTGGAGTGCCCCAGCGATGGAATATTTTTGATGTCGCCTCCACTTGTAGGTGCCATTCGGAGCCTGCGCGATTGCGCGAGAGGTGGTCGGCTTCCGTGTTGTACAGCCCCGGAAGGTGGTGAGGGACCAGTACAACATTGAGGCTGTCCGCCAGAGCCAGTAGTTCCTTGGTCAATCTCAGCAACAGAGGGGACTTGGTTCCTCCCTCGTTCTTGATGTACGAGATCACCGTCCGGTTGTCGCTTTGTAGAATCACAGTCGAGTCTTCGAGAACTGCTGCTTTTTTCGAGAGGGCTGCGATCACTGCGTACATCTCTTTGGCGTTGCAGTGCCAAGTCTTTTGATGATTGTTCCAGGAGCCCTGAATCTCTTCGTTGTTGACTACAGCTCCCCATTTTATGTCTGAAGCATCTGTGGTCACGTAGTTTGTTGGAAATGCGTTTTGGTGTATCACTGTACTTTGACTGACATTCTCTAGCCACCACTCGAGTTCGTCTCGCACTTCGTCTAGATATGGAACTGCCTTCCGCGGTGTCTGGCGAAGTAGTCTGCTGTGGCGTTGCAACGTACGGCAATGCAACCTTCCCCGGAGGGTGATGAAGGTCGCAAAGTTGAGAAGCCCTAAGAGGCGTTGCGCCTGCTTGAGGGTCCAACTGCCGGCTGCGAGTCGAGTCATCAGGCTCTGGCGGATCTTGGTGATCTTGTCTGGGGGCAGGGACTTCGCATTTGTTCGTGTGTCCCAGTTGATGCCAAGGTACTCCATCTTTTGTACTGGATTCAGTATGGATTTGTCCAGATTGACGCACCAACCCAGACTGGTCAGGAAATTCACTGCGAAATGTGCTTGTGATCGCAGTACGTTCTGGTCTTGATGAGCAATGCAGTAGTCGTCCAGATATACTACTACCCGGATACCTTTGCCACGTAGTATTTCGGCTGTCCAATTCGTTACCGATGCAAACATTTTCGGTGCCGTCGCCAAGCCAAACGGTAAGCACGTCATCTGTAGCAGGCGGCCGTTGTAACTGACACGCAGAAAACGCCGGTGTTGTGGTCTTATTGGTATGTGATAGTAGGCCTGACTGATATCTAATTTCACCATCCAATCGCCTGGTTGGAGGAAATTCGGCATTTGACGATGATGGAAAAGATAAAAGTGTTTGGTGTTCATGTATTGATTTAAACTTTTTAAGTTGAAGATCACACGGTTCTTTCCGTTGCTCTTTGATATTAGAAACAGTGGAGATATGAAGGATGGGGTTAATGGTGCGGGTTCTAAAACGCAATCCTGAATCATAATTTGAATCTCGGTTGACATCTCTTGAGAAACTGGGGTCTGAAATTGTGATATCACGTCTAAAGTTGGAAAAATTAAAGGCGGTGTCTGGTTGAATGGGATTCGAGCCCCGGATATAATTTTGAGGATGGCTTTGGGTGGATTGTAGAGGACCCAGGCTTTCCGATAATGTCGTAGACAACCGCCTGAAAAGGTCACCGAGTCATTTTTGCTTTTTACCCGTTCTACGGGATCCCTTTGAATTCCGCCCCCCCTTTTTCTTTTCCTCGTCATGATATTTTCTGTCGTGGGAATTGCTTTTGTTATCAATTTGCTTTCGTTTAGGTGGTCGACCGTGAAATGTCTTTTCTTGATTAGATGTTGTAGGTACAGGAGATTTTGCGCGGGTAGGTTGAGATTTCGACTTCTCTTTTTGTATTTTTTCTATACCTCCAATTTTTTGTATATAAGTCGTTAAGGACTGCGGATTAAACATATACTCAGAAGACGGCGGTATTTTTTCAATATCTTCACGCAAATATTTGTCCTTTAATGGTTTTAACAATGACCGACGGCGCAGTTCTAATACCTCAGCACGTTTTCCACAAATCATTTGAAGAATATCACGAGACCTCGTTTTATAACTAGAATCGTTGCCAAACAATTCGGTCAATTTGTCATAAAGGACAGCGGGAGTCAATATTAAATCAGGAGTGGCAGACCAATCAATAAGCGCTTGTAAGTTTGAGCTTACGGACTCATTTTGTCCCAAAAAGGCGTTAGACAGCGCTGCGAAGCTGCGTTCCATCTGATGCCAGCGAATAGGGGCAAAAGGGTCTTCTAATCGACGTAATTCTTCATTTACTTTTAATTCAGTAAAAGCAGGGTAAGCCACATATTTCTTTTGAATATCAGTATAACGGACAGCATTCCAGTCGGGAGAATCGAATCTTTGCAAAACAGATATTTTTTGTACGCGCTCCGGTATAGCCTTAGCCACGACTGGGTCTTTGATAGAAACGCTTAGATCGGTAATGGCATCTACCTTGAAAGACGGTACAGGCGGAGCGGGGGGTCGTAAGAAAGGCTCATGTACTATGTCGTGCGGTACCGTAGTCGAAACGGATGTCGCAGGTAAATTTGGTAAAGGTACGTGCGGTACCGTAGTCGAAACGGATGTCGCAGGTAAATTTGGTAAAGGTACCGTGCTATTAGAGGCTTGTATAAAAGTAGCGTGTGCATGAATCATATTATCGAATTGACTCACCAGCCGTTGTGACAATTTGTCAAACCTTCGTTCCAAATCCCGCGAAGAAAACCGCTTCCGCTTTGCTGGTGGCGCCGACGCGTCGCGACACGGTGCGATCGGTGGATCAGGGGCCTGTGCGGCCCCATCGGATTTTGGCACCGAATCCGATTCCGATGTCCCGTCCGACGAGCTTTCACTATCACTACTGCTACTACTACGCGGAGAGTCAGAAGATCCGGATCTTTTTCTCGGTGGCAATGAGGGTAGCATTTTCGTAAAAACACAATTATTTTTTTTTTACGACTTCTAGACGGAAAACTAATAATTTCACTAGAATTTAACACTAGGATTTAAATTTTCTACTTTAATCTTGAAAATTTTGTAAAAAGTTACACTAATTTGCACAAAGAAAATTTTGATCGAAAATTTTGTATCTATCGGCGTGCGGTCGGTATGAAAAACGACGCAACAATGAGGTAAGAATATGGCGGCTTGTATGGCTCGGGCGGGGGGGATAGTACCCCGTTTAGCCACCAGGGGGCGCTTGGCAAGGGTTTTCCTAGACGGGAAGCGACATCTAGCGGCGCGATGCGGTATGAGGACGAGGCACTCTCTCCCATAAATGGACTTCGGACGTCTAACGGAACACATAATATAAATTTGAACCCTCAAGTGATACTAGAGAAATACAAACTTCAATTTAGCAAGTATTACTAATGCATCCAATTTGACTTTTGGAAGATAATCTTTCATATTTTATTTGCAGTGTTGTCGTTTGGTTTTCCAACGTTCCGAACTTTTAACCTTTTAATTTGGTTAGCACCTATGTATATTACTGGTAAGCGATATTCAAACACTACCTCTAAAATTCTAATCATTTGAATTGACTTTGCAATTATGTCGCGTACTTACTGGTTAAGGAATCTGCTTCTGGTCGCGTCTTTTTCGCTAGAATCGTATCCTGGCGTTACTGCGAAATTTTAATAATCATTAAGCCTACCCCCAAAAAGAAAGCGGTGACGCAGCATTACGTCATTTTCTTGCACCTGGGGATTAAAAAGGCCACAACGAAGCAATTCATCTAAAAAAGCAATATTGCAATTTGACATTTGCGCATATAAAAGTAAGTGCGCAATGCAAAAAAAATGTCAAATTCCAATATTGCTTTTTTGAATGAATTGTTTCGATGTGGACTTTTTTTTCTTGTTGCTCTTACATTGTGCACTTGATAATTATCGTTACTTATTACTTAACCTTAGAATACATACAATTTATAAAATAATAATAGAACTTAAAATGTCATGACCCTCTATAGCAGGTCGCGCCAGCGATTTAACTTTAAAGGAGCTCAATTTAAATATTACACACATCATTTTCGTTTATTAAATCGCCGAATATGATAAAAAATATTCATAAATGCTTACATTAAAAAAAACAATTTTAAACATAATTATAGAAAGCAAAAGAGAACAATGGATACCATTTGCGTAGCAGCCATACGTAGACACGGCAATTGTAATAAGTGTTATCGTCAGCATTTTCTGTCGGAACCAACTTCCAATAAATCCAAACAGCCACTGACCAGAGTTTGCATGACACTTACAGAGGTGAAAGATTTATATAAAATGCGTTGACAGCTTTATTATAATATATGAATAATATTGGACACGACTTGTAAGATACGCTTAATAAAATACTGCACATAAATACAAGGGTCATAACGAATGAAATAAGACGTCAAAATATATCGGTAATACATATTTTTTATTACATGTAAAGCATTATCAGGTATTGAATATTCCAAATAGGTAACATATGACTATTTTCCTATCCTTCATATTCAGATAATAAGCCATCAAACAGTTGATCAGTAGGTAGGATAAATTTTAGTTGCTTAAATGACCACTAGAGGCCCTGTAAAATAACCCGTGCGTATTAAAAATACATTTTGGGTCGGGGAGTTGCATACTAACAAGGTGCCTATCGCGAAAATATATGTGAGACCTGATGATGACTGAATTCGAAAAAGGATTTTACGTTACGCCACTACCTGTAGTTACGTAAAGCCTTGCAGTCCTACAGCAAAGGGCGAAACCTTTAGTCCTAATATGTGTCGAAAAAAATCTTTGAATAGAAAAATCTCTTTTAGCCGTGGAGAAACAGGAATGAAGACAATTTGCTGCGCGAGTTTATGACTCAATCAATTAAGAAAGTGGCCTTGAATACGACTACTGCACGGGGTACCTTTACAATTTCATAAAATAATTCGATTAGGAATTTGATTTTGCTGTATATAAAAGTTTAATAAAATTTGAAATCAAACTACGTGGCAAATCAATTGTTTCCATCCTAGATTATATATAGTTTCCGCGCATTAGTTTATTCTTATTACAGGTAAGGATATTTCTGCTTTGGATAAAAAAAAATGGGTATTCTTTAAAACTTAGATTCAAAATAGATGAAAAAAGGAGTACATGTTGAAGTAATTAAAGCACATAATAACGGGTTCTTACCGCTTACCGCGTTTAAATGGGGATATGAGACTCCCGATATTTCGACACTGTTGCAAGTGCCATGATCACGGGATGACTGATGAGATTGGAGTGGAGTAGGTAGATCCATAATTTTCTACGGGCAGACATATCTGTTTACCCTCTTTCTTTGCCGCTTGTTTATGTTTTTGATATCGGAATGTTCGGAATCCCCATTTAAACGCGGTAAGAACCCGTTATTATGTGCTTTAATTATGATAATGGCCCCGATTCCTGCAGACACCGCCTAATTTTATTTAAAGTTATATCCGTCATTTTCATATCCGTCGAAAAGGAAAGGGACGGATGATTCACAGCTCTTAATTTTAGGAAGAATGAGTGAATGAATGAATAACCCGGGCGAATCAAAAGGTACGTCGCTGGTATGCAATCCGTTTGACGTGCTGTCTACTTAACTGTGTCGGGTTATTGACGGATGTAAAATTTTTAGACGGTTGGTTTAGATTTGTGCTTAAAATTGACGTGTGTTCCATAAATTTTATGCTTGTCGATTACCCGTCCCTTTCCTTTTCGGCGGATAAGAAAATGACAGATATAACTTAAAATAAAATTAGATGGTATTTACAGGAATTAGCACCATTAACCGCGTAAACTTAAAACAATGTACATGTTGAAGTACAACGTTAAGGTTAATTTTAAACCTACATAATAGAAATGAATGCAAACTAATGCTTCATCTCAGACGACGCTCTGAGCCGTTCGCGCCCAACTGGGCACCCTCAGGCCTGTCGTCTTAAACTTTGTACCGGGTGAGAGCCTTCAGCGCTCCTCATTTGTCCGGCCAAGTATTTAATGCCATCTTCGTCAAATCTACAATAAGTCACGTCAATAAAAAGGAAACTATGCCATAGAATAAGGAATAATACTACGTCATCAT
The DNA here is from genome assembly GCF_024362695.1 of Pectinophora gossypiella. Lineage (NCBI taxonomy): Eukaryota > Metazoa > Arthropoda > Insecta > Lepidoptera > Gelechiidae > Pectinophora > Pectinophora gossypiella. Next base: position 5,337,965 of record NC_065405.1, read on the forward strand.
CATCATCATCAACAGCCTATATACGTCCCACTGCTGGACACAGGCCTCCCCTCAATCAACCGGAGGGGGTATGGAGCATACTCCACCACGCTGCTCCAATGCGGATTGGTGGAGGTGTTTTTACGGCTAATAGCCGGGACCAACGGCTTAACGTGCCCTCCGAAGCACGGAATCATCTTACTTTTTCGGACAATCAGGTGATTCAAGCCTGAAAAGTCCTTACCAAACAAAGGACAGTCTCACAAAGTGATTTCGACAATGTCCCCATCGGGAATCGAACCCGGACCTCCAGATCGTGAGCCTAACGCTCTAACCACTAGACCACGGAGGCTGTTACTACAGCCTCAGCAGGGGCAGAATACTACGTATAGAACGGCAATTCTCCGCTCCCCACCAGCGTTTTAGCTAGGTTTACCTCACCCCTCGTCGAATACAGTTTATACTAGTGTCGTATGGTATCAGACGTCACATACATAGATTCGCGTGTACGATAATGTCAATGTGTGGTGTCTTTGTAAAACAAGGTTGTTTGTATGAAGTGTCCGGGGTGTGACTATGCCGGGATCAAATAATTCGTACCTATTTGACGCTTTTGAGTACTTACGCTCTGAAGTAGGTCTAATTGAGGACGGCAAGGAGTTGTTAATTAAAAAAAATATTAAGGTCATATTTGATTTATTTCCCCCTCCGGTTGATTGAGGGGAGGCCTGTGCCCAGCAGTGGGACGTATATAGGCAGTTTATGACTTGATTTATTATACCGATGTTTTCTGCGTTATATGTGTACAGTCATGAGCAATATAATGTACCCACTTTATGTCGCACTAACATATTTGACATTTAATGAGACTTACAGTTCAATTTGTCAAAAAAGTTAATGTGACATGGTACCAAAGTGTATACTGGGTGTTAGTGGCATCGTAACGAATACTGAGGGGGTTGATTCAGATCATGATTCTGAGTTAATATCAAGTGGAATTTTCCGTCGCAAAATTCATGTAATTTTTTTAGTTTTTTTTAAATTATTTTCAATTCTATACTTTTGCGATGGAAAATTCCACTTGATATTAACTCAGAATAATCAGCTAAATCATCCCTCTCAGTATTCGTTACGATGTCACTTACACCCCATACAAGTACATACAGTAGCCATACTAGTAGGTATGGCTGTTAGTGACACTGTAACGAATACTGAAGGGGATGATTCAGACCATGATTCTGAGTCGATATCAAGTGGAATTTCCTGTCGGAGAAGTCATGAAAATTTTAGAGCTTATTTAAATTATTTTCCGTTCCATACTTTTGCGACGGAAAATTCCACTTGATATCAACTCAGAATCATGGCCTCAATCACCCCTCAAAGTTTTCGTTACGATGTCACTAACACCCTGTATACATAATAAATGCTCGTGACCGTAAAAATAATTAAATTCTGCGGACACCTGTCATAACAATGGCGAAAACGCCATTATCGAGATTTGCCCTTTTATCTTTAGAAGAGATGGTATATTTATTTAGTGATTTGGATAAAGTAAATAATAAATATGATATGAATGCAGGTTATGCTTCATAAGCGCCTGCAGGGATAATTAAAGCAAGAAAGAAGAGCAACTTATTTATCTACTATGTTAGCAGGAGTTTTTCTCGAACAACAAATTACAATAAACTAACTTTTATCAAATCCATTTTAAAATAAAACAAGATAAGCGGCAGGAAAAATCTATTTTTTGGAATAAATAAATCGGTGTACCAATACGGTTTTTACAAAGCTATATTATGGTTTTATTTTGAAAACAATATAACATTACACTATTTTATATTTTTATTGACTTAAAACTATGGTTACATGCATTACCAATTTACCAGTAAGTAAGTAAATATTTTAAAATCCGAAGTAAACTGAAAAAAATATTAAACTCAAGAAACAGCATCTTTGTATAGTTACAAGTGTTGGTCAGTATTTATATTGTTTTTATTTTTATGACTAATAATATATCGTTCTTATTCAAGAGTGACATCTATTAAATTGACTTATTCTTCATCTTCTACTGTTACACCATCATCGTCTTTTCGATTTTTATTTGCAGTATCTGAGCTATTCATCACTACTGTTTCCTCATCAACCTTACCATTATTGTTCAATAAGGTCTGTGACGCAGCAGCGTGAGTTTTTTTTCCATTAATAATTGTAGAATGACTAACAGAGGACGATGAAAACGCTACGAAATTTTCAGTCTTGTCAGGTATGTGAGTCCTTATTTTATCAAGATTGGGTTTGGCATGTTTGAAAGGTTTCATTGGTTTCAAAGGTTTCACTTTGGAGTGTTTGAAAAATCCTTTCCCTTGTGCTTCGCCCTTCCGTTTGTCACCTCCTTGGAACCTGATGTTCTCTTCATCCACTTTGCCATTATTGTTTAGGATGACGTTAGATCCACCGATGCTGGATTTCACACCATTGACGTCCGAGGAACTACTGAAGGATGAAGTAGCATAGCCGACGAAATTCTCACCCTTTTCTGGCAAGTGGTTCCTGAGGCCATGTGTGGTGATCGGATCAATTTTTGGAATCTATGGAGATAAATTTAATTAAAAAAAGATTGCCTATTTATTACTATCCACAGGCTTTGTGTTGAAATTACAGATTGAATGTTTCAAGTTCAACTAATGAATTGATGCGATGCTTATGAGATCAAGAGGAACGTGTGACGGATGCAAAATTTCACGTTGATCATACTGACCTCTGGGAATTTCATTTCTGGCATCTGCAATAAAAGGAAAATATCTAACAAACTGCAAATCAATCTAGTTATACAGGGTGTTAGTGACAACGTAACGAAAACTTTGAGGGATGATTTAGGCCATGATACTGAGTTGATATCATGTGGAATTTTTCGTCGCAAAAGTATGGAACTGAAAATAATTTAAAAAAACACAAAAAAAATCCTGAATTTTCCGACAGGAAATTCCACTTGATATTAACTCAGAATCATGGTCTGAACCATTCCCCTCCGTATTCGTTACTTAGTCACTAACCCCCACACCTACTTGTATGGCTATGGGTATGTACTCGTACGGGGTGTAAGTGACTTCGTAACGAAAACTGAGAGGGATGATTCAACTGATTATTCTGAGTTAAAATCAAGTAGATTTTCTATCGCAAAAGTATAGAATTGAAAATTATTAAAAAAAAACTAAAAAAAAATCGTGAATTTTGCGACGGAAAAATCCACTTGATATTAACCCAGAATTATGGTCTGTATCATTCCCCTGAGTATTCGTTACGATGTCACTAAAACCCTGTATTATATAACATAGCAGGAGATATATAACTCTTTATTTATCTATTATTTAGATTTCGATTTTATATACCTTTTTATTATAACTATGATCTATACTATACAGCCATGACATTGTGCCCCTTTTTGTGCGACACTATAAAACATTATTACCAACCTTTGGAAATTTCATTTCTGGCATCTTAATCTGTAATACAATAATACGAGCATTTATAAATGTGTAAAATATTTGTAATTGAATCTTCACAGTGTCTTATTGCATAGAAAAGGTAATAATTTAGACGGTGCGGTGCTTCGAAGTCTATTCAGTAAAAAAAAAAATACTAAAAAATAAAAAATCAGTAAAATCTAAATACAGGTCAATCAAAATTTAAATACACCTACCTCCTTAAACTTCATTTCTGGCATCTGCAAAATGAAATAAGTAATTATTAACTAAAATTCAAAACACAAGTGCACGTTATAACCCGACTGCGGCGTAGCCAATAGGAGGGTTATGTGTTTGAGCGCTATTTATGTGTGTATGTGCGCTGTGCAGGTCTGTTACCACCTCTAGAAGCGTCTTAATTAATTGTTCGGTAGTTATAGGCTATGTCGTCACGCTAATTCAATGTAGCGCCCTCTAGTGGACATGAACTGAGGACGAAAAAAAATTTTTTTCGGTACTATTATGTTGGGTATCAGATGAAGGGGCGTAATTTGCACATTACAAATATGTACATATAGCTTTTACCTTCGGGTTTGTTAGTATTTACTAGATAACTACGTTAAATTTGTATAACATAACTGCTTAGACATATTCGGGATAGGTTTTTATCTCCAAATCTTGCATAAAACACATAATGGGAATTTTTTGGTTTTTCGGTCCGGTTTTAGTTTTTAAACTAATATTTTTATTTAACTATAATTTTCCACAAACCTTTGGGAAGTCCATATCCATCTGAAATTAAAAAAAAACACATGAAACATTTATTCCATTCCATGCGTAAAAAAACGAATGTCATTTCATTTTGTACCAATATACTATACATACTTCGGGAAATTCAAAATCCGTATCGGGCACCTAGGACACAAAGAAGTAGTTATGTAATATATATCAAAAATAAATATATATGTAGTTATGTAAAATAAATCCAACCGCTTTTGGATTAACCCCTCCGATTGACGAGGAGAGGCCTTTAGCCAGCAATAAAAAGTAAGTTTTCAGGCTGTTTTTATTAAGTTTATATTGCAACCCTTACACCAAAAGTTCCACATACGTCCTACAAGAGACATTCTTACTAGAAATCAAGACGTCTTGAATCTTATCTTATCTTATTTAGCCTATTCGATCCCACTGCTGGGCAAAAGCCTCCCCTTGATTTCCTTCCAATAAGTCTTATCGTCTTGAATTAAAAATATAAAAATAAAATAATATTTTCAAATTATTTCTTATTTATCAATGTTCGTCTTTGTGTTCTATTCCAATTATTCTCAAAAATACTTATATTATTTATGCCTATAATATTAATATGTGTTGCAGGTATGCAACTTAATTCGCTAGCCATTCACTATATAATTTAATTAAGGTTATAATTAAATTTCTAAATGAAAAAAGTTTGGTTAGTCCTTATCTCGCAATATTTATACGAGTTTGCTGCTTAGATAAGGTTTAGCTTGTATCGCAGGCTAAGTAGTGAATACCGTTAGCGAAGCTAAGGTATAAATAAATATCTTTAAATAAAATAGGTATCTACGCAATGGCGGCTTTCCGATGGCAAGTCCGTGCCCGGATTTATCTGCTTGATGGGTCCAAACTACAGTTATTCGATGAACATTTGATCTATAGAATGATGGATCAAAGAACTGATGCTAAACTCAATTCTTGTGTGATGATTGTTCGAAAGCAGCAGTGTTGCATAGAAATAGAAAAGGAAAACTAAGCAACTACCAACTGCTGGTCACACCGCAAGCCAGACGGTAGGACGAAATGGTATCCATAGAGAGAGCATTGGTAGCTCAGATGGAAGAACACTCGACTATCACTGTGAGGTCGCAGGTTCGAAATCAAGGATTGTCGAAATTGCTTTCAAATTCATGTTTGGATCACAAATTATTTTCAAGTACCCAACGGTGAAGGAAAACATTTTGAGAAAATTCACATCCCGAGAAATGCGTTTCGAAGGTACGTGTCCTAACTTGTATTGGGCTAGTTTTCCCTTCACATGTTGGAAGGTCTGACAGGCAGTGGCGTCTGTAAAACACCGGACCTGTCAAATTTTCAGGTTAGGTAAGCGGCCTCTGTGAAAACGGAGTAATGCTAAATAGATGATGAGACATAGGTCGTTGGTTCAGAGGTATGGAGGAAATGACGTGGAAACAACAAGCCTCTTGCCTTCGTCCCCGCAGTACTCAGTCTGACATGAGTGGGATGGCGCCCAGAGTAGTCTATTTCAAAGCCGGACTCCTGTCCTCCGCCTCTGAATAGAACTGACAGTTACTGCTGCCCTCTGTCAGGTTCCAGGTTACAGTCCCTGTCGCTAATATAATTATGGACAAGACGATCATATTATACGAGGCAACGATCATATTACAAAACTTTCCACACCATTCATTGCTTCTTTGGTATCGCGCACCCACAACTAGCGCCAGTGTAACTACGCAACGAACGGCGGGTAAGTCGATGTATCGGTCTAACCAGAATCATCTAGACACAGCTTCACACCTATTTAAGAGGCAAATTGCGGACTCATGTAATTTAGTGCTACTATTCTTTATTTCTACGATTTGTGGTGTTTTCCAAAACGGCATTTTATAAACCGCCTAGGCATTTAATTGACCAGCGAATTAAGCTCTATAGTTGTGACATGTATAATGACGGACTATCCAGGCTATGTTCCCCAAAAATACATACAGATGGCGCTGTAAAACATTCGTTGCTATTCTAATTTCATGGATAACACATTATGCATCTTTTATCTTTGTTTTTGGGTTTTATAAATCACCCTTTTTATTACACCCAGGCACAATACATGATCAAAATAAAGAGAAACAATATAGGTAGCAACATGATTCTATACATAATCTGATCCAACATCAAGCAAGAATGATTTTTATATAAGATTCTTCCTTTCCGTTATATTTTTCAAAAATTCGTCGCTGACGTCGCAAACAGACGTATCTGCAATTTTCTGCTAAAATAATTTGTGTCTTATTGACAATATCATAAGGTGCAAATCAGATCCGCCAAAAAATTGAGATACGTCAGTTTGCGACGTCAGCGACAAATTATGTACCCGAGTAAATTTGGCAACGCCATGTATATTATTTTTGGGGAAAGTAGCCTGGAAAGTTCCTCATTATAATTACCTCTAATAATGCAGTTTAGATTCTTCGCAATATATAATAGTGTAATGTATATAAGTAGTGTTATTCTACTGTGTTATCCTAATTACTGTAAGTATATTATGTATTTGTAAGGAATGATTATGTATATGTGTCGTGTGAGGTTGTTCTTAGTTGGCCTTTACCGGAGGAACTCTGCAACAAAAAGAAAAGCCAAGTGAAAATATCAAAAATAATTTAAGATCTTCTTTTTCGATCGTGTGGATAAGAGGTGGATTCCAACCTCATCAACCCTGGTGTCAGGGTTATTATTGAGCCGCCAAAGCCCCTGATATGGCCCATGTAACGACTACGTACTTACATTAGTAAGTAGCGACCGGGCCCAACGGCTTAACGCGCTTTCTGAAGCACGGATTATCTTACATTCGGACAATCGGATGAACAGCCTGCAATGTCTAATAAAACCAGTGCTTACAAAGTATTTTTTGTCCCCATCGGGATTCACATAATTTGAAATAAAAGAGGTACTTATTTAAGACCTCGCTATTTCAAGCTTAGGAAACTTTGCCAAAGGTTCAATAACAATACTAGTTCATTGTTCCGAGCGAAAAGGTATTGCTTAGTACGATAAACCTTTATGACACATGTTTTCAACAAACAGCGACAAACACACACTCACACACTCGCGCACACACACACACTCGTACACATACACACACACGCACACACACACTCGTACACATACACACCCATAGCAGATGTCGACAATGATCAGCACGACAGCTGCAGTTAGCTCTCTTACAGGCTTAAGTTTTCTATATTAGTCTTCAATAACATAAAAAATACAGGAAAAAATAGAAAGTTACAGAAGCAAAAGAGAAATAGGGAGTGCAATAGGCGGTCTTATTGCTAAGTAGCAATCTCTTCCATCGGGTATAGGAGAATGGTACAGTTCAGAACAAAAATACGTACATAGATTCCTTCACGTCCGGTGGGTTATTACCAACTGAAAGAAAAAAGTGAGACACATTAATTTAATTTATAAGTACTTACAGAATTAAAAGTATTGTTGCTCGATAATCAAGATATATTTGCTAGTTTCCATTTTTTTGTAACTAACGATACATGGTATTAGTGACATCGTAACGAATACAAAGGAGGATGATTCAGACCATGATTCTGAGTGAAATTTATCATTGCAAAAGTATCATCATCACTAATTTAAAAGCCACGCTCTTGTTGGTGTAGCATTCCTCTCCATGCTACTTTTTAGGGTAAAATAGGGCAGTGTTTTCCCTCTTGCCTTCTGCCCCAAACAATAAAAAGATAAACAAAAGCAAAAAAAGTAAAGCAAAAGTATAGAATATAAAAAGAATATACGGAAAATTCCACATGATAACAACTCAAAGCATGGTCTGAATCATCCCCGCAGTATTCGTTACGGTGGCACTAAAACTCTGTATCGTATAAATGACGTATTACTTAAGCTAATTATATATTCAATATATATTCAATATTCTTTATTTGCAATATTTTTTATTCTTTATTATGCGGCAACAATATCGTAAAACCATTCAAAACATACCTTTGTATTCCTTGACAACGTTGCCGTCATTGGTGAGTATGGTAGCACTTTGCTCTCTAACGACTTTCCCACTACCATCCCTTGATAACACACTGCTCGACTGCACGGATATGCCATTGAATGTCTGTCCAGGTTTGGCTTGGACTGATGCTATGTCGGCCGGTTTGAGCATAGGAATTGCAGGCATTTGGAACATAGGTATCTGAATCATAGGCATTTGTATCTGAAAATCATATTAATTTGTGTACGTGTCATGGGTAGTATGAGGATAGATACTTACAAATACTTACAAATACTTATAAATTTTGTGTCACAAAGACGAACTTAAAACGAACTTATAAAATAAAACTAGCTATATTAAATATTATATTTCCTTAAGTTTCTTACCCCATTCATCCTGAAAATATAAAAAATAACATTTAATTAGTTTTGTCTGTCAAATATTATGAAAAGCGACATTTAATTTTAAGTTATTTTTTATAACTAACTCCTAATGAGTCTCAATCATTGATTAAAACAAAAAACAATGTATAATCATTGATTTGATTTGAGAAGAATGGGTAGGCTGTTCCAGAAGTTCGATGTTCGCATCAAAAAGTGGCAGGTTACACGAATATATATTCGTATTATAATAGGACTAACTCATAATGTTACAAAGTCAAAAGTACAATCAAAGAGCAAAAGTGCAGTCACTGAGCCAAGCGAATTATTTGTAAACAGTGGTGAAATTATGAACCATTAGTTGTCATAATTATAAAAATTGTTTTTGTAGGTGTTTTTGGTCTATTACAGAAATGGCATGTAACCAGGAGGCCTTAAGTGCAACCAGTTAATTTATTACTTTGCAAGAAACTGATTGGACTTTTGCACCTTATCGTACATTTTATGTCTAGTTACCCCGGCCAGCCCGCCCAGGACCCAGCTACAGCAAATCCAGGCGCAGCCTCAGCTGAAACTGAAAATACATTATATTAACCTTCTATTTACATTTATCTATTTACTCCATAAAAGTTCTAGGTGGATTGATAACCAATTCTAGGTTTCGGAACTAGCGGCTTAGCGTGCTTACCGTCCGAAGAACGCAATCATCTTACGCTAGCGCATAACGTTAGCGCTTATGCACGTTAGCACTTATCAACAATGTAAATTTCTAAGCGCACAGAAGTCATGTAAGAAGCGCATAATTTCTGGAACAGGAAGCGCGTATAAACGGTTGCATACAAACAAACTCAACATTCTAAAAAATCTGCGCTTTCGATTGCGCCTCTGTGTGCGTTTAAAGAGTTTTGTGATTCGTATTTTTCTTCTTTGCGGCGTGGGTACTTGACGCCCTGAGCCGACGTTCGCGCCCAACTGGGCACCCTCAGGCCTATTGTGTAAAATTTTGTACCGGGTGAGAGCCCTCAGCCCCGTTTCTCCGGCCAATTAGTTAATGCCATCTGCGGCGAATCTACACTATCACGTCAAAAAAAAATGGGTACGTGGGTACTTAGTTCATCGCGCAGTGAATGTATCTCTGACTGCTCCAGTTGGGAGTATAGTCGTGATCTTATCTTATGTATATATTAATTAATTAATTGGCCGTTATTGCAATTTCTTGAAGTTTCGAACGCGTTTTTATTGTGGCTGGACAATACAGTCTGTAAGTACTAACAATTGTTTACTCAATGAGAAATATATTTACTTTGTATGTTCATTGTAGTCCTTTGTCTATTGCTCATTGTTCCACATAAACACCTGAGTACTTAAACATGTATGCTATGTACAATTAATGACGTTCATTGTGACGATAGATAACCTTCCACCTCTTATCCCTTTACCCTCCGGTTACTACTTACTGATGCAAGTTAGTAGTCGTTACATGAGCCATGTCAGGGGCCTTTGGCGGTTCAATAGTAACCCTGACACCAGGGTTGATGGGGTTGGTAATCCACCTCACAACCCACACGATAGAAGAAGATCATCCCCTTATAACTTATACTTAAGGCCTTATATGATGGCCCATATAGACCCTGCCGGCGTGGTCGAAGTTTCCCCCATTCAGAGCTTATCGCTATCAGTCCACGAAGGTCGATTAATTTCAAGTTCAAATATAATCAACTCAGACGGCGCCCTGAGACGAGATTCGCAACTGTTCACCCCCAGACCTGTTGTCTTTAATTATGTCGCGGGTAGCCCTCAGCACACCCCATTTGTCCGGCAAATCTACGATAAGTAATGTCAAAAGATGGCCCATCTTAATCGGCGATAAGCTTATTATTATTATTTTATTATTATTTATTATTAAAAATAAGTTTTGCTTGCCTCGTCAATTAAGTTGGGCAAATAAGCTGATAAGCTGTTTTATAACAATCACCTAAGTCTTGTAATATAGAAGCTTATGTACATTAAGCTGTCTCAAACTTAGCAGTGCTTACAGATTTTTAAACAAGACGATAACAAAATATTTTTATAAGCCATTTAAACTGCGTTGCAATATGGGTCGTTTAAAATTGCGTACCTATCTACATGTAAACAATATGGCATAACTAAAACGTTCACAAGCTACAAGTTACTTACAAGTATTTGTAAATTAAGTTTATCAAAAAAGTCGAGGGATTGTAAAATATAATATGTATCTTACTTGTGAAATAAATATTAACACTTGTAACATGTGTGGTTTTGATAAACACATTCTTGTAATAATGAAAATTATTACAAGAAAATTTCTTGTAATAATTTTAAAATTTCTTGTAAATTTCATAAACAGGGTGGCACTGGTCATAAAATAACTTCTTTATTTCATATGAGAGCTTTCAGGGTCTTCGTTACTTAATAAAAATAAATGTGGATACCCTGAAGCATGATTAGCGTGTAATTCGGATCCTAGATAGATAAAGGGCTTTCGTCGTGTTTTACAACATCCCTGACCCCTGGTGGTCCCTGACGTCATCCTTTACTTGACTTCTAAAGCGTTCCCCACATTTTGAGATAGGTAAGTTTAACTTTTTAATGTTAATGGTCTTGTATGAAACCAAAACTAAAGGCAACAAAGGTTCAGTAGGCCAGAGTGAGATGGTGGCTGAGTTCGGATAGGGACCCAGACCTACGGGGTATAACGTACAACCCTTGCCCAGGGTATGGGTGAACTCAACGGTTGCAGAGCCGCCGGTACAGCGGTACAGGATGTAAGGGGCAAGTCACAGGGACTGTACCCTGCAACCTGACAGAGGGCAGCAGTAACTATCAATACTATTTAGAGGCGGAGGACAAGAGTCCCAGTATGGCTTTGAAATAGACTACTATAGGCGCTATGCCTCTCGCTTCAGACGGAGTACTGCGGGCCGGAAGGCAAGAGGGAAACCACAGGCCTATTTTTCCCTAAAAAAGTAGCCTCGAGAACGTTACACCGACAAGAGCGTTGCTCTTAAATTAGTGATGACATGAAAAACTTAATAGCCTAGGTATATAAGCCACACTGCTTGCCTCGCGAATTAATCGGAGCGGAAAATATACTCAACCACACTGCACTATTGCGGGTAGCAAACTACCGAATAAGTCAAGAAAAAAACACACTTACCTTGTGCAACAGCAACGACGACACCGAGCATCAAAACCTTCATGAATGCCATGTTTTATGGCAAAAAACGAATTATATCCCGATCTACTAATAACAAATGTATATTTTATGGCGCAGACGAAAACATACTAAGAAACCGTTCATCAAACAGTCATTTAAGTATTATTCATAACTTGTTGTTTAAGTCGAGACAAGCTGTTCAAATAATAAGACGAATGGTGGTTCTTGGAAGAGAAACGTGACTGTTGTGGAAATTAAAAGAGGCATAAAAATATAATAATTATGTGTAATGAACAATAAAATCGTTACATGGAAAGACTCGTGACAAAGAAATTTTCATGGATACTTGACTCACATACCTATAAGTGTCGGCGGTTGCATTTAAAATTCGCGTCAGCGTTTGTTTTAACAAGTACAATGTACTAGAAATAAGCGTTACCAACATGAATCCAAAGCATAAAGAAGAGTGGACAAACAAATTCCTCCTAGCATTATCTCGTTTCTCACAGGGTCCGTTTACCTAAGCTGAAGATTTGACAAATCCGGTTTTTTTACAGAAGCGTCTGTCTGTCTGACCTTCCAACTCGCGAAGGGAAAACCACCCCAATACAGGTTAGGTCACATACCTCCGAACATGCATTTCTCGGGAATATGGGTTTCCTCACGATGTTTTTCTTGACCGCTGAACACGTGATAATTATGATCCAAACATGAGTTCAAAAACTAATTTGGCTATCATTGGTTTAGGCCTGTGCTAGATTCGAACCTGCGACCTCAAAGTGAGAGGCAAGCGTTCTATCAACTGGGCTACCACTCACGGCTCAAGCAAGATTCAAGAACAAGAGTGGACAAGCAAAGTTTCTAAGAATTGTTTAGTAATTAGCAGCGAATATTTTAAGTGATATCTTCCAATTCATTCCACAACCTTTGACCTAAATTGTAAATACGAGTAGCTTGTCTATTGCGGGCAAATTGAAACACCTCGAATCCTTTTAGGTCAGTAAATTTATCGGAACAAAATGTATTTATTTATTAAACCAACGACCATAAGAGCTAAGTATAAGAGTTCCGATTTTCCTGTTGAGGTTCAGAATCCTAAAAACAATAAAAATGTGCACTTTGCTGCAGATAACTGAGATACTGTACTAATTGACGCGTAGATAATGTAACATTTTACCCAGCCCGGTATTGAACCCGGATCTGACAATCATTGGGTCTGCCTTCAAACCGGACTCACTTAAAGGTCGTCATCATACTAAAACCGCAAGTTCCGCTTTCGTTCCAAAAGTGAGTGTGGGTAGGTTTATTTTTGTCTATGATAGGCACATTCATCTTATGAAGAGAGATTAACATAGGATTTTGGTTTAAATATTTCAATATGATTGTTGGAGAGTAGCCAGTAAATGTGCAGTCAGCTGTTATCATAACGTAACATAAGTTCACGACTATATCCTAATTGGAGTAGTCAGAGGTACATCCATCGCAAGATGAACAAGTACCCACACCTCACCGAGCTTTCTGTTAGACCAACGTGTTAGGTGGTGAACCAACTGTTACAGTTACAGCTGTTATGAAGATCATTATTATTCGAATTTCAACTTATTTCTACAGTAGGTTATCTGGCTGTACAGTCATGAGCAATATAATTTACCCACTTTAGGACTCTGTCGCACTAACATATTTGACATTTAGTGAGACTTACAGTTCAATTTATCAAAAACGTTAATGTGACATGGTACCAAAGTGTATACATATTAATGCTCGTGACCGTACTATTAGAGTTGCACATATACACTATGTACCAGTAACATCACTATACTGCGTTGAAACCGCTTACTTATTTGAACATTTACGACTCAAGTCTATAAAGCACGTCGTAAAACGCAACAAAAACTAAATAACATTATTGTAATGACATGACATACTCATCATTGACACACAAAAGTTGCGTAAAATCATTCCGTTTGGTATTTAGCACAAAACCAGTCACTTAGGACGACCTAAGGGATCCACTGGAAGTTCGTCTCACGAAAGAGGTAATAAGTAGGTATGGCATTACGTCACTTTATCCTGTGATTGTTCCATTAAAAAATCAGTGCCGCGTTTATCAAAACTTACAAGTCTACACGTTCACAAGCTAATACAAGTTACTTACAAGTACGTGTAAATTACGTTTATCAAGAACAGATTAAAGAGAAGGCGAAGGTGGTGTCTTAGACAAGAATGGAGAATGCTACACCGACAAGAGCGTGACTCCTAAATTAGTGATGTGATGACGTCGATTGTTACAATCGTTTACAACTTGGCTAAGGCCCCAGGTGTGGTAGCGTTTATACAACTGCATATATTTTAGTTATGGCGCGACTATGGTATCGCTATTGGTCGGCCCAGACGAAGCAGCTGGATTAAATAAAGACACAAGTTGGCAAAATTACACTACGGCCACTTTTAGTATCGGTGTTTTAAGCTAAACAACGTTCAATTACTTTAAAGCAAAATCGCGACCTGTTTGCGGACCTCAAAACTTAATCCCACGTGTTATATAGATGATAACAGACTACGTAATCAGTGTTTTCCAACTGTTACTCAACAGTGACATCATAATCACTGAATTCACCATACAAACACTGAACGAATCGAGCTGACGACCCACTTATCACTGGGTCAAATCCTTGTTATTTCTTTTGTTAAGTTTATTCATTTACACAATTTAGTTGCGCGATAAACCATCAAATGTTTGGTGAATGGTAATGGAGACTACTATAAATGGTAACTGTTAATCGCTATCACCGGTTAGATTTGTGTTTCATTATCTTTTTCTATAGTTTTGTGTATTCGTGTTCGTTCTATCTCTTCTTCTTCTATCGTGTGGGTTGTGAGGTGGAGTACCAACCACATCAACCGTGGTGTCAGGCTTACTATTGACCCGCCAAAAACCCTTGACATGGCTCACGTAACGACTACTTACTTACATCAGTAAGTAGTAAACAGGACCAACGGCTTAACGTGCCTTCCGACGCACGGATATTCTTACTTTCAGACAATAAGATAATTAGCCTGTAATGTCCTAACCAAACTGCGGATCACAATTATGATTTTTGTGATGTGTACCGGGATTCGAACCCGGGACCACCGGATCGTGAGCTCAATGATGCTCAACTACGTTAGAAAGGACATCTTCCTCAGTCAGTCTCACCGCGATGCCCGGGAAGGTAAGATGAAAGCGTTTTATGTTTTTATTCGCTCCCATTCCAACTTAGAAGGTTTTCACAAAAGAGGTTTCAAAGGAGTGTGCAAGAGTTAAGAGGTTGCAACGCTTAACACGTGACCTGTGTCGGGGATCAGCCCATACGTGGAAACTCCATACTCTCCTTTCCGCACGAATGACGACGTGTTAGCTGGCGAAACTGACTAATACATGGCTTGTGTAAGTCTATAGTCTAGACTTACATTAGCATAGATACTTACGTCTATTAGTGTCGTTCGGCCAAATAGTGAATTTCATCAGAATCAACAAAGACTAAAGCATATAATAAGGAATAATATTACGACCAAACTCACGAAAAAAGCCCTAAGGTAAACGCTCCTATTACCGCCAGGTTAAGCTATGCTCTGATTACCTCTCAGAAATTAAGTACTTCTGTATTTGCTAGTGCAGCTTATTTATTTTATTTGTATTTTTATGACTGTCTTCTGCTAAATACATCAAGAATTTTTAATTTTGAGTGAATATTTTGGATAAAAAATAATTTTATGTCCGAAAACTCACTTTCCTCTATTACCGCCACATAAATTGCGGTTTCTTTCTATTACCGCCTTTGCTGCATCGAATACCGCCAACGAGATATCTAACCAACTATTCAGGTACAATAAAATACTTTATTAAAAAAAAAAGTTGTTTTTACCACTGTTAATGTAGTTAATAGATACATAAATTGGGAAGGCACTGTCTCTTAAAATACAGGTTCACCTAGTTTGAAAGACAGCGTTCCAACAAAAACTGTAAACGAATTGTTTTCAATAATCATCATCATCAACAGCCGTATGACGCCCACTGCTGGGCATAGGCCTCCCCCAAGGATCTCCACAACGATCGGTCCTGCGCTGCCCGCATCCAGCGGCTTCCCGCCACCTTCACCAGATCGTCAGTCCACCTTGTAGCGGGCCTACTCACTGAGCGTCGTCCGACACGTGGTCGCCACTCCAGAACCTTTCCGCCCCAGCGGCCATCGGTTCTCCTCGCTATGTGTCCTGCCCACTGCCACTTCCGTTTTGCAATTCTCCGAGCTATGTCGGTGACTTTAGTTCTCCTGCGGATCTCCTCATTTCTGATTCGATCAAGCAGGGAAATACCGAGCATAGCTCTCTCCATTGCCCGCTGAGCGACACCGAGCCTCCTCACGAGACCCATAGTATGCGGCCACGTCTCACTGCCGTTGGTCATCACTGGCAACACGCGCTGGTCAAAGACTTTCGTCTTGAGACACTGGTATTTTGGACGAGAAGATGTTCCGCAGCTTCCCGAACGCTGCCCATCCGAGTTGGATCCGACGAGAGATCTCTTTCTCGAAGTTGGACTTACCTAACTGGATTATTTGTCCTAGGTAAATGTACTGGTCTACAACTTCGAGTGTAACGTTCCCAACCTGAACTGGAGTGGGTGCGACATGGTCGTTGGACATAATTTTTGTTTTTGCCATGTTCATGCTAAGACCCACTCGTTGGGATGCGTTACTGAGATGCTCGAGCATGGTGTTCAGTTCTTCCAGGGTCTCAGCCATTAGGACTATATCATCGGCAAATCGAAGGTGCGTCGGGTACTCACCGTTGATGTTGTTGCCAAATCCTTTCCAGTCCAGAAGCTTAATAATATCCTCCAATGCAGCAGTGAACAGTTTCGGAGAGATGACATCTCCCTGTCTCACTCCTCGCTGCAGTTGGATCGGATTAGAGCTCTGGTTCTGTACTCGAACTGACATAGTGGCATTTTGGTAGAGGTCCCTTAGCTTTTCGATGTACCTATGGTCCACTTGGCACCTCTGAAGAGACTGCAACACCGCTCAGGTCTCGATCGAATCAAAGGCTTTCTCATAGTCCACAAACGCCAAGCAAAGTGGCAGATTATACTCTTCGGTCTTCTGTATAACCTGCCGCAGCGTATGGATGTGGTCTATGGTAAAACCCTAAAGCCTAAAGCCTTTTGGAAACCGGCTTGTTCGGGAAGTCGTCAAATCTGCAAGCGAGACGATTCGTAATGACCCTCGAAAACAACTTGTAGACATGGCTCAGAAGCGAGATAGGTCTGTAGTTCTTCAGTAGGGCTTTATCACCTTTCTTGAAGAACAGGACCACCTCGCTTCCGCTCTATGCCCTCTGCGTTTTGCTCTGAAATATGACGGAATTGAAGAGCCTCTGGAGGGCTTTGAGTATTGGCGTTCCGCCCGCTCTCAGAAGTTCTGCTGTGATTCTGTCATCTCCTGCCGCTTTGTTGTTTTTGAGCTGTTTGAGGGCCATCCTAATCTCGTACAGGCTGACGTCCGGGATATCTTCAGTGTAGTGTCGGGTAAGCTTGGCTCGAGGGTCTCGAGCCATGCTTTCGCCTGATGTTTTCGTGGAATATAGCTGTCTATAGAAACTCCCAATCTCCCTCAGGATTTCGGGAGTCGACGAAATGATTCTGTATGAGGAGTTTTCAATAAACTTTATTATTATTGTTATTTTTTTATTAAATGAATTATGACATAAACTACAGAAAAATCTTTTGGTTTCATAGATTTATATACATAATTGACGTCTGTCTCTGTCCATGCGTCTGTCTCTGTCCGTCCGTCTGTCCATCCGTCTGTCTCTGTCTATCCGTCTGTCTCTGCCGGTCCGTCTGTCTCTGTCTATCCGTCTGTCTTTGTCCGTCCGTCTGTCCATCCGTCTGTCTCTGTCCGTCCGTCTGTCTCTGTCCGTCCGTCTGTCTCTGTCCGTCCGTCTGTCTCTGTCCGTCCGCCTGTCTCTGTCTGTCCTTCTGTCTCTGTCTATCCGTCTGTCTCTGTCCGTCCGTCTGTCTCTGCCTGTCCTTCTGTCTCTGTCTGTTCTTCTGTCTCTATCTGTCCGTCCGTTTCGGTCTGTCCGTCCGTCTGTCTCTATCTGACCGTCCGTTTCGGTCTGTCCGTCCGTCTCTGTCAGTCCGAAGAATAATGCATCACCCTGTCTATAAATCATAAGAGGGAATCTATGGTGGCGGTAATAGAAACATGTATGTAATTTCTGTGTTTCAATTTCCGCCACATAAAAATTAGCCTTAAGAAAACAAATAAATATTCAAAATGAGAGCTACGTATGTAATAACCAGTTTCAAAGCATATTTTAATAAATATCTAAAGTATTTAAATTAGAAATTCATAATTACTTCAACTACTTGTTCATACATTTCTTAAAAAAATACATTAACTTATATGCAGCACAGGATACTTGAATTCCACCAAATGTGTGGCGTTAATAGATTTTAATATAGTTCATGAACCATACTATAAAATAAGATGATAACATTATGAATGATTGGGCATGTTACCTTAAATAATTAAAAAATACAAATATCATACAAATATCGATCGCCGCCATAGGTGGCGGTAATAGTAACCAAACTGCAAATGTATGCTGCTATCACCGCTACATTTTAAAACTCAAATTAATCATTTAAAACTAACACAAATATCAAATATAGCATGCTTTCTCAGTTCTTAAACGTATTAACAAGTAGTTATAATTACTAAAATGAAGAAAAATTATGTTTCATCGGACACAAAACCTTAAGAAAAAAATGTTGTATGCTTATGCATTTCAGTAGTGGCTTGTATGGAGCGCGTTGCTTGCGCGGACACTGCACAATTACAGACCAATCACAAATTAGACTGTTGTTGCCCACGCTCAGGGGTATGTTCGTTTCATAGTCAATTAATACATGTATCTTTTGACATTTGAATCAATTTTCTATCTCGGACACAATTCAAAATATCCGCAATTTAAAAAAGGTGGCGGTAAACGATGTCGATTTTTGGGTGGCGTTAATAGGAGCGTTTACCTTAGCTATAAAGTTAATGATGGTCAATTTACCTATTTATTTACCTTATCGTTGGTCTAAGAGAAAAGCTTTAGTGCGGAGTGTACTTAGTTCACCTTGCAATGAATGTACGCCTGACTTCTCCTATTGGAATATAGTCGTGAGCTTATGTTACTTAACTGAAAACAAACAAGGAGCCTAGTAAGTTGAAGTTATTACTTATGTCAAGCAAGGAGGGGTAAGACGAGTGTGTGCGCCTGCGTTTTGCGCGAACGTCTGCGCACCTTAATATATCCTGCGTACCTGACCGCTTCCGTTTACTCAATCAATCAATTATGTCACTTTGACGATATATCCATAACGAAAGTTAAATTTTGTTAAGTTTAAGAAAATATACATTTAATGAGCTTATTACTATATCTCCCTAGATATTTTGACTTTGCTTTGAACGTGCAAACACGCATAACAAAAGTGTCAAATTGTCACTAAGATATGCATACACTAAAAATGCATTAAGTATTCATTCCTCGTATGAATTAGGCAACCGGTTCAATGTCAGTAACTTGCTACTGATGCGCTGGCGCACGCAGATGGCACAGTTTACAAAGCAGAGGGATAACTTCGTCATACAATCTGACTTGACGCACGTATGCTTGGCGGATCTATGTTGTGATATAGTTACGGTTATAGTCACTGCAGACAAAAACAACAATTACAATATAATAATAATTAAGTAAGTATTATCTTTTTAACATTTAGAGCATAGGTACACATTTGTAATCCCATCAAAACAAAAATATTACTTCTTCTGTTTTTTTTTACCTTTGATGGGTTTGCTCTCTGAATTTAAGTAATCATTTATTAACATTATATATATATATATATATATATATATATATATATATATATATATTAACATTATATATATAGTACCTATGTCTATACCTAACTCTATTTTTACTAAGGGTCCTATTTCATTAGGACACCATGGGTGCGTCACTAGTGGGACATTAATATTCGGGATTTAGTTTGCACAACCAGTGCCGTGTTTAAAAAACTTACAAGTCTACACATTCACAAGTTACAAGTTACTCACAAGTAAGTACGTGTAAATTACGTTTATCAAAAGGTATTTATATATTTGTGAAATAAATATTGACACTTCATCACCAGCCCATTAACGTCCCCACTGCTGGGGCATGGGCCATCCCTATGGATGGATAGGGAGACGTAAGGCCGGTCATAGGATGGGTGACCATAAAAAAAGTTTTCATCTCGAGCTCCTCCGTGCTTCGGAAGGCACGTTAAGCCGTTGGTCCCGGCTGCATTAGCAGTCGTTAATAACCATCAATCCGCATTGGGCCCGCGTGGTGGTTTAAGGCCCGATCTCCCTATCCATCCATATTGACACTTGTAACATGTAATTTGCATCTGTAGGTGTGATAAACATACTAATATTCTTATAATAATGAATTTTTTACAAGAAAATTTCTTGTAAAAGGTACAGGGCTTGTAAGTTTTGATAAACAGGGGACAGGCGAGGTTTCTTTTAAACAACTGCTTACATTTTGTTGATGGTGCAGCCGTGGTCTCGCCTCCATGGTGTCCTAGTGGGATAGGGCCCTATTATAAACTCGAAAGATACTTATTCTAAATATACTACCAACGTCAATCAATAATGAATTAGTATTAGTAAATATTATGTACTTATTAATCGCCTTAATTGAATTGTGATCACGGTCTATTTTTTACTGGCTCGACTGAAAAACCTAAGTCTGACATCATTCATACAGTGACTAAGATATTTTTAAAACAACTTTCAAAATAATGACTTGTGAACTGCATGACTCAGGCGGGATGAATCCTTCTCAATAAAATATTAACATATAAAGTAATATATTTTTCAAAATTATTCAATCTTTTTAACTTTTTCTTTTTAACATCGAAGCGCAATGTTTCTCGAATGAAAATGTAATATAACAGATAAAAAAATGAATAAATAAGAAATAGCTCTTATATATACTAATGTATAAATATAGTCTTATTTATAGTAAATCAAATACTTCTGTCGGCAGAACCAAATAGGAAACCGAAATTAATGAGATTACGGCTTACAGATAGAATATTTATAAGTACTAATAAATCAAAGACTGTTTATTTAATGGAAAAGCCAGATGTGATCTTTATGCGATGTGTCTACATTAACGATGCTAATGACCCCGATGCTAATGATTCCTGCCGACACCTCCTAATTTTATTTTAAGTTATACCGATCATTTTCTTATCCGCCGGAAAGGAAAGGGACGGGAAATTGACAACTGTTAATTTTAAAATGATTAAATAACCTGCCGGGTCTGCATGACAACCGCGAATTATATTGAGCACTTCGACCAATAAACGATACGAATGCTACCTACGTAGATGGACGTCAAACGGCTATTGGTCGAAGGGCTCGATACCTACTGGGCGAATTAAATAAACATTTCGCTGATATGCAACCCGTTTCACAAGTGCTGTTAACCTAATTCTGTCTGTATGAATAAAAAAATAATCTTAATACATAGGTATACCCTCGTAAGCTCCAATTTTCCATAGTTACACAATAGTTAAATAAAATCGAGATAGGATATTTTTTAGTTAAAAATATAATCCAATAGAGCAAACATTAAAAAAGATTTTTAATGTGATTTATAGGTACGATCAAGAGAAATGGTTGATCAAGAAAATATTGTCACAAAAAAAATAGGTATACATACAAAAAATGGAGTTTTCATTTGTGTGCGTGTGCGCAGGTTAGTTAGTAGTGTTGACCGTGCGTGACACAGGACGTGTGGCCCCGGGCCGACCGCACTTATAACACTACCATGCAATTAGGGCTGATCTTAAGTGCTACATATAGGGTATTTTTTAAGGATTTCGCATTCGTAAATAATATTTAGCTTAATTCTCGATGAGCCACAGAATTGCACTTAAACTTCCACACCAATCGCTCCACTCCACCACAAAATAGCGAATAGCTGGCGAGGAGGGATGTATTACTATTACATCACCTGCCTACCCCGGGGATACAGTCGTGCGTGATGCTCTTTAATATTGTTACAAATTAGCGAATGCTTTCAGTGAATAAAGTCATGTTCTAAACAAGGGTGGAGGTAAGGTACAATGGTGCTCATTTCAGTAAACGGTATTTATTTTATTTTAATGCAACCCGTTTGACGTGTGCTATCAACTTTATTCTGTCGCGTTTTTGGCGAGTATAAAATTTTGTGAGGGATTTTTTAATTTCTGCCTAAAATTGACGTGTAATCCATATATTTTATTTGGTAAGTATTTGTATGGATATAGGGTAGGGGACGACCCAAGGAAGTGTGGATGGATTGTGTAAAAAAGGATGTATGTGTGAAAGGTGTGAGTACCGAGGTGACGACTGAGAAAAATGAATGGAAGAGGAATACATGTTGTGCCGTCCCCATCTCATCATCATCAGCCCGTGACGTCCTGTGTCACGGTCAACACAATTACCCGTCCCTTTCTTTTTCAGAGGATAAGAAAATGAAGGTACGGATATAACTTTTATACTGGCCAATAACCCGACAGAATAAAGTTGACACACACGTCAAACGTGTTGCATATATTTTATTAGTCCGGGTTATTCATTCGTTTTAAAATTAGCAATTGTCAATCATTCGTCCCTTTCCTTTTCGGAGAATAAAAAACGACGGATATAACTTAAAATAAAATTAAGAGGTGTCTACAGGAATCGGGGCCAATGCCTTCAAGACCTGCCTAAATTAAATATCAATCCAAGTAAACTGAGATGATGATTTTATAATTTACAAAGCCCCATTCGAAATGACGTCAAAACTATGGTGCCATAGTTTTCCTCTATGAGTACACACGCCTACACCTGCTCGAAAATTTATTAGTTTTAGTTTAATTAATAGTTTTTATGGTTATTCACCCCCGTCATCCTCCTGCCTTTATCCTACTTTAGATGGGGACGGCTACTTTAGATGAGGAGCTCGATGGTGCAGCGGTTAACGCGCTCGGTCTGCGATTGTTGAAGTAAAGCAACTTTCGCAAAGGTCGGTCATTGGATGGGTGACCACAAAAAAAAAGTTTTCATCTCGAGCTCCTCCGTGCTTCGGAAGGCACGTTAAGCCGTTGGTCCCTGCTGCATTAGCAGTCGTTAATAACCATCAATCCGCACTGGGCCCGCGTGATGGTTTAAGGCCCGATCTCCCTATCCATCCATAGGGAAGGCCCGTGCCCCAGCAGTGGGGACGTTAATGGGCTGATGATGATGAGATGGGGACGGCACAACATGTATTCCTCTTCCATTCATTTTTCTCAGTCGTCACCTCGGTACTCACACCTTTCACACATACATCCTTTTTTACACAATCCATCCACACTTTCTTGGGTCGTCCCCTACCCTATATCCATCCACATTCATACTTACAAATCATCATTCCATGGTTATTCGCCTAGTATCTCTTATTTACAACTACTACTACTACTAGCTACTAGATACTAGCTTCATTTTTAACTTTAAAAATGGTTGGTACAGTTTGCAGGTGGTCAGCATTTAGCATTAGATCAAAATTTAAAACCCAGAAAATATTTATCTGATTACGCAGCCCTACAAACATATCGTTAAGTAATTTTATCTCAAGCATCCCATAATCACTTAATGGAAGAAGACTTTATTTGCCACTTATCACTATGATATATCGAAGTCATGTTGAAAATCTCTCTGAGTAGTTCCGTCTTGATATATGGTCATATTTCACGCTCCCAAGGTGAACTTTGGATCAAGCTGGGTGGATTACTCAATACTTTCACATCACTATTTTAATATATTATAGCGAAGGTCAAAAATTCGTAAACTTAGCAAGGGCGAGGACAATTCGAGTCTCATATTTCTTGACGAAAGCAAAGATAACGTTCCTGATAAATTATAATACCTGCTTACTTAATATTATTGACGTTTATGACGCATTAAATATATACTTGTTCCATAATTGACGCCTCAAGAATGGAATTAACTACGGCAACGTGCTTCGATTCCATAAAGGTCGCCATTAAACTAGGACATTGGATTTCCCAATCGCTTCATCTACGCGTTAAGGTTTCCGTCTGGTAGGACTCTGAGAACAATGAGATCGTTACGCCTAAAAGGAAAGGAGCAAATAATTTTATGATGTGGTGCCGAGAGGGGGGATGGGTACAGGCAGGACGCCGGGTCCGACGCAGCGCAGTGGGTTTTCTGAAGGCTGCGGCGCGTGCCGCATGCCAACACCGCTGGTGACCTCGTGCGACCCTATTAATACAAGATACACCGACAACCGCACATAGTGTCTCCAATATTCCCAACCATGAAGATCATCTGTTGTTGCGTGTGTCTGTCGATCGCGACTGGGATGGTGGTCGCGGCTCCGGCGCCGGCCGACGGGTTTGTGTTCCCGGACGAGCGTCGAGTGCGGAAGTTGGAGCCGATTATTACACCTCCTGTTCTACCTGTAATAGAACATCTGGAGCGTGATCCGAGCACGTTGCTCCCGAGTGAGAAGAACGCGAAGCGGGGGCCTGTTAAGCCGCGGTTTGGGTTCGGCGGTGGGTTTAACGTGGGACCTTCTGGGAATGGTGGTTTGACGGCGAGTGTCAGCAGCAGCGCCAGCGGGGCGGGGGCGAGCCAGTCAGCGTCGCAATCCTTCTCCTTCGGCTTCAACGAAGGCTTCAGCGCGTCACACTCGGCGAGTCAGGCCGCCTCGTTCAACGGATTTGGAAGGTCAGTGACACGTGTTATGCGTGTTATTTATTATTATTAGCATCACTCTACGCGATTAATGACAGAGTTTTGTAAACTTGTTATTTGAATAATTAAACAGTCTAATGGGTTTCGTTTTGAATTGATCACTTAAACATTATTGACTGTAGGTGTAAAAGCTCAGAGACATGTATATTTAGAAACCGGATCAATACAAATACCAAAATGACCAGTTGCATCAATGGTACCGTTATGCGTCGGTTACCTGTTGACCTGAATTTAGCAAGGCGCGTACACTTGGCCGGGCCAACAGGTTTGTCCCGCAAGGATAGTAAACACATATCTTTCACCTATTGCATTGCATATTAGGTGCGTACTTGACTGACATGTTCATAAATTAAGTACACTGGGTCAGATTAGCGACCGTTTTTGTATCAGACAAATTCTTACACAAAAATTGCAACATGATTACACATGTCATGAAGTTTGCTCTACAACTTCAAGTTTTTCTGTTTGCAAGTTTTGTAATTTTCGTCCATACCACTTTTATGCAAATAGTTTACAAAACCGATCTTGGTCAAGTTGTAAACATAACACGTCTGGAGGTTGGCTTACCGATGTGACATTAATGCAGCGGACATTTGTCTTGTAGGTAATAAGGTAAACGATAGCTACTACACCGAGCCGCAAGGCATTGTAATGAATCGCGATATATTTTATATTTTAATGTGACTTATTGTAGATTTACTGCAAATGGCATTAACTACTTGCGAAACTATATCTATAAGAGAGAAAATACACGTGAGGTTTTTATATCAGCTGCCCGAGTAGAGTTGAAAGGCCTTCTGTCAATATAGACGAATTAGACTTCTGGACCCGGTTATTACGAATATTAGGCTGCGTTTCCACTAATAATAACCGAGGATGTGTAGTGAGGGAAGTGTTCGTTAAAAGCCAATACTTAGACGCAATTCATAGGAGCTGTCCTGAGGTTGATTAGGTTATGGAAACGATTCAAACACATCCATCGCTACGCAGCCTCGCACATCGTTGGTTGAAAACTCGCACAGCCTTACACAGTGCAGTATACGAAATTATAAATCAAAACCATTCATACTCAAATAATATTGAACGAAATCTACAGAACTCTTAATTGCCATTGTCCTCTCATTTATTTCTCGCTAGACGAAACTGAGGAAAAATTTAGTCAAAATTCTACGCGGTGCGGCAGTAGTAATCTGCGCTTGGGTATCTTAATGTAAGTTTTTAAGTAAAAGGTGAGAAAGGTGACAAAGTAAAACAGTGGCTGTTTCTAATATAAATCGTGATTGTGATGTTAAGGAAGTTTGTGAAACCACAAACTTAGATCTTTATCGATTATTTAAGTCGTTTCTTTACCACATCCGAATGAGGATAAAAACTGCATATTTCTCCCATCAGGTGTCGCTACTGTTGAGTGTTCTTAAATTTTGATCAAAAATATTGTTTGGGTTATATTTTTACATTATACCCCTCTACGCAGCGTTATATTTATAAAATCATAGTGTTATATTTATTCCCTAAAGATCTGAAAGAAGAAAACTTAGAAAAAACGTATTTTCAATCAAAACTTCCTTTTTCTAACTTGCTTTTCCTTTTCATAACTCATTCTTCAAAATTTAGGAACACTCAACAGTGCTGCCGCCTACATTTGAGCTTCTAGTTTTTATTATTTGCCCCCCAGGTCAGAAAAAGGTAATAAATAATTCGAATTCTGCCGGAACGTGTTTTGTTAGTTGTGTTTTTTCGTTCATTGGTTGTAAACCTTTTTAAATTGAAACATTCCAGTGGGTTCAGCGGTAGTCAAGCCAGTAGTCAAGCTGCGTCTTTCGGCGGCTCCGGTGCGTCCGGGGCGGCTTCCTCCGCGGCGGCTTTTGGGGGCCTAGGCGGCAGTGGCAGTCAGAGCGCTAGCCAGGCGTTTGGCTTTAACTCCCTCAATGCCTTCCAACCTGAGGTAACAAAACTCATCATCATCATCAATTTAAGAGCCACACTCTTGTCGGTGCAGCATTTTCCATGCTACTTTTTTAGGGAAAAATAGGGCAGTGGTTTCCCTCTTGCCTTCCGCCCCGCAGTACTCAATACAACTCAATATTTTCAAAAAGATTTATCTACCGTATTTTAAACCACAATAGCATCTATTCATCGTCATTAATTTAAGAGAAACTTTTTAGAGAAAACTAGAGCAGTGGTTTCCGTCGGGAACGAAAAACGTAACAATAAGTCCGATATTTTATCATGTTTTTCTATGACGTCACAGTATGCTCTTTCATACAAATTGCATAGTAATTTTGTGTTTTGACGTTTATTAAAAAGTAATTGATTTGACTAGTTGGAAACTAGCCTAAGTAACGACGCGTAAAGAGACGTGTTGAAGGCGCAAGCTGAATTTTAATTTAAACACGTGTTTTTCTAGTGCAATACAGTCATCACGGTCAAATAAGTAGACTGTTTATCATTAATGATTAATTAATGACACATGTGTTTAAATAAACAAGTCGTTCTAGTAAAATATGAACATTACGCCACATTTATTAGTTCTTACATGATCTGAAACTAAAAGTACATGATGACTAAAGAACTAATTTGTGCCCTCTTTACATGTTCATACATTGTACCGGCTTGCGTGTATGAAACGATTGATGAATGTGGAGGAAGCAAGAGAACTGTGTCAGGATCGAAACAAATGGAATTCCATAGTCTCTGCTTACCGCGGTGGGTAGTAGTGAGTTTATGTATGTATATGACATGTTATTTATAATTAAAACACATAATAACGGGTTCTTACCGCGTTTAAATGGGGACATGAGACTCCCGATATTTCGACACTGTTGCAAGTGCCATGATCACGGGATGACATGAGATTGGAGTGGAGTAGGTAGATCCATAATTTTCTACGGGCAGACATATATAAGCGGTAAGAACCCGTTATTATGTGTTTTAATTATGATAATAACCGCGTAAACTTAAAACAATGTTATTTATATATAATGAGATAAAAACAATACCATCTCTTCGTAATATGTTTCTTCGACTTGCTAATACATGCTTCTATGTTTCTCTTCTGGAAAATGAAAACACAAAAAAATAAAAACCAAGATTAGCTGCATACATTATTAGCCCCTTAGCTCGGGCATGGATAAGTCCCAAGTAACTTGTCATCATATTGTACCTAATTATGTGACTAATGTACCTATATTCAAGAATTTACTCATATGCAATATCACTAAGATATTAAAGAATAGTTGCGCCATTCACTTATTAACAAAACATGTAATAAATTTCAACATAATAATATATGTAGCAAGATTACAAAATCAGATTTAAAAACAAAATAACGGGACTACTAAATTATATAAGCATACTTGCTTTGAATAATTATGACTTCATGTCATTTTAATAAAGTATCCTCACCAACCCGAAGTATACCAACCAGCAGGGATATTATCGATCACTTCAAAAAATTTTGTCAAAATCGATTAGTTTGTTTTTTCCGTAACATGCGTGTCACGTGATTTTGTTTCTGTTTTGACAGAACGACAAGACTTATTTGGGTTCAGATATTAACATCAATCGACAAAACGACATAATTATATCGTGAGAATCGATAAAATGACCGCGACAACGTGTTAGCCCTATTGGTGGAGTTCGCTCCACGTCCCTATTGATAAGATGAATGGTATGAATCAAGTCGTGAGACATACTCGTAATTAAGTATGTTTATAGACAACGTTATAAGGGGTGGTACTTTATTTTTCACTTCTTTTTCTAACATGTGGGTTGTGAGGTAGAGTACCAACCTCACCAACCCTGGTGTCAGGGTTACTATTGAGCCACCAAAGGCCCCTGACATGGCTCATGCACGACTACTCACTCACATCAGCAATTAGTAACCGGGACCAACGGCTTAACGTGCCTTCCGAAGCACGGATCATCTTACTTTCGGACAATCTGGTGATCAGCCATGTCCTAGCCAAACTAGGGACCATAAAGTAAATTTTGTGATATGTCCCCACCGGAAATCGTACCCGGGACCTCTCTCTGGCCTCTGGCTCAACCACTGGATCACGGAGGTCGTTATTTTTCACTTGTCAACGGACATACTAAAACCACTAATTGTTTTATTCCAGGCAACGTTCGGCGATGGTATTCTGGACGTGCGACACCGTGGGATCCCCAACTTTCCGATCCCAAGTTTCGTGGGCCGCAGCAAGGGAGTCAGTGCGTCGACCTTCCGTAAGGCTGGTCTCACCTCAGATGACGACTTCATCAGCATTCTCGTCTCTAATTAGTACTTATAACCCGGTCGAATTAGCCTGATACTTTGCGTCTAAGCACAGAATAAGGAATAACGCAACAACGCGGCAACTCTCCGCTCCCCACCAGCGGCTAAGCTAGGTTTACCTCACCCCCTCGGTCATACTTTAGTGTTCAATCGTATGGGCGTTAGACGTCACACGCACAGATGCGCGTGTACGATAACGTCAATGTAGTGTCTGTGTAAAACAAGGTGTTTGTATGGAGTGTCCAGGGTGTGGGTCAAAGGTTGCAAGCCGACAAGGTGTCTAGTTTAACGGCAGGGTTTCTTAGATCGTAAGTTGTAGGATTTGAATGATTGAAATCACCGAGATGATAGCAGATATAATGTATATTTTTTCTGTATTTCTGAAATAAAAAAATATTCAATATGACGTACCTAGGTGGAAAACCATTTTTGCGAGTTTCGCCGTATTTACTCAAGAGTAGAAAAATGACACTATTTTGGTTAATATTAAAAAAATATACGAATCGATTTTAATAAAAATGATAACAATCATACTTGGTGTGACAAGTAAGTACCTGTGTAAAAGTCAGAACAAATAGATTATTATTATTTTTGTAAATAAAACACAAAAGTATTTATTACTTAGTTACTAAGATGTTATTACTTTATAATAAATATCAAATGTAAAGAATATAAAATAATGAAACACGTCGAGCGGATTATTATTTTCCCTTTGGTAAAATGTGCCGAAAATGTTCAGGACCTCCGCGATACAGGGTTTCCCTAGTGCGGGGTCCACCAGAAACGTATGTATACATTACATTGTTTAAGTTTTTTTTTAATAACTGTCCCCATAACAATTTCAAAATGGAGCATTTAACCATAACATTTTACTGTACTGAACTGGTAGTTGCCCATACCAAACTAACGCCTAGCATTATACTTGCCACAACAACTTGATAAAGTTATTGCTAGTATGATACCAGCAGGGTTTAATTTGCTGGTACACGAACTTCAAAAGTTTATCGTTTCAGGCATACTTAGAGATTAGGAAATTTACAGTACAAAGTGTACAGGTAGGTTTGGTATCATATATCCATATATATGATAACTATGAAGGTGAAACTTTCACATATACAATATATCTACCCTGAGACCCCAAATGGACTTCTCTGGCCGCAAATGGGCACCCTCAGACCAGTTTTCTTAATTTTTTTAACCAGGTGAGAGCCCTCGACGCTCCCCATTTGTCCGGCCAATAATAATAGCTCTTAAGCTTTAAAAAAAAAACCTGATAAGTACCTAATAAAAAATAAGTTCGGGTATTTTTATTACTATTGAACCGCCAAAGGCCCCTGATATGGCTCATGTAACGACTACTTACTTACACCAGTAAGTAGTAACCGGGACCAACGGCTTAACGTGCCTTCTGAAGCATGGATCAAGTGATCAGCCTGTATCCTACCCAAACTAGGGAACACAAAGTAATTTTTGTGATATGTCCCCACCGCGAATCGAACACCCAGGACCTCTGGATCGTGAGCCCAACGCTCAACCACTGGACCACGGAAGTCGTTCAAACCTTGACACCAGGGTTGATGAGGTTGGTACTCCACCTCACAATCCACACGATAGAAGAAGGTATTTTTATGTGTTTAAATTGAAACCCAATTAAAATAAATATAACGAGGGTTGAAAGCCAAATGGGTTTAAGCGACATTTTGGGCGAAACTGACTTATATATATATTCGGAATCAGCGATTTTTTCCGCGTCGACTGATCTTGGTTTCAGATCAATCGAAGCTACTTTTTGGCGCTTCAATCAATTAGCACTTTGGGTACATTTTTAAAAACCCGTGTTTCAACCGACAAAAAAATGCACAAGATTCTGGGCGGGTGGCAAATCAGTCGTATTCCGGGATATGAGTCGGTCACATAAGCTGTTATGTCTTTTCATTTTCATGATTTGAAGTCTGTTAAAGCGTTTTCCCTGACAGTGTTTTGTTACAGATAAGTCGGTTAAATCATTTGTCCTTAGACGAAACGAAAATAGATTTGGCGCTTAAATCTTTTTGCTTTAATCCAGATTTTATAAATATTGTCGCTTCAACCGTTTTGCCTTCGACAGTTTAAAAGTAAAATTGGCACTTGAACTGTTTTGCCTTTACCGAAAATATTCATAGAATTTGACTTCAGCTATTTATGCTACATTTTTTTAAATTTTTTGTCGTATAAAACAACTATCATTTTCTTTTGAAAGGACTTAAAACGTTTTTCCAAAACAAAAAAGAAATAATGTTAACATTTCAGTCATCGCAATTTTGTATGAAACCTTGTGCCCGCATCACTTCAACATATCAAAATAAGTATGGGCAGGTCCTGGTTGGGCGGTTCACACAGCTAAAAATTACGATTGGGAAGACCGGGAGTGTGCGTGTCATCATGTCACCCAAGCCGTATCCGTTGATAGTGACTTCTATTTGTGTCTATCCCAAGTCGTTGTTGTGGTAGACTTTGACGTGGCTAGCGGAACCGAACTTCGAATTGAAGATCTGGTAACATGGCATACAATCAAGCTGGCCAGCCGAGTTTACCGTGTAATTGTAGGAAGGTTTCCGTTGAGTTTTCCGTATTTGGCGTCTTGGACTAAGATTTTCGAGGACTATATCACGCGCTATTCCAGGTTCAGACACACTCATCCCAACTATCAGTTGGCATGTTGAAAGCCACATGTTTGCGCTTGAGTACGTCTTTGTACCGCAGGTATTGTCCACCTTGTTTACAGTTCCTTCTAGACACCTCGAAATAGAAAACCTTTCTGTCATCCATTCGCATGACGTGACCGTACCATCGTAGGTGATGTTTTATGATGAGAGCTTCTATTCCGAATATGCCAGAACGACGTAATACTTCTGTTATTGGAAAACCATCTTGCCGCTTTATGCGAAGGATGGACCTTAGACATTTAAAGTGTTACGTATCAAGTACGCCGCTGAGACTTTGTACACTAATATTTTAAGTTTTCCAAAGGCTGCAACCGCACCTGTTATCCGGGCTGGCAACTTCGATGACTTTGGAGTCATTTCATATTTGAGAACCCAAATATTTTAATTTTGAAACTTCCTCCAGCTCAGCGCCATTTAAAGCAACATTGAAAGAAGCTACATCCCCGAAGCATCCTCTGGATGGTTATTTTAAAAGGGTTTTGCACAAAACTATAAATATTCTGGTGTATGACTTAATTGAATCGGCCATTCCTCGGCCAGTTTGGTTAACTGACGCATAGATGTGAGACGTGAGAGATCAAAAATTAATGATCTTATTCATTTTAGCCTTAATTTCAATTAAGCTATAAATAACAATTCCACAGACTATCCCACTTATGCGTGATACAGAAGCGATATATAAAGAAAATAGACTAGGAACCATGGCTCCATGTGTTATGACATAGCCTTGTTTCGCGCCGTAGGTAACGACGAATAGCTCTGAAAAGTTCTGAAAGTTCTGTTCTGAAATCAAACTGTCGTCATCATGTCGTCATGATATTGTCGTATCAGGATAAGTCATAACTTTTCAGGACAATCTGTTTTCTTTAGAGCAATCCACAAGCCGCGTGAAGCCTCACGCAGCACATAACAAAGGCCGATGTTGTTCAAGCCTTTTGGCCTGAATCTGTTTAATAACAAAACCGTACCCCCATATCTCTGTCCAGACAAAATCATCATTGGGTTTCCGGAAGTACCATTTCTGCATCACGGGATAGAATAACGTTAAGGCTAAAATTTAATATCGATCGCCATCGACTCGCAAAGAGGAAGAAGGCTAAAATCATTCCAGCAGCTGACTCCCATATCTTCAGGATGAGTTTGTATAACCAGTTATTAATGTGTAGGCATTTATACAGTTCAGATGGTATTTTTGATGTGTTGGTATTCGTCATCCTTTTTAGCGCGGTAAGAAGTTCTTCAAAGGTCGGGGGTGCCGCTAGATCTTAAGCGAAACCCCCGACCTTGTTGTAAGAAACTCGACCGATATGTTGTAACAAACAAGTCACTATTGGGATTACTATTGGGATTTAAGACATCGTTAAAATGTGTCCAAAGCGCTGCTAATAAGTCTTTCTGATCAGTGAGGCGTTGGGTCTTTTCCTTGTTGTAGATTGAAACTCTCTTCAAAGTTTGTGGCCGAAAACAGTCTTGAAGCTGTCGAAAATCTACCGGAACTGGATTGATAGGAATCAGCATAGAGCTGAATTTCACAAGCTTATTCCACCTGGCATTTGTTTTTGAGACATATGGTGACAGAAAAGCCCGCCTGTAGTTCCCCACGAGCTGATTTTCACGTTAGAACCATCACACCAATCTTAGTTTTGCGGTCTGGTTTACCAACCAATAACTTCGGTAGAGCAGAGCACAGCTATAAAAATGCTCGGCAAAGGAACACCATCTATTTATTATTATTATCATCTATATTATCTCATCGACAGATGTGTCTGCTGCGATGTCCGACGTATCTCGGCTTTAAAAGCATGATCGAGTTCTGTTATTGTTTGTCAACTTCGACGGTATCTTATGGCCAGCTCGAAGTGGAGGTTTTAGGCGCAAATGTAACAGAAATTTTGATCAAACAAGTCGCTGATCTATCCACCCCTGGCCGCCTCTTAATATGAGAGCAATCACTGCAGTCTGTCCTAGTACCGCGTACCATCTAGTAGGAGCCAGTGCTTGGAACTTGCATCCAGCCACGTGGTCTTAAATTTTTCATATAAAATTTTTCATACTTACAGTAAATCGGAATCTTAAATTTTTCATACAGTAAATCGGAAACAGGTTGTGATAGTGAGATTAAACTCAGCACAGAGTATAAGCATATTAAGTCTTTTTCAAAGCTATTTGTTTCTTTTATTGCCCGCATTCAGTTGGTGACAGTCATCTGTCATCCGCCATCATACGCGGTTTACCATATACTTAAAAAGTCGAATTAAGCATGTGTAACAATATTTATGGTTATATTCTAGATCCTGTTTCTTAATTAAATCGATTTACTCATTATATCCGCCGTGATTTTTCCTAATATTGTAAGGTACAAATATCTGTAAATGCCTTGCCCGATTAAAATCTCTCCCAGGAAAAACGGCTTAAGGACCGACTTTATTTCCGATCTTACTAATATTTGGATTTCATACAATTGAAATTAGTAGCGGATGGTC
Source organism: Pectinophora gossypiella (assembly GCF_024362695.1). Classification (NCBI taxonomy): domain Eukaryota; kingdom Metazoa; phylum Arthropoda; class Insecta; order Lepidoptera; family Gelechiidae; genus Pectinophora; species Pectinophora gossypiella. Next base: position 5,372,061 of record NC_065405.1, read on the forward strand.
ACTTAAGATATTTTCCTTCCCTGTCATATAACCTTTTATGGAGGTTAAGCTGATTTGCCTCTAGTCTTCTTTTTTTAAGAAGTCGTTTAACTCATTTAGCTTTAGTCAAACTAATAAGTGAGAGGTCTCTTAAAGCATTTTGCTTTTAGCCAATATTTGGCTCTAGTGGATATCAACCGTTTTTCCTTCAACTGTAATTTAGTTCAATTGAGCCATTTTGTATTAAGCGACTTCTAAAATCTATAACTGATGTGTTTTTCGAACCAAATAAATACAAAATTGTGCAACGTTTAATTCAAAATAATTCTTAGCATTTTGAACACTTTTGATTCAGTAGTTTTTTTTATATGAATTTTTTTCGAAAAAATAAAACTTTAAATGGCTCTCCTGTAAAGTTCACAAAATGTCGCTTAAACCCATTTGCCTTTCAACCCTCGATAAGCTCTTCATAGGTTTTTTTTTTAATTTTTATATGTTTACGAAATGGATATAATGAAAGCTAGAGTATTAGTTACCTACCAATTTTTTAACGAAATTGTTATGCAACTCCTTGAATTGCACTTGTAAGTTACAAAATACAAAGAAAAAGTATAATTTTCTTCTCAGAACATTAATCTCCGTAGTGCTATTGCTCTGCCTATCCCGATAGAGCTGACTATGCATATTTCTTTGGTTTTCCTATAAACAGTTTTTTTTTTCGTAAGTCTGCATGTACGTACAATGTTGTACGGAATGATAAACTGATATCAAGTCAAATATAAGTACTAATAATAAATCATTATAAATTATAATAACAATGAACATTCCAAGAAAAAAATCTACAACAAAGTTGTAGACTCGTAGAATATTTTATCCTGCCAACAAGTAATAAGTGTAATTTCCATTTAAAATCATGTGATTACCTCGGAGAACAAATTACCTAGTAACAAATCTTATTTCACTCAATACTACAATTGCAAAAAATACAATGAGCATTGAACGACTTGTAATCATGTAAAACTGTCATAAAACCAACCAGGATGTTCCAATGATTCAAGAAACCACAAAGTTTGCTTCTGCAGATTATAAATGAGTAGTTTAAATAGGGATGTTGCTACGCGTGCGAATTTTGAATGTCGACTAACAGAATATTTGGATAATCGACGATCGACTAATCAAAATACTTTCTTTTTAACACATACAATAACCAACCCTTCTTTGGTAGGTAAGTAAGTACATCCACATTTGCAATATTTAACGATCTAGCGATGTTTTTTTTTCGAGAAAACCTACCGTGAGTTTGCCTCTTAAAAATGTACCTACTAAAAATGGTTTTACTGATTACTCGAATAAATAAATCGCTATAAAGATATAATATTTAAAATCACCAATGTTTTTTGACTACTTAGCAGGCGTGTAAGTAGGTCGGTTAGGTGGCGTCGACTACTTAGGTGGCGTGTAAGTAGGCGGTTACGTGGCGTTAACTACTTAGGTGACGTGTAAGTAGGTCGGTTAGGTGGCGTCGACTACTTAGGTGTCGTGTAAGTACATCACTAATTTTAAGTTGTCTACTTAGCATAAATGTTCCAACGGCCGCGGATTTAAAATGCCGTGAAATCCGTTGACGTAATTTTATTACATTTGTAAGATGAAAGCATGTTGTGTATGTGTCATTGACTTGGGTGGACTTTTTTAGTTAAATGTATATAACTAGCAAATATCCGTGACTTCGTTTGTATGATACTTATTTATTCACTTTGGGTCATGCGAGTAGGTAAGGAAACCTTGCGACTTTGGTTTAAAGGTTTCATTTATGAATTGGATCAGCATTTCAACCAAGATAAAATGTGACTTAGGTGATTCAGTAGGTAGAGTCAAGGAAATTCACGAAATAGAAGAAAAAGGTTGGCCTTTGCCACGCATTTTCTATGAGAAGGAACCGCTGTCGTCGGTTCTCCACTATCCACTCCACTCTCTTTTACTACTACTCCAGCAAACTGATAACTACGATAGCTCTCCTGCATCCATTCCATTTCTATTGCCACTCTACCGGCAATGTATATGTATGTATATTTTATGTGATATACTGCAATTTTATCATTACTTTTTATACTAAAGTATTTTTTGATAAATAGTCGATCATACTAAAGTTTTAGCTTTCCTGTGATAAGGAGACATCTCCTTGCACGATAGTCGATACATACGTATAAATCGACCTTTTAATATATATTTCCGCGGAGCTCCGTGTGTCGCAGTTTGTGGACAAGGTGGAGAGCAAACTTGAAGTATTTGGCCCTTTCAACCTCCTTCATCTTTTCTGTGGGTCTCTAGGCCCTAAAAAGATCACTTTTGAAAATGCCATTTTCATTTTTCACGTGATCCACAAACAAACATATTTAAATCTTTCAAATTAACTGTTGAATTTGATTTGTGCGATGCACCGTGACATTTTGATGTTTTGCCAATAATGTGAAATATACCAATTCCCCTTCACTATTTATATAATACTTAGTATTATTTGTATATTTGCTGAAAAAATAATAATATATAAAAGCATCAATATCGATCTATTAACTCAGTTTGTAGTGCGCTTGTCTGTTGGTGCAAATGTAGTCGTTACTCAATTTGGTTTTTAATTGGCAATTTGTATCTACTTACATCTTTCTTACTACTTACTGAAGAGGATAGAGGCGATCAGAGGCCATCCGACTATAAGTCTCGTCAAAAACAAAGATTTTGAGGTGTCTTCTTACCTTAGGCATTCAAAAATGCCTCATTTTGGCAGCATGAATTTAAATGTTCATTAACCCTTCATCTAACTATAAACCATCAACATAGAATGACCCAAGTTACTACGGAAACAAATTGAAAATAAAACTAATTAACATCAATAATACTTGAGCGGTTCGTTTGCGAATCCGTCTCACGGCAAACTAGATACAGATTTATGGTAATATTATTCTAAAACACAGTGTCAAATCATCAAATACATATAACATGAAATCTAGCATTCAAGATCAATCGTTCAGAGTGATCAATCGTATCCAATATAATATACTAAAGAAATAAAATAAAATACGGAATTAAGATGAGGCTTATGGTTCTTGGGATAGTTCTATGTATAATGGTTTCCTCAGTGATGTGCATACAAATATTCCCTTTGCCTGACCCCCCGCCGACGTTGGCTCCAACACTAGAGCCAATAGATTACAAGAAATATTCTGGCTTAACAGCTGGATTGTTGCCAGGTAAGTCATTGACATTCTTGGAAAAGCTTTGTTGTTTCCAAATATTTTAGATTTAATCTTGAACGTGAAGACATCCAGGAAGACCAGTTTATTATAAGTCTAGTTATGTAAATACAAAGCCTTAGCTAAAATATGCAAAGTCCACTTGCAGCCAACTGGTGGCCCTTATAATGCTCCAGCGTACTGGAAAGGACATAAAACGGTTTTTAAGATATTATCGAGAATATAAACAGCAAACCATAGATTTGAAGTGAATTTATAATTGTAATATTACAGAAGATATAGCGGCACGGTTACCCAAACCTATTGGGTCTGCATTGAACCAGGCTGCCTCACAAAAATCGAAGGATGGCCACCAACAGCCGCCTAAGGATTTACTTCCACCAAAGGTAACTTGCAAAATCTTCGCCGCTTTTTTCTTTCTTGCTGACGTTCTGCCACGCGGCTTTTAAATTCAAAGGAATGTCTAGGCTAACTAGTAGTCTAGGGTACGAACGTACGTGGTAACGTACCCTGATAAGCAACCAATCATTTATAGGTGTCTATGGCCTTATAGAAACTAATAAAAGATATACCTATATAAGTGATCGTAGTAATGAAATGTTTGAGGTAAGTTGGAAATAGGTCTACATAAGATCTCATAGTTTTTATAAGTAATGAGGACGTTCCCCAAAAATAATATAGATGGCGCTGTCGAGATTTAACATGACAATTACCTCATCATCATCAGCCGTACGACGCCCACTGCTGGGCATAGGCCTCCCACAAGGATCTCCACGACGATCGGTCCTGCGCTGCCCGCATCCAGCGGCTTCCCGCACAATTACCTATTTTCTCATTACTCGGGTACATAATTATTCAAAAATACCATGTAATGACAGAAACATATATAAAAATAATTGTTTCTTGATATTTGGATCACATTATCTATAGAATGATGTTGCTACCTATATTGCTCTTTTTATTTTGATCAGAATAATAATGGGTGGAAGATGTAATTGTGTCTGGATGTAATAAAAAGGGTCATCATTAATACCCAAAAACAAAGATAAAAGATGCATATGTCTGTTGTTCATGTAATTAGAAGGTTAGACGAAGGAAAATCTGTACAGCGCCATCTATATTGTCTCTCACTGATTCACGAGTTTTCTTTTCAACATTATGGCGTTACAATTTTAATATAACACATAAATAAACTCACGCCTATTTCCCGCCGGGATTTATGGAATTCTATAGTCTCTGCTTACCAGAGACTATAGAATTCCATAAAAAAACCACTTACACTTACTTGACTTTAACAAAAACCTGAATTAAATAAAAATCATTCTGTTTCCAGAGTACCAGTTCAACATAGAAGAGTGCAAAACCTAGACCAATGACACTTAAACTTAGACCTAGGCATTAAATTCTTCCTACAAAAGGATCTTGTTTATGTTAATCTTCTTCTATCGTGTGGGTTGTGAGGTGAATCACCAACCTCATCAACCCTGGTGTCAGGGTTATTATTGAGCCGCCAAAGGCCCCTGACATGGCTTATGTGACGATTACTCACCTACACCAGTAAGTAGTAACCGGGACCAACGGCTTAAAACGTGCCTTCCGAAGCACGGATCATCTTACTTTCAGACAATCAAGTGATCAGCCTGTAATGTCCTAATCAAACTGGGGATCACAAAGATGATTTTTGTGATATGCCCCCCACCGGCATTCGAATCCGGGACCTCCGGATCGTGAGCTCAACGCGCAACCACCGGACCACAGAGGCCATATTTATGTTAATGTTTGAGCAACTTGACTGTCTGTGTCGGATGGCCGGTGTTATTATAAAACGTAATCATGATCTTGACCTTGTATCGTCGGGAAACCCATCGCAGTGAAGTATTGTAAGAAACAGACTTACTTAATCACTCGTAATTTAGTTTTAAATGGCGTAAACATCGTCTATCGAAGCGTATACAAAGAACACAATGGATTAGAGCAGGGATTCTCAAACTTTTAAGGTAACTATCCGTAGTTAGGTTAGGTTAGGTGTGTGTTCTGTTACACACCAAATACTCACCTTTTTATTAATTATTCTCCTCCTAAAAATAAAAAAAGATAATTATTTTATGGATTTTTTTTAATATTTTATATCTTATTTTTTTACTTTAACAGTTAATGTGAAAAATGAAATTAAAAAATTAAATAACAGATGCCTAGTGACATTTCCACGGAACCCCTAGGTATAGCGGATTCCAATTTAGAAAGCGTTGGATTAGAGTTTTCTTTACCAATTAAAATCAAGTGATTTATATTTCTTTTAGGTAAGTAGATTATTGTTGGTATTACATACATAAATAAAGCCACGCTAATTCCCACCGGGAAACTTTCTTTTCTTTTATTCTTGCCTTATTTCTGTTGGTATTATTAGTTCAATGAATAACTATAGAATAAATATTGATTTTATAGTTTTTAGTGTTTAAAACTATATACTTACTTATATTAAAAGACTAATTTTAATTCGTAAACATTTATTTACTCTTAAGTCAATTAAAATATTCATGTACTTACTTAAACATTAGTAAGTATAATTATTCTAGTTTCTTTGCTGCTGATTATAAATAGGTGTAGCAAAACTGCAAGTATTTATTAAGAAATAAGTATGTAAGTAAGTAGAATCATTATATTTAGAACTCTATTTGCATTATGTAGGTACACGTAAATTAAAATTTAAAGAATTTGAACGAAATATAAATTGTAGCAATTTCAATTAGCAAGAAGATTATTAACGAAAATTACAAACTCTTTTCTGATTTCTCCTTTTGTGAGCCTAAAAATAAACATACGGAACCCAGTCATAAAACGTAGCAAATCAAATTACAGTTGACATCAACTCAGTAATGTAATAACGGCGTAAATGAGCTGATGTACGTTGGTATTACAATACCTTTGTTCCTAAAGCTATTAACACACGGTATACGGTACAGGATTCCCCAACTGTGAACCGGTTTTACCACTCGCCTTACAATAAATACTGCGAAGCTATTGCGTTTTATTTTACGTTTAATAACCTTTTGTCTAGTCTGGAACCTCTGGCTGGTGATCTTCGCTAACCTAAGGCCATTTAAAAATATAATGTCCAGCTGGTTTCATTTTATTGATTCGAATTTCAATTTTAAAATTAGCTTCAACTAATTGAAGGTGGTACGGAGAATAATACTATACCACGCTGCTCTACTCAGGGTTGGCGGAGAGACTCCAAAACCTAAATCAATTTTAAAGCACGTTTTATAAATAGGTACTTAGTTGGTAAAAGTGATAAGAACCCTGTCAAATGAATGATTTGACAGCTTTGCTAAGGTCCCCAATAGGTACAGAAGAAACATCAATTGATATGAATCTGTATAACTTACAACATAAGATCTGTATCAACAATAAAGTTGCAACTTTTATGAACTTAGGATAATCATCAGTAGGTAGGTTTATATAATCGTGTTTAATGTAAATGTCAGTAAGGTCATGTTCATACTAACAGGTTTTCTTTGTTTCTTAGCAATAAGCTCTGTAACAAAATATAATAATAAAGAGGTAAGTAATAATGAGTGCCTGTGATATCAACCATTGTATAAGCAAACCAGCGGGCTTAGCACCGTAAGCGTGCGACTCATTCTCGCCTCGACATACGTCACCCGTCACTCTCTCACAGTACTGCACAGAAAGAGACAGATGATCTCTGTCTAGGTATGCTCAAAAGTGACAACTAACATTTCAAGGTTAGCCCATCTGACGTCATCTCTAAAAATAAATCACCCCCGACCAATGTTTTTAATTTACTTTACTAGGAAATTTTGGACTTTTACTAAAAGATTTTACTGAGAGATTTTTTTTCCGAACCGAGACCGATCGTCGTGGAGATCCTTGGGGGAGGCCTATGCCCAGCAGTGGGCGTCGTACGGCTGATGATGATGACTAAAAGCTTTACGTACAGTTTTATTGATTTTTATATATCATAAAATACATTACTTAGTCAGCAATTCACTTACTTTTCAATAATAAAATTGACGTCCTTGAAATGTTGGAGATACCAATTTAATGGTAACACAGTGGTAACACTTACGTCATCAAAAGGCTAGCAATGGCGGCTTGTTGTAGGATTGAGCATACCTCGTCTTCTTATACCATGATATTAACTGTGCACTAGTGCTTGCCTTTTATTTGTAAGTACCTACCTACCCATCATGAGATATTTTAGACACACAACAGTTTTTGTTTAATAAAAACTTTAGCAGGAAAACCCTATAAATAGGTGTCTCTTGTTTACTCTAGATCATTAAACGGGTATCCTTACAGGACGAAACATGAAGACTATAATATTAATGGTAGTATTCGTAAATGTACTTTGTGTTTTTGGAAAAGAGGAAGCTATATATTCAGTTTCTGGGGGAAAATTGGTTGATTTGATCAGAGCAAGAGTCCCGGAGAATGGAACCCTGACGTTGGCTAAAGTTGAAGGAGACACAGACCAGCTGCCCGATGGGATATACTTCAAGCCTGAGGACGACCTTGATGTGCCAGAGACTTTGACCGTCAAAGTGAGTATTATTTTTAGCAATCCGAAAATGTCAATATCGTCAGTGTTAGAAAAAAAACACTTCTTGATAGGTTTTTATGTATTATTAATTACTTCAACGTTACGTCTGCCGTGTTTAGTGATCAGTCGAGGGGTCTCTAAATAAAAAAAACAAGCATAAGTACGTAAACTCAGTGCACAGACCGGGAGTTTGTACGAAGTAGGAACGACTACGTATAAACTCGATTTCACAATAATTACTCCCGGAATACTCCCTTTACTGTCTTTGTTTAGGTAAATTATGTCTTTTACGGTTTTAAATTAACATTACCTAAGCTTTACATGGAGATGTAGCGTTAAAGTCAACACCTTTATGTGAAGCTGCAATATTTGTGTACCGAAACCTGCGAAGTTTTTTTTTTGACGTGACTTATTGTAGATTTGCCGCAGATGGCATTAACTATTTGGCCGGACAAATGGATCGCGCTGAAGGCTCTCACCCGATACAACGTTTAAGACAACAGGCCTGAGGGTGCCCAGTTAGGCGCGAACCTCGGCTCAGGGCGTCGTCTGAGAGGAAAAATAATTGAAAGAATTAATCGACCCTAGTGGGTCTATAGCGATAAGCGCTGATTGAGGGAAATCGTCGACCACGCCTGCGGGGTCGGTATCGGGGAAACCTTCGAAGCCTGTACATAAGGAGCTAAGGAATCCAAGAACGTGTTGTTATTACAAATACTAGTCGTAATACCGGAACCTGTCGCGCAATGTGTCATACTGCAATGTAGTCTCAAGAATATTATCTTCGACTAAGTAATTACTAAAGCTAGTTTATTATGCTGCCGATGTGAAGATGACGTGAATAGCTGTTTTATGAATAGGACAGTCGTATTGAAATATTTATTTGTTTTATTACTCGTAATGCATTATATTTTAGTATTTGACTCGCTTTATTATTTATCCGTATCTATAGGCGTAATTTAAGACAAGCTGACAAGAACTTAACGATCATTTAAGTTATTGACAGGTCTTTGGCGTAAGGCGTCTAAATATTTTTCTATTTGTAGCGTATGACCCAAAGTGTATAAATACACGCAAATGTAAATGAATTGTTTCAATGTTGCGTTTTTAGACCCCTTGACGTTTCGACGTTTAGGGAAACATATCAGTGCTTCCGGAAATACAGGTGATAGTGACAAAAACTTCAGAACATGATTCTGAGTTGATATCAAGTGGATTTTTCCATCGCAAAAGTATATATAGAATTGAAAAAATGTATTTTCACCTTGACCTTTGAAAATTCATGTTTTTGGTGTACCAAAAACATGATTTTTTTTTTTGTTGCGACGGAAAATTCCACTTGATTTTAACTCAGAATCATGGTCTGATTCACACCCATCGGTATTCGGTATGTCCTAACTTACTGTATATCTTTCATCGTTAAGCACGAGATACTTACCAATTTTGATCCAGTCATCATGTCTTTATCTCACACGAAAGACGAAGAGTCATCATGTAAACAAGTTAAACTATATTTATGAATATTACTGTCATGTTTAAAGTATGTTTGTATACGTTTTCTTTCAGAAAAAAACTGAGAGCGAAGGTGCCCATTGAAAAACTTGATTCAGCATTAACAAAGGACAATTAATAAAACACCTACAGACAACCTAACATTATGGTCAGCATTTTAATATCTCACACGCAGTGCCAATAATACTATACCACACATTGTTTATACTTCAATAAATACTCATCCATTTTTCAATCTTGTTTTTGTTTCATTGAGTCATGGTTAAAAAAGTTAAATAAAAAAGTATTTATGTAGTTTCGTAGGCAATAGATTGTTCGATTTATAGCTACTATTAGTAGTAGGAATAATATTTTTTAAGATTTTAAATAAGATAAAAGAAAACTTTGAAGCTGTACTTACTACGAGTACGCCAAAGTAGCCATAGCAAGTTTTAAATAGAATCAAATGTATTTATGAGATCATTTTGGTAATGTGATAATAATAGATTATCATAGATTGACCACATAATAAAACTAATCATATCTCAATACACAAGTGGATGTTATTTAAAACCATTAATCAGTAAGAAAAATTTTTAAAACAACTAAAGGCGAAATATCTCTAGTTTTGATCTGTTTAGGCTGGTTATAAACAGAAAGACGAGAATGGATAACTACTTAAAGATTCATTCATTAATTATGTTGTTTTTCACTGATATATTTCTTTTTTCTCGTTGTTTTGATCGATATAAGGTTTTTCCGCAACAATTAAATAAAGCAATTGACCAAATTGTTTACTAAAATATAAATAAAAAATAAAACAACTTACGCCTGATTCGTTTTAAAAAGCGTGATTAGTCAAAAACGCTTTACATGTCCATCATTTTTCAAGTCGTGATGAACTTGAGTTACCTCCGTATAAATACACCTCCTGGTATGTTTCATGCCACATTTTGCATCATCCACCATGGGATCTGCTTCTCGGGTCGTGATAACTTCAGTTTTTTGTTTAATTTTAATTTTAGTAGTCCAAGGGGATTCTGATCCCAAAGAACGCGTGGTTTTAGTCGCTCCTGTGTTAGCTCCGCCTAAAGGCTCGAAGGTTGAAGGACGTAAAGAAGGGAAGGTGGTGGAAACCGCTAAGGACTTCCCAGTGCTAATGCTACTGTCTACTACGAATGCTACTGCAGTAGAAACAGTGGCAGAAGCTAAGGGAAAACAGGCTGAACAGAAACCTATTTATGTCGAAGTGAGTACCTATTTGCTTGCTTTTAATTATAGGTACTTAGATCAAGATGCAAGATAATCTTATGTTTCTCTACTTGTAAATAGAAGGTAATAGCTTACTTACCAGAAAGGGAATAAAGCATATATTATTATATTTGTCTGTTGTTCTTTCATAAGTAGAATTGATAATCCGTTCGAGTTTTCATGATATTATAGCATGTGGCGCAGCGGTTAACGCGCTCGGTCTGCGATTGTTGAAGTTAAGCAACTTTCGCAAAGGCCGGTCATAGGATGGGTGACCACAAAAAAAAAAGTTTTCATCTCGAGCTCCTCCGTGCTTCGGAAGGCACGTTAATCCGTTGGTCCCGGCTGCATTAGCAGTCGTTAATAACCACCAATCCGCACTGGGCCCGCGTGGTGGTTTAAGGCCCGATCTCCCTATCCATCCATAGGGAAGGCCCGTGCCCCAGCAGTGGGGACGTTGATGGGCTGGTGATGATGATGGCGATAAAGTTACACAATAACATATCATTTGTCTGATAATCATGTATTTGTTTGTTATAACATGTTATAATATGTTATTATAGGACACACAACAGCAACATACAAAGAAGACCAGACATCATTATATTTCGCACTCACATATCTACAGTGTAGAATTATAAATCGATACTCGTGTTTTATAATAATGTAGTTCTATATTGGTACCTTTGCGGTTTCATCGCGTCCTGTTAACTATATTCTTGGCATTTTTATGAGTATAATTAATTCTCGCAATGCAGAAAAACAGTAAGAGGAAACTCATTTTCGACACACGTCAGGAAAATTCAATATATTTTTCCGTATTCGACCACATTAGTTATAAAATTATCATTAGAGGTTCACGCGTAATGTTATTCGAGAAACACTAGGCACTTAATTACCATTTTACTATTATTTACTTCTCTTTACTCTATTTGCGTTCCATAGTGCTGAGAACAGTTACAGATTCTTCTGAATCGCACGCGCTGTCAGCATTTTCAGTTTTGAATGGAATTATAACCAGTACTTATCAAAAGTCGACTTTTGTTTGCTATGTTTATTTTAATAAAATCAGATACCCCCAGTATGCGGATTTCGACATACCTAACGCACCGAATTTTTCAAAATAAACGAAACATATCTCGACCTTATGTATTTTGTAATAGTGATTTACGTGCTTTTAGCTTTAAATAGCAGTTTTTAATGTCAAGTTTATGTATTTCTTTTTGTGTATGCAGACATTGTTTTCAGAAACTGGAGGACCAAAAACAGAAGCTTCACCACCGAAGATGATAATTAGCTGCGAAATGTCTACAAATTTTAGTAACAAATAAATAGTACATATACCTAAAAACAAATAAATAGTACATAACAGAAAGCTCAGTGAAGCGTGGCTAATCCAAATGGAAATATAGTCGTGAGCTTATGTTATGTATAATAGTACATATATAAAGAGTACTATTTATACAAACAGTTCATGTAATACAAACAATTATAACAAACTACACACGTCACATAACGACCTGTTGACGTGTTATGAGCGAAATCTTCCTTTCCATGACATAACCAAGACAATCTTCACACTGTTATTAGAAAAATCCTGAACATAATTACAGTGAGATAAGATTTAAAAGTGACTATGGTACCATATGGGTATAAAAGCCTAGTAGAACTGACCACGGTGCTCAGAACAGGAGAATATATCGTAGTGATATTCAGATATAAATAATTTGGTAACTTACTTTATTCTGCAGTTAGAAATTGAAACAAATAAAAGAGTATTATGGGGTTGAAATTCTTAACAATATTCACGTTGCTGATCATTTCACTGTCACAGTTTAGTGACAGCGCACCGGCGCCGGAGACGGTTATCGTAGGAGGTAACTATTTTAAGTATTATACTTAAATATATTTTTTAAAATAAGTATATATTTATGTGGTAATGGCATTGTAACGAATACTTAGGGGGATGATTCAGACCATGATTCTGAGTTAATATCAAGTGGAATTTTTACTTGATATCTACTCAGAATCATGGTCTAAATCATCCTTCAAAGGTTTCGTTACGATGTCACTAACACCCTTATAAGTATGTACATCACGTTGTATGGAACATAGATCTTTAATCAGTTTTTATAGTGCTCTTGAGTTGCAATTTTTATTACAAGGGCCTTTGGCAGCTCACTAATAACCCTGATAATAGGGTTACTGAAGTTGGCCATCCACCTCACAACCCACACCATAGAAGAATACAGGAAAAGCCAAGAGTATAAGCTAATTTATATGAGTATTTTTCCTCAGGTCAAAACTACAGAAATCCCTACGGAACCATGCCCAGAGAAACCGTCATAGTGATGGGTGAGTCGTATATAAAGTTAATTTTATTTACATAACCTGAAAAAAAAATACATTTCGCTCAATCCTGAACGTTTTGTTTTTCCTCATACTCTATGGGAAGGGCCTTTCTCCGCCCAGTATCAATAAGGGCTTTTAATGAACCTGATTTACATGTTTGATTTAATTTTATAGTAGGATCCCTTCGATTTTTTTTTTTTTTGTTTTGGTTTTCCCCGAAGGGTAAGGCAAAGGGAACTATGCCCATACAGCCATGTCTGACGTATTTTTTTTCTTGATGATTAATGAAATGATGAAAGGTGATGATGGTGAAACCTAAGCCCCCACCCTCGGAGTAGACTCCTCCTTCGAACCCCAAACGAATTAACTCAAAAGTCCGCATAAACTTTTGAGTTATGAAGCGGCTTCCCGGCACGAAGCGAAAATAGGCAGATACACTTTGTTTATTGAATACTCCAATATAATAACACTCGCGAATGTCTTCCGACTAACTTAATGCGATCATTAACCACAAAACACCACTTCGTATTAATTATTTAGATTACTCAATGAAGAAAGCAACTGTCCCGTTCCCGTTTCCCGCCGAAAAGCCAGGATCCCTTCGAAATATATATTATTTCTCATCCAAAAATCGGAACACCTCGCAAGTTTAATGTTTTGGTAAGAAGTATCAGAAAAATATTAAATTCATAACAAATACAAAAATAATTAAAGCTATTCAGTTTCCAAATTCAAAATGAAATTCGTGTGTGATTAAACTATTATTTTATACAAAAATAAGGCGTACCGAAACTCACAAGACAGTTTTATTTCTACTCTAATGATTTATGTTTCTACCTAATCAACAAACCTAATAAAAGTAATGTTTCTTCTTTAAAAAAACATAGGTAACTCGTTGATGTCTTTTCTATGAAAGTTACTATATTAATGGTATTTTACTAGTGTAAGTAGTATTTATCAGTGTCACCATTACTTGTGTAACTATTTTATCTTATCATTAATCTTTTTTTTTTGTTTCAGAAAACCGTGGTCCTAATTACCCTTACATGACACCGACTATAGGAAAATAAGGCAAATAACATGTTTTTATATGAAAAATAAATAAATCATTGTAAAATAGTGTGTTTATTTTTTATTATATTAGTTTTATCTATCTGACGGGCACTTTCATTAAAATTAATAATAGTACCCAACTGACAGGATATTTATATTTTTAATTTAGGATTATCAAATGACACTTAGGTACTTATCGAGATTTTTTTACTCTACAATTCTACCGCTTCGTACTTTATAAAATATTCTTAACCTATTTGTTAGTTTTTTGAGCTGTCAAACCAAATAAAAAAATATAAGCATTTTATCTATCAGTTATATAATCATCTATAACGTAGAATGTATTAAATTAACGGAAGATAACATAATATAGATGTGTATAAATTTTCCAATTAAGTCATTTTGATATTTGTAGATTAATGTAGTTAGTCACATTGCTATGTAGAAAAATTGAGATTAACCCAACAAAATTAATGCACAATTAAAACACATAATAACACACTAAAACAATGTAAAATTCATGCATTTAAAACACCAATCAACAACGCGCATTTTATAAATTATTAAAGATTTGATTGAATTAATCTAAACCTCTTAAGAAAATGTCAATTTTTTTTTACCGTATAAATTTTAATATCATAACAAGAACTTGTTTCTTTTGTTTGTAAACATTTCAAACATAACATTATATTGCGTACCTATCTCAGTCTGACAAACATTATTCAACCTGTAATATATTATACCAAACAGTCTACTAGTTTATACTTACATAAACTTTGACTTTGACTTTGACTTTGACGATGTCCCCATCGGTAATCGAATTCGCACCTTTTAATCGTGAACCCACGTTAAACCGTTGGTCCCGGTTATTACTTACTGATATGTACGTAATTGTTACATGTGTCATGTCAGGGGTCTATGGCGGCTCAATAATAACCCTGACACCAGGGTTGATGGAGTTGGTAATCCACCTCACAATCCACACGATAGAAGAGATCGTGAACCGAACGCTTTATCCAATATTAAAATCAAAACTTACCCCTTTTTCGCGCAACTTTCCTGTGATAGTAAACATCGGGGAATCTCTCTGAGTGTAACATGCAGGGTTTCAATGCCATATTAGTTCCGATTCCGGGACATTACGGGTACATAAGGCAAAGAAATGGCAAACAGTACGGCTAAGGATGCGATCAGGATGGGTTGCCTTAACCACTTTACTATATATTCGCATGCTCTTTGTTCCTCGGTTGGTGTGGATATCGGCAGAGATTGGTTGAGGCTTTGGTCTCGGTCAAAACAGGTTAAAGGCAAATATTACAGCGACATTCAATCTGACATTCCCACGAGACCCTGGTTCTATCGATACCGACACGCTGATTAACGGTCTACTTCGGTCATCTGCCGGCTCCGTTTGGGTCACTCTTGTACCCCTGTTTACCTTAATAAACTTCGAATCAGGGTCTCTTCTATTTGTGAATGCGGTATCGAAGATAGAACGTCGGGCCATGTTTTGTTCAACTGCATTCTAAGACCAGTCTCCCTTTAGGATATTCTTCTCCTAATAAGGATAAACTTTTTGTGACGTCCAGTTTGGCTTGTTGCAGTTTAGCTCGAGGTTAAGCTCTCTACCTACAGTTTTAACGTATTCAACCAATAACATATATTATAGTAATATTTTTTCAGATTGTTTTCTGATCACTTCGACACTGGCAGAATGGTCGTATTCCTATCTACCTAATAACCATAAAAAAGCAAACTTAAAAAGATCCATATATCCTGAGCATATATCCAAGTCTATGGAAAGATTCACGTCATAAATTAATTTTAGGCGATTGGTTCGAAATCTCTGACGAAACAGGCTTTTTTTATTCCCCCTTTATATTTTAAAGTATCAAGTACCATGGCTCAAGAAGTGTGATAGTTTATTATTCTTAGAAAATGTAATAAAAATATAAGTTAGCGCATCATTAAATTAAGTGTTAATTTATTCTATGGAATTTGCATAACGAGCTTTAATTAAAGATAAGCAAAAACTACGGATGAAACGGAAACAACAACAGATTTACAAAAAAAAAACCCTTTTTCCACAAGCCATGGGAATCCTTTGTAATTATATACTTCGATATGTATGAAGGCATACATAGGCCACCCATAGACACGTAATTGCACGCAGGCATGAACCTGTAATCAAACAATGATGCTCTATGATACAATCAATTTTCCACACCAACGGTGACGTGATAATCGCAATAATAACTCCACATGACAAAGCACTCTATTATACCATTACGTAGAAATAACAGAAAAAACAAAAGCCTATTAAACCTATTAAAACCTCAACTAATCCCAGTGTTAATACTATAAAGCCTGCAAGTTTTTATACCCCGACTATTAACAAGTTGTTTTTTTACAACGATATTTATATCCCAACTTGAATCCCTAGTAACACAGCCACGGACCGAACCCGTTTACAAAAAGAGCGCGATGATAAAATCCACCATGTTAGCATTTACAAATAAAAGGCATGTTCGTAATCTCACGCAAAAAGAAGTGAAGTTGTCTCTCGAGACGCTATTATGTAGCCAAACACTCGGACCGAAGCATCCGGTTTAAGGGGATAACCAGAACGTGCACGGAATTCGCAAATTGTCGAGCGTCAAGCATACATCTCATCTTGCCACATATTTTGTCTTATTTTATCCGAATAATATTAACCTTATAAGCATCAAAATACGTAAAAAATAATTAATACGATTGTGTACGATAACGTCATCGTGCTGTGTATTCTGCGGCTGGGCGAATCGGCTAGGTGGTTTGGTGACGTTGTCTGAAGGAAAAACTTGGCATATAAATAGGTTGGCATTGTAGGTCCTGCGCCAGTAATCACGATGGGATACTGGAGTGCGGTGGCGGGCGCTTTGGCGCTGGTTTCAGTGGCCTGTGCCTCGGTAGGGGACAACACACTCGATGGCGGGGAGCGCGTGGTGCTCGTGGCCCCCGTGCTAGCTCCCCCCCGGGACTCAAGGACACACTCCGCAGACCGGGCGCGACAATTCCCCATTCTAGTGCTCTTGGCTCCGCAGAACCCTCCCGAGTACATCCGTGAATCCGAACCCAGATCTCTGGGAAGGAATCCGCAACCCATTTACGTGAAGGTGAATTGAATTTTTTGTGAAAACGTATTTTCTATAAATAAGAGTGAACATTATTTATCAGTCATAAAAACTCGAAGTTGACGTAGCACATGTTGTAATAATACCTGATCAAGTATTTTTTATTTTACCTTATTGATCATCATTGATTAGATGTAGGAGTAGGAGAGCTATTCAAGATATTGTTACCTAAACAATATTATTAGTAATATGAGCTTACTTGAAAAATCATGAAAAGTTCAGAAATTGAAATTAGAACCCAACGGACCTCGATTTTGGATTTAATGATTACATCCTCGCACACTGAATATCTGACTGGAATCTGGGCTTACTCTTTTTTATACCCACAGTCGTGTATCCTAATCATAAACATATTGTTTTAGAAATTAGAGGATCAGGAACAGTCTGAACCTGTGAGACTGAACAGGCAAAGACGTCACTTGCACAAGAAGCTGTTCGGCTTCGGCCACGGCGGCTATGGAGGCGGCGGCGGCTGCTACGACTGCGGCGGCGGGTACCAACAACCCTCTAAGACGATCGTCGTGCAAGTAGTGAAAGGAGGTAATTCTTTTACTGAAAATGAAGATTTTATTCGAAAGATTATTTTCAAATTAATAAATTAAAATCTAGATGATAATATTTTCATCAAGTTATTTTCAAGGTGCCTAACATTCAATTAAGTCAATTGAGTTTGTCAAAAGTTACATTTTGAGTCGTTACTAATTTCAAATTTATTTGAATCAAATTCAAAAATATCTTTATTCAGTAGGTAACATAGTTACACTTTGAATCGTAATTTTTTACATAACGAACGTCTCATCCGCCTAAAACTACTGCAGCTTCTCACAACCTGTATAGTCGGGGAAAAGAAGCTGCTAGAAAAACTTCGGCACAGGGCCTGTGTAGATTATCTTTAACATGACTCCCTTTTTCAGGTTACGGAGGTCACCACGGTGGCGGCGGACCGGGTTATGGTGGTGGCTATGGAGGTGGCGGCGGCGGCGGGTTCGGCTACGGAGGGGGCGGCGGATATGGGGGCGGCGGGGGCGGTGGCGGCGGCGGAGGCGGGTACGGTGGCGGGGGTGGATACGGGGGCGGCGGCGGAGTGCCGTACGGTGGCGGCGGCTGCGGAGGATCCTGTGGGGGCGGTGGACATTACGGTGGGGGCAGCTCGGCCACAGCCACTGCTACTGCCACTGCCACTGCGTCTGCCAACTCTTACGGGTAAGTTCTTAAGAGCTATTCAAGTGTTAGTTAAGTTATTTATATATAATCTGTCATAAATTCATAATAATAATATATGTCACACACGATGTGTTAACTTCGTAAGGCTGAGATTTCCAGATACAATAGTTAAACAATGGAGTTTGGATATTAAAAGGACATTCGGTCTTACGACGTTAATGTGTTAACGTCTAAGAAGTGGAAGTGGTTCTACGAAGTTGGAAGCTATTCATATAAATACGATTGATGAAATTATACTTAACCACAGCTATTTTCCCGGAAGAATATATTAAAATCTTTATTGCACTATATCTTAGTTATTAAGCGTAGTTTACCCATTATCAACAGAAACAATAGGAAGTTCAATAGGTCCACTATGTATTCGTGGAAGATTCAGAGCAAGCATGGCATTATAATCATGTCAATAGTTAATATTTAGTCTCAATTCACAAGGCATACTAACACTTGATTATTCTTGGAACATTGTCAACCAAGAACTCAACTCATACACAAATTGTATGCCAAATAATACCAATAATATCACCTTAGTCGAATACAAATGATACTTTTAAAAAATAGAACCGAATAAAAAAAGTACCGAAAATAGAACCGAATAAAAGAGTGACCATGATTCTGAGTTAATATCAAGTGGAATTTTCCGTCATGGTCTGAATGATCCCTCGAAGTTTTCGTTACGATGTCACTAACACCCTGTATACATATTCCGACTAAGAAACAAAAGTTATTCTAAGTAATATTTATATTTTTTAAAGTTTACTAACAACATAGAGGAGCAAAAAATTATAGAATAAACTACCTACTCGCAAGTAAGTAGGTAAGATTCAAATCTGTACCGTACTATTTCTCTGGTACCACTGCGCATATAGATGAACACTAAAAGTATTCCTCGGTTCTGAAGCCCGGAGGCTATATGAGCTTGTATTCTCTGGATGTTTTCTTCCAAAGAAAACGTGAAAAATAGATGCCTATTATATGTAATAAATTATAGTCACCAAGTTACTATAATGAGCCACTGTCGCCAACCGGCTTGAATACAACGTATTAATTCAACGTACAGAACAAAAGTTCTTTGCCCTTTCGATGAAACAGGTCCTTAACGAGATAGAGAAGACGTGAAAATTAAATTTTAACCGTCAATTTTAATGTCATCAATAAATATCTTGTTTACCTAGAATTGCTGATAATGATTAAATACTTCGTAAATTGTAGTCGTCATACTTGTATTTTATGGGGGTTATTATAAAAATGAAAATTCGACCTGAATGGTACACTAAAAATTAAAATTGAAGAATTGATTGTTTCCAATTACAACAGCGGACTGTGACATATCCTACGTCATCCAGTACCACGATATAACTAGTTTATAGTTGTCACGACCTTACAAAACTTATTGAAATTCGACACTCTTTTGTTACAATTAAGTTGTAAGCGACAAGAGCACCACAGAAAGACAATAGCAAACAAAAAACGTATAAAAACATAAAATTAAAAATGTCATTTCATGACAGGCTGGAGACCAGCCAGTCGCTGCCCAACTAAAGAGTTTGCGACATAAGTATCTTAGGTAAGGTAAGGTACTTAGTACGTAAAATTCAGTTAACTTTCGTGCAAGAAAAGAAATTACCTCCATGAATGACGTTCCAAATTAAACTTCCCCACGAGAGAAAATATATCTTATAATATATTTCTATATATTAAAAAGGCAAGAAGAAGAAACACTCTCTCAATCGGGACATTAGGACCTATGTGTTCTAATTGTCTAATGACATTTAGTTCATGAGGAACAACATGAGGTAATGGTCAACACGCTCGTCAAATGGTCAAAAAGCTGCAGGTTCAAATCCAGTCCCAATAAGACATTTTGATTTAATATTGCCTTTATAATTTCTTGTCTATTTCTTGTTTCAGGTACGGAAAGAAACGCTAATCTGACTTTTGTGGTTTCCAAATTATGTCTGTGTGAAGTGCCTTCAACGATTGACTGTGATGGTGAAATGCTGGACACCAAAATAGCTTAAAGTACAAATTAGTTTACAGCTGGTTCCACAGTCACACTTCTAGAATGTAAAAATATAACTAAATATATAAAAGATAGAGTATATATAAAAGAGGTATAATAGGAAGATATTAATAAACGAATAAAACGAAGAAAAAATAAATATTAAAAAAAATATATATCAATTAACATATCATTGTGGAATCAGCTGTAAAAAATTAACGATGCTAGTAATGACTCCCTGTTTTATAATAAAATAAACGAGTTCTTTTTTTATTAAATGACTTTTGTCTTCTTCTTCTTATCGTGTGGGTTGTGAGGTAGAATACCAACCTCATCAACCCTGGTGTCAGGGTTATAATTGAGCCGCCAAAGGCCCCTGACATGGCTCATGTAACGATTACTCAGTTAAATCAGTAAATAGTAACCGGGACCAACGGCTTAACGTGCCTTCCGAAGCACGGATCATCTTACTTTCGGACAATCAGATGATCAGCCTGTAATGTCCTAACCAAACTAGGGATCACAAAGTGATTTTTGTGATCTGCTGTGATATGTCCCGGGATTCGAACCCGGGGCCTCCGGATCGTGAGCCCAACGCTCAACCACTGGACCACAGAGGCCGAGGAGGTTTATTACTTTGCTAATTAATTACTCAAGAATGCCTATATGCCTTTATATTCAATGAGGGATTTTCCAGACTACGTTCCCCAGAAATAATATAGATGGCGCTGTCGAGATTTAACGTGTTAATTACCTGTTTTCTTATTACTCGGGTACATAATTATTCAAAAATATAATGGCCAAAGCATATATTAAAAGTAATTGTTGCTTGATATTTGGATCACTTTATGTATAGGATTATGTTGCTTTAAAGCTTCTGTTTATTGAGATGTAATTGTGCCTGGTTGTAATAAAAAGGGTCATCATTTATACCCAAAAACAAAGATAAAAGAGGTCCATAAAATTATAAGGTTAATGGAAGGAAAATCTTTATAGCGCCATTTATATAATGGTTTTGAAGAACGTAGCCGGAAAAGTTAATCATTGAAAATTCCGAACTTTAAAAATACGCTGTAAAAAGTTCACGTTTTTTAATTTTTTTATTTATTTTCTTTATATCCTTAATCTAAATACATGGTTTGAATGATGCCGTTAAACCACAGAGGTTTGTCTCGGCACCTATTCAACGTCATCCCACGATGCATGAAATACACGATAGTATATAGGTATGTGTGCATGAAATGCACATCAACGATAAACGCTTCTCCTCGCGATAATACTCGTGAACATTACCACCTTATAAATAAAAAATTAACCAGGGATGACCGTGGGTTGAAGTATTCGACAGCCAAGCAAAATTGAATCTTGACAATTTTGCTTTAATATCATTTTTACTAGTTTAAGATTATCAGTGGAAACCTGTAATTAGTTTTCAACTGTTATGTTTTTTGTCTACTTTCTGTATTTTATAACTGTTGGTTTTCCTTAAATAAAATAAATAAAATAAACAACTATTCGACTGAACTTTGCTTGGCTGTCAAATACTTAAACCCACGTTCATCCCCGGTTTATTTTTTATTTGTAAGGTAATTAGAAAATTATTTCCACTTTAGCACAAATCAATCCAAATAAATCTGTCAAAACTACGCACTTTGTGAAAATAAAATTTTTAACAAAAAAAAAACCGACTTCAAACGCAAAACTAAAAAGCAATAAATAAATTTACTTCGCACAAAGTAATTAGTACGTATTTTCAATTAGTTAATTAATTTATAATTCTGAAGCCGGTGCCAAGGAAATGCTACAACGAAGTACCGATTCATATATTTTTCAATACTGATTGTTTTGTAATTTTTTGTTTGACATTGTTTTGTAATTGCTTTGATATAGGTATTAAACAATATTGTGTGTACATAGTAATTTGATATTGTAGTAGGGTTGTTGTAGCATTTACTTGGCACCGACTTCAGAATTATAAATTAATTAACTAATTGAAAATACGTACTAATTACTTTGTGCGAAGTAAATTTATTTATTGCTTTTTAGTTTTGCGTTTGAAGTCGGTTTTTTTTTTGTTAAAAATTTTATTTTATTTTACGATTTTAAGTGATGGTTAGACCGAGCAAAGATGCAGACAGACAGATTTTCTGATTTATATTCATATATAATAATATAATATATTATTAGTAGTGATCACAATTATTATTGATGAACATGTTTACACACACACACTCACACACGCGCTAACGCACACGAGCACACGCGCACGTACACACACAGATACACGCACACACACAGACACACGCACACATACACACACACACACACACACACACACACGCGCGCGCGCGCGCGCACACACACACGCACACACACACACACACACACATGTGTATGTGTACATACACACATGTGGTTGTCAGTGTAAGCTGCTATCATACACACTCACGCATACATATAGATACAGTAGATTTCGCGTGGTTCGCTCGCTGCTAAAGCAGCTCGCGTGTCCTGTTTATTCGAAACTGTCCCTCTTCGTATGTCGGCCATTTTGTTTTTCCGCCATTTTGTTTTATTTCACCGGCGACAGAATTTGACCAAGATTTAAATGGGTGTCGTGGAAACAAACAAAATCCAGGTGCAATAGGTTTGCCAGACCGTAGGATGTCTCCCTGATTGGGAGCAGTTTTCAAAGATGACGTTCCGATCACACCCCTATACATCATTTTTACCCCCAAGACATTTTCTGGAAAAACAAAATTTTGTATGGCGGCCATCTTGTTTTTTCGCCATTTTGTATTTTTTTCACCGGCCATTAAATTCGACCAAGATTTAAATAGGTTTCGTGAAAGAAAAATTGGTTCAGGTGTGATAGTTTCGCCAGGCCGTAGGGTGTCACCCTGATGCGGAGCAGTTTTCGAAAATCGGGAAGTACTTCCATACTTAACATGACGATCCGATCACAACCCCGATATATATTTTATATCCCGAGACATTTTCTGAAAAAACAAAATTGTGTATGGCGGCCATCTTGTTTTTCCGCCATTTTGTTTTTTTTTTACGCGCTATGGAATTTGACCAAGATTTAAATAAGTGCTCTGAAAGAAATATTGGTTCACGTGCGATAGTTTTGCCAGGCCGTAGAGTATCTCTCTGATGCGGAGCAGTTTTTGGTGACCAGAAAGTATTTCCGTACTCTACATGACGTTTTGAGTAAGCGCCCCATACATTATTTTTACCCAAACGGGCTTCTTCCAAAATCGACAAAATTTTGTATGGCGGCCATCTTTTTTTTCCGCCATTTTGTTTTTTTGCACCGGCGATTGAATTTGATCAAGATTTAAATACGTTTCGTGAAAGAAAAATTGCTCCAGGTTGTATAGTTTTGCCAGGCCATAGGGTATCTCCCTGATGCTGACCAGTTTTCGAAGGTCGGGAAGTTTTCCCGAAGCCTAAAGATCGATCCGATCAATATGACTTTACAAACGCACTAGTCGCTCCTACGATTTTTGAAAATTCCCCTCGATTTCTCTGGTCTTCCATCATCAGATCCTGACTTCCTTGACATGGGACCCCCTTGGGTATATCTCCTTTCAAACAAAAAAAGAATTATCAAAATCGGTTCATATACGACGAAGATATGCCCGAACAAACATAAAAAAAAAAAAAAAAAAAAAAAAAAAATATACGGTCGAATTGAGAACCTCCTCCTTTTTTGAAGTCGGTAAAAAAACAAAAGGTGAACGTTACTACAGTTTTTTTTTTTGAATTTTTGGCCTGGTTACAACTTTACTATAGGCGTAAGCCACAGATAATAGCAGATACTAACTTACATTATTTTGCTACCTTACTATATGCGTCAAAAATAAAGGTTAGGATCATTTCAAAATACTTTTCCGCTATACTCTGCTAATAAATACTGACAATACTTCAGCTGAGATCATTTAATAATGACAGCATCTTCTAAGAATAAAATCAATTATTGTAAACAAGTTTAAATGATAAATGAGCATAAAAACCGCATATGGAAAAACATGTGAACTCCCTAGTCGTGTCCATCCAATTAATACAACATTCATGAGCGTACCTCAATTAACGAATGTTACAACCAAAACATAATTACTGAGATATAAATAACCTCCTTCTTTTTTGAAGTCAGTTAACCCTTTCACGGACAGAGATCATGGGTCCGATACCGACCCCGCCGGCGTGGGCGACGATTTCCCTCATTCAGCGCTTATCGCTATCGACCCCCTAGGGTCGATTAATTATTTCAAATATTTTTCCTCTCAGACGACGCCCTGAGCCGAGGTTCGCGCCCAACTGGGCACCCTCAGGCCTGTTGTCTTAAACGTTGTACCGGGTGAGAACCTTCAGCGCTCCCCATTTGTCCGGCCAAGTAGTTAATGCCATCTGCGGCAAATCTACAATAAGTCACGTCAAAAAAAAGGGATCATGGGTCATTGAGGTTTCATATGAAATCTTGGAATCGGAACGTCATTAGACGTTCTGTCCTTGAAAGTGTTAATAAACCAAAAACAAACAACAAATAAGTAGCGTAAACTTATAAAAAAAACTTAAAATTAAAAAAAAGTAACACCACAGAGCGTCCTAAGACGATTTTAGTGCAGATAGCGATATGCGCTGAAAGAGGGAAATTCTCAGCCATGCCGGCGGGGTCGGTATCGGGGTCCTGAATTGAAACGTGAATTGCATAATTAAGTATTTAAGTAAATAAGCTACAAGATAGATAATTCATCGGAATAGTGGGCGTGATCCCTTACGGCCGTTTTCAATAATCTATTTCACAGTTTTCGCTTATATAAACTCTTGACTTGGTGTTAATATACTCGTGATAGTGATTTTGAGTCCTAAAGCTGAATGGAAAATGTTGCATTTATTGATTGGGTCCACAGTCCACAGACACTTATTCTTGTCAAAGAGGCTACTTACATAAAAACGCCCCACACAGACAGTACTCAAAATACTCTATCAATTTTATAAAATGCCTGAACAATTTGCTTTAACAATTCAACCTCCATGAGATTTAGGTATTATAATACTGCAAGGCGCTTTTACAAACTAACTGTGTATAGTTTAGATTTCGTAAAGAATTAAGGTATTCAATTTTAAATTAGTTATATACAATAATAAACACACACACACACACACACACACACACACAAACCACACACTCGTGATTCCTGATGGGGTGGGTAGATTCACAAATATTCAGAAAATAACTTGCAGACACTTTTCACAAAGTCCTAAGATAGATATAATGAACGATATGACGACAGCTGGAGGTTAGCCTATCATCGTGAACGTCAGGACCACCTAAGTAGTATCACTTATCTTAATAAAATATATGCAGAAGGATTGTACGTCTTTTGTGCTGAAATATACTAGATTTATAAAAAAAAAAAATACTTAAAATCTGTGAGCGCTAAATGGTACGTCGCCAGCCATCCTGACGTTAGAACTGCCGGTGTATTTCTATATCTTTCTGCATATATTGTATTAAGATATGTGATACTACATAGGCTGTCCTGACTTTCACCCATCAGCCATGTAAATGATCCGCCATTATATTATGGATGCATTGACTTTTACGACGTAACTAGGATGAAAAACACGGCATCTTATTTGATAATAAGAACCCAAATAGGAGCCAAAGTTAACGACGCTCTAGGACTTTTTCATAATACTCCAAAGTGATATTACGTATACTTCAGAATTGATGCAGGGACGATATTTTGTTTAATTTTTGCATGGAACAAAGCATTTAATGCAAGACTAGGAATGAATGAATTAAAAGCGAAACGACTTGCCTATAATTAGCAAAATACTAAGCCGATAAACAATAGCACTACGGACTTTATAAATTAAATAATCGTGAATCGTGACCGACTAGACGCAAATATGACTAATGGTTCCGATTTATAAATTACACAGTCTGTTTAAATGCTATCTCACTGACGTTCTAGATTGAAACAATAGCAATATACGATATTCCACTGTTCGATATTACTTAGAGATGAACTGACTTACTTGTTTCTGAAGTTTTCATAAGTTTAAATACCTACTTATTTTTTATTTATAGAATTTATTTTATTACCTTACGCATGTCAAAATTCCAGGCTCAAGGTCTGCCAAAGAGCGATCGAGCGTAGTGTGTTAGGTTTCAAACGAATGATCGAGTCCGAAACACAACACTGCGTTTAAAAACGGGAATCGCTGATGTGGGACGAAAAGCCGCCAGACTCAAATGGGATTGGGCTGGATATGTTTGTCGCATGCACCCTGAGCGGTGGGCACGGATCGTTACGCATTGGGTGCCTCATGACGGGTACAGGCATCGTGGTAGACCTTGAAAGAGATGGCGTGACGACTTGGACGCTTGACGGTGGGACTGGCGGAGTACGCACAAGACCGCGAGAAAGAGGAAGGGGAGGCCTTTGCCCAGCAATGGGATCTTGTAGCCTAGATTAGATTAGACCTTACGCAAGAAAGTGCAAATAAATGGATAAATAATCAACAAATGTTTTAATGGTTGTATCTCTCTGGCTCTGCCCACCTCATTAGTCGTTACTATACCATACATACCATTACACATACTTACCATTACATTATATATACCATGTTATCTATCTTTATTCTTACACTTCATTCTAAATATAACCTTTTAGCTGTAACTAGAACCAGCCATGATAACCTTTTGATTCTATATTGTTCACTTCATTTGTGTTTTAATATTATGATGATAAATAAAGTCAAATGTTTTTTACGATATATTTTCCTTGATGCAGTAGGTATATAAGTAGGTGCCAACTTTAGCTTTTTTTACGTCTAAAAATAAAATGATAAAGACAAGCATTTCATTCTTCTAATAAGTTTAAAGATAATGTATCGATATGCAATGCAGTAAAAATAATCGAGAATTTTAAAGGAACAGAACACCATACTAGATCGGATAGGTGAGTGAATAATGCAGTAGAACAAATGTTTTAAGCTTTATCATTTGTATGTATTGCGAACAATTTTAGTTCTGTAAAGTAACTGTGACTTTTGTGACTAACACTGACTTTTCCACTTTGACAGATCTAACTAACTCGTACCGCGCAAAGAAGCTATTAACCATTAGAAAACGTTATCTATATTGAACTATAATCAATCACTAAGCTGAACAAGGAGGTACTTTGATATATTTTCTTTCTGCATGCCATAGTACTTACTTGTCTTCTTTTTGCAATCTGAAGAGTCATCATCACCAGCCCATAAACGACCCCACTGCTGGGGCACGGGCCTTCCCTATGGATGGATAGGGAGAACGGGCCTTAAACCACCACGCGGGCCCAGTGCGGATTGGTGGTTATTAACGACTGCTAATGCAGCCGGGACCAACGGCTTAACGTGCCTTCGGAAGTACGGAGGAGCTCGAGATGAAAACTTTTTTTTGTGGTCACCCAACCTATGACCGGCCTTTGCGAAAGTTGCTTAACTTCAACAATCACGGACCGAGCGCGTTTACCGCTGCGCCACTGAGCTCCGCAATCTGAAGAGTATACCTACCATACTGCTTTGTTTACAGACAATTTATTTGTTATAATGAAAGAGCGGGGCCTCCAAACATAGGCTATGTCGCTTAAATGGAGACCCCAGTAGTTAAGTATTGTCTTTCTCTCTCTATTTAAGAGCTGCGCTCTTGTCGGTGGAGTAATCGCCATTCCTCTCTTCTTCCCGCCAAAACCTTCACCTCCTGATACGACACGACCTGCACCTTCTCTTTTATTTGTTTCATAAATGTTCTCCTAGGTCTACCCCTTCCTCTCTTCTCTTCAATTATTCCTTCTATAATGTTTGTTATAAACGAATAAGTATTGTAGAAGAAAATAAATATTTTACATTTTAATTTCACTTTTAAAGGGTCATCCTTTTTTTTTTTTTGACCTGAATTATTGTAGATTTGCCGCAGATGGCATTAACTACTTGGCCGGACAAATGGGGAGCGCTGAAGGCTCTCACCCGGTAAGGCTCATCCAGGTACCTGTACTGTATTTACTTTGAGAACAAACGTGTTAACATGTAAGTACTTAATTTAATATCTGACATTATCACGCTGCTGATTTACTAAATATATTATCCGGCCACGATAATGGATGATGAGTACATAAGATCGGATCACAATTATTATAATTATGCCGTCGTGACCGAACTGTCGGCTGAAAAACAAAGATGGACATGCGTAAAAACAGCACATTCTACCTTTACGAACCGTGATGTGACTCATAGCCATTTATTATTATTATTATATTATATAAAGCTACAAACCCATGTACTGACTGACTGACTGACTGACTGACTGACTGACTCACTGACAGGGTTGTTCTCCCAGAAGGAGCGCCGGGGGGTAAATATGATGTATGGGAGATGTGATCAAGATATTCCGATGAGTATGGGAAAACTTCCAGATCTTGGAAAACTGCTCCGCATCAGGGAGACACCCTACCGTCTGGCAAAACTATCGCACCTGGAACGATTCTTTTTTCACGAAACCTATTAAAATCTTGGTCAAATTCTATCGTGGGTGAAAAAAAATCAAAATGGCGGATAAACAAGATGGCCGCCATACAAATTTTTGTTTTTCAAGAAAATGTCTTGGGGGTAAAAACTGTGTACGGAGGTGTAATCGGAACGTCTTGTTGAGTATGTAAATACTGCTAGATCTTCGAAAACTGCTCCGCATCAGGGAGACACCCTACGGCCTGGCAAAACTATAGCACCTAGAACTTTTTGGTTTTCACAACACATATTTAAACTTTGGTCAAATTCAATTGGCAGTGAAAAAAAATCAAAATGGCGGAAAAACAAGATGGCCGCCATACAAAATTTTCGTTTTTCTCGAAAATGCCTCGGGGTGAATGTGATGTAAGAGTGATGAGATCAAAATGTCATATTGAGTATGGAAATACTTCCCGACCTTCAAAAACTGCTCCTCATCAGGGCGGCACCCTACAGCCTGGGAAAACTATCGCACCTGGAACGATTCTTTTTTCACCAAACCTAATAAAATCTTGGTCAAATTTTATCGCCGGTAAAAAAAAATCAAAATGGCCGAAAAACAAGATGGCCGCCATACAAATTTTTGTTTTTACAGAAAATGTCTCGGATGTAAAAACGATGTATAGGGGTGTTATGGGAACGTCTTGTTGAGTATGGAAATACTGCTAGATCTTCGAAAACTGCTCCGCATCAGGGGTCACCCTACGGCCTGGCAAAACCATAGCACCTAGAACTTTTTTGATTTCACGAGACCAATTCAAGTCTTGGTCAAATTCTATCGCGGTAAAAAAATGACGGGAAAACAAGACACGCGAGCAGCTTGCTGCGAGCGAACCACGCGACATCTAGTTATTATAATATATATAGCTACAAACCCACTGACTGACTGACTGACTCACTGACTGACTCACTGACAGGGTTGTTCTCCCAGAAGGAGCGTCGGGGGGTGAAAATGATGTATGGGGGGTGTGATCGGGACCTCCCGGTGAGTATGGGAAAAATCCCAGATCTTGGAAAACTGCTCCGCATCAGGGAGACACCCTACGGCCTGGCGCAACTATAGCACCTGGAATGATTCTTTTTTCACAAAATCTATTTAAATCTTGGTCAAATCCAATCGCCGGTGAAAAATAACCAAAATGGCGGAAAAACAAGATGGCCGCCATACAAAATTTTCGTTTTTCCCGAAAATGCCTCGGGGGTAAAAATGATGTATGAGGAATGTGATCGAAACATCATGTTGAGTATGGAAATACTTTTCGATCTTCGAAAGCTACTCCGCATCAGGGAGACACCCTACAGCCTGGCGAAACTATCGCACCTGGAACTTTTTTGTTTTCACGAAGCCTATTAAAGTCTTGGTCAAATTTTATCGCCAGTGAAAAAAAAACAAAATGGCCGAAAAACAAGATGGCCGCCATACAAATTTTTTTTTTCCAGAAAATGTCTCACGAGGTAAAAATGATGTATTGGGGTGTGATCGGAAGGTCATCTTGGAAAACTGCTCCGCATCAGGGGTCACCCTACGGCCTGGCAAAACTATAGCACCTAGAACTTTTTTGATTTCACGAAAACAAGATGGCCGCCATACAAAGCTTCGAACTAATACAGGACACGCGAGCAGCTTGCTGCGAGCGAACCACGCGAAATCTAGTTATTATATTATATATAGCTACAAACCCATGTACTGACTGACTGACTGACTGACTCACTGACAGGGTTGTTCTCCCAGAAGGAGTGTCGGGGGGTAAAAATGGTGTATGGGGGGTGAGATCAAGATCTTCCGATGAGTATGGGAAAACTTCCAGATCTTGGAAAACTGCTCCGCATCAGGGAGACACCCTACGGCCTGGCGCAACTATTATACCTGGATCAATTTTTTTTTCGCAAATTCTATTTAAATCTTGGTCAAATTCTATTGTCGGTGAAAAAAAATCAAAATGGCGGAAAAACAAGATGGCCGCCATACAAAATTTTGTTTTTCCAGAAAATGTCTCGTTGGTAAAAACTGTGTATGGGGTTGCAATCGGAACGTCTTGGTGAGTATGGAAATACTTCTTGATCTTCAGAATCTGCTCAGCATCAGGGAGACACCCTACGGCCTGGCAAAACTATAAAACATAGATCAATTTTTTTTCGGGTAATATATTTAAATCTTGGTCAAATTCTATTGCGGGTGAAAAAAAACCAAAATGGCGGAAAAACAAGATGGCCGCCATACAAAATTTTCGTTTTTCTCGAAAATGCCTCGGGGGTGAATATGATGTATGAGGGATGTGATCAAATAGTCATGTTGAGTATGGAAATACTTCCCGACCTTCAAAAACTGCTCCGCATCAGGGAGACACCCTACGGCCTGGCAAAACTATAGCACCTAGAACTTTTTTGATTTCACGAGACCTATTTAAGTCTTGGTCAAATTCTATCGTAGTTGAAAAAAAATCAAAATGGCGGAAAAACAAGATGGCCGCCATACAAAATTTTGTTTTTCCAGAAAATATCTCGGGGGTAAAAACTGTATATGGGAGTGTAATCGGAACGTCTTGTTGAGTATGGAGACACTTCTCTTTCTTCAAATCTGCTCCGCATCAGGGAGACACCCTACGGCCTGGCAAAACTATAAAACCCGGATTAATTTTTTTTTAGCAAAACCTATTTAAATCTTGGGCGAATCCAATCGCCGGTGAAAAAAATCAAAATGGCGGAAAATCAATATGGCCGCCATACATTTTTTTTGTTTTTCCTGAAAATGCCTCGGGGGTAAAAAATATGTATAGGGGTGTGATCGGAACGTCATGTTGAGTATGGAAATTTTTCTTGATCTTTGAAATCTGCTCCGCATCAGGGAGACACCCTACGGCCTGGCGAAACTATCGCGCTTGGAACTTTTTTGTTTTCACGAAACCTATTTAAATCTTGGTCAAATTTTATCGCCGGTGAAAAAAAAACAAAATGGTCGAAAAACAAGATGGCCGCCATACAAATTATTCGTTTTTCCTCAAAATGCCTCGGGGGTAAAAATGATGTATTGGGGTGTGATCGGAACGTCATCTTGGAAAACTGCTCCGCATCAGGGGTCACCCTACGGCCTGGCAAAACTATAGCACCTAGAACTTTTTTGATTTCACGAGACCTATTCAAGTCTTGGTCAAATTCTATCGCGGTAAAAAAATGGCGGGAAAACAAGACACGCGAGCAGCTTGCTGCGAGCGAACCACGCGACATCTAGTTATTATATTATATAAAGCTACAAACCCATGTACTGACTGACTCACTGACTCACTGACTCACTGACAGGGTTGTTCTCCCAGAAGGAGCGTCGGGGGGTAAAAATGATGTATGGGAGGTGTGATCGGGACCTCCCGGTGAGTATGGGAAAACTTGCAGATCTTGGAAAACTGCTCCGCATGAGGGAGACACCCTACAGTCTGGCGAAACTATCGCACCTGGAACGATTCTTTTTTCACGAAACCTATTTAAATCTTGGTCAAATTCTATTGTGGGTGAAAAAAAATCAAAATGGCGGAAAAACAAGATGGCCGCCATACAAAATTTTGTTTTTTCAGAAAATGCATCGGGAGTAAAAACTGTGTATGGAGATGTAATCGGAACGTCTTGTGGAGTATGAAAACACTTCTCTATCTTCAAAATCTGCTCCGCATCAGGGAGACACCCTACGGCCTGGCAAAACTATAAAACCTGGAGCAATTTTTCTTTCGCAAAACATATTTAAATCTTGGTCAAATCCAATCCCTGGTGAAAAAAAACCAAAATGGCGGAAAAACAAGATGGCCGCCATACAAAATTTTCGTTTTTCCTGAAAATGCCTCGAGGGTAAAAATGATGTATAGGGATGTGATCGGATCGTCATGTTGAGTATGGAAGTACTTCTCGATCTTTGAAATCTGCTCCGCATCAGGGAGACACCCTACGGCCTGGCAAAACTATCGCACCTGGAACATTTATGATTTCACGAAACCTATTTAAATCTTGGTCAAATTCAATCCCCGGTGAAAAAAAACCAAAATGGCGGAAAAACAAGATGGCCGCCATACGAAATTTTCGTTTTTCCCGAAAATGTCTCAGAGGTAAAATTGATGATCGGAACGTCATCTTGGAAAACTGCTCCGCATCAGGCAGACACCCTACGGCCTGGCAAAACTATCGCACCTGGAACTTTTTTATTTTCACGAAAACTATTTAAATCTTGGTCAAATTTTATCGCCGGTGAAAAAAAAACCAAAATGGCGGAAAAACAAGATGGCCGCCATACAAAATTTTGTTTTTCTAGAAAATTCTTCCTCAAGGTCCAAAAATATGTATAGGGGTGTGATCGGAACGTCATCTTTGAAAACTGCTCCGCGTCAGGGAGTCACCCTACGGCCTGGCAAAACTATAGCACCTAGAACTTTTTGGATTTCATGAGACATATTCGAGTCTTGGTCAAATTCAATCGCCGGCAAAAAACAAGATGGCCGCCATACAAATTTTTGTTTTTCCAGAAAATGTCTCGGGGGTAAGAATTGTGTATGGGGGTGTGATCTGGACGTCCCAGAGAGTATGGGAAAACTTCTAGATTTTGGAAAACTGCTCCGCATCAGGGAGACACCCTACGGCCTGGCAAAACTATCGCACCTGAAACGATTATTTTTTCACAAAACCTATTCAAATCTTAGTCAAATTTTATTGCCGATGAAAAAAAATCAAAATGGCGGAATAACAAGATGGCCGCCATACAAATTTTTCATTTTTCCTGAAAATGCCTCGGGGGTAAAAATGATGTATAGGGTTGAGATCGGAACGTCATGATGAGTTTGAAAATACTTCTTGGTTTTCGATAACTGCTCCGCATCAGGGAGACACCCTACGGCCTGGCAAAACTATCGCACCTAGAACAATATTTTTTTCACAAAACCTATTTAAATCTTGGTCAAATTCTATCGTGAGTGAAAAAAAATCAAAATGGCGGAAAAACAAGATGGCCGCCATACAAAATTTTGTTTTTTCATAAAATGTCTCGGTGGTAAAAATAATGTATGGGGATGTAATCGGAACGTCTTGTTGAGTATGGATATACTTCTCGATCTTGGAAAGCTGCTCCGCATCAGGGCGGCACCCTATGGCCTGGCATAGCTATCGTACTTAAACCAATTTTTCTTTCACAAAATCCATTTAAATCTTGGTCAAATTCCATCACCGGTGAAAAAATATCAAAATGGCGGAAAAACAAGATGGCCGCCATACAATTTTTTTGTTTTTCCTGAAAATGCCTCGGGGAAAATAACTGTGTATACGGTTGTAATCGGAACGTCTTGTGGAGTATGGAAATACTTCTCGATCTTTAAAATCTGCTCCGCATCAGGGCGTCACCCTACGGCCTGGCGAAACTATCGCATCTGGACCTTTTTTGTTTTCACAAAAACTATTTAAATTTTCGTCAAATTTTATCGCCGGTGAAAAAAAAAACAAAATGGCGGAAAAACAAGATGGCCGCCATACATAATTTTGTTTTTCTAGAAAATTCCTCAAGGTCAAAAAATATGAATAGGGGTGTGATCGGAACGTCATCTTGGAAAACTGCTCCGCATCAGGGAGACACCCTACGGCCTGGCTAACCTATCGCACCTGGTACAATTATTTTTTCGCACAACGTATTTAAATCTTGGTCAAATCCAATCGCCGGTGAAAAAAAACCAAAATGGCGGAAAAACAAGATGGCCGCCATACAAATTTTTCGTTTTTCCTGAAAATGCCTCGGGGGTAAAAATGATGTATAGGGATGTGATCGGATCGTCATGTTGAGTATTGTAATACTGCTCGATCTTGAAAAACTGCTCCGCATCAGGGCGGCACCCTACGGCCTGGCAAAACTATAAAACCTGGAGCAATAATTTTTTCACGAAACCTATTTAAATCTTGGTCAAATCCAATCGCCGTCGAAAAAAAAACAAAATGGCGGAAAAACAAGATGGCCGCCATACAAAATTTTCGTTTTTCCCGAAAATGCCTCGGGGGTAAAAATGATGTATGAGGGTTTTGATCGGAATGTCATGTAGAGTACGGGTATACTTCCAGGTTTTCGAAAACTGCTCCGCATCAGGGGTACACCCTACGGTCTGGCGAAATTATCGCACCTAGAACGATTCTTTTTTCACAAAACCTATTTAAATCTTGGTCAAATTTTATAGCCAATGAAAAAAAATCAAAATGGCGGAAAATCAAGATGGCTGCCGTACAAATTTTTCGTTTTTCCTGAAAATGCCTCGGGGGGGGTAAAAATCATGTATAGAAATGTGATCGGATCGTCATGTTGAGTATTTAAATACTGCTGGATCTTGAAATACTGCTCCGCATCAGGGAGACACCCTACGGCCTGGCAAAACTATAAAACCTGGAGCAATATTTTTTTCACGAAACCTATTTAAATCTTGGTCAAATCAAATGGCCGGTGAAAAAAAAAACAAAATGGCGGAAAAACAAGATGGCCGCCATACAAAATTTATAGCACCTAGAACTTTTTTGATTTCACGAGACCTATTGAAGTCTTGGTCAAATTCTATCGCGGTAAAAAAATGGCGGGAAAACAAGACACGCGAGCAGCTTGCTGCGAGCGAACCACGCGACATCTAGTTATTATATTATATATAGCTACAAACCCACTGACTGACTGACTCACTGACTCACTGACAGGGTTGTTCTCCCAGAAGGAGCGTCGGGGGGTGAAAATGATGTATGGGGGGTGTGATCAAGATCTTCCGGTGAGTATGGGAAAACTTCCAGATCTTGGAAAACTGCTCCGCATCAGGGAGACACCCTACGGCCTGGCGCAACTATCGCACCTAGAACGATTCTTTTTTCACGATACCTATTTAAATCTTAATCAAATCCAATCCCCGGTGAAAAAAAAACAAAATGGCGGAAAAACAAGATGGCCGCCATACAAAATTTCGTTTTTCCAGAAAATGTCTCGGAGGTAAAAATGATGTATGGGAGGTGTGATCGGAACGTCAAGCTTAATATGAAACAACTGCTTGATCTTGAAAAACTGCTCCGCATCAGGGAGACACCCTACGGCCTGGCCAAACTATCGCACCTAGAACATTATTTTTTCCACCAGGCCTATTATAATCTTGGTCAAATTTAATTGCAGTTGAAAAAAAATCAAAATGGCGGAAATTCAAGATGGCCGCCATACAATTTTTTCTTTTTTCCTGAAAATGCCTCGGGCGTGAAAATGATGTATAGGAATGTGATCGGATCGTCATGTTGAGTATTTCAATACTGCTCCATCTTGAAAAACTGCTCCGCATCAGGGAGACACCCTACGGCCTGGCCAAACTATCGCACCTAGAACATTATTTTTTCCACCAGGCCTATTATAATCTTGGTCAAATTTAATTGCAGTTGAAAAAAAATCAAAATGGCGGAAATTCAAGATGGCCGCCATACAAATTGTTCTTTTTTCCTGAAAATGCCTCGGGCGTGAAAATGATGTATAGGAATGTGATCGGATCGTCATGTTGAGTATTTCAATACTGCTCCATCTTGAAAAACTGCTCCGCATCAGGGAGACACCCTACGGCCTGGCCAAACTATCGCACCTAGAACATTATTTTTTCCACCAGGCCTATTATAATCTTGGTCAAATTTAATTGCAGTTGAAAAAAAATCAAAATGGCGGAAATTCAAGATGGCCGCCATACAATTTTTTCTTTTTTCCTGAAAATGCCTCGGGCGTGAAAATGATGTATAGGAATGTGATCGGATCGTCATGTTGAGTATTTCAATACTGCTCCATCTTGAAAAACTGCTCCGCATCAGGGAGACACCCTACGGCCTGGCCAAACTATCGCACCTAGAACATTATTTTTTCCACCAGGCCTATTATAATCTTGGTCAAATTTAATTGCAGTTGAAAAAAAATCAAAATGGCGGAAATTCAAGATGGCCGCCATACAAATTGTTCTTTTTTCCTGAAAATGCCTCGGGCGTGAAAATGATGTATAGGAATGTGATCGGATCGTCATGTTGAGTATTTCAATACTGCTCCATCTTGAAAAACTGCTCCGCATCAGGGAGACACCCTACGGCCTGGCCAAACTATCGCACCTAGAACATTATTTTTTCCACCAGGCCTATTATAATCTTGGTCAAATTTAATTGCAGTTGAAAAAAAATCAAAATGGCGGAAATTCAAGATGGCCGCCATACAAATTGTTCTTTTTTCCTGAAAATGCCTCGGGCGTGAAAATGATGTATAGGAATGTGATCGGATCGTCATGTTGAGTATTTCAATACTGCTCCATCTTGAAAAACTGCTCCGCATCAGGGAGACACCCTACGGCCTGGCCAAACTATCGCACCTAGAACATTATTTTTTCCACCAGGCCTATTATAATCTTGGTCAAATTTAATTGCAGTTGAAAAAAAATCAAAATGGCGGAAATTCAAGATGGCCGCCATACAAATTGTTCTTTTTTCCTGAAAATGCCTCGGGCGTGAAAATGATGTATAGGAATGTGATCGGATCGTCATGTTGAGTATTTCAATACTGCTCCATCTTGAAAAACTGCTCCGCATCAGGGAGACACCCTACGGCCTGGCCAAACTATCGCACCTAGAACATTATTTTTTCCACCAGGCCTATTATAATCTTGGTCAAATTTAATTGCAGTTGAAAAAAAATCAAAATGGCGGAAATTCAAGATGGCCGCCATACAAATTTTTCTTTTTTCCTGAAAATGCCTCGGGCGTGAAAATGATGTATAGGAATGTGATCGGATCGTCATGTTGAGTATTTCAATACTGCTCCATCTTGAAAAACTGCTCCGCATCAGGGAGACACTCTACGGCCTGGAAAAACTATCACACCTGGAACTATTCTTTTTCCACTAGACCTATTTAAATCTTGGTCAAATTTTATCGCCGGTGAAAAAAAAAACAAAATGGCGGAAAAACAAGATGGCCGCTATACAAAATTTTGTTTTTCCAGAAAATGTCTCGGGGGTAAAAATTATGTATAGGGATGTGATCGGATCGTCATGTTGAGTATTTCAATACTGCTCGATCTTGAAAAACTGCTCCGCATCAGGGAGACACCCTACGGCCTGGCAAAACTATAATACCTGGAGCAATATTTTTTTCACGAAACCTATTTAAATCTTGGTCAAATTTTATCCCCGGTGAAAAAAAACAAAATGGCCGAAAAACAAGATGGCCGCTATACAAAATTTTGTTTTTCCAGAAAATGTCTCGGGGGTAAAAATTATGTATAGGGATGTGATCGGATCGTCATGTTGAGTATTTCAATACTGCTCGATCTTGAAAAACTGCTCCGCATCAGGGAGACACCCTACGGCCTGGCAAAACTATAATACCTGGAGCAATATTTTTTTCACGAAACCTATTTAAATCTTGGTCAAATTTTATCCCCGGTGAAAAAAAACAAAATGGCCGAAAAACAAGATGGCCGCTATACAAAATTTTGTTTTTCCAGAAAATGTCTCGGGGGTAAAAATTATGTATAGGGATGTGATCGGATCGTCATGTTGAGTATTTCAATACTGCTCGATCTTGAAAAACTGCTCCGCATCAGGGAGACACCCTACGGCCTGGCAAAACTATAATACCTGGAGCAATATTTTTTTCACGAAACCTATTTAAATCTTGGTCAAATTTTATCCCCGGTGAAAAAAAACAAAATGGCCGAAAAACAATATGGCCGCCATACAAAATTTCCCTTATACAGAAAAAGCCTCGGGGCTAAAAATGATGTATGGGAGGTGTGATCGGAACGTCATGTAGAGTACGGAATTACTTCCCGGTCTTCGAAAACTGCTCCTCGTCACGGAGACACACTACGCCCCGAGACCTATTTAAATCTTGGTCAAATTCTATCGCCGGTGACATGCTTCGCATCAGGGAGACACCCTACGGCCTGGCAAAACTATAAAACCTGGAGCAACTTTTATTTCGCATAACATATTTCTATCGCCGGTGACATGTGTGCTGTCAACTTTTGCTGGGTTTTTTTAATTTCTGACTAAAATTATTGTGAACCTATTCCATAAATTTTAAGCCTGTCGTTTACCCGTCACCTGATAATAAAATGACA
The DNA here is from genome assembly GCF_024362695.1 of Pectinophora gossypiella. Classification (NCBI taxonomy): domain Eukaryota; kingdom Metazoa; phylum Arthropoda; class Insecta; order Lepidoptera; family Gelechiidae; genus Pectinophora; species Pectinophora gossypiella. The sequence continues at coordinate 5,411,077 of NC_065405.1, forward strand.
GGTATAACTTCAAATAAACTTAGACAGTGTGTACTGGAATCAGCACCAATAACACATCATGTTAAATCTGGACAGCGCCATCTGTATTTTTTTTTTGAGAACCTAGCCTAGAAAGTCCCTCATTGGTACCTATAGATTCTGTAATTATATTTGTCTTGCATTTAGACCAATAAAGACCACCAAAGGATGTTTGATGTGAAAATCTGGTCCCAAGAGGTCAAAAATTAAATTTAACTAACAATTTTGATACCACAAAAAACATTGATTGTGAGATCCTATCAGTTGAAGTGGTGCTAAACGACGTGATTACTATTTTATTTTTCAAAATAATTTTAAAAAGAAACAATTTTATTAAAAACATAATGAAAGATATATTTTTAGAAATAATTTGTTTTATTATATAATTCATACTCATACAAAATATTCCTACATTTAATTAAATAGTTGAAATAAAACAGCAACTTAACCATGTACTCTCGGCCTATGTGGTCCAGTGGCTAACATTCCGGAGGTCCCAGGTTCAAGTCCCGGTGGGGACAAAACACAAAAATTTCTTTGTGATCCCTGATTCAGTTAGGACATTGCTGGCTGATCCAACGACATTGGCGGCTCAGCAATAACCCTGGTTGAGGTTGGTCATCCACTTCACAACTTACATGATAGAAGAAGAACAAGTACCTATTTATGATTTTTGAACAGACTTAATATGGTAACATATTAGTAAGTAGGTAGAGAATAAACTTAACAATAACATTAAAATATACACAGGTTTTTATCTATTTAATGATTTAATAATATAAATTATAATAATTATTATTATTATATTATATATAGCTGCAAACCCACTGACTGACTGACTGACTCACTGACTCACTGACAGGGTTGTTCTCCCAGAAGGAGTGTCGGGGGGTGAAAATGATGTATGGGGGGTGTGATCGGGACCTTCCGGTGAGTATGGGAAAACTTCCAGATCCTGGAAAACTGCTCCGCATCAGGGAGACACCCTACGGTCTGGCGCAACAATTATACCTGGAACGATTCTTTTTTCGCAAAACCTATTTAAATCTTGGTCAAATTGTATCGTGGGTGAAAAAAAATCAAAATGGCGGAAAAACAAGATGGCCGCCATACAAAATTTTATTTTTACAGAAAATGTCTCGGGGGTAAAAATTATGTATGGGGGTGTGATCTGGACCTCCCGGAGAGTATGGGAAAACTTCTAGATTTTGGAAAACTGCTCCGCATCAGGGAGACACCCTACGGCCTGGCAAAACTATAAAACCTGGAGCAATTTTTCTTTCGCGAAACATATTTAAATCTTGGTCAAATCCAATCCCTGGTGAAAAAAAACCAAAATGGCGGAAAAACAAGATGGCCGCCATACGAAATTTTCGTTTTTCCCGAAAATGCCTCGGGGGTAAAAATGATGTATGAGGAATATGATCGAAACATCATGTTGAGTATGGAAATACTTTTCGATCTTCGAAAGCTGCTCCGCATCAGGGAGACACCCTACAGCCTGGCGAAACTATCGCACCTGGAACTTTTTTGTTTTCACGAAGCCTATTAAAGTCTTGGTCAAATTTTATCGCCAGTGAAAAAAAAAACAAAATGGCCGAAAAACAAGATGGCCGCCATACAAATTTTTGTTTTTCCAGAAAATGTCTCACGAGGTAAAAATGATGTATTGGGGTGTGATCGGAACGTCATCTTGGAAAACTGCTCCGCATCAGGGGTCACTCTACGGCCTGGCAAAACTATAGCACCTAGAACTTTTTTGATTTCACGAGACCTATTTAAGTCTTGGTCAAATTCTATCGCGGTAAAAAAATGGTGGGAAAACAAGACACGCGAGCAGCTTGCTGCGAGCGAACCACGCGACATCTAGTTATACTATATATAGCTACAAACCCACTGACTCACTCACTGACTCACTGACAGGGTTGTTCTCCCAGAAGGAGCGTCGGGGGGTCAAAATGATGTATGGGGGGTGTGATCGGGACCTCCCGGTGAGTATGGGAAAACTTCCAGATCTTGGAAAACTGCTCCGCATCAGGGAGACACCCTACAGTCTGGCGCAACTATTATACCTGGATCAATTTTTTTTTCGCAAAACCTATTTAAATCTTGGTCAAATTCTATTGTGGGTGAAAAAAAATCAAAATGGCGGAAAAACAAGATGGCCGCCATACAAAATTTTGTTTTTCCGGAAAATGTCTCGTGGATAAAAACTGTGTATGGGGGTGTAATCGGAACGTATTGTTGAGTATGGAAATACTTCTTGATCTTGAAAAACTGCTCCGCATCAGGGAGACACCCTACGGCCTGGCAAAACTATAAAACCTGGAGCAATTTTTCTTTCGCGAAACATATTTAAATCTTGGTCAAATCCAATCCCCGCTGAAAAAAAACCAAAATGGCGGGAAAACAAGATGGCCGCCATACAAAATTTTCGTTTTTCTCAAAAATGCCTCGGGGGTGAATATGATGTAAGACGGATGTGATCAAAATGTCAGGTTAAGTATGGAAATACTACCCGACCTTCAAAAACTGCTCCGCATCAGGGAGACACCCTACGGCCTGGCAAAACTATCGCACCTGGAACTTTTTCGTTTTCACGAAACCTATTTAAATCTTGGTCAAATTTTATCGCCTGTAAAAAAAAACAAAATGGCCGAAAAAGAAGATGGCCGCCATATAAATTTTTGTTTTTCCAGAAAATGTCTCGGGTGTAAAAATGATGTATAGGGGTGTGATCGGAACGTCATCTTGGAAAACTGCTCCGCATCAGGGAGACACCGTACGGCCTGGCAAAACTATAAAACCTAGAGCAATATTTTTTTCACGAAACCTATTTAAATCTTAGTCAAATTTAATTGCCAGGGAAAAAAAATCAAAATGGCGGAAAATCAAGATGGCCGCCATACAAATTTTTCGTTTTTCCTGAAAATGCCTCGGGGGTAAAAATTATGTATAGGGATGTGATCAAAACGTCATGTTGAGTATGGAAAAACTTCCCGATCTTCAAAAACTGCTCCGCATCAGGGCGGCACCCTACGGCCTGGGAAAACTATCGCACCTGAACCAATTTTTCTTTCACAATACTTATTTCAATCTTGGTCAAAATCTATTACTGGTAAAAAAAAACAAAATGGCCGCTATATAAATTTTTGTTTTTCCAGAAAATATCTCGGGTGTAAAAAATATGTATAGGGGTGTGATCGGAACGTCATCTTGGAAAACTGCTCCGCATCAGGGAGACACCCTTCGGCCTGGCAAAACTATCGCACCTGGAACTTTTTTGTTTTCACGAAATCTTTTAAAATCTTGGTCTAATTCAATCACCGTTGAAAAAAAATCAAAATGGCGGAAAATCAAGATGGCCGCCATACAAAATTTTCGTTTTTCCAGAAAATGTCTCGGGGGTAAAAACTGTATATGGGAGTGTAATTGGAGTGTCTTGTCGAGTACGGAAAATGTTCTCAATCTTCGAAAACTGCTCCGCATCAGGGAGACACCCTACAGCCTGGCGAAACTATCGCACCTGGAACAATTCTTTTTTCGCACAACGTATTTAAACCTTGGTCAAATTTTGTCGCCGGTGAAAAAAAATCAAAATGGCGGAAAATCAAGATGTGCCGCCATACAAAATTTTCCTTTTTTCTTGAAAATGCCTCGGGGGTGAATATGACGTAAAAGGGATGTGATCAAAATGTCATGTTGAGTATGGAAATACTTCCCGACCTTCAAAAACTGCTCCGCATCAAGGAGACACCCTAAGGCCTGGTGAAACTATCGCACCTGGAACATTTTTGTTTTCACGAAATCTACTTGGTCAAATTTTATCGCCGGTGAAAAAAAAACAAAATGGCCGAAAAACAAGATGGCCGCCATATAAAATTTGTTTTTCCAGAAAATGTCTCGTGTGTAAAAATGATGTATAGGGGTGTGATCGGAACGTCATCTTGGAAAAGGGAGACACCCTACGGCCTGGCAAAACTATAGCACCTAGAACTTTTTTGATTTCACGAGACCTATTTAAGTCTTGGTCAAATTCTATCGCGGTAAAAAAATGGCGGGAAAAAGCTTCGAAATAATACAGGACACGCGAGCAGCTTGCTGCGAGCGAACCACGCGACATCTAGTTATTATATTATATAAAGCTACAAACCCACTGACTGACTGACTGACTGACTGACATAGTTGTTCTCCCAGAAGGAGCGTCGGGGGGTGAAAATGATGTATGGGGGGTCTGATCGGGACCTCCCGGTGAGTATGGGAAAACTTCCAGATCTTGGAAAACTGCTCCGCATCAGGGAGACACCCTACAGTCTGGCGTAACTATTATACCTGGATCATTTTTTTTTCGCAAAACCTAATTAAATCTTGGTCAAATTCTATTGTGGGTGAAAAAAAAAACAAAATGGCGGAAAAACAAGATGGCCGCCATACAAAATTTTGTTTTTCCAGAAAATGTCTCGAGGGTAAAAACTGTGTATGAGGTTGTAATCGGAGCGTCTTGTCGAGTACGGAAAATGATCTCAATCTTCGAAACCTGCTCCGCATCAGGGAGACAACCTACGGCCTGGCAAAACTATAGCACCTAGAACTTTTTGGTTTTCACGAGACATATTTAAACCTTGGTCAAATTCAATTGGCAGTGAAAAAAAATCAAAATGGTGGAAAATCAAGATGGCCGCCATACAAAATTTTCGTTTTTCCTGAAAATGCCTCTGGGATAAAATTGATGTATAGGAATGTGATCGGAACGTCATGTCAAGTATGAAAATACATCTGTGTTTTCGATAGCTGCTCCGCATCAGGAAGACACCCTACGGCCTGGCCAAACTATCGCACCTAGAACATTATTTTTTCCACCAGGCCTATTATAATCTTGGTCAAATTTAATTGCAGTTGAAAAAAAATCAAAATGGCGGAAATTCAAGATGGCCGCCATACAAATTTTTCTTTTTTCCTGAAAATGCCTCGGGCGTGAAAATGATGTATAGGAATGTGATCGGATCGTCATGTTGAGTATTTCAATACTGCTCCATCTTGAAAAACTGCTCCGCATCAGGGAGACACTCTACGGCCTGGAAAAACTATCACACCTGGAACTATTCTTTTTCCACTAGACCTATTTAAATCTTAGTCAAATTTTATCGCCGGTGAAAAAAAAACAAAATGGCGGAAAAACAAGATGGCCGCTATACAAAATTTTGTTTTTCCAGAAAATGTCTCGGGGGTAAAAATTATGTATAGGGGTGTGATCGGAACGTCATCTTGGAAAACTGCTCCGCATCAGGGAGACACCCTACGGCCTGGCAAAACTATAGCACCTAGAACTTTTTGGATTTCACGAGACATATTCGAGTCTTGGTCAAATTCAATCGCCGGCAAAAAACAAGATGGCCGCCATACAAAGCTTCGAACTAATACAGGACACGCGAGCAGCTTGCTGCGAGCGAACCACGCGACATCTAGTTATTATATTATATATAGCTACAAACCCATTGACTGACTGACTCACTCACTGACTCACTGACAGGGTTGTTCTCCCAGAAGGAGCGTCGGGGGGTAAAAATGATGTATGGGGGGTGTGATCGGGACCTCCCGGTGAGTATGGGAAAACTTCCAGATCTTGGAAAACTGCTCCGCATCAGGGAGACACCCTACAGTCTGGCGAAACTATCGCACCTGGAACTTTTCTGTTTTCACGAAACCTATTTAAATCTTGGTCAAATTCAATCACCGGTGAAAAAAAACCAAAATGGCGGAAAAACAAGATGGCCGCCATACAAAATTTTGTTTTTCCAGAAAATGTCTCGGGGGCAAAAACAATGTATGGGAGGTGTGGTCGAAACGTCAAGCCGAGTATGGAAAAACTGTTCGATCTTGAAAAACTGCTCCGCATCAGGGAGACACCCTACGGCCTGGTGAAACTATCGCACGTGGAACTTTTTAGTTTTCACGATACCTATTTAAATCTTGGTCAAATTTAATGGCCAGTGAAAAAAAATCAAAATGGCGGAAAATCAAGATGGCCGCCATACAAAATTTTCGTTTTTCCCGAAAATGCCTCGGGGGTAAAAATGATGTATGAGGAATGTGATCGAAACATCATGTTGAGTATGGAAATACTTTTCGATCTTCGAAAGCTGCTCCGCATCAGGGAGACACCCTACAGCCTGGCGAAACTATCGCACCTGGAACTTTTTTGTTTTCACGAAGCCTATTAAAGTCTTGGTCAAATTTTATCGCCAGTAAAAAAAAAACAAAATGGCTGAAAAACAAGATGGCCGCCATACAAAATTTTGTTGTGGTCAAATTCTATCGCGGTAAAAAATGGCGGGAAAAAGCTTCGAACTAATACAAGACATGCGAGCAGCTTGCTGCGAGCGAACCACGCGACATCTAGTTATACTATATATAGCTACAAACCCATTGACTGACTGACTGACTCACTGACTGACATAGTTGTTCTCCCAGAAGGAGCGTCGGGGGGTGAAAATAATGTATGAGAAAAGTGATCGGGACCTCCCGGTGAGTATGGGAAAACTTCCAGATCTTGGAAAACTGCTCCGCATCAGGGAGACACCCTACAGTCTGGCGCAACTATTATACCTGGATCAATTTTTTTTTCGCAAAACCTATTTAAATCTTGGTCAAATCCAATCGCCGGAGAAAAAAGAACAAAATGGCGGAAAAACAAGATGGCCGCCATACAAAATTTTGTTTTTTCAGAAAATGTCTCGGGCGTAAAAATTGTGTATGGGAGTGTAATCGGAGTGTCTTGTCGAGTACGGAAAATGTTCTCAATCTTCGAAAACTGCTCCGCATCAGGGCGGCACCCTACGGCCTGGCAAAACTATCGCTCTCGGAACATTTTTTTTCCACATAACCTACTTAAATCTTGGTCAAATTTATGTGCCGGTGAAAAAAAATCAAAATGGCGGAAAAACAAGATGGCCGCCATACAAAATTTTCGTTTTTCCCGAAAATGCCTCGAAGGTAAAAATTATGTACAGGGATGTGATCGGAACGTCATGTAGAGTACGGGTATACTTCCAGGTTTTCGAGAACTAACTGCTCCGCATCAGGGAGACACCCTAAGGCGTGGCAAAACTATCGCACTTGGAACATTTTTTTTCCACCAAACCTATTAAAATCTTAGTCAAATTTTATCGCCGGTGAAAAAAAAAAAACAAAATGGCCGAAAAACAAGATGGCCGCCATATAAATTTTTGTTTTTACAGAAAATGTCTCGGGTGTAAAAATTATGTATAGGGGTGTGATCGGAACGTCATCTTGGAAAACTGCTCCGCATCAGGGAGACACCCTACGGCCTGGCAAAACTATAGCACCTAGAACTTTTTTGATTTCACGAGACCTATTGAAATCTTGGTCAAATTTTATCGCGGTAAAAAAGTGGCGGGAAAACAAGACACGCGAGCAGCTTGCTGCGAGCGAACCACGCGACATCTAGTACATTATATATAGGTATAGCTGGTTTTAATAATGAGTACCTATCTGAAGGAAGCGTTTTGAAGTAGGTAAGTAAGTAATGTAACCATCACCTAGAGCTTAAAAATATAAACTTAGCCATTGTCATATTATATAATTCTATGTGTATTATTATTATTATTGTATGTATGTATTAAATTTTTAGTTGAGGGTTATTAGATGGTTCGGGTGGTAAATCGGCCCAACATACAATGCCACAATACAATACAATGCCAGTCGTGCGGCCGCTACTGTCGCTCTCGCATCGTACTTTACAGCCATTTTAAAAGCTGCCACAGAAACGCTGTTTGAATCATCTGATAAGGATGTAAAGACCTGAGATGATTTTATTTTTATACGTAAGTACTACTATATTTTTATAAGTATTCCTATGCTGACGTGGCCCAAAGGTTCACGTTCAAAATGAAAAATTAGACTGAGGAGCTCATTAGGTACAAGGAATGGTTATTTTCAATGCATAATTTGTAAGAAAAAAAGGATTGAAATAGGAAATAAAACCGACTAAAATACATCCTAACCTACGGTGCCCGAACATGGTCACTGACAGCATCTCAAAAGTCCAAACTCAAGGTCTGCCAAAGAGCAATGGGACGCAGTGTCCTAGGCGTCAAACGATTCGACCGTGTGCGAAACAGTACACTGCGCTCCGAAACAGGTATCACAGATGTGGGGAAAAATTCCACCAAACTGAAGTGGGACTGGGCCGGACACGTTTGTCAGATGCATCCGGAGCCATGGGCACGGGTCGTTATTCACTGGATACCTCAGGGCGGGCATAGAAGTCGAGGAAGACCGTGTAAAAGATGGTGTGACTACCTCAATGCTTATCGGAGGGATTGGCCGGAGATCGCGCAGTCGAGAGGGAGTGGAAAATCAAGGGGAGGCCTTTGCCCAGCAATGGAGTCGAATAGGCTAAATAAGGTAAGATAAGGAAATAAAACGTAAGTAAGAACCTATACTATTTCCTGACAAATAATTATTTCGAATAAAACTCCCAAAAAGATGCATCGCGTTGATGTCTTTTGTACTTATAGGGAATTATTTGGCCGTTTGCCAATTTGCAAACGATTACACAAAGCGACAGAGTAGCCGAAAAAATGTTACGTTTTTTCTAACCAACAGGCATTCAACTACTGAATTGTTGGCCCCTGAAGCTTGCGCAAATGGCAAATTGGAACATTGCTTTCTTAGATGAATTGCTTCGTGTGTATAATACCAATAAAAATGTTGTAGTAGATGTGTCCCGGTGGGGATCATTTTGTGATCCCTAGTTTGCTTAGGACATTACAGGTTGATCACCTGATTGTCCGAAAGTAAGATGAACTGTGCTTCGGAAGGCACGTTAGGCCGTAGGTCCCAGTTATTACTTACTGATGTTAGTTAGAGACCCCCCACACTAGCGACTTTCGAGCGTAGTCGTCTGCCAGCGTCTGCGCGACTCTTAGTAGTCGTTACATGAGCCATGTCATAGACCTTTAGCGGCTCAATGGTAACCCTGACACTAGGGTTGATGGTAATCCACCTCACAATCCACACGACAGAAGAAGATAAATGTATATAGAGCATATTGTAGGTATTATTATTGTTAGTATCACACTTTCCAGACTTTGCACTATGCGGATTGTTTACCCATTTTATATGAAATCAGTTTGTTAACTTCTTGTTCCTAGAAAGTGTCATGACAATGTGATGTACATTATAATTAATGACAAACTTGTTGATTTATTAATAATCCTATCTTTAATAAAAGATTAATTAGGACTTTCAACAGAAATAAGCTGCGCGTTGGAACCTGACCCTTGGAAGATAACTAAACATAGCATAGCACTACGTCTTTATCCCGGAAGGGGTAGGCAGAGGTGTACGTATAATATTTAGAAAGAAAGAAAGAAACATTTATTACTTCCGGGCACCACAGACACATACAGAAAGGTACATTACATTCAACACAGGACATAAACCAAACGGAAATCATTACACAGAAAAAAGAAAAAAAACAAAACGAAAAGAAAAACCAAGATCAAAAATCATTAACAAACGAAAAAAAAAAGAAAAACAAACCAAAATCATAAAAATAATAATATAAGTGTCCTAACTGACGGCCCGATCATCTGCGGTGGCGTCCGGAATAAAAGGACCTCGCTCAGCATAAGTCGCGGCGTGAGCCACGACGCTGATATTCTGCGGTCCCTTTACATCCACACCACGCTGGCTATGTTTAATAAGTCCCATGTTATTGGGAAAGAGCATATTGTCATTAATCGGGCTCAAATCTTGGAAGCTCAAAAGGGTACTCTAACCTGAAGATATGACAGATCCGTTTGTTACAATATAACCACTATCGACCCACTAGGCTCGATTAAATCCTTCAAATATAATCCTGAGATGAAGTCCGCGCCCAACTGGGCACCTTCAGACCTGCTGTCTTAAATTTTGTACCTGGTGAGAACAGTCGTCGCTCCCCATACCGAAGGGCATACCTACCAGTCCAATACAGGTTAGGTAGTTCTAAAATATATCCAAAAATTATAAATAAAAAGTAAGCTACTTCATATTATAATCGAATGACACAAAGATTCCAGATAATAATTCAAAAGTGGAAAAATAACAATCATCCTAATACATATTATATACTTACCGACATATCAGTTACAGGAAAAACATCTGACCTCAAACTTGACCCGCTGCGTCGAAAGCGACTCATGCGCACAATATGACCCCGTTACTGATAAAGGTCATGCCAATGCGCAACCAAACATTCAATGTTTGACCATAATATCTTGACCTTACATACACTTCGATTGCGTAAGTTGGGGATAAAAAGTAGAAGTTAAATTGTAGGTGGCAACACTATTGAGTGTAACTAAGAGTCCTAAATTTTGACAGTTCTCCATACTGTCCAGCTAAAATTTATATTGTTATTAAATATAGAGCTACGTGGAGTGTATCCCGTTTGAAGGATGAGTTACGAAAAAGAAAAGCCGCCTAAATTTTCTTCTTTCCGATGTTTAGGGAATAAATATACCACTGTGATTTTGCAGTTAAAAAAACGCTGCGCAAAGGGGTATAGTGTAATAATACTTATAACCAAATATGTTTGTTTACTTAAATAATATAGGGGATGAATGACGGGGACAGCGACCGTGAAGCCACTCGTCATAAAGATACTCGTCGTATCGGGAATCGACGTTCGGAGAGTCGCTATCGACTCCCTAATTCAAAATTAGACAAATCGGGTCACGTCTTAGTCCGGGTTTATTCGGGTTTAGTGCGTAAACTACCATAGAAATAATTCTACGATCAGCTTAGAACGAACTTCACGGACTCGTATCTTTTTTTTTTTTTTTTTTGACGTGACTTATTGTAGATTTGCCGCAGATGGCATTAACTACTTGGCCGGACAAATGGGGAGCGCTGAAGGCTCTCACCCGATAAAACGTTTAAAACAACAGGCCTGAGGGTGCCCAGTTGGGCGCGAACCTCGGCTCAGGGCGTCGTCTGAGAGGAAAAATATTTGAAAGAATTAATCGACCCTAGTGGGTCGATAGCGATAAGCGCTGAATGAGGGAAATGAACTCGTATCGGATACAGTGTGCTCTATAGACATTTCAGATTTTATCATAGTAAACTTTTATGATTTACTATACACATTACTTACACTATACTTCTTGTGCTAAAGATCTCGTGTCAGGGTTATTATTGAGCCGCCAAAGGGCCCTGACATGGCTCATGTAACGAATACTTACTTACATCAGTAAGTAGTAACCGCGACCAACGGCTCAACGTACCTTCGGAAGCACGAATCATCTTACTTTTTGGACAATCAGGTGATCAGCCTGTAATGTCCTTACCAAACTAGGTGATTTATGTGGTATGTCCCCACCGGGATTCACCGGGATTCGAACCCGGGACCTCCGGATCTTGAGCCCAACGCTCAACGACTGGGCCGCGGAGGCCGTTACACTATTCTATGCACATTTCTTAACATATTATACCTACAATGGCCCCGATTCCTGCAGACATCTCTTAATTTTACTTTAAGTTATACCTGTCATTTTCTTATCCGCCGAAAAGGAAAGGGACGGATGATTGACAGCTCTTAATTTTAGGAAGACATACATACATACATACATAAACTCACGCCCGTAATCCCAAATGGGGTGGGCAGAGCCACAAGTAATCAAAGACAACTTGCAGCCACTGTTGATACAAAGTCCTAAGATGGATATGATGAACCTTATGGTGATAAGGGATCAGCCTATCGCCCATAACATTAGTCCATCATGTTAGAGGACGCAATCCCTCTCGCAATTTTAGGAAGAATGAGTAAATAAATGAATAACCCGGGCGAATTTTTAGACGGTTGTTTTAGATTTGTGCTTTAAAATTGACGTGTGTTCCATAAATTTTATGCTTGTCGATTACCCGTCCCTTTCCTTTTCGGCGGATAAGAAAATGACAGATATAACCTAAAATAAAATTAGATGGTATTTACAGGAATTAGCACCATTATAATGATTAGGACTGTCCGCTGTCAAATAAAAATAAAAAACGAACCTAGAAACAATCATGGATATATGATTGCTTTCTTTTAATTTAGAAAAAAAACCTTTCGGTTCAATTGATAATGAGCCTATAAAAGCCTGTTGGCACAGACCTCTTCTCGATAAACCGGGAGGCTATATAGTGACGTAGAAGTATAAACCTACCTATGATTTACCTTTAAATAGATACCGAGATAAAAATATGTTCGAGTAATATAAATAATTATGTAGGTATTATTTAAAAAACATAACAATTATTAAAAAAAAACAATTATAATCAATCTTCCATTCTTCCAACCTACGGATACGATTAAATACGTACAAAAAATATTTTTGTTTTTTACCGGGTTTTTCATTTACGTTATTTATCCTTTTTCTGTTGCTTTTTTTCTATACTTCGTAACACAGCACGTCATGTCAAATACAAAAAAGGAGGTAGGTATCGTACCTCAAAATAGGTATGAGTACATATATAAGGTGTTAGTGACATCGTAACGAAAACTTAAAAAAAAAAAAACAGAAAATACATGGCATTAATTTGGCGACGGAAAATTCCACTTGATATTAACTCTGAATCATGGTCTGAATCATCCCCCTCAGTATTCGTTGACGATGTCACTAAAACCCTGTATTATTCAATTTCCAGAGTACCTATTCTAAAAGGTCTAAGAACGTATTAAAGTAACTCAAGAGTGTTCTCTTATTGAATTAGTATTTAATTTATCTCCGCAGATTATTTGCCCTTCACCTTTTAACAAACACGCGAGAAATGTCTATCATCTTAATTATGATTTCCTAGTAGAATATTAACTGCACATTTAAAAATATTGTAACCATTTTTAGCACGAATGTATACAAAATTAGCTATATTATAACCAAACCAAACCAAACCAAACCAAAACCGAACCGAAACCGAACCAAATCTACTTTACCTGAAATATGGCTGTGGAAAATTGCATAAATATACTTATAACATTATGTAACCTTTAGAATGATCAGGTATCATGCAGAAACACAATACCACGGAAGTTAAGAATAAAGTTTAAAGTGAGTTTGGATTTTAAAAGGTGGTATATACTTACCTTTTTTTTTGACATGACTTATTGTAGATTTTCCGCAGATGGCATTAACTACTTGGCCGGACAAATGGGGAGCGCTGAGGGCTCTCACCCGGTACAAAATTTAAGACAACAGGCCTGAGGGTGCCCAGTTGGGCGCGAACCTCGGCTTTGGGCGAACCTCGACTCTGGGGTGGTATATACGATACCTACATTATTGATGTTAATGTTATTAGAGTAGTTATGTGTTTTATCATGAAATGGCGTCCTAACCTAACATAAATGTCACGAATCTATCACTATAAAAAATAAGAATTACAATACTCGAGTAACTTAACATCTAACCGCTATAAAGATTACAAATAACGCAACTAACGTAACGTAACGAATTGGCTACCATGAGTTAGCTTCCAAGCGTCGAAATGGCGAGCAGTAAAGTGCTTTCAAGCAATTGCACCAATAAAATAAATAAGAATAACATTGTAATGATGGTACTACGCTTAAAATGCTGCTCTATGCCTATCTACAAGGGTATTCTATATCTTCCTTTTTCTTCCTTCGTGAGGGATCGAAGGTATGAATCACAAAGTATAAAAAAAAACACGAAATAAACGGGTCGTATACACACCATCTAATTTTATTTTAAGTTATACCTGTCATTTTCTTATCCACCGAAAAGCAAAAGAACTGGTAATCGCCAAGCATACAATTTATAGAACACATTCCCAAAATAATATGTTGACAGAATTAAGTAGACAGCACACGCCAAACGGGTTGCATATCAGTGACATGCCTATTTTATTCGGCCAGCTTACATATTCATTTTAATATTAACAGTTGTCAATCATCCGTCTCTTTCCTTTTCGGCGGATAAGAAAATGACGGGTATAACTTAAAATAAAATTAGGAGGTGTCTGCAGAAATCGGGGCCATTTATTTACCAATAGAAATTTGGCTTGCCCCCACTAGTTTCCAGGTGTGTCGTCTTTCCTTTTGAAGTTTTAGCAAGTATCAAAGACGCGCACAGCGAAGGGCTGGAAAGTTTGTTTTTTGACGTGACTTACTGTGGATTTGCCGCAAATAGCATTTACCTACTTAGCCGAACAAATGGAGAGCGCTGAGGACTCTCATTCGTTAAGTAGAACAGTCAGTTGCATTCTGTATAGTTACCTGAAACATTATAATCTTGGAGTTTTCAAAGCTAGAGTAACAGGTAATTGCGTATCCTTTACGCCACATTGTTTCTAAGTTACAGATGAGATTGTGATTAAAACGCGAACCTAAAGTTAATAACAATAAGTTTTGTTATATGCCATCCTCCATGGTATAACAAAACCAGGTATGCTCAATCCTATGACAAGCCGCCATTGCTAGCCCTTTGATGACGTAAGTGTTACCACTGTGTTACCATTAAATTGGTACCTCCAACATTCCAAAGAGCTAAAATTTTATTATTGAAAAGTAATAGAATTACTGGCTAATGTATTTAATTACTATTACTTATCACATATATGTAAAAATCATTAATACTGTAAGTAACTCTTTTACTAAATATTCAAAATTTCTGTGCAAAGTATATATAAAAACATTGGTCGTGTGTAATTTATTATTTACGAAATGGCAACGCAGGGTGGGATGACGTCAGCTGGGCTAACCTTGAAATGTTAGCACTTTTGAGCACACCTGGTTTTCTTATATGCCATTCTCTTCTTGGCCGGATTTCGTACGTCCATCAACGAGCGGTTCCCCGTTGCACAACATTTTAGCGGCGCTGCGGTCAATGATCGCGATAGGTCGTTGCCCTCCACCCGGCCTTCCTTCAACCTTGCCTGATGCAACCCTTTACACCTATATTAAACTAAACGAAAAATTTACTTAGTTCTTTATTATCTCTACAAAGTTATGTCAGCGGCTTTCCTACAAGTTCTGCTATACAAATACTTCCTGTACTATTATTGGGGTGTGAATCTCCGGCTAATTAGTAAATGCCCTCTCAGGCAAACTTATTACTTATTACGTAATTTTTTTTTTAATTTTTTTTTTATTTTTTTTTTTTTTTGACGTGACTTATTGTAGATTTGCCGCAGATGGCATTAACTACTTGGCCGGACAAATGGGGAGCGCTGAAGGCTCTCACCCGGATTACTTATTACTACTTATAACTACTTATTACTTATAAGTCACGTCCAAAAAAGGGGGTGTGAACGAAAGGAGCCCTCCGAGTGACTTCCTACATCCCGCACACCATGTATGTCAAAGTCTAACGTAATAATTTTCACAAACGTTAGGTGAGTTATTATTTATTTATATCTAATAGTACAAACACATCACCATTATAGACAGACCCAATGCGATGATGAAAATACAAGGTTCCTTTGAGAAACCAAATAAACATTAATATAAAAATTAACTCTCTCTCTCTCTCTCTCTCTCTCTCTCTCTCTCTCTCTCTCTCTCTCTCTCTCTCTCTCTCTCTCTCTCCTTGGCATTTATTATTCCCATCTGATGGTGGGGTCTGCCTTCTTCGTAATTCTTAATTAATACAAAATTAACAAAAATGAATAAAATATATAATATGACAGAAAATAACAACTTTACAAACAATATTAATAAAAAAAAACATATACAATTAACTATTATTTAAAGTAGAATTAACAAAAAGCAAAGTAGTACGGTCTAAAATCTTAATAACAGCAGTCATTCCACCATTATACCATTAGCATATGACTAAATGTCAAGTGTTAGGCCATCCCATACTATTACTAGTAGGAAGATAAAGGACAGGACTGGAAATTATGGATGTATACTCGTGTTAACTAATGGGAAAAGCGAAGTCTCACTATTCAGTAAGTCTATTGGGAAGGAAATTCCCAGTAGTTCAACTGGTAAGACTACTCAGTAAGACTACTGGGAATAGTAAATGAATAATCCGAAATAAATGATTTTGAATTGAATCGAATTGATTGGACTGGAGCGTAAAACAAAACAAAACTTGACTTTTAATTATGATGCAACTTCTTTTGAGCCCTTGCTCTGATTACGTGTTTAGTTTTAAGAGACATGATGTACTTAAGTAATATAATAATATTGTACTTATTTTGTAAATAGGTAAATACTTACTTGAACGTATTTTATTGTTGTAGCTTAAGACTTCTTTATCGACAAAACGAAGAACGTACGACTTGTGCGCAGACCTGAATGTCGCGAAATATATATCCTACATTTAGTTAGCTCTGCGGGCTGCAGGCTTTTACAGCCTCTATTTAAACTTCGCTTAAGGTCAAGGTGCAATTTATGGACCTTACAGGCAATAAACATAACGGGCCTGCACTTGTGAGGCGCTGGAACGTACCGTTATTACAATCCTAACGTAAAGAACTAATAGATCTATGTATATTGTATTCGACTTTATGAGTTTGAAGTCATGTTTGGATCATCGATAATTCCAAGGTTCGTGGCCGGTTAATGCCAATATACTACATCTAAATAGGACCTATTATCTACATAGGACTTTAAGCACAGCTGGCGAGCAATTATGTTAGTTAGTTAGTGGGCTCTGTTTTCCACATTTAGACTCTAAGATGGCCCATTACGTGTGAGCAATAGATGTATCATGTATTATAATATGCACCTCTGCCCTTTCGGGAATAGAGGCGTGGTGCTACGCTACATTGTACGCTAAATACGATGTTCCTTTTTGGTATAATTAAATAACATTAAGACCCGTTCCAATGATGGGCATAGACCTCCCCTCAATCAACCGGAAGTTAGCATACTCCACCACGCTGCTGCACTGCGGGTTGGTTTGGATTGTAAAAGAAATTTTAAATACTTACTTATTGGGGCTAATTCCTGCAGACGCCACCTAATTTTAACTTATACCTGTAATTTTCTTATCCGCTGAAAAAGAAAGGGACGGGTAATCGACAGACAAAACTTATGGAATACACGTCAATTTTAAGCAGAAATTTTAATCTAAAACAACCGTCTAAAAATTTTACATCGGCCAATAACCCGACAGAATTAAGTAGACACGCACGTCAAACGGTTTGCATACCAGCGTGATGCCTATTTTATTCGCCCGGGTTATTCATTCGTTTTAAAATTAACTTGTTGACAATCATCCGTCCCTTTCCTTTTCGGCGGATACGAAAATGGCGGGTATAACTTAAAATAAAATTAGGAGGTGTCTGCAGGAATCGGGGCCATTATATTACTTATATTTTTTTTTTTTTTGCATGAAGATTACTCATGTAAGTAATCTTCGTCTAATACTTAAAAGTTTTGTTAAGATACTTACTTACTTATTTACCTTTATGAAGTATTTTGTAGTTACCGGTCTATAGCCCCGTAAGACTGTCATGTTCCATGCATGTTGGTTTCTTACTTGGTCTTCTCAACCACGATTATGTTGAAATGATTTTTGATACTTGTAGCTTTTCTTTTTGGACTGAATATTTGCAATTATGTTGTCCTCTTTAACTTAGTAGGTAAGTAAGTGTATCGTTCGAACTAAGTACATACCTATTTTCTGTACTCAATCAAATTGAATGTATTAGAACGAGAAAGCTTTCAGAGTTATTTATGTACTTATAGACGTCAAAGTAACAATAATTTACTGTGCGTACAAGTAGAAAGTACAAGTTTACTTTCCCATAGCTTTCAGTCCATGGTTTTGAATATTTATAGAAGTCAATGACCGTATCTAGAGGTACCTGCAATAATATTTACACTCTTATACTCTCTCTATATGCTTTTATGATGAATACAAATTCAAAGGAAAGACAACCGGGGAGTCAAAAAGGCCATATCATCTAAGAAAGCAATTTGCTATTGGACATTTTATTTGTTGACATGGCCCAGTTACTTTTATATGCGCAAATGTCAAATTGCAATATTGCTGTTTAGTTGAATTGTTTCAATTTGGCCTTTTTAACCTCCAGAACTCATGCCCGAACACAGTAACCAAGCTTCAAGCTTTTTACAACGAATCGCCCGTGTGGGCGAAATGTTGCAAAAGTGCCAAGTGCGACATTTCCAAGGATATACGCATTCTATCTACTTCTTTAGGTACATTAAACCCTCCATACAAAGCTTTACATTTATTTTATCTTAAGTGTAGTTTTCACTCACACAATTGACTGGATGACTACGATAGACGGCGATACGGCTCACCACATATCACGTTAGTCTAACAGAAAGCTCCGCTCGGTGAGGTGTGGGATACGTCTAACTACTCCAATTGGCATATAGTCGTAAGCTTTTGCTATGTTAAAGTCTATAAAATGTTATATACATATGTGTCATTTATATTACATTACACAGGTACTTACCATTTCTTTAATATGAAATCGTGTCTGCAGTTAACGCAACCGACGCTACTAGTTGGTAGATTGAATAATTGCCTTATTTACACAGATAGCGATCATATCCGTGTCTTATCTTATTTTATCTGTCCCACTGCTGGGCAAAGGCCTCCCTCTATTTCTTCCAGGACTCTCTCTCCAGCGCTTCCTCCGGCTAACCTTCCAGGAAAGCATCCAAGTCGTCGCGCCATCTCCGCCTCGCTCTGCCGCGCCTGCGTCTGTCTCTATTCGGAGACCATTCTGTGGTGATCTAAGCCCACAGGTCGTTATAAATAAAATTGTTTTTTTGAGTTGTCGCCAGGTTGCGATTTCATAAACATTCTACGCAAATTAACGAATATTTTCACCATGATAGTTATTCAAGTTCCAAATAATATGCCGTTAACAAGAAAAATTACGTCATAAACTCTTTGCATTTATTTCCATGCGTACTCACATAGAGTATGCACCACTCTATTGGAGTAAACAAGCTTACATTAGTGAACGGTGCGTGCTAGGTACCACCAGCAATAGATGTTTAATATTTCACTCACTTTTATGACTACTCTCTCAGAGGAAAGCTGCACTAACTACTTTCCAAGCGAGACATAAAAATATAAGTAATCCCTTTAGAACATAGGAACTTTCAAAGTCATTTACTTACTTTATCAGTTATTTTTATAAAGATTATGCAACTAATGCCTGCTAAGTACACCATAGAATAAGGAATGGGAGACGCGACAGGGCGCACGGCGCAAAAAAAATGTATTAAGTAAATTACAAACAAATTCCCGCCGTGTGCATCGAACGTAAATAATAAATATACAATAGCGAAGTGCAAAATGCCATTTATTAATTGGAAATTATCAACAACATACGCAACGGAGTTATTCTCCTCGATTAAAAGGAAATTTTTTTTAAAACGTCTAGGGCCGTGTGCCGAGATTTTTCTTGAAGCTACTTTTCCTCGGCTATGCCGGATGAGAAGCTCCGGTAGTTTTAGACGGGTGAGACGTTTAACCCAAATAACCATGTTACCAACTGATTGAAGATATTTTTGAGTTTGAGCTCCGCTGAGGGTTGATGGAGATGAAGGTTGCCCTCAGACTTGCTTGAGACAAGTCTTTAAAAGTGCATTTCTTTCATGAACCTGGGACAACCCCAACGGGAACTAGACTCTTGTAAACCGGACGTGGTGTGCTCTACATACCTACTTATATAAAAAGAGTGACCAATGTAAGAGAGCTATTAGCATCGGTTTTTGTTTTCGTTATATACTTACATCTAGTGACGCAATTAGTCGTATCATAACATAACTGTTTATTACTATAGTACCTATGTACCTACTTAAGGTTAGTACCATGTCGTATTAACTTATTTGACAAATTGAATCAAACGTTAACGCGACAAGGTTCTAGTGGTACTTATAGGTACTAATACTACTTATGTCAAATGCATAAGTAGTTGGTGCTCGAAACTGCAAATACCTTACTACAGTGCAACACAGAAATCTTATCAAAATCTAATTTCCAACAGTTGGTAAGTAGTATGACTACAGAGATCTATGATTAAAAAACCGAATCACTTTTATCATTGTTGTAATCTGTGTCTTCTCACTAATGTTGTTCGAATCCTGGTGGGGACATAATTATCACAAAAATCATTTGTTTAGGACATCGCAGGCTGATCACCCGATTGCCCGAAAATAAGATGATCCGTGTTTCGGAAGACAGGTTAAGCCATTAAATCGTTCAAAATCATGGTCTGAATAATCCCTCTCAGTATTCGTTACGATGTCACTAACATCCTGTATAAAAAATAATAAGTAAGTAAATGATATATTTTCAACCTTTTTTAATGAATTTTTCTTGAGGTACTTCAGGCCAAGAGTAAAATGTAATAGGGAGTGTGTTATCACACACAAAACACACAAAGATTATTTAACGGTGTAATATGGTATAATACATTTTTAAAAGGTAAGTATTTTAATGTGTCAACATTCCGCTTTGGTGGCATTCCACTTCACAGTGGTTCAGTTTTTGGATAATACATTGTATCCCAACTTTAGGATCAAGTACAATCCACCGTGCTCCAGTGTAGGGCGGGTTCGCCCATCAGCGTCGCTTTTAATCCGGGCCCGTGCGCCGGCGCATCACTCGCACGCCCGACGCCGCGGCCCGCGCCTGCGCACTTGAACAACGCGATATATTTGAAATACATTTTGTTAAATTATTTTTTAATACGCAATAGTTCGAACAAATTAGCGAAATGTACAAGCCAATCGTTGTTTTGTGTGTGGTGTTGTGTGTTATAGGTGAGATTTTTTTTATTAATATTTTATTAGGTACCTACAAGATTTGGAAAGTAGAGAAAGGATTCGTTTTAGAATAATTGTGTGAAATTACTTTTGGCATGGCGTTATTTTAATTATAATGTGATATTTCGTAACATATAAAAAAAAATAAAAAATAAGTTACACGTAGGTGTTCTACAAGATTTACCTACATTGTTAAAAATATCAACAAAAACTTATAATATTTTAACAATATTAGTAATCCCTTGAATGTGCCGCTACAATTATTATTAACCAAAATCCCATAACACGTACCACATAACGAACAAAAATTACTTAACGCAAAAAACTTAAAAGCTTTAACCGATAGAATATGCTTTTTGTTTATTGATCGTGATAAATTGAACAATTAAACACAATAAGTGCTTCCTTTACAACAAAAAGGTTTTATATATAAGGCATTAAGGCTATATAACATCTTTGAAACAAAAACCCGTTGACATTTTAATTGATGTGGTAAATAGATACACTATTATTATAAACAAGTAATTCTGTCTGTCGGTTACAATTACTACTTCACGCCTAAACATCTAAGTAGAGTTAGATGAAATTTGGCAAAAAGTTCAAATAGAATAGAAATAGTTTATTATAATTTCAAGAGAGACTGTGTGAGAGAGATTTTGATCGCGGTTTTTGATGTGACTTATGGTTATAAGTCTATACCTACTACTATTTCTATACTATTTCTATTCTATTTGAACTTTTTGCCAAATTTCATCTAACTCTGCTTAGCTGTTTAGGCGTGAAGTAGTAATTGTAACCGACAGACAGAATTACTTGTTTATGTTTACCATCTGGGGTAAACCTGGTTAGGTTTATTAACTACTTGGCCGAACGAATGGGGAGCGCCGAGGCCTCTCAGCTCTTTCCTAGTTGCCTATATGTACTATAGTAACACCCAGTTGGTCGAGAAAAGCAAGATGATTTCGTGCTTCGGAAGGCACGTTAAGCCGTTGGTCCCGAGCTACTAGCCCAAATACCATCAAGTCGCACTGCAGCAGCGTGGTGGAGTATGCTACATACACCCTCCGAGAGGAGGCCTGTCCCCATCAGTGGGACGTATATAGGCTGCTTATGTATGCTAAGTCATGTTTGCAGTGAAAATTAGAGTGCTTAGCGCGACATAACTGAAATCTATGTAGACAAAACCGCGAGCGGGAAGCTACTATATTATAAATGTTATAGTGGCAATAGTAAAGTCACGGTGGACGATCGTGAGTCTGCCAACATCCGTGAGGATGTTTTCCGCGATCGTGCCCCTAACATGCTTTTTTTTATCTCCAATAAAACACCCAAAGATTTCAATTAAAGGCTATTGAATATTAAAATGCAAATACTGTGATTGTAAAATAAATGATTCATGATCGGATCAGCGATAAAGCTTAACGCAATTTGCGTCTATTGAACATTTTATAAAAGCTCAAAATTGTATACCTGTCATATGGAGAAGGTCTTAAATAGACTTCTTTGAATCCTACGAATATTTTGAAGGTTTCTATTTTAAACATTTACACAGGGAAAGGAAGGTCGCTAATACATTATTGTAATTTACTGAAACCATTTATTCTCTACTTAATACAACAAATTAAAAGTACAAACACAAGGAACATTATTATACGACTCATACGTTTAAAATTATCATAGGCCTTAAATTATACTCCACTTAGGGATCTATCTCCTTGTACGAATTCATCTTAAATTACTCATAACGAAAAGAATGTTTTTTATAAGCGGAGCTCTTAAACTCATTTAAGAGCTCCGTAATGATATCATCTTTCTAGGAAAAGTAATACTTAGTAATACTTTTGCTATCGCAGTTCGAACAAAAAAATAATTGGTTTGACCGCATGGGATGTATTTAAGGCTTTGTTTTTGATGCGCAATCGACTGCTCTTTATGATCACTAAAGGTACATCTTGATCGTAAAAAGACGAGCGGTGGATACGGTGTTAAGCGAAGGTCTCGGGTGCAGTGGGATATATATAGTGGAATTTTATAATAATGCAAAAACAAACTCGATGGACTCGTTCCGGTTGGGTTGGAGACTGGACAGGACGATGACTCGCGATGCGGTGGAACACCCTCCACTGAACCTATTTCTATAGTTAGCGATCCACTTCACTGAATTGCAATTGTAAAATCGTTCAATTTTGTTGTTGGCTAAAGAATAGTTGCTTTATGAAAATCACTTTGTGATCCCTAGGGTTAGGACATTACAGGCTGATCACCTTATTGGCCAAAAAGTAAGATGATCCGTGCTTTGGAAGGCACGTGAAGCCGTTGGTCCCCGGTTACTACTTACTGATGTAAGTAAGTAGTCGTTACATGAGCCATGTCAGGCGACTTTGACGGCTCAATAATAACACTGACACCAGGGTTGATGAGGTTGGTAATTCACCTCACAACCCACACGATAGAAGAAGATGAGATTAAATCAATAACACATACATAAACTCACGCCTATTTCCCACCGGGGTAAGCAGAGACTATGGAATTCCATTTGCTTCGATCCTGACATACTTCTCTTGCTTCCTCCACATTCATCAATCGTTTCATACACGCACGCCGGTTCAGAGTAGATCTTACTGAATCGTTTCTAAGGACATCTCTAATTTGGTCAATATACGTAGGTACGTTCTTTTAGGTCTTCTAGGTTTTAGGAGAATAAATCCATAACGCTAAATTATATTATAGTCACATCAGATTGGATTTGCATCGAACGAATATAAACACTTATACAAATCTCAAAAACATTACCCTCTTTCTTTGGCAGTCGGGTAACAAACATCCTCTTATACGGTCAAGTAGTGAACGACAAAAATAACACTTCTCTTCAACATGCTTAGGGTATTTACTAATTATTTTTTGTAACGGTATATAGATACTTGATGCTAATCGACGGGATTGCGCAAAGTTAAGAGGAGTAGAAAAATCAAGGGGAGGCCTTTGTCCAGCAGTGGGATCGAATAGGTTAAATAAGATAAAATAAAATCGATTAATAAGTGCTTTGTTTAAGAAAACGAAACATATCTATAACACATCGTGTGCGTCGCTGATGATATTTAAATGAAAACGTGTGCTTAAGTTTGTCCGGTTGATTGAGGGGAGGCCTGTGCCCAGCAGTCGGACGTATATAGGGGTACGTATCATAATATATAATTTCAAAATACATATGGTTGGAATATATAAAGTTAAAATACCGAAAATCAAAATATATAATGCATCAAAATGTATAAAGTAATTTTGCATAAGTTCTAAATTTCTAAGTTTGAATGCCATAATGGTCGAAACATATAACAAACACAATGCATAATGGTTCCTAAGGCTACGTTTTATAACATTACTTAGCATAATGTTTGTTAAGCCTAAAGATATTTACCCTGTTCTTGTGTAGCATAGTGGTTTTTGGCATATTGGCTTTACCTTTTTTTTATTATAAATAATTTAAAATTATTTTTTTTTTCTATGGAGCTCCGCGTTACGGGCACCCCGACACTGTAGATATAGGTTACGAAGGCTGTATGGCAGGGGGCGAGCAAAGCGAGCCCCCTGCCATATAGCCGAGTGGGTTAGGTTACTTGTGACCATCGAGGCCCGAAGGGCCGAGAGGCGGCGGTGAAGATTTTAGTTTAAGTATTTTATATACTTTGAACTTATACATTGTAAACTTATGCATTATGATATTTATATATAACGTAAGTTATGCATATTGATGATTATTTCTTCTGACTATTATACTTTTTGATTTTATATATTTTGAACTTATACATTGTAAACTTATAGATTTTAAATTTATGCATTATGATACGTACCCGTATATAGCCTGTTTATGTTTTATATTTATGTTAAGTTTATGATGAAAATGTTATAGAAAAAGCTACACCCGCCTCCATCATATTAAAGGATAGAAGCCAGAGAAACCGCGGTGTTGCTACATTACAAAATACAAATTGTAATGTGTACTTCACACATTGATCAAGCCAGATCTATTATTATCACCGCCAAATCAAAACAGCAATCTTGTAAAAGTACTAAGTCGTGTCGCCGCGACACATGTTCAGACTTTATCCCGCACTCGGCAAATGCACTCAGATGCGAGTAACGGTCGCCGTTTATAGACTTGTTTAGACTTATACAGATAAGAAACCATTATGAAGTCTGACCTGGCTGATATCTACGACCCACTTTCTGTACGCAAGATTTCTCTTACAGCTAGAATAGGTAATGAAAGGTTTTTAGATATTACATATTTCTTGCCATAGGTGATGTGTGTGGTGGGACTTTTCAGGCTTGAATCACCTGATTGTCCGAAAAAGTAAGATGATTCCGTGCTTTGGAGGGCACGTTAAGCCGTTGATCCCGGCTATTAGCCGTAAAAACAACTCTACCAACCCGCATTAGAGCAGCGTGGTGGAGTATGCTCCCATACCCCCTCCGGTTGATTGAGAGGAGGCCTGTGCCCAGCAGTGGGACGTGTATAGGCTGGTTATGTGTATGTTTTGTAGGTGATGTGAGTGATGTGATCCAGCCGATTTCGGCTACGGCGACGGCTTCAACTCCGACGTTTGTGTAATGAAAAAAGGAAGACTCTGAACGGGTCCTTTCGAGTTAATTCATGTACTTTCTCTTTAAAGTGAAAATCTTTATAACATGAAACGTGAAAACAGAAAAGATTAAACATATTACCTACCTATTTTAAGTAAACTCACACTGGAAGTAAAACATAATTTTGTTTATTAGGTAATTTGAATTACGTAATCTCAGTCCGATAGAGATAAGGGCGTGAATTTGTGTCGGTAGATAACATGTATGTTATATACTTGAGTTGATAATCATACCTGTAGACAAAACATTGTCAAACATAGGCCACTACAAAATTGTGCACAGAATATAAATAAATAAACTAATTTAATACTCTAGTGATGTATCACTCTATGTATAGAGTCGTTAACCGTATAATTACGTCTAGTTCTTTATCATACAAATGATTAATTAATTAAAAATGCGCAGTAGAATGACCCAACATCTGAAGTTGACCGACGACTAAACTGCGCGTAATTCGCTTACTATTTTTATCACAATAATTACTACTGATAAAATATAATTATGAGGAAAATTACTTTTACAAACAATGTCTAAAAACAATCGTTTTATTAATGACACAGTATTATTACTTTCATCAGAAGGTTGCATGTTTAAATCACGTCGGGGTCACCACTGTATGGAGGCTTGCCACTGCAGCTTGGTAGTGGAAGTGTAGGTAATGATGGTGACGAGAGGAATTAATTATTTACCGTCTGGTTGTCTTCACGACGGGGGGACACCTTCGGGGCAAAGTTCCCTTGGTGTAGGATATCTCGCCGCCCGCGAAGACCGGCGGGGGACAGGGGTGGGCTACGGTGGGGAAAGTTCGCCCCTCTGTAAGCCCTGTCGAATCCGGTGGTGCCGCCGGCAAGTCGGCCCACCAGGTGAGACCCTGTTGAGGTAGGCCCGGAGAGCGACTCCATCCAGCTGCGTGAGCATCAACAATGCGCATCATTTTATAATGTGCGAAACTACCCTCAATATTGAAGACAACCATAGGCTAGTCGGCTCACCGGACGCTCCGGTGATGATGATGCTGATGTATACACACACCACTGCTACACATCACTATAATGAGTGCTAGAAGATTAAAAAAGTTTGGACTCATACTTACCCACTAATATCCTCCGGTTGATTAATAGAAGGCTTGTTCCCAACACTGGGACATATACATGCTATATGTTTTATTGCTCTCCTTTCTCTTAAAAATGTAGCTTCAGTCTATGTGGGATAAAATTATTTTGCCGTTATAACAAAGCAAGACTTTAAAAAAATTGCCTGAGGTGCGAAAGCCCCAGATTGAGACCAGCACTCTTTGCAGTAGCGAAGTATTGAGTCGAATATTTTTGTAAGTACCTACTCGAAAAATGCAACTTGCTGAAGCCAGTTTGGTCGGTTTTATTTCACTTAATTCGTATAACCAAGTGGGCAACGAGTTACTTAGGTAGTTAATGCAGCGCAATATGTCAGACAGTTACGAGAAAAAAGTTTCCGCACTTAAAGTATTGTTTCTGTATTTCTGAAATTAAAAAAAAAACTTAGATATTTTCGATTTGAGAACATAGAGCAACACGGACCTCCGCGGACCTGAGATGTTCTCAAAAACGATTAGACCAAGAACGTGATATCTATAGAAATAGATGAGATCCAAACACAATACTTACCTCGTATAGCAAAATATTTTCAACATTGAACGGCAACTTCGATATTTCAGGATCTTCTTCTATCGTGTGGGTTGTTAGGTGAATTATCAACCTCATCAACCAATTATAACCAACCAACGAACCACCAACCAACCAACCACCAACCAACCAATAACCAATTATGGTATGTTGTGTGTGTGTGTGTTATTTTGATTATTTTATAATTAATGTACTTAATGATTCACATTTAACTATTTAAATAAAATAAAATTGTTAATTGCATATTATAATTTAAATAACTAAAACCACTGCAAACTGTAATACCATTTTTATTGCGAATAAATTTTGAATTATGATGTTATTACAGGATCATAAATCATTATAAGAGATCCAACGATTACCAAACTCGACCATACAAGGATCATCCAACTCAAATTCTTCGATAACATGATGTGTTTGTCTCGTACATCACTAAGCTTGACCGATTAATGTAGGTGAAGTGAAATGATGAGGTACAGTTAGGATTTTGACAGGCAAAAACATCTTGGTTCACGTGGCTCCACACCGTTAGGTGCGATGGCATTCACTTCCATCTTGCAATAAGCACACAGTAATGTCAGTAACCGTGCATGTTCAAGTTTAGAATAAACTTTAAGTATTCACACGGCTTTAATATTTTTAATGTTGGGTTATAAAGTAACATCGGAGTGTAAAAATACTCGCTACCTATTAGTTGTAATTGTATTATTTTAATATACATACAATTAAAATATACATAAGTATATAATCTTACGCCTATTTCCACCTTCCCACCTTTTTTTTGACGTGACTTATTGTAGATTTGCCGCAGATGGCATTAACTACTTGGCCGGACAAATGGAGAGCGCTGAGGGCTCTCACCTATTTCCCACCGGGATAAACAGAGACTATGGAATTCCATTCGCTTCGATCCTGACACACTTCTCTTACTTCCTCTACATTAATCAATCGATTCATACACGCACACCGCGCCGGTTCAGAGTAGATCATACTAACGTTTTCTAAGGACATCTCGAATTTGGTCGATATACGTCCTTCTTGTTCTTCCTCTGCCAGCCCTACCATCAACCTTCGCTTTATATACCGCTTTCGTAATCCTATTATCCTTTATCCGCTCTACATGTTCAAACCAACTTAACATTTCCTTCTCAATCTTAGTCACTATATCGTCTTTTACACCATATCTCTCTTATCACACTATTTCTCACTCTATCACTCAACTTCACACCGCAGATGCTACGCAAAAACCTCATTATTACATGCTTCTTCTGCAAATTAAAAATAAAACATGCGAATTTTCCTATGATTACGTGCCTACTCTAAAGTTATATAACTTGCGTTATGCTATAAATTCCAAATTCAAATTAGTTTTAAATTAAAGCTCTTAAAGCTTAATTAAAAAAAATTATTTTACATTTTTTGTCTGCAGGAGATCTTTGACTAGAAATCTGCTACCTATCGACTACTTCAATAAAACTAACAAATCTGATACGAAAGTTACAAAGTAATGTAACTATAAGTATGTAGATATAATTTAGAAAAGGTTAATCGGATCTTCCGAGATGATTCCGTGCTTCGGAGGGCACGTTAAGCCGTTGGTCCCGGCTATTAGCCGTAAAAACACCTCCACCGACCCGCAGTGGAGCAGCGTGGTGGAGTATGCTCCATACCCCCACTGGTTGATTGAGAGGAGGGCTGTGCCCAGCAGTGGCACGTATAGGTATAGGCTGTTTATGTTATGTTAATCCGATCTTGATACAATGACCTAACTAAAGATATTACTTATTCTTGTACTTTCATATCTAAGCACTCATACTCACGTGTTTCACGTGCCTCGTTCACAGTGGAGCGATATAAGCATCAAGACAAGCGTGTCTAATAGACATACGATTTCGAAATCAAATTAACAACGTCACGTGAAACAAAGGGAAATAAAGCTAATGAGGTAGTCCGCAGAGTTAAAAGTAAAGTGTGAAAATGTCTTAATTTACAGATTAGGCCATGAGTAAACGAGGATCAGTCTTCTTTTATTCTGTTACAATTATAAATGTATTTATAGTTAATTAAAACATATAATAACGGGTTCTTACCGCGTTTAAAATAGGGATATGAGACTCCCGATATTTCGACACTGTTGCAAGTGCCATGATCACGGGATGACATCCCGAGTATGACATGAGTATGACATTTAAACGTATTTATAGTTTTTCACAAAAGACTAAAAAAGGACCTTAGCAATAACGGAAAACTTCGCCTTTACACGTGTTATTTTTCCCTTCCTCTTCTATCGTATGGGTTGTAAGGATTATCAACCTCATTAACCCTGCTGCGTATCACCTTACTTTCGGACAATCAAGTGATCAGCCTGTAATGTCCTAACCAAACCAGGGCTCACAAAATTATTTTTATGATATGTCCCCACCGGGATTCGAACCCGGGATCTCCGTATCGTGAGCCCAACGCTCAATCACTGGACCACGGAGGCCGTTAGTTAGTTAATTTAATTCTATAAAGCTCTTATAAAATAATAAAAACACGTTTTATAATGACAAGCCGCGGCTTTAGAGTAGAATGCACGTATAACTTTTTTTAAATTAAGCGAGTTAATTAAAATACTCCCATTACAGCTAAATATCTACTCTAGTTATTTATTTTTTATTATTAACTTAACTGTTGACGTCTTATAAGTTTACTCTATAACCGTAGTATCATCAAGGAATATACCTACCTACTGCTCTCTAGATCTTATAGTACCTATCTTCTTCTATCGTGTGAGTTGTGAGGTGGATTACCAACCTCATCAACCCTGGCGTCAGGGTTACTATTGAGCCGCCAAAGGCCCCTGACGTAGCTCATGTAATGACTACATCAGTAAGTAGTAACCGGGACCAACGGTTTAACATGCCTTCCGAAGCACGGATCGTCTTACTTTCGGACAATCAGGTGATCAGCCTGTAATGTCCTAACCAACTAGGGATCACAAAGTGATTTTTTTGTGATATGTCTCCACCGGGATTCGAACCCGGGACCGGATCGTGAGCCCAACGCTCAACCACTGCACTACTGAGGCCGGTATAGTACCTATAAATCCACCCAAAACTTTAAAATTGTGAAATTATTACTCTTTAGTACTTACCTAACAATTATTATACATACTCGTAAGTCCTATCTATATTTATATATACCGTTAAACCGACTGTCCGGTTTATTAGAACTTTCGCTATTCTATAAAAAAAAACATCTCGTGTAACATAATATGATTTGAGAATAGCTCTATACATTAAACTTTTATTCTTTAAAATTAGATAATTAGCCGCGAAGTAGCGCGAAAATCTATTTCACGGACAATCCGAATAAGTAGGTACCTTGTCTACTAAAATGTCGTGAACTACTTTATGTCTAGACTAAAGTATTTCAAGTTGAACGACCCGTACTAACAAGGGAAGCGGTTCGAACGAGCGACTATCCATTATCTATTAGCAAAACGAGGCATGAATGATGCATGCCCCGCTTGCGTGCGGCGTGCGCGCAGCATCTGTGAACCTTGCAAATTCAAAAGTTGCATAGCGAATAATGTTTTCAATCGGCAAAAATTCTGGAGGCCACGTGATATCTATAATCCAAAATTCACTAGTGAAATTGATTACCAGTAATTTTCTCCGAGTTTCACCGGCTCGAATTGGTTTCCTGCTAAGTTCTAAATTAGTGCAAATAATCGCCTTCGCCATCAAAAGTTTTGTGATTACGTTTAATCTTCCTATAATGTTCAGTTTGTAGTGCAATAACGTACATGTTTGTCAATTCTGGCCTTTGCAAGAGCGATAAGAACAATCTAAGTAACTTGACCTGCATGTCCGAACGGTGATATAGTCTATTCAATGTCTAATCTGCCGAATCCGGCCTATAAGATCCTACTTCTTCTTATCGTTTCGATGGCATTCAGATTTTTTCAGCCCAGTATTTTGCTACTCGGACAGCATTTTCGGTGGCGTTCATCAGCTCCTCTCGCGTACAGGTATCAGGGCACGCGAGGCAAGATGTTAGATGAGCCATAGTCTGTGGCGTACACCACACACGCAGCTCAGGTCCGATCCGTTGAAAAAACCCCACCTGGACAGGTTATCTTTACTCGGCCAACCTGTGTGCGGAGTCTATTTAAAGATTTCCAGGTCGACCTGGTCAAGATCCTACTGTTAGGCGAAGGCCTCTTCAACACACCTACATGTTTTTAAATGCAAACATATCTCCCCATAGAGCAACACGGGCCTCCGGTGGAGCGGAGTACCTCTCATATCAAGTGACATTTATTTTTGACGTGACTTACATATATAAATTCACGCCTATTTCCTACTGAGGTAAACAGAGACAATTTTGGATCATTGATAATTGTTATCACGTACTCTCCAGGATTTGTGCCCGGTTAATGGCATTAGGCGCGCCCCCTAATTCATGGGACTTCAACATGGCTGTTATATAGATAGATAAATATATAAAATACGTTATTGAGCACAATGGACACAAAATACAGAGATAAGGACATCATATACAGAAAAGCACAACAGGCGGCCTTATTGCTCATGCAGCAATTTCTTCCAGGCAACCTGATATATCGACTATACTGTACACCTCTGCCTACCCCTTCGCGGATACAGGCGTGACGTGGGCGTGATGCTGTTATGTTATAAACAACATGCATACATAAACTGACTTGTATTTCCCGCTAGGGTAAGCAGAGACTATGGAATTCCATTTGCTTCGATCTTACTTCACTTACTTTACTTTTTTGGTTGTAAACAACTATTATTATAATTCACGTTAATAATAATGCTTGAAACTTAAACAGTAATTCAATGACGAAATTAGATAAGAATTTCTCATTTTCAGCGTAAACATAGTATAGTAAGAAGTCGGCGTAAAAATGTACATCTATACTTCACAGAGTAACTTACTTACCTTAGGTACTATTTGTGGAGTTTTAGTTTATCTACTCGGGTGAGAGCCTTCAGCGCTCCCCATTTTTCCGGCCAAGTAGTTAATGCCTTCTGCGGTAATTCTACAATAAGTCTAGTCAAAAAAAAGAAAAGTTCATCTACCAGGAGGATGAGAGAGAGAGTACACTAAACGGGTTCAACAATTTACCAGTAGTAATGTTCCAAAACTATAACAATTTATAGATTACATTTACATAATAACAAACACGAGAAAAAAACCACGTCCGCACCCAAAACGAAACCTATTTATTTTATCGAAATATTCTAAACGTTTACAACAAACGAACCCACATCAAGTTATCGATTTTTTATTTTAGCGTATCGCAAATAAAAGTCATTATGGCTTACAAATCCGTTTCATTTTGGCTTACAAAGAGTATCCTTGGAGTTGTACGATCACGAGTACAAATAAATACGTATACACTTTGATACCATGTCACATTAACTTTTTTGACAATTAAACCCGTAAGTCTCATTAAATGTCAAATATGATATTGTGACAGGGTTCTAAAGTGGGTAGATGCTATTATTCATGATTGCACTTACCACCTACCTGACTGAAATACATACTAGCTAAATATTACCTACTTTTATTTATTTTTTTATTTTTTTGAGGAGCTCGGTGGCGCAGAGGTAAACGCGCTCGGTCTGCGATTGTTGAAGTTAAGCAACTTTCGCAAAGGCCAGTCATAGGATGGGTGACCACAAAAAAGTTTTCATCTCGAGCTCCTCCGTGCTTCGGAAGGCACGTTAAGCCGTTGGTCCCGGCTGCATTAGCAGTCGTTAATAACCATCAATCCGCACTGGGCCCGCGTGATGGTTTAAGGCCCGATCTCCCTATACATCCATAGGGAAGGCCCGTGCCCCAGCATTGGGGACGTTAATGGGCTGATGATGATGATGATGATATATTTTAAAATCTTTTTCTCATTCCAGAGGCGCTCCCAAGTTGGCAGTTCCTGCCTCCGAGGGACGGCTACATCCCCGTGTATATTAGGCCGGGTGACACGCCTCTCATAGAGATCAACCCGGACCTCGCCGAGGCCTTCCACGACCTGCCTGCCGGCAGGAGCGCCGGCAAACACCTCGAGGCCTCCCCAGACACCCCAGAAACACCCGCCCCGGAGAAGGACGCCCCTGAGGCCCCCGAACAAGCCGACCAACCCCAACCCGACCCTGACACACCCGAAGACACATCCATCGACCGCCGCCCCTACGAAAAGAAAGTACTAGAAAAGAAAACTAAAAAACCCACAGAAGTAACCAAACCCGTGGAACGTAGATAAGTGTTAGCTTAAACATTTTTGTACTTATTATTTAAGAACATTTGGAAATAATCGGTTACTTTTGAAAGCAAAATTCTTAAAAGTAATAAGTTATTTCGGACAAACTTGCCGATTAGTTTAGCAAGCATTATTGTTATTTATGTACCTACTTTGTAAGTCTTCACAGGACGGTTCTCGTAATTTGCTTTGTACTCATGTATTTATAATGTAAGATGAAGTAAATAATTTATTTTTATTGTGTTTGTTTTTTATCCTCTTTACAATTGATGACTGGTTGTATTAATAATGTCCTCTGCTTAGCGATTCTGGCCAACTTTCCTGGTTTTTAACCAATGAAAGAAAACAAATTGAATTCAGAAAAATAAGTGCATATTTTATTACACCATCAAAACCTTAACAATATCATTATGTACACAATGCAACAATGTATTATTACAGTGAAGTTTTCTTATCAAACTGATACTTACACCTATTATTTTCATTTAACTTACAATACAGTAATAAAATGTTCACGCCAGTTACATTAACGGATATTATATCACAGAATTAGATTTAGATATTTACAAATACAAAGGAAGTACAGATATGCCCACTCCTTACGCTGCAGCATAGATAAAGGCATAAAACTGTGTATAGAACGGCAACTCGCCGCTCCCCACCAGCGGCTGAGCTAGGTTTACCTCACCCCCCTCGATTTTACTTAAGTCTTCAAACGTCCATTTATATGTAAATGTATGAAATGTCCGGGTTGTGACTTCAGGTAGGTACGAAAAATGCCTAACTGGATGTAAAGAATGGTTATACCCCGACAAACGTAGCATAATAAGAATGACAGCAGGATATAGACACAAGATATAGAAACAAAGATATAGTACACCGTCTAGCGCGAATAAAACCAGAGATATATCATGCTACGTTTAAGGGGTATTTATAGGGTATATATTATATAGTATATACAGTTGCCTGAACTAAAGAAATACATAGAATCCGTTCAGCTGGTTATCATCCTAAATTCACGCGCATTCCGCGTTTGTTATCACACACGTAAATCAGACTGGCGCTTGGTTATATGACGACAGGGAGCATTGACCTTTATTGTGGGTATTTTAGTTTTCGACTACAACAATATGTATCTTAGAACTGAACTGATGTAATTACCCAATTACAATACAAAAACAGGGTGTCAGTGACACCGTAACGAAAACTTTGAGAGATGATTCAGGCCATGATTCCGAGTTGATATCAAGTTGAATTTCCTGTCGCAAAATTAATGAAAATTTTAAATTATTTTCAGACTTAGGTATATTGTGCTATATAAGCTGCATATAATCCAAATATAAAACGAAACAATCAAAAATCTTTGCCACGCAGTAATATCTCCAAAACCATAATTAAACATTTCCGACAAGAAAAACACCTACAATCGTTTTTAGTACAATCATGTAGATGTTCTATTTAAATATTTAGAACAATCTATAAGGGATATATAAGGGACTAGCTTTTGCCCGCGACTTCGTCCGCGTGGCGTGTTATAAAAGAGAGATCTTTGTGTGTGTGGGGGGTGCATATCAAATTTCAAGCATCTAACTTATGCAGTTTAGATTTTTTCATACAAATGTTTCTTCCCGCTAACTCCCGTTTCCGTGGGAATTTTGCAATATCCTGTTGCAACTAAGCTTTAAGTTAACTAAGGTACCTGCATGCCAAATTTCAAGCGTCTAACTTAAGCGATTTAGATTTTTCATACAAAAGGATTTTGCCGCTAATTCCCGTTCCCGTGGGAATTCCGGGAATTCCGTTCTTAGTGCACCTCTACGGTACCTAACCTACGTCCCTTCCAAATTTCAAGTGCCTACGTTTAGCCGTTTAGACTGTGCGTTGATATGTCAGTCAGTCAGTTTCTCCTTTTATATATATTTAGATTACCTTCCACCGTATTATTGTTGTCATAATTGTAAACTTGAACACCTCCTTCTGAACCATACCATACTAAAATAAAATGTTGAATAAAAAAACAAAAGAGTGACCTTTCTGCCATCAAACTGCTGCGCAGCTTTGCAGTTTGGCGAACGATGCCGATGTACACACCAACATTGATGCAATAAATAATTTACTTTTTTTATTCTTTTTTCAGTACAGTGTCACTAACACCCTGTATTATAATTATGATCAAGATTTTTTCTCATAAGAACGGGTAGAGACCACGAATTCAATTTGCTACGATCCTGACAAACCACTTTCGCTTCCTTTAGAGTATCTACTCTTGACCTGGGGGTTAAAAAGGCCACATCGAAGAAATTCATCTAAAACAGCAATTTTGCTATTTGACATTTGCGCATATAAAAGTGCGCAATACACACAAATGTCAAATAGCAAAATTGCTTTTTCAGATGAATGGCTTTGGATTTTTTGTGGCCTTTTTAACCTTTGAAAGGCCAGGGGGCCTTTCTTTAAGAGACATTTCAATAATAAAATTAAATCTAGTACCTTATACAATACGATTCAGATTACGACCTCCGCATAGTCAACATCACGTTTATTTCCCATATAATTGTCCTCAAATTCGTGATCACTTCTTTCAGCTGCTTATTCTTTAACACCACCTGCGGGAGATTGAAATATATTTTAAGAATGTATGCAATTTCTTACCACAAAATACCCCCGGATATTAAGAGAGTTTGCGTGTCTGGAATTATTGCTTATAAATGAAATTTGAATACCTTATTTTCTCGTGATGTAACCAATAAATAGGTACCGTTTAAATTGCTGAGCTCTCTGTCTGTATCATTATATTATATACGCCTATAACACTACACATATTATACGCTAGTACGTAACGCCAACCTAATACGTCAATAAAACGCATGAAAATAAGTCGTGTTATGCTAATATCGTAATTAAATGGCCATGTTTCTTCATACTGATAACGAATGGTCTCTACGTGCGCATTAAGGACGGGGTAATGTACATCAACTAACGTCGGTTGCGTGTGAGAGGCGATCCTCGTTCGGGATGTTTCTTTGCCCAGAGGATAGATCAAATATAAATTCGACTTTTACACATGAACCCACCAACATGGCCCCCCGGTGGGTTCACGAGTATTTTTTTTTACCCGTTGTGCCCCCGATCTACACGAGCTCATTCCACCATCCCCCTTTTATCTTCGGACTTCCAGACATTACAGTGTGATCACCTGATTGTCCGAAAGTAAGATGATCCGTGTTTTGGAAAGCACGTTAAGCCGTTGGTCCCGGTTACTACTTACTTACTGATGTAAATAAGTAGTCGTTACATGAGCCATGTCAGGGGCCTTTGGCGGCTCAATAGTAACCCTGACACCAGGGTTGATGAGGTTGGCACTCCACCTCACAACCCACACGATAGAAGACTTCCAGACGTACGGTCGGGTTCTATCCCTATTTGGTGGATATCCCAACTATTCGCACAAAGCGCTTTGCATCGTCCTTCATTATGCGCACTGTTAGGGACTGGAATTCTCTGTCGTCTTCTGTATTTCCGAATGGGTTATAGGCCAGAGTGAACAGGCACCTGGGCGAGCGAGCTCCTTGGTGGGACCACGGTTAAAAGTGGGATAAATTATGAAATTCTGATTACTAAATAAAGATAGATCTAAAACTGACGAAAAACATTTTTTTTCTATTCAAGGTAATTATGAACTTTAATCAAGAAAAACTATATATATAATAATAATAAGTCAGACATTTTATCCCGTTATAACGTGCTTTTGCATACAAATAGCATAGTAATTTCGTGTTTTGACGTTTAGTAAAAAGTAACTGATTTGACTCCCAAAACTAGCCTATTACGCACCTGTTCCGTCAAATCCCTGTTCTCGTCCAAAGCCAGCCTATACGCCTCCGTGTTTCGTCGCTCGTCCAAAGTCTTGTTATCTGCTTCGTCTTTCAGAGGAATCAGACTCTCCATATGTGTATACTCCATACCCTTAAACATAATGTCTTTCTTAAATGTTTCAAATTGGCAACCAAGCTTTTGAAAACTAGTATAAGTTAGGCTCCGCTTATATACCTTTTAAAATATTTATAAACTAACTACATATTTACCTCCGTCTGTCCGTAAATAAACAGGATATCCATCACACACTCCATTATTTTCTTATATTATTTATAGTATATGTATAATTCAATATCATTGGTATAGCCACACATTGAAAGCTCCATACCACCTCCGGTTGATTGAAAGGAGGCCTGTGCCCAGTATTGGGACGTACATAGGCTGTTTATAATACCGAAAAGGAAAGGGACGGGTAATTGACTGGCATATTTATGGAACACACGTCAATTTTAGGCAGGAATTTTAAAACCTCTCCCAAATTTTTATATTGGCCAATAACCCGGGTTGCACACCAGCGAGATGCCTATTTTATTGGCCTTATTCATTCATTTTAAAATTAACAATTGTCAATCAGCCGTCCCTTTCCTTTTCGGCGGATAAGAAAATGATAGGTATAACTTAAAATAACATTAGGAGGTGCATGTATCGGGCCTATTAAACCACTCACCTGACAAGTCTCATTACACTTCTCGTATATGAGCCGCAGCCGTTTGAACAGCAGCCTAATGGTACGTAGTTGTTCCTGCATCTTCGCCTTTTTGTCGTTGCTCGCGTTCTCGCCGTGCTGGGTGCCGTTCGGAGGCTGTGCAGGAAATCAATGTTAAATCAATCCCATCAATCGTACACGTAATCACACAAGTTTGTAAAAATGCCTATGTTCTTTTTAAACACGTCACGTTTGTTGCTTAAAACTTCGTGTGAAGGAACTAAGGCCTTCCGCACACTCGGGTTTAGTACACATATCCCACGCGTCCATTGTGAGTAGCAGCCATTATTCTCGAGTAATTTTAAAGAATTTAAATTTAATGATAGATACAATCATAACTAAAAAAAATATGAGTATTTGACTATTTCGGGATATACGTTTAAGGAGCGTTGAAAGCGCCTAAAAGCCAGTTTTTGTTTTATAGCGATCAAATTGAAGTGACAGTGCAGTGATGTATTTATTGAAGTGTTGCGTAAAGTGTCTGTAAAGTGACGGTGTCAGAGCTGGACTGAACAGCTCTGTACAATGACTGTATCACGTGTGTTGTGACCAAAACTCATTCTATACGTAGACTGCGTGTTTCCTCCCAATCCCAAAACTTACTTCCGTATCACTTTTAGAGAAGATAATAATAGGAATCTATTTAAAAATACTTACTTGGATAGCCTTTAAAGTCTGGAAAACTTCTTGAGTCCTACTCACGATGTCTTGAACTGTTTCCTGACCAAACCTGAAATCAACGTTAAATTAATTTAATAAATTCTTTTGTAACAAATTACATAAAATTAGGACAGAAAAGCGAACTCAGCAGTTGAGATTTCTACAAGCAAACATTGTAAAAAGAATAGAACAGAACATGACAGCCAGTGGCGGCCCTAGCAAAACAATTAGGTGGTACGAGATCTCAAAGTGACAGCCCTCAGCTCTTTAAAATACAAAATTTTTCGATTAGTTTACGACCACCCCAATTTACCTATTTAAATCTTTTGAAAATGTTGTTTACGGCCATCTTCTATGAGTTTTATATGGCCGCAATCTAACCCGATGAAGTTAGTTTGCGGCCAAGGTGGACCAGTCTTCTTTTGGCGCTCAACCAATGTGGATGGCTCTCAGCAGGCTCTGCACGGCGGTCCCGACGCGCGCGACCCGAATTACATCGAAGACACAGCAAATGCAATATATATGGATAGACATCGTTATTGGTAAGTCCTCGATATAGTTCTCGCTGGCGCGGGCGTGGCGCGAGGGTTGAACGATATACAATACTAATTTACCAATATTCGTTACAATATCTTATGCAGGTGGGCAAATTACCTCACCAAAGGATAAGGGATAGGTATGACAGCCTAGTCATTAATACGAGGAAGAAGGTAGTGGATTAGAATCATACTTGCAGAGGGAAGCAGTGTTGAACTCCTTGTTCTGCGGAGGTGGAGCGGCGGGCGGCGCGGCGGGGGGCGGCGGCGCCGAAGCCGTCACGCCAGCCACGCCCGCTGCCTGCATCTGGCCTGCAAGGAGTTCATTACATTCTCAGTAAACTATATTATACCATATTTTATAAGTTATAATGTAACACAGCATCAGGCCTGTATGCAAGGGTAGGTAGATGTACATAATATTATATATATATACATTATATACTCCACTTTTCGTCGCTATGTTTAAGTCCCATAGACGGCAAGCCTATTGCCATTAATTGTGCAAAAATGTGACAGGCACAAAATTTTGAGTACCTATAAAATCAAAACTACTAAGTATTTTGACTACAACAAAAACTAGTGTATTTGTATACATACAGGCTGTACTGAGACAACATTTCAAGCGATTTTGCATACCTAGTAACATTCTTCATTGAATGATTTTTTTTTTTTTTTTCTGTAGCCTAATCAATGTCCCACTGCTGGGCAAAGGCCTCCCCCTTCTCTTTCCAACCCTCCCTGTCCTGGGCATCGTTCCGCCAGGTGTGCCGGAAGGCGTCCAGCTCGTCCCTCCACCGTCGTCGTGGTCTACCTCGACGTCGACGACCCTGTGGGGCCCAATCAGTTGTAATTTTGGCCCACTTTTCCGGATGCATACGGCAGACATGTCCCGCCCATTCCCACTTCAGTTTAGCGGATTTTTCTCCGACATCTGCCACTTGAGTTTTGGAGCGCAGTGTCGTGTTTCTAACGCGATCGATCAGTTTAACACCTAATATACTGCGCTCCATAGCCCGCTGGCAAACCTTGAGTCTGGACTTTTGATGTTTGGTCAGGGACCATGTTTGCGCACCATAGGTGAGGATAGGCAATATGCACATGTCAATGAGTTTCCGCTTGAGACATATCGGGAGGTCACCTTTCATTAGCTCTTTCATGGACCAGAAACTCTTCCAGGCATTGAATGATATCAGTGCATAATGCATGGCACTGCAGCAACTTATTAATAATTATGTACCTACTTTATTTATGTGTTGCAATGTCGTAACACTAGAAAAAACCTTCCAATTCCTGCAGACACCTCCTAATTATGTTATAAGTTATACCTATCATTTTCTTATTTGCCGAAAAGGAATGGGACGGATGATTGACAACTGTTAATTTTTAAATTAATGAGTGAATGAATGAATAACCTGTCTGTATAAAATGCATCTCGCTGACGTGCACTTATTGGCCAATATTAAAGTTTGGCAGTACTTTTAAAATATCTGTATAAAATTGACGTAAGTTACATTAATAATAATATTTGTATTAATAAAGATATATTTAATAAAATTGAGTTGAACGTACATATGTATAGTACAAAAATGGTGTCGTGTTGAAAAATATTTCAAAAATAGTTGAAAAACTACACAACAAACCTTGCTGTGGGACCTGCGGAGGCCCGAGTCCTCCTTGCTGTTGTCCACCAACAACTCCCATGCCCTAGAGAGTAATAAGAAAAAAACTTCAACACACCTAATTCACATAAAGCAATTGGTAATTTGAAAATAGAACTTTCTAAAACTTACGATTATATTATATAGTCAGATAGACAGAGTTAATCAGAGGTATAACCATTGCAACATAAATTAAGTACCCACACCTCACCAAGCTGTTAGGCCAACAAGATAGGTGGTGAACCGCATGGCTGTTTATAATGTAATAAAACATACTTAAACAATATCTTAGTCAATGTTAGTCACACTTTGAAGT
Source organism: Pectinophora gossypiella (assembly GCF_024362695.1). NCBI lineage: Eukaryota > Metazoa > Arthropoda > Insecta > Lepidoptera > Gelechiidae > Pectinophora > Pectinophora gossypiella. Next base: position 5,452,196 of record NC_065405.1, read on the forward strand.
TAAATTGTTAAATCTTGTAAAGTTATGGAGGTACACATACATAAACTCACGCCTATTTCCCATCGGGGTAAGCAGAGACAATGGAATTCCATTTGCTTCGATCCTGGCCATCCATCCATCAATCTATTTGCTTTATGTAGGTAATACTTTTATAATCATTTGATATGAGGTTCCTTAAAGTAAAGGGCAATCACCCCAGTTGGTGGGTGTTGTTACCATAAAAGTTTGGAAACCCCTAGTTTGACCTGATTTCATAAAACATAATTTTAGTTATGCTTTTTTAGAGTAGATAGCTTTTTGCTCTCATTTTCTACTTGGCATTTATTAGTTCTAGTTAAGGCCTTCTAAATTACTTTTTTCCAAGAGAATAATGCAAAATTACTTTTATTTATTACCTGTGGTCCCATACCCATAGACCCCATCTGATTTTGCATAGCTGCAGCATAAGGAGGCACCATTGGGTTGCCCATCCCGACCATCCCTCCTGTGTTACCCATCGGACCACCCATCACACCTGGAAAATGAACACCAACAACGGAATTTATCATTATGTACCTTATAGGTATCAAAGTTAAGTTTACAATTTCCACTGGAGAGACTGGCTAGTTTGTACAGGACCAAGTAGAAAGTTCAGCAGTGAGATATGACAGCCAGAATTCGATAATAACTTTACATAAGTGGATATAAAATAGCAAATATAACACACAGTGTAACTATCTTTGGTTAAGTTAGATAAGTATAATATTTTTCTTTGTCATTTAAATCATATTACATTTTCTAAAGTACCTATGTTTGAGTGCTAATAACGGATTATAACAATAGAGAATGATTGTTTCCAATATTTACCGGCTAACTGGTTAGGCATTGATTGCATTTGCCCGCCCATCGGCCCGCCGCCAAAACCGGACCGCATGGCGCCGGCATTGCCCTGAAAGTTGCCTGGAAACTGGTGTCCTTGTCCAGCCATACTGTATCACTAAGGTTCTTCTTTTTCTCTTTATAAAACGATTAATTTAGCTTCCGCAGCGCCGAAACCTCCTGACTGCACCAAGCTGACTTGATTTTTTTTTTTTTTTTTGTTTGGTTTTCCCCGAAGGGTAAGGCAAAGGGAACTATGCCCATACAGCCATGTCTGACGTATTTTTTTTTTTCTTGATGATTAATGAAATGGTGAAAGGTGATGAATGATGATGATAAAAGCTGACTTGACTTGACAGTTTGACACATCAATGAAATGACATTGACATTAAGACGAGCGTTCTGAACTTAAACAAAATTTTAACTATCAAAAGTCATTTATTGAAATTAATTAACTTCCAAGTACAATAAAATTTAAATAGGAAATGTCAAAGTGATTTTAGTATTATTTAAAATTATATACATTTTTTGGGATATTATGAAAATTAAAATAATTTACAAATATTGAAAATTAGTTATTCTGTTTAAGATAATATATATTATGAACGCTCCTACGTTCTGTTAAACGCAGATAATATTTAGAATAATTATAATGTATTTAATTACTCAAAAATTAAAAAAACAGTCATGTCTTCGTTTCGGACGGTAATCTAAACCTTTTTTAACCACTGCTGAAAAAAATAAGAACATGATTGTATTTAAATGTATTTATATTCAGCTCGACCCACGCAGATAGCGACGGCGATGGTCTGATTAATGTACTTCCCAAAGCACAGAGGGGCACATAAAACCTTAAGTAAACGGGCAACGGGCATTATGATATCAGACTAATATTCTGATTGATAATATATGAATTATGTTATAAGTAGGTATAAGTAGGTATGTAACTTTTCTTTGACTATCTAGGCCAAGTATTTATCTATTCATTTTGATTTCACGTTATTTATTTTACGGCTAATTTCAAGCTCTTTTCTTCTTTTTTATTTAAACCATAAAATTGATGAGTTATGTTTACATCTTGACAATTTATAGAACTTGGAGATGTGCCAACGGGTAGGCGACACTCTTATTCTTTGACCTACTTATTTATTTTTTCTAATGAAATGGTTTGTGTATCTCTAGATTGGTATATTATTAGTGGAAAAACATTTACTGGAAGTGTTATCAAATTTAATTACTGATATCCAGGAGTTGGTTGGCTACTAGCCCAAATAACCCCATCAACCTCGCAGAGGAACAGCGTGCTAGACTAAGTATAGGTAATACTAATATGGGATGTTTACATATATGATTTATTTTGTTGAAGTTAACTTACTGCATAGCTCTACTTAAATCCTTAAGCGCTTATCTACCTACTAAAGCGCCTGCCCCCCCTCATATCTTCACACAAGTGATACCTACACAAAAGCTGTGCCCACACGTTACACGTGTACCTGTTGCAAAAATATCAATAGCCCTGTAACTGTTCAACTAGAGCAAAGTGTATAATCTCCTAAACTATTTGACAACTGCCACACACGTCACAACTGAGCGATTGCCGTCGGCATCACGATCACGATCCGGAGGTCCCGGGTTCGAATCCCGATGGGGACATATCACAAAAATCACTTTGTGATCCCTAGTTTAGTTAGGACATTACAGGCTGATCACCTGATTGTCCGAAAGTAAGACGATCCGTGCTTCGGAAGATCCGTTAAACCGTTGGTCCCGGTTACTACTTACTGATGTAAGTACGTAGTCGTTACATGAGTCATGTCAGGGTCCTTTGGCGGCTCAATAGTAACCCTGACGTCAGGGTTGATGAGGTTGGTAATCCCACAACCCACACGATAGAAGAAGCCGTCGACATGTCGATGACGTCGTCGACACCATCGTCGTTTCTCTGTAAGCGCCCTAAACCTGGAGAATAGTGGTCTAAAATGTCGCGAACCGGCAGAGAATGATACGCATTAGATAAATAGCAAGTAGTAGTTAGTACGAATATTCTAGTTTTACGGTCGATAACCCGCTAGATATAAGTTTTCCTCCCATGGATAGTGAAATTGATTATTTGATTAGTGGTGTGGTAGATAGGTATCTATGGGGACGATGTTGGGAGGTGGCTATCGTAGTGGTGAACAGTAAAGAAAACGCCAAATTGTACCTTAAAAATTTATTTTCCTTTTTAAAATATCCTAAATTAAGTAGATTACAGTAAAATTATAAATTACATATAACAATTATTATGTATGAATTCACATTTTTATAGTAAGTTGTATGTGATACATAAATAATAAAATTGTGCTTATATTTACTGCGAATGAAATGCACTATTATGGACTGATCGGACCTCGCCTCGGACGGCGCATATCATATGTTCATATGTTCGTATGTTCTGATGATATGTGTTTAACATTTAAACTGTTTATTCTTTTATAAAATACTATATTTATAAACTATATTATAAAAGTAGTCTATATTAAGGCAAGATGGCCACCACTATGGCTAACATGAATCAATGTTTCATTTGGTATGCTTCTATATAGTTTAATCTACTTATTTTTATAGTAAGTATATAATATTGTGTATAATTCAATATAATTATTAGACCGAACCAAGATTTAAACTCGGCTTACGTGCACTGCGACAGAGATTCGATCCGGTCGATAAATATTTAACAATTTTTATTACTCTTCCACATAATAAATAGTTATCAACATGTAGATTTACAAATATCAACAAAATAAATTACGAATAACAGCATATTACAATAATTAAAATTAATCTTACGAACTACTTCAGTGATCTCTACTCGGTCTAGTGCTCCTAACTTGTACTATGTCGCCGGCTATGTCCCTCTCACCCCTACACCTATGTCACATACTCCTGTTCTAACAAATGCTCTCATTTACCAACACTACTGTCTATGGTTCATGGACATGTGATGAGCAGTGCAGTAAGCGGAAAACTGGCCACTTCAGTGAGATAGCTATGGATAACAGCCAAGTTTTAAAAGTTTCCAAGCCAATATGCCTACTATTAACTAATACGTAAGTGGATATAAACAGAAGTAGGGGAGGTGAGCATTCTGTTAAATATCATGCTACGTTCTTTCAAAATAACATGGTATAGAACAGGGTTTTTAGATTTTGAAACATTTTCTTTCGAACAAGGATGGCCGGCGAACGTCTAAATTTATTAAATTAAAATTACATGGACTAGTAATTGAATTATTCTAACTAGTAAGTACCCTATACCGCTTCGGAGAACAAATTACATGTGTTACGAGGGCGTATATTACAATAAAAATATGTTGTTTTACAATTATAAATTTAAGATTACTTACTTATAATTTAAGTATTACTTACATAGCCCTTTATTGCTCTCCCTGAACCTTACGCTAAACCAAGTCCTTATCAGGACACATTGAGCAACATGGACATGTTATAAACACCTAGAAAACGTAGAATATATCATACAGTCCTCGATGCCTCTCGATCACCAAATATTTATAGCTTTATTGCAACTGTTCATATAATTATTCAAATCCTGGAATTTACATTACGTGTAATAAAACCACTGGACTCGTCATTCTTTACCCAGTCACCAAAATTGTCGATAAAGTCACTATCTAGTTCATTGTAAATATAAGGCATTGCTACCTAAAAAGCTGTAAGTTACAAATATAGAATTACTTTAAATATTTATAGGAAGCATAGAGGACAATGAGAGAAATAGACATTGATAAAACTATTACAATTCAGATCACAATTATGATTTTGATTAAATATCCAAAAGGTGATGTAAGTTTGGATAGCTGCCACGTAACAATTAAGTATAGTAATTTGAACTATTATGTGTTTGATGAAATGTTCAATCAACTAGAATTAATAATTACTTTACTAATAGCAGCTACTGTTGTTGAACGTATATATTATTGTCATAAAACAGCTGTAACGATATAGATAATTGAATATCTAACTTTAATATTCGAATAATGTAAAGGAAATCTGTATATTAACAGTACACCTAACTAAACTATTTAAAGTATAAAAAATAGGAAATATGTGTGATGTTAGGAAGTTGAATGAATGAGGCACGAACTTTGTTGAACATTGCTATGTACGCAAGTACGCATTATACGTTAGTTAGTTCATATATAGGTACTCGTATATACGCGTATGGTATGTATGTGTCTGTAATAGTTAAGGGTCCTAAAATTCCATCACCTTTCTTAGACGATTAAGTACGAACTGGCATCTTAGTCCTACGTAAAAGCTCATAGCTTTGGTCATTCCATAATATTTTTGGTATATACGACTTCTAGATTATAGTCTAGATGTTATCTATTTTAGTCTAAATCATTTGGCTTTCCTGCGGTAACGAACTTAACCATGTCTAGCCTATTCCACTGACTTTATTTTCTAAGGTGCAATGCGCACTTCACTTTGTCATCTTTATCACTTTCATTCGGACTTAATACCGCATCGCTGAAATTGCTACGCCGTGGCTACGTCGTCTAGTTTCCTTGCCTTCCTGCTTTGAAGAGTATCAGATCTAGCGTTTTCAAGTTGGTATTGTAGCCTCGGCTGTAGTTTTGTTTACTGCATCCTCGCCTCCTGCAGTTGCGGGGGATAGGAGAGGGGGGGCAACAGTGGGCCCTGGACCCCCCCGCCTGGGAGCGCGTAGTAGGGGGACACATAACCTGCTCCGCTGGCCGCTGCGGCTGCTGCTGTAAGGAAACAATGGCATGGAATTAGAATTGTTCTACTTACATGGGCTGGTTGGAGTGAACTAGCGATTTTAAATAGGAACTACAGGAAATAGACACTACCTAGATGTCGAGTTATGGAAATTGAGGGTAAGTAAATTATTTTCCGTCTGTTGATCATAATGGAGACCAGGTATCGACTATACCACAGAACTGCTGCCGAAGCCGAAAATAGCCGAGGGTAATAGCCGAGATTGAAAAGTTTGTTTACAGTTTGCAGCCTTTAGAATTTCTCATCTTACCACTTATACGTATACTTTTTAACGGATCGATTTAGGGAAGATTATAAACGAATTTAAGTGAGTAGCTAATTAGATAATTTCCGTGTGTAAAATACATTTATTGTATGTAGTAGACTAGGTACCCACATGCGTACGTAGTTAATACCTTACAGTGGACAGAGCAAGTAAGTAAAACTTGCAAACACATTAAAATTTGATACTTAGATCCATATATCCATCGCAGAACTTCGGGTATCAAAGGATATTGCAAGTTGTCCCTTGACATTCTCGTTGAACCTGTAGCTGCACTGAAGTAAGTTTTAAGCAGTTGATGTGTGTGTGAATTCAACAATCGTTTACCTGCAGCTGTAGCGTAAGGATCGAATCCCGCGGCTGCGTACTGTTGTTGATAGGCCGCAGCGCCCTGCGCCGCCGCCGCCTGGTACTCGTAGAGGTGGTTGGCCGCCGCTACTGCAGCCGCGTGCTGCAGCTGCGGCATGACCAGCCCCGACCCCGCGCTCACCCCGCCGACCCCGCCCACCCCCGTCATATATCCAGGAGTCCCGTACACGTAGCCCGGAGACAACCTGCCAATGTAAACCAACCGTCAGCCTATGAAAACCCCCAAGCGGCAGCGACAAACGTGCAAGAACACGAGCGCATGGATAGCCGCAGAACCAACGCATAACGCAAAAACAATTGCCAGTCGTTTTTATCTTTTTTATGAAACCGCAGGATATGGTAATGACTGTGAAGTGAAAACGATAATCAATTACGTAGAACCGCGTCAGTCACCATGAGCTAAAAAGCATAATAAAATGTAAGTAGTTATACGTTGGTTCTCGTAGGCATCCAGTTCTTTTAAATTAAAGTAATTTTAAGTATCTAAGTACTTTAAATTATGTAAAAAAATATATTTCAGCTCAATGTTCGAGAACATTTGCCGCTCGAACACCCTTGACGGCTTTTCGCAACAATCAGGAATTGCAATTGGTGTCGTGCGGAAAGCCTTCAATTTAGAAAATTAATACTTTTCAAAACTGTAATCACACTCTATAAGTACCTAGCCCCATTTGCAGCCTTGACAGGCACGAGCAAATATAGTCTTGTTATGTTAGTAGACATCGATAAACAGTTATATAATGTAAGTATATGCGCCTGATCGTAGCTGGATATTCCTACACTGTCGCCGATGGCACAGCCGCCGTGCGTCAATTCCAGAAGAATGTAAAAAAAACTCGTATCAAAATATAAAGTGGCAACATCCACTCCACATCGACGAAAATATCTCGTATTTTCTTATCGTTAAATTCGTCTCGGTGGGGAAACGTCGTACGAATCAAGATTTAGGAGTCGCCGCGTGTCAATTTCGAAATCTCGAATGATTTACGTAGATTTATATAAAATCTAGAGCTGTATGAATGCTGTTTGATCCAACCAACAATTTTGAATTATTTTTGGTCACGTGTTTTGTAGTGAATCGAGGATTAAGTTCGTTTCGTTCCACTCGTACATAAAGGGAGTGCACGTGAGTGTAGCCGAGGTGGATGTGAGCGTCAGAAATTGCCGAGTCGGCTGCTCTCTCGCGAAGGCGGTCAAGTTGCGTCGAGAGGACTCGGCGGTGCGTCGCGTCAGCGTCTTTCGAGCACCATCGACGGCAACTTTCCTCTTTTCTAATTATCGCTGTCTTTTTTTGTCATTTCAGTAGGATAGAGACAGCGGTCGCAAGTGCAGCCGGGTGGTCGTGGTGTCTTCGACGCATGCGCGGCGCCCGCCCCACGCCCCGCCCGCCTAGCACGCCCACCTGTGGTCTACCGACGCTATTCGCAAACACAATACCTACTTGTTTACATTATACCCACAACCTACCTACTCTTGTTTTCTCAGGTCAACCATAGGACACAAGTTCATTAACTCTCCCCTCTCGTTACTTAGTTACTGTCTACGCTACTTTATACTAAGAACTTTATGATATTGTTAAAAGTCTAATAGAGGAAGTGAAGATATAAATATGTATTACAAACACGCATAAACACTAAACAGCATATAAAACTGGCGGAACATCACACATCAAAGCTGACACATCTACTTGCAGGAACAAAACCGACAATTACGTCTACTGAGGTTGAGGGTAGTCGGGTAATATTGTACAAATTACAACTGATTATTATTTGTATTCTAATTGTCCAATATAGTTGGTTTATTATATCATTGAACAATGAACATATAACATCAAGCCTTACATGCAAAAGAGTAATAAGAATTAACTAGGTAGGTATGTCACAAATTATAATATATCGAATCGTCATTAAGGTGATGTTAGTTATTTATTTCATGACAAATGTATTGACGTTGACGCATTCCTATAATTGGTCCTGCGTGGAATTACTCGTGACCGGTCGCCTAATTACCTACTGGTTTATTGGATAGGGAATAAAAACAAAGAGCAATTAATCGAGCGAAGCTTTCACTTTATTTTTCCATTACTAGAGTACCGATGAATAATATATGTGTGTGGTGGTTCGGCGGGCGTGTTCCGCGACCCTGCACGCGCATCGATCGCACGCCAACACCCACTACAGGCCCACAGCTGTCCTACTGATTGGATCCAATGCGGCATAGCTTGCAGCTCAGAGGAGTTGCGTGTAGAGGAATGTATGCGACATTAATATATGTGCTTGACTTTGATTGGCCTGCCTGCGGACACGTCGCGGCCGTGTGAAGCTGTGCGACGGCCGCGGCGCCTCGAGAGTGCGCGCACACCTACGCACACACTGCGCACCCTCGACGCGGCTCGCGGCGCCTGCGCCACTCCGCGACAGTAGTAAGTGTATTAACGAAATCCACCACCAACAAAACTCAATTCAAATCAAAAAATCTTACACGAACACGGCATAAAACATATAAAGTAAAGAAAACATTGAGTGTCGAGAACGATGCGTATAGTGACGGCGCGGGCGGTGGGCGGCGCCGCGCGGCCTGGCCCCGGGGCGCCGCCCATGCTCCGGATAGCTTTGTAAAACGTAAACATTAAAAAACCCAATCGACTAATTCACACCCAAAACGAAAAAAATCCACTCTCACGCTCACGCTTGCCATAGATACCTATGTGAAAATGTTTGATAATTTAGTCTAGGTGTGGTCCGCCGGCCGCCGCGCCGCTACCACCGGTCGCCGCTCGCCTCATCTACCGAGACAAAAGTCAGCTCAGCCAACAATCTCCAACTACTCGCATCGCTTTCGATAACCCAACCAACTTGTATCTCTCTCTCTCTAACATAGGTAATTTTCCTAAACTGCAGTTCCGGTGCAAGAAAGTCTTCCTAGTTCCAGGTTACCTATAAGAAGATAAAATACCTAAGTATATAGTAGATGTGCATTTTATTGGCCATTCATGTCTGCAATCAATTCATAGATAACCCAAGTGAAGTATATTTCAGAGCCTACTGCCAATCGTCCCCAATAAGGAATAGTTATTTCATCTGCTACTAAGATCTGATTTTTGTCTCGTGAGATGTACAGAGAGCGGCATGCGGCGCCGCAAGTGCTGGCAAATATCGAAGTGTTGAACCATTGAACATTGATACAGATGCGTCAGAGAGCGGGCGAGGCCGGTACTCACCCGTACGGAGCCTGCAGCACGGTGGGGTACCCTGCGCGCACGCCGGCCGCCGCCGCCGCCGCCAGCCCGAACCCTGCAACACATACACATCCATTTATATCAAGTGAAAACGTAACGGAACCAAGTGACACTAACAAAACGAGAACACAAAAATCTCAACCGTTAAATAAATTCCTCTTTCATCATCCGCGTTCTAGAATCGATATTTTTGTCCTCACTTAACGGAAGTGTCTACAGAAGACTCCGAACCTAAATATACCTATCGGTGAAGAGATTGGACATCTTCCAAATGACACACGAGTCAACTTAGCGGAGGCAACGTTGAAGTGTTAATTTCTTTTTATTGCATTGTTAAGGCGCGCGGGGTGGGTCTATTTCGGTCGCTGGCCGCCGCCGCCCGGGCCGCGGCATCCAGGGACTCGCCGCCTGACAAGAACACGACAAAATCTCGCTATAAATGGCTTTCAGTCATTGGCACCGTCGCGCGCCCTCAGCAGCCATCAAGGCATCATGCCGTTGTTTGCCAAAATCAAATGCCAAATATTGATGAGAATCTATGACTTCGAACATTCGTCGCATTTTATAAAAATAAGTATTGTCCAACACCATGCCCAGCGGATTACCGGACATTTTGAAAATCAAAATAACATATCTTTCTAGGAAATGTGCAATCATAATAATAGTTTGCGTATCATAAAATTGCTGATTAATGGCTAATGGTCATAAGAGCGTGACCTCTACCGGGCTAAATTCACGATGGCTATTGTGTATGGTGAAATTTCACCGGTGATTACCGCGGATCGCATCCGGAGCGACCCCGGATGGTGTCGCGCTTCGGCTGCTGCGATAATGTCGCCTGCCGACCTTCTACGAGGTGTCCCGCCGCCACTGACGTCATGCCCAAATGTTCAAGAGCATAACACAGCAACATCTTCAAAATTGAACATCGCCGTAATTGTCCGGATGAGGTAGAGCAAGTAGACAGTAAAGGCGTAGAGATTCCCCTAAACGAAGGGGTTGGTCGCGTGCTGGCGCACCGCGTGATGTGCCACCGTCGATCGATGCCGAGCCATTTGACGGCCGAGGTCGGACCACTGTCCACCATAATGCTTATCTTGATTCATTAAATTTTTCCTCTTTCCTTTTATGTCCATTGTGGCGCAGCCTAAATGCGCAGTCCTTTGTTGTCGTATGTGACCCAGATAGATTTTCGTCGTAATCGATTGTTGGCCAACACACAATAGTTCGACATTCGAATTTCAACTTGTATGCGACGTAGAACAAACATGACTAGTGTCGGCCAAAAGTTGAATGACGCACAGTTTTGTGGAAAATTATTCACAAATCTCCTCCTGAAAGACGATTCGTGCCTACGCATGTTACAAATAAAGCTTCTGTTTGGAATAGTTTTGTGTGTTGTTTCAGAAGGAGTCCTGGCGCGGGTCGTCGAACTGCAAAGCCGACAGTACTCGTAAGTGCTTAACGCCGCTTGTAAGGATTCCACGGAAATACGATTTTATGCGGCCGCGCCGGGACAGGGCTCACGAGTTATTACTGGCATATCCCTCGACTCCGTCTACTCTCAATGTCGGATGACGAACACAATCAGGGAATGCATAAACTTGTAAAGTTGTAACCCAAACAATCAGAGCGCGATTCAGTGTAATCGTTAATTTCGTTTATGAGTTCAGAATCTGTGCAAATGTGCCGGCGTAGCCAAAGCTCACAGTAAAGGCGAGGAAAATCGTTCATTAGCTCGAAAACAAGGTTGCTCGGTGAACACATTGTAGCATCAATATATGTCGTGCAAGTTTACTGGCACAAGAATAGATGCAGACCAGTCGTGGCCTAGTTTCGTAGGACCAACCCGATCGTCCACCGGGCGGTTTGGGCGGACCGCGGAGGTCGCAGTGTCCGGTAGCCTTCCTTTGATCTGCGGTGTCGCGTGCCGTCTCCGTCACCGACGGCCATCAATCCGCCGAGACGCGTCGGACTGTCGGGGCCCACGCCGCACTTACACAACGATTAATTACCCCCTTGCCGTGTCGCGTTTATTCTTGAGACATTTATTTTTGGAGAAACACGTGCATAGCAGGAGCCGACCAACCCATTCGATTTTTATGCCCGTCAATGTATGCTAAGCGAAATAAAACATATCAATTTAACAATAAAATACTATCTTCGTGCTTATACAATACGTAGGTACTGCTTAATATTAGAGAAGACAAGAAAATACCACGTAATAGCGTTTCTGATTTCATAAAGCATGATTTTAAACATAGTACGAGTACTACTTTAGCTTTTAGATTATTAGTAAGTATTCTATGCAAAATTAAGATGATCAAGTGTGCTTTGTGCGCTCGTATAAAAGATAAGGTGGCGAGAGATGAGGCTCTGGCGCACCGCCAGGTCTGGTGTCGCGGCGCAGGCGGCTGCGACGATGTTCCCAAAACTGCGTATATTTAGACAAAATAAAGAGCGCGCCGAAGACAAAACGAGACGCAACTCTGTTTTATAAATAACCACGTCGTTCGCCGGACGGAGTCAGCTCGCTCGAACAACCTCTGCTCGCCAGCTGTTGTACATAAATAATAATTAACACGCGAAGAAAGCTAAGTCCAGCTTTTCTGAAGCCTCTAATAAATTCAGGCTAAATTATGAGTTGGAACCTCCTATTCTTTAGATTATTTCGCAAGTTGGCAAAGCTAACTAAGTGGCTAAGCCAAAATCCGCTTGGCTTCGTCTAGGTGCGTATCGCGTGTAATCTACGCCACGGGAGGATTATCAGAGGATCACAGGGCTTCGCACGGAAGTCGCGGCTTGGGCTCGGGTTACACACCCCGGCACAAAAGGAACGGAACTACTACACTCGAGTGTTCCTGTGCTCGGTCATTGCCCGACACGACAGTATTCTAGGATCAAATTCCTAAAACCGAAAATGCTGCGAGTAATTAAAACTGAGGACGTCGTGCTCTATCGCGGTGCCATGGAATTAGTTTAGATTTTGGGCCACATGCCACACATCCGCATGACACGGAAGATACTATTATTTACTTGGACCGTGTTCAAGATCTTCTAGGTTATTAGTGTAGCGACATCGTAAATTAATATGTCTATCTATTCCTTTTAATGAGCAGGGAGTAAATTCAGTGGAACTGGACAGGTTTTATGTTGTCTACTACCATTTCCTAGCGAAATAGGTGATGTTTATTTTATGGTACCAACGTGGCTGTCTAATTTAATTAGATCATGTTTTAGTACTACTCGCCGCTTGGTAGAATAGCTGTGGTGCCCGTGGTTTACGGTTTTATGCTCGAAATCACAGCAACGACAACCTAGTGTCGGTAATTACACGTTTCCGTCGCCGACAGTAAAATAAAGATACATATTGTAAAGGCTGATAGTATCGCGTCGCGTCGCGTGGTTCGCGAGCCACATTATGGCTTCGCTTCATACAATTATAACTACGCTGTTATCGATCAGAATACTTTTCAATGTTCAGACTCCAAACAAGAAAATACAAATCGAAATATACCAACAATCTTAAGCACTTAAACTGTCTCTTTATTTTAAAGAGACATTGGCAAAAGTTATGTTTTGACTGCCCGCCCGTGTTCATTATCCTTCTGAGAAACGAACGGAAAAGCAAATTATACTAAATTGCTGTTTTGATATCGATCGCTGCGAGTGGCGCGTGCGAGCCCATCGGTGCATCGCCTAAATCCCGAAATAAAAATAGTTGAGGGGGTGTCCGCACTGGGGGGTGCGCGGGGGCATGCATAAGTAATGCACCGGCGAAGGGCGCGCAGCGGCGCACGCGATCCGTCCGCAATGCCAAACACAGGGACTAACCCCTCGCGCGGCACAAAGGGCTCAAACTCCTCGTTAATCAATGATGAGTTGCATACTTAGCTTTCGAGCGCATGTTCGCGCTTCAATGATTCAGAAGTGTTGTAAATGTAATTAGACATCCATATCCATACCTACTCATTGTTTCGTCACCGAAGAAATTCAAGTGTACTCATATTCTTTGTCCGGAGGATAAGCTTTTGAAGAATAAAGGAGATTTGAGTAGGGTAAACGAATCCGTAAATCTGTCAATAGTTCCGACCCATTTATGTGGGCTGGCGCAGCTCGGCCACCGCTCGTTTGGCTGATAGAGCCTAATGTTTCGGCGGGGGCGGTGCACTGTGGGCAGGTGTGAATCGATTACCACGGCGGTCGCGGCACTCAATAATTCAACGTGTCCGCCGCTGTTTGGACAAGTGCCTCGGCGGCCTTCATCAACACTCCTTTATAATAAAACTTTAACAATGTTTTCATAATCGACGCCAGGCCTCCGAAATCGCTCGTTAGTAGCAAACTGGCAACCGCGGCGTATTTACAAGCTGGCCTACAAATATTTCGTACCGCAGCAGTTAAAGTACGCAAGACAAGTAAACAAATCGCGGTGAAACAAAATAGTCGTAACTAACTGGTATTCTTGAGGCGTCTTTATAATATGGTAAAGGAGAATGATTATGGAACACCTAATTAAATAAACGGCAGACTATCCGACTGTGACGTTGTCAGTTTCCATTCAATACTATTGACAGTTTCAAAAAGAAGCCAAGAAGTTAAAACAAATCGTAACCAATTCTAGAAAATTTTATCTACCTCACATGAAAAGAAGCGGCGATGATTTCTTAAATCACATCGTGGAAACTACAGATTAAAGCTTATTTATTTTGGCTCGGCCGAGATGCGCGCGCGCCGAAGACAGACGCGCATTTACGCCTCCATCAATGCCAGCAAATATATTTCCATTAAAAAACATCAAATAGTCCAGTCAGTTTTATTCAACGATCTAGGTTTACGACTATTACATTATGTGATAACTGTGATGTTATTTTATTATCCATTTTAGTTAACAACTTATTGGTTCGAGATACTTTGACAGACCTTTTTTGTTGTACCTAGTTCATTCATTTGAATATAAAAGAGCATTTGTCCTTGTTACTTTTTAGTTTAGTTTGAGTAACGCAGGTAGAGTGTACTTGGGTCGGAGCCGGCTGCGCCTGCGTCAAAAGCAAATCGCAACCCCTCTGTGAAATAACGGTAACGACCGCAGTTGCATTACAAGCCAACGGCCTCTAAAACCGGACTAGTAACGGACGAATCTTTTGACAACTGCGCCCAGAAACAGCGCTTTAGGTCTCAAATACCGATCTATAAACAGAGAATCCTGCCGGTTGTAACAAAAGCCAAAAGTTTTATGTAAAACAGGGACGAAAGTCGACGCGTTTCCGCCGATATATTTATGAAAGGGCGAACAAACAATGTACACCGCAGCCGTAAACTTTAATCCAACAAGACACAATTCTGTAGACTAAACAGATTCGGCGGTACCGGATTTAATGCGTTTGTATAACAATCAATAATAACAGCCGCGACCGGAACAACATTTCAACAGTTCATTGTTTGCTAAGAGATCTTAACCAAATAAATCATCTCAACATTTGCAAGAGTTTCTACAGCAATAGACAGCTGATAGATTCACATGTACTTAAGTATAATACAAAACAAGGAAAAGATATGTAAAATAATTGTTAAACCGACAAATTATGTAAACCTAAAGCGATCTATGTCTACGTGACGCGGAGGAAATTATAGTTGTACGGTTATCGTTGAATCAACGTGTGGTCGATGATTGGAACCGGTGGAACGGTGGAGCATGGAACACATCGCGGTGGGGTTGCCACGGATGCGTGGACAATCCACGAAATGTGCGCGTGCAGGAGCGGGGCATATGGCGCGGCCGGTACGGCGCAGCCAGGTGCTCGTCATGCGCGCCCGCACCCATTGTGTGCACAGCCCCGCGCGCCCCGCGCCCCGCGTGCAGTACCTCGTCACTGCGCACCCGACAGCCCGCCATCCACACTCGCAACAATACCGCGAGCCCGCGACCTCACACAATGCGAATCCAACAAAAACTTCTCATCCCAACACGAACGTCTTCGCCCGAGAACGATCAGCTGTTCAAATCTTCCAAAACGATTGAGGCTGTTTTATTTTCCCATTCATTGATCCCGTGTTTATGTTCACATGAGTTCTTGTCTTTAGTTGCCAGCAAGAATGATAAACAATTGTGATCGTTTATCATGGTCTGAAAATTAGTTACGTGGGTTGTAATGAAGGTATTGTACTAGCATCAATTGTTGCCTATGCACGGAAGCCTCATTATGCTAGGTCATTCTATAGTCACATAGTTACTGGATGGCCATGTGATGTTGTGATGGCCAAAGCAATTTTGTTTATGTGTATCATTTCCAGCGACTCTGGTGCCATCAAATCGTCATATATAAATAGACAGATTCCTTCGTGATTGTGCATTAAATGATTGTGAAGTTTTTGTAAATCACACATTATACACGTTCTACATGAGTACAGGATCATTAGTATTTCAAAGCTGCAATTTTAGTGTGTTTGCAATAAATCATTGGTTTATGATCAATTGTGCCAGTAGATTTACGTTCATAGCCTTTGTAACTGATTCGGTAAACGTCAAATTATTGACGTTTCTCTCGATATTCTCCGCTATTCTCTTAACTTTAGTTTCAATAAAATGTTTGAGAACTATCATGGAGATTCGTCCCACTTCCTATTATTTAAATAGCTTTCCAGTAATATCACAGAAGAGTCGTGTTGCACCTGCACCTCTTAGGTCGGTATTAATAAACTAATCTCAGCTAAGACTGCCCTCAAGATCATGCTCAAGACCTGGTTTTTATATAAGAACTGTCACATGGACATGATCTTGAGGGCAGTCTCGAAGCTGAGATCAGTTTATGAATACCACCCTTAAATTCTACCTCAATTATCTTTAAACATCCCAATCCGAAATGTAACAACATTAGCAAAACGACTGTCAATCATTTGCAACATTCAGACGTGAGAAATGTCACAGGTAAGGGTTGTTCACATGAAACACGAGGCCGAGGCGAGGGCGCAATCAATTAGCGGCCCTACACAGAGCACTTCCGTTTCCGAACGTTTAGGACTTCCGGCGGGGGTGGGACACGTCCCGGCCGTGTCCCGTGCCGCCTTGTCCCGGAACTGCAATCAGTGCAGTGTGAACGCACCTCATATTTTTAACCAGTTGCTCGCATTGTTTTTTTTTTTTTTAATAATAGAGGCCAAAATTAAAGCTTTTTGTTCAATTGCACTATTTATGGTTTTAATTATATGGCCTAAAATGTAGGTATAATACTTAATTGAATAAAAGTTTATGCAATGAAAATCTAGTTAATCTAGTAAATTAAACCATGATAATTTTTTTAATAAAACCTTCTTAATGGTGCACCAACAATAAGTTGGTACGTACTTACATAATTTTGAAAAGCGTTGTTAAAGTCCCAAAAGAACTAAAATTGGAAATGCATCTTATGATGAATTTACCTCCGTCTGTAGAGATTGTTTTCAAAACATTTTTTTAGTATTTAGATCAGTATCAGGTTGTTAGGTTACGGCTGTGAATTTAATTTTGTTGCTCATTTTTCCACTAACCTAATGGTCACGAAGACATTGACGACGAGTTTGAAATAAGTTTAGATTCGAGATTGAATCCATTTTCAATGTTTTTCTTCCTAAAATAATAAATTCACATAAAAGCGTGGACTATCCCTTGCTACCTTATCAATCCGGACATGTGATAGAAGTCGCCGTAGATCCACATCTTATCAAACACACTGTAGAAGAGTATGGTCGTATGGAAGATATCGCTTTAAGCGATAAGACCGCCATGTACGTACAATCAAAGAGCAAAAGTGCTGTCACTGAGCCCAGCGAATTATTTGTAAACAATGGTGAAATTATGAACCGTTAGTTGTCATAATCATAAAATTTATGTTTTTGTAGGTGTTTTTGGTCTATTACAGAATCGACATGTAACCAGGAGGTCTTAAGTGCAACCAGTTAATTTATTATTTTGCAAGAAACTGAAAGTCAAACATCAAATCAAATCAATTTATTTGCTGATTCGACTTTTGCACCTTATCGTATCTAGTTAAGCCTCTTTTGTAACTAGTTTCTTTTATTTTGATGCAATCAAGTATATTTGAATTTGCAGAGTGGTGCCGAAGTAGTAGTCTCAACTTTGATACCTAGCACGGAATGAGAAAAATAGTGGAATAGAAAAATAATATGAAATAAAAGGTTCCGAGTTCCAAACAACAATCAGAATTATAAAACGTTTATCAAGCCTACCAGTCTCTCTATTATAAGTCACACTTATTGATAACATAATAAATTAAATTTTATCAAACGTATCATCCAGTATCACTGCTTATCAAGTGCTAATCAAACTGTAGAAGTGGCACACTTAAGTACTTATTAATTATATAAAATTCGGTTTATCGGTTTCATATAGTGCAGAAATTCTTCTATGTATAATAGAGAATCGATTTATTTAGAAGCGAGAACAATTTACTTATTCTGTTATTTCTATAAACAACACCCACCCACTATAAAGGAGATTGCCTTCCTGTGTAACTACGAGTAAATATTGAATTTCGATTTTAAACTCTTAATAAAATGCTATATCCATCATACATAATAGACATTACATTATAAAGATATATCAGTAATATAATATTTACGTATAAATTGAAACTTTTCCGTAAGTAAAGACTTTTAACACCATGCGGATTAGGCGGATACCCACGCGGCCATGATGGAAAGCCAAATAATTAAAAAAATATGTACGCTCCGCATTATTGAGAAGTACTTACGTACGATATTGGCGCACACGCTTTAGGATTACTACTTTTTAAACTTGGATGGATCTCATGGAGTTATAGACTTGTTTCACATCGATAATGGATACAGTAATTCTATTTTTCTTAACAGTTTACAGACATTGAATAAACAATGAAATCAAGTGGTTTGTAGTAAAATATTTAGTAACATAGGTATACATCAGCTTCCCTTTCATGTAGATACAGAAATAACCGCACTCCCGATGCTAAATAAAGGGAACTGAAGGGATAGGGTACCTACAAAACATAACTTTACCAGCGCCGCGTTTAGGTATAGGCTAGGAGGAGGACACTCTTCTTAATGCCTATTTAAGCATGGCCTAAGAGCTTCCACCACAAATGTACTCTAGCCACAAAAACTTGTACATTTTTGACCGTCATTTTTGCTTCGCCGCAGTTGGATAAAAAATTACGTACATGGAAAAGATGAACATTAATTTTATACCAATGCGTGCTGAATTTTTTATACTAGCAACATTGTAGTCATGGGTGGGAATAGCCATATTCAAAGAAGAACTCACTAAATGAAATAATACTTACTGAAAACAAATACAGGGATAGTATTTATCGCCATTTATATATAAGTGCGCAAGCAAGTAAATGACTAAACTATTTTTAATTTACCCTCACCGCAGGTGTGGCATAGGGGGCAAGGGACCCTAAATACGGCGCTGTCACTTACAGTAGGTTATATAATTAATAACTTACGACTAAGCTTTGGCTAGGTACCTAGAGTACCTACCTAAATTCGAAACCATGACACGTGATTGTTTACAACTAGACCTGACCTAACAAAATTCTTCAATAGCCATTGCAGTGATCAACTTGATCAAGTGATAACATGACCTACCATATAACATAGCAAATGCAAATGTGTATAGTATATACATCCACTCCTCGACGCTATGTTGAAGTCACAAAATAGAGGGCGAGCCTATTGCTATTAACCGGGCACAAACCCTGGAAACCGTGTGATGTCAATCTGAAAATCTGTGATCCAAACATGAATTCAAACTCATACACTCGAATTCAGTGGTTTACAGCACCACGGATTCGAACCAGTAACACCCGTTCTTTTTGTCGCAGATGGCATTAACTACTTGGCCGGACAAACGGGGAGCGCTGAGGGCTCTCGCCCGGTACAACGTTTAATCAGGCCTGAGGGTGCCCAGGGCGCGAACCTCGGCTCAGGTGGACACCTGACCGATTGTGGCCGGGATTTCCAGACTTCGGCATTTGATCTTACGACTATATTACTCTACTTTGACATTTTGTTACAATATGTAATTTTCGATAGCCATTCGTGTGTGAAGTTAGAAGAGTGTGATATTTATAAATAGCGAGCGTGTAGCTTGGCTGTCACACGTTAAGGCCCAATCAGATGTGTGACCCCCGCCGAGCGAGCTGTCTCACACGACGTGATCCTGCTGTTTTAGGGTTCTGTGGGTGACCCAGTTACCTTCATAGCTTCACCATGTCTCTAATTCCTGTATAAGTACTTGTACTTGTACCCATTTTGAAGATGAATTAATGAAAAAAACACTTTTTTGCACACACAAACATAAAACAGGTATTATAGTTTGCTTAACTAGAAACTGAAAGTGGGAAAAGACGGCCTTATCGCTAAAAACGATCTCTGCCAGACAAGACAACATATTTTGTAACAATAAAAAAAAATATTCGTATGCGTCCTTACGTTCTGAAATGTCGTTTTCTAGCCAAGTAAATTTACGGTAAATCTATAATAAGTTACGTCAGAAAAAAAATGAAATATCATACATAAGTTATTTAACCCAGTTCTGAAAAACAAATGACTACTAAGTAATGGGAGTAATACCTACTCAATTTAAAGTCGTAAGACCGAATCTCCTTTTAAAGTCCAAGCCCCATTGTTTAACTATGGTCTCTGGAAATCTCGGTCTTAGGAGGTTAAAACGATACCTAATTCTAATTTTTAAAAGACACTTACTTAGGTCATACATTATGTTACACCCAATCCTTCATGAAACTAATTTCCGAGTTACATAACCATAAAAGAAAGTTACAGAACCCTATAATTTACGGTACGCTTAGCCAGTTTTTTGCCGCCTGACGACACGCCATCGACTCCGAAAACGAACCTAAGTAAAAAAGAATCATGTGTTCGAAAACCGATCCCTTTGGAAACAGCTGAGCTCGTCCCAACATCGGTAGACAAGTTTGTGAACACTATAGACCCTAAAGACATAATCTTCTATACAAAAACCCGTGTAACGTCTTTGTAAAGTATGCAACAATTTTGTACCTTGTCGAATTCAGTCATATTTTAGCTTAAACGGCCTTTGTGTTGTAGTAAGTAGGTAAGTACTATTACTTTCTGTCTTTATGCCATTTATGAGGGGTTGTTTTTGACGTTCAAAGAGGACAATCTAAAAATTCACAAAATTCAAATTGTTATATTTTTTGGTTTGAAATTTTAAAATTATGACGATTTTAAGAATTCCCAAGTGCATATTTTGTCTGTCACTATACCTACGAGAGCAACTTTGTAAACATGACGTTAGTAGGTGGTCCCTACTACTAATATTCTGTGCCGGAATTATTCTTAGATTTGACTTCGAAATGTTCAAATCCAATATAATGTCAACATATCACGCCTTTATCCCGGAAGGGGTAGGCGGAGGTGTACAGTCATGAGCAATATAATTTACCCACTTTAGGACTCTGTCGCACTAACATATTTGACATTTAATGAGACTTACAGTGCAATTTGTCAAAAAAAAAGTGTGACATGGTACTAAAATGTATGCATATTGATGCTCGTGACCGTACAGAACACACCCACCTATTCCTCGCCAGCCGCCAGCAATAATATGTGGCCTATTGCCATCAACCGGGCACAAATTCATTAAAACAAACAAATTATAATGTCAATAGAAAATAATACCCGTAAGAGAATAGGGGCCATGAGATTAAAATCTACTTTTAAATCGTACGTCCGGTAATTCCGCTTTACGACAAGAACACCGTTTAGCAGCAGAAGCGATGTTATTTTTAAAATTATGACTTATACGACTTTGGTTTCATGAGTTAGTTTAGTTTATCAGTGTAGTTCTGAATTCGTTTCATGCTGGTCTGCGAGTTAAATGAATATGATGCTATCATCTATGACACATGCTAGAGGTACTTTTATTCTACGTATAGAGCAACTATATTTAAAAAAAATACTTATAAATAGATAATATATCTACCCAAAAGATTTTAAGTACCGTAAATACTTAAAAGTTATATTGGTTTCGATTCCGAAGAATAATCTGATACAATTAGGGACTTTCCAATACGCGTTCCTCCAAAAAAATAGAAGGCGCTGCAAAGAGTTGTCCCGGGGTGTAATAACAAGATGCAAAGTTATGTTTGTTATTCATGAAATTATAAGGACCTCACAAGGTACCGTGTATTATTTTGTACAAATATAACAGAAATTACAAAGTACTTAATTCATAAATAATAGCTTTAGAAATGGACTGTCCAACGCAACGCAAACAACCACGGTAAGTAGGTACCTATAAATACCTACCATTAATTTATCCTTCAACAATGTTATCTTTTTATATCTAAATGATCGCAAAGGTAACACAGTAAGTAGATAGGCACCTATATTTCTTTTCATGAATACACTTTACAAACAACAATATAGGTAATTATGTCTACGAAAATAATACCTGATGGAATGAATAGATAAATAGGGCACCAATTACTGAACTGAAAGAGTATCAAATATACATACTTAGGTATATACACCCCTAGTGACCCATGAGGGAAAACGTCGACCACGCCGGCGGGGTCGGTATCGGGGTTCTGAAGTGTTTGGTGTCGCGAGCTGATTGGCCTCCTATATGGCTAGAGTAATCGGGTCGTCGGGATCGTATATTACGTCCTTCGGACGCTGATACTTTTCAGTACCGTCACTGAGCGAGATGTATTCGAAAGCCGCAACTACCAGGGGATTTAGGTGGTGCGGAGCAGAAGAGAGGAAAGCCCGTGTACCACATGACCATAGTGACTGTACAGAATGACATGTACGCTATCATATATAAAGATTATTATGTAAGAGTACTCACCAGGCGCCAGGTTCCCTCTAGGCTTGGCTCCGAGGATGGCCAGGTTGACGTTGGCTTTCCTTCCATCGATGATGGGGTTGGGGTCCTTACACGCTCGTTCCGCTGCTGCTCTATCACCCATTATTACCTGGTGACAACAAGAAAGTAATGTTAATAAAACCACCAGATAACACAACGTAACAAGTCATCATCATTCATTTAGTAGCCACACTCTTGTCGATGTAGCTTTGTTGAATCAGTCCATCCATAAAGGGAAGATAGAAGGAAAGAGAGGGAGTGAAAAACCAAGAAGGGATTAAATGGAATAACTATTATATTACTACTATAGGTAACAACTATTCAACCAAATAATTATCTAAAAGGAGAAATTGCCTGCCGAATCTCCAGGATATTTTGCGAAGGTTCCTAAAAAATGTAGGCAAGTAATAAAAGGTCTTTTTTCTCGAAATACAACCCCTTTATGGGTGGAACGGGTACGACGCTGTCGAGAAATTGTGGGCTTTGATAACCATTATGCATAATATATAATATAGGATCCTAGCCGATGTAAATACGTAGAATGCGGACTATGAAAAATAGGATTAATTTTACCTAGTAAGTACGTAATGTTCTTTCAAGGGCTAAATTACAATGAAATATTGTGCAATTACCTATATTAATATAAGTGAAATATTTTGTATCATTTGAGGTGTTCCTGTTACATATACAAGGATTACCTACTTCAATGAGGAAGGAGAAGCAAATTGTTTATATGTCACGTCAGTGAGGCAAGAAGTACAGTAAAGCTCAAAACTAAATCGCTAATGTTACATTACAGGCGGATGCTCCCGGTGAGGGATCACCTTAAGAAATTCATAAAGAACATTCCATAGTTATTCGTATAGTTAGGCCCTCAATAAACATCACTAATACATAGTGCCAATGCCTTCCCAGTACGTTCTGCGATCAAACAGTTATTTTGATACAACAAAATTTACTGAATTCGCCTAAACGCGTACGTTCGTGGATGACGTCGCTCCACATTACCTATTGTAATGCATTCGTGAACCTCGGGTCGCCACCTCGCCGCTTCCACTGACGGCCCAACCAGCATTACCAGACCTCACCAGCCCCCCTCTATCCTTAATAACCAGACAATAAACACGTCACTTGATCAAGCGACAAGGATCAACATATTCTGGATGGAATACATAATAGTTCAGACCCAGGTCTGAACAAATCAACTGAAGTGAAGCAAAATGCGATGACCTCGAGATATCGGGGGTCTGCCGATAAAGCTGCGATCGGAAATTCAAATGCCCCGTTTTTTTTAGTTTCTCATTAAAATGTAAAACATGGAACAGATAAAAGTCAAAATCCAAAGAATTGGCCTTCGTTTATATGAATTTTAACCAAAAAAGATGTCAAAGCTGGATCCGATTCAATTAGGCGGTTCGCATACGCTGTTGTATGCAAATGGTTTCCATTAAACGAGTACGGGTTAATTATCCGTTTCGTTTGACTGTAGTAGATTTTGCAGTATTAATCACTTTTTGATCGCGGCAAAAATGTAATGTTGTTTGTTAAACCGAACAAATTGTAGTTGGGCACGGTGGCCGATAACGTAGACCTATCGGCGTTCGTGGCACAATTCGCCGTTGCTATATACAGTACTAGCCAATGATGTTTACTATTCGTTGCAATAAAACCGTCACGGGACCTTTTGTTCCGTTATGACAAAACGTTGGGCTGTTGGGCTCTTGTTATTAGCTTTGCAATCCGTCTAATCCAAGTATCGATTAAGAGAGACAATCAAAATGTTATAGCCAGATGGAGAACTTTTGGGGATTCAAAGCACAACAAATTACATTGCTAACAAAATATAGGTAGCGTTGTATCATTCTTGTCTGAGAAAATATAGGTGAATACAGGCTAGAGATGAGACTAACCTTCCTATTAAGCATTTTTTTTTTATTTTTTACTTACTGATGTAAGTACGTAGACGTTACATGAGTCATGTCAGGCCTATGGCGGCTCAGTAATAACCCTGACACCAGGGTTGCTGGGGTTGGTAATCCACCTCACAATCCACACGATAGAAGAAAGAAGAAGCATTTTTTTACTTAAAAAAAAACAAGTATTCCAGTGTTAGAAACGTTCTTCTTCAGGCGGTTTTTTTTACAAATATAATTTTCAATATTATAAAAATCAGTATGAGCCACTTCAAATGACCCACTTTATTGTTAAAGGTAAAACAAACTTTTATGTCAAAAATTATTCAACTGCAACTTGTCTTCTGGTTACTTGTGGCTCTGCCCGCCCAGTGCGGGATTACAGGCATGAATTTATGTGTATATATTTACATTCTAAGCAGAAACGAGCAACATTCATGGGTCCCGCACAAAATCCAAATCAATATTTCGAATGAAAAAAATATTTTAAAATGAATGAGCATTAGATCTACATTTCCAAAAGAAGCCAAACCTATGGTTATTGTGTCTCATTGACTTGCATAGATGACGTAAGAAGATTGTAATATGAACGAGGAATGTTTCCAAAAACCTGACGACCTTTAACATTTATGAAAAGGGAAAAAACCTCGAAAGAAAAGAGGGAGTTTGTGCCTTACGAAACCTTCGCCTCCTCGAGATCGTTGTACCCCTAGTTACCTACTACCTTGGGTTATGATCGTAAAGGTTACTTAACAAAAATAAAAAAAATAATGAGTTTTAACTTTAAAGTATATATTGTCTTGCGTCTGGTGTCTGGCGTCTTGTGTCTGGTCTGGCGTCCTTTTATAATTAACAATTTATATTCTCTTTCATAATTTCACAACATAAAAAAAAAACAAGAAAGAAAGCCTTACTTATTTACTTTTTTATTAGTAGGTACTTTTAATAGGTGAGTCATCTAACTAGTTAAACGACGTTATGCATTACAACATTATTTTTATATACCTATTTATTTTTTGTAATATTATACTATATATATTTTATAATATAAATCCTATTTAATATATGTATAAGTATATAAAGTATAAACTGACTATATATACTTGTCTCTTTCGTTTATATGTAGCAAATACGGTACAATAAAAAAGGACGTACCTACACAGCTACGTTGCGTCGTAGCTGTCGCGAAGTCCGGGCCACGCTGGCCAATCATCTCCGAGACATTCTCATTTATATCTCTCACCACGCCTCATTACATCCATTTATTCATTTATTTGTACACAATAAAACAGACTAAAGGAACATACAAAGAAAACAGACTGTACAGCAAGGCTAACATGCCAACGTGATAGAATTATCGATAATTCAATAAATTTTGTCGAAATCATAAGTATTTTTTTCCCTAACATACGTGTCACGCCTTTTGTTCGAATTTTGACCTGACAATTGTAGAACGACATGAATTATTTGGGTTCACATATTAGCACCAATCGACAAAACGACATAATTATATCGTCAGAATCTATAAAATTACCGTGACAAAATTTTATCACATTGCGCATGTCAGCCTAACAGTTTTTTCTAACCAAAGGGATTCCTTCCAGCTCACGAGAGATATATTCCACGTATAATATACTATAGACAGGCATACCTATATACGCGTACATATTATTAAAAAATTACTAACATACCGTTTATTTACTTAATAGAGACTCAACATAAACATAAACCTACGTTCGTTATGCTTATCTATTGGGGTAGATAGAACTACAAAAATCATAATCATTCAGAATCAGTACTCGCAAGTTGGCTTACAGGCTCTTGCATGACGACTCTGAATTGTCTTTCTTCTTTTCATAACCTTATGAAAAAAAAACCTAATGAAACTGATACTTAGCAGCTATAAATGGAAAATTAAGTGCAAAACTGCAAATAGTTTGACGCTGTAACACTTGTAGGTACATAATAAAACAACAAAATGTATACTTACCTAGGTAAGTATGTTTTGTTTTAACTAATGTTTATATAAACGTAACTTTGATAATATTAGATCAACTTATAGACAGAGAATTGGACAAATTAAAATTAAAAAAAAAAGATTATGTCATATCAATGATTAGTTTTAAACCGTAGCTAGCAATAAACAAAACTATATTGAGGTATTTGTAAAGACAATGTACTTAATTAATAAGCTCTATACAAATACATAATAATTTACTAAAAGGCTCATCATAGACGGATAACTGTGAATATGAAAGCAGTCTTTACTGCATTACAATAAAGTTGACAAGACCCACAGCTTCGAGTCAACCTTCGCCCTTTGTTTCAACCAAGCCCGTAGTATCAGGTATCTTTTGTCCTGAGCCAGTACTTCATCACGTCGCCGGTTTAGACTGCACAGACAGTATTCAAGTATCGGTGCGGTCGGCTAAGAGACTAGAAGTAAGCGAAATTACGTCAGAGACATTGCTAATACTGCGTTGCTTTTCAAATGGATATTTTGTATTAAATATAAAAGAATAATTGAGCAAAATTATTGAGAGATTTCATTAGCCCAATCAACTTAACAACTCACACTTGTTTGGTTATAGGACATTACGGGCTGATCATCTGATTTATTTATTTATTTAGAAAAAATATACATTGTAACATAACAGAAAAATCCACAGCTGTTACAAAGTTTCTCTTAAAATTACTTAACATACATGACACACAAAATAAAATTAAAACAAAAATTATTCCCGAATGGAGCTTACAGGCATCATGCGTTCAAAAGTCTTCTCCAAGCTGATGATCCATGCTTCGGAAGGCACGTTAAGCCGTTGGTCCCGGTTACTACTTACTGTTGTAAGTTAGTAGTCGTTACATGTAGTAACCCTGACACCATGGTTGATGGAGTTGGTAATCCACCTCACATCCCACAGATACAAAGCACTGCTGGTACTTACAATAGGTAAAACCTATCCATGTTAGCCGTGTTCGGAGAAGGCCTGACATTCGTCGTAATCTCGTAATACAACTTTATGTACGTGTCTTTCAGTGGTTTCCAGGATCTAGCCCGATTATTGGAGATAGGCTCGCCCATGGGACTTAAATATAGCCTCTTTAGTGATGCTATGTGCTATCTTCAGTAAAATGATGCGAACTCAAACATAAACAAAACCAACAGATTATGCAAACATATCTATGTTAGCTTAGCTAGATTCAAACTTTTACAGAAGTAAGAAATATGTATGAAAATTCGGAATTTCATAAGTACAAACCCAGTGCAATATGGTGTATTGCATAATGGTGATGCGTGTACCTATTTCAATGCATTAAAACCTCATGAAACTAATTCAAAATAGATCAAAGGACCTTAAGTAAGTACTTACCTGTAAAGTATGTTTCTCTTTGCTATTTTATTTCAATGACATATCAGGGGTTGCTGAGGTTGGTAATCCACCTCATAACCCACACGATAGAAGAAGAACGAAATGTCGAAAATTATTTAAAAAGAGAACCTGTCATACCTTTATTTCGGTTTACACACACATCTATTTTTTGTGTATATATTTAAGTTAATTGATGTAGGTCAGGGATTTGGTAGACATTTCAAAATACTTTAGAGCGCTTGGAATACTACATAGAATGTTACCTATAATGTATGAAGAAGATCTATAAAGTCTCCAAGTGATGTTTGTTCGTTTGTTCAGATGGCTTCATATGTACGCATTATACGCGTGATAAACATGTTTCTTGCTATTCGAAATATGTTCTGACATTACTTGTGGATATTTAAAAATTACATAATCAAATCACCTTGAAGTACAGTTTGATGCTGCAAAAGCTCTGACATTACTATTTGCACTTTTAAAGAAAGTTTGACCAGAATAACTGATCTTCTTTTCTTGATAGTTTCAGAGGTTAATTATTTGGTAAAATATTTTACAAATGTTTCATTTGAATGAGTGTTTTGATTTAGATCATTGTAAGGTCGATCTCTCACACGCGATGGATTCTGATAAGTCATTAGTTTTAGACGAGACGAGACGAGCTGACGCTATGCTAAAACTAGAAGTAATAATTTCATTGAAAATGTTTAGAAGTGGTGGAAACGCTTGCGATCATTGGATTTTGTCGCGGAGGGTGCGACGGGACATGGTCGTCCCCTCCGCGCTGCCCCTGCAAATCGCAAGGGTAGTGATTCATTTCTCACGAACCCCAATACCACGCTACAAAATGGTCTCACTCGTCATTTTGCTATACTTTCTACGACGCAACAGTTTACAAATGTATCTACTGCATTCACCCATCCCTACGTGCTATCATCGCTGCCTAATTGTTTCTAGTTGATGTTCATTTCCATGTTGTGTGAAATTAGGATTTAAACAATAGGCTAGTTTGCAACTGGTCAATTCAGTTATTTTTTCCTAAACGTCGAAACAAGAAATGACTATGGAATTTGTATGAAAACGCAACCTGTGACGTCAAAACGTGATACATTTTTCTTAAATTCTTAAATAAGTTACTTAAATAGAAAGAAGGAAACGGTTTTTGTCACCTTTAGGTCTGTCTTTATTTAGTAATCAGAATTTTGTAATTTATCTTTGACCTAGGAAACTACCCAATTCTCTTTGACGTTTATAGTATTAACTGAACTGAGTTTTAATTGAAAAATAAAGTCGCAACAATCATTATTTCTATGGTCGATCGGTTGTAAAACCTAATCATAGTAAGGCACTCACTGCGTGCTTTAAGCGAACGTGCGTATACTTAATACATTTTTCACACTAATGTAATTCATTACACCTATTGCCAAATATAAAAATCGACCTTAAAGACTCTTCTGTGTTTGTAACGTCTCATTTCTGCTACGATTGTGACGCGTGAGTAAAACAAACATCGATTGCTCACGCCTTTGTAGACTGAAACTTTACAGACCAATCGAAATTTGCAGACTCATTCTGTCGTTTTTGTGGACACGTTGGTACCTGACAGTGTTAAGTTAGGTATGCTCTAGTTTGGTATGAGTTGACAGTTCCACCTGTGTATCGCGGGCGCAACTTCCGTGTTTGATGTAAATTTACGATATAAACTGGCATAAGCCTCTAGTTAGGTAGGTACCTATATTGGCAGCGATAAGCCACCGTGCGATACGCGCGCTGTTTCAGAAACGCCAACTGACTGCGCACGGGCATAAAGGTTTTACGTGTCACTCCACCTTTGTGTTTCATTACTGTTAACATTATGTTGATTAACGTCGAATAAGGTTGTATTTGTCGTAATTAGTAAACTTTTGACAAGAAGCCGAATGTTTTTGTTAAGAGTGAAAAGCAAACAACAGCAAATGTCTTACAAATCCGTATCCTCTGCTTTTGCTGGTCTGTCTGTCGGTGATGACGACGGCCTCCTCGATGTCGCCGTAGACCGCGAAGTGTTCTCGCAGGCTCTTGTCGGTGGTGTGGTAGGGGAGTCCGCCAACGAACAGTTTGGTCCAGGTGGTGTCTTTCTGTCCCGGTAGCGCGCCCAGCGCCAGCAGCCCCTCGGGCTCGGCCGGCAGAGCGCCCGCCATCAGCATGCCTTGCACAGTCTCCGTCGCGCCGGCCACCTTTGCACTCTCCGAACACTGTCACTGGCGCCGGAGCGGTCGCAGCAAGAAGTCCGCACGCTATGTTACAGTAAACACCAGGGTGTGGACGAGCGTGCGACGTGGTGGTTGAGCGCGGACTGATGCTCGCTCGCGGCGCACGTGGCGCTCCGGTACTAATTTTAGCCCCCGCCGCGCCCCCCTCGTCACCAGATGCGTCGGCACCGGCGGCCGGGCCACATGCGTTGCGTGCCCTACTGCCTGCTACCCTCCACTCATACGTAATGATATGCCTCGTTATCACTCTGCTGCTCCTTACTAATATGCCATAAAAATTGCCTCCGAGGAACTATCGGACGCCAATAATGATTAGTAGCTGTTTATTTACCTACTACCAGATAAGAATCAACTTTAGGTATAAAGATACCTGGCAAAGATGAAGAATATGACTAAGCATGACATCCATAATTTTACATGTTTATCAGGTTTCACATGAAATTGTACACCTATATTGATATTATTTTGTACTTGACGAATTTTACATAGATGTGAACTAATTTAGCAGCATGATGGTCTCGGATGTAGCGCGGCAGGGGGCGGAAGCAGCGCCCGCGACGCCATGGGAAACGCATTGTTCTTGCGCGAAATATTGTGTGGAACCAATCGTTTCCTCCACGACTCCGGGTGCCTGCGTATGTTTACACTAACCACTCCGTATTTGTACACTAACCGAAAATTACCTACGAGTAACAAGTCAAATTCGCTTAATCGGAAGTTATCCAGTTTCAATCTTAAATTAGCGATTGTAATTAAGTACCTAGTCTAGGTAAGTAGGTATATCTACCTACTTTGTACTATGAAAATGATGCATCATGTTCAAAACAAGCAAATCACGTTTTAATTTTAATGACTTTATTATCTAAGTGAACGTGAACACCTATTATCATCACGTCGACTGAAAATCTTACGACATAAATAGTAGGTAACATTGAGATTCTTCAAAGATACCAAGAAGGGCATAAAGCTTTTATGCATTAGCTGTTTTTTCTTCAGATCAGCTGTTCATCTTAAGAATAATGGCGGATATGCAAGCTGGTGTGTTCATCCCGGGCATAACGTAGGTACTCTGTACCTGACTAGGGGTAGTGTACCCGGGGCGGGGGTCGCGGGTTCATTGATCGCGGCTATTGTGGAGCAAGCGCGTGCGCCGACAGCTGCGCAACTAGCCGGGAGCAGATGGCTAGATTTTCTAAAACATTTTTAATGAATTCCTCAATCCGTGAACCGGTTTTTGGATCCGTTATTGTCGGGAGATATATATCACTTTTTGTATTTTACCTACAGGCTGAATTGCATTACTTTTGCAAAGAGGTCGTTTGATAAAAGAAACGTAACGATTGCGTTTGATAACACCTTCGCGTCTTACCGTAAATGTTCGGTTACTCCATGTTCAGTTTGATACGATTTTTAAGCAAATGTTTTGGTACCTACCGGACGATAGCGATTGTATCCAATATTTTTTTTCCGGGAATTATGGCGCTTCTGGTAGTGCAGCTTTTGCCTGGTTACGATAAAAAAATCATATTTGCAACACTCCGCGATAATTTAAACGTGGAATCGGAGACTGTTTAGTAATTTTTGATTCAAACTTCTGTACGCTTGGGATACATTTTTTTTGACCTGACTTATTGCAGGTTTGCCTCAGATGGCATTACATACTTGACCGGGCAAATGGGGAGCGCTGAGGGCTCTCACCCATTACAAAAATTTAAGACAATAGGTCCAAAGGTGCTCAGTTGGACGCGAACCTTGGCGGGCGTCGACTAAGAGCTGTTATTTTATTATACTTATGGAAAAAAAAAATCAAACTTCGTGGGCCGATAGCGATAAGCGCTGACTGAGGGAAATCGTCGACCACTAGGGTCGTTAGCAATAAGGTCGTTAGTTTGGATAAAAACGACTTTTCGTGGGTAAGACAAATTTGCCTACAGGGCTAGACCAGATGCCACCAACCCCATTGGAACTATAATAAAAATCCACTCGTTCACTTAATATGATATTTATTCACCACTTTACCACTCAAAATTCACAAACGAACAGCCCCCGTACAATGGGTCTCCTCCCTTTTATAATGACGACCGCCATATTTTCTTTCAAAACAGTGTTGCCAATTCTTAACTACCAAATGTGCGAATTGAATTTTATCCAGTGTTACCATCATAAACGTACAATTTCCTTTAAGTTAGGACTATTAAAATAGTTTATTATATATATTTTTATATAATGAGTAACGAACCTTACACTCGACCATCCTGACGACGTGTATGCCCTCATACACGCGCCAGGTGGCAACCTTACACTCTGCCTATCAAATAGTATTATATTGTACTAGAGTAAAACTATTGCGTTAGACTCGTATGTTAAAGTGTAAACATAAAGTAATCAAAAACCTTTAAATTATCATCATTAAGTTATTCATATGTTATATTGACGAACCAATCAATCTTCGTCTTATAACGATTCTCTTATGCATCTTATCAATCTCTAACGAACTAGTCGTACTCCACTAAACATAATCTCTACCGTTTTAGTGAACCAATCAATCTTCACTAAAAGGATACTTTATATATTATATACTTTATATGCTATTGCGAATATGTATCACTAACGGAACTCTTCGGCGTCGACACGTGGACCAGTCGAACTCCAGTGTCGTTTATAGTGTCTCATAGTGTCTTTGTATCGACCAGAACGAGAGCCAATCGATCCTCACGTCCGGCCTGAAACAATAAACTCGTCTGCAGTAAACTTGTTAAACCATTATAAAATACAAAAATGTTTAGTTTTCACTTTGTTCACCATCGTCACCACTAGATGTATTTGCATCGGATTCATCATTATCTAGTTGTAACGCAGCTATGTGTACCCATGGTAGCATACGATCTGCTGCTACCGTGGAAACACGTTTGCTCGTGCTACCATTAAATCCAGGAATTGATGTTATTTTATACCTATCCTGTCCCAAAACTTTAATGATGCGGAATGGTCCGATGTAAGATGGAAGAAGTTTCTTACTCTTCCCGTCATTATTTAATGATACATTAGTAATTTTGACTAAATCGCCCTCATTATAAATACGAGCGGGCCGTTTATTTCGATCGTACCGTTCTTTTTGTTTCTCATGTTCCGTATCGATTCTATCCTTAACCTGAGACCTGATTTCAGATACGTCAGCATTATCACGAACCTCTTCCAATATCTCGTTTAAGCTAGGATTAATCTCGCTATTCATACAAGTACCAAACATTACTTCAATTGGTCTTCTACCAGTAGTTTTTTGTACGCTATTATTCAGCCCCCATTGTACTTTTCCGATTTGATTATCCCAGTCCCTTTCATCGTGTCTTAAGTTCTGTGCTTTTAATGAATTAAGTATCGTCCTATTATACCTCTCTACCTGTCCGTTTGACTTGGGACTCGCAACAGCGTTCAAAATATGTTTTATGCCTTTATGATAACAATACTTCCTGAAAGCGTTTGAAGTGTAACAGCTGCCACGGTCGCTAATCAAACGGTCAGGTACTCTAAACGTATAGAATATATCATCGAGAACTCGAATCACATTCTGAGTGTTGGTGTTGCGAACAGGCTTAATAAAGATGAACTTTGTGAAAGCATCGACGATTACAAGTAAGTAAGAGTTTCCCTTTTTTGATTTTACAAAGGGACCGAGGTGGTCAATGTGCAGAGTATGGAAAGGAATTTCCACTTTATTTATAGGATGTAATAAACCTTCATTTCCTTTAGCATTTTTCTTGGCATAAGCACAATCAAGACAAGCAGTCACATATTTCTTTACAAAACGATTCAGTTTAGGGAACCAATAACTTTTCTTAATCCGTTCCAACGTTTTCTCTAATCCAAGATGACCAATGTCGTCATGGTTCATCCTACATATTTGCCACCTTGCTCCCTTTGGAACTACAAAACGCAGATTTTCCTGATCACCATTTATGCACCGAAACAGCCTATTATCTCGTACGACGTAATTGTCTTTTATATATTGAAGCCCTTTTGGATCTAATTTACTGTCTATCATTCGTCTAATCTTCTCTAGCTCGGAGTCACCCAATTGCAAAGTAAGGAGCCAATCTTCATTACTTATTGCCATAACCTGTGCAATTGGATTACCGCTAACGACATCATCATGTTCAGGATTGCGCGATAAAGCGTCTACATGGGACATCTTAGTTCCCGGCCTATATTCAATAGAGCAATTGTATTCCTGCAGTAAGAGCCACCATCTAGCAATTCTGGGAATAAGGTCTCTTTTCATAAAAGTAGACCGAAGAGCGCTGCAGTCTGAAACTATTTTAAATTCTTTGCCTAACAAATATACTCTGAACTTTTCCAATGAACGGATAACAGCCAACGTTTCAAGTTCGTACGAGTGATAGTACCTTTCTTCGGGCGATGTTCGTCTGCTACAATAAGCTACCGGTCGGAGACTACCATCATCCCTACTCCGCTGCAACAGTATACCACCTACTCCTTCCTTGCTCGCATCTGTGTGAAGTTCGGTATCGGCTTCGCGGTCGTATATAGCTAATATCGGTCTATCTACTAATTTGGATTTCAATGCCTGAAACGAGTTCTCCTGTTTATGACTCCATTCCCATATTTGCCCCTTTTTCAACAGTTCAGTCAATGGAGAGGCAATTTGAGCGAAATTTAGAATAAATTTCCGGAAATAGCTGGCAAGTCCGAGAAATTGGCGAACAGCGTGAAGATTTTCTGGCCTTGGGAAATTAATTACCGACTGAATTTTCTTTTCTCCTGGCCGAACCCCGATTGCACTAATTTCATAACCTAAATAGTCAATGTTCGAGCGCAAAAAGTCACACTTTGCCAAGTTAAGCGTTAGGTTAGCTTTTTGTAGTAACTGCAAAACCTCTTCAAATCTATCTAAACATTCTTCAGAATTTTTGCCAAAAATAAGTATATCGTCCATATATGCAGTGGCTTTACTGAAACGAGCAGATCCTAGAACTCTATTGATTAATCTCTGAAACACGGCAGGAGCGTTTGCTAATCCAAATGGCATGCGATTAAACTCATATAAACCATCTGGAGTCACAAACGCTGTCAGGTGTTTGCTGTGTTCGGATATTGGCACCTGATAATATCCAGAAGCCAAGTCCAAAGTAATGAAGCAAGCTTGACCGGCTAACCTCGCAATTTCATCCTCTATAATCGGCATTGGATATCTTTCCTTAACTGTGATTGAATTGAGCATTCTATAGTCAACGCACATTCTAAAACTACCATCTTTCTTCCGCACAAGAATAATAGGGCTTGCGTACTCCGACACAGACTCCCGAACTATCCCAGCTTCTATCATTTCTTCTATCATCGACTGTACCTTGTCCCGTTCATGGTGAGATAGTCTGTAAGGACGATAAACAACGGGACGCTGACTGTTTATTTCAATAGTCATCTGAGCCAATTCCGTACAACCCAAATCCTTAAGATTTGTCGCGAAACAGTGTTTGTATTTTCTCAAAATAGCCATCAACCTTTGCCTATCGTCCTTCGTTGTTGAACTCCCTATCTGAACATCTTTCTCCTCAATACACTTATCACGATTGGTGGTCACTTCTACTTCTGCAAGTCCTGGTGCTTGTATCATTATGCGCTGAACAAACTCTACCCTTTCTCCTCTGCCTATTACTTTATTCCGAGATATTTTGTATGGGTACGAGCATGGGAATACAGAAACATCTAAACAACCTCTTTGAACATGATATACACCTCCTGATACAACACATTCATGCTTTGGACTTCCGACAACGTTATTGTTTAACAGAACACATCCATTATAGTCCGAATCTATATACGCTTTAATCGACGCAGGCCCAAATAATTCCACCTCAACATCTACTCTTACTTCGTAGAGCTGATGATCGTTAATATCAGGTTCACATGAAGGTATCTCAGACTCAATCTTTCGAAACTGCAAAGTTTTTGAATCTTTGATCACAATTATATGAGGTTGTTCCGTATAAGACTGACCTACCAGGATCGATTTGTCTAATAAATTGTCATCGACCACCCTGCAAGCGACTCTTGCATCGACTCCGTCCACGGCCAGATCTAACAATACTGTTCCTAGCGAACAAACTACGTCATTACCAAAACCCTTCATCATTGACGGACAGCGATCATGTTCCAAACCTAGATTTGCAATTAATGTTTCCCTGACTAACGTTACCTCACTACCAAAATCGATAAATGCTTGTACCGTCGTATTGTTCACTTTAATATCTTTAATGAATTTTGAATTTGGAGCAGAGCTTGAAATGCACATTGTCTTAGAAGGTTCATTGTTAGTTACATTGTTCGACTTAGTACGGCAATTATCATTAGTATGACCAATTTTATTGCACTTCAAGCATTTGAGTATAGGTTTTCGACAGTCCATGTAAACATGGCCGCGTTCCTTGCAATTAAAACAGAACAAGTGACCTCGTGGCTGACCAGGTTTATCAGCGGCAATTCTAGGATTATTTTGTCCCGAATTGTTATCAGTCCAGCTTCTATTCCTTCCCAAACTGCGTTCCGTAAATTGAACTTCCTTATTACTGATTAAAAACTGGAGCAACTGATCGGGCTGAGAACAACTCAAGGCTAATGCACTAGATCTTAATGTTCTATCCGTAATACCGTGTATTAAACAATCGACCGCTCGTTTTCCCGTAATGTCGCACTGATTAATTAACGCAAGTTTTCCATAATAGTAATTCTCAATTGGTTCACCGAACTTGGTCTTTCTTCTGAGCATCTCCTCCAGGATTTGGCCGTAGTTTTGGTCACAGGGAAAAGCACTAAACAATTTCTCTTGCCATTCCACCCAAGTATATAAGATAGTACTCAAACTCTCGTACCATACCTTGGC
Source organism: Pectinophora gossypiella (assembly GCF_024362695.1). Classification (NCBI taxonomy): domain Eukaryota; kingdom Metazoa; phylum Arthropoda; class Insecta; order Lepidoptera; family Gelechiidae; genus Pectinophora; species Pectinophora gossypiella. Next base: position 5,489,057 of record NC_065405.1, read on the forward strand.
CAAACCCTGGAGCTTTTGCATAGCAAAATGAATGGTTGTCTTTTCGTCCCAGCCGTACACACTTGCACATTCGTTAACTTTGCGTATCCAAATATCTATACGTTGGTTTTTTGTCGACGGATCAAAATTTGGAAGAATATTATTATTTTGTGATGATGACGGCTGAAATGTGGGACCACCCTTCATTGTATTAATAATATCAGCTATATTCTTAATAGAAAAGGAAGGGGTACATGACCTTTTATTCCGTGATGAGTCGTCTTCGCGTTGCTTTTGCTGCTCAGCTTCCATCGTCAGGCTGTGGCTGCGCTTGCGGCTGCACTGGCTGCGGCTGCGCTGGCTGCTGCGGCTGCGCTGGCGGCTGCGCTGGCGGCTGCGCTGACGGCTGCGCTGGCGGCTGCGCTGGCGGCTGCGCTGGCGGCTGCGCTGGCGGCTGTGCTGGCGGCTACGCTCGCGGCTGCGCTCACGGCCGCGCTGACGGCTGCGCGGGCGGCTATGCTGACGGCTGCGCTGGCGGCTGCGCTGGCGTCTGCGCACGCGGCTGTGGCGGTGACTGCCACCACATCGAACCCCGTTGTCATCAACATGTCGATTGTTGTGTGATCGGCTTCTTCGTAACTGGCTTTCCCTCTCGCGTTGCAGTTGTATTTCGTGTTCCAGAGCCAGTAGACGTTCCCGGTTTCGTTCCAACTCCAGCTCCTTTTCTCTTAAGCCGATGCTACAGCTGCGAGGGCGACTGCCATGGCCCGCTGATAAGTCACGTTGTTGATGCGACGATCCCACTCCAGGTGTACGCAATCTGCGCTGGTCTTCATGGCCAGTAGATCTTGCATGATCCGCCATGACGCAGGGTCTCGATAAGAAAAGAGAAAAGCATTGTTAATATTATAAAAAGTAGATTAATCCATGTGCAAGCCACCCACGTGGCATCAATAGCAATAATAATAATAATAAAAAAACAAACATGTGCTTTCATTAAATCCATAATATTATTATGATTGTAACTTTAAATTATATTTATGTCCTTTTAAAACTTCCATGGTAAAAAAAGTAAGGTACCATGCGATCAGGGGATCTTAATTACGGAGGTACCTAACGTAGCTGATGGTCGAAACATAAGCGTTTCATCTTTATTACCTATACATTCAATACATTCATAATACAGACTTACATCCGTAATATACTCGTATATCGAAGTCTCCACGTGTACGAATACCTTGAGCCTACACTTGGTTGATTATTAAGTTCACCTAAAAATAGATTACCAAGCAAGCAGGATACTTATAGTCGCCTAAAAATACATGCTAAAATCGCTTCCACGAACAAAATTCGTAGTAAAACAAGAAATTAAAAAAAAAAAAATAAGAAATAATTATCGGCGTGTACTTACTTTGATCCCACTTCTGAAGTATAATAAAAATCCACTCGTTCACTTAATATGATATTTATTCACCACTTTACCACTCAAAATTCACAAACGAACAGCCCCCGTACAATGGGTCTCCTCCCTTTTATAATGACGACCGCCATATTTTCTTTCAAAACAGTGTTGCCAATTCTTAACTACCAAATGTGCGAATTGAATTTTATCCAGTGTTACCATCATAAACGTACAATTTCCTTTAAGTTAGGACTATTAAAATAGTTTATTATATATATTTTTATATAATGAGTAACGAACCTTACAGAACAAAGTTCCAGAATGAGCTCCGTTTTTTTTGACGTGACCTACGTAATGTAGATTTGCCGCAAATGGCATTAACTACCTACTTACCCGGATAATAAGAATCAGTTTCTACGTATTCCTTTTGGTTCACAGCAGATAAAGACGACTTATGCCCAGTAGCAGAAGTTAAATACTTCGACATGCTGCTAAAATGATTTTCCAAATTCATCATCATCAATTTTGTAGCCGCGCTCTTGTCGGTGCAGCATTTTCCATGCTACTTTTTTAGGGAAAAATAGAGCAGTGGTTTCCCTCTTGCCTTCCCCCGCAGTACTCTGTCTGACGCAAGTGGGATGCCGCTTGCCAGAGTAGTCTATTACAAAGCCATTAAAAAGCAAAGCTCGAAGCAAAGCCAAACTAAGACTCCGAATTATAAACCCAAAAAAGCAAATACAATTAATCTTCTTCGTCATCCATCAATTCAAACGTCAAGGATTTGTGTAACTATTCAAGACTAAAAACGTAATGCCATTTGCTGGATTAAAACATAATTCGATTCGGTTATTTTAATTAAATACGCAAGTAGATGAAAGATAAAAGCGGCACTTGAAATTAATGAATTAAGTAGTTACGTACCTATCTATTTTTGTAGAGCAATCAATAGCGTGGCAATCAACCTAGGTACCTACTAAAACATCAAACTTACTTCTTCCATTTCTTGCTGTTCATTTTAACTGACTTCAGATAATGGAGATCATCAATTTGTCCCGTAGGTAGGTGTTGTAATTCTGTTGAAAAATATTGTATTCGTCGTCTATGTGGGCTTCTAAAGTTTCTAAACCCTTACCTTTGCTTGTAGCTACCTTATATAATGAATGTTTGTCTACGTATTTCTTAGAAACTTAGAAACAAATCGTATTGCAATAATTCGATTTCGAAAAATTCGATTAACTATCGTCCAACTTAGAAATATATCAAAATCGGCTTAGTATCTAGTGTTAGTTATTATTATTATTATGGAACAAAAAAGAAACAATGATCTCGTTGATGTCTTTTGTATGATAGAAGCTGTTTTATCGCTGTGCTGCCAGATTAGGCGATTTTTCCCCTTTTAGCCTACTTCGAACGATATCAGGACGACTAAAAATTGTAAATGGCGACTGGCCGCCATTTAGGCTAAGTACTTTAGAAAAAAAATATGGCTCTTTTAGGCTACGTTACCTACGCTGCAATAATCTAGCCTCGCACTCTATTATTATAACCTCCGACCTCCGTGGTCCAGTGGTTAAGCATTGGGCTCACGATCCGGAGGTCCTGGGTTCGATTCCCGGTGGGGACTTATCAGAAAAATTACTCTGTGGTCCCTAGTTTGGATAGGACATTACAGGCTGGTCACCTGATTGTCCGAAAGTAAGATGATCCGTGCTTCGGAAGGCACGTTAAGCCGTTGGTCCCGGTTACTACTTACAGATGTAAGTAGTCATTACATGAGCCTGTCAGGGGCCTTAGGCGGTTCAATAGTAACCCTGACACCAGGGTTGATGAGGTTGGTACTCCACCTCACAACCCACACGATAGAAGAAGATTATTATAACTTAATGTATAATTATGTCACATCAATGGTTAGTACCTAGGCAACGTGAAGCTATTACAGGTCGTTTCATATTTTAAGTATCATGTAGTAAATCAAAGGCAATTCGAAAACTGCCAAGAGTGTGTCGGACATACATTAAGCTGGTGCTAGTTTTGGTAAATTTCGACAATATGGAACATTTAATATTCTCGTCTTGCCCAGGACCATGGCAATAAAAGAATCGATAAACTGCATCAATTGCGAGGGCAAAACGTCCTCAGTACTGATGTAATAAATTAAATGTTTAGCTGCGTTCAGCAGCAACCCTTACAAAAGCCAGCTTATATCGACTCAAGCGCAAGGGATGCACCCCCCGCTGTGGAACAAAAGGCGCCATAACGGGACCGGGCGAATTATTGATCTGTCAGCTATGAACGCTATTATTATTATTTTTAAACTTTATGAGGTCATTGTCTTCTATTTTATGAATGTAGTCGAAGTGATGCGAGAATAAAATACTCGTTGTTTTGTTACACGACTATTGAATTAACTGGCTTGTAATTATATTAAAAGTAATACCTATAATTCAAATTCAAAAATATCTTTATTCAATAGGTAAAAAAATATCTTTATTCAATAGGTAACATAGTTACACTTTGAATCGTCAATTTTACATAACGAACGTCTCATCCGCCTAAAACTACTGCAGCTTCTCACAACCTGTATAGCCGGGGAAAAGAACCTGCAAGAAAAACCGCGGCACAGGGCCCTAGACGTTCTTTAAAAAAAAAAACATAAAATATTGGTATTTAATTGAGTAATTTAGCTACCTAATATCAGTTCTCAGACAGTTAATCCCATGCATTCATATCTTCTAAATAATCACTAACTTTATAATAACCTTTTTTGTAAAGTTTTTGTTTAACTACTGTCTTAAAACAGATGAAAGGCAAATTCTAAATGTCATACTTTCTAAGTATTTTTATAACAATATTTTTCTAAGAATTATCATACTATCTAAGTAAGGGTGGTATTAATAAATCGATCTCAGCTGAGACTGCCCACAAGAACATGCTCAAGTCCCTGTTTTTATAAAGAACTGTCACATTGACATGATCTTGAGGGCAGTCTCAAAGCTGAGATTAGTTTATTAATACCACCCTTAGAGTTTGATAAAAGTCATAAGTATCTAATAAAAAGATATGAATTAAAATGCCCAAATAGATTAGGTAATGTGCCTAGGCAGAAGACAGACTTACTTCTCTAAGGGTGGTGGTGGTAAGGGAAGTAAGCTTTGAGACTGCTCTCAAGATCATGTCAATGTGACAGTTCTTATATAAAAACAGGGACTTGAGCATAATCTTGAGAGCAGTCTCAGCTGAGATTAGTTTATTAATACCACCCTAAGTAATGTGTCTACCCTACATGGAAGCTTGAGTCGCTTAGTTTTGACTTGAACGCGTGGGTTGGAGACGACGCTTTACCATCCACGAGCAATTACCTACTTTTTAGAATTTTACCAAGCTTATGAAAACATTGCATAATCTTTTATTGGAAAAAATAATAATAAAAGATAATGTACAATATAATAAAAGAGATAAAGAAAAAAATTAAATACATTTATAGTAACAGTCGCGATAGAAGCGACATCTATACAATTCTACTGAAACTACCAAAGCTTTCAGTCACGTAGATTACTCAGCGCGTCGTAGACTGAAAGTCGCCGTAGTATAGCTAAAATAAAATAGATGGCGTGATAAGGCGTAAAATAGTACTGTCGTATACAAATAGATGGCAGTAGGATACCGAAATATTTTATTGTTAAAAGGCTACTTCAAGTTTTGTTTCGTTAGTTATTTACCTACAATGTAAACGTACAACATTAAAAATCAATAAATAGTAAATTTACGACTAGGTTTCGACTCGGTTTCCACTACTTAATGTGCTTATTTCCTATTGTCGATTTATTTATAGGTACCCGACCTACCTATTACTATATATCACAGATCATATAATACTCTATATATCAACAAAATAATATGGAGTCACACAACAAACTTGTTAGTTTAGTCACCCAAGTAACGAAGAGTGATGAAAACATGACGTCACAGCTAAATCTGCTTTAGTGACGAGGGCCATACTTGATTTTAAATAAGTCATGACATGAGGCAGATTTTACTGTAATTACTGACCTCATACTGAAGATGCGTGGCCAAATGTCACTCGTAAGTATAGATATCTATAGTCACATACCTAATACGTAAGCAGATGAAATGACTCAGACAGCAGATGTAATAGATAGCATTGCACAATAGATAGGTCGTATCGTCATCTCCGTGATAATAATAACAATGATTGGTACTTAATGTCAAATTATCGGTACTTAGGGAGAGTGATTAACACTATAACGAGTTTCTCTACAAAATTCGCAAGTTTCATACCAGGTGTTTTCATTTCACCAAAAGGCCTAGCCGAAATGTTTTCGTTATCTTAACACTAAAGAATAGTAGTTTTTTTTTTTTTGAATTTACATTATAATCTAACGAAATGCTACCACCAGATTCATTCCCATAAATTCTGGTTGGTTGACCCACATTCCCGAGAATAGCATTTTCGGTTGTATGTGACCTACCCTGTATTGGGCTGGTTTTTCCTTCGCGAGTTGGAAGGTCAGACAGGTAGTCGCTTTTGTGAAAATCCGAACCTGTCAAATCCTTCAGGTTAGGTAAGCGGACCCTGTGAAAAACGGGATAATGCTAGGAAGATGATGGTATGGTAGTATGGATTTTTATATACAGGGTGTTAGTGACATCTCACATTTGACATTTCAGGCCATGATTTTGAACTGATATCAAGTGAAATTTTCCGTCGCAAAAGTAACATAACATAACATAACAAATACTTTATTGCACAAACAGGAAAAAACAAAATACAAAACAAAAGAGAAATAGAATTAGTACAATAGGCGGCCTTATTGCTAAGTAGCAATCTCTTCCAGGCAACCTTTAAGTATAGGTAGGAGATATTGAATATTATGTAATATAGCGGGATAGTGCAGCATGGGAATACTTGTACATATAAAAAAAAATACACTTTCGACTACATAAACTACATAATAATAATACACATAATCATAATTGTTATAATAAATAAATATCACTACTTAAACTACTACATATACTATGGAAGAAAAGGAGTAGATAGAAGTATATACTTAACTGAAAATAATTCAAAATAACACTAAAATTTTCACGAAGTTTCCGACAGGAAATTCCACTTGATATCAACTAAGAATCATGGTCTGAATCATCCCCCTCAGTATTCGTTACGATCTTACTTACACCCTGTATAATCTAACGAAATGCTACCAGATTCATTCCCACAAATTCTGGTTGATTATATCAATCCCAAATAATTTATTTCCATTCGTTAGCGTATACCATTAACGAAAGCGAAAAAAATTTAAGTAGGTAAGCCCTCAGTCAATCAGGCCAACCTCGTCAAGGTCTGCTTTGACGTTTTATCGACAGATATTGATGAAACGACTATAATAGTCAATTTTTTAATACACTTAGTATTATATTTACTCGTCTGTAAGAATTCAACAAAACTGACACATGGACATAGAATAAGGAATAATACTACGTAAAGAACGGCAACTCTCCGCTCCCCACCAGCGGCTGAGCTAGGTTTACCTCACCCTTCGGTCTTACTGTAGCGTCTCGTTAATGTGTGGAGTCTGTGTGAAACGAGGTTTTTTGTATATGTCCGGGGTGTGACATGGCTATGGGTTTAACACAAACGTAAAGTATATCAAGTAAATTATAAGTACCTAGTAGTGGGTAGCACTTGCATATCTTGGCAGGGCCTTCTTAAGGGCTCCGCCAAACTTTCGGAACTTATTAAATAAATAGAGCTATCTATAAGATCGTATGTGAATATTCGTGACTAATTAGTATACCCACTTAGCCAATGATGTATGATGTAGGTCTTCTAACGTGTGGGTTGTGAGGTGAATTACCACCCCAACCCTGGTGTCAGGGTTGTGTGCGTCAAGCTAGCGGCCTCAAAAAAAAAATGGGCACGAAAAAATAATTTGACCATACCAAAAAATAGTACTCTTATTGAAAAAAATTGTACCTGTTGTAAAAAAAATAGTACCATCACGGTTCTGGATTTATAGCCATGTTTTATTGCACTTGCTAGCTTGACGGTGAGCGAAATTTGGCGAGAGTTAACGACAAGGTCTTTCGCTTTGATTTAAACGCCAAAAAATAGTACCGAAATAGTACTCACCCCCCGCAAAATACCGAAATGAGTACCTACTTCAACTGTTCCAAAGTTATAAAGGCAGTTCTTTGATCCCGCTGGCTTGACGTTTTGAAAATACCTATTATCTAGGGAACGCTTGCATACTTCAGTTTGTAACTAATGTCAATAAACTCGTATGAAATAGTACTCCCTACCATCATAATTTGGACCTGATTCTCTTTATAGAAATATGTCAAAAAGTCATTATAACCTATGTCATACATTTATCAAGACAGGTACCGTCGCGAACAAAATTATTACACATGCTCAAGAAGGATGTTATCAGATTTTAGTATTTTTTCCCCATTTTTGGGTAAAAATTGGTGAAGTGCCAGGGTTGTCAGATGAAAGTAATATCATTGTTGAAACTCTTTGAGTTATTCTACAAATACTGCAAATTGTTTATTAACAAACACTTCGATCCGTAACAAATTGAACATGAAGGTATAAATTATAAAATAAAACAGTAGATTAAAAATGAATTATGATGTATTAAAATCACAGATTGTTTTCCATAAGAACTAGACCCATGCAGCCATTTTCTATTAAAATTATTGCATATGGGTGTATGCAATAGCAATTTTTTGTAATACTCTGAAGTGCAAAGAAATGGTAGGGTAGACCTCCAAAATGGCAATACTGGCAATGGCAATACTTACGAATAAATTGTGAGGTTATGTAATTGTCTACGTGACTGTATCAACAACAAATGTATGGAATAGGTTATGATGATTTTTTAACATATTTCTACAAAGAGAATCGGATCAAAATTATGATGGTAGGAAGTACTATTTCATACGAGTTTATTGATATTAGTTACATACTGAAGTATGCAAGCGTTCCCCACATAATAGGTATTTTCAAAACGTCAAGCTAGCGGGATCAAAGAACTGCCTTTATAACTTTGGAACCGTTGAAGTACTCATTTCGGTATTTTGCAGGGGATGAGTACTATTTCGGTACTATTTTTTGGCGTTTAAATCAAAGCGAAAGACCTTGTCGTTAACTCTCGCCAAATTTCGCTCACCGTCAAGCTAGCAAGTGCAATAAAACATGGCTATAAATCCAGAACCGTGATGGTACTAATTTTTTTACAACAGGTACTATTTTTTTCAATAAGAGTACTATTTTTTGGTATGGTCAAATTATTTTTTCGTGCCCATTTTTTTTTTGAGGCCGCTAGCTTGACGCACACTCAGGGTTATTATTGAGCCGCCATAGCCCCTGACATGGCTCACGTAACGAATACTCACTTCCATCAGTAAGTAGTAACCGGGACAAACGTGTCTTCCGAAGCACGGATCATCTTACTTTCGGACAATCAGGTGATCAGCCTGTAATGTCCTAACCAAACTAGCGATCACAAAGTGATTTTTGTGGTATGACCCCATCGGGATTCGAACCCGGGATATTCGTGAGCCCAACGCTCAACCACTGGACCCATTGGAAGCATTGGAAAGCCATCCTTTTTGGAAGTAGGTAGATAGGTAAGTACCTAATCCGAATTAGGCATTTTATATGTTTACATACTTACATATTCGGCTAAAAACATTTTTACATATCTACTTATTTAAAATATTCAAATGGGATGTGATTAAATAATATGATATTGTTTTTAATAGCGTCTGCAGTCTAGACACTCATCAATTTACGAATCTAAATATAGGTAGGTAGTGCTATTAAGTATCCTTTTTTTCTTTTTCGTAAAATTAAATGCCAAAAAACAAGTGTTATATTCTATTTATTTTATTTCAAATTATTATCAATTCGATCTAGGAAAAAATGAAAAGAAGAAACACGAATAGTTTGTAGTATTATGTGTAAAATGCACAGAACTCGACTGGCATCGTGTTTATCTAAGGTGAAGGTCTTGTAGAGGTGGATGGGTTATAGTTGGCCTGTCACTAATTCATTAATTACGTAACACGACTATATCCCAATGGGGTAGTCAGAGTTGAACAAAGTAGGTACCCACACCTCACCGAGCTTTCTTTTAACAACGTCTAGAAAGGTCGAGCCAACAGTGTTAGTGAAAACTGCACTTCAGAAAAAAATATAGCAAGTCCGGTGTCGGGGTTCGAACCGGCGCTGCACATTTGAGAAGCAAGCCGGTGTACCACAGGACCAGACCACAGACCGTGTGTGGTAATGCTGCCTAGCATTTTACATTCTTGTTTTCCATTTTACCTTTTTTTTTTGTAAACGGATTATTTACCCCTTTAATTTGTTTATGTTTAAATAAAATCACGAAAATAGAAGGTACTTACTGAAATAGTAGAATAATTTTAATACACAAAGGGGGATGATTCAAGTTGTTTGTAAATGTTTGTTTCCTTTTGGTGGTTGCCTGGAAGAAATTGCTCTAGAGCCATAAGGCCGCCCAAATTGTACTGTATTCATGTGTTATGTCTGATTGTTGAAATTTAGTTCTATGCAATAAAGTATATTTGATTTGATTTGATCATTCTGAGTTGATATCAAGTTGATTCTCCTCTCAGATTTTTTTTAAGTATATTTTTCCAACAGACACTTTATACGTGTAAGTGGTTTCATTAGTATCGGTAAAAAGAGTTTGCCGGCTTAGATATATCTCGATCGCGGCCTAATAGCCGGCCAATTCTTGCCAGGGCGATAATGTCGGAAAATAAATGAAAATCCGAAGTGAATGTTCGTCAGGTTATATATTCTGAACAACTGAACTTCTGAATCCTGAATCATCGAATGACAGATTTTATTGCCGGCAACAACAGAGTTGCCAGAAGTAACGAAACGTCATTAACATAATAATATTATTAAAGACTAGGGTTATTTATATGCGTCATACAATAAAAAGCAAATATTGAAAGTTATTGAGGACAGAAGAAGTAAGATGATTGAACACTTCATAAGACACGACGAATTTATTTAAAACATCATAGAAGAGAAGCTACAAGGAAAGAGAGGAAGGGGAGGACCAAAAGAGCTTACATGGAACAGATTAAAGAGAAGGCGAACGTCGTGTGTTATAAGGAAGTGAAGGAATTGGCCTTTGATAGACAAGAATGGAGAATACACCGTCAAGAGAGCGTGGCTCTTAAATTTGTGATGATGATAATAGTAATGTCATCTATCAACCTCTCGTTGACGTTTAACCCAATAATCGATAAGATCAGTAGGTAGCTTGGTAGGCCGATAGCAACCGCGACGTCCCAGGGGTAAACAACAACGCATGCATCTGATGTGGACACAAATTTAAATTTTGTCTCAGATATTATTCCGTAACTGCTTGCTTCTTCTGTCTGTACGATCTTTAGCTTTTTTAAGTATTAAACAGGACACCGTAGACGTGGTAGACCTCGGAAACGATGGCGCGATGATCTCGACTGTTATCGAAAAGACTGGATAGAGCTCGCACAGAACCGGGATACCTACTTGGAAAGACATGGGGAGGCCTTTGTGTCCAGTGGGATCACACAGGCTAATAATAATAAGTATTAAACAACTTGAAGAAATGTAGTTAAGTAGGTAGTTAATAATAAATGTCATTTATTGTATTAAAAAAGGCTCAGTATGATCTACTCTGAACCGGCGTGCGTGTATGAAACGATTGTTGAACATGGAGGAACCAAAAGAAGTGTGTTAGGATCGAAGCAAATGGAATACATAGTCTCTGCTTACCCCGGTGGGAAATAGGCGTGAGTTTATGCATATATTTGTGTCTTGTATCATTAGAACTATGTTACGGCGATACGGCTCACTACCATAGAGCAACACGGACCTCCGCGGCTCATCATCTATCACATTTGCTCCAACAGAAAGCTCGGTCAGGTGTGGGTACTTATTTCAACTTACAATGGATGTACATTGTACAGTCATGAGCAATATCATGTACCCACTTTAGAACCCTGTCGCACTATCATATTTGACATTTAATGCGACTTACGGTTTAATTAGTCAAAAAAGTTAATGTGACATGGTTTCAAAGTGTATAGTATACAAATTAGTACTCGTGACCGTAGCTCTGACTAAGTATTCTATTAGGAAATAGAGCGTGTGTTATCATCTAAAGATGCGCTGAATCTTAAACCCACCAGACACCGTAGTTACCTACTCGTACGAATACAGAAACATTCCAACACTCCACATCAAAGAAGCATAAAAAGAACTGCAGTCACTCGTTATTTACATATTCGTTGTTCGGTTTCCATGATGGCTTGACAGTGAGAAATCCTATCCTATCATTGGCTAATTTAAATAAATTGACAAAAATGGTAATTTTCAACCAATTAGAAACACGAAATTTTGATTGCGATTGAAACTAAAGTTACACGAGTCTGTCAGTATCTTCAGGTTAGCGGGATACGCTCGATATGGGGGGTTTGTGATAAACACAAAAAAAAAAAACACTTCACATTCCAGCGTTTTTTCTTTAAAATCAGAATCTATACAAAGATATTGTTTATTTCGGTATAATACCTACCTAAATAACTTTATGTATGAATCATTACGGCTTAGGTACAAATTAAGTATTCAGTAAACAAATATCTTATACATACATATATTTAAAGATAAGGCAAAACTTTCCGCAAATAGGTACCTACAAATAAATAAATATTAACTTAACTAGCAGTAACGTCCGCTGCACACGTGCCTCCCCTCATCGGACAGAGGGGGTTCCAATTCCACCACCTCACTGCACTGCGGCTGCCGGAGAAAAAAGAAGACAAGGAAACAAACCTTTTACCCAGATATTTTATTAGAAAAGGACCGGGGAATAAAGCCGTGATCTATAGATTTGATTGTCAATTAAAGTGTTATCACGCGAACCAAAATTTCAGAACCTTTCTATGAAACGAACAAATTGAATGAAAGTGAATCTTATACAATTGTTAGACGATCAGTTTTGTAGACACAATAATAAATCTTTACCCAGTCAGCGCAAGGCAATCGACCCACTTGACCTGGACCTAATTCCATCTTCTAGAACAACTACTTCTAAACGCGGTTCACCTGACAATTAACAGTTTAACCTCTAGCATGAGCCCCGCTTCCAGCTCTAACGTTACCTAGCATGACTAATGTTTATTACACAATTGATTCACCTTGACCATGCCCAAACGCCAAGGTCACCTTCCGTTGAACATTTCACCGGAAAAAATATATAAACTTATATCACGCACAAACTTTCAAGTCTGGCAGACGATTCAGAAGGTCCCATAATCTACTTATTAGCAAGTGAAGATGGCTAAACTTGTAGTGATGTTGGATAATAAAACTTCTTTGTTGATTGTCCTATGGCTCGGTATGACATCACCGCAGTAGTTGGGCGCCGCGGTGTCGAGGCCACGATTTAAACTCCCCCGCTTCACCAGCGAGACTCAGTCAGTTTCGAAATAGCATTCGGGCTGAACCTACGTTCCGACTCTTGTGAAAAAGTTTATATAGTTCACAACATGGCTAACGTCATGGGTGAGTGTTCACAATGTTTTACTACCTATCAGTTATTGTTTGCATGTGATGTGCTAGACCTTGACGGAGAGCTCAGCTAGAAGTGACAAACTATCCAAAATACTTTTTCTAGTGTATTTTCCAAAGTAGCTAGGTAGGTCCTTAGGTATTCTTAAGATGCCGGTACCGCAAAATAAATATTCGCCGAATTTTTGGAGCAAGGCCAAGTCTGGGCGTGGTGTTGGTGCAGTGGTGAAATCTGGAATCGATAGTTAAAATACTAGATTTCGTATCGTTGCTATTAAATTACCTTTCCTACATAGTATTTTAGAGGACGTTTAGTAAAAATGCAAAGTAGGTGTGTGAGATAAGACTCTATTTTTACCTTCAATAATGTCTTAGCTACATAGAGTAGTTACTTAGATGGGCACCTTTGATATTTAATTGGAGGATGTTTCCTTCAAATGATATTGTTTACTGTGGGCGACAATGAGATCATTGCTATTGCGGACTTAGTTTTTATTACCAACAGTGTAAAACTTTACCTTTTCTCATAACATAGCGTCATATTAGCAAAATTCTAATCTCCGTTCAATAATTTATACGTAAGTAAACATTAATTCCAATAGACTCGGATATCAACAAAATACACCGAGAATTAGGCACACATTGGTCAAACATATAACGCGCTGCCATCCGCTTCTTAGATATGACACAGAAAAATAAAATTGTCGCTTCTAAAATTATAATTATTACCTACCTACCCGTTCTTCTATATCTATAACATGTAGGTTTTTATAATTGTAGGTAGGTATGCTAATTAGAGCAATTAGTATCCGCAATGTAGGTGCCTAAGACGTTATTAAAGTAAATGCTGATACCGATTTATAAAACATTTGACGCATTGTGTTACTACTTATACTAGTGACATAGTTAAAAATATTTCACGGCAATCTGGTAATTTACACACGACAGACGCGTTGAATTTTCAAGTGCATAGTACGTACCTACCTACTTATTTACGTACACGAAACTTCACATTCCTTGTTATGTGGGAACATAACACAGATGTTTGAAGTTAGCAACATACATAATGAAGCAAACATTATATTCGAGGAAAGTTTTAATTTTGGTACTTATTTTCCTTCCTATTTTTAAAGTTACGTTACCTACGTAACTGCGCGACGGTGCCTACCAAGTTTAAATGTTACTTACAGATTGTCGAAGGTGACCCGTAACAAGTTAATTAACTTAATACTTAACGTGTTTAGGTATGTTGGTTTTCTACTTTGTAATCGAGCTTCGCGATGGAAAGAGCAAACTTAATTGGAATTTCTTGAAACGAAATCATCCGAAAGGAACAAGTTTCTCTCCTATTTCTTGTATTATAGACACACATCTAAGTTGATCTTATGAAGGCACATATCTTTAGTACGACCGGAGGTCGTTATAACATTGATTTGATGTAATACGGTGATGTCATCATAGGAGACTTCTGAGGGCGAATACTTTGTTTACTCTACACGATTCGCTTTATAATGCCGTATCAAAATATGAAGGCGTCCAAGACTGCTGCAATAGAACTGCAATGGACCTGTTACCGATTTGAGTTAAGAGAGTAAAGGCGTGGTTATGCTGCTCGCATACCAAAGCGCCTATATTTAGAGTTGTTGTTAACAAACCCGTCTCGTATGGTTGGCGATCGCTTAGCTAAATAGGATATAGAGGAAAAGTCCGTCTGAGTTTGACGCCTACGGAATATTAAACAGCCTGTAGGTGTGCCCCTCTATGCAGTCTCGTATGTAGGTACCTAATAAGCGCACCTATTTGAGACTCTTGTAACCTTTGGTAATGTTTTCGATTTACAGAAGTGCAGACGGAGGACAACCTCCAATACCAGTTTTTCCCAATATCCAGTGGGTCGATTCAGTTCAAGGTGCGCGCGCCCAAAGATGCCCACCTCGCACTCACGATGGCGCCTCAACCAGGCAACCCAATGATTGAGGTATGTTCCTGTTTTAGATCGCAACAAAACATATTTACTAAACTCTGTTTCTGACCCACGGAGCATTAATATTTCGATTGACGGAAATTCCAGGTCTTCATTGGTGGATGGGAAAACACAAAGAGCGTGATCAGAAAGAACGGCGAAAAGCCCGAGAAAGCTGAAATCGAAACTCCCCAAATTCTGAGTTCGGGTGAATTCCGCGGGTTCTGGGTGAGATGGGACAGCGGTATCATTTCCGCGGGCCGCGAGGGCGAGGCCATTCCCTTCATCTCCTGGGCTGACCCTGAACCCTTCCCGATCGCGTTCGTTGGCGTGTGCACCGGCTGGGGTGCCACTGGCACATGGAAGATCGAAGGTAAGTCAAAGAAAGACTTTCACACAAGAAATAAATAACGGTATTTTTTTTACCATGTTTATTGTCACCGCAGATGGGGAAGAATTCAATACTCCGGACAAGTTAGAGTACAAATTCGGACCCGCAGCTAGCGGTTATCTTGAATTCGATTACCGCGGTCCGCATAACTGCCACGTATGTCTGACCAACGCACCAGGCGAAGTCGAGCCCATGTATGAATTCATCATCGGCGGCTGGGAAAACACCCAGTCCGTTATTAGGCACAACAGGCAGAGGCCGGACAAGGTAGCGTACCAATGTCGTACCAATTGCATTGTACGGTATTTGTATTAGCTACTGTGTAGGTAGGACTAAAGTAAATGTAAACATTCGTAGGTTACGGTCAGCACAAAGGGAATTATGAATCCGAATGAGTATAAGAAGTTTTTGATCGATTGGCGCTGCGGCAGACTGATGTTGCGTGACCGCGACACTCGCGAGATGATCATGGAGTGGGTGGACCCCAACCCCTTCCCAATCTCTCATTTCGGCGTGCGCACGGGCTACGGCGCGCGCGGCCAATGGCGCATCAAGCACTTCTACAAGACCGGCCAGCAGCCACGTTGAGTGCTTTACCAATTGGCGAATGAGGTTGCTTTGAATGTTAATTGCTTTGGAAAATTTTAATACATTAAAAGCAGCATTTTCAAGCAATATTATTCTCAAATTAAACTAACAAAAGTCAAGGAAACTGCGTGTGTTTGCTCGTTTGTTGAACTGTTCTCGCGGATCTGCGCTAGAAATGTGAAGTGGATTTGATTGGGTAGATATCGTGTTTTATGATTTCTGGTGTCACCGGTTCTTCTTCATCTAGCTTCTATATTATATTCTTTACGTGCATGTAATGTGTGTCTTCTTGTGATATTACAAGAACAATTATTATTATTAATAATAAATATGCAATACTAAGTATAGTACGTATTTTTAATTATTGTCAGCGTCTATTTATGTAAAAGAAATATTTTGGCAAAATTATTATAAAGGTTTCTCATGCAATATGGAAAGCTGTACCCATCATTTGATATTATTATGCATGAATAATTTTATGTGGTAAACAGACTTGTATAGGTGGTATAGACTGTTATAAATAGATTAAGTATATTCGCAATATTGTGATCATGCCTGATTATTATGTACGTTTATGTATGCCCACAAGCAGTTTCTGACCTAAGTTTAAGGCCTCAAATCACTGTAAATGTAACATTCACAATACATGTCTTCACTTAAAACGATTGTTCTAACCTTGCATCTCAAACAAGCGTGTGATAGGAGTCGAAATGTTACGTGCAACATGATGCAAAGCGCAACATGTTAAATACTTACTTACTAATAAAAAAAAATAGCCTGAGCTGCTTCAAACTGGTATCAAGTACCTATTAGGTGAGTGGTGCAGCGAATAGACTAAGTATAAAGTAATTTTAAAGAACAATTAGAACATTTCACAGTATCGCAACGTAATTTTGAAATAGATCACCTGAAGAGCACGCTTATTAACTTTCGGAAATAACGTTGAGATGCAAGGTTTTGTGTGAGGCATTACTAAAGCATGACTTACGTTTGCAGTGCCACCATCCGCCCCGGCGCCAGCGGCGTTGTTCGCGAACCCGGCAGGGTACCCGACTAGCACGCCGATGTACCCTACGAGTACTCCGGTGATGGGTGGCGGCGGCCGGGGAGTGTGGGTGGACGCGACAGGCGGGCAGGTGCCCCCCGGCGCTGTAGTTGGTGGTCAGGACACGTCGGGCGAGCCGCTGTATGTGGTGCGCGCGCGGCACGAGGGCGCCCTGCTGCCCGGCAAGCTTGTACCCTCGCACGGGTGCGCCTACGTTCCTTGGGGCGGACAGGAGCACGGCAAGCCTGAATATCAGGTACGTACAAACTTCCTAATAGTTTTGTTGTTATAGCCTAAGCACTTGTCCATGTTTAGGGATACTCACAAAAAGAAAAAATTAAAAAAATGTTGACTCTTGTCAAGTCGGGACGAGCGTGTAATCCATTACACCACCGGGTTCTCCTCCTGTCCATGCGAAATTCTTTCGATGCTTAATTACAATACATAGAAATATTTATGTCTCATCTCACACAAAATATTTCAGATTATAAATAGTATAAAAAAAATAAACAAAACTTAAAAAAATCGAACCTGTGCCCTAGAAATATGAAGTGAAACACTTCGTTGATTCGATTACTATGAAAAAGATTTAAGAGAGTATTACAAAAAGTCAGTAAAACTTTAGAATGAACATTTATATTGTTTTGCTTGAACATGAAATAGGTAAACATTGTTTTAAATTAATAATACTTATCAATAATATTTGAAGAATATAATTTGAAAGAAGTAGATACTTTACTTACCCTAAACAATGGAATATACAATACTAAATCATTATAAGTGTGTGTCTATTAGTATTATACCTATCTTCTCACTAAAAATATAGTAAACTTCACCCGAGCGCAATGTTTCCTTGTGATCAAGGAAACAGTGCGCTCTAGCGATAGCTATAGCGATAGTGCGATCTAGTTTGCACGTGAGCTATTTGAACACTCAACTCTCTCTTAAATGTTAAACATTGATTTGCAGGTACTAGTCGGCGGACCCAACAACTGGGTGCCAACGTCGGGATCTAACATTCCCCCCAACGCGCTCCCGGGAGGAGAGTCCGAGGACGGGGAGCCTCTGATGGTGGGTCGTGTGCGTCACGAGGGCAGCCTCACTACCGGCAAGGTCCAGCAGTCACATGGAGTGTGCTACATCTCCTTCGGCGGCCAAGAGCTTGGCTTCCCCGAATATGAAATCCTCGTCGAGTAAAGGAACACAAACTTCAAATCACGCGCGAATTGAGCCTTCATATACCTAGTGCATTTATTGTAAGTGGCTCGCGTATGAAGCCACAATAATCACGATTCTGTTAATTATAATGCACTGCATAATATTCTAGTTGTATGTAATAATATGTTATATTTTATTAAATGTTTTTTTAGATTTACAATGTGGTTTTTTTTACCTATCTATTCGACAAATATTACACAAAGAATAGTCAAACATCTACATCCTTTTGTTACATTTTAAATGTACATATGACTAACATTGATTCAATAACATAAGCTCGAAGGCTATATTCCCAATTGGACTTGTGAAAAATGCACTTTAGATAAATTAATAACTATAATTGATTCAATATATCATAAAACTTCCGCGAGGTTCCGTATTGCTCTATGTAAAACTTATAAAATGACCATAAACACATTTCCCATGAATCTTTGATGAAACAATGATGAAAATTTTTATTACAAATTTTGTCTATAATAATTTCTACCACATTGATTATTACATATTAATAATAACGAATAGTAACATACAATTTTATATTATTATTTTAGGAATAGTAACAAACTATGATAATAATACACCAACAAGTATGTAGAGGGAATAACATCGAAGATCAACAGAAGTAGCTATAGACCTATTCCGTAACATTTTCAGCTTAAAACAACTTGATTTTTGCCAGATCTCAGTTGTCAACCAAAGCTCACAATCTACTAAATAGGCTTACAGTTAAGAAATACTTACATTAATTTTTATTTGAGTTGATTTCTTGGAAGGGCTTTTCCTTAAGTCCATAATCAGCTTTGCCCTTTAATCTCCACACCTCAAACACTAATAATACCATTGAAGTTAAGATAAAATGAATATCATATAACACTTCAACAATAAAATCCGTACCATCAACAACTCCCTTAACTACAAAGCCATCACTTCATTTAAATCATCATTGCTATCATAATCATATATATCTTCTTCATCATCAGCTTGCCAAGTGTGGTCATCATCTTGATCAGATTCAGATGCACTGTCAATGTCCATGCCCGAGAGATAGGTCTTGTTCACACATCGTATATTGCTAGGTTCCACAAGTATCTCGTATCTTTTCTTTGCAATCTCGTGTCCATCAAATGCTATGTAGCACACCTTATGAGAGGGTTGTACTTTTCCTGGAATAATGTGTCCATTGTGTACGGCCCTGCCAATGTAAAGCCTCTCCTGACGGTCTTCTGAGTAGCCCCCACTTACTGCTCCAACAGGAATGCGGTCCTCACATGTGGTGACCCAAGTGCAATCGTAACCACAAAGCACCTAAAATATAAAGTTCCTTTTCAAATATTTATAGCTCATTGCACTGCAGTCTTATGATCACTTGTGACTGCCCATTGTTTTATATTTCACAGGCTTGATTTTTGGATGTTGAAAATTCATAAAATTAACTATATAATTACATTTAACAAAACTCACCTCAAATTCGCTCTTTGGATTAGCCTCTCCTCCCCAGGACACATATGCAACACCTTCAGAAGGTACAAATTTGCCCGGTGTCAACGAAAGCCTGTGGGGGGCACGTACTATATACAGGGTTTCATTTTCATACCCGCCTATCAAAGCCCCATCGGGCAACTGGTCACCAGCTTCAATCCAGGTTAGCTTCCCAGCAGATATATGTTTGTATGGTAGCCTTGGTCTCATTGGTGCCACTGAAATTGTTCCAATAATACATTTACAGAGAATAAGTATGTAGTAAATATTACGCCTTATTTATCTATAAAGCCTTTAACTTACAATCGAATTTCCAATGAACAGGATTATGTTCTCTCATCACATCGAATGTGATATACTTGATATCTGGGAGCTTGTTGACATATGTTACTATGGGTTTATTGTCACTGTGGCGACCCAAACGTATCAAGCCTCCATTCCACTGGAGCCAGAATTTACGGAACTGGTCTGCAGAAAGTATATCTTGAACAGGCATTGATTTGCAGTGCTCTTCATCTTTTTTAATCCAGCAGCGATTGCCATCTCCAATACCAACCTATAATCATTATTTCAGTATTTTAAATATATTGTAAAAAAATGAATGTGGTAATAGGTACTTTTTACTGAAGTCCAAAAGAAACTAACATATGGTTTTAATAAATAAATGACGTCATACATAAAATAGATTTTTTTGCTAGGTAGGTAGTCATTAGGTAAGGTAGTCAGTTAGAACAAAATAATAATGGTGACTCACCCAGTAATCACAGCTGCTGCCAGGTCTCCTGGCCAGACCTATGATAGCATTAGCTGGAGCCTTCACATCAAAAGATAAGCCACTACTCGACACATAGTAAAATATATTTTGGTGCTTCGGCCATATCGTAAGTTCTGAAAATATTACATTGCACAACATTAAAATTACCTATATTCATTATAAGAATATGTGAATCACAAATTGACTTGTTTGGATAAAGTGATCATCATCTCCAAACCAGAAAATTGACTAATTAATTAAAAATAATCAAAACGGTAGCTAAACAATAAACAAGTCCGAAAGATACCTAAATACAATTTTCAATGTACAAATGTACTTAGAATGTACATACCTACGGGGTCACCCATTTTGTTAAATACCGTAAATTTGAAGATAATTGTAACCAAAGATTTACTATCTATTAGACTATAAAAAGAGTAAGCACACGAATTTGTTAATTATTGAAGTAGAGAACTTTATAATTATTGATTTGATATCTATCTCGAATCTCGTCCCGTCCGTTCGCGGCAAGTTCGCGGAAATTGACACTGACAGCAGCTGGTTTTTTTTTTTTTTTTTTGGTTTTGGTTTTCCCCGAAGGGTAAGGCAAAGGGAACTATGCCCATACAGCCATGTCTTACGTATTTTTTTTTTCTTGATGATTAATGAAATGATGAAAGGTGATGGATGATGATGATGAAACCTAAGCCCCCACCCTCGGAGTAGACTCCTACTCCGAACCCCAAACGAATTAACTCAAAAGTCCGCATAAACTTTTGAGTTATGAAGCGGCTTCCCGGCACGAAGCGAAAATAGGCAGATACACTTTGTTCATTGAATACTCCAATATAATAACACTCGCGAATGTCTTCTGACTAACTTAATGCGATCATTAACCACAAAACACCACTTCGTATTAATTATTTAGATTACTCAATGAAGAAAGCAACTGTCCCGTTCCCGTCTCCCGCCGAAAAGCCTCTGACAGCAGCTGGGTCTGTCGGTTGAGACTTGAGGGTTGCCATATAGTATACGATGCTATCGATTATTAGACTGTGGAATGAGTCCGTTAACAATTTAGCTGATTTATACGTTGTTCCGTCGTTAATTAAACATTAATGGTTATTTAAAATTTTACTGATTGTCCCCAGATAGGTATGCATGTACATTTCTTTAGTATGTATTTAGATTAGATTTGAAATATCGATTTTATATAAATCAAATGCAACCCAAAACAAAAAAGAACTGCACTATCTGCCAAACAAATCCCTCTGCCTCTGACCCTCCCCCTCCCTCCTCTCTCCACGTACGGAGTACTTCTATTTGTGTACATTTTGTGTAATATTTCAGAATTTGGTGAATATCTTGCCGGCAATATCGCCGACATAAAAGATAACGGAAAGAATCACAGTATTAGTCACCCATACTGTGTAGTGCAAGCGTTTTGCTAAAAGCTAAGCATTTAGCAAAAAAATATCAAATGTTGCCTTTAATCGACATGTTTCACAACGGTGAGTACTAATTCAACTGTATTTTTTAAATTTAGATTAAGATAACGAGACTACTGTATTTAATATTTTAATTAAGTAGGTACCTACCTAAAGCTGGTATCAAAAGCATAGCTACATAAAATCACGCCTATTTCCTATTGGGGTAGGGAGAGACCACTGAATTCCTCTTACTACTTTCGTATCTGCCACTACTCTCGTCAAATCTTCATACAAGCATGCCATGTTAGAACAGGTATAGCAAAGAGTAAAGTAATATATAAAATAATAAATAAATAAATAAAATTAATCTTCATTTATCTTTATAGCTATAGTAAGGAGGTAAAAGCCTATCTGCCCACAGAATGTGGAGTACTGCATCATGACATCTGACTTTGAATGAAAAGATTGTACCTAATCAGGTGTCTAAAATACTTTACTATGAGTTAACATGAAGTTGTAGTTTATTATTGGGCAGTATAGTAGATACTCATAGCTTTAGTTTTATCACAATGCAGGAGCTGAAAAGCTGAAGCAATACAAAGACTCAATAATATTATACCTACTATACCTATTTAGTGGCTGTGGTTGTGGTTTTGTGGGTGTGTGGTGTGTGGCTTTACCTAAGTATTTTGTTCATAAATAAAGCTTAAAATATTCAACAATTTGCAATTGTTTTTATTTTCAGAACCGGGGGTGTATGAGCTTTATAAAGCCGACACCAGTGCCATAAGATTTCAAGTGAGATACCCCAACGGAACAGGCTTTGCATGTTTCACTCTCACTGCTAAAGAAAACCCAAAAAAAGACCTCTATCAGGTGAATAAAACTTGTAATAATTATATTTCATGTCATATTTTTAAGAGTGTCTAGTAAACTAATAATCAAAATTTTTACAGGTTTTCTTTGGACCAACTTATAGGTTTGTGGATATAACAAAAAATGGAGAGCACGAATCTAAACGATTCACATTATCTGAACCCATTGGTTCTGATTTCCGAGAATTTTGGATGACGTGGCATTCTGGAGTTATTTGTATGGGGGAGAGTGACCGACCAAATCCCATCCTTGTATACACTGATCACAGAATAACACGTAATAATATTGGTTTCATTAAATTCTTTATAAAATCTGCAAGATGGCCAGTGGAATGGTTTTATGAAGGTGAGTCTGTCTAATTTGTACATTATTATATTAAGACCTTTTGAAACAGGTAGGAAGTTGATATTTCATGAGACTTAATATATAACACAATATAATTTAATAGCCACTGTGTAGCTATTGTATCATCAAGAACAACCCCTTACAAATGTATGTGTATATTGTCATCTCTCCCATGTCACTTCATACTAATTAATAATTTTTTCAGCCTCTCCAGTTGTTCTAAAATCTGTTGAAAACAGGAAGATTGAAGGTGGCATTGTGGATTGGGTTGAAGTGGACAGCAACTCACCATTTCCCGATGACGCTCTAATTGCCGGTTTTGAGAACGAACAACCTTTGTATGTTGCCAGAGCCAGGATTAATGGATCTCTTTGTGTAGGAAAATACTTACGTTCTAAGCGCCGTGGCTATTTCCCGTGGGGCGGGCGACAATATGTAGAAGATGAGGTGGAGGTCAGTAGCTGTTCTGTTCAACAGTTTATACTCATTGCTATATTGCAAATGATACTTAAGAATTATTATTATTTTTCAGTTACTCACTGGTTATAATGTAAAATGGGTTAAAACAAAAGGCGCCTGCATACCAGAAAACGCAGTCGTCGGCGGTTACTCTGAAGTGCGGAGAGAGCCGTTGTACATTGGCCGTGCGATGTATGAGAACAATCTTCTGGTGGGAAAGGTTCACGTCCTGTACAAGGCGTGCTACTTCGCACACAGACGGAAGGAGGTGGAAGTGTCGGCGTATGAGATTATGGTCCGGGGCGACTTGTCGGGGCGGGGTGAGCTCGCGGTAGACCTGGACGAGAAGCATGAGCACAGGCCGCCGCGGCAGCTTGTCCTGTAGGTGCAACGTATCCAGTTACTGGCATTGATGGTGTACTGGTTAGAATGAAATTTACACAAGCCAAGCATAAAAGCAAAGTTGAAATTTTGTCATTGTCAAATATAGTGATAATATAGAAAATAATTTAATTCCGTGAAGCCTACTCGTGACGTTCATAGATGAAAATGTACAACTGATGTCTCAATTTGGGACTCATAATTAGATATCTGCAATTATTTAAAATACTTATTGTTGTTCCTGAAGTTTATTTTTAAAACTGTTGTAAATCTCTTGTTGTGATATTAATTTCTCTTAAAAGATGCAAGAATAGTGGGGATGCACTAAGGCTAAGAATTTGGGTACTTATGACGAAGAATAATCGACTGTGATGTGACCAAGAATATAGACTTTATTTTGGGCTGATTTTAGAAATGTTCTATTGTACAGTCTTCTAGCCTATTTAATAATATTTGATATTTTGTTTATACGTAGATACTTATACGTTTCTATGTCTTGTTATTCTATAAATATTTAAACTAGTAAAATCTAATAAAAATTCTAATTTTAACGATATTAATCTTGTTTTTGTTGTGAAATGTAAAAACTTAAGAAAATGGGGTCCATTTTTTGGAGGGGTTCAGTAGGTAAAACAAGTGATTGGTGTGACACTCCGCTATGTAGGCAAGGTATGTACAGTCATGAGCAATATAATGTACCCACTTTAGGACTCTGTCGCACTAACATATTTGACATTTAGTGAAACTTACAGTTCAAATTGTCAAAAAAGTTAATGTGACATGGTCCCAAAGTACTTATATATAATTAATGCTCGTGACCGTACAAGTCCGGCCAAGTAGCGGTTCGCGGGGGGCCCTGTTGCTCTATGAGCGGATGCTGTGCCGATAAATTATTTAAAAAAAAAACTAAATTTAAAGGATAAGATTACTTTTTGCAGGCATCAATACTGGCTGTTGGTTGTCAACTTTTGCTGAAAGAAGACAATGTTCCAAATCAATAATGTCATTCTTTAAAATGCAAGCTCAACGATACCACCAATTTCTTAAATGTTTTTAAATACAGTCACCGACGGACTGTTTCTACTGTTATAATAAAAGGAAAACACGATGGCATCGGGTCCTTCGTCCGGCACACCATCAGTCTTCGCGGGGAGCGAGTATCCAGCCTCAGGTTTGACTATTCCATGTTCTATTCAAAACTAAGGTTAAACAAGGGACAACCTTTGGAATTGTCAAAAGTCGGGATTCGAAGGAATATCATCCCTAAATAGATAGGTATAGGTATTTGACGGTGACAAAACTTGCCGCTTTTACCTACCTATTGTCTTATAAGTTGGATAAGCAATCGATATCTACATGAATTGAAGCTGTCGTCTATGTTTCAAGCCATCCTGAATGTAGAACTAGTTTGTTAGGTAGGTAAGCATGTTCCACCGTAGATCATCAGATGACAAAAGGCTATGCTAATAGGTAATGTTTCTAATTTTAGGCGGGGGAGCCGATGAGGTGAAAAGTGGTGCAGGCTACCCTCCATTTGCTCCATACAAGAAAGTGCCGGCGCCGGCGTCGGTTGCCGACACTATTTTTGCCGGTCGAGAGATTCGTGTGCAGCACAAATCTATAGTCAAGAAACCTGCGCGAGCGCCTCCGAGACCGGCGAAACCTAAGTAAACATAAGTTACTTACTTAAATCCATTACTCTGTTTGTTTATGTAATTCTACCTGTTAGTAATTCGCTTCGAGGATTGCAGTTTTTACCGACTGAGGTGCACTGCATTGCGTCTTTTATGGCAGAACTGACACTTTAAAAAAGTCAAGTCAAAAAGTTTTTTATCTCCGATAATAGAGAGACTAACTACAAACGCTTTCCACTCCCAACACTGCTAACCACGTCACAAAACACAGGACTCCAAAAGTGACAGATATCAAGATGTCGAAGCGCGCGCTACGTGCGCACGCGCGTTGCCTCCGCAAGCACGGCGCAGTGCTGACGGACCGACTCGAGCGCATGGCCAAGCCGCAGCGACGACACATCATCTACATGTGGCGACAACATGCTGACAGCTTACCTGCTGAGACGGTTTGTTATACAGGCTTTAAGCTTTTACATCTTGGGGTTTCACATAGCCTACAAACATATAATATATAAACTCACAATCACAATCCCAAAGTGGGAAGGATAGAGCAACAAGCTATTAGGAGACAATTTTGTTAAGACGTAGTTCAAAGGTTCAAACATGGTTATGGCGAGAGCCAATCACGAATAGACTAATAAGTAAATAGTCTACTTATAATTTTGCCAAAAAAATAATCTAGTCAATTACCTAAGTACCAAAATGTTCTTCAAATTTTAGATTGCACGGTTACGATGCATGTTGGATGCGGACGAACCATTCAAACCCGACCAAGCTTATGAATACTTTGTAAACCTACGGAAGAGTAAGAAGAAAAGTGCTGAGAAGTAAGTGATTTGTTATATTTAACCTTCTTGGTGTGTAACGTGTGTCCCTTCCTGGCCATATGGAATAGCTCTTCGACTATCGCCACCTTCGTCCACTCCTTGGTGTGGTCCAACCATGTCAACCTCGGCCTACCCACGTGTCTACGACCCAATAATTTGCCCGACAATGTAATTAAGTATACTTGTCATTTCGGAGCAGAATGTGCCCTAGATACCCGACTTTTCTCTTTTTTATTTTGAGTAACATAGGTAGGTAGGTATAATTCATGAAATACAATATAAACAGTTGGATTTCCGCCTAAAAGAAACGAACAATACAAACTATCATTTATTTTTGTTCATACAACTATTATCAAAGAGAGCATTTTATTTTTAAAGGCATCGTTGTCGTTTATCTATACCAACATCCCCTTTAAAACAAATGTACTTTGAGTTCATATCTGATTTCTCAGTCAGATTGAAAAAAAAAACACTACTTAGATATCTTTCAATTTATGACTTTGGGCACGTTGCTAAGTACCCAGCTTCTGCATTCCTTGCATCGTGCAACTCGTCTCCGCAGCCTATTTTGTCAAGCTGGTCCGTCGAAGAACTGTGAGCCAGGTGGTAGTTCTGCCAGCAGTTCCACTTAAATAAGTTTCAACCTTCGGGAGCGGGTGTCAGTGATGGTAACTATCAGGACTTTCGCTAGATTCATTCACTCTATACGTATACCAAGTCACGTCTTTAGGGTCGTTCGTTTTGGGACATTGTTCATGCTACCTACATTAACCAGCAGGTTCGCGATCTCCAATTAGAGATAGTCTATAATCTTGCTTGTTACCTGTACAATAAGATATTCCTATATTGTACAGGGCCCGAACGTCCCAAGCTAAGAAAGACCTGTTAGCGTTGTGTGGCGATAAACGTTTCGTGTGGGCCCGGAATGCGACTGTGGCGTTCGCTCGTGGTATCCAGCAACGGCTATCGAGGCCTGGAGCGTATGTACTGGCTGATGGGTAAGTGACTGCTGTTTGAACTCTCTGAAATTCTTCCGAATAGTGATGTTTAGAAGATAGCCGTGGGCGTATGCCAATCTGTCCTAGAGTTTATTTACCTAGTACCACGGCATGCGACCACGGCTATCTCCTAAACATCACTAAGCATTCAGTATACCTAGCTATTTTCTTGGTCCTTTTACATCGTCATTTTTCCCCAGATTGGAAGCGGATCCCTAAACCATTATTCCATCATTTGAAACAGAAGCATGTGCTTTTTATATTGATTTTTAGAATGATAATTTGTTGTTCATTATAGCATGCTGCGATTATCAAACATAATTCTAGAGGAAATTTGCGGATATATGCGAATGAAGCCGCCATCAAGACGATGCACGCATCCCAAATCAAAATTCATGTTGGAGATGGCTGATAAGGTATGATAGAAAGAAGGCATTAACCTATTACTGATTAACTGAAACAATTATTAAATAACTCGTTGTTCGCAGGTAGCAGTATGGATTGACGAAATCTTGTCTGAGTCAGACGACCGTATGCTGATGATGGACTTCGACGAAGATGACGGTAAGAATTTAGTTTCTACCAAATTGGAACAATTGTTACCAGTTTCACATCGCGACGTACAATATTATATTGTACCTGTTTCAAGGTAAGTCGGCAGTTGAAATTGTGGCAATTGTTCGTCAAAACTGTATAAAATTTGTATAGGACTTGCGAGAAAATTCGGGTTTGATTGATGTTAAACAGTGGCGAACAATTGTCAATAATTTAGACGCCACACTCTGATCGCTTCGCCCCACTTTTCTCGGAAGTCTACGATGTCACGGCTGGTATATTTTTGACGGTACAGAGAATAATTTCATGGAGTTTACCTAAGACTGTTAAAGGACTAATTTGTCTGAGCACTCCATGTTTATTCGCTTTACTTGACCGCTGCTTTCGTATTTTCCGAGAAGAAGTGGAGCAGAGCTACGCAGACGACGAAACGAAGAGTACCGCGACGACACGATCGACATCGTCGTCTGTGGTGCCGCCGGGGCCGGTGCTGGCGACCCCGGCTACTACACCCACCGACCCTGCCACTCCCGGAACTGCTACTCCCGGGGCTCCAACGCCCGATGCCGGTACTCCCGGGGCTCCAACACCCGTAGCCGCCACACCCGGAGCTGCCACACCCGCAGCAGCCGCACCCGGAGCAGCCACACCCGGAGCTGCCACACCCGAAGCTGCTACTCCCGGAGCACCAACTCCAGAGGGAGCGACCCCTGGCTCCGCTACACCTACCACGCCCGCCCCCGTGACCCCTACTGACTCCACCGCCACAGGAGGCACGCCGCCGCCGCCTACACCGCCACCCGCGCCACCAAAGACATAAGGTACACCTGCCTGTATGGGCACTTAAATGTATAAGCGTAGCCCGCGACCGCATGGAATCTCCTCTTTCAAAGATTTCATTTACAAATATCCCTTCCCTACATTACAAAAGGAAGCTTTGTACAAAATTATAACTCACTCAACTAACGAATTATTTGATTATAAGGTAGGTACTCTTTAGTGTTTTGCCACGTCAAAAATATTGTTTTTTTTCTCCTTCCAAAACCCTAATCTAAGTTGTATACTAGCTTCTTTCTGACACGAACTAATCAGGGTTCTTCTTCCACAGTGGTCATACACGCTGATGAACCAATTATGTCTGAGGGTGGCTTTGCAGACGAATTTCTCAATATGATGGCTGGAAAAGTGAGTATATTTTAATTCCTTCTGAACTAATAATAATCTAGTTATCGTATAATGTTTCATTTTCTGATTACAATTAATTTCCGATAGGATATGAACTGCAAGTATATTATCATCGCAAGGAAGAATTATGAAATAGCATTGTTTGTGTACCACAATGTAGAAACAGTCCTTGAAAACAGTTTTATTTATAAACCAGAGCCTACAGCTCCCACTTGAAGTAAACTATGTCAATTGATTATCTGCATGTAATTTCTGGTGTTGTAAAACAAAAGGGGACAAGCAATCCCTATTTATCACAAAATGTAACTTAAGTAACTAAAAAAATAAAAAATAAAGTAAAATTATAAAATTAATTCTACTTTTATTATGTAATAAAGTCGACAAGTGAACACGGCTGCGTAAGGTAACATAGAATGTTGTCAATCATAAAGAGCGATAGAAAGTTGCCTTCGGGTCCAGAAACTTAATTCTCATCATGTTGCAATTCCGGGATTTTACGAACAAAGGGAATACGAACGTAACTTTATATCGCTTTAAAGATAGTGGCCCCGATTCCTGCAAACACCGCCTAATTTTATTTTAAGTTATATCCGTCATTTTCATATCCGTCGAAAAGGACGGATGATTCACAGCTCTTAATTTTAGGAAGAATGAGTAAATGAATGTGTCGGGTTATTGACTGATGTAAAATTTTTAGACGGTTGGTTTAGATTTGTGCTTAAAATTGACGTGTGTTCCATAAATTTTACGCTTGTCAATTACCCGTCCCTTTCCTTTTCGGCGGATAAGAAAATGACAGATATAACTTAAAATAAAATTAGATGATATTTACAGAAATTAGCACCAATATCTTTGGAATTTACATTGCTTTCGAATCTTTCTTCATTTTCCATGTCCTTTAGAGACTTTAAATATACCGATCATTCGTGTTCATTTGTGACGAAGTGGAGAATGAAGGAAGGTCGCCTCGGTTGCTTTTTTCTTGTAGTTCCTTCACTCTTTGCTTCTTATTCTTTTTTGTAGGTCGTAGATATATTTTGTAATGCTCATTTTATTTTTCAGGGCGGTCGGCTTATACCACGTAAGAAAGAACATCAAATAAAATAGATTTTATCTTCAAGTTGAGTAGGGTGAAGTAACTTCTTATTCATGTTGTTTTTCCTTCCAGCTAAGCCTGCTTATTTAAAGTTTAAAGGTATGAATTTTACGAATTATTTTTCTTGCTTGTAAATTAATGTGATGGTTCTTGTTTATATCGTTTTCAAAATGTACAGGCGACATGTTAACTGCGTTCAACATATTAACGGATGCTATGTATCGCAAGGGAGATAAAAATCTCGTCCAACATGGAAAGTTTGAACAAAGTTACAAAGAAGCTGCGGATGAGTAAGTTTTTAAAATAACAATTTCATAATAAAAGATTACTCCTACTTGACTGGATTGAAATACCTAGGTACGGTCATCATAGTAGGTACGAACAGTTACATACCTAAGGGTGTTTTCGCACTACTCCGATTATTCTCTGATCAGAATCCGTCAAATAACGGCTCCAAAGCTGTAGTAGTATTTCATTCATTCGCGGATCATTCTCGGATGTAAAACGAAAACGCCCTAACGATTCCTACTTAGTACTCTGTCTGTACCAATTCCTTTCAATGGCGTTTATTTTGCAGTTTGCGCCAAACTGAGAGTTTTGATGCCGCAGATTTCGATTACGATGTCGCAAACAATATAAATAAGGCTCTATCTGGCACCGTCGAGGCGCTCACCCCTCCCAACATAAAGGGTGCCATGAAGGGTTTGTAGACATTTTATTTTCCTGCTTTGTAGAAGCACCTGTTTTTTTTTTCATAGTAGCGTGCCCTTTCTCCTGCGCCAAATCATTCACAAACTAAAACAGTTTAATTTCTCATCCTGTTTTACAGATCTGACCGACGTAGTCTCCAAATATTTGGCTCAGAATGCGGAATACAATAGTAAGTTCCTTGTATAAGACATATTTATTCTACTGTTGGTATTCGTGCTTCAATAATCTCAGCCGCTTTTTATTAAATCACAAGTACCTACCTACTATTAGGAAAATTAATATTTTTTTACAAATATTCGTTTTTTTTTTCGCGAGTTTGATTATTCAAAAAACCTTCTAAGTAGTAATTCAAGATCATCTATGGTGCAAAATAGTTTTATGATTGTACATAATTCAAAAACTGTTACGACTTAGGAAAAGAATTGTCAAGAAACGTAACAGTAACTTATCTTAAATATTTTTTTAAGTAGTTTGTGTTAACATAGCCCACTTGTGTGTTCAGAGGATAAGACACCGGCATTTAAGTACCTGGTGGATAAAATGAAAGGACAACCCAACGAGCTGCTGTACTCGAAGGGACCTGTCCGCAAGATGATGGGCGAGGCTGCCAGAGAGTAAATATACCTTTTTATATTTTAACTAGATGTCGCGTGGTTCGCTCGCAGCAAGCTGCTCGCGTGTCTTGTATTAGTTCGAAGCTTTGTATGGCGGCCATCTTGTTTTCGTGAAATCAAAAAAGTTCTAGGTGCTATAGTTTTGCCAGGCCGTAGGGTGTCTCCCTGATGCGGAGCAGTTTTCCAAGATGACGTTTCGATCACACCCCTATACAACATTTTTACACCCGAGACATTTTCTGGAAAAACAAAAATTTATATGGCGGCTATCTTGTTTTTCGGCCATTTTGTTTTTTTTTTTCACCGGCGATAAAATTTGACTAAGATTTTAATAGGTTTGGTGGAAAAAAAAATGTTCCAAGTGCTATAGTTTTGCCACGCCTTAGGGTGTCTCCCTGATGCGGAGCAGTTCTCGAAAACCTGGAAGTATACCCGTACTCTACATGACATTCCGATCACATCTCTGTACATAATTTTTACCTTCGATTCATTTCCGGGAAAAACGAAAATTTTGTATGGCGGCCATCTTGTTTTTCCGCCATTTTGTTTTTTTTTCACCGGCGATTGTATTTGACCAAAATTTAAATAGGTTTCGTGAAAAAAGAATTGTTCCAGGTTTTATAGTTTTGCCAGGCCGTAGGGTGTCTCCCTGATGCGGAGCAGTTTTTCAAGATCGAGCAAAATCGAAATACTCAACATGACGATCCGATCACATCCTTATACATATTTTTTACCTGCGAGGCATTTTCGGGAAAAACGAAAATTTTGTATGGCGGCCATCTTGTTTTTCCGCCATTTTGGTTTTTTTTCACCAGGGATTGGATTTGACCAAGATTTAAATATGTTTCGCGAAAGAAAAATTGCTCCAGGTTTTATAGTTTTGCCAGGCCGTAGGGTGTCTCCCTGATGCGGAGCAGATTTTGAAGATAGAGAAGTGTTTTCATACTCCACAAGACGTTCCGATTACATCTCCATACACAGTTTTTACTCCCGATGCATTTTCTGAAAAAACAAAATTTTGTATGGCGGCCATCTTGTTTTTCCGCCATTTTGTTTTTTTTTCACCGGCCATAGGATTTGACTAAGAATTAAATAGGTTTTATGAAATAAGAATCGATGCAGGTGCGATAGTTTTGCCAGGCCGTAGGGTGTCTCCCTGATGCGGAGCAGTTTTCCAAGATCTGGAAGTTTTCCCATACTCACCGGAAAATTTTGATCACATCCCCCATACACCATTTTTACCCCCCGACACTCCTTCTGGGAGAACAACCCTGTCAGTGAGTCAGTCAGTCAGTCAATAGGTACATGGGTTTGTAGCTATATATAATATAATATAATAATGAAATACACAGAATATGGAATATGCACGGTTTGTCTTCACTTATATTAGTGGACTGTCGAATGAATTACAAACTACACACTTTTCAGTTAATATGTTTTTATATACAGGGTGTTAGTGACATCGTAACGAATACTGAGGGGGATGATTCAGACCATGATTCTGAGTCAATAACATTTTGATAGTAGAATTTTCCGTCGCAAAATTCATGTTTTTTTTAGATTTTATTAATTATTTTCATCTATATCTTTGCGATGGAAAATTCCACTTGATATCGACTCAGAATCATGGTCTGAATCATCCCTCAAAGTTTTCATTACGATGTCACTAACACCCTGTAAAACTGTACACCTAACACCTATGCATAGAATAAAGTAGGTAGGTAACTCTACGCCCCGAACCAATTCGTATCGGGAGCCGGGCTAGATTTATCTCGCCCCCCTCTGTGCCTCCGCTAAGGAGTAAGGGGGAGCGCGCAAGGACAATCTGTCTTTCTCGTTCTTGCGCGATTAGGCGCTATACGGTAAGAATGTGATTTTTGTATGGAGTGTTCCGAGGTGTGACCTAGGTAAACCTGCTATTCAAGTTTAATCGAACTTGCTGATTAAAGCTAGGAAACCGAGCATGGCGCTAGTTTATGTTTGCGTTTTCATACAACCCGCTTGACCTACTTTCCCGGCTTTGTACAAGCTTTTATTCTAGACCCCTGGACGGGCCCGTTATAGCCTTATTTTTATTTTCAGTCTAGAAGTAGCGAAGGGTCTCACTAGCGACCATGATGATCCGAACCTGTCGCAAGCGATCTACGCTGCTTTGTCAAAACTGGTGACCGACACGCCTGACGATATGAAGAGTGATATGGCAGACACCTTGGACCTGACTTCCAAGTATCTATCGCAAGCGGCTACTGATGAGGGTACGTGTCTTGTAAATGTGGGTGTTTGAGATTTTTTCTGATATCAAATGTCGCTTAGTTGCTTAGTTGGCGTCTGGTTTACACAACTATTAATAATGTCAAATGAGAGGGTTTTCACGAAAATTACGTGGCTAGATGGTGCCATTTTGGCAAGATGGGAGACCTCCCATCTCAACATTACGCGCTATCAACACGCAGTCATTTCAGAAAACCCACATTGAATGCTTGGTGCATACAGAGCTGGGAAAGTGGTTTAAGCTAAAAATTGAATTGTCTTTTTATCTTCTCTCGGATCAGCTGAAAGAGGACCCGCCTTCGAACACATGATTAAGGAATTAAAGAAGAAAGGAGGTCAACCTTTCACGCCCGAAATCCCAGAACTCGCTACAGATTTTAACGCCGCCCATGCGTATGATGTTTTAAATTATTTTATACGTTTTTTTTTACTATCAAAATGTTATTGACTTACCTAATTATATCACGTGAATGACAGAGGACATCCATCTCTGATTTCCTGTATTAAGATAATTGCAATCCTTTTATTTGAACAACATACTAATTAGGTGCCATTTTTATGGTTTTCCGACAGGTTGAAAAATGCCCCAGGTCTCAAATCCATAGCACCAGATCCAGAACATGTAGGTATGTTTAAAGAGGCGTTGGAAAGAGAAGTGATTCCTGGCACGCCAGATGCTATGAAGCCAGAAATGAAGGGTAAGGAAAAATATGTTTACTTGTTGATAACTTTTGTTCGGAGTTAAGAGAATCATGCCACGGATTGCGCAACGTAATCTCATAGCTTTTTATATTAAATGTATGAGCTTATGTTAGGTTGTATATAAACCAAATATTTCATTTACAGAGGCTATCCAAAGAGGCGCTGATTACTTGTCTGGTTTCGCACGTGACAGAGGTTAGTTCTCATATAAAATAAAATTAGGTAATTATGAGTTCTTCTAGAACCCACCTATGTTACCCTTCTATGTATTATATGCTATAGGCAGATAACTTAGTGCTTAAAAACAAAAGTAATCATACGTATCATTTAACAGGGAAGGCAAAAGAAATATTGGTCAAAATGCTGAAGGATAAACCAACTAAGGAAGCGGCAAAGAGAAACGATACTACTATGTCTTATGGCGCTGCAGCAACTGAGTAAGGAGTCTTGTTTATCTCCCGTTATTTAGAAAAACTAAATTCGCTCGCTTATACCTACTTTATAACAGTAATTCGGAAGTGTTAATCCGTTTTGTTATAAAACAGGGTTGAAACGTCTCCCATGCTTACACCGATCCTCCCCGTGAAGAACATTGGAGATGAAGTCAATGGCAAACTGGATAAGGATGTTGGAGCGGTTACGGCCCGTGAACTGAAAGCCCCCATGAAAAGTACGTTGTCTTATATTAAACACAATCATGCCTTTTCTGGGAGACAGGAATATTATTTTATTATAGCACTTTTAGAACGAGCTCTGTCTCTTTCTTGCTCTCATCGTAAGTTAAGGACGGCAATATTTTAAAAGCTGTCAATTAAATTGTAAGTTTGAATCGCCAGTATCGACACACGTATTATCATTTATGCTCTAAGCAGGAGTCACGAACAATGGATTATAAACAATGGATTTGTTCTTCATTAAATTATTTGTTTTCAGCTTTGGTAAAGGACGCAGCAGGGGAAATATCACAGAATGTTGCGTTAAAAAGTTAGTACTATGATCATTAGTATAAATGCGTAAGTATATTTTTCATTACAATTATTGAAGTTACGAAATTGTTACGAATGCCGCCGATGCGTTACAGAACCTAGACAGCTTCAAAAGCTCCACTAACCAACGTTGTTAGTGATATTCATTAATTCCCCAGTTTTTAAACTTCAATCAGTCCTCAGGACTAAGTAGCTCCGTTGCTTGAATATGAATGACGTGTCAGAAGCTTCATCCAGTGTTAGAGCCTCTTAAATCTCTTCACCACATTTGTCAGGTCCAAAAACTCTTCAGCGAGGGGGTTTGGCGCTTTAAATGTTTTGTTTGACATTTCTTGATATCTTTAGCAACAGTTAGTATATTCTTTTGCTGGTAATTAATTACTTTTGCTGGTTGGTGATATTCTTTCATGACGTATTTTAGGTGGAGCCGCTGGAGAACGCTATCCCCGGGAACTGCTGACGGCTGTGACCGAGTCCGTGGGCGACAAGCCGATGTTCAAAACCGGCCCTTTTGGCATGACTTTCGCTGAAGCTGCTGATACGTAAGTGTCATACCACACAGGATTCAGAACTTAATATTTTTACGCACCAACCATCAACCACCACCACAACACCTACTTTGGAATTGCGTAGGTGACGTGGCGGGCAACGCAGCAGGTGACGCGCCAAGAACCTCTAATGTCACGGAACTGCGCGCGTCGTCCATAACTATACCGCCAGCGAAATGTTATCTAACCACCGGGTTTTTCTCCTATAAAACCTGTAATTATGAAATATTTTTGTCTACTATAGATTAAAGCATGCGGGACCTCTGGAGCATGACCCGCAGAACGATGCGTTAGCCGGCACCATCGCAGGCGAGATGGACAAAGGCGTAGCGACCAGGGTCACTCCTGACACACACAAGGCTCTTGCTCGTAAGTGTCCACGCTAGGAACTGTCACTCAAACATAGCTTATATACTACAGGATTCTGTTGTATTACTTTCCATCAAAACGGGAGAAGGAAACGAGTGACGAGTGGAGAAGTTACTTGGGCGCTTGAATTATCGTATGAAATTCCGCTATTTTGTTTGGAATGATTTTGACTAGTTTGAGGTTGATATCAATATTGATTTATACTACAATGGCAGAAATCGCTACGACGTAATATTGACAGTATCTATTCCGCCCGTCTCCGTTCCGCTCCTCCGACTCCACTTTGGTGGTTACCCACCTACAGTCATTTCTGGTAGGCAAGAACAACATGACCAGTATTTTGATTAATAATGTCTAAATAACAGTGATCAATGTTTTTTATCTTTCTACAGCGACTATTAAAGCTGCCGCTAACCATCTGGCTAAAGTTGGAAAAGAAGCCGGTAAGGAAATTTGAATTATTAGTAAATTAATATTATTTGCTGCCTTATTCCAATCGCGAAGGACAATTATTATATTGTTAATAATTAATTAGATATTAATATAGGGGGCTGAAATTCCTACTTTATTATTTCTAAAAAGTCCGTAGTCATAGATTTTATGTTAGTTTTTAATTCGTTTTATTTCTATCAATGCAGGAGCAGCATTGGACCACTTGATCGGCCTTATGAAAGGCAAAGGCGATGAGCCCTTAGCCAAAGTTCAAGGACGAGAACTGACGTACAAAGATGCCGCTAGAAAGTATGCATTTTCTTTGCGCTGTATCATGAAATTATAAATTTGGAATAAAAACTATTGCTTATATTTGTTACGTTATCGATTGCTATTTGTAACTTAGGCAATTACATTTTGTAGAGTGGAAATCGCTCCTAGCCTCGCAAAGGAGAAGGTTGATAAAGGGATTTACGAGAACATTCGATCTAAGTTGAAGACGCTATCAGAGGAGCATAAAGCGCCTGAACACGAGAAGACGATGCCAGGTGAGTCGTTCTCACTCAATGTTATCTCGAAAACTGCCGCCATCACATCATCTACCTATATTTTATTCCAATAGCCGCTTACCAGATCTGACGTTGTCATAACTTAAGATACGTCCTACCACCATCACAAATACTCTTTCGTGATCAATAACCGGGAGCGCCGGTTTGATCCCCGGTACTGGATTTCACCAAAGCGTTATTAGGTATTTATTTTATGTGCAATTTTCAGTAACATCGTTGGCTTGACCATTAAAGGCGGCGATGCCTATAATTTAGGTCTAATAGAAAGTTCGGTAAAACGTGAGGTACTTCAGCCTCTTATCCTCACCTGACTTCTTATTTCGCCTAGCTGATCTTCTCCTAGGCAAAGGCGCAAAAAGAACTCTACTTTTCCCTTTTCTCAGACCTCTAGTTTTACTATTATTATTATTACAAAAAAGTTACCTAACAATTATCCTGTTTACACAGAGGTCGTGGACCAAGTCTCCAAGTTTCTAGCAACGCCAGCAGCTGAAAGTAAGTAGCTGTAAACTTAAATTACTGGTCTTATGACACAGGAAAATAGCTATTTTTGTTTATACAAAATGGGATTGAGGAATTTATCATTTTTATGTCTGTTTTAACAACCTCCGTGATCTAGTAGTTAGAGCGTTAGGCTGACGATCTGGAGGTCCGGGTTCGATTCTCGATGGGGATATCATCGCAATCACTTTGTGAGACTGTCCTTTGTTTGGTAAGGACTTTGCAGGCACGTTAAGCTGTTGGTCCCAGCCGTAAGCCGTAAAAACACCTCCACCAACCCCGCAGTGGAGCAGAAAGAAAGAAAGTAAAAATAATTCGGCATACTTTGATTAACATAACATACTTAGGAGCATACTTAGGAGGATACTTAGAAGCATAGTGGAGTATGCTCCATACCCCCTCCGGTTGATTGAGGGGAGGCTTGTGGCCAGCAGTGGGACGTATATAGGCTGTTTATTTTATGTCTATTTTATTCATTGCTTGAAACCACAAATAGTCGTAGGGCTTTGTATATCGTCGATTACGCGGGAGGTTGCGCACGTGCCTGACTGAAGCATCGTGCTCTTATGATTTTTTAAATAAAGTTTGTATTGTCTTATTAGTAAGTACTGCGTTTAAAGGTTATATGTTGATTGTTGGTTGATTTGTATTGTTATGTTCTAGGCGAATCGGAGCACCGAGAAGCCCTAGCCGACATCTTAGCTGCTAAAGCCTCTGTGATTTTGGACAAAGAAGGTTTATACAAGATAACCCACGGCGAAGCTGCTGATGTGTAAGTTCTGATTTTATTTTATGAAACATTTAATTTGATATGTTTTCTTTGGGACTAGTCTGTTAATGAGGTTTTTTGAAAATTGACACCACTAGCACACCCCGAACACTTCATACTATCAATCTCGTTTTACACAGACACTACACAATTGACATTATCGTACACGCGCACAATTATAATACCTTATTTAACCGTCATTACTTACTTATTTCTGAGGTAAACCTAGCTCAGATGCTGCTGGTGGGAGGAGAATTGCAGTTCTATACGTAGTATTATTCCTTATTCTATGCCATTAGTTATCGCCACTTTGGCAAAGCTATTTCAACAATACGCGCTGTCAAAACATGACGTGATTTCAGAACACTGCTGATACTGAAAACCTGGTGGCCTATCATCAAAAGCCCCCAAATGGCCTTTAATTTGGCCAATAATGCAGTTCCGAAAAAATAACGCTTTTTTAAATTAAAGGGTGAGAAACGCTGATCCAGGCGCGCACTCAGCAGAAGACGAAAAAAAGAAGAAAGACATATTGGCCAAACTACATGCAGCGGTTGGTGAAGAGGGTGCTCAAGGAGGCATGAAAGGTGTGAAAAGCAAATTCAACCAAACGATAGAAAACATCACCTTTTTATTCATACCTATTTAGTGTGAATCGGTACCACTACCGAAAGCATCAAGGTAATCCTGCTGGGTAGGCGGATGCATACAACTCGCGGGACCATCGTTATGATAATAACGCTTTTAAAGATAGAATATTGCAAGA
Organism: Pectinophora gossypiella; assembly: GCF_024362695.1. Lineage (NCBI taxonomy): Eukaryota > Metazoa > Arthropoda > Insecta > Lepidoptera > Gelechiidae > Pectinophora > Pectinophora gossypiella. The sequence goes on from NC_065405.1 coordinate 5,528,523, forward strand.
ACATTCCAGTAGGTTCCAGCTTTAATTGAAGTAAAGTATTATAATCTTTCTTACAGATGAAATGGGGCATGTTGCGGCTCACATGGCAAATGTAGTACAGGGAAGAAGTAAGTTAATGTTTTTACATGTTTAAAAAATTATCGAAACCAATTCCTAGTCTCTGCTAAAATTGTAGCACAATGTGTTCTACTATTTACCGCGTTTATTTATTTCAGGTGATGCAATTCAAGCCATCCACGATACAATGCAGAAAAAAGGCGATGATCCACTAACAAACTTCGGGTCTGCTAAAACGACGCACGCGGGAGGAGCGCAAATGTTCGTTATTTTATTACACACTAAACCGTATAGACACACCTCCTGTTAAGAAAGAAACCAGTAACCGTTTCTCAAGTAGGTACGATTACAACTAAAAAAAAAACCGTTTAAAACCTACTGTTGATGACTATGTTTGTCTTAATTAAGTATACTTAACTACATTTTCTTGATTTTACCGAGGTAGGGATATAACGGAGTACATAAAGAATTTTTGAATGTGTAATAAGTATGCTGTTATTGATAATAAAACATGACGTCAAGTATGTGTCTACACTCAGCGGGATCCCCTCTGAGTCTGGTGAGGTCTGAGGTCTGGGAGACATAAGAGTGATGCAGAGAATTAGATCTGGATTTGTTCTACTGAATTATGCTGAAAACAGAATTTGTTCCGTTAAAAAAACGGAAATACAAATTTTTCTAACCGACCTCCAGCCAGCGGGATATTTACCAAAGATAAGTCTGATGAAGTATAAATTGGTATTAACTTTTAGATCTGTATTTATTCTGTTCAACAAAACAAAAAAAATACTTCTGACATCCTTACTTCAGCTACAATCAAGCTGCAATGAAACCTCCAGTCAGCGGACTTAACTTTGGTAAATATCCCGCTGGCTGGAGGTCGGTTAGAAAACTTTATATTTCGGTTTTTTTAACGGAACAAATTCTGTTTTCAGCATAATTCAGTAGAACAAATCCAGATCTAATTCTCTGCATCACTCTTATGTCTCCCAGACAGGGGATCCCGCTGAGTGTAGACACATACGTCAAGTGACCAAAAATGAAGTTTAAAACACAGTTTTTTTATTGTTGGCGAGTTTTCAACGGTTTAAAACGATTTATTTGGGGTTTAAAACGGCAACATTTGGTTTAAAACGTTTTAAATCGGTTGTTTTACGTCTATAGTCGTGACTCTCTTATATTCGGGACGATAAGCAGTATATTTTATACAAGACCGTGCATGGATACATTATAAAATCTGTTATTACTACTACTACTTAATGGAAGGAAAGTAACCAGCTTCCAAGTTATGTGATTTAGGCGATATTCCTTGACTACTAATACTTCTTCCTATGGCAATGGCAGAATAATCCAAACTGTTTCAGAAGTTTCATGGATTCCCTAGTTTGCGTAGGTACATTAAGAGGTATCTTTCTTGCACAATGTGATAATGCACTAGGTTTACTGTAGTGTATTCATTTGTACCCAGGTTGGCTGATGCTCCGACGTTCACTCCCACAGGCGCCCCGCCGGGCATGGCTGAAACTCTAGAAAAGAAAATTGGAAACCTTTCAGCTCAACCCGGAACTGCACTCGGACAAAAGCATATGAAATGTAATTTATTATTTTTATCAAAAGAGATTTTCTTAGTCTTCCAGTAGGTATAGTAATTTTAGTTCTTTCAATTTCTGGGCCCTTGGCGGCTCAATAGTAACCCTGACACCAGGGTTGATGGGGTCGGTTATCCACCTCATCACAACCCACACGACAGAAGATGAAGAAGTTCTTTCAATAAGAAGACATGACGCTCAAATCACTTTTGGAAGTTTATTCGAGCAAATACTTGAAAACAAAATGAAACAGTCAATTTAGTAGTATAATTCGCTATAATTTGTTATTTGTTAATAAAATCGGACTTCGTATCAACAGTGGCTGCAAGTTGTCTTTGATTACTTGTGGCTCTGCCCACCCCATTTGGGATTACGGGCGTGAGTTTATGTATGTATGTATGTTAATAAAATAAAATATGCTGCTTGTAAATAATTTAATAATTTAAAATTGTTACTATATCCTCTTGCGGCCGAGATACCAGGCAAAAAGTACAAGAAAACAAGATAAATGAATATGACAGCAATTAAATTGCCAATTTACTGACTTATTGCCTGGCTTTTTTGCTCGTTAATTGAGTACATTTCTATTTTTCCGCCTTTACAATTAATTTGTGATCAAAGGCCGCTGCGGTAGCTGGGAATTGGGTGTTCCTTGGCGAACAATGCTTTAATATAACATTTTTTATTTTCTTTCTAGCCACGACTCAATTGGCCTCTCAATTTCTCGCTGGAGAAACCGCCAAACAGGGTGAGTAATCAATTGAAACCGTGAAGCTCCAGAACCGACCTGAATATTTCTTTATTTGAAGATCTTTCGAAGCACTTTGGTGCCTGCCTAAACACTCACACTCGTTGACTAATATTGCTTGTTACTTATGGTTATTATAACTGTATTTTTTTTTTGCAGGAGGTTACATACCGCCTGAAGGCGAAGGTGTGCCCGGAGCAGGTATGAAATCATTTTTAATCACCATTTCAGCTGTTAATTATTATAATTATATTGCTAATTTTACGTTTACGTTGCGTTACCGCAGGCGGCGCATACGGAGGATCAGGAGGTGGTCCTGGTGGAGTAGGAGGAGGTCCTGGAGGAGCTGGAGGTGGGCCTGGTGGAGTTGGAGGTGGTCCTGGAGGAGCTGGAGGTGGACCTGGTGGAGTAGGAGGTGGTCCTGGTGGAGTTGGAGGTGGTCCTGGTGGAGTTGGAGGTGGTCCTGGTGGAGTTGGAGGTGGTCCTGGTGGAGTTGGAGGTGGTGCTGGTGGAGTTGGAGGTGGTGCTGGTGGAGTAGGAGGTGGTCCCGGTGGAGTTGGAGGCGGACCGGGTGGAGTAGGAGGGGGAGCCGGTGGAGTTGGAGGTGGTCCTGGTGGAGTAGGAGGCGGACCGGGAGGTGTTGGGGGTGGCCCTGGAGGAGCCGGGGGTGGCCCTGGAGGTGGCCCGGGCGGATGGGGCCCGGGAGGCGCTGAGGGAGGTGGTCCTGGTGGCGGTCCAGGTGGATGGGGTCCAGGGGGTGGCCCCGGAGGTGGTCCAGGAGGTGGCCCTGGAGGCGGCCCTGGTAGCGGCGCGGGAGGATGGGGCCCGGGTGGTGGTCCTGGAGGCGCCGAGGGAGGTGGCCCAGGTGGATGGGGTCCAGGGGGTGGCCCCGGCGGTGGTCCGGGAGGTGGACAAGGAGGTGGTCCTGGAGGATGGGGTCCGGGTGGTGGTCCCGGGGGCGGTCCTGGAGGCGGCGCTGGTGGATGGGGTCCTGGAGGTGGCCCTGGCGGTGGACCTGGAGGTGGCCCTGGTGGATACGGTCCAGGGGGAGGCCCGGGTGGTGGTCCTGGGAGCGGTCCGGGTGGCGCCGGCTGGGGTCCCGGAGGTCCTGGTACGGGGCCTGGTGGTGCCGGCTGGGGTCCCGGAGGTCCTGGTACGGGGCCTGGTGGTGCCGGCTGGGGTCCTGGAGGTCCTGGTACGGGGCCTGGTGGTGCCGGCTGGGGTCCTGGAGGTCCTGGTACGGGGCCTGGTGGCGCTGGCTGGGGTCCCGGAGGTCCTGGTACGGGGCCTGGTGGCGCCGGCTGGGGACCGGATGGTGCTGGCGGGTAAGTTAGACGACGAACTTTAAACGGCGCGACACCAGCGCAGAGCTACTAGATATTCCAATTGTATGAATGAAACACACAATCAAACAATATAAGATCTAGACAAAATGATATCTAGTCGGTTTGCGATATAGTCTTTAACATAGGTAGTAGTATATTGCTACCTGGGCAATCTAAGACCAATCCATATTAAATCGAAGTGTTTTGACAGGCCGGAAACAGAAGAACAGCGCCGCAAAAGACTGAAAGAAGCAAGAGGCCGGGGAGGTGAGCAAACATGTTTAGACTTCGAAATAGAATTCTATAACAACAATTCATTTCGAAACTATCTTTTACAAAGTTCTATATGCTTAAATATTATCAAAGTTAGCATGAAAAGGTTTATATTGTAAATGCGCTAAACAGCAGCCTGTGCCACGATCACTTAAAATTAAAATTAAAGTTATTCAAATAAAAATTAAGAACGGCGCACCAAGCGTTTGTGGACAGTAATTTTTTGAGCGTTCTAAAGTTAACGTCAAGTAATATTGACAAAACCACAAATATGACCAACGTAGTAAAGTACTTTGTGAAAGATTAAATTAAAGTAACTACTTACATGTTATTTATTTTTTTCAGGCACGGGAGGTAAGCTATGGATATTATTTTACTAACTGCATGTATGTACCTATTTTGTAATGTTCTGTAACTATGATGATGGTAAGTGTTTTGTAACTTTGATAAAGTAAATAATCATAATCGAGTTATGAAGTGCAATAGTTAGCGTAAAAAATAAGTTGTCAGCCTGTCGATGGTCACAGCTGTCTAATTTTATTAAGTTTTTTCATACTTACACTCACAGATATATGTATACGAACCCGACGACCCGATTACTCTAGCCATAATAGCCATAGCCATAATAGTCAGGACCCCGATACCGACCCCGCCGGCGTGGTTGACGATTTCCCGTATTCAGCGCTTATCGCTATCGACCCACTAGAGTCGATTAATTCTTTCAAATATTTTTTCCTCTCAGACGACGCCCTGAGCCGAGGTTCGCGCCCAACTGGGCACCCTCAGCCCTATTGTCTTAAACTTTGTATCGGGTGAGGGCCTTCAGCGCTCGCCATTTGTCCGGTCAAGTAGTTAATGCCACCTGCGGCAAATCTACAATAAGTCACGTGAAAAAAACTCATAGATACAAACAAAAATACCTACTTCATAATTTATTTTGATCCAAAAAACCAAATACATTTGATCAAAAATATAAAATTGTGTACCAACATCAATGAATTACGGGGGACATGTGAATCTTAAGTCAAAATGCATAGAGATTATTACTTTTATTTAGTTAGTTATTTATTCGTGTAAGATTAACATACTTAAGTACCTAACTTTATTTAAATGTCGAATATCAATATTGGGGGTGTTCAGTATCATAACTCATCACCACACCCATCTCTTATCGTACGAACACTGTTCCCGTCTTTGTTTTGTAGATCGGTCGTTACTTCGTGTATTTATATTATTATTATTATTATTATTAGCCTATATGATCCCACTGCTGAGCAAAGGCCTCCCCCATATTCTTCCAAGTATCCCGGTTCTGTGCGAGCTCTATCCAGTCTTTACTGGTCTTGACTGGTATTTATATAAATAGGTATTTATTCCAAAAATATTTTATCTTATTCTCTCCATCATAATTTGTTTACTTTAGCCGAATCCGCGCAACATGACGATGCATCGAAGCTCCTGCAAGCACAACTGAAAGCGAAAGGTGGAGAAGTATTCTACAAACAACCGCCAACTGAGTTGACTCATGGACAAGCAGCTGATGTGTATGTAGCATGAATTCTTTATCCCACATTCCTCATCCTGCTCATATTGTCTTTATGATATCTAGTAAGATTACAATGAATATTTGTGCAGACTGGGCACAGGCCAGGCTCAAGTGGATAAGTCTGTGAGGGAGGCTGGTGACACCGCCAGACTCGCGAAGAAGTTCGAAAAGAAATTGGACAACCTCGTAGTCAGCAAGATACCGCCACATTTGCAGGATGCTATGTCAGGTAACGGTTCTGAGGAAATCACCAACATGCTTTAACGTTTGGAAATAAGGTCACAAATAAAGTGCTTGCAAATGTCACGTGATTGTTAATGCAATAACATTTTCTTTCTATTCTATAACGTCAACGAAGGCTGAAAGCAAGCAAAATGCTTTTTTAAAATGTAGGGTCTACCTATATTATCAAAACAATCCAGCTGCCCTTATCTTACCATCTCTAATTAAAACGTGTATACTACGTTTGTCATACATATTTTTTTTACAGATGTGATTATCGAATCTGCAAGAGACCTCTCCGAATACTTCGTATCTAAAAGTGAGTAAACATTTACTTTTGGTCTAGACCTAAATGTATGATTGTTTATCGGATCTTTAAAAAAACGTATTTTTTAAATAGATTTCAAGAATCTGGTGAAAGACGGACTTATAGCTGAAATGCAAAACCGCGGTAACGAAATACTCATAGACTCGAACGGTGCCACCGAGTCTTACTTCTACGCTGCGCAGAGGTCAGTTTTCTTTTTATATACTACTGGTATGAAAATAAAATAGATTATAGTTATATTACCACATACATTACATGACATTATAGACTTTTGCCTAACGACATTTTGCTATTTGAAATTTGTGTGCACTGCGCACTTTTATATGCGCAAATGTAAAATTGCAATATAGCTTAGATGAATGAATATGGGGCATGGGACTAATAAACCTACGGATAATTCGTTATCACCTGATAAATAAATAAAACCGTTTAATAAAGTTTGTCTTTGACAGGTTGAAGGACAAGGAATTAGAGAACAAAGAACCCCGGAATCGAACAGCATTTTACCTGGCGAAGAAGCTGGATGAGTGCGCCAAATGTCGCGCCATGCCTAGAAAGCTGATGGGATCTATGAAAGGTGGGTCTCAATACTTTTCAAATTTAAGAACTAGTTGTTGATTCTGTTATACTTACCTATGTACTTTCAAATGCAATAAAATGTTAATCAGGTATCTAGTTGAGATTTTTAAAATATATTATACAGGGTGTTAGTGACATCGTAACGAATACTAAGGGGGATGATTCAGACCATGATTCTGAGTCGATATAAAGTGGAATTTCCTGCCGGAAAAGTCATTAAAAATTTTAGTGTTTTTTAAAATTATTTTCCGTTCCATATCAACTTGATAATCAGCTCAGAATCATGGTCTGAATCATCCCCCTCAGTATTCGTTACGATGTCAGTGACACCCTGTAGTAGTCATAATGTTGTTACGTACATTTTCATAGTTTGGCTACATAGTCAGTAAATAAGAGTAATCAAACGCGTTATCTGTTAGGTCAATTTATTTTTTGTCTTTCAGAAAAAACTTGTAACGAATGTTTTTTTTTTTTTTTCAGAACACGTGAAAAATGCAGCGGAACATTTGTCTGGTGAAGTCACTAATCCGGGTAAGTTTTTACCTGACAAAACTAGTAAAGCCTATATCGAGGTACAATTTATTACACCAAATCTTGATTAGACCCTGTTCAGAAGGCGCGATTTACTCGCGTTTTCATACCACAGAGTAATTGATTATAGATTCCTGCATGCTTGGAGATGTGCGTCTGTATCCGTACGATGTTAAGTACTCTGTGCTATGATAACGCGCGTAAAACGCCTCATCTGGACAGGCTCTTACGCCTAGTTTTCTTAGTTAGTCTTTGGTTGAGAAGGTCACATGTTGCAATATTTGCCAACCCAGTTTTATTTCGCAAAACGCGTTAGTAGGTAGAATCGAGTACTACAGATTGTCCAGTCATTCGTATTAAGGCATTGTGTAGATGCATTGAATAATTATGTTGTTTATAGATCCACAGATCGAAGCCTTAGTGGTGCTACTGGACGAGATGGAGGCAGCAGGGGACACCCCGCTGATCGAAGGCAATATCCCTAAGTCGCATAAAGATGCCGCTGCTTAGTAAGCTCTGCACTTTACCTGGTTTTTGTTTCTTTATACATTGTAAAGTTTTCTGCTTTTGCAGATTTCGCATATTCTCTGTGGTTGACCCTAAAATATATTCTTATTCATTCTAATCTCAATCTTATGATATATTCATCATGTCATTGCCGAAAACCTCCAAACCTTGTTAAATATTTAATCTAGCGATCTATCAAGTTTTTCATTCTTGACTATGCCTGGAACTTTGGTCACAGTTATTATTGCGTATGGCAGACAAAAATAAAATATCCTGCGTGGATCATACAGGGTGTTAGTGACATCGTAACGAAAACTTTGAGGGGTGATTGAGGCCATGATTCTGAGATTATATCAAGTGGAATTTTCCGTCGCAAAAGTATGGAATTGAAAATAATTAAAAAAAACACAAAAATTTTCAGGAATATTCAGACTGAAAATTCCACTTGATATCAACTCAGAATCATAGTCTGAACCATCCCCCTCAGTATTCGTTACGGTGTCACTAACACCCATACCTACTTGTATGGCTACCCTATGTACTTGTGTGGGGTGTAAGTGACACCGTAACGAATACTGAGGGGGATGATTCAGCTGATTATTCTGAGTTAATATCGAGTGGAATTTTTCATCGCAAAATTATAGAATTGAAAATAATTAAAAAAAAAACTAAAAAAAATCATGAATTTTGCGACGAAAAATTCCACTTGATATTAACTCAGAATCATGGTCTGAATCATCCCCCTGAGTATTCGTTACGATGTCACTAACACCCTGTATATCCAGCGGAAGCTTCCCTAACCAAGTCTCTGCCGCATTCGTCACACAATGCAGCTCGGCTAAATCACCTGGGAACTGGTGCAGAGGGCACTCGTTCACTATGTGAGATATGGTTTGATCCGGGTGACCACATTCACAGTATGGCGACTCCTTTGGTCACAGTATTGATGTGTAATTGCATGATCACCAGCCTAAAGCAGCTGACGACAAAGGTGGATGAGATCAACCGTCCCAACTCATCGCTGCAGTCGCAGGTGGAAGGCAAACTGAAGTCGCTGATGGCCAACGCCCCGCCCGGCGGTTACACGAGCAGTGACATGAACAGTATGAACCTTTTTTAATAATGTAATAACTTCATACAGAAAACAACTAACATCCACCCCAAGTATCAAGCTGCCTTTACGGTTTAAAATTAGTCTCATAAAACACGAATATTCATTGTTTTCACGCGAATATTTACGCGGGTGGCTAATTGCTAAAGTTCAATTTATGTATCCATGTTTAGCAAGATTAGTAAATAATTAAGATGCCATAGAAAATAATTTGTATGTTAAATTACAGAGGTGATCAACGAACAAACAAAACTGCTGGTATCCTACGTAACACTTCAAGGTAATTAACTATGTTATGGTTTGTTAGATAGCAAAATAAACCTAAAGGTTTCGAATCCCTATCCACAAGTTCTTTGACACTGTTTACTCGGTTCGTATATCCAGTCCATCATCCTCAGGATCGGCCATCGCCGAACTTTAGAAAAGTAGACTACTTATAAAATTCTTCTTCGTTAGATGAGGGCATGCGTACAGTAGCGATAATTATTATAAGCTGATAGGCACTTGTTTTTTTGCCAATTATAGAGGACAAAACTAAACAACTCAAAGTCCTTGTTGAGAAGATGGAGGCGCAAGGAGACAAGACGATACTGCGTCACGGACATATACAGAAGTCGTTCTTCGACGCGGCAGACTTGTAAGTGATATATTCATCTATATGGCACAGCTAAATACTATTTTTGAACAACGCCACTGTTAGCAATGTTGTAGGAATTGTTCGTGTCTTTTTCTCCACCGACTTGCAGGTAGCATGGATTTAGGTGGAGGAGGCCTGTGCCCATTGTTTTAAGCGATAAGGCCATTTGCCAAGTACGTAGTTCTTTTTGTAATTATTTCTTTTTATTTTGGTGCAATAATTTGTATTTTGATTTTATTCAATGTAAAATTAATGTCCTAATAGTAGTGCAAAGCCTATTTACATTAATAATGACTTATGTACAAGGTTGCATGACAAGAACACTGATCAACTGAGCGAGGCTCAGAACGGAGACCCTGTGGCGGTCAGGAAGATTCAACTGAAGCTGGCTAACCTAGTCGCAGGCCACATACCGGAGGCGGATAAGGAAACAATGATTGGTAAGGATATTTTTTACTCACATTCCCTGACAAATATATACGCCCGCACGTACGCACGCATTCTCGCTGGCATATAAACAAAAAGATGTGTGCTTTATTGCCAGTAAAGTAGAAAGCGCACTTTGACGTTTTTTGACGTTAGTTCTCATACAAATAGTGCTCCAGCGTAAATGCATTTGGTATTATTAGACAAGACCAGGTCACCGAAAAACAATTGTATCAGGTATCTATAATAAAAACACCCTAATCAGTATTGTGGTCTTTGGCGGTTCAGTAATAACCTTGACTCACAACCCACACTCGTTGATATTTATTGTATTTTTTTTGTTTCAGCTGTCGTCCAAGATGCTACTAACTACCTGGCTGTGCATTTATTGCAACCACGTGAGTAAACCACAATATTACTTAATAAGTGTAGGATTATATCATGTAGCCACATATTTTTTCGTTCTTTTCTGATGGTACCTGAATACGTTACAGAAATCATAAAGGTGTGCAAGTGCATGAAGAGCGTGTTCGTGCAGTGCGAGCTGTGGTGCGAGGAGATATTGAGGCGTGTGGCGCGGCCGTGCTGCACGTGCTCGCGTCACGTGTCATCCCAGGTGCTGCAGGAGCTAGCGCCCACGCGGCGGCTGCGGCTCAGCCCCGGCCAGTCGCACGCCTTCTGCCCCGGGCTCGACATCGCCGTGACACAGGTCGGTCTTTAGTCGTGACCTGCAGTAGTAATTTTCACCAGGAGAGCCCTCAGTGCTCCCCATTTGTCCGGTAATGAATGCTATCCGATGTAATTCTACAATAAGTATCACGTCACAAAATAACAATACTGAGTCCATTTCCCTGACAGATGATCAGTAGATTTTAGAAAGATAGAGAAAGACTGGAATAGTCTAATGAATCAGTTAAAAATGATCCCCGCAAACACTGCATACTATACGTATTGTTCACAGTGCCCTTCTACCGCGCCAGAACGTCACGCTAGTTCCCGCCCGTGCCCGGCGACGCAACAAGGGAAATGCCCGGCGCTGATACCCCCTAACAATCCCGACACGTACTTCATGTACACGAGCACGCGGTTCAACACCACGCCCACCGCGCACCAACCGAACTCCACTTGCCCGGCCACGCCAATGACTCAACCATCAACTAATCGCCGAAGCCCCGCCCGGCGCGCAAACACAGCGGATTGTTTAAGTCCGCCACGTCTTCTGACTCCACACATCAGTCCCACGCGCGGTACTAGTCCCACAGCTTCGTTGGACCCTACACTTAGTTCGAGTTTGGCTACTCACTTTTTCTCTACGCGTGGTTTCAGTAGTCAATTAAATTCTACATCTCACTCGGGAAATTTAAGGTCCATCGACCCCAAGAATCGCTCGGGGCCATCTTCGAGTCCTAGCAACATTAAACCCGCACGTACTCCGAGCCCTGGCCGTTTAAGTCCCATTCGTTCGACGAGTCCTACAACAGTTCGTATGAGCCCGCATCGGCCTTCAAGTCCTTCTGATCGTTTGAGTACCTTACGTTCCTCAAGCCCATCGTTCAACATGCGGCCTTCAATTCCTAACATTCGCATTAGTCCTCTAAGACCTTCAAGTCCTGTAGATCGGTTAAGTCCCAAACGTACTTCAAGTCCTACATTTCGTATACACCCTTCGACCCCTAGTGGTGGGAGTCCCACGCGCCCCTCAAGCCCAGTGTGTCCCGCAACTCCTATGCGTCCCGTAGGTCCTGGTCGCCTAAGTCCCAGACATTCTTCGAGCCCTCCGTCCAATTCCCCTAAAAGCTTGAGCCCTAAAGGTTTTTCGAGTCCAACGCGTCGCACAGAATCAAAACCTCCTTCTACTACGCGTCGTTCAAGCTCGACATACCGCATGAGTCCGTCACGTCCTCGAGATGCGCTTAGTCGTTTGAGCCCCACACGTCGCTCTAGCCGAACACTTTGGTGCAGTCCTACAAGACCTTCAGAAGCTTCTGGTCGCTTGACTTCTGTGAGGCGCGCGGCTCCCGGCGGGCGACTATACACCACGAGAAATAATAGTACGTATAAATTTTTCGGAACGTTTACAATTTTCATAATTCGCAACTGGAGTAAATTATTGTTTTATATTTACAGCATCAAAAAAATCATGTCCTCCTGCGACCCAATCTTACTTCGCCCCTCGACGATCCTTGTTGCATTCTTCAAGTACGTTACACCGCAGCTTAGAGGCGACCACATCTAAGCTCGCATCAAGTTCGGCTTCTGATTCATACCATACACCAACGTCGACCAGTGAAACAAAAAGGTCACCGTATTTTCAAACTCCGACCACAATGGCCATGTACGCAACAACCCGTGAAACAACTGACCAGCCCTCAATGGACACCAGGCAAGAACGGTTGGGAATGGATGATGGACAAAGATGTAAGTATATTCATCTTTTAGATTACTTTTCTTTATGACTTTAAAAAATACTGATGCTTTCGTCAGTATTAATCGAGTCCTAAGGTTCGGTTTTCCACGTTTCGCTTGCAGATCACTGTTCTAAGCAACAATTCTTTATACAAAAATTAACAATAAGAGTCTGTATTCGGATATTGTGTTACGGGCGATGGATATTTTAATCGTATGTTCTAGCGCCAGTAGTGACAACGGACCAGATGTCGGACATGCACGCCATGGTGGTTAGTCTGATGTGGAACGTGCAGGCGTGGCGCGACTGGCTGCAGGAGAATCTTGACCGCGCGCTTACCTCGCAGCACTGGGAAGATATGAGCGAAGGTATTACTAATCCTAATTCCTATATTATCACCTGATACGTTACGTGCTAGTACTGTCATAGTGAGCTTATTCGCCTAGTTACGTTCACAGTATGCATTGACCAATTATAGTCATATTCATTTTCCCAGTGCTACCGTGTTTGCTATGAGTTAAGTACTTATTGTTACGTCAGAAAGAAAACTATAACGCAAATTCGGTTTAAGGTTTCGTGATTCCATTTACAATCATAATAAATTCATAGAAAACAATCACTGGTAGTGAATACAATTATGATAAAAATATTTCAGGTGAGGCCCTGAAGGAGTGGTTCGACTTCCAAAGGAGAGTAACAACAGAAGCCTTGCAGTGGCGACAGTACAATATATTCAGTAGACAGCTCACTCTACGGCTCGCACTCAGATACAGGGACAAGAAGGTACGCGAAGATCCGTAAATTATCTTTTAATCAGGTACTGGTATAGATACCATTTGTAATGTCGTCACGTAAAAAGTTTTTGAATCAATGTAAAAGAAATACTACACTACATAGGTACGTATTGTTTCTTGTCTTTAAATACTTGCAGATAGTGTCACCGACGCGCGCGACAGTGAAAACAAGGGTTTATGCAGAATGCCAGCGAGAAATGCTCGAAATAATTGATATGTTCAGCAAATGGACGCACTGGTTGATGGTCGTCGTAAGTATCTACCTACTACAAATTTTACGATATTTAATTGAGGCGTTTACTTGTCTAATTCATTCTGACTATAATTCTCAGCTCAAGGAGACAGAACTTTTGCGATTGGATTCTACAACCAGCGTCCCTCTGCATAAACGGTAAGTCATAATCAAAAATATCATTGTATTATAACTAACTGTGGTTTCCATTGCACTAATGATACATTGTTTTACAGCTGTTGGGAACACTTTAAGAAGAAAGTGGAAGCCAACTTGCATGACTGGATCAAGTATAATACGCACTTGAAAAGTTTCTGGGAATACAAGTATAGATCTATTATTTCAGGTGAGTTTTATGAAACTGTTACTTTTCGCAGATATTTAGCAGGACACTGCCGATAATAAACGCCTATACATTGTTTTAAGTTTACGCGGTTATCATCATAATTAAAACACATAATATCGGGAGTCTCATATCCCCATTTAAACGCGGTAAGAACCCGTTATTATGTGTTTTAATTATAATAAACGCCTAAAAACACAATCTTCGCAAAGTGTGTCTTTTTATTTTAAACTTGATTACAATTTCATTTTCTATTTCTATACAGAACAGGGGGGTTGAAATGTTGCAATTTGACATTTGCGCATATAAAAGTAAGTGCGCAATGCAAACAAATGACAAATAGCAATATTGCTTTCTTGGATGAATTGCTTCGATGTGACTATTTTCATCCCCCTGCACAATTATTTTGATATCAGAGAATTCCACTTTGGCAGAGTGGGTGCCGTCGGGAGAGCCGTCAGGGCCGGTGTGGGTAGTGAGCGCGTGCGGCGCAGTGCCGAGTGGCGCGGTAGCTGCCGGCGTCTATGACGGAGAACTAGTCTGGCTGGCTCGTACTACACACAAGTAAATATTATTTTTTGAGTATCACAACCTATCTTAGGGTTTGCCGGGTCCCTAGTCGTATTTAAAGACATTTCAAATGCTCAATCTCTGCTGTTGTCATTTTTAGAGGGGCTTCTTACGACCTGAGATGCTTATTATTGTTCCTATTGTATGCTTATGAGTTATGATGCATCACAATCACAAATATATTACATATCGTGATCGTAGCCATAAATAATCAATGACTTAAATGTTCACCAGGTCTGAAGTACTGCCCGCTGCATTGGTGCCATCAAAGCACTGTTGCCTCATCTACGCAGAAGGAGCAGTACATCATTACACCAAGTACCAGGTGAGTCACCATAAATAACTAGGTATACGTATTAGACATTAGATGATTTATTCACAAACTAGGTTTGATGAAACCACAATTCGATCGCTGTACGGAGAAAGAAAGACTTCCAAAAATCGTAAAAATTAAAAAATCATAAATCCCTTGTATAATTGGAAATAAATTAGTTTTCGAATTTGCGTAAATGTCTTAGTAGGCTCGGGTGGCATTTACTAGGTATTGCATTACAAATACGTGACGTCGGTAGGTGATGTGCAACGCGGAGGTGTCGTGGGTGACGTGGCGCGCCGACAGCGAGATGGGCGCGCGCGCCGTGTGCGTGGCGCCGGGCGTGCACGTGGGCCGCGTGCTGTACCGCGCCTCGCACCTCGTGGGCGCCGTCCTCGCGCCGCGCAACCGCTGCCACGTCGTCATCTACGGACGCTCATTCGCTTTTAACTGCTATGAGCTCCTCGTCTCCACCGGCCCCGACGAACCCTAAACACGGACCCCATATTCGATACGTTGGGAAAAATTTTAGTAGAGACGATCGAAAAATGGTCGATGACTAATTCGAAATTTTGACGTCGTATATTCTGATACAATATTTACGAATTGGAAACTAATTATTATTGAGACTTCCGAATGTTAGAAGAGAACGTTGAATGAGATGACAAAATTGCCAGTGCCGACTTCGCTTTAGAAGCAAAAAATTAAACGGTTGTGAAACTTGGTGAATCGTTTAGAAGTGAATTCGAAAAATTTGCTAGTTTTGTCCTGTACAGTAAAAAGAAGTTTGTATTGTGAAATGTTTTGTAGTGTTTTTGTACATTATTTTTGTTTATTTATATATACATAATATACATGTACACTGTTTATGGATATATTCTTTTGTTGATACTAGTAATTCCTTGAACGACAGATCACGTGTCATTTTGTTCAACTTCGCTCGGATTGTCAGCAAGTTGCACTTTCTCTAGGAACCCTTTGGATGCAGACAGACGAACCATATCGCCCGTTCTAAACATGTCTGTGACGTCAGTAGCTCCCACTAAACATGGCAAACCATATTCACGTGCTATCACCGCTCCTGAAACAAAAACAGTATTGACAACCTCATTGAATAAAATAAGACTAAAAAAAAAAGATTTTACAATACACACCATGTGAAATGAGTCCTCCAAGCTCTGTTACTATTCCCGATAGAAGCGGGAAGTAAGGAGACCAACCGATATCAGTGGAATGTGTAATCAGCACGTCACCCTTCTTTAATTGTCCAATCTGAAAAAAATAGGCCATACGTAGAATCCAACTTGATGGTTGCTCGATGTGTTCTTCAAAATTATCAATACAATACACTTTATTGCACAGGAACATAAAAAACGCTATAACAAACTACCTCAGATAGGTCCTTGACGACGCATGCGCGGGCCACGACCTCTCCGCCGCAGACGGCCGTGGCTTCTATCTTGAAGTCGGCAGCAGTGACGAGCGGTCCTCTGCTCTGCAGCGGTTGCACCCAACCTTTGTTAGTCTCCGTGAACTTCAACTTGCACCAGGACGGGTGGTACTGGCGGCGTTGGTATGCTCTGGAAATTAGATACTGTTATTTCTTTTGGGGTCCAGCTTTCACCATGAACTGCTCGTAGGTCGTGTCAGGAAAAGATCAGTCGCACGCAATGCAAAGCATCGAATTCGTGATCTTCACCCGAAAATATCACATATTTCTAGATAACAGTCCTCTCAAAATTAATCTGTATCAGCGAAAACTTACTTCCTTAACAATACTGGATCTCTATTGATCAAGTATTGTTTGAGTTCATGCATCCTGAAGTGGAAGATAAGGTCCTCTTCGGGTAAATACCAATGTTTGACCATCAGCTTGCCTAGGCGCAGTAGAGCCAGCCTCAGCTTGTGAATGGCCAAGATCAGGTTAGCTTTTGTGATCTCTCGGTGACGAACAGTTCGTCGACATAGTGGGAGGAGCCAGCTAAGCACTTTCCTGCAAATAAACAATTCGTTTACTACTTAATAATATTTTGAAAGTCAAAATCGTTAGATGCAGTAGAATTTATTTACCTGGTACTCGATTTCTGTGGAGTCTTTAACGAAGCAATAATTTCTTTGTCACTCTTTGTTGTTGGCTTTTGTTTATCATCATCAGAGTTGTGCATGCGTTGAAGTACTTCCATCATTTCTTCAGGGACTAGCGCCCATGGTTTTGTAGCTAAGTCAAACTAAAATATACATTTCACACATATAGTTATGTTCAATATGTAGGTAGAGAAATAGTAATACAATATGTCTACTTACTTCCATAATTGCTCTGTGTCCGTGTTGTTCCAAAAACTCCCAAACATCATCATAAACTTTGGGCAGATTATATTTCAACCAATCCATTGCTTTCTTGGGATCTTGGTGTCGGAACTCTTCCATTTTCCCGGATTTTACGAGCTCTTGAGTTATTTTAGCCAAAGCCTGAGGCACTTCCGCTGACAAGACTCCGCCAGAACTCAGAAGAATGTTAACTTCGTTACATTGCTCAGTGGTGAAACCTACGACAGCAAAAGTTCGCAATTAGTGCGTACGAAATATTCTGATAAACTAATAGGTCAAGACTAAAACATTTATTTAACTTATGTATGTAATGTTACGCCCGCATTAATATTTATTTATTTAATAGTTTTTCAATAGACTTACTAGATCCTCCTTCAATCAGCACCGTCATGGCAATGAATTGACTAGTGGTGCTTCCAGCAGTGGTGCATCCGTGGTCCAACAAACATCTCCGCATTGTTGACTCTTTGTCCGCTATCGATTCCAGCAGGACTTTTGGTTCTTCCGTTTCTAAATCTAACTTCATGCTGCTGACTATTTTTGCGGCATCCTTCATTCGACCTTTTGTTGTAAACAGGTACTAAAAAGATAAATTAAGGAATGATATACATACAGTTTTTACGTGTCCTATGTGGCGACATTCAACACTATTTGTTGCTCATGATTACTTTGAAAGAGTTCATCATCATAAGGAAGGAGTTCATCCGACTGTAAGGGTGCCTGTGATGCGCTACTCTGAGGATTTCGTCATCTATCACTGTATGTCCACATATTGAAATCTCCAACATCTGAGTCGTCAAATCTATCTCTTTCGGCGATACGCGGTATATATTCTGAAATACATAAAACGTGTTACAATTGATACAATTATTAGGGTGTTATTAGATAAAAAATTGTCTTCAGCCATTTGTGATTCTTAATTCTGACTAGCCTGCACAACCCCACTACCGGGCAAAGCTAAAGGCCACCACTCATCTCATCCACCCATTTCTGCCTTGGGCTATCTTCCTCAAACGTACTAATTACGCCAGTGTCCTAACACCAGTTGTTAACTGCATACATTTTGTTGATAACGCGACTGTAGCATATTAGCTACAGTTAAAGTTTTGAACGTCAATCAAAAATTATATTTGTACATCATAGGTAAGAATGGAATGTTGTCTTAAGTACATAAAGAAAAACAAACGACGACCGAAACCAATCAATAAATTAGATTCTCTATATTATATAAAGAATTCAAAATTAACTTACATTGTAAAAAACTAAAGCACAGCGATTGTGGGTAACGAACATGCTGTTGTCGTATCCAGTATAGCTAGAGGTCAGCACATCGAAGGCCTTCATCAACGGTATAACCAACATATCGTAAGTCATTGCTGAAATCGGCTTCGGTAACACCTAATAACAAAACAACCGTAATAAAGGAATCTGTAAAAAAACATTGTTGAAACATTGTCTGTGTCGTAACTTACCTCGCCCGTATTAGCAAAAGAGACCAGTTCATCATCAGACATGATGGGACTGTCCAATTCATGCAGAAGCTCTTCTTCAGTCCACCTCTCTAGTGACGTTATAGGTCGCGCTTGTAGCAAGAATATTTCATCCTAAAAGTTCAAATTAAATGTTAATTTTGTATTCTTGTTCAGTCTTCTTGACCACGATAATTTTAATGCCCGGTTGCACCATTCTTTTCGAGAGACATTCTTCAAGCTCTAGACGTAGGTAAATTGCGTTTGCCTAATAAGACCATACCTTTGTGACAGCCCACTCGATGTCTCTTCCAGCACCCCAGGCTTCTTCCTGCGCCACTCCTATTCTTGCTAGAGTCAGAGCTTCAGACACCGTCAGACACGGCAGTCGTTGTTCTGCTTCAGATACTTCTTCAGTAGTCACACTGGACCCCACAGCTGTCACTCGCTGCTTTTTAGAACCCAGCTCGATTTTAGATACAATAAGCTCTTGGCCGCGAGTGATTGTTATTGTGTCAGGTTCTACCGCGCCGGAGACCACACTCTGTGGATATAAGAATCGTAATTTTGTAATGAATTTGTTAAGTCAGATATAATGCTGTTCTTCCCTGTCAAATTAAAATACCTAAACACTTCTGTCATGATTGAAGGAATATTTTTGTGAATATTACCTCGCCAAGACCGTAGTTGGCAGTAATAAGCAGCCGTGAGGGGTCGCCGGCTGCGGGATGCCGAGTGAACATAACCCCGGCCGCGCGAGCTGTCACCAACGCCTGGACTACCACTCCACCGCCACACAGGCATTGTTGACCATTTTGCCTAACAGAAAAATATTGTTTTTTTACTTGCATAAAGTATAGGCAACATTAAGTGTATCATGTAATGTACAAATTATATCTTACCTACGATAATGGGCGCTGGTGAAGGCGAACATAGATCCCCAACAAAGTTGCACCCCTCGCACCACATCGTCATCGCTCACGCAGCCCAGAATGGTCTCGTTTTGCCCAGCTGCAGACATCGCTTCGCTGTCTTCGCCCACAGCTATCGAAGAAAAAGTGAAATGTTTATAGAATCAACGAAACGAAAAGCAGGAACTCACTCTGAATAATATAACAGCAGGTCCCATACCTGAAGACCTTACAGCAAATCGCAGTTCTGGACCCAAGTTTTCCTTGATGGCTCTTATTTTCAATTCGCTCAAATGTGATAAGATTTCTTCTCTAACTTCTTTGACTATTTCTGTTTTAGCAAACAAATCAGCCGTCCTGTTGAAAAAAAAAGTTATTTTATAAACATTTTCTTTAAAAAACTCCTTAAAAAGCATTATCTAAATACATAGTTGCTATTATTCTTTACTTGGTGCATTTTTCCTTGAAGTTATTCTCGTCGTAATTAACGTTAGCTGTTTCAATTTCTTTGATGGCTGCCATCAACTGCGGGTTAGCCTCAAGATGTTTTTCCAGCGCTTTTGTTGTCAAACAAAAGCCAGGAGGAACACGATAACCCTGAAACCGACAGTAGATTGTGATAACTAGAGATTTAAAAATATTGTTTTAGATTTATAATAATAAATAAAATAAATAAAAATAGCTGTTATTCACTGACTTACATTGCTTTCTATTAATATTAACTCAAATCTAATAATTAGTCGACATCAACGACATCGACACCCTCCTTGTCAGGCTGTCCTAGGACATAGGCCTCCTCTAGGCTTCTCCAAATGTGTTTTAGATTTAGCTATGTTTAATCTCCCTATCCATCTATAGGGAAGGCCCGTGCCCCAGCAGTGGGGACGTTAATGGGCTGATGATGATGTTTAAATGCATTATTTCAACAGGTCCTGCACGACAATCGGCGGCAAAAAACACAGCGAATGCTACCCACGTAGATAAACGTCGAACGGCTATTGGTTGCCATGCCACGAGGGCAGGCATAGTAGTAATTATCAACGCCGTTACTTTACAACATCGTTTGCCAATCGCTATTTTATAATTCAGTCATGATTATTCTCTACCTGTACAAATGAAGCATTTTTGTAACTTACCATTTGTCCCTGTAATGACGCCAAGAGCGCAAGAGATGCACCTTTACCTCCAACATACGAAGGACACGCAGCGACTGTGTCTTCAAATGTTACGCAATATCCAACTTGTGAGACTGCTTCCTCGTTCACCCAACGCAGACTGTGTTGCGGTATGGGCACGGAAGGGCCTGGTATTTCTGCAATATTTAATATAAGCTTAGTCCAGTTTCACTCTGGGTTAGAGCTGTGTCATTATTACACGTGATATTCTATATTGCCTAATAGAAAACTATAATTTCTAAACAAATCTTACCAGTCTGGTAGCCAAGCTCGAGGATCCCGCTTCCAGATTCACCATTGATATCCACGAACACAGTGCGGTACACCATTTCTTGCTGGTATGGTACTCCGCTAAGCAATTTCCCTCCATCTTCGTTGACTCGGAGCACTAGTTTCAATTCACGGGTTTTGGCTGAAATATGGGTGAAGATTTGTACGTATATGTAATGAAAGGCCTGAAAATGGGTAAGGTATAAACGCTAACGGTACACCGTGGACACTCCATACAAAAATATCATTCTAACCATGTGCCGCCTAACGCTTAATTGCGCTCTCCTCCTTACTTCCTAGCGGCTTACGGCCATTTGAGACTAAAATAAGACCGAAACTGAAACCCCAAGCCAGAGGCCGTGAGGTTGGTCGGCCAATAATCAATAAGTTAGTTTCCAACTAGTCAAATCAGTTACTTTGTAAAACACGAAATTACTATGGAATTTGTACGAAAAAGCAACCTGGGACGTCATAGAAAAACGTGACAAAACGTCGCATTTACATTTTTGTTTATTAAAATTCATAAATAAGTTAAATAGAAAGAAGCAAACGTTTTTTGTCAATTTATCTTTGACCTAGGAAACTACCCAATTGTAAAGAAGGCATTGCCTACTTTAGTTACTAACTTTTCATGCTTATCTAATGAACTGTGATAGGTACTCATTTATATCCAGATTTTGATTACTTATTTTAAAATATTATATAAATAATAGAGTCTATGGGTGACTTTGACTTACTACTCATATTTATTGTACAGACGCTAGGGATGCCTTCAGGGTCCTCACAAAAATTGGGCAACGCAAGATCAGTGCCTGTAATGCTCTTAACGGTACTGTTCGGGAACCGCACGCAGCCACTGTATCCTCTGTAAATATAATTATATCCAAGATGTTGTTTGTTGTCTAGGAAGCCGTGGTAGCGCAGTTCTGTTCTGACTGTTCACGGATCTAAGATAAAGATTTTCGTTTTGGTTTTAAACTTCCTGTTGAGATCTTGTGCTCAGCGGTGAAGAAAAACACAGTGATGAAACCTACATACCTGTAATTGGGCTTTTCCTTGGTTGGAAGGTCAGACAGGCAATCGTTTCCGTGGGAACGGGATAACTTAATAACTATATGTATATAGTTATTCGTCAGGAGATAAATAGTTATTTGTTGTCTTCTAAAAATATAATTCAATTGTCAATCCACAAACTACGGATGATAAACATAACTCTCGAGATAATGTGCGATACAAGAAAATCGAGCTTATCTGTTCTGTCGCTATACAGTACTGTAGGTAATAGTGGCTTAATTCGTGGCGATAACATCTAAGACAAGTCTATATGTAGACAGAAGGACTTACAATGTCAAAACATCCTTATAAGAGAATCCACGAAGCTGCACCGCAGTGCCGTCTCTCGCGGTGGCTGTCAATGTGACGGTGCGCCTCAGCCCCTGGTACCCTCGTGGAGACCAGCTCCGTTCCCTGACTCCTCGCGCGCGCAGGTACTCGCTTCTGTCAGTTGCTCCTTCAGTGGTATACAACTCGAATCGACCTTGAATAGCGCCCCATTGCAGCCAGCTACCGTCGCCCCATTTTCCTCTAGAAAAAGATTTTAAAGTAGGTAAAGGAAAACATACAGGTTCCGGTAACCTATACACTAATCATTGGCCTTATACATCTGTTTCTGACGATTTATGACGTCATTGCCTCGAAGAAATGCACTTTCTTTCATGGCTGTGCAAGCCAATCCTAGAGCGGCAAACTCTACCGCACACACTAATGCAGCCTGTATTTTTAAGCCGTAAGCTTAGGTCTACTGTAAAAATAGTGGAAAAATTCAACTAAAAAGTGTCTTTCTACAATAAATTCTGTACTACTACATGATATGCTTAAGGCAGAGGGCGCTGAATTATCCGTCAATCACACTCACAGTGCTGATGGCCAGCTGCTATCACGCCATGGCTCCAAAGCTAACGTTCGCGCGGCTAGCTCGTCACTCCAGTCCTCTGGATACTGGACCACGGGGGATGCTGCAGACCATCTACCAATTATAAAGAATATTACAGCTTTTTATTCAAAGCAAATAAATGGTTGTTGGTGTCGCTACGGAGACTACTCACATAAAGTTGAATCTCGCATGTTGTACAGTCTCCTCTCCGTCTTTCTTCAGTAGACCATTGAACATAATCCTGAGTCTGGTCTCATGCTCCAGTACCTCTATCTTCAAACCTCCGGCACTCCAACCTCCAGCTATACTCTCCCAAGAACCAATCACTGTGTCTGGATGCTCTGGAAAAAACATATTTTGTGTTTTATGATGAATGAGCGGCCGCCCGCGAGTTTGACAGCGTGCGTGAAAATATAACAAACATCCATACATCCTAACAAACTTTCGCATTTATAATATTAGTAGGAAGGGTCACTTAAAAGAGTGAAGAGGATTTAGATTGATTCAATTTGTTACTCTTTGCATATTGGAAACAGGATGCGCGATGCATCAAAATGAATGTAGAGATGAAGGAATGACGATTGATCGGAAACCATTTACCAATATTGAGACGTAATGTATTTATGTTTATCTATTATTTATTTTATATTACTTACGAGGCAGCTTGTATGTGGTTCCGTCGGCCAGTTTAATATGAACTGCAGTCTCCGCAATTGATTGTCTGTCGACCAGCTTGCGAACACTGAGAAGTATGGTGGACCCGTCGGGGGCGGAGGCCCGGACCGTGACACAGTCCCAACCTTCTGATTGGAGCTCCCTGGGAATCTCTGACCGCGGCGTCGACGACCGCTGTGACTTCCATCGCCTCACTGCATACCACGCGACTACTAGTCTGAACAGGTAATTCCATCCTGAAACCACACAGGCGATATAAAAATGTTATGTTAAGTAACACACACACAGTACACAGTTGGCTCGACCATTATAAACGGCCATTATCACGTTGGTCTAACAGGACGCTCGGTGAGGGGCGGGTACTTAGTTCATCTTGCGGTGGATGTAGCTCTTGACTACCCCAATTGGGATATAATCGTGTTATGTTTTGTTAATATCATGGATTACAAAAACGTACATTACTTATTATGTTTGTTTACACTGACACTACTGTTAGGTATGATTATAAACAAACGCGTGTCAAATCCACGGCGACCTTCTAATCTAACCGGTACAGCGGTAATCGACACAACAATTTGGTCGTTGGCCAAGGCCGTACGGTCCGCGCCTGTTAATCAATTTTGTTATGTGTGACACCTGTAACTCTTAATATCTTATCTGCGAGATTTTTTCTTGGGTTGATTAAGCATTAAACGATCCAATGTGATATAAAAATATATTACATTAAATGAAATAAATAACGCCTTACCTGGCTCTCTGTAGTTCCCCTTCATTTGAACAGGAGAGGATCTTCTAAAGCATATCAAGTACGCGACGACTGCTGCAGTCACTATACCTGCCTGTAATAAGAAGTCGAACAGATCCATAGCGATAGGCCCTGACGTTGTTGATACGCGAATAAAACTCACAAACTATATTTGAATTTATCTCTTGATAAACAGGCGCCGTCACTGTTCGACATTTATCTTTGGCACAACTGCGCGACCACACAACTGCTCGACTCCGCTGCTTTGCTTGAAATATTATCGAGTAATTAGTTAGACTTATCGTCGTATGTGCAGATTGTATAATCCAGTCACCTACCTATTAAATCGTAATCACTGCTGGAGATTACGATTATCAACGCTAGGGAATCTAAGGCAAAACGGACCTTGCGATTGCAACGGACTGCTCTTACATACACATAAACTCACCTCTGTAATCCCTAAAGGGGTGCGCAGATCAGCACGCCAGCAAGATACTGCCTTTAACGCTAATACATTGTTTGGTTTACGTTCAAATTGTGTGTTTGATACCACACAGTTGCGACACATAGAAGTAGATACGTCTATACCAGTGGTGTTAATTATTTTTTGCCGTTTACGGCGCGATAAAGCATGAGTGCTTGATCGGTTGAATTGCTACATACTCCAATCCTACGAATAAATAACATTTGCTCGTTTTGAAAACTGATAATCTATATTTATTAAGGCCATAAATTGAACGATGGTTTACCAATCTCTCGACGCCTGTAGACTTTATCAGGGCAAATGAGCTTTCAATTAACACGATTGATATTCATGGACACGGCGGTCTAGCGTCTACTTATTGAATAAAATATCCATAATAAACGACCTACTTCAAAGCGCTTGGAAAACATAACGTAATGCCTCATCATAATGTCAATCTCCTTACTCCTAGAAAGCACGTCCTTAGCGACCCGATTACAGTTTGATTAGAGTAATCTCTCTCTCTCTCTCTCCTCCCTTTGATTTTTGCAAGAAGTCTGATCAGACTTACTTTATACAAATTATCAGAACTTTGTACCTACTCTGTGACTCAACTGGAACAAAGGTCATAATGTAACTACGTAACCCATATTTTAAGGAAAACATTATAAAAGCAATTTAATTTGTTTTTATCTATCTCAACATTTTGAGCAACTCACGGGTATAATACCATCGACTTTTTTAAATACTTTTCCATAAAATTAAACTGAAACAATTTAGAGAATTTATGTATTGATCTATTAGTACACAGAAAGACAAAAGGCATTTACAAATAAAACAGATTATCCATCCAGCTGACCCAAGAGACACATGAAGTTTATTTCGAGAAAGCGAGTTTTGACCTATACAGTCAGTCCAAGTTTGCATTGTAGGATGTTTTGAACGTTACTTTAATTTTTATTAAAACTGTAGTGTCTAAAAATTCTACGGTGACATATTTTCTATTTAACCACTTTAGCGCGGACTGTGTCTGTCTCGCACGCACGCTTTCCACACAGATGGCGCACGGTAAGGAGACTTCTGTATGAAGTGTCTGGATTGTGCTTTAAGACACATTCTAAAGATTGTGATATACCGACGACACGACGAAGCCATACATAGTTTGCCTGAGAACTATCCGTCTAGAACCAAATAAAAGTAAATATAAAAAATTACTTAAACAACACCTTCTAGACTCGTGTCCTAGTTAACTTATTATTCCTAGTTAACTTATGTTATTAATTGACTATTAGATACAAGTTCATATTATTAGTAGAGACTCTTTCCTGCAGACAAACTGTTTAAACAGTTTTGCAGGGCATTGATAATTGTATTTTTAGTATTAAGATTTAATAAATAAATAAATAAATAAATAAGTAATACAAAAACTCACGCCTATTTCCCACCGGTGTACGCAGAGACTATGCACGACGAAGAATCCAGTTTTGTCAGAGATACCAACCAACAGCTGACAGTGATGAATAATAGACAGGGTAGGATATTTGAAATAAAACACGTGCGTTTTTCTTCGGTAGGTTTTTATTTGCGGAATGCTTCAATCTTCAACATCAACACGCGACTGTCTTTTAACAGGCTTCTTTCAACGCACCTCTTCGCTACTAGATACAAATAGGTATTACGCTTCTCTTACTTTATCGTCTAGAGTCGTACAATAGATTATATATTCTTAGAAATCAGAAGTGAAGACTGTTTTTAAGAAAAAAAAAGGAACGCAACGTAAGTTAAAATGATTATAATTTTTAAATAGAAATGATTTTTAACAAATTTAGGCAACGACTATTAAATCCTATGACACGTCCGTCCCGTTGAACTGCCAGCCGCCAAGTGAGTGGCCGT
The DNA here is from genome assembly GCF_024362695.1 of Pectinophora gossypiella. Lineage (NCBI taxonomy): Eukaryota > Metazoa > Arthropoda > Insecta > Lepidoptera > Gelechiidae > Pectinophora > Pectinophora gossypiella. Next base: position 5,554,926 of record NC_065405.1, read on the forward strand.
CCGGTGTCGTGCTCGCCACCTGCCATCCCCACCCCTTGTCACCCGTCTTCGTTTTTCGTCTTGGAGTAGGGGAACATCTAAGACGGCCTCTCCTGACAGCTGCGCGTCCTCGCCAGCTTGCTTCTCTTCCAGTTGATTCCCCGTTATATGGTTATCGTTGTTCTGTCCACTATCATCTTGATCATCTAGAAGAGGACACAAATTTAGGCAAAGTATAATTATGAACCAAATTATTTATTGAAAGAGGCTTACAAAGTATCATAGGTCTTATTATACATACGTACATATGTATATACGTAAACAAAATATCTCCTGTGATATCTTACGGGGCAACCAGAGCCTCAAAGGATAAGTCTTACAAAATATACAGTGGAAACACTTTGTGTGATAATTGCAAGTGTGCACTCAAGCAATTATACTCAAAAAGTTATGAATAATTTTAGGAAATTGCAGAATTAAATTACAAAACTTGGCATTTTAAGTATAAGAGAAACAAATAAAAATAAAAAGTTTTGAACGAGCTACTAATGTCAGAGTTCCGGATCACTGTCATTAGCAACACCATCTTATTGTCATCCTACAGATAAAGGCTTAGAGTTTGCATAACTGTACTTCATGTCATAGGCCCAAAGTTCGCATAACATGTCTATACCGCCGCCGTTGACAGAGGCCCAGAGTTTGCATGTCTTTCTCATTGCGCGACAGAGGCCCAAAGTTTGCGTGTCGACTTCTACCGCGATATATGACAGAGGCCCGAAGTTTGCATAACACATTAATTATGATAATAGCGACTTAAAGTGCCGTGTCTAGTCGTTGGCAACAAAGAGCAGCATTAGTTAATTGTTGGCAGTAACATTGCACGTGACAAAAGATCGCTACTTTCAATTGGCTCACCAATCGCGAAGAAAGCTTCACACGAATCTGGCGTCCATTCACCACGCCAGAGGACCATATGCTCCGCGGCAGCCTGGGTCTTCTTCCCGTAGGACCCCGCCAGAAGCTCCAATTCGTAGCGGTGGTGAGGCAGCGCCCGCACGACTTTGTAGGGGCCGCGCATGCCAGAGTCCATTTTGCCTGTGCTCTGGGAACATTTGCTGACAAAAACAAAGTCATCAACCGCGAAGACCCGTGGCTGTCGTCTGCCTTCGTTGACGTAAGAGTCCTGTTGCTGCTGGTTAGCGGCTAGTAGCTCGGAGGCCCGCTGTCTCCTAAGCGTCCGCATAGCCTCGCGATTCGAATGCGATTCATCTAATGCGATGTCTCGTACTAGCGATCTGATAACTGGGGTAGCGCCTTGGATTCCAGTCAGGAGTTGAAGCGCGGACGTGCGCGTAGTAGCGTGACGGGTGATGTTTAAAGTTAATTGGACCTTCCATAGAACGTCTGACCACGCGGAACCTCTGTTGTTAACCTCTATCCGCAACATATTTAAAACTGTACGGCAATATCTCTCAACCTGACCATTTTCGCGATGCATTTCAGGTGTTATATAATGCATAGAGCAGCCCAACTCACCGATCCAGTTTTTAAAAGATGCGCTCTCAAACATTCTCCCACGATCGCATACAAGTGTTGATGGAGTGCCGAATAGTGAAATGGCATTGGAGAATACACGTTTTAACTCGTCAGCATCTTGCCGATATAACGCGTACAGAAGGCAATATTTAGAAAAAGAATCGACAATAAGTAGGATGTACTTAAAGCCGTTAGAGTCAGGTAGAGGCCCGAGGACATCAGTGTGAATAACAAAGAAAGGGACATCAGGTTTTGACCAGGACTCTATAGGCTGGCTAGGTGCCTTTGGTACATTTTTATGGGACAAACACACAAGACAATGGCCAATATACTTTTTCACGAACTGTCTTAAGCTGGGGAACCAAAAATGGCGCAGTATTAAATCCGTGGTCTTGTCGATACCTATGTGGTCGTGTTCATCATGGAATACTCGTAAAAGGCTGAGCCTATGTCCTTTCGGGATAAAACATAGCAAACGAGGGTCCTCTCCTAAAGAAGTGTACTTGTAGTAAAGCAAGTCATGTTTTATCTCATACCGGGATGAGTCCAATTGTCCATCTCTTAGTCTCTCCATCAGATCTTGAGTCTCTGAATCAGCTGTCTGAGCAATTTTCGCCCAATTATTAGGATTGCGTATATGAGAAACATCAGCGGGGTGACGGCTTAGAAAATCCGCGTGTTGCATAAAACAACCCTTCCGATATTCTAACGAGAAACGAAAATCCTGGAGGTAAACCCACCATCGCGCTACCCTTGGCAACAGATCCTTTTTGCGCTCGGTTAATTTGAGCGAGTTACAGTCCGTCACTATTTTGAAATCAATTCCAATTAAGTAGTGACGGAAATGCTGTAAGGCGCGTACGATGGCAAGAGTTTCCAACTCGTAGCTGTGGTACCGGGATTCAGCACCTTGGGTTGACTTGCTAAAATAGCCAACAACCCGCTTCCGCTTACCCTCGTGCTCCTGCAATAAAATAGCTCCGTATCCGATTGCACTTGCGTCTGTATGCAGTTCGGTAGGTAGTTTGGGATCGAAGATTGCTAAAACAGGCTGCTCAGTTAGACACTTAATAATGTGATCCCTAGCTGTATCTTGTTCGACACCCCATAAGAATGGTTCACCTTTCTTTAATAATTTTGCTATGCAAGCGGTTTTTTGAGCATATCCGGCAATGTAGCGTCGAAAGTAACCTGCGAGTCCTAAAAATTGGCGAATTTCTTTGACGTTTGTTGGTTTTGGCGCCTTTATAAGAGCTTCAATTTTAGCAGGGCTCGGCCGTACCTGACCGTGTCCAATTAATCGTCCTAAATACTCGATTTCAGTTGCTAGAAAGTTGCACTTTTTCAGATTAAGTGAAAAACCAGCTGCTTTGAGAGTTTTTAAAACTTCTTGTAAAGTTTTCAGACCTTCTTCGACCGTATTGGACATAATCAGTACATCATCAATATATGTCAACACTTTACCAGTATCCAACAAGGGCCTTAGGGTTTTGGTGATGATTCTTTGGTAGACAATCGGAGCATTTGCTAGACCGTAGGGCATCTTTAGATATTCGTAGTGTGCCTCGGGGGTCACAAACGCTGTCTTAGCAATAGAATCATCATCTTTCATCGGCACCTGGTGAAACCCGGTAGCCATGTCCAGGCTAGTAAAGTATTTGAAACTACCGAGTCTGTCTATATGATCGTCGATCAGTGGCAAAGGGAATCGTTCCTTGACAGTAATGGCATTAAGCGCGCGATAATCAACGCACATTCTATCTTCCCCATTCTTCTTTTTAACGAGAATGATGGGGCTCGCGTATTCCGATTGAGACTCACGAATGATTCCCTTACTCAAAAGATCATTTACGATCGAACGGACACGAAGTTTCTCATCTTCAGATAGCTTATAAGGCCGGTAGTTGACAGGTACGTCGCTGTTTAGTTTGATTTCCATACAACCTGTATTCACTGTGGAAGTCGCCGTGCCGGCCGTAAAAGAATTGGAAAATTCATAAATAATATCCAAAAGACGTTTTCTATTTTCACCTATTAAGGGTGTTTTAACCATGTCAGCTTCCACAGTGAGCACGTTTTGTACGGTGTCTAGTCTCGTCAGGCGTTGTGTATCTTTTGTTCGTGTGTAAGTTACTCCGCTCCGATTTAATACATCTGTACCTATCAATATTGGTGCATTAATACATTCCTGCGGTACCACATATAGATCGACTTCTACCGATAATTCCGGGAACTCTACGACAGTCGTTACGTATGACATGGACTCTACGTCTTGACTTCCGATTCCGCGTAACCGACGATAAGTTGGAATTTTATTGAAATCAAAATATTTTAAAGTCAATTCAGAGATTAGTGAAATGTCGGAGCCACTGTCTATCAGAATATCGACGGGTACATTTTGTATGACGGCGGACATTACGTCATTTCGCCGAGATTCGATCCTAAACAAAAATTTACGTCACCGTTTGTGCGCTTATTTTTTGATTCGACACGCTGTTTTACAAAGCAAGAATCAACTAAATGTCCAGTCTTTTTGCAATACGTACACGTCTTTTCATTCGATGACGTCACAGTAGTCGAATTCGGTTTAACATTTGTCACACTTGGCGTTTGCGCATGTCTCGTGTTGATTTTTGGCTTTTTCGGGCAATCAATTTGTTTATGTCCAAAGTTACCACACGCATAACATGCCTTCTCAAAACGAGAGTATTCGCGTTTACGCGGGTGTCCTAAACCGGAGAATGACGGACGAACAGAATTGTGGGCAGTTATAACATTTTTTTTTGGTTTTATATAAACAGACAGAAATTCTACTAGATCTTTAATTTGTAGCTTAGCATTGGTAGCGGCAGCCTTCACCTGGGGATCTGCTATGCCCCGGACAACTATTGATGTTTTTAGTTCGTCTGAAAGACCTTGAACAATATTCAGACGCAATAGGGATTTTCGAGCATATTCGGCGTACGTAGTGAATTTACTAGAATCGGTACTCATCACTTCAAATAAAACTGAGGCCTGGTCTACACTACGTGGGCATAGCGAACGAAACTCATCTTTAAAATTCGTCCATGATCGATCGCTCGTAACCCAATCATTTAACCACGTTTTGGCTTCGCCCAGCAGACAGCCTCCTATGCGCCCAAGGCACTCACGATCATCCCAGTTATTAAGTATACGACCGCGGTCAACCTCCGCACACCAAGCATCAAAATCATGCACATAAGGATCAAAATTAGAAATATAGTAACTTTTAGACCTTACTTGGATTAAGCTTGACAACGCACCGACAATTCTGTCCGTTACGTCCTTATCCCTGGCATCCGCGCCGTCTTGCGACTCAACGGTGTCGACGCCGGCCTCGTGCAGCGCGCTCGTCGCGCTGTCCGAGGTCAGCATTCCACGCGGTTGACTACGTGGTATAGATGACGATAGCGGTGGCGTATAGCAATCAATAGACGGACGTGTAACTTCAGTTGAAGTCGCCGGTGCCAACGGCGTAGGCAGCCGATCCTCAAGTGCACATAGTCTCACTAAAATTTCGTTTAAGACACCTTGACGAGAACTACCGCGGCGACCATACGAGCCATCGCGGCGCCTCCCAATGCGCTCAATACTAGGCGTCCTATCACGCCGCCTAGGCGACCTATCCCTGTTGTGGATTACGTTATCATGTCGGTGTAAATCGCGAGAACTACTAGAGTTAACACGACGCGCATGAGTTTGAGCCCTCCTGCCCCTCCGATCAGGAGAAGTACGGCTTTTAGACCGTGACTCATCCCGTCCCGACATGATAACGACACTAATAAATTAATAAAATCACTTGTACTTACAAAGGATTAAAAAAAAGCACTTTAAAACACACACACACACACACTATATGCACTGTAAATGATGGCAATACGAGCTAAATCGCGTGGCAATCCCACTTCTGATCTTAGAAATCAGAAGTGAAGACTGTTTTTAAGAAAAAAAAAGGAACGCAACGTAAGTTAAAATGATTATAATTTTTAAATAGAAATGATTTTTAACAAATTTAGGCAACGACTATTAAATCCTATGACACGTCCGTCCCGTTGAACTGCCAGCCGCCAAGTGAGTGGCCGTCCGGTGTCGTGCTCGCCACCTGCCATCCCCACCCCTTGTCACCCGTCTTCGTTTTTCGTCTTGGAGTAGGGGAACATCTAAGAATATTATTTATATATCTATTTTAAATACAGCTGTAGTAAGTATACATATACACCTACAAACATTTATCTAAAATTGTATCGTTAACATATAAATAATAAATACGAGTTGTGATGATGAGGTCCATTACAATATATTTAGGCACAATGCTCTATAAAACATTGGATCGGCATTTAAATATGTTTACCAGAATATTGTTTTCTATTTTCAAAAATAAACATAATGGTGTTTATTCTGGCGGACACAAACTTAAGCTAATTTAAGTTCGACAGCTCTTAAACTAGTGCAGTCCTTTACTTACAATAAGTGCAGGAAAGAGATGGAGCAAGTTGTCATCACCAGCCCATTAAGCAAGCTGTAGTGCTGTCAAATTAAGTTCAACTTAAGTTGGTGGTTGCTTTCGATCATTTGAATTGAATCGCACCAATATGTATGTTTTGCTAAAACTAGACAAGCCCTATAGACAATAAAATACGCTATAAATACCAGTGGTATCTGACTACGTAAGTACTCTGTATTCTATCATTCTGATGACAGTCAGTACCTTAATGGTGCTGATTCCTGTAGACACCATCTAATTTTATTTTAAATTATACCTGTCATTTTCTTATTCGCCGCAAAGGAAAGGGACGGGTAATCGACAGGCATAAAATTTATGGAACACACGTAAATTTTAGACAGGACTTTTATAAACCTTCTCAAATTGATATATTAGCCAATAACCCGACAGAATTAAGTTGACAGCACACGTCAAACAGATTCCATACCAGCGAAATGCCCATTTTATTTGCATGGGTTATTCATTTATTTTAAAATTAACAGTTGCCAATCATCCCCTTTCCTGTATCTGTACCTTTACTTTTCGGTGGATAAGAAAATGATGGGTATAACTTAAAATAAAATAAGAGGCGTCTGCAGGAATCGGGGTCATTGTATTTTTATTATCTATAGGCAGTACCTAAAATAAATAAGTTTCTTACTCCTCTGTCATTTTTTTTCCTATATTACAAAACCTACCGCTAGCACAACGACTTAGTCAAGCCTCCTCACAATAGTGTAAACTTTATAAAATCCACAATAATTTATTTTTTCGAGTCCTTACACAAAATACAAGACAATGGAAATGCATAATTTATAAATAAATGTATAAAGTCAAAATACCTAAACAGAAAACAATAAATGCTAATTTTTATTCTGATTTGTATGGTGCTCTCACACCGATGTCATAATAATGTCGTAATATTTAGTAGTATGCATGTTAGTATCTTATTATAACTTTATTACCTAACAGTAAAATTATAGTCTAGTCTACGTGCGCGTCTGTACGCTTGCTAATTCATATTAACGTCATTTAGTATAATTATAACGTTATCCAGAGTGAGAGCACCAATTGTGTCTTGATGTTTGAACAATAATCAATTAATTATTCAGTCGTACAATTCGTCACACAGATACACGTAGACAGAAGTTATACTCGTACGGGAAATAAAGTCCACAGACAATTTCCTAAAGTTATTTAGAGAAGCAACTGCCGTCTGACTTGAACCCGAACCAGCCCAATTACAGGTTACTTAGCATGTCTCACAAAGTACAGTTAGTGGAGTCAATGAAGGGTTTCACTTCTTATTTGACAGGGACAATTCCGATTTCGATGTTTTTTTGTTTTATAAGGTTATTTTTTATATTATTTAAAATCAGAAACATTTTGAGCGGACTTGTCCCTGGCAAATAAGAAGTTAGAAAGCTCTAGCATCATTGCCTCAAATAATATTGTCGGTGTGCACATCAACGGCAGGCCTCACCATTAAACACGTAATAAATACTGATCTAAATATAACAGCCTGTATACGTCCCACTGCTGGACACAGGCCTCCCCTCAGTCAACCGGGGGGTGAATAATCTAAACGTGAGTTTGAAAACAAATTCAGATCCATCCCAAGCCCGACCTAGGAAACAAACTCGTGAACCAGTCACCCTTTCTCTCCGATCACGGCTCTATTACTAGAAGTGCTGACGTGCATTGCATGCGGTCGTACATTTAACGCTAAGATCAGATATATCAGTCACTTGAGAGCACACGAACGACGCCCTCTTTAGTTGTCGAGTCGCTGTGGCCGAATACGGTCAGGGAAAGGATGATAACTTGACATAACATGTACTTGACAACCTAGTCCAAGGACCAAACCTAGTCAAATGAAATACTTTTAAACGAAACGTCAAAACGAAAGTTTTCGTTGAAGTTTGTATGGAAACACCGACCTGTGACGTCATCAATAAAAACGGTCATACGTCGTATTCACTGTTACTTAATTCGTAAATAAAATTCGAAAATAAGTAGAAACGTAAAATGAGATTGATTTTAGATCATCTTGGACTGGCTTCTATTTCTAGATTAGCATTTTATAATTTACCTTTGAGCCAGTCAAATACTTGACATTATTATCGTTATTGTCTACGGACTTTATTTCCTAATATAATCTGCACTTACCATAATTTAATTCATTCAAATGTTTAACAATAATTACTTTCTTTATATAAGTTTTGGCAGCAAAGACTAAATGAAAAATTATCATCAGTAATAGTCATAGTTTTGTTACTATCTCATACATACAACCCTGTCCATAGAAATCGCTGTGAGTAAAATTATACTAAATGTTATCGGATAGACAATACGAGTCAAAGGTTGGCTGGTAGAAAACTGAAGTGATAAGCTCGCCTTTGTACTTGATGTTATTTCTCTTCAACATAATTGTTTTAGCTACCGCGTATGTATAATTTATAAATTTATATAATTTATATACGTAAATTAAAAATCAGCTAATCAATACAATAGTAACACGTAACATAATTGACCCAATAAGTTACATTTCCCCTGTACTCCTCCCCTTTGAAAAGAACAACAAGACAAGATTGCAGAGAATGTTTCGTTGGGGCATCGCGACATTGGTCTAAAAGTGTATATATATATATTTTCGAGCGAGAACGACAGCGATATGTAAGCGAGAACGAGTTGTACAAAGATAATTTTCTTAATCAATAGGTATTCTCCTAAAGGTGCTGACTCACCGCGAACATTCACCTGTAATGTAACGTTACAAATCCGAGCATTACATCAGATACGCAGTATTGTAACGTAGTGCTCAAAATCGAATCATAAAATGTTACATTACAGGCAAATGATCCTGGTGAAGGAGCACCTTAACAGTGCAGGAAAACATGGTCTACTTTGCTGGAAAATAGTAATTCTCAAATTTGTTAGCATGGGGTGCTCATTGCTAAAACTTAGTCATTACTCGTAGTGACTCATTCTCTGTTATCTTGCCAGCAGTATCCGTGTTAGGTAAACATACAACATCTACGTTCTAGAAAGCTCTAGCGCATACACAGCATACTAACATTACTTCATTTAGACATAAGTGCCATCGATTGCCAGAGAATTTATTCCAATAGTCAGTCAAGCATTCATAACACTAACAGGAAATAAGACGACACTTAATTTGAGCTAATTCTGAGGAAATAAATTGCTTTATTGCTTGTATATCTTTCTGAAAAGTGCCTAAATACCTATAACATGCCATATAAAATAACACTAAAATGAAATAACAAAATTAGTTCTAAATATTTGCGGCACCGGGCGCCTAGCACCTGAGATAGCCTCGTTGCATTGACAACTAGAACAGTTAATCCCAAGAAGTTATACAATAAAGTGGAGGTGACACCCTAAACAAATAAATTATGAAATTGCCTTATTTACATTATGCGATTCATCAGGTCCCATGCGTCGGGTGAAAGTATAAAATGTATGGTTAAATTGTGGCCGCCGTGAGATCCCGACGCTTCAGGCCCGATGGATCGCGTACTAATAAGACCTTTCAAATAATCGTTTTATGTTTTATAATGCCGTAGTGACAGGTTATGATGTATTTAGAAATATGATTTGAGTAATAGCTATAGTTCTCGCATTTAAAGTGAGGCGTGACCTGATATTAGTGGAAGCGTAACGTCGTAGTCTTTTATAAGTGCCATCTCCAACCAGAGTTTACCTATAACTTTCATGACACTGCTTGCCGGAACAAGGAATTCGTGGTCACATTTTTTGCGTTTTTGTCTATTTAATTTGAGTGTTACCTTCATTTGTATCTTCTTGGTTAACGTAAAGAGTTACTGTTTCTTCTTCTCCACCGGTTCCACCTCTTCAGGGTTCTCATCCATACTAGCTGCTGTGTCGGTACGCGATTTGTCTACCGGGTACAACCTGAAAGTAATGGAAAATAGGACCGTTAATTTACACTGTCCCGATCAACCACACACGTCCGTGAGTCCACGACCAGAGCTGCAAGGAATCAGAAAACTTGGAGCTACTCTTTACACGGTGACCCAGAAGGAATATGATGACGGATAATCATGTCGGAGTAACTATGTCGCGTTCGGATTGTATAATCTACCGTATTACATTCCGCCTAGCCGTTTTCAAAAACGGGGTCGGTCTGTAATGTCGCGCCTCGTAGACACTCACACTCCGTGGATTACACTAACTGCCACGTGCTAAATTGCTTAATGCACAACTTACGTCTGTGCCAGGCTGTGAGGTGTTTGCGTGAGGTGAGAGGGCATATGTGTGAGAGTGTTTGAGGTTATGTGTGTGAATGTGTTTTTTTTTTTCATATTTAATTATTTCTGTACCTGGGAGGTTTCATGGCGCATTGATGACTAGGCTCTGCCATGTCGTAAACTGTTATCACTAACATAAATAATAATAAATAAATAATGCTTAAAACAAGTAACCTTCAACCGTAGATAAATCTTGATTGCTGGTAAGTTGTGCGTCTATCTATCTATTTAACATATCTCACCATCTCTGGTACAAGTAGACGAGGAAGACGAGATCGTCGCGGAAGCAGGCCACACGGTGCGCTGTCGGCATGGTGATGATGAACGCGAAGACATCGTCAATGAACGTGTTGAACGCCTTGTACATGAACGCGCGCCACGGCAGCGCGGCCACGGACCGCAGCCGGTAGTTGACGAACAGCTGCGGCAGCATGAACAGGAACCCGAACGCGTACACGCCGTTCACAACGCTATGAAGCGCCCACGAGTACCAGCTGGAATAGATACGGCAATAGTTGCAGACACTTTGATCGTGTAAGACAGCCTGTCTGGAATAAATTGCTGTATGTGTGTCATTTCGCTACATTGAATTGTCCTATATGTTGTTTACGTGCAAAAAAGCGTTTTTTTATTATATTGTATTGAAATATAGATCATGTAGTGAGATGCCCAATTAACAGAGAATGTTCTCCTGTTCCAACTACATGACTGTGTTTTTTGTCTCATTTTATTTACCGTTAAGATTCCTGAATAGTTTTCATTATTTATTTTATTTTTTATTCATTATCCATTAACATTTCATTATCCATTGGTCAGGCCTCTAATTACCTGTTTTAGTTCCTCTAGCAAAAATAAAGCAACTAACCTTCTATGCGGTTCATAGACAAGCGAGTATATCGCGCCGGCGACGCAGAGCGGGTAGAGCAGCATGGAGAGGTACTTCATAGCTTCAGCGTCAGCCTTGGCCGTGCTGCGCTCACCAGCATCCGCGCTCGTGTCGCGCCATATCCTGGGCATGCCGCCCGAGAACGATATACGGAGGTGCAGTACCTTCGTCACTTTCCATAGCTGTTGATAGGTATTATTATTCAAACTTTCTATAAACCTAGCCAACTAAGGCCCAAAATAGGAAGCGCCACTGGTCGCTTACCTAAAATGATACCTATACACCACAAGAAGTGCTTATTATCCAAAGGTGATAGATAGCGCGCAAAAGGGAAGAAAAAAAAAGGATGAAGGCAGCGGCCGCGGCACAGGTACGCTAGTGTACGGCGCGAAGTATATCGTGGAGTTCGTAATATTGGTCAAAACACGACACACGATATCACAACCCGTGCCGTGGCCGAAGAAATGACAAGAAAATTGATAGAAACCCATCTACTGCAGCTAATGCACTTCATGCATTAGCACCAGAATGTTATCTGAGCGTTTTCAAAATTAAGTGTACTACGTCTGAATTTTAGCTATAATTAAAAATATGACATTGTTGGAGATATTTTGATTTAGATATTATTAAGATACGCGATAGTTTATGAAATTATGTGAAGTTGTTAACAGATTAATCTATTTTACGAAAAATTATTAAATTATAGGGCGACAGGCGAAAAAAATGTCAGTTTTGCGACTATCTTAAAAATAATTGGTCTGTAACTATAAGAAAGATATAAATATGATTTTAGTTGTGTTATGAAGATTACCAAAGATATTTTATGAAAAAAATATATACATAGTCATAAAATCTATAAAACACGAAATATGCTAGTTTTTCGTTCGGTTTTGTCACAGCTGATACCAAGGCAACCATTATATTTACGATTTAATTTCGAATATTAGTTTAATAAACAAAGTAATTATTGTGATACCGAATATTAAAAATTATTTTAATAAATAATAGAAATTATTAGCAACTCTCCATATTGAAAATTATAAAAATGTAAGAATTTCTTCGTCGCAAAATGAGGGACTGTCGCAAAACTGACATACGAATTTTTCTAAGGGTGGGCTCACACAGGAGAAAACCGAACCCAAAAATGTAAGTGAATAAAATAAAAGATATACTTACACAAATTTTAAGTTTTTAATCAAATAATTATCAAATCTTAATGGGAACAGTCTTTTTGAAAATCAAGATTACTTAGTTTAACAAATAACAAACTTGTCTTCTTTTTTCAGCTTCTTCTTCATTCATTTCAGATATTTTTTTCTTCTTCGATTTTATTCTTTGTAAATTTTTTAACCTTTGGGCGTTTAATTTCTCGGGATTTTCTTTTTTCAATTTTTCTCTATATCTCCGAGACCGTTCTGCACTAGTTAGTGGCATTGATAAGCCTAAAAAATTTAAACCTTTTCAGTATGTAGTCTCAGCTTTATAGTGTCGGTTTTGCGACTTTACTAGTCAGCCTATAGGTCACAGGGAAAAATGTCGCAAAACTGACGTGACGCTCTGTTCCCATTTTGTATTCAAACCGATATTTAAAAGGAAAAAAAATACCTAATCTTGTCACCAAATGTAAATAATTTTGCATTATAATATAGTTCATCTTCTGAATAAATTAATAAAATATAACTCACCTGAATCTGATTTTATATCGTCTCAAACCCGACAGATAAAATTTTGACGGCCGTGGAATACCAGAAAACACACGCGCGTCACGAAATATATTTTGTCACTAGTCTTTTTTTAAATGGCGACCGGTAAATTAAGGATAATTTTGCCATTTTAAAACGAATATAGCTACCGTAAATAATTTCAATAGGCAGTTTTAGTCGTGACAAACCCGACATGTCCGGTCGGTACACTTTTTAAGACTTTTGAAAAAATTTAACTATATTTAAATAAGCACAAGATTTAAATTATAAACTACTGGAAATGAGAGAACCTTTAGAAAACTTCAACCAATACCAAACATCAAATGATACCCTAGTACAAAAAGTTTTAAGAATCTCTTCAAACATTTATCAGTTTGAGTGGGGGACACGGCAAAATCTAGTACTTAGTGATTTGAAATTTACATTTTATTTCAATAATTCCTCATAACCATGAAAATTTTGTTAGAATTTAATTAGTTTAGAATATATTTAATGTATCTCAATAATTAAAATAATTAGCTAGAAGTAAATTTTACTAGTTATTAGACTTCAAACACAAGGGACAACGTGAAAATGGGAGGTACACTTATTTTTGAAAATGCTCATCTGTATGTGAGTGAGTGGACATATGCGTGTCGTAAGTGTCTGAGGTTCTGCGAGATGATGAATGATGGTGTTGTAGGTATTTAACTTATATTTGTGTTCTGAAAGTTTCACGGCGCATTGGCGCTTTTTGCACTGTAATGTCGTGGAATATAAATAAATAAATAATGATTTTTGTTATTATAGCACTTACCCGTGCTTAGGGAAACTCGCAAAGAGAAAATTTAAATCGAAAGAATATAAATAAATAAGTCTATTTACACCATTCCTTGCTCATTTTTACATCACAAATCATCTGATACTCACCTCAATGATAGAACTAATACCCGCCGGGACCAGAACCAGAAGAGATGTCTTCTCGTCCATAAGGTAGAAAAAGATGATAAGCTGCGAGAAGGCGCGCCACAACACGGTCCGCGCCGACAGCCCCGCCAGGGACTGCTTGCGGCGCCAGAACGATACATCATTCTTAAACGCTAGGAAATCAAACAGCAACTGCAAAATAATCATTTTAATATAACATACGTCTTAATATAGAAAAATTCTTCTCCATGCTGTTTTATTAACTTTTTCAACTTTTATGAATCAATGTAAAATAACAATACTTACGTGACAACTTGCAATTAGTACTGTAGCTGATAATAAGTATAGGTTTGTATCTGCAAAAATACCCTTCACGTCATCTACATCTTTCTCACTGAAGCCCAGACTGTGTAGTTGTTGCAATGCCAGTCGCACGTGGATGGCCAAACGGAATGAACCATATGAAGTTGGTGCTACAGTCACAGTGACATTCACTTCCGTAGTGCTGCTGTTAAGAAGCTGCAGCTGAGACATCCGGGACTTGAGTACGTTCAGCTGGACAATTGGCAAGAACTTGCCATGTCTGACCCTGGAAAAATAGACACAATATTTACATATAAGTTTAAAGTTAATGCAGCTTTAAATCAGAATTATCAGATTAAAAAAGTAAGTCTTTAAAAGTAATGACAAGACATAATCTAATATCAGAATTATAATCATCTTTTTTGTATTAATGTCATTATTATATGAATGTTTACCAACCAACATAAAAATGTTTTATGCACACAAATACTGTAAATATTTGATATTGTGTAACAGGAATTATGTAATGTCATAAAACTTAATTATTAGCTTTTAATTTAATAGGTATAACATGTTCTTTACCTTATGTAATGATATAGCTCCCCGGGTATCTTCTTGGCAGGCAAGTTCAAGTCATCTGTGAGGATAGAAAGTGGAACTTGTGTTGAAATATGTGAGAAAGGTTGCATATTACTACGCTCTTTTGGTTTCTCTTCATCTGCCTGAAAAGATAACAGTTAACAATGTAGTAGGTAAGGTACAAAATTGAGGTCTTCTAAGAGAAATTAATGTGTATACAGTTTACTTACATATGTTCCTACAAATTACTCACATTTTGCTGTAACAGGTTAAATGTAGCTGCTTGTGGTTCGATGTGCGTGACCAGTGGCAGCGTGTGTACCGGTTCCGAGCGCCGGATCTCGTCGAAATCCTTATATAGTCGGCTGTCATCCAACAACACTGCGTGCATGTACAACGTTCCATTATTGCGAGTTCTACGTGGCACTTTCAGCGCAATATCGCTACGAAAAAAGAAAGTATAAAAATTAACCCCGCACCAGGACGCATAAACACAGTCAAATGGACATGTAGGTTACTTACAATGTAGCCGGATTTCTATAGTCGAACTTTGTTGAAGTATAAACCTTAGTAACAGACTCCGCTGATGATCCATCTAGGTAAGGATGTTCCTTTATAGAAGTATATAGAACTAGATTTTGTACGGGATTTGTTGCTAAATATGAAGAATAACATCTCTCGCCACGACGACATTCTGGCGGTATAAAAATCTCAGCTAGTGTCCATATAGTATTAATAACATAGACAGCGAAAATTAAAGTAAGAATCAAACTAACGGATATATATTTCATCACAGTAAAGTTTACAGAAACTGTTACTTTATAGAAGAAATTAAAATCTATTACCACAAAAACAAACCCTTTTTTTGACGTTAACGTCAGAACAAATGTCAAAATGACATCTGATAATGTTGCCAAACATAAAAACGACTATTTTTACCCGACTGCCAAGAAGGTTTATACGTGTTTCATGCAGATTTCTATTATACCTACCCTCGAAATGAATATTCATTAATGAGGTGTCTTTCGATTCGTCTTATCCGTCCGATGATTATAGGCCAGGTTTTGTTTTCATTAATTCAAAATGGTGGTGGAGTCGAAAAAAATATTACGCATCGTATTGAGTAGTATCCAATGGAATAGGCTTTTTAAAATGAAGACGATGTTTCTTAGACTGATTTACGATTTACAATTACAAATATAACACAACCTGCAAGCTGTAATGATGCTGCTAGGAGTTTAGATTTAATAAATCCTGTGGTAGTTTTTTAGTATATTCATACAAATAGAGTGATACTGCAATGGTGGCCATTACACGGTCAATTCACGACACGACGATGACTCTATAAGTGATAGATCGTGATGATCCAAGATAATAGCGTGGAAATCTTAGATCACGATTTGACCACCATCACGGATCATTTCGTTATCACTTCATTTAATCTCGCATAGTATACACTGACATTAGGGTCTGTGGGGTGGGTTGTAGGTTAAAAATTGATTGTGTAGCACCGTACCACCATGCACCGTACATCAACTTCTATCAAATTCTTAAAACTCTTACCAATGAGAGAATTAAGTTTATATATTTTACAAAATCATTAGGTATATTTTTTTAAACTTTTATTCTAACTTCCATCTATCTTCTGTTTATATTGTCTTTCAGTCTCCGAAAATATTTATTCTGTGTGGTAACCCCATAAAACACCTTTGGGCGACAGCGTAGGAAACGTAATAAATCGGTGTCTCCTAGGAAATATTATTGATATTTTATGGAATTGAATAAAAATCTGAAGTAAGTTTAGTTACATTATGTGGGATCAAATCGAATATGTATTTTTTCTAAACACAGTTTTAGGCTACGCTTATGTGGCAGTGTTTGTTTGACAGTTGTTAGTACGTACTAACTCAAGGTGTTGATATTTTGTTTATATTGCAGGATGAAGAGATTTGGTGCGACCCCCAAGTACTAAGTCAATGAAAATAGTGTTCGCGAGTATGCAGATACGTAAAAAAATGGTCACAAGTGTAAATATGTGTCGAAGCTGCCTCGGCTATGGATGCTAAGGACTTGAGGACCGAAGCTGCTTTGGGTGATCGCAGCAACGATGGCAATACAAAGTACGCTCAAAGTACAGGCACTTTATCGTGTCACAGAAATAAAACCTATCAAGATATTGGATCGAACTCATTGGGTAAAGTGGATGCACCGAATGCGCGACCGTGCGCCGTCATAGGCCCCGACAGGGTGGTACCGCCGCCCGCCTCCACTGACGCCTATGTAAAGAAAGGTCCAACCGAACCATGGCTCGCACCGGAGAACACCTACCGTCGCCCTCCCGAATATCCTCACAAAGTACTGGACTATCAGCACCCAACAAGAAACATATCACCGAGACAAACATTCCAAGAAAACATGCAGCGCATAATGGTGCCTCCCTCATACAATTCTGTGAAAATGAAAGACGATCTTAACTTTTCGGAAGTAAATATAACTCAAATGAGAAATACCAAGTTAAATGTGCCCACGGACTCTACTGCAAAGTACTGTGATGTGCCTTATAATGTTAATCCTATGATAAATGAACAAAAAAATGTTAGGAACTCTGACATTAGTGTGTCTAACATGAATAATGTGCTTACACGCAGTGTTCCCCATGCTCCACATGGCTGGCCCCCGGCAAATGCTAATGTCAGGGCATCTAAACCATTTCCTCAAGAAGTGTATCAGTATCCAGAGTATCCCAGTTGTGCTGGTCCCCGACCAGTGCTAATGAGCAGACCCCACCGGACACTTCATGAAGAACCTGCTGCTGTGTATTCAGATGCATACTACCACGATGGAAATATCCGCTTCAAGCCGTACCCACCAGTCAAGGAGCGATATCCACAGTCGAGGTATGAATATATTGGTAATTATGCAAACCCATATCATCCACCACCACCTTTCCCTGCTCATAAGTATGATTTACAGAAACCAATGCCTGGTCATCCTTATCCTGGCTACTCTCAAGTTCCTCTCAAATACTTAGATGGTAGAATGGCTGAGCCCATTATGAATGGGTATCAGAGACCACTAAATCCTCAAGGTAGTTACAATAATTTACCATTCCGTAATCAAGTGATTCATCCAACATATGGCCCCATTCCAGGTAATTGTTTACCATCCAATAAATTTTATCCTTACCCTCCTGATGGTTCTAAGACAATAGCAGCAAACAAGTTACCTTATGATGCTAACAGTAAAGTCTATACAGAGTTTGATAATACCCGAAACAAAAGTTATCCTATGCATGATGGATTTTATGTGAATGAAATACCCAGAACTCATTCGATGAAAGGACAGGTACTTCCACCTAACTATCCAACCAATGTACACGCAATGCCCCAACACGCATATTACAGGAAAGACAATATACTAATTAAAGGTTATGAGTATAATTCTCATTACAGAAACATTGATCCGAATTTAAATGTAAATGGTAATCCTCTGTTAAGATTCTCAACAGAATTCTCGTCTAATGCTATAGCAATGTCTCCTTCCGACTCAAATACTAGTAATGATACTAGTCAAACCCATGGAACATCTCAGGAAGACTGTGGGTATGTGAGCCAATCTTCTACAGCGAGTGTAAGGAGTATGGATTCTAACATTAGCAGAATGCACCACGATGTTTACAGAAGATACGACCAACGGTATGGACCTTTAATGAAATCATCACCATTACTGCCAAAACATGATCGAAATTCTCATGTATATAATAATTCAAAAGAGAAAAAAGATATTGATGTTAGACAATTTTTGCAAATGTGGAATGAAGGAGAGGATGAAGGTAGTGAGAATGCAAAAGAAGTTATTATCAAAACAAATAATACCAATAATAACGCTAATCACTATGAAAACAATAATCAAGAACAACTTTATGTTCTGGGATTAGTTAACGTCCCAAGTGAAGAGCTTGGCAAATATGAACACATACAGAAAGTTTCTAAACTACCTGAGAATATAAAAGGATATAGTAGCATTGAGTTACTTCATCAATTTGAAGAAGTAATAGAATCTTCAAATTTGAATAATTATAATGCTAAACCACCTACATCACGGGAGTTTCGCGGTCCAGTAAAAGGGAATATGCCTATGCATAGTATAGCGATACCACCTCGGCCCATTTCACCTTTGGATGTAGAAGCAAAAATAAGTCAGTCGGTTATTCATAAAGAAGTTGGGTGCAATTTTGAAATAAAACCGTGCAGTCCAAAGATGCTTAACGTTGAAGTAGCAACTCCTGTTCAAAATGTTCTAGCTGAAAGAGCAATAGAAAAAGTTTCAAATCCCCTTATTATAAACTCCCCACTTTTACCAACCCTTGAAGAAAATGGCAATAACTGCAATGTTATTAAATGCCAGGATCGAACTTCTGTAAATGAGACTTCAAAAGTTGCAAGCTGCAAAATGGTTAATACTCAGTATTCCCACAGTGATCTTAATGATTCTGTAAAAACTAATTACAGTTTACAAGACTTGGAAAGCAATTCAGGCGTATGTTTAGCTTCTTTGCCCAGACTCGATAATGATATTGAGTTAAATTTCCCTGAAGTCAACCAACAATTTATCAATGCAAACAAAGTGGAGTCTGTTATCACCGCTGCTCCGTTAAAAGATTTGCTGCCCTTGGATATTGATCAATCTGACACGACGAAGGGCGACGGCATAGAAAGCGAAATCGGTAGTTCTATAAATGTCTCTGTAGAGAAAGATTTTTCAAAGTTAAGCAAGTATAGAAAACTCAAAAGAAAAGGTACAGAAGCTAACACATCAGAAACAAATGTTCAAGCTTTGAGAACAGACAGCGTTATTATAAAAAACCCAGATAATAATAAGAGCATGGAACAAAGTGTGGAGAAAACGACTCTGTCTAAGAATAAGCCAGCTAATGCGCAAGATGATCCAATTAATTTATCCGTTAATACAGAAAATCGTGGTAATACAAATAAATCTGATTTTGAAACTAAGAAACTTCAAGTCGGTAAATCAAATGATTTTGCAATCGATTTCAGTTTAAATTCAAACGAACATATTGAGAGTAAAAGTAACATCCAGGTTTCAGAAAACAATACGAATATAAAATCGAATTATCCTGACGATAAACCATTTAACTTGCAATTTGAAGAATATTCACCAAAAAATAAAAAAACTAACTTTTGTGAAGACATTTGCAGTATTTTTCAACATCCTGATGATATCACAAAATATGATGAGAACCAACAGAATTTTGAAAGTAATGACATAACAAATAATAAAGATTCCTTTGATGTCCCAAATTTAGATGTTACAGAAACAATTAAAGAATCGTTAGACATAGAAATGTCAGATTCGAAATCCGATCATGGAGCTATCCACCACTTGCAAAATGAAGAGAAAACAAACGAAACTTCAATACGTTCCGGTACGCCGGAAAGAGAAAATAATGAAATAAATCAAGTTGATACAATTTTTGAAGAGGATCCGGAGCCAGCACTGAACTTCAATTTGGCTCCAAATATTCAGTATACAACCAATGATGGCAGTAATAATTGTAATACAAATATAGACAAATCGTGTACTCTTTTTGATAGCTCATTTGCACACGTAGAAGCACAGTTGACTTCAAAAGACGAGAATAGGAATAGTCGCACAAATGATACAAAAATATTGGAAAAAACTGACGAGCCAGCCAAAAATTCTGCATTAGATGCGGACATAATGCCAGAACAACAAGTTGTGGAAATATTACCAGGACAACAACAAGATGAAAAGATACGTGAAAAAACACCCTGCAATGCGGATATATTTAATGAAACCCTTTCAAATCATGCTCGTTTACGTCATTCTAATACAAAATACCATATTCATAAGGAATTATGGTGCCCTTTTATTCAAAAACTAATAATGAAAAACGAAGGATTATGTACGTCACCTACAAATAATTTTCATAATTTAGACGAAACAGAAATGGGGAAAATTTCCGTTTCGAGAACATCTAATGACAATGAAAGCAGGAAATCTATAGACAAAGAGTCTTATTGCGATTTATCTTTCGAGGCAGTCTCTGAACAAACTGAAGATGTTAGTTTGGTTGATAAAACTTCACATAATTTAAACAACGCTCCTTGCAATGTGTCTGAAACAGATGCTGGTGTTTTGAGCCCCTTGTCATTGGATGAAGAAAGTGTGACTGACTCAGAAAATAGTAAACAATCGGATATGTCTATTTATGATACTGAAAAAAAGACGTCTGTGACTAGAACAGATATTAGTACAGAGAGTAACATCAAGAATAAGCACGCAAACAGATTTAGTAGTGAAAGTATTGATTCGCATGCTAATATAGAAACAGATACCGATTCCATAGACATCAAAACAATAATGTCGGATAACTTATTGCCACATTCTTGTCTAGATACCGAAATTCTCGACAGTTCTATAGGGGAAGCAAAAGTCGAACGTATTGTAAATATAACGAAAATTGAAGAGAAAGCGTGTCAACATGTTAATAATGATTGTCATTTTGCAAAGGATAGAGTAAGTCTGCAAGTCAATGCGTTTACTGACAATTTAGACGAAAAGAAACTAGAACAGAAAACAGAAATGACATACATGGAACCGATTTCTAGTATATCGAAAACTCAAGATGTTTCTCCTGTACACGAACCTCTTTTTGGCGATATACCAGACAAATCATTACAATTTAAAGAGATAGGAGAAACGCAGCCTTTATCCGACCATTTAAACAGTCTTCAACATGATACACTTACAGAAACAGTAAATGATGATCACGAAGAATTGACAGAACAAAGTAATGATCTATCGTCACAACCTAATTCGCCTTCAAGTTCTTTAGGAAATAGTGTATTACAGGAGCACCTTAATGAGTTAAGCTACGATAACTCCGCCTCAAATGCTTTTTTCCCAAAAAAAATACATTGCCCTCTAACACTTACAAATGAATGTCGTGGAGAATATATTGAAGACATGATTTCTCCTGACGATTGCGCTCTTCCTGAAGCTAATGTTGTTAAAATACGTCGCGAGAACGTTGAAATAGACTACATAGAAAATCCACATTGTGATGATAACAAAATTGCGAATAATAATGATCATTTAAGTGAATTGACGACAGAGAAGATATCTATAAGTACAGATTTTGAAAATCTGAATCAATTTGTGTCCGACGTCGACACGGATATAATTGATGAGGCTATTCCACAGTCAACGCACAATAAAAGTCGTATTAACGCTGTGGCTAGTACAGATAATATATTTGACTTAGACACTTTGCAAGATAGCACCGTTGAAATGTCACATAACCAAACCATCATATGTGAACAACAGTTTAAAGAAAGTACTAAGTTAGATAAAATACCACCATATGATTCAAATAAAGTTTTGCGGTGCAGGCCTAGTTATTCAAGCAATAAGCTGAAATCGTTAAAACGATCTCTGTCAGACTCTGCTTTAGATGAAATTCGTGACCATACCAAAGATGATACAGAGAGTGCTGCTTTATTATTGCCTGCCTATAAAAGGAAAAAGTATGTTGAACCTAAAAGTTACGTAGATCCTCAACTTATTTCAGAAAGTTACTGTGCCCAAAGTAATAGAAGAAATTCTATTTCAATAATTCAAAATGACGACAATGTGTCTTTTTGTATATTAATCGACGATAATTGTATCATAACAGAAGAGAGCGAAGAAACGGCAAAAATTTGCTTCACTGAAATTCCTGAGGATTGTTTAACCTGCGTGGATGATGTGTCTATAAATGAAGAAGGAGACTCTAGATCGGAACTTAAAACACAGCAAGAAGAATTTAATTACGAAGAATCTACGCCACTAGATGATCATTTTTCACAAGAAGAGAAATCTCTTGAAGAACCATGGGTAGACGACATTGCGTGTGTAGAAACAGTTGTAAGTGACGACATTGCAGAAAATATTGTCATAAGCGCGTCTACCTCGCCGAAAGATACCGACTTGTCAGATGGTGACTATGAGGATGAAACAGAATATTATAATATGAACGAACATACGGATAAACTAAAATACATATATGGTGATAAAATGTGCAATGATGATGCGCAATTTGTTGAAACTTTGTACCGAACGCCACAAATGAATGTTAATAGAACACTCATAAATAGAGAATCTCACAATATTGAAGATTGCAGTAGATATTATGACAAAGAGTCGCTGGAAAGAGTGCTTTCAGAGTCCAATACCCATGAAGAACCAGCTGGTATCGTTGATGACGTAGAGCCCTATGTAGATAATGCCAGCTCCGTGGATATTAAACAGTCACCAGATAATAAAGAAAATCTTAATTTAGCAAGCTTTAATATTTACTCGATGGAAACACTGAATGATTATCATGAAAATAACGTTAACACTGTTTCTAACTTAGACATGTACGAGATTAAAGACGGGCAAAATAATTTAAAAAATCACAAAGAACCAAAAGAA
The DNA here is from genome assembly GCF_024362695.1 of Pectinophora gossypiella. Lineage (NCBI taxonomy): Eukaryota > Metazoa > Arthropoda > Insecta > Lepidoptera > Gelechiidae > Pectinophora > Pectinophora gossypiella. Next base: position 5,578,113 of record NC_065405.1, read on the forward strand.
AATGTTGTAAGCCCGTGTGAATCTAGCATCGACAATGTTTTTACCTACAAAAATTGCACAGAAAGCGCAAAATGTACAATTTCTAGTTCTCCTGAAGTATCATCAACCACGTCTGAAGATAAAAGTTCTGGAATTTTGTTAAAAATAACCAATTTTGGTGGGTCTAGAATATCGCAAGTCAATGATGTTAAAGTTAATCCGGGGAATAAAATAAGCTGTAAATATACAGAAAAAAAGGACTACCTGAGTACTAATAGTAATTTACCTACCAGAACGTTACTTACTAAGGCCGCTCAGAAATATATACCTCCTATAAAGGAGAGTATACCTGACTTAAAAGTGAAGTTAGCCTTACCACAACATAGTTTGATAAAACTAAAACAATTAAAATTAGCCAAAGAATCACCAAAACAAAATGTAGGTAAGCCTAATAACGTGTTTAGAAAGGATGTTCCAAAGAAACTCAAACCAAAATTTGAAGATGTTCTTAAAAGTATAGACGAAATTCAGTTTCAAATGCATAAAGAAAAAACAAAGAAAATAAAAAAGTCCATACCAAAGGTGGTCATTAAAAAAAGTGAAAACGGTTCGCATTACGCTAGCACGTCGAATAAGGATAAATTCAATCCGGACTTGACTGGGTGTAAATGGCAACCGTGGGTATTTATAGAAAAAAGTCCATTTATAGATAAAATGGCTTTAAAAAATAAGACTCGGGCTGTTTTTAGTCATAGGAAAAATATATATGTTTTGGCTGAAAAATTCCAAAAATATAAATCTGTGGGTAGTGGTAAATTTATAATATCGCAACCAAAGCTTAATGATTCGTCGTCGGGACAACTTAAATACACAATAAGATTAAAACACAGTTACTGAGGTAATTTGTCTGATGCTCAATGAACGCATACATAGGTTGCGTTAGCTATTATTATGTGGATCCCACCCAATAGCGTCGTGTCGTATTACATTCCTACTATTCCATAGTAGACTTTATTTAGTAGTTTAGTTACCCATATTAGTTCATTATCTAGTAGTTTATATGTAAATTATAGCCAAATTCTGTACTACATGTGATATGGAAAAACAAAGACAAAAATCTAGATTTATTGATTAAAAAAAGTGCAATTTGATCTGATATATTTTTTGTTACGAAGATTTAAAGTTTATTAAAATTGTTTTTCCTACTTTCATTCCATTTCCAAATAGTAGGTATATTGTCCTTATTTTATAAAAATTGCACTTTAGCACTATAGCCATAACAAGTATTAGTTTTATTTATATTAAGCACGAAAATAGTAATATTTATACATGTAATTGATAAGTTTTTTTAAGTTGTTAGCATAACTAAAATAGAATTTATTCTACTCATAAATGTTACATGGGAAAATATATGGAGGGATATAAAGGCATCCAACATTGGTGATGCGGTGCTTTTTTAGATGAGAAAAAACTATGTATTTAAAATAAATAGATAAGTATAAAGATAATTTTTATTGATGCGTTATATGTATATTATGTACCATTTTTATTGTTATAGATTTAAAGGAAATATTGTATATTTAATAAGATTATATTCACGGTCAGTTGCATTCACGATTGACCGTTGATTGCTCACGTAAATTGTAGGCACATAATATACGAGTTTTTTTTTTATTAATAATTTATATTTATAAACGAAAAAATATGTAATAGGTTGAAGTACAAAGTTGCACATAGTTTATAATAAATATTGTGTGATTTGTGTATAATGTCCAAAACTAGCAGTTATATTCATACAATAATTAATTATCAGCCTCTTTCAGGGCTTGAAAGACAAAGATTTTTGTTTTTGTAATGATATTACAGTGAAACGACGTAGTATAGGTAATAAAATTATAGCGTGAAATAACCAAAGCCAATACTCAGAAATAACAGATTGAAAAAATATTACTCAATGTTGTTTTTGCAAAATACTGTCTAATTCTAATATGCTTCTTCATATAATTATTGAGTGTAAATCTTCGCTTATAACATCATTATACAATACGACCCATGGCGCTCTATTTAAATTATCTTGTTTCGTATATCACCTGAGTGGGTCTGTAAGTAAATTTAAATGAACATTTTACGAAATAGATATAGAATTAGTCCTGCACACTGATCGAGTGCCTTTTGTGGAGCTTATGTTAATATCACACATATTATACCTACTTTCAACATACATAAATCGTCATCTTGGAAAGTAAGTATATAAGAAAGTATATATACTACTGATCTCACGTATGTACGAGGCACATGCCATTCATATTTGCCTGATAGTGCCTAGACCATGGTAACATTATAAATACGCTATTTTTATATCATGTACAGGGTGTATGAAATAAACCAAATATGTGCTTTTAAAACATACATATTTTAGCAAGTTGCCTTTGTAGTTAGCTGTTAGAAATAAGTTATACCTATTATTATTGATGTTTTTAAATGTTGAGTGATGAGCTGGCATATATTTATTAAAGATAACTCTACCGTAATAATGTTAACTTGTAAATTATGAAATATACTAAGTTAAGGAGTGTATTTAGTCCTCCAGGGATTTAAAGTGTACAAAGGTAAATCATTTTTTTAAAGTCGTCCGATTTGTGAAGGGCTTGTTCTAAAAATAATTTGAGGCTGAACTTCTACATTCATGTAAATGAATACCTACTATGTTCTATTGACTGAGATTTCGTTTTTCATTTCCTAATCGATTTGTCTTGAATGTTTTATGATTGTTTTCTTTGCTATTATTTTTTTTTTAATTTATAAAAGTATGTTTGTTATGCACTATTGAGTGGATTTGTTTTATTTTCCTGCACATTATTGGCCATTATTATGTGATTGGAAGAATATATGTATATATACTATGTTTGATGCACTAATATTGTTAAGGGTTATGGCGTTATTTAAGTTATGTTAAGACATTGTTTTGTCGTTTAATATTGATGCATATCTTTATGCCAGTAAACGCAGGTGATAGTGTTTCGTGATAGATGTAACGTGCCGCGCATGCTCTACAGTGCTGAGTGGAGACTGAACCGTAGCGCATGAGTGGTAACAAACCGTGTATTTATTGTTAATGGGTATTTTATGTTTCGAGTGGTACCTAGTTTTGAGAATTGTTCTAAAATTGACCAAATAAATGTGTTCCAAATAAAATGCATTATTTTTGTTTACTTATCTAATTTATTGAGATGAAACTTTACACAGGGATAGTAACTTTAACTGCTTCTTGGCGGATGGCGCTGATCAGGTCCAGGTTAACGAGAAACACGAAGCGAAGTCCCGCGATCTGAAACAAAAGATGTCTCAATTTGACATGTTATATTGTATATGCATATTCGCACGCATCTAGTGAGCACATACATTTATTACAAGATTCAGTTGCGCAAAAAACAAATTACCTCAATAACACTGTTGTGGTTGAGTTTGACTTTGTTCCCCTGCAGCACCGGCCTGCCGTCGACGAATATGGGGCGCTTGCCCTCGGAGGACATGAAGAAGTCGCCAGTGTTGCGCAGGCGGATGGTGGCCTGCTTGCGCGACACCTTCGCGGCCGGGCCCTCCAGGCTGAGGTCCACGTCGATGCTGTGGTCGCGCGTGCTGCGCCCCACCGCGATCTAAACAAACAAATACCATCCACTTAGACACGTATATCTTTTTATCTAGTAGACAATGGCGAGTTACAAACTGTAAAAGAAAAAAAATCAAAATTCTGGAGCTAGAAAAGTAATTATGAAATAGTAACAAATCTGAATTAGGCCTCCGGCAGCCGTCGTCGCGCGCGGTATTGAACTAATTATTGACTCTACCCGTGTACCTATTATGTGTTCAGCTGTTAATTAATACGCTTTATTCCAATACTCGAACAGGCATACAATATTCAACCTTGACGGACGTTTGCTATACAACGTTTAAGAAAGATATCGCTTTCATCATTAGCAGGAGGTGATTGTCGCACTGGCTTGTTGATAAGGTGCACGTTTTGGATGTCGTCTACATACTGCAGTCGCTAAGATTTTTATTTAAGATTTTCATCCTTACGAATCTAAAATACTTACTACGCGCGTACCTGGCACTTGCCAACAAGTAGCTCGCCGTACGTTCAGTTTGCGTAAAATTAACGTTTAACAAAACGTATGCCGCAATTAAAATACAAATGAAATCGGAAACGCATTAACGTGCCCTGTTATAACCGAACGTATTTAATAGTTTTCATGTTTTACATTATTAACAATGTAGTATGTAGGTATGGTTTACTTTATGAGGCAAAATAATCAAACGAATTCGAATAATGCAACACGTAGGTACTTACTGAAAATAATATTTACTGGTCATTAAAATAACATTTGTTACAGTTATATTGCCTACCTATGCGTCGTGGTCACGTTGATTGGTGGTCACGAAAGTTACTTGTATTTAATGGTCATCAATCTTTACTGTCGGCTATAAAATAAATGCTATAGATTTTGTTGCTTACTGTACTTCTACACTGCTCATTATTATTGTGGTGAAACAAACCAGATATAGTTGTTGACACGTTAATTCATGAGATAACGTTATCAGCCGGGCAACGGGGTACACGACGGAGATATACGCCGCGGCGTCCAGTTGGTATCGATATGTAGGTACACACACATTTGTACAGTATCGGGCCGTGGCATCTCTTCAGCAATTTGAAACAAGGTGACTCTAAAACTTTGCGATAAAATATATCCAGTATAAGATTATGTTTGAAATACTTATATTATTTTTGATACAATTAAATACTGTTAAAGTCGTACGTTCGCGAGGTCACAAAAGTAAATAGTTTCAATAATGTATCTACCCATTTAGTGATGCAATGTTCTGAATACAATGTAAATGCGTCACTTCATTACAAAATTCGAATATCGCTGATTTTCTCGTACTATACTATGAATTATACTATGGCGTTGCTCATGAAAAGTTCCCTTTTAGATGTAGATATCTGAAAATAATATTTCACCGATGATGTATAATTAACGAGCTATCTTTAGGCAATAGTGACGTAAGATTGTGGTAATAATTCACGGACAATCGACGGTTCGTTTCATTATTAGTAGTAGAGATAAAGCACATAGTATGACTGTATGTAGAATCGATTTCTCGCCGGCCGACATTCTATACAATATTTACGCTTCTTTTGACGGTCGATGAATGACAATAATAAACATTACCATACCTACTCCCAAACATGAAGATGTTATTAAAATGTTACGTATTTGTAACGATATCAATAATATAAATTTTGGGTACTACCGTGCCTTTAAAACCAATACAAATACATCAACCTTTGCTAGCATCAAAAAAAAAGCAGTTACTATAATCGTTTCCGTAGACAAAATCACGAAAGTGTCTTTATAATAAAACACACTGCCGTGATTTCCTTCACAAAATTAAATGGTCACTTTTAATGATTCACGCACGTTAACACTTACCATATTATTAAACGTGCCTATGCATGGGCGTGATCTAATAAAGCAAAAAAAAACCCATCACTAAAATCCAACCCGTGACCACGACGAAACATCGGGATCATAATTGATTACGTAATTTCATTTTTACCTTATTCGATTAATAGCACGCAAAATTAATAATCAAGAAATCCTCAAGAACACCGCGCGAAGTATGCATACCTACATACACGCATTAGCTAATTATAGACTCAACCAATTAATATTAGCAAAATCCAAGTACAGCTGTAATACATACCTGCACTATATTAAGACGTTATTAAAACAGAAAAGTCGTATGTTAAGCATATTCTGTGTTAAATTGTTGCAATAAAAATAGGCGTTCAGCTATGCCAACTGTAGTGTACACTGGTAGTTATACAATTAGTAAGTGTTATTTTCAATCGCCTGTGTATGCTCCTTGGGAGCAGAGAAATATATCAAAAATTTATAAATGCAACGCGTGATAGTAGGTATTGCTTAAGTATTTACCAAGAATATGATTACAGCAGGCTCGACGACATCCTTATCAAGTCCTTGTGTAATTAAAGTTCAATTATCAAAGTAATGTGCTTGCGCTGTGTACCTAACTCTATGCTCCGCACAGAATTTAATTTAAAATTTTAACGAAATAATATGACCGAACGCAGTAATAAATGTAAAACATTAAAATTATAAACAACATTTAGTTACGTAATAATAAGGAAACAAAAAATAATGAGGCCAAACCGGATATTATGTAGGAAAATTAAAAATACATAGGGTTAGATAACTAAATAAACGCGGCGGGGTATTAACATTGTAATCTATCCAAGGGCTGTTGCAATGTTGAACATGTTCAAAAAAGTGCGTGCTCATAAAAAAAATCATAGATAAAGCTAGAGGCGACTTGGTAATGCCAGTGACTTTACTTGGGAACACAGTTGTGTCTTGAAATAACAGTGGAAGATTGGTAGCTTCAAACACTTAGAGCGATCTAATTTGTGGCATATAAGTGCAGTACTAACATTTCCATGTTTGCGTGAGGAGTTAGCATGGTATCTGTCGTGACATGGTTCCGGGTGCTCTGTACTTAAACTGTAACATGTCTGACTAGCAACCGTTATGTTCAAAGTAAACCTAGGTTACTTCAAAAACGTACCTTAACCAGTTACGTTGGAAACTATTTCGGGTTAATAAACTTTGACGAAATCAATTTCACCGGTTTCATATCTCTTCCCTGTCATGAACTTATATTTATACATACATAAACTTACGCCCGTAATCCCTAATGGGGTGGGCAGAGCCACAAGAGATCGGGAAACAACTTGCAACCACTTTGAATAATAATAATAAAATCATTTATTTTAGGCTGAAAAGCCCATATTATAAATACCTTAACTGTGACGTTAAGAATATACAAATTAAAAAATAAAACAATGTTAATGGCTACAAGCACGCCCCCTATAACATATATATACAATATATACAACATATATATATAAATCTATAACATGTATATATACACTACCTACGTCTTCGGGATACAGGCGTGATGGTATGTTGTTAAAAAGAAAACCACTTATGATGCGAAGTCATAAGATGGGCATGGTGAACCGTATGGTACTTCTTCTATGGTGTGGTGTGTGAAGTGGATTACCAACCTCATCAACCCTGAGCCGCCAAAGGTCCCTGACATGGCTCATGTAACAGCTACTTGCTTACATAATAAGTAGTAACCGGGACCAACGGCTTACTTACAACGGCGTGCCTTCCGAAGCACGGGTTATCTTACTTTCGGACAATCAAGCGATCAGTCTGTAATGTCTTAACCAAACAAAACCTTAACCTTAAAAAAACTATGCTATACTTAACCAAAAATAAAATGTGTTATGTCCCCATTGGGATTCGAACTCGGGACATAATGATCGTGAGCCCAACGCTCTACCACTGGATCACAGAGGTCGAACCGTATGGTGACAGGTGGGTGATCAACCCAACGCCCATGTAAATACTTCATGATGTTAGGACACCAATTCGATTCATTCGCAGCTGCTGAATGTATTATGATTTTTATTCGTTAAACCAGCGTATAGATGTGTAGATGTATAATAATGAGACTGTTTCTCTCTTGATTATTTTTTTTAAATAGGAGATTTTGGGTTTTTACAGATCCGATACGACTTAATTAAACTCGTTCTTCATGCTCAGTAACTGCATTCGCGATAACAAAAGGTCGCGCAATTTGATTAGATTTAAAAAACAAAATGGCTATCAAGATAACACATCTTCAGCCGTTACCGCGAGCAACCACCCGTGAACACCCATCCATTGACGAAAAACAACATTGTTTTAGGTTTTAGTACCAACAATAAACGCCAAAATGATAATATACAGTATCATGAAAGGTCACTGTAACTATTATCGTTTCAGATCCCTGCTACATGATACCTACGCGCAAAATTACATACGTACTAAGATGTTATCTGTGCTCAGTGAGGCAAAACTACACCCGCAATTTAGTATAACAAGTTCACTAAATTACTACATATGTATTATTAAGCGCACACACATAGGCCCATGCACGTAATACTCCATGGGTTGGGCAGAAGTACAAGCAATCAGGACAAAGTTACAAGTTTATCACGGGTTTCGACCAATAGCCGTGCGAGTTTTATCTACGTGAGTCTTCGCTTCGTCTATTGGTTGATATGCGCGATATAGAGCCCGTGCCGCGGCAGCTGGGGACAAATTGCAGCCAGTTTTGAATCAAAGTCCTAACTTTGATAAATTATTATGGTGACAAGTTATCAGCCCATCACCAACAAAGGACACAAGTTTTTTAAGACAAACCCGGGAAATAGGTAGCTAAACGCGTTCTAAGTTTTGTATTAGTAGGTATATTTTCAATCTAGCATAGTATATTATGTATTACAAAATTACGTCAAGTTTGATAATTGTACATACTTACTTATTGCGTAAATAATTAAAACAAGGAAGAGATATCAAATATTATACATTATTACCCACAGAAAATATTATCAGATAAGATAAGAACAAGGCAAAAATAGTTTGACAACATTATAAGGAAGTACGAACCTTTTTAAGTAAATTCCCCAATAATTAAAAGACCGTATTCGAATCGCTCAATAGAAAAGTTATTAATTTCACGGTATAAAAGTACTATCAAAATTTAATTTGCTAGATACACGCGTCTTAAAATTCCTTATCTAACGTTGCAACGTTATAAACTTGGTGGCTAATGTGAAGTTGTGTTATCACAACCATAAAAGGCTCTCCACGCGCGGAATTCGAAGTCTTGCATTCGAAATACGACAAATTGAAACAAAATGATGCATTCAAGTGCATACATTAACATGCGGCAAAGAAAATGGCGACCTTTGTCGATAAATTAATTAACAATGCAAACCAAACGATGTCACATTCACATGAAACTACTGGTGTAGCAATTACTGTCCCTTACTACCTATCTAATAAAATTTAGGAATAAGAAAAAGTACCGAACACCTTTTATAACACATCTCCTTAGGCGTGAATATAGTAAAGATACCGTTACCTTTAAAATGAGTTAAGTATACAGTATAAAGTGGAAGTAATAAGAAGCTCAAACTTCGCGGATTCACCGGACATTGACCAAGTTCCATAGGTTTTCCATTCCATCCTCTGTTGACAGACGATGTTTTGAATATCCGCCGCATTGCCAGCGCCAAACAATGGGCGTGTTGTAAAAGAATGTTATGTAAACACCTCGACGGTTAACAGTAGCCGATTCTCAAAACATCGGCACAATAAGTTTACCTGGGATACTAGGAACGCGAATTCATTTCATTCACTTTAATTCTACCGGGATACGAACCAGATTTATATTAAATATTTATATTTTATTGGCAGGCGGAGTCAGTGACACACAACGGCGCATATTATATATTTGAATATTCTACCGGCGCGAGGAGAGTAGCTATGTCCACTCAAATATTCAATCCCCAATTTATTCACGATTAAAAATACATGTCGTGCTTAGATTACTTAGTGTGTAACGATTATTGTGATTTCCCTTGAAATGTAAACTTTTTTATTGCTTGAGTTAGATAATCAACTGTAGAGTTTGCAATTTGCGAGCTAAAAGTAAGCGCGCATTTCTCAAATTTGGTTTTTCAGTGGTATTCTATAAGCCCATTTTTTTTAAAAAGCAACTGCCGATACCAGAGAATAAATAATCCTTTAAAAAATGTGATGGTTTAAAAGTGTATTCTATCAATACTTTTTTCATATATGCTAGCTGATATCGCAAAATTTTCAATCAAAATTAAATGTGTCGACCTACACCTTCCATAATATGAACACTTGACATTCAAATTTCGAACTAGGATTGGAGTCCAATCGGACATAATTGCTTTATGTTTGCATACAGTTTTACAACCTTCTGCAACGTCATCTTATGGGACATTCTTTATACAATATAATGGGCAAACTTTATATTTTTTGTCATTTGAACGGAGCTTAATTACACGAACATTTTGTATAAGTATCTTAACTTTTTACGAAAAGCTCATCAAAATCTGTTGAGCTATTTTTATGAAAATACATATTCAAATGCTGATCAAGGGCTTCTAATGTTCATTTTTATTTTCAGTTCTTGCAGTATTGATTATCACGTAAATATGCGTTGATGATGAGTCAAAAAGCATAACAAGAGAATGTGCCCAAGGATGTCCTGTAATGTTGTAGTGGCTATGCATAAAATATCTATGATTTAGGATACTCCAATTTAATTGCATAGACATAGGACTCATTCCATTTGAGAACGACTGCAGATAATGCAAATAACAGTGACCGGTCTTATTGCCAGACACTGGGTATAATGCTATAAACTTGATTTTCAGAGAAACCAGTATACATGATTTAGACTGACGCCATGACGTGCCTTGCAATACCCAAGTTCACAAATATCGTTGTTTTACTAAACGCTTTGCTTGATTTGCAAAACGTAAGAAGCAATCACAAAGGATTACTTAACACCTCTCGTTGCAAAGGACAATGCTAAGGCATAAAACCTTGCGATATTTCAGCAAATAACGAACACATCACGCCAACAAGTACCAGGGTGTTGCAATAACGTTACGTGTCGAAAACGTGCACTATAAAATAACTATAAATATTGCCATATTTTACAGCGAAAGCGTTTCGTAACTGCCAAAATAAAACGAAAAAATATAATTTGCCATTTGCATTTAAGATAGACCAAACAAATTATAAGCCGTGATAAGATAATGGCGTAATGTTTGTTTCTTTAATCCTTGCTTATTAAATTATCTTGGCGACATGTCGATAAGACATTACGAGATATCGGAAAGGTATAATTTATGTAGAAATAGTAGGGCGATTGGATCGGGGGCAATCAATATTGTAATGATGTTCAGGGCAGATAGTGGTGAACACATTTCCCTACACGGCCGCGACCCACGTGGGGCCGTGTCATTAGGGCGCTTCGCCCTTGAAAGCCTGCCGCCTGTCACCCGTCCGTGACACGAATACATTGAAAACTCGTCCATCAGTCGATATTGACGATTATTACTGTCAAGTAGGTTACTGTCCACTATATTGCTTTTCTATAAAAATACTAGCTGATGAGTAGGTGGATACTTAAGTACTTTATTACAGGTTCGTATCGATTCCTTAGAAACTACGAGTGTTTCATGAGAAGGTGACTAGTTGATGTTGCAGTTTTAATATCACATTATTTATTATATATTAACAATACTTCGCCAATTTGGAAGCTGCGCTATGTTAGTTGCTATGCAAGAAATCAGTTTTTCATAGAATTACTTCTAATAGAATACAATGGGTAGAGAAAATACTGTAAAATTTAATCTTATGTAGAAAACGAGCTACCGAAAATGTGAAATCACTTGCCCTTGGTATTCAACCATAAACAAAATTGCGAGTACATACTCTTTATGGTTCAATAAAACCTCATTTTATACAAATTCAACATATTTCTAACAGCTATTATTTTTATCATGATCCGCGTGTTTTACGAACCGGAAATAAGACAAACAACGACATTAAGCATTAAATATTTTTAGATTTATTATGATGTTTTATTTTGACTATTAAGAATTGCTTCCCACAGGGTACAATGGGAAAAATAACAAGTGATTTTGAGCGGTTGAAGGTTGGGTTGCAAAAAATATTACAGGCAGTTGGTTTCGCCTTGTCGTTTATGTATTATCTGTCGTGCGATCGGTGACATTAGTTTGTTTTTGTTATTGTATCGGTATGTATGGGTGTTTGTTACGTAACCGGTACCTTCGCCCGCCTGCTCACACCCGTACGCCGTGACCAGCATCGTTCCACGAGTTCAAGTCAGCATAATTAATGGAACAGCCAGCCTGCTGAGCCAGCGCCCGAACGCGATGCGCTGACGTCAATCACGCCACCAAATTGTGACCTCGATTTAGCCATAATGTAAAATAGTTTTTAAGTAAAATTCAGTGTAGTCCTAACTTCGGACTCATTCGCACCTAGGTTAGTTAGGTTTAGCTGTAAATTTACAATATAATTTCATTTTAAGTGATTCTAGTTTCTCTTCTTCACCCTCCGTCTGTCGCTCACTTAATTGGCGCAGTCGGTAGGATACTCGCGGGTCAGTTCGCGAGCAAATTCAGGCGTATCTCACATCGAACACCGTGCTCCGGGCTGCCCGGGTGACTGTCAAGCACCATCTCGAGTATTCAGAATCTACGTGAAGTCACAACGGAGGTTATCCAAGCATCGATAATGAAGAAGGGAACAGAGTGTAATTAAGCCAAGAAAAAATGTAAGAAAAAAGAAAAAGAAGAAAATTATATAAGTGAAGAAAAAAGAGGTCAGGAAAAAAAGAAGAATAATTACTTCGCCGGTGCATTACCTTATGGTTCGTCCCAGCCCTTCAGTGCATCCAGGTCTTCCAGGAATCCCAGAAGCAGGACACCGATGAATATGCAGTATGCCCTGAAGACTAATGTATATGCGTACCTCGCCATCCCCGAAGTCCACCAGGCACCCATGCTCGGGCAATAGACCACCTATTCACCGCTCCGCGTCGTAATAGGCCATGAATTTCCAACATCAGAACGGTGAATTCCTTTCCCGCCTAGGGCTATGGAAATGAAGCGCAGCGACGACCACACAAGCCACTAAAGGTTCAGTTTCCATATTTTTTCCCAACAGGAAGAGAGGAAAAGATGTCGAGATTTAATGTAACACGACAGACGTACTTACAGAAATGCACCAAAACCTAACAGTGTGGGAACTTCGAGATGAAGCCACTTCAAATTACAAGTAACGACGAAAATTTCAAATGTTATCTAAGTTACTTGCAAGCAATTACTACGATACTGCCGAATTCTGACCGGGAAGGATCCAAGAACCTAACATGATATCAAACCATCGATTCAACCAGGAACATCGATTCTCCGTGCAGGAAGGCCAGGGTATACCACCCTGAAAAAAAGATAACCCAAGAAATGGTGACCAGCACTATTCTCCACGATAGTCTTCGAATAGGTGCTGTTCTGAGGGTGGAGATGTTACGTAACCGGTACCTTCGCCCGCCTGCTCACACCCGTACGCCGTGACCAGCATCGTTCCACGAGTTCAAGTCAGCATAATTAATGGAACAGCCAGCCTGCTGAGCCAGCGCCCGAACGCGATGCGCTGACGTCAATCACGCCACCAAATTGTGACCTCGATTTAGCCATAATGTAAAATAGTTTTTAAGTAAAATTCAGTGTAGTCCTAACTTCGGACTCATTCGCACCTAGGTTAGTTAGGTTTAGCTGTAAATTTACAATATAATTTCATTTTAAGTGATTCTAGTTTCTCTTCTTCACCCTCCGTCTGTCGCTCACTTAATTTGTTGACAAATACGTATCCGTGGCGACGGCGGTCACAACAGCCACCTCACCCGCGTGGTCACATCACACACATTCATCAAGTCAATACAACGCAAGGTAAATTAAATTGGTTTCCATCTATCTTATTACTTTCTAAGAAAGCAATTAGTTACATATCGACGACGTATAGTACATGTTAAAAATATCATCACAATGAAATAATACATTGCGGCTTTTTTTTTGTGTGAACAGTCAGTTTTATTTATATTAATTAATTAACCATAAATAAAAATTGACCTCAAAAGTTACTGAGCATTAGAATATATTATGACATATTAGGTTTTTCTAAATGCGAATAAACTTCATAACAGTTAAAAAAAATAATATACTGTCTACCTAGTTATAGTAATGGAACACTGAAATAACTTTTATTTGCGACTTTTGAAATTAATTTGTAGACCATGTGTTAAATACGAATATGTAGCGACATCTGTTGGTGGATTTCAGAACTACTATAAACTTAAATCACGCGAGAATTTCGTAGATGGCGGTGTAAAACGTTGGACTCGTGTTGTCGAAGATGGAACATGGCTGCCGCGTCGATAATAACTTCAACAGAGCCCACAGACAAGAAAATCTTCTCTATGTCAAAGTGGTTAACTGACGTTTGTCAGCGTTGACCGCAGCGACAACATTGTGACCGTTATACCGGCGATGTCAAACCTATGGTTTAACATATTATTTGTCACCTGATTTCTTGTGTCTCTGCCCACACCATTAAGGATCACGGACTGCCTACTTAGCAAAGGGGTATAGTTGTAATACCGACCTCTCGTGATCGCATGAGGTAGCGCACGAGGCGGCCGCGCAGCACGGCGAGCGTGTTGCGGTCCAGCTCCGAGGTGCCGCCCGCCACCGACTGCACCAGCACCTGCCAGCGGGACAGAGAGTTCTCCAGCAAGCGGATGTTCTTCTTCTCTACCCTGTGGGGCAAATATATATGAGTTGCAATAGACAACCAAATTTTTAATACAAAAAAAAAAACAAATGCTGATACATATGTTTATGTTTGTCACATCATAGTAGTAAAACCGAATAACCTTATAAAAACTAAATCTGCTTGTTTAACTAATGTGTCTGGAAATCTCGACAAGATTACGAAGATTAGGTGAATAACCATCCACCAAAGCGGACAAGAGGAGATGTGAGAAATCAGCCAATGACAGCATGCTTTCTCAACGAAAAAGAGATGCTTTGTCGCTCTCTTCCTCCTCTCTTCTCCACTATTTTGGAAACCACCTTTAAAACCCCCAGCAAGAAAAAGCAATCAGAATGAGAGGGGACCTCATCACAACAAGTTACGGGGCGAAACACGCCTCGGCAGATATATGTAAGTTGTTCCAAGAGAGTATAACAAAATATCACAGAAAAACGATTTCCTGCTCAAGAGTGAGTGAGAGAAAAGTGTGATACCTTCTGTTCTAGGTGTTGAGTCAGCTGGTCCAAATACTATTGAATATTGTAAAATGAAAGAGAATTTATGAAACGAAAATGCAGCTAATTTATAATAAAGCAGTTTTACCTGTCTGCTAACTGCATTTCCACATCAATCCCGTCTTCTTTAAAGTCAGGTATTTCTGAATCATTGATTGTGTCCTCAGCATCAGAGAAAGTCAACACATTATCACTTTGGCCTGGAAACAAATCATAACAGGGGTTAGTTTGTAACTATGTTGTTGGATTTACACTAACCTATGGCTATAACATAGGTTTGCCTATTTATGGTAGACTGTCAATATCACCATACCACTTTAGGTAAACAGTTAAACAATAAAATTTAAAAAAGTTTTCAAGACACATACTGTTTTCCTTAGGTGACCTATTATATTATATGTTATAAATTGATGCCTATTGGAGAAACCAAGGTTATCCAGCCTAATATTTTATTTCTATACAATACATAATAAAGTGTAAAAGAAAAAAACTTGATCATTTCTGTCAATGTGGTTGTACTGACCTTTAGGCAGTGGCTGCACAGTCTGGTCAGGCAGCAGCTGGTACTGTTTGAGCAGCTGCCAGTGTGCCATCAGCGACTTGGCGGTGCGTGACGGGTAAAACACGTGTGGGTTTTGTTCTAGAAGCTCCTGGAACTTCTCTGGAGCCGGGTGGCTGGTCTGCAATATGGAATATATGCTTTTCTACCTTTTCTTTCATTCTCACTAACCTGTGGTTTGGCCCAAGTCAGGAGATTACGACTATTTTTCAGGGTCTAGTAGTCAATAAGAGTAATCAGCTAGCTAACTGCTAAGAGAAGATTAAGAATGGTGCAATATATTATTAAAAATTAGAAATATGGACAAAATCAAATGTATATTAATTTTTTTCCCAGAAATATAGTTCAATAGGAAGAAAGATGTCAATAGTTATTTATGAAGTAAGAGAACACTTACACTGGTCAAAGTGCCCAATAAGTCCTCTTCAGCGGTTGAGAACAGAGCCTGCTGTTGGACAGCAGCCACTAGATCCGGATGAAGGTTACGCATAGCGGCAACTGCAACCCGCGACACTTCTGCATTGTACAGCAATGCATACCAACGAGACTGCAACTCACCCACCGTGAATCGGCAGGAGAACTTCACTCCACGGTGCACTATGCGCAAATCATTTGTCTGAAAATGAAATTTACTTTATACTCTACCTATAATTCTAATGTGATTTCATAATTGTCTTAGGTCCTAATGGGTATAAACAAGAAAGCTATTAGAAAATTTTACCTGTTGAACTCCCAATATCAGAGCTAAATCATCAGTGGGTTTCCAACGTCCCAAATCTTTGGTAGACAGGTGACTGAGTTGGCCTTTTCGACGCGACTTGCGACCGACACTACCTCCTAAAGACAGTTTGCTGGAGCGGCGCCGCTCCTGTGCGGGAATCACCGGTGTCGTCGGCGCGCTCGTCGTGGCAGGTACTACATCCTGGTACTGACTGGTATACGATAAAGTCCTCATTCTCTTATCCCCTTTGGCTAAAGAGGCTCCAGGCAAACCACTGTATTCCACCAGCTCATCGTCAAATCTACGCCTTTTGATTGATCTCGAGGAACTGTAAAATTGATTAAATAAAGAATTAAGCACGGTATGTAGGCATACACAAAATAAGATTCTAATTTCTTGTGCAATATTACCTGCGGCGTTTCGTATTGTCTTGGGCGTTATCATAAGGAGAAGCCGTCGCCCCTGGATATTCATTACTGTCTGATGCATTAGATGGAGTTGCTGGGAAATCCATTTTGTGAATTTAAATTGATTTTTCTTCTCTACTTATTATTATATATTATACACATTTTTATTGTCACCACCGTAATAACAAATTGTTTCCCATAGACTAAAGAAAATTAAGAAAGAAACACTCGAATCGATAGTCTATGGACAGTGTTACCGTGCTGAATTTAAAATCCTACCATATAGTAATGTACTTATGATTGGGGGTGTGAATGGGGCCATTGCTATTTTTCGCAATGATTTATTTCACATCACCACCACTACTTCAAAGTCTTCAAACTACAAAAACCGGTAAAGATCAATTAGTTTCTAAGTCACAGCTGTAAAAAAAAGTATAAACGTCAAATTAAAAAGTAAATATTCGTATTTCGATTTGTAGGTTATGTTTCGTTTTGCATAATTATTTGAAAATATATTAAATATGGCTCATTTGATACGCAGAATAGCGTACAAACAAAAGGCAGTCCTTGCTAGATACTACAATAAAATCGTTATAACTGACGATGGATCCACTATAGTTGCACTACATCGTGAACCAGAATTCCTATATGAACACTCAAGGCCTTTACCAGAAGAAAAGAAAGAAGACAATTCTGTTTTGAAGATGACCGATTACAGCGAAGTGAGACGAGTATTCAACGAAATGAAACCTGAAGTTGCTAGAAAGCAACTTGCATCTCTTACTATGACCACTGAACACAGATGGTTTCCAAGAGCTAGAGACAAGAAGGCAAAGAAGAATGAAATGAACAGGCCCTATTTGTAATTGTTTAGTAATATTATTTTAGAATAGTCGTAAAATAAATGCACATTATGAATAAATACTTAAACAGTTTTACCTTTAGACACCAATAATCCCAAAAAAGCAAAAAAAAATGCAGCTGTTTTTACCCCCTCAAGTTACTAGCAGCGCCGTGAGTCTAATTATATTTTCTTTATATGAACAGATTACTAGAGAAACGTCATACATTTTTATAAGATGAATTATCATTTGATTCATTGTCATTACCTGACTGCAGCGATTCAAAAAGAAGTGTATATTTAGTTAATGTTTTTGAGTATATTTACAGGATTATTGTTTTATGACTTTTGAATCCTTATTACACTACACAAGGTAACCTGTTATAGGAAGATAAAAATATCAAGAATACTGAAGCTGCTTGTTCTAAAGTTCTCTAGTTTGGCTGTCTGGGACAGCCAAGCCAAACTATGTTACAATTAAAATGCAAAATTCAATAAATAACTTTATTCTCAGAAAAATATAATAATTCTTAATATATTTGAATCTTACACTACCAATAATAATGATAAACATAGTTTTGTAGTATATTTAATATCCTTTACCATTATAATTTGATTACAATGAGATTATTACAATATTAGTAGGATTTGGTAAATATATTTATTGTATAAAATAAAACCTGCCAATCTACATTACAATGTTTATCACAGTTACAAAACAAAGCAGAAGACTGATATACCTTCACAGTTCCCCATTGCACTCCCTCTAGCTTGGCTAAATTAAATAATCATAATTTAAACATTTAACCCCTAAAAAAATAAATATATTTAAAACTCTGATCTCTGGTAACCAACAATATTTAAAACAACACCAATTAGGTACTTATTGACATGTTATTAATATTGTAATATTAGCAGTTATTGAATATCACAATGTTTTAATCCTTTGGTACTTTGTATATCTATCAATATACACATACAAACGGAGACTAGCGCCGATCACATCACTTACCAAACTTATTAATGGTGACTTAATAACATTAATGGGTTACATAAATAAAGGCTATTAATAAAGTTATTTATGATTATAAATTGGAAGTGAAATAAATAGGCACAATTACCACAAATTGGCCTCTAACTTGATTTATTGCCTGTATAAGAGATTTGATTTAAATAGACTACAAACAGTGGCACACATGTGCAGTCAAATGTCACGTGTGTTGGCAACCGGAGCACCGGGCCGCGGGGCCGGGGGCCGCCGGACAATGTGCTCACGCGCTGTGACACTGCCCCAAGGCAATGACATACATGCTACTCTACATACCACTACTAAATAAGCCCTCACTCAGGTGCCATAATTGCCAGTCTTGAAGTACAACATAAACCAAACTACATTACTTCTCCACTATAAGGCTAGAAATTGTACTATAGTTAAAGTAGATATATTTGTTTACTAATTACCAAGAAGCTATAACATCTTAAATACTGGACATAGTAACCTTTCTTATATCTAGATCTAAGATCAAGTTGGTGTATAAAAATAACAGCAGTTTTGTCTATCAATACAAAAACAAAATGGCACACGAGAATATATCCAGATTATCCTGTAAAAATATGTTTATTATAATCTTCAAAAATATTCTATGTTGATTATGGCTTCAAACTTTGATTCCTAATTCCTTGTCAGACTTAATAAATCAAACAGAGTGCTCCACTATTATTAGTTCCATACAATATTTATTACAGATTTATCCAAACTTTGAATCTTATTATATAAGATTCATTGGATAAATGCATCACTATCAGTTCATTATAAGTATTATAAGGTCAGCCAAAATGGGCTTTCATATTGTTCAAGTGTGTTAGCTGTAAGTTGTTTGAGGTTTCCTTCAGTTTACCATCGAATCTTAAAGAGCGTGCACGAGCCGTGGGAAGTCACACAAATAAGGTTACGTCAATGAACAAGTCAGCACGACGACAGAAACAAACCACACGAATGTTTACGTCGTGAGTTATTTCCGACAGTTCCTAGTAGCGGCTCGGGTACGCTCGGTCCAAGCTGCGCACGCGGCTCGCCCGTCGAACTTCGATGGAAAAACTGAAGAGAGAAGGCCCGAGGGCGGTTTGAGGTCAGCGGATGCGCGAGACGCGGAACTCGCGCAGCTCGCGGTCGAGCTGCTGCAGTTGGCGCACGAAGCCCTCGTTGGGGTGGATGTCGCGGCGCGAGCGCACCGTGGCCATGGCCTCTGCCAGGGACATGCCGCGCTTGATCATCAGGAACGCCAGCGCGCACGTCGCCGACCGAGACACGCCCATGAAGCAGTGCACCAGCACGCGACCTAGCCGACAACAATTAACATCGTGATTCTCTTTTAGCTTAAGCGGAATCCAATTCACCCAGACCGATGCGCGAAGCTCACAACGAGATCCGGAAAATGGACGCTATTGAGATTGTGGTTACCATGGTTAGGCTTCCGCCCCACCAATTTGCTATTAGACTACGCGATCCTGATCGCCGCGCCCGTGACCTTGCCGCATCGGGAAGGATGGATTGGCAACGTAATAACCGCTTTAACAAGATGTCATTTCTCTTATAGCTCAATAAACATGTCTTTACTTCTCTACTTGATTGTAGCTAATAAAATACAGAACATGTTCAGCTGCATATCCTCTCTATGTCGTAAACAAATGAAAGGATTGTGTCCTTTCTAAAATGATGGCCTTATATGGGCATATGGCCTGACTACCTGTCAAATCGGAAAATAGGGTTCATTATGTCCACTTAGGACATTGCACTTATCAAGTGTCTACCAGTCACCTGATTACTTATGGTTTATGTCTCTGCCAACCCCATTAGGGAGTACGAGCGCAGTATATGTATGTGTAAATTAGTCTACAGCAACAGCGTACCTCCTCTAGAGAGTCCCTCGTCGATAAAATTGGCAGCGATATGGAAGTATCTAGATATATCGGTAGATGGAAGATCCATCATTTGGAAGCCCTTGTAGTGAATGCTGGGGCAGTCGCGGTAGTACAGGTGGTCTGTGTCCACCTGCGTGTAGCGCTTGCCTTCCGCCGTGTTCAGTACGTAATTGATGCCCATGCGCCGCAAGAACGCCTTATCCTTCGCCGCTATACTATATAGAGGAAAATATATTATTTAGTTATGTACATCAACAGCCTCCATGGTCTAGTGGTTAGAGCGTTAGGCTCACTATCACGACGACGACACATTGTCGTCGTCCTTTGTTTGGTAAGGACTTTTCAGGCTTGAATCACCTGATTGTCCGAAAAAGTAAGATGATGATTCCGTGCTTCGGAGGGCACGTTAAGCCGTTGGTCCCGGCTATTAGCCGTAAAACACCTCCACCAACCCGCATTGGAGCAGCGTGGTGGAGTATGCTCCATACCCCCTACGGTTGATTGAGGGGAGGCCTGTGCCCAGCAGTGGGACGTATATAGGCTGTTTATGTATGCATGTAGGTACATCAAAATATATGTCTTGAGTTTATAGGAGTTTAGGACTTTGTATTAAAATTGGCTGAAAGTTGTCTTCTGTTTCCTTGTGGCTCTGTCCATCCCATTAGCGATTACGGGTGTGAGGAGCATGTAAGTAGTTACCTACGTCTTTAAGCAGAAATAAAAGTACACTCCACATGCAATGTTTACGAGAGGTCAAAAGAGCACTAAAATTTTACGGTGGTTGATCACGAATTCGTGTTCCAGATCTAAGTCAAGATTATAGAAACATAAAAAATGAACAGATTTTCATACATGCATACTAAGATCACGCCTATTTGCCAATGGGGTAGGCAGAGACCACCGAATTCCATTTACTACGGTCGATAGCCGACACACCTCATAGCGGAAGCGCTTTCGGAAGAATCTCATCAAAATATTTATACCAGGATATGCTCGCCGGTTTAGACTACGACTGACCTGGCTTTTGTTTAAAGCATCCTGCATTTAAACGCAGTATATTCACCAGACTTTCCTCTTCCGACTCTACAATTTACGTTCGTTTCCTATTTAAATCAGTTTCGTTACTATTTTACTGATAATTTTCTGGTGACTTCAGCCGAATAAATAAAGTTGTATATGTTTGAGATACTCACGCATCTCCGACGTAGAGGCCGGGGTAGACCTCGTTAACGTCTGGGGTGGGGTTGTAGGAGATGTCGGCGAAGGGCCGCGAGCGGTACGAGGACAGCGAGCTCAGTACCGACGACGGCGACGACCCGAAACTCTGCGCAATCATTCACATTATTAAGTATATTACCTAATACTTTTAACTTTCTTTCTACTTCTATTACAATTGAACTTTCACCTGTACATTTACAGCAGTAAACAAGCCCAACATATCGCTAAAAACTTGGCCCAACTCCAAATAATGTTGCTTCCTTACACAAGTGACGAAAATTCGGTTTCCCTACTGTTACAACACATATTGGTATGCCGAATTGACGCCAATTTTTTAGGGATGTGCAGACCAATTGTCAATTCTATGAATGTAAAGTCAATTTTTAGGATGGGTGACCACAAAAAAAAAAAGTTTTCATCTCGAGCTCCTCCGTGCTTCGGAAGGCACGTTAAGCCGTTGGTCCCGGCTGCATTAGCAGTCGTTAATAACCACCAATCCGCACTGGGCCCGCGTGGTGGTTGAAGGCCCGATCTCCCTATCCATCCATAGGGAAGGCCCGTGCCCCAGCAGTGGGGACGTTAATGGGCTGATGATGATGAAAGTCAATGCATGGAGGCTTAGGCTAAAACTTCTGCTTATTTTTGCAATCAATAATCTGATTGATAACTTCAATAACGCTAACAGCAAAATAAGAGAAGTATTTGTTTATCGGAAATGGTTAAGCTGCTACAACTAATCTTCAGAAGTGTTCCATTACGCATTATCTTTTTATAATTAAATTGCACTATTGTGATTTATGTAGTGGCGTATAAAATAAGATAAATGTTTAAAACACGGAGCACAGACCACGTCCAGAAAAAGTGTCCTTCACAAAGCATAAGTACCTGTCCCATATTATGTTAAACCTGCTTTACAAACCAACACCTATTTGAATTAAGCGAGCTAGAAAAGTGATCCTCTCTGCGTGCTGTACAGTTGTATACTAGTGGCACCACTCAATGTGTATTGTGTAGTTTGAAGAACTATCCTTGCAAATATTGACATATGGGTTGTTCTTCTTTTTTATCGACAATGATCTGTCCTTCGTTCTGCTTCTGATAAGTTATGTTTTAGAATTTTATTTCATGTTTTGATTGTCCAAAAATATAGTTATCTTATTATACTCAAAATACAAGCAAAATACTAATCGGTTCCTCAATTAGTTATTAACATAGCTTGATCGTTTTTCACAAAATTATGTGACAGAGTGGTAAATTGAAATGCTGTCTCCGATGAAAAGGGCCACTCTGTCACAATATTTTTTGGAATGCGCCTGCAAAGAAAAGTATGTTACCAAGATAAAAAGAACCACTAAATAGTCCTCTAAAGACACATCTTTATATGATGTTTTAAAATATTTATTGCCGTTATAATTTTAAAGATGTTAAATCCGATAAATCGAGAAAATGTCTTTTTATTGTCGATAAAAAAGAAGAACGACCCATATATGACATCACTACAGCGAGATAAGAATGTAAGGCGCGATATCTGGACTCTACTAAATCTGTGTCTCACTCATGTTTATACAACTTTGCAGAGGACAGACACAAACTGTGAATTACAATCAGGTCATTGATCTATAATAAAAATAAGCATAATATGAAATGTAACAGAGTTTATTTTTGTGAGACAGTAAAGTCTTGGCACAGCTGCTGAATGGAATCTAATACTGAGATTACTTTCAATCTTTTATTAAGCTGTTGGAATTAAATAATCATTGTTTATTTTTTTATTCAATTCATAGGTACATTTGTTTAATTGTTTATTTACTCAACATGTATTGTTGTTTGGCTGTATTTAATTTAAACAATGGTTTAGTGTGATGTGTACATCTAAAAAACTTTCTAATAATTAAATAAGCACACTGCTAAGGCATCTCCTTGTATACTTTAAACAAGTAGGTATTTCATGTTATGAGTAGGTAGGTATATGGATAATAAGAAATTGAGTAAACACTGGTTACCTATTTCAAATTAATATTTTTTTGTTTACAATTTTACATAGGGGAAGCATGTAACCATTTTTCTGTAAAAGAGTTAACAAATCATAGATTGCTAATTTCTTTTTCAATGTAAGTAAGTACATATTATTTGTCTTCTTTACATGCAAAAAAACAATTGTACTTGCTATATTTTAGTACTTTATGTTTTAAAATAAGATGATTAGAAATGTTATACTCTTGTGGTGAATATGGCTATTTTATGTAATATATAGATTGAAATAAATGGAGGCAAGACAGAAAGCACACAAAACACAACACAGTGATAAATACCATCAAAGTCCTGAGGTAGGAGCCTACGCGCTGTTCATTGGCTGCGCAGTAAGAATGAGATCTCGGATAGAGCGTCGGATGCTAAACAGATATTCAACTACAGTTACTAAGCTGTTACATGAAAAGCTTCAACATAAGAGTAACTTGTTACCCTTGAATTTTCATAGTCATTAATAAAAGCATAAATACACATATTAATAGCATAAATTATAATGGATTATGATATGTCTGTGAGTAAATTATATTTTATTATCCAATGAAAACATTATAGATATATTTGCATACAGTTAAATTGATTTAATTAGCTTCTTATTATAGCTTGTCAATAGAATTTAGTCATAAGGTTATCATAAATAAATAATTAATATCTTGCAAAGTTGCATAACAATAAAAATTAATAGGTTTATAGAATCACATTTAAAATATATGTTGTCTCATATTACACCAAAAATCGATTACAATATAAAGAACAGGAATTATCTGATAGTTAAATGAGTTTTAGAGAAAATATGATACCTTTATTTTAATACTGGACCATACCGACCTTGAAGGTATGACTAATATGCAGCGAAAATAGATCTGGTTCAATTCTATTTCTGTTACTAGTATTACATATCTAATCTAAAAAAATAATTGCAACTTCTCTCACTATTTAACAGATCTTGGAAACCACAAAAGTCGTAAATACAGCGGGAACATGGAACAATACAGTGGCGCAGTACATAATTACTGGAAAATTAAAAAGTAGCACTTACAGTATCCCGGTAACTCATTTTGAATTGTTAGATTACTTCTCTTCTTATCGTAGAAATTTAATTTATACTACTCGAGGTGTAGAAACACAAAAAATAATATTATTTATTAAATTACTAAACGGGCACTATACACTTTTATGAAATTTATCAACTGCGCGCCATGACACTCATCGCTCCGTTGAGCATAAATAAAAAAGTTAAAAGGTAATGCAAGAAGAAGAGTTTGTCTATGGGTAAATTATAACCATACCACCACTAGTGCAGTAAACAAAAACCGGTATTCATAGAAAAAAACAGCTAGGCTGAGCTGTGGAGTCGCAACTCTACTTTTGTTTTATCTGTGGAGTTAATTTACGGGATCGCGCCCTCGAAAAATACTTTTTCGATGAGGTTTTCCTGTGATTTTCCATAAAAATGTGTTGATATTGTGACTTTTTCAGTGTTTTCTTTGGCTAGTTAAGTGTTACTGCAAAAATGGATGAAAAAGAAGAGTTGCATTTAACCTCACAAGAGTTACAAGTTTTGTCGGAACTTGACAGGTAGCTATACTATTTTCGTTTATTTACTTAATTTTCTAATAGAAAAAAAGTGTTGGTTTGCTTTTAGTTCAATAATTTAAAATATAGCTTTTGCCGGCATCTAAATTTGAGTAGCTAAGGCAGGCAATAACAACTAAATATTGCTTACCTCAAGAAGTATACATTGCACAGTAGTTCGTGCGTGTCAAGTCATACTTTGCTAACGCTTTGCATGTTTTTAACTCTTTATGAGACATTTAGAATTAGTACTGATGAGCAGTCTAAGTGGGTTGATTACGTGTAGGACAACAATCAGTAAAACAAGTGAACACATTTCAGTCGTCAGTTTGGTTTCCTGAAACTTCGAGGCACCGAACATGGTCGGACGCGGGCGCTGGTCCTCAAAGCTGTTAAGTACCTCGAAGGCATGTTGGTGCAAGTCAAGGTAAATCATAAATAAAGTTAAAGTTAAGAGATACCTGTCTATATCACATGCCCTTGAAATGTCTTGCTCATTCTACTTGTAGTTTTTATTTTTATGTTTATATGTTTATATTATTTTGGTTTCGTCTGTCAATTGTATTTCAAATTGTCACTATGGCATCCTCACATATAAATATTAATTTGCTCCAAAATTAAAAATGAAATCTTAGTAGGTAGTTTTTGTAAGCTTCTTCTGCAGGAAGAAAAATAAGGTTTATTAAACTGTTTAATTCTTTTAATTGGATATCTGTTATCCTATTTCATTAATAAATTAAATACTAGAATAAAGAATTTTCTATATTTTGGTGTAGTTGTTACATAAATACATTTTTATTAAATGTTTTTTCCCAGGAAGAAGAAAGGGCCTGTTCTCCGGGGGAAAGAAGGGACATTAGTATTGACCCCAAGACATATTGTAAACTGGGACACTTCCACCTGCTTCTCGAGGATTATGCTAAAGGTATGTATTTATATTCTTCTGTTCTGTTGCTGGTTACTTTGTAAAATTGATAAACCATATATTTTCATAACTATTGTTGTTAATATTTATTAGGTATTTTACTATTGTTATTGTGATCATTAATTGCTGGAATAATACATTAAAAATATCTTTCTTGAGGTGGACAAAGGCCCTCAATAATACTGTAAACAAGAATCATATAAGAAATAAATAAGAACACTGTCTTTTTTTATAATGTCTTGTAAATTATTTATTGTAGTTACATATATAATTCTACATTATACATATATTTTAGTTAAATATTACCTTAATATATCCTGCGTACCTGACCGCTTCCTTCCTCAGTTAAATATTAATTACATTAATATTATTATCTAATATGTAATATCTAAATGATAATACTATTAATAATGTATAGGTATTTAAATAAAATATTATGTATAATATAGAATTGTACTTGAAACAACAATATATAATTTACAAGACATTGTACAAAAAGGCAGTCTCCTTATTTATTTATTATATGTTTCAGATATCATTTATATATAAATTATAATATCATAATGATAAATTTAAAAAATTAAAAAACTAAATGAAAACTCTGAGACTTATTTTAAAACACAAAAACATTTGTAGGTATTTTCTAAAGTTTTCAATTTTATTTATGAGAGGATTATTGGGACACTCATATTTTAATTTGGAAACAAATTATTATTATTATTGATTAACTTTAATCACTTGAGTAATTCTCTCCTACATGCTTTTTCCAATTGGAAATATGTATGTAACCTAATTAGTGTTAATATACCACAATGTTGTTTATGCAGCAATGTCAGCATATCAGAAGTTCTATGCCCTGGAGCAGGACAACTGGAAAGATCCGCTTTTCCTCTATGGACTCGGCCTGTGCTACTACCATTATAACGCTTTTGAGTGGTGAGTACTAGTTTCTAGTAAGGTAAATTGGGCTTTTAACATAGGAGAGCCCGTAACTATTACTAAGCACTTATAAAATATCGCCACCCAAAATTTTGTTTATCCTACATATGAGAGATTCACTCTGTCATCTAAACTAATTGGAATTAAGTATTTAATACCACCCACCTACCTATTACCAAACCACCACACCAAAGAGTTCTTAAGCAGCTGAAATTATTTTCAAATTGTCAAACTTCTCACATTTACAAATATAATTATGGAAATCATGTTTATTAATAAGCAGGACTATGATCATGTAATGAAGGAAGAAAGTAAAGAAAATTGTTGACATTTATATCTATTTTATCATATTTATTATCAATAGTTATAGGTGGTTTATAGGAAGTTGATAGTCCTACTAAAATTACATAGATTTGGTTTTATAATATTGTACTTTTGTATCTCACAATATACCTACATTGCGTAACCATTGCTTCTACTCAGTACTCCCCTTGCCGTTTAGGGTTTTTTGTAATTCCTCTGTGTATATAATAACTAATACCATCGAAAAGCACCTGTTTGTCTGTTAATATCAAAAATAATGCACTTATTTTGTTTTGTTTCTATAAATGTATAGACAGTATGGTTCTTGAGTAAGGTTTAGGTTTGTACCATAATATTAAGGAAGCCAATGTGCAATATTTTGCCATTACATGTGGTTGAAACAGAACCAATTTGTCCAGTAAGTATTGCCTGATAGTCTGATATTAATTAAAAAGCGTTCAATATTATTTATTATTTCTATAAGGCAACATGTCTTATCATAAGACGCAGAACATAGTAGGTAAAACATACCTAGTAAGACGTCGAAGTGTGGTCCTGTTTATTTTGGTGTACTATCTTGGTTGTGTTGCGAACATGTTCTTCGAGTGATTGCTAAGAGATGGCGGTGGTATCGCGTTCGTGAGTAACATTCAAATCAACTACAAGCATAGAACAAAATAATATTCCCACTATACTACGTAACTAGAAATAGGTAGGTATTGATCTGTGTAGCTAATAAGAGTGGCCATTGAAATACGGTGTATTTTTATTCGTTTTTTTTTTTGTATATTTAATTGTCGCACTTTTAGTTTAAATATGCATAACACTGACATTAATTACCTACCTTCATATCTTTTTAATTTAATTAAACATACAATTAATAGAAATTTAAATTAAAGGTATTTAAAATATACTACATATGTATTAAAATATACAAACAACATATACCTACCTAGGTATACAATGACATAAGAACAACTAGAAAGCATATTTAAATATTAATATTTATATTCATGGACTTTGAAGTAAATGTCTTTTAAAGGTGAAATAGGTATACTACCTAACTAGGTACCTATTTTTAGATTTTTTTGTAATAGAATTAAAACCACAACTCAAACAAAATAGGTAGGTGTTGTGGGTATGTTTCTTGCAAAATAAATTTAACTTTATTTTACCTAAAAATAAATACCTAAATTACGTTGGTTATTATGGGTTCTTAATAACACCAAATAAGCTTTGCGTGTTTCCTCACACACCGGACGGTCGTTTTTGGGAACATAATTTTGGCCGGAGCGCGAGTCCAAAAAGCAGTTCGTAGGTTGTCGTGTCGACATTCGTGATTCACCGGACGTAGGACTCGCGCGGGGCGGTATAGGGCCGGGCGGAGCGGGGCGGGGCGCGGCGGGGAGCGGGGAGTGCACGCTGCAGCGAGGCGAGGTCGTCGCTCGCGCGCGGCCCGCGCCGCGGCCCGACGGCCGTCAGTCGGGAGCGGGATGCGGTGACGTAGAGTGCATTGGCGCGGCCGCGAGCGTAGTGTGGAACGGGACGTGTCGTGTTCGAGTGTAAGAAGTGCGTGCTCTGCTCCACCCTGTGTGAACGAGTGTTTGTGCTGACGACCCCCGGCTCTTCACTACGTGGGCCGCTGCGGCGACCCGGGCCCGCCCTGGATCCGAGGATCTCCGAAATGGTGAGTGCGGTCGAAGCTCCCGATCGTGGTTTGTTTACGTCGGCCCTCGTGCCTCCTCTTTCACTCGACCTGCCGCTCGTATCCCTACGTCGCGCTCGCACGCGACTCTTTCTATTGTGTTTTGTTTCCGAAATGCAGACACCTACGTCGACGGTGCCGAAGCTGGTCCCGTCGAAAGGTCTCATTTTTTGTTTGTTTGTGTGCATGGTTAGTGCATATTTTTTGTAGTGTATTTTCGCAGGTAGCTGGCGATCCTCCCCATTCATCGACGTCGGTTCGGGTCGCGAACGGGATTTTGCCGAGATTGGAATTGGGGTTGTGTGGGAGGGCGGCATTTCGTGTACAGCTAGTAAATAATGAGCGCACCGTCGCATAAAATGTAGGTCGGTGGTGTGGCCGCACGGTGAACACCGCTGCACGCGATGCCCGCCTCTCCCTTCGCCTAGCCACTTCCATACTAGTGCATAATGTAGCGCAATTGCATTGGCTTATTGTTGTAACAAGCGGGCCACGGTGCGAAGGTTCCACCGTAAGCGTTCACCTAACGGTACAAAAGTACTTCTAAGCCAATGTACCTACTCAGCTTAACTGTTGGTTTGCGTCAAGCTATTCATTACATGAAACTTGGAAATAGGTAGACATAAACTAAAATAATCATCAGCAGGTAGGTCCTAGTAAAAATATCAATTGCTACGTGTAACAAACAACCATTATTTTCATCAAATGAACTTGTACATAATCGTTTAGACAGAAATTATAAAAACTAAACTACCTAATCCACAGACTGTTGTAAATCCTTTTTTATAGATAGGTACCTAACGACTGTGAAACAATACATTTTCAATGAAATGTTTAGATTTGCGTTATTTTAAGGTCGCTTTAGTCATCTTCCTAGTTCCGGTACTCTTCTCTACGCGATGAGCAGTCACTGACACAAATGTTGTTTCTGGAAACTGAGTGAGTCAGTAATTTCGCGCACTTTTGTCCGCACCTCATTGGTCATCAACCGGTGTTACGGCAGTCGACACACGGCCAGGCGTTCATTACCAATAAAATACATTCATATTTCCTCACTTGTGACTTCTCGTCGACAACTAAAATCTAAATATACCACCACAAGTCAACGTCCCAAACGAGTCACACTACACCATTCGATTCGAAGAACCTGGTATTACGACATACATGATAACAGTCGCATAGAATTCCAATTATAAGTACCTAGTATCGGGAAGGGAAATATGTGTTAGTTGCTTATTGAAAGATTTAAACTACTTATCTATAATGATTATAATATATTAACTTTATCAGCAGCGTAGCGTAAGTTGTAATCTTTGGCTGTGTGGCTTATAGATAAATCTTGTGATCGGATTTGGTTATCACGAGCGAGGCGGCTATCGGTCGCGGACCGGTTGGCGCATTATCCACGCAACGGCGGTAACCGCGCTGCTAACGGTACCAACTCTCTGCAGCCCTAACAACCAGCTAGACTAGCCCGGGCCGGTTCGCGAAACTCGTTCGTTAGCATGCCCGTCTAGTCCTTTCTTGACTATCACAGCCGGAAATGGCATTCTCACCGACCAATTATACCGATTATTTACGGCGAACTAGATATGCCGCTACGTCCACGATTTAACTTTAGTAAAACCTAGCAACGTGGAATAAAGGACACCAATGACATATCTTTTTTGGGGGTCCTTATCATTCATTTATTCGTACTATATTCACCGAAGTTGAGATTTCTCGGAAACCTTGTTTTAAGAATAGTTTGTAGCATTACTATTCAAGGTACGCGGTAGTAGCTGGATTCTAGCAATTGTCTTTTTCGAGTTTGTCATCAGTCACTGTCGCGGTCGCGGCTGTTTCTTGTTCATTACGTAACTTGAACGTTTGAGAGTCAGCTGCTTGTCTTTTATGGTGCTAGGTAATGTCAAGTCGTTGGATATCGATTGTGCTGTGGTAATGAATGCCTGTAATAGCGAAGCAGCTTGCGGTGGCGCGTGCCATGGGCAGGTGTCAGCCGGCTGTTGCCACACCTGTCGTGACATCAGCTGCGCCTTAGACTAGCTTCCTTTGTTTAGCTCTACTTGCCTCGGACGAAGCACCCCCCGTTCCAAGCAAAATCTCACGAGTACCCCCTCGAATCAAAGCGGATACATCTGCCGCTACTTGCGTGCATACATTAACTTGTCGAAGTACTTTTCCCATGAATTTGAATTTCAATATCTTATTACGTTTTGGTAAGAGATGTATTTCAAGAGTTAAACAAATATTTAGCCGGCAAGTTGGAAATGTGGTCTGTTTGACCTGACTCTTTCTAAATAGGATGCTGAAATAACACAGTGAACACTTTTTGTTTGACAAAATAGTGTTTCATTTTCGACAGATTCTTATGCAATTGCAGTTACCAAGTGCAGTTATTTATTGGATTGGTCATGCATGATAGAGCGTAGGTACTGCGTATGGTATTGATAAAATAGTGTGCGTTTTACAACTCGTAGTAGGTAGGTACCTAGTAAACAAAGGCACGCGTAGAAAGCGATAAGTTTCCCGTCGTGTGCTCGCTGGCACTCTATAATTGCGTTCGATAGTTAACTTCACCATTACCGCCGCACTTTTCCGGTTGTCTCGACCGTGTCCTCCAGTTTTCTTTTCATTTACTTCATTAAAATTTTGCTTCCAGTCGCAGACTGATTTATCTTTTTTTTTCAATTAGGTATGACTATAGTCTTTTATGATTTGATTATTTTTGCCATGTTTTTAACTTAGTGTTACCAATTGAACTTTGGCTGTACTCATGCGATGTAGTCTCGTAATTTCACATCCTTTGGCACGATATAACAACAAGCTTGATGGAGTGTAAACTGTGCGCGCAGGCCGTGTCTTTGTGCGAAATTAACGACCAGTTTCCTACATGCGTGAGGCAATGCAGTTTGTCATATACTGCTAAAGGTGTTCTAGTCCAGGTTTCGCAAATGGCCCCGGTTTTAGTGTCGCTCGTTTACGAGGGGCCGTGGCGCGTGCTGCATTTAAACATAATGTGTTCGCCACACTTCAATTTATTTGCAGGCAAAATGCCGCTGGCCTTGCTCTTCTTCAATATTTCAAATGTTACACTGCACTTTCATTTAATACTACTACATGCGCACATGACGACAAATGTATTCTTTATAAATAAAACATGCGAACAGTTGACCCTCGGAGAGCCTCCTATTAATGCTGTCGATATCATGCGTACTGAACTAAATAATTAACTGAAATTTAATGTCAACCAGCGCCAATTAATTCAGTTATTTCGCTTTAAATAGTTATGGATCGATTTGTTCGTGACATTGATTCATGTCACCGTCTTCGCGAACGCTTCTTTTACACGCGTTCATTTTATATTTATGAGGTAAACGTTTTATTTATTCTGGCATTTAATAAGTTTGGTGCGAAATGTTACGTCAACTGTTCGTAATGGCTATTGTGGCACGTGATAGCACACGGTACGTAGGTAGGCAGCAACAGAATAGCCGAGACCGGAAATTATAGCACGCCGCCCGTGTTACTAGAAGCTGAATGTGAACTCTCGCGGCTTACGGTACGTAGCGGTACCTATTCTAGCGTTAGATGTCGTTAATGTAAATTAGCCCGCGACAGGACGGGCCGCCGAGGGGAATGCGCAGTGGAGAACGCGGTCCCCGATCCGAACCTAGCCGAAGAGTGCATCTAACCCGAGATGTGCGGGCGTAGGGCCGGGGCCGGGCCCCCCGCGCCCCCGCGCCCCCGCCGGGGCGTCACGTACGCACGGGCCCTCCACGCACAGCCCGCGCCGAGGGCCCGCGCGCGCACCGTTTCCTCTGTATCGAGTCGCCGGAGAAGGGCGTATGCATTATTAGCTTCCCCCGTCCCCGGGCCCTTCCGACCCCATCTGCACCCGTGCGGCCCGCTTTTCGAAGTCGTTGTCTTTCGACGCTCGCTTTCCCACACCCCCGTCGCTAGTACGACTTTTAGATTTTAAACGTTGCGTGGCCCGTGACGTAATCGAGGTTTTGCTATTATAAATAGGTCAGGGTGCGGAGTGGCGGCGAGGGCGCGTGGTGGTGGCGCGCGGTCGTCGACACTAACGGATCGCTATTTATACCTGCCGCGTAGAGCACCGGAACTCGCCCGGTGCACTCGCTGCATCCGCGAGCGTCGCCGCCGTCTCCTCCTTGTCAATGACCTCCCACACGAGCCCGCTCGCTTCCTACATCTCCGAATGTTGAAACATATTGTATTTTCCTTGCGCAGTGTTTAGCGAAAACAAGGCCATAAATCTTATATTATCTGTCTGTAAAGTTCGTCACTCCTACTAGAGTCGTAGGGCAACGATTGCGAAAGGCTCGTGAGGCAAGCGGCTGCCCTTCGAATGTTTAGGTTACGTAAACCACCCACAGCGTAGGGCCGCCACCCACGCAGGGCATGAACTGTGTCAAGCAGAATGCCCTAGTTTTTACGTTGACTAGAGTTTTTGTCTCACGTGCTGCCAACAACTTCTTTTGTTTTCAAACAAAAGATTTTTCATGTCGTTAATGAACTACAAACATTTTTATCAATGGCTTGTTTGTTTTCTATCGTATTCTTACTAGGACGGGTACAAGAAACCTATCATTCGCTTATTTTACGTAATAGAAGTTTAATTGGTATACCGTATCTAATAGTCAACAAGCATTGTACAAATAGGTATACCTTTGTAGTTTGTACGGGCTTATGGTATTAGATTTGCCATTAATTGGTATTGCGGATTTTTTTATTTATCATAGGACTTAAACGTTGATTTTAACGTGATTGGCGCTAAACCGAATAATTAGAAATATGTGTAATATTTATGGCATGCACAAAAAGATTTACGTAAACTAGAAATAAAGGTAGTCAATTATAGGGTACACAAAGTTACGAGGAATCAAAGGATGGTAGGTACCTGTTCGTCCTTAGAAGGGATGTTCACATCCGTAAGATAGTCCGCGTCCGCGATTGATCCGCGTGGAATTTCCGCGAAAATGTCCGCACGTCACAGCACGTCACGCGCGGGCGGGGCGCGCTACGTCACGTCAAGGCCGCGTGAGTAACACCTAGCTTTTTGTTGCCACATGCCACCTAATACGGTTACATTGTCTATTGATTACGCTATCTACCAAATTGTTTGTGTTTAATCAATAATAGGTATATTGAAGCAACCTAAAACGCAGCAGAGTTTGGCCTCGCGTCGGTAGAGTTATATTTTGCACGTAATATCTAAATTGATAAGTTTTGCCTTATTTGACATACGGTAAAATACCGTATTAATTATAATTAATTGACGTGTTTTACGCCAAGCCAGAATTAATGCATAGTAAATATAATAATATAATTTTTATATTTCCTCATTCGTTACGCACAGAAAAACTGAACAACTGTGGGTTTTCCTAGTATGCCTTTAAATCGTCATCGGGTTAAGTCATGACGCCATTGATGTTTTTGAATCATAAGCGCACGAGTATTCTAAGTAAGTATCAATTGCCTGATCTGCGAGTCATGCGCTTGTGTTTAGCGCAAAGCAACGCAAGATAGATATTGCTGTAGGTACCTACTTGACTTTAGAACTTACTGTTTTACGTCGAAACGTTACAAGTTATGATAGCGTTGTAAATAATACTTACGAATATCAGCAGGCTCTTAATGATGTCATGTCTCTTTGTTTCCATTATTACTCCACGCTCAGTGATTTCTAATTATTCCAAGAGTTACACCGTTATGGTCCTTTTTATGTGGATAGTTGAACACCTATCAGAATCGTGATGTTTAATGGCGTACTATAACAAGGACACGACGACGGAGCCACTCAGTTATTCTCTACAAAACCGCAGAGCCATCAACACACACACATGCGAGCATACACAATTAGTGTGCAGCCGAGCAGTTCTCACGGATGTCGATCCGTACTTACAATCTAGCCGTCACTTTTGTACGCACAATGGGCATTAGAAAGCGGCTAGTGACCGCAAAAAAGGGGCAGAGGAAAGGGCTTCGTTTCGAGGTACTTCGGAGCTTGCAAGATGCTGTTACATCACTATTGAACGGCACCCCCCTCCCGCGACCCGGCCCTGTCGAATGCCCGGACGCACGGCATGCGTGTGACTACGACTATCGCATACGCATGTGCTAGTGCCCTCTCGCTATTGTGCGATGTACAACCTATGACGTCAACGATAAAGCTTGAAAAATTTCGTTCACAAAGGGTTCAACCCTTCTAAATGGAAATGGGATGGGGCAGAGTTTTTAATTCTGCTGCATGTAAATAACTATCGGACTTGTTACGACACTTGTGAACGAAGACTCGTATAGGGTAGTTATCAAGGGCACTCCGCCGTTTGTAATGTAATAATAGCACAGAATGTTCAGCTCTTTTTGTGTTAGGGGAACTTTGTTGTGCATAAAATCATGTTCGCTTTAATATTGTGTTGCGTCGCGCAGGTTATTCTCTTTAATTTCGCCTTGCATCTGGCACGTTTAATGGATGCTGGTATTCCTGGTACTATACAACAATCCGTTATTTCTAGGTATTAACACCTACATTCAAGAATTTGAATAAGCATGTTTAATTTGTTGTGTAGAGTTGTTCAAGAACAGGTATTATTTCATCGTTCACATGAGTGTTTCGGTGTATAAACAAACTCAGCTGACGAGTACACATTATCTGTTATCTATTATACAATATGCCTGAACGCTGTATTATCCCGAGAGCCCAAGGCAAACCTGTTCCATAATGGATTGCGCATAATGTTGCAGGCGCATCAGTTTTTATTGCAGTGTCAAGTTGAGTAGGTATGTTGTCTTGCAGTGCAAGTATTTGCGACTGCAGCTGTCGCGGCCGCTCGCTTCCGCATATCTAGCGTCCTTGTTTCTATATCTAGACTCTCCTCACTGTTTTTCTTGAGTGATCGCACGACTACTTGAACAGTGTTCGTTGTGCATTATTGATATTATTTACATTGTAGATAACAAAGAATATTGCTCATTATTTTGTGATATACCAAAAAAATAAGTATATTTAATGCAGCGGGTCGAGTTACGTTCCCTGAGGTACATCAACATCATGATAATTCAGAAGTCTTAGTAGATAATTCCCATCACAACCGCCAGCGATCTATTAGTCACGTAGTATTGCTTGGGGCGAAGCAAATAGCCATGAACGCCCATTTTCCAGAGATGCCGAAGCAATTTGTGGTCGACAGTCTAGAGAGCTTCTTTGTAATTCACTTACTATTCTTTGAAGTCATTTCAGGGTCTTGTACCTCGAAGGAGGTTATTTTATTAAACTGGTGATGTAATTTGATCGGATATGTTTGTAAGTTGAGAGCTTAGTGCATAGAAGTAGTCGGTGGCCTAGGTCTCAAGTACCGTAAGGATGGCCTCTACTCGCTCGGTACGGCGCTGAGAGAACCGGCTTATTTCATACGGTAGCGTTTCCTTCACTAGTACTTATTAGCTTGTTTATCATTGGATTAGCAGCGTGGCTTCGCACTTGTTACTACTTCAATTATATTCTCGCCTTACTACAACAACTACGTGAAATATAATTAGTATTATAAACTGCTGGTAAATATTAATTCAAGATTCCTTGAAAAGTTTCCTGGTATGATTTCAGATATTGCGCTAATATCGAGAATAGTCGGCACATATCTGAAATAGTTACGGTCATGAGATCATTCGTGTGTAGGTTACTCTATAAGTGGTATCGAATGGGACGAAAGTGGGTCAACTAGCATGACGCCAGCGATAAAAGAGCCCTCGCCTCGCTCGTTCATTATCAATTTTGTTAAACATCTACACACACGTTTGTCGTTCCATGTTTAGCGTGGGTACGCTCGATCGGAACTGAACATGACTGTATTTGATATCAAAAAGCAAACTACAACGCACTCGATAGCCTTGTCCTATTTATGTATCGGGGATCTTTCACAAATACGGAACAATGCCGTAACCAATTGCGAAGTTGTCAATGCATTTGAGAGACAATAAGGTGTAACAGTACCATAAAACACCTTGGTGTCGCTTGTCAAGAACTTCCAGAACTCAGTTTTAGTCACCTCCGTAATAAAAATAAATGCTTTTACAATCTTTAAATAAATGTTTTGACTAAATCGTGATGTTCCACTTTTTGCTGCTCTGACAGAACCCGAGTGACGGTAGTTTCTTTGTCGTTGATATTTTGAGGAATTACAAAGAGTACTTGAACAGTTGAAATTCTTCAAGGTACGTACTTTAAATTATTGAGCATTGGAAACTAATCGTACTTGGTTACCTGCCTCACGTTGCTACGAGTAACGTTTATATTTGGCTTCACGTACGCTACATTGTTTAGATATTTACGAGGTGCACACAAGCGCAATTTGCGCTGCATTCTGTTGCCGTGGCACCAAGGCCGTGATGCAATATTGCCAGGTGAATTGTAGGTTGACGTTGAATGCATCGCATGATTGCATCACGTGGTCACGAGCACTAACAACTACCTACGATATTGTACTGTCTGCTCGGTGATTTCGTGACAGTGCATTTTGATGTTTGTATTCATAATGTACCTACCTACTTGCGGAACTTAGAAGCACGACTTTGACCTTAAAATGGCACCATGCAAGCAAACGGGTCGAACAAGCAAGCCTCGTGCACGCATTACTGGGGAAATGGGTTATTATTGCACAATGCTCGTTTCCCTTACTTAGAGGTGCGTGGGAAAGTCTCATCGGCCATTATGCGCGGCCGCGGCCGTGGTTCACGCGAGCCGCACGTAGCGACAGCTTACTTCAGTTATGTAAAGTGAGTGCGATGCTATGACGACCGTCGAATGAACTCTATAAATAGCGGTCGATCCGTCCTTGAGCCGCCGCGAGTGCGCAGAACTAGGTCAGGCCGAGCTGCCTCACGCCAGTGTCCTCCCCCCGCGCGCACCATTCCTGTCCCCTGCTCTGCATAATGCTAAACACACCTAAACAGCTCAACAGCTCGCCACATTCCAAAGCACTAGTTCCTTGCCTACCCAGCTCATAGCTCGAATATTTATCACCGTTGTCATCAAAAGAAAGTCGCTTTCTATCACGCTTCATCTAGAGAATTCCAACTTAACTGCAACTCATAAATTGAATAACATGAAAACCTCGTCCTTACTTTGTACTTGTACTAACCAGATGTTCATTTATTCAACGACGTATAAAATCGATTACTAAACGTTTCGCATTTGAATAGCGACAAAATAAAAAGAGTATTTCGAATATATAAATAGGGTTCTATATTGGTGCATAATTTCACTACCTGAGTGTATTGATAATGGCTCGTCGGAGAGGCAGGTAGCGAGCCGGATTATAATGGCTCCCAGCTCTACATATATTCTGAATGTTTTCTACAGGAGTAGGTATCATTTTATTGTCAGCATGCGAGGATGAAAACGAGATAATCCCTTTGGCCTTCGCCGTGTACCTGCGTGCTTTTGGAGTGTACCAAAATAGTCTTGCGAAATAACTTTATATGAATGTTTATACAGTGTTGTAGATTCCCGTCCGATATGAATATACCATTCGTCAGTTGTAAATACCATCGAATAGAATTTGCAACTTTATCCACATTTGTATTTCGTTATCGTCCGCAGTATTGTGGTCTGTTATCATTTACCAGCGTATGTTTGAACGAGTCTCAACCACAAACTTTAATAATCAATGAAAGAGCAATATGTTATCGTTATCATATCACTTCCATATGCCATTATGGTGAATTAATTTTATTTAAAAATATTACCTAATCATTACGTTACGTAAATGAAAACGACATAATACCTGTGATATCATGAAAATTTCAAAGTTATAACATTTTTTATGGAACTTGAACTCCAGTTTATATGTTGTATGGTTTCTCCAAGCCGAGAATAGGGAAGTTACGAGGGTGTTTGTACTTTTGAATGTTGCGTGACAGTCGGCAATCATATTTCATTCCACGGAACAATGTGAATAAGAAGTAATGTCGTGTTTAAAGTATGTATGTCGAGCAGAGCTGCTGGCACGAACCGGGTGAAAGCTCTCTTCAGCCGCAGCCGCGCGTGTGTGCGTGTAATCATCGTTTAATTTTAGTGGAGTCGGCGGGTTCGGGGTGAATACCGGACGCCACCTGTCTCGCTCCTTTGTTTCGGCCTGTAAATGTCAACGGAGGTCATCTAAATAAAGGCGGTATAGGCGGCCGATTCGGACTGCGATCGCTGTCTAGACGTTGCGTTGCATCGTCCGATCGATTGCACGAACGAGCCTCAGACGGTCGTCGACCCCGCGGGCGCATCGGTGACGTTACGCTCCGGTGATGCGCTCTTCAATAACCTTACGGATATTATGGACGCTTCCATTCTGACTTTTGTATAACTTACGCACCTTGACGATTCCACCGCATTCCTTACTTGATTATTCTCCTGCTGACCGCTCAAGCGATTACTCGATCATCCTTATTGTTATGATATGTACCTACAAATTTTGGTGTATTAGTCTATATCTAAGGGTAGGCAGGTATTTTTTTCTTGCAATAGTTAGGTACTCAATCAAATACGGTTTTTATACTTAAGCCCTAAGGCGTAATGCAATCCGTGTTGAAGCAATACAAAGGCGGACCGGTTTTAATAATTTTTGGTCGGATAGTATGAAGCAGCAAAAACTTTGCTCCAGCATTGTCATGCCGATGAGATTGTCAGAATTGTAAAGGTTCAAAGAATTCATCGCAAAGAGGGAATTAAAAGGCAGTGCGTTTCGAATGAATAAAAAAATTGTAAAATAAGAAGTTTTATTATCTGGCCTACACTTTTATATATGGTTCTGTTGTACTCGGCCCGCACTTTTATTATGACAACATCGGTCGTTCTTTATTTATTTACGCGTTGTCTGACCTTGCACGCCGGTCAAGTGCAGGCTGTAACTTTGACATTGTTTCTAGACTGAAACTAGAAAACAATGTGTATGGCTTTTAAAATGTAAACGAACCGCTTTATGACTCGCTTCTTTGTTTCGCGGCGGGGTTGTAGTTTTGTAGAACAATGGTTGCGCAACGGAGACTCCTTAGTTGGGTCGTTTTGCTAGGGTTGTGGTGTGTTTGTCGGCAGGGCGACGAAGGCGCTGCAGATGGCTCTGTACGTGTCGCCGGGGTTTACGCGGGCCGCGGACGCGCACCTGCGGCTGGCGCTCATGTTCAAGGCGCGGAGACACTGGGCCGCGGCCGCCGCGCACTTCCGCCGCGCGCGCCTCGCGCCGCACCAGGACGCCACCTTCACGCGCCTCGAGCTCAGCTTCCACGCCGCACATCTGCTCGAGGCAAGAGGACTCCGCAAGGCCGCAAGAGACGCGTACGAGAGGCTGCTGAAGGAGCCCCAACTGTCCTCTTCTCTGAAGGCTGATGTGTGCAGGCAATTGGGTAAGTTATTGCACGGACTACCATGTACTTGTTATTCCACTTCTCTTTTCGAAAAATTAAATTAAACCCGAAATAATAAAATCTTGAAATGATTACCGATATTCGTGTTTACCCACGAAATTACGCTATTCGAATTCGATTTTCATTAAAAATATCCTTCCCTTCGTTCGTGAATGAATATTTTATTAGACACTTATACGAGAGGGGTCGGTTGAACACGTTTCCTTGGATCTCGCTTGCTACACGCAATTTTGCAATAACATCATTTGGATATGAAAGTAAACAAGCTGATCGGTTTCCGATCAATAATTTATATTCTATCTTGTTTCTTATCAAGTAAGATATTCATTTGTAGGTATACGTATACAAAAAGGGTACTTGCAGGTATATTTGATTGTGGGGCTCATTACACCGAGGAACGTTTTTCTTAGAACGTCGTGAATTACTTAAAGAAATAATTGGTGTGTATGTTAGGCTGGCTGTACCACCGCTGCGTGTCCCTGGGCGAGTCGGGCGCGCGGGGCCGCGCGGCCGTGTGGTGCCTGCAGCGCGCCGTGGCCGCCGAGCCGGACTCCGGCGCCGGCCTCTACCTCCTCGGACGCTGCTTCGCCGCACAGGGCAAGGTTCACGACGCCTTCATCGCCTACCGCAACTCCGTCGAAAAATCTGAAGGCAACGCCGATACCTGGTGCTCGATAGGGTGAGAAAAACATCTGTCCCATTGTACGCGATGATCGAGAAACGTATAAAAAGTTCCATAAAAACTTAATTGTAAATCTCACCGCTTTAGTGCTTACATCGAATTAAACGCCAGCATTATGATACTAAACTTTCCTTTTTATTCTACGAACAGCAATAAATAACGCAGGCACGTTAATGCAGTAATTGATGCCTGCGAAGCGTGGTCCATCATTGCACTTATACTGCAGAAAGAACGCAGCATTAACATTCTTGACAACAAACTATGTAGGGTTTATGTTGTTCGCAGGGTGTTGTACCAACAGCAGAATCAGCCGATGGATGCCCTTCAGGCGTATATTTGTGCAGTGCAGTTGGATAAGGGTCATTCTGCGGCGTGGACGAATTTGGGTAGTTTGTATGAGAGCTGTCAGATGCCTCGCGACGCCTTCGCCTGTTACAACAACGGCGGCGCGGCGGCGACGGCGTCTCATGCCGCCCTCAGGCAAAGGCTCGCTTTCCTCAAAGCTAACCTCGCGCACGCACCGATGCCATCCGTCACTGGCAAGTAAGTATTTTATCTCCCAGTCTAAAAACGACAAGCTATTTTTAAACTCCGGGGTCGTTTGTAAGTGACCGATCCATTTACATGCCAATTTTCTTTGACGTTACGACGATTGTAACATTACGTAAATTCTCAAGTTTGAAAGTTAATGTTTGTTTCGCAATTTCAATTTGCCTTTGTTCTGCTCTTTATATAGCCCTGTAATAATTACAAAATTTTAATTTCCACAGACGTCGTCAACTGCCATCGATAGAAGAGGCGTGGAACCTGCCTATATCAGCGGAGATGTCCTCCCGAGCGCCCAAATCCGCTCCACCGCCGTACCCCGGCAAGCGCCCGGAAGACCCGCCCCCCCTCACGCCGCACCAGCTGCAAACTCTACAGTATCTACAAAGGAACTCACATAATCTCTCGCCGCAACAACAAGTACCTTTCTGATTAAATCTTTTACTGAAAACTAATAAAGTTAAGCCTGTGTAGTTAATAAAGTAACAATGTTCTAAGTTTTAAAAGAATTTCATTTGCATAAATATATACATAGAATATAGCGTATAGCGTATTAACTTTGAATATTTAAGCAATAAAATGTTGAATAGTTGAATTATATATTACTTTAAAACAGTGTGTATAGAAAATTTTACTTTGTTTTGCTGAAAGTTTTGAAACTTCAAGATTTATTCAGAATTGTATTGGTTATTTATAGATTGCTTACTTATTTATTAACAAACATCGTTTTGTCCTCAGACGCTGATGCAACAGTTACTATCGCAGTACCGACTAGCCCAAGCGGCGAGGGCGCGAGCGGTTTGTACTTAGAACAATACTTAGTCTTAATTATTCTAAGAAATGGTACAACTAATAAGTCTTTATCTTTACGGCGGCAGGTCTTACGTCCTTATGCATGTAGGTATTTAAATATAGCGTTTAAATTATATTGTTTTTGTATACGTTTGCAGGTAACTAAGAGTGAAGGAGGCACCGGCGACAACGCCGAGTCGCTGGCAGAAGATCTACTGAAGAGGTTCTCCGATTCGCAACCGGACATCAAGAAGGAACCTGTCACCAGTAAGTAGCGCAACTTATTACAATTATACACAACACTTGAATTTTATTTCAAATATCGAAGCCCAGTGCAGATATTGACGGTCTCGGGTTCTTTTAGTAGTTGTAATGTTGAAGTTGGTATACTCATGTATAGTGCGCGTCAATATCAACCATAAAATACCTTAGCATCTTTCGATTTTTTGCAAATATACACTTGAAATTTCCATACAAACTACCGCTTCCCGGCAGGTAACGTTCGCGATACCGCCTGTATGTGCATTGGGCTTTAAGTGGATTTTCTAGTTAATTTTATATGTCGTCGACTTATAGCGGAAACCTTGTGCGGCTGTGACTTTTTTTAACAAAATTTCGCAATAGACACGCACGCTACTTTTAATAATAATTATATAACACTTTATTAAACACATTTACAAGACATTGCAGCAAAACTTATACTAAAGTGGGCAAAGGCGACCTTATCGCTAAAAGTTCAAATTCAATTATATCTTTATTCAGTAGGTAACATAGTTACACTTTGAATCGCCAATTTTTACATAACGAAAGTCCCATCCGCCTAAAACTACTGCAGCTTCTCACAACCTGTATAGCCGGGGGAAAAGAAGCTGTAAGAAAAACCTCGGCAGAGAGCCCTAGGCGTTCTTTATTAAAAAAAAATACAAATTTAGTAATTTGGCTGTCTAATATCAGTTCCCAGACATTTATACACTTGCATTCATATCTTCTCAATAATCACTAACCTTTATAATAACCTTTTTTACAAAATTTATTTTTAATTACTGTCTTAAAACTGTTAGAGGTAAATTCTGAATGTGAAGGAGATCTCTAAACTAAAACTACTTTACAGGGGAAACCCTAGTGCAGGACCCGCTATTAACTTGTGTTAATTTTACTTTATTTGGTAAATAAATAATTTTTACTTTAGCTGCTGCTTACTTTAGCTGTAGCAACTTTTAATTCAGGTAAAATATTTTTGTGTAAATTTTCACCCGGCTTGAAATTGGCGTGTGTGTTTCCTGGTTTTGTAGTTGAAAATCACGTTAGAATGTGGTTTTGCATAAATGCGCTTACAAGGTTTGCACTATAGTGCATGGCGACATGGGTAATTGATTAATCCAATCAATGCCTGGGTAAAACTCAATAAACACCCGAGTTAACCATCGGTGTTTATTAACTTAATATCCAGGCATAAACTCACGACGATGGCCAATCTATTTTATCGAT
Organism: Pectinophora gossypiella; assembly: GCF_024362695.1. Lineage (NCBI taxonomy): Eukaryota > Metazoa > Arthropoda > Insecta > Lepidoptera > Gelechiidae > Pectinophora > Pectinophora gossypiella. The sequence goes on from NC_065405.1 coordinate 5,622,063, forward strand.
TCTAAACATCCTATCTAGTTGTGTTTAACTATTGTGTCCAGAAAACAGGTCTTACGAGGATATTTATATTAAGCAATACCTGTTAATGTATGTAAATTAAACTAATCTATAGATAGGAAAAGGAAACTGGAATCTACCCAGGTATCCTTCTTTCTGTACTTACACTGCGGTTTTACTACCTACCAGTTTTTTTAGCAATATTTTGAGTTTCAACTTAATACTTTATCTTCGCCTGTTTGTCTGCCTTGATTAGATTACCAATTTCCTTATTCTATTATATTTTATTATAAATGCTTTATAAACCGTCTTGGTGTTTCATTTGACAAATTAATATTATATTTATGTGAAAAAAACATATACAAGATGTTAGTGACATCATTACGAAAAAAATATATTATGTCTACTTGATTGTACTAAAAACTGTTTAATTAAGATTTTGGAAATAAAACTGAGATCCAAAAAAATTATAAACTTCAGTATGAGGATTAACTAGAACTAATGTACGGGCTGTTTTACTTTTTTTATAACTTTACTGTTGTTGTAATCTATGTACCCTTTATGTCAATCAGGTGTCAGCGAACAAGGCAGTGACATTTTATCACTTCTCCCGACTTATATTGAGTCAAACTACAAGTCGTCAGAAAAAAGGAATTTTAATATGAAAAAGAAACGAAGTTAGCATTGTTTAGTATGTTTTAAGTCGTGTAATTGTGCTGTAGGTGCAAAGAGATTGGGGCCTTCCCGAATGAAATTATGAAATTTGGTAGTTTTGTAGTGTTGTCTATGAGGATGTGAGTAAGAGGATTGTGTGGTTCCAGCAGAGAGCGCGAGCAGCAGCGGCGGCAATGAGGCGGTGCTGGGAGGCCGGCAGCCGGTGGTGAAGCTGGAGCCGCTCAAGACGGACCCGCTCAAGCCCGTCACCTTCCACGTCGGCATGACGGCCAAGCAGATCTTGGATACCTGCAAGTGAGTTACTCATCCATTTCTAGTGTTTATATTATTGATGGAGATTACTTTTAGGCATCGCTAAGTATAAAATTTGCTAAATATGTACGTGTGTGGTGTCGCAGAGACAACGCGGGTCCGCCGACGTCGTGGTCGGTGCTGGGCGACGGGCTGGGCCCCCCCTCGCCTCCCCCTGTGCCGCCGCCGCGCCTCTCGCCCGAGCAGCTGGCGCCGCCCGCGCCCTTCGTGTACGTGGAGTCCAAGCGCGACGCCTTCTCGCCGCAGCTGCAGGACTTCTGTCTCAAACACCCGATCGCGGTCGTGCGCGGCCTCACCGCCGCCCTCAAGCTCGACCTGGGCCTGTTCTCGACCAAGACGCTGGTGGAGGCGTGGCCCGACCACGCGGTGGAGGTGCGCACGCAGCTGATGCAGTCTGCCGACGAGAACTGGGACCCCACGGGCCGACGCCGCGTGTGGGCGTGCGCGTCGCACCGCTCGCACACCACGGTGCGCAAGTACGCGCAGTACCAGGCCGGCTCGTTCCAGGAGTCGCTGCGCGAGGAGCGCGAGCGCGGCGCGGCGCCGGCGCACTCGGGCGGCGGGCTGTCGGACTCGGACGGCCGCGAGTCGGGCTCCGGGCCCGTCAAGCGGCGCCGCGGGGCGCGCATGCTGCGCTTCGGCACCAACGTCGACCTCTCCGACGAGCGCAAGTGGCGGCCGCAGCTCACCGAGCTGCAGAAGCTGCCGGCCTTCGCGCGGGTCGCCTCCGCCGCCAACATGCTGTCGCACGTGGGCCACGTGATCCTCGGCATGAACACGGTGCAGCTGTACATGAAGGTGCCCGGCAGCCGCACGCCCGGCCACCAGGAGAACAACAACTTCTGCTCGATCAACATCAACATCGGCCCCGGCGACTGCGAGTGGTTCGGCGTCCCGGACGCGTACTGGGGCGGCGTGAACGAGCTGTGCGAGCGGCACGGGCTGTCGTACCTGCACGGCTCGTGGTGGCCCGACCCGGACGAACTGCGCGCGCACGGCGTGCCCGTGTACCGCTTCACGCAGCGGCCCGGGGACCTCGTGTGGGTCAACGCCGGCTGCGTGCACTGGGTGCAGGCCACGGGCTGGTGCAACAACATCGCCTGGAACGTGGGCCCGCTCACCGCGCGCCAGTACACGCTCGCGTTGGAGCGCTACGAGTGGAACAAGGTGCAGAACTTCAAGTCGATCGTGCCGATGGTGCACCTGACGTGGAACCTGGCGCGCAACATCCGCGTGTCGGACCCGCGGCTACAGCGCGCCATGCGCACGTGCCTGCTGCAGACGCTGCGCGCGGCGGCCGGCACGCTGGGCGCCGTGCGCGCGCGCGGCGTGGCCATCCGCTTCCACGGGCGCGCGCGCGGCGAGGCCTCGCACTACTGCGGCGCGTGCGAGCGCGAGGTGTGGCACGCGCTGCTGGTGCGCGAGCACGAGCGCCGCCACGTGGTGCACTGCCTGGCCTGCGCGCGCCGCGCCTCGCCCACGCTGCAGGGCTTCCTGTGCCTGGAGGAGCACCACATGGACGAGCTGGCGCAGGTGTACGACGCCTTCACGCTGCACCGGCCGGCGCCGCCGCTGGCCGCCGCCGCGCTGCCGGCGCCGCCGCCGCCCTCGCTGGCGCCCACGCCCGACTGAGCGCCGGCCCCGCCCGCGCGGCTGCGCTAGACTCCTGTGTTCGCGGGTCCGGGCGGCCTCGGCGCCGGCGCCCGGTCCTTGTGCCGTCGACGTACCTGTATTTATTTAGTGTGAGAGTGGATGATACTTTTGTTTGAGGGCGTATAGCTTATCGATTAGTTGTCCCGGTATCGTCGATCGCTGTTGTCGTTTGTGAGCATAGAATTAGATTCCGCAATTTAATTGGCATTTCACGGTTTTTGATACAGTATTAGAAGCTAGTTACTACCTATCTGTAATTATAGTTAAACGTCATTTTTGACCAAATGCGAAGAAAGATATCTCGATCTATTTTTACTACACCGCGTGAGTATAAGATGTGTGAAGCGAATATTTTGGGTGATAAATGTAATTTTTTAATAAGAAACGTTTACAATGTACACACTCCTCGATCACTATTGTAATTGTGAGAGATAACGATATAAAGTCAATTCGGCGACAAACGGCTGATAATTTTAGGCGAATGTATATATTCGGCGGCCGCCTCGCGAGCGGCGCGCATGGTCTCAAGTGCTCAGGTGTTCACCACGATATGAATGTGTTATTTTTGTATAGAGGCATATTTATTTATTTTTTTCATACTGTGACTTCATACTTAGTTCGATTCTCTAGTAGTTTCTTAGTGAATAGTAGGTGTAAGTATATCGCACGGATGGAGGCCCTGCGTTTTAGCAGGGTCTGATGAATAGTGCTGCAATGTCCCAAAGAATGTTATACTCGTGTAGGCAAGCCAGATATTAATGGAAATGTATGGAATGATGTATCCCACTAATCTGTGCCTGTAGTTCGTTTCGGGTCGGATGTATTAAATTGTGAAACCTGACATGTGTTCTTTCTTACGAATTGGACTGTAATTGATTAGTCGTAATAAATTGTTCTCGAATGGATAAGTTAGCTGGGGTAGGCGGGGTAAGCTCAGGTGAGGCAGTAGTGGGCGCTCGGCCTCGGCGCTGCCGTTTGTTGTTTCTCTTGAAGTTTTATTGCCGCGTTAGTGAGATTTCAATGTTGACTGTATTTCTTTCTAGTGCCGAGAGCCGAGCCCCACGGTTGGAATATGGAAGTGTTGGTCGGACTATGTATAGCGAATGCCGATATATTTATAAGTAATAATAACATCACTGCCATGTATGACCTTACTGTTTATACTGTAATAATAAATTTTTAATAAACAAATTAAGTACGGAATGAAATCTTTTAATTTAGAGGAGAACCTTCTAGAGATGGCTGATACAATAATACAAATGTCTTTTTCAAATATAATTTATTAATAAAATCACGTATGCACGATTACTACATAATATCGTAACATTTATATATATGAATAAACTATATGTCCAATATTTCAAGATTTTCAACATTTACGTTTGTGCTTACAATAAAATATAACCATGCATTGAACATAATACGAGAATTAACACTATTGGGGAAGACTTAAAGCACTGAAAATGACACAATTAGGTTCAAATTAACTAAAGTGAGTCTAAAATTGTTATTATTTATATTTGAGTCTACAAAACAGTCTTAAAAATAAAGTCGATAAATCTTACATACGATAGAGTTTGTGGTGGTTTATTTACAAATTAAAACTACCTATTTTCACATTTAAGTAAGCCTTTAGCACCTATGTGTTGCGTTTATTTCAGTTACCTAGTATACTAAACCGTACGGAATAGAGAGCGGCTGGTAAATTACTCTAGCAAGATCTTTTGGAATGAAATATTTCAATATTTATTTTATAGTTTGGCGTTGAAAATTGCACAGCAATATACGATCTTATAAATAATCCTTAAGTTATACAGTAAATACTAAGATGCCTTCACGCTATAATATACATTTGGTGAAGACTAGTATTACTAAGACTTCAAATCACATTTCGTATTCACGGTCGTCGATAACGCAAGCCTTTGGTTAGATAATCAATTTAAATCTTTATAAAGATACAAAAAATAGATCTGGAATTGAATAAATGCAAAATATAATATGCAAATTTATTATGGAATACATTTACGAGTGTAAATAAACAATGTCACACGAGGCCACAAGGCTTTATTTTAAACTTGGGTGCACCTTTTAATCACATACCTTTATTATTCTAGAAGATTGCAACACTGATACAAAAGTAAGTGCTTGAATAACTATACATAATTAAATTCAATATTATAATATTACAGTCAATTACATTGTGCATATTGTCTATATTTTACGTCCTACGTTTAAAGGGGGCATAATAGCATTATTATATATTGTAACACTAAAATATAGGCCATACAAGATTTGCTGAATCAATCGATAAATCGACATGGATGTAGGTAAATAAGTGGATTGCTTTTTCATCAACATTCAGAAAGACAGTTCAAGTCCTATGAGTACCTACTATTTTTGCAATCATACGGTTTGAGTAAGGTGATGCAACGTTAATTAGTCTCATACAATACTGCCACAAAAAATAAGTGTCCATAATGAGGCTACGGACTGCAATTGCAAACTGCAAAATTAAATAAATGTTAGCATTCATAAAACTACCAATTATTTATATGTATTTATACAGCCTGGCAACATTCACAAGCACTTTTTCACTGGGTAGGTTAATAAAAATATAACTGGTTGGTCATTGGTCTACTACTACCGTAGATATAGATACAGTGTCATACAAAAAAAACACGCCGAAAACTTGTCACTAACTTAGCTAACACAATGGTCAATTTAATTTATTTAAGAACAAAGAGTCATTTGCAACAAAAGCGACTAACTTTTTATTATAGGCCTGCAGTTTTCTACAGTACAATGTTTTAGCATTTAAATTTTACAGCATTTTATTTAGTTTAGTTGCCAGGCCAATCGCGCACTGCGTACAGTCATGAGCAATATCATGTATCCACTTACAAACCCTGTCGCACTATCATATTTGACATTTAATGAGACTTGCGGTTTAATTTGTCAAAAAAGTTAATGTGACATGGTATCAAAGTGTATACATATTAATACTCGTGACCATACACTTCTTGTCCACAACGCTATTTGGGCAATGGGTAAGTATACAAAGATGTTTGACACCATGATGTAACTATGAAAGTCATGCGAAGAAAAGCAGTGCAGTTAATACTAAAGTATGTGAGTGCGTGCATAAATATTTTTCCCATATAACGAGTTACATGTGGACTCTATTTCCATGGTATAAGAAAACTAGGTATGCTCAATCCTATGACAAGTCGCCATCGAGCTGTCACTGTTGAGCATACCTGTTTTTCGTATACCATGACTATTACAACACTAGGCGTTCTCGCCAATCCCGCGAAGATTTAAAGACTTCCAGACTTCTTTATATGCTTATTGGTGCCTAATCTGGCGGACACAAACTTAGTATTAGTTTGACAGCTCTTAAACTAGTGCCGTCCTTCAATTACAAGTGCAAGAAAGAGATAGCGCTAGTTTCAGTCCCGTTAAATTATTTCTGTGGTTGCCCGTACCGGCACCATGGCCTTGGTAAACGAATCAATCAGTCCGTGCCTACGTGGGCAGCGTGCGGCGGCGCGGCGCTGCGTCTCAGGAGGCGCCGGCGCGCAGCACGGGCTTGCGTAGCAGCAGCGCCGAGTCCGCGGACACTATGGGCAGCTCGTTGGTGCAGTGGTACTTGATGAGGTGCGGCACGCTCTCGAACACGCGGTCTTTGGTTCGGACCTGGAATAGGACACGTCTTTTTTCAAAAAGGCCACATTGAATATGTATCAATTTATTCAAACAATTAAAAACAAAACAAACACGTCTTATAAATAAAACATCTCCTCCAATGCCTCACATCGAGGCAAGGTGCCCAACAGGCTGGCAGCATTACCCCGCTGAATCGCCAGGCTCATTCTCTGACAGAAATAACTACCAGCCCTAGCATCCCCCGAAGCCCCCATAAGACGCATTGAGAAATCCTTAACAAATATTTTTGCTTCTGGACCCCAAGGACCCATCCACATTGAATTAATTCATCTAAAAAAGCAATATTGCTATTTGACATTGCGCACTTTCTTTCACTGCAATATTGCTTTTTAGATACATTGCGATAATGTAACTTTTTTAGACCCCCTGTTGTTGCGCTACTGGCCTCTATTTTCCGCGTTTAGATGCTCAATGGGTCCATTTCGTGCAAGAGGAGTATTTCTTTGTGGAGTTATTAGTAAACTGGTTAATGAAGGAGATGATTAATCCACACTAATATTATAAATACGAAATCACTGTCTGTCTGTTACATTTTGATGTTGACACCGCTGCATCAATTTAGATGCAATTTGGACGTAGGAAAGAACAATGTATAGTTTTTATTCCGAAAATCACCCCCTAAGGAAATGAAAAGAGGATGTAAAAGAACGAGGCGCGAGATAACAGAGACACAGTCGCAAGCGCAAAAACATAATAACTTCGTTGTAATTTTGATAATGGCGTCAAGCAGACACGGTTCACTTTGCGCGTTATAAAATATGCCTATTAGTATGTTCTAAGCGGGAAATATCTCCAGTAAATACGGTAAAATTATTATAAAAATGGTGCGCACTAGATTGCACCTTATCGCTGCACCTATACAAAGTGAAACGTAACGTAAATTAGTATTAGTTATTTGGGTTAATGGCTAACTCAGCCATCCGTTTCCAAACCGAAGGAATCTGCCTTGGCTTATCGACTACTAGCATGCGTACATATTTGAGATAATGAAATGTTTTGTTTCCAAGGAAGTAGTGAATGTAATCCGAGGCAAATCCTGCTAATATTATAAACGCAAAAGTTAGTGTGAGGATGTATGGATGTTTGTTATTCTTTCACGCAAAAAACTACTGAACCGATTTTGATTAAACTCTATCAGAGTAACATAACATAGCATCGCGTGTATCCCCGAAGAGAGAGGTGTATAGTATATACAGTCATGAGAAATATAATGTACCCACTTTAGGACTCTGTCGCACTAACATATTTGACATTTAGTGAGACTTACAGTTCAATTTGTCAAAAAAGTTAATGTGACATGGTACCAAAGTGTATACATATTAATGCTCATGACCGTACATCCACTCTTCGCCAGCTATGTCTCACTCACTCAGGGGGCGAGATAACATAATCCCCATACAGATATATAGGCTAAAACATAGAGAATAGAGTAATAAATACATAGGCTATAATTTATAAAGATACGTACGGTCACGAGCATTAATATGTATATACTTTGGTACCATGTCGCATTAACTTTTTTGACAAATGAAACCGTAAGTCTCGTTAAATGTCAAATATGATAGTGCGACAGGGTTCTAAAGTGGGTACATGATATTGCTCATGACTGTACGTATACGAAGTCGCGGGCGGCCGCTAGTTGACAATGCACTTTACACGACAAAAAAGAAAGACTTAATTTACTGACCACTCCATTAGGGTCGACGAGCAGTAGATGTTTGTGCACGCCGCGACGAGCGCCCGTCAGCACGAACTGCCCGGGGCAGGCAGCTGACTCCCGCACCAGGAACTCTCCGTCCTCTGCCACCAACTGGGGAATACCAATGAGAAATTTAATAAATGGGATAAAAAGTTAAACTAAGTTGTATCATCTCTAATCCTGATTGGGAGTAATGAAAAAAACATAAAATATCTTATGGGTGAATATCAAAATGTGCCAAGTTTGGTGGCGAACTTTCGTAAGAGATAGTCCTAGCTACGAAGAACAAGTTACCTCGTAGCTAGAACTATCCTGTTTCATGTCGGAACCCAATTTTTCACGAAAACATAATATGAAAGTTCGCAACCAAACTTGGCACATTTTGATATTCACCCTTATCGTCACTGGAAAGGCAAAATTACGTAAGCGCCAAAAGGCCATTTCGAGAAAAAGTTGTTTACTCATTTATATTATGCAATTTAGATTTTCCCGGTTAATGGCAATGGGCTCGCCATTACATGAGACTTAAACATAGCTATCGGAGTGGGTTTATATAACTATACTATACACTTGACTACCCTTTCGGGGATACAGGTGGTATGCTGTTATATTGTTTAATTACGATGTCTATATAATCTACCTTCTCAGCCGTCGTTCTAGAGATAGGCCCGTGGAACCAGGGCTCGCGCGCCAAAAGGGCAGCCTGAGCTTTAGCTGAGAGGGGCTCCGCCTCGGCCGGCGATGACGCTGATGCCGTTGACGACGACGCGGCCGACGATGACGTCACCGGCGTCGCTGTGAACGGCTCTGCAATAATTCAAATATATAAAAAATGAAAAGAATGTAATATGATAGTTTAAGTATTGATGTTTATTTATTGTAACAATTATACTGTGTATTATAACAAATTATATACTCGTAAGTGTATCTATCTTCATATTTTAATTTTTATGTGTACATGTATTCCCACGCTGCACTATCCCACTATATTAGTATAATATTAAATATCTCCTATATAAAGGTTGCCTGAATTAGATTTCTACTTAGCAATAAGGCCGCCTATTGTACCCCTTATGCAATAAAGGATTTGTTATGTTAAGAATGCTTGCTATGTTATTTAAACAAATTTCGAGAATCTCTTAGATTTGGCACTTTTTTTTATTAAAATATAGGTTTGTGTTTGTCCACAATCTCACACGACGGTAAGTGAAGTGGCCTACATTATTACACGCATGTAACTGCATATTCCCTAGTAAATTTACGTAGTAAATGCGTATTCTCTCTAGTTTTGAGGAACAGTGCATATTAGGCAGGGAGAAATGCAGTGGGGCGGGCGATATACATATTATGCTGACGACCCTTTCATTTGTATTTGTACCAGAAACTAAAAAGGTGATTAATTGGACTGCTCGCACTCATTAAAACAATATTTTATTTCAACGAACTAACCACATCAACTACTGTGATCAAAGTAGATATCGAGTGTAGTCACTTACGCATATCGAAGATGTCTGTGTGATGGTTAGGCAGCAGCGCAGTCGGGGGTGTCCGCGGCGGTGGTGTCTGGTTCACGTAGTGTCTCACGCTCTCTTCGCACCTGGATACCATTTACAAATTTTGGATCATCATCATCATTAATTTAAGAGCCACACTCTTGTCGGTGTAGCATTCTCCATTCTTGTCCAATCAAAGACCAATTCTTTGACTTCTATTTGGACGTGTATCATCATCCCTCTAGCATTATTCCGTTTATCACAGGATCCGCTTACCCAACCTGACGATTTGACAGGTCCGGTTTTTTACAGACTGCCTGTCGGACCTACCAACCCGCGAAGGGAAAACCAGCCCAATACAGGTTAGGTCACATACATCCGAAAATGCATTTCTCGGGAATGTGTTTCCTCACGATGTTTTCCTTCACCGCTGACCACATGATAATATAATCATTTATGATTCAAACATGAATTCGAAAACAAATTCGACTAGGTTTTGGCCTGTGCTGGATTGCTGCCACCTCAAAGTGCGAGCCAAGCGGTCTACCAACTGGGATACCACAGCTCAGTTTATTTGGATGTGAATACTCTCACAAAAATATTCCACTGTCATTACGATTATGTCCTAACTACAATATTATCGTTTCAGTTGATTAAGACTTATACAATAAGATGCACGGCCAGCTTATATCTTATGACACGCTGTACTGAAATAAGCATATTCAGCAGCAAGCGTGATTTGGTTCTTTGCTCTATAGGTGACGATGGTTTACTAATTTAACGAGAACATGTGTTACAACGTGAAATTGTCCCAGGCTAACGACATTATTTATATATTTGGGGGTAACAACATCACCTTAGAGTTAAAGAGTTACATTAATAATGTACTTAGTTAAGAGACTTTTTGTAATTATTTCTTTTTATTTTGGTGCAATAAAGTGTATTTGTATTGTATTGTATTGTACTTATGTGGCCTATAACTTCTTTATAGGTACGTAGTATTAACTATTTATTTACTTTATTTTCATTATGAAGCTGTTAACCAGTTATACATACGAGGATATGGGCGCGAGGGCGTGCAGCGGCGGCGGCGGGTGCTTGTGCGGTGCGGGCTCGGGCGGCATCTTGTCCGGCATGTCGTTGTAGTACTCGCGATCCTCCAAACCAGCGCCCGACACACCGCCCCCACCCCCGCCGCACAGCGCGCGGGACCCGTTTATATTTACACTGAAAGGGGTTAACAGCGTGTTAATAACCAAATTGGAGAAGTATAGAAGTTTGTCTATCTTGACAGCCTAACCAAAATAGTGACTAACATTATGTGTTTAATTTTGATAAGGTGACCTAAAAGAGCAGCAGGTGAACAGATTAACACACTGGTATTTTAAAAGATAATATTTCTAAACTTAGATTATTCTGAGCCACATGAAATAGGTATTTAATAAAAAATGTCCAAAAAACAGCATTATGATCTCACTGACCACTGCACAGTCACCTTTTCACAGAAGTGATAATTGATGACTTCATTCATGTAAAGGAAAAATATACTTTCGCTGACTAAAAGCAAACAATAAGCAAATACTTACGAGGAAGGTTTTGTGAGAAATTCTTTGAACCGCAGCTCGAAGGCTTGACCAATAGTGGCGATGACGTCTTGTGCCAGTCTGCCTCCACATTCGAGGACGTAGCACGCTCGCCACTCAGCCGGTGGCGCGGATTTGGCCACATATGCTACGAAGTCTAAGGAATCTGCATCACCGCCAGATGCGAATGACACTCGTGGCATGTCATGCCTTGCCACTGTTTCTCCGCCCTCTAAAGCGGCTAATGTGATAGCTCGTGAGGAAACAGTCAGTGCTACGTTGGAGCCTGAGTGAGCCATTCTAGGCTTGGCTGCGAGAGCGCTCGCCGCCGCCTGGCTAACACGACGTTTCTTGTCCGCTGACCGAAGACCGGCCGCAGCACACACTCTTGCAATGCATTCTCTGTAAAAGTTTATTCAAACAATTAAAAATATGGAGAATATTTTTGTAAAATATGATGTATTACGGATGTAAAAACAATTCCTGGATAATGATCTATGCCACCACAAGTTCCCACTCAAAAATAATAACATTACAAAATAATATGTTCACTTTCATAGAATAAAAAATCTCAGCATTTTTGTAAGCAAACAAAATTTATCCAAAAAATAATTATGCAACTGTTTTCATTGATCACAGTGAGAGAATCTACTAAAATATCTTTTACATAAAAATACAATATTATGAAAACAGTTTACGGCTGCATTATACCTAGTTCACAGAATAGTGAATTCTATCACAATGCCTTATACAATATAATGACTATTGTTGATTGTTCAACATGCATTGTATTTTCAGACAGCCTATCTGTTATGTGATCATTTTAATTGTTAAATACTTAGATCCTAGACAAAATATGCTAGTGTTTAATGAGTTTGTTTTGTCTAGTTCACACAGTTGTCTGCTCAATATTTATTATCTAAAAATGGTAAAAAAAATATAGAAGATTTTGTGTTCAAACATCCTTAATAAAAAAAAAAAACAACACAAGCAAAGATTTAAAGTTCGCAAAGTGAGTAAGCACCTGAAATAGATTAATATCACAGTTTCAGTGTTAAATGCATTAACTTAGGCACTGTCCTAATTCACACCCTTAAAGTCTTGCACACATAATTCCTATCAAAAAAGATGAGCCTCAAAGTATCAGAAAACCACTTGAAAACACTTGTATCAGTGTCAATATACACAGTTCATCATATTATTATTATCCAGGACAATTTATTTGAGATTTACAGCAACTCTACATTTCTGACGGAATAGGGTAATCATATTTTAAATTCTAAAGTAAAAGTATTTTTCTTAATAACAAATAATTTCATACCTATATTAGAACTATTTAGGGGAACACAATGTAGAACAGGTCTATGAATCAGTCAACAAAATAAACAGAACTTTCTTTTAAATGACAAACACAAGTTCTAAATGAAATCTAAAAGTAAGTTTTATTTTTCTTCCTCATAACAATATAAGCAGGAAATGAATGCTTTAGTACTACAACTTTAATTGATTTACTATAAGTATCTAAAACTGAATAATAGAAATTGAATCTTAAGAGTGGTAAACCATTGTCTGTAAGACAAAAGACCCATTGACAGAGAAGATTATGGCACTGATTTACATATTATAAATATGTAGTTTGTGTCTATTCAAAATTGATACTTACTTAGCTACTTGGGATCTTGTTTCAAAGTCCAATTTCTTCATCGATGTCAGAACCTCCATGCAGCCAATATACTGCAAAGAAAGTAAAAGATTTAAGATAACAAGCATTCCTTTTCTTTTTTGATAACAAGCATTTCTTTTCTTTTTTGCTGAGCACATTTGCATGTGTGTGGGCTTCCTGTAAGCTGATTATGGGGAGGAATATGTAGGATGCTTACTCGGACCGCGTACGTGATGCCGTCACTGGCCAGGACAGAGTCCGGGTGCAGCCATCCCCGCGCCGGTTTCGCCACGAACGAACTGTTCTCCGCCATCTCGCAACGCTGACCACACGCAGACTCCTCGACACACTGCCACACGATATTCTTCACACTTCACTTACTCTCAGTTATGTTAAATGCGCTTTCATTGTGATTCAAATCATTAATTCACCAACGCCGTATGTCGACGGAAAACACTACACCAAGAAGATACGCCCCCACTGCGCGCCGCAAGTAAGTGCCCCGCTTCCTGCAGCTATAAATCTTTCAAATACCGCGTTACCGAGTAAAAGTGCAACAAAATCGTGTGAATACAACACGAGAAATACAATAACAGAAATTATTTCACAAAAAGTTACGATTCACAACTTTTTTTGACAGACAACTGACGGAATGACGCACCATAGACTAAAAGTACTACAGAGTATAAATTCCACGAGAATAAATTATGTAGCGACATCTGTTGGAGACTAGCATTATGAGTAAGCACTGGCTGAAACGGGTGGTAAAAATATTGAAAAAAGCCATATTGTATTTTATGAAACATTTAATTATTATTTTTAATACAATTAAATGGCCTTAAACGTAGATTATACAGCAATTTCAGCTAGTTTTATTGTAAAGTTCTATCAAGAGCTCTATTGTACCAAATAGATTTCATAGCATAAGTATTTAATTTAATAATATGATATAAGTTTCAAAATACAGAATTAACTAGGTATATCATTATTTTAAGCATAAATAAAAAAGCCACAGACAGATGGTAACTTCATTTATTGTATTATAAAGCCGCGTTTATACAGGAGCGTTAAGTGAGCGGCGCGTGATGCGGGTCGTGCAGCGGACAATTCACGCGTTACGATAATGTGTTTAGCCGCGTCAATTGGAAACGTGTCCTGTCTCGGTTTTCAAATTTGATATTTTATTTTTACATAGTTGTTGCTACGTACCAATGTACAAAAGTAAGTGTAAGTACCATATCGGTACGTATGCTGACAAAGACGTGGCGTAGGTGACAAATTTACGTAGATAAGGTTGAGTATTATAAATTCAGTTGTGTTGTGACTTACGAGTATGTTCTTCAACTTCTACTTACAGTAGACTTGAGCGGACTACGAAATAAATATCGCCTATATTTATAAGTCAGTAATGCAGTTCGCACTGCTCTACTTTGCGCCTAAAAAAGTTGTAATCAGGACATGTTTTCAACATTGTATCACAAAAAAGTGTTCATATCGTCCTGTAACCCATTTCTGCTTGCTGTACACTTTTGTTTCCGTCACGTATTGCTTACAAAGAAACTGATCACCATCAAACATTCAAGGTTGTTGTATAAACGACGTGTCGGAGCAGCGCTAGTGCCACATACCTAAATAGGGGCTCACTTAGGAACATATAACTTGTGTTTTTTTTTGTGCATGAACTGAAAAGTAACTACTAACTAAGTATGAAGAAAAAGAATCACTAACCCGAGCGTGTATTTATTTATTTAAAAAAACATAAAAATCTTATTTTCTTACATCGTCTGTGTGCTCCCCATTTGTCCGGCCAAGTAGTTAATGCTGTCTGCGGCAAGTCTACAATAAGTCACGCCAAAAAAAGTGTTTGTGTTACGTGGATTTCCAATCCCAGCAACAACAACAGGGTTATTATTGAACCGCCAAGGGCCCTTGTATGGTTCTTGTAACGAGTAACGACTACGTACCTATTTACTACATAAAAATACAACAACACTTAACACATCCATCATCCATCACTCGTGAACTCTATCATTAGATTAGTTTATTGGAAGCTATGTATGCCTTTTACAGACGATTTAAACGGCACTCTTTACGTGGCTAAGTATTAGTAACATGGACCTTAAAACATAAATAATTATGTACTTAAGTATAAGTATCATCAAGGATTAATCAACAAATTACCTTTTGACATTCAAAAACTGTCGAGGAATGAATTCCAGAAAGAATTGTATAAATTGATTTTGGCTCAAAATTATGACAAAATTAAAGATTTTATCGATTCTTGTCAATTTTTGAAATAACCATATGGTCATGTCAATGCCAAGAAAAAAAAAACTTAAGTAAATAGTTACATGTTTTCTTGGCATTGTGTTTGACAAAACAAAAAATAACAATAAATATACATATTCAAATTTTACAAAATTTCTTCTTTTCATGTCTTTAAAATAAAATAAATAAAAATAAAATAATTTTTATTACGGGTAACTTGGACCCAGGTTTTCGATGCCTTTGGTTTTGGTTTCATACAAGAACCCGGCTCCAGGGGTTTAGAGTCATCTTCTCTGCCCTCCACTGGGGCAAATCCTGTTGGCCGCGCCCTTGCCACGGGGACGGGCGCCTCTTAATTTAGAAGGCTGGAGTGTAATGGTGGTTGAGTGCAGATAGGGACCCAGACCTACGGGGTATAATGTAGAACCCTTGTCCAGGGATACGGGTAAAGACCACTATGGTTGCAGAGGCGGAGATGGGAGCCATCGGTATAGCAATGCAGGACGGAAGGGGCAAGTCACAGGGATTGTAACCTGGAACTTGAGAGAGGGCAGCAGTAGGTAACTGTTAGTACTATTCCCTAAAAAGTAGCATAGAGAATGCTACACCGACAAGAGCGTGCCTCTTAAATTAGTGATGATAGAACGGCAAGTCTCTGCTCCCCACCAGCGGCTGAGCTAGGTTTACCTCACCCCCCTCGGTTTTAATCTTCAATCATATAGCGTTAGGTGTTTTGTGTGAAGCGGGGGTGTGTCATGGGTAGAACTCTATACTTCTTAAATAAACTCGGATAATTTACGTAGCTTGATAACAGGATGAAAACCTCAGTGGTCTCCTGTGATAGGTAGGTTATAGGGGTTGGGTATCGTCTGTCTCAAGATACTTTTTAGAGGGTGCGGAATTGCCGATAGACGTGATTGATGGGAGTTCCGGAAGGCAGTGCTTTAATTTTTGGGTGAGATATAATCGCCCGAGGCGTCTGAGAGCTGCTTTATCAAGGGGCGGCGTAATATTGAGAGCCTTTCAAAATGTCTCATTTAACAGGATTTTGTTATTTGATACGTATTCGGAATGCGCTAGGAGTTAAAGATGTAAAGTCCTTTATTTCCTTCAGTATTGTTTCACTGTGTTATGAGACGCTATACAACAGAATAATATCAAATTATATTAAGAACTAAACCGCCTTACCAATAAAAAATAAACAACTCGTGAACATGTTTTAGTATTTGATAATCCGTGATACTTAAATACATGCAAAAACTTGCAAGTAGTCTTTTGCCGAGTTTTGGCTCACTAATCACACACAACACAAAAGAGCAATATGTACATAGAGTAGGAATTGGTAAAGGTACTTACTTACTGCTATCAACTGTGTTTTGATTTGTGACTCTCAAACCTGGTATTCTATTTAAAAACTTGGTTCATAAATTATTAGTAGATTGATCAGGAGTCCCGAAAATGAAAATAAGTTTGTTGGACTATAAAACAGCGTAAACAAGTTTCCGGCGTCGTCCCGGAGCTCCAATTTGGCTCCAGATAGAGCAATTTTCAATTTAAAAATTTACAGCACAATATGCAAAAGTTGTCGCGTAATTTACGAGTGGGAACAAAGTGAAAAAGGTCACGGCGTGTTGTTTAACATTGTACATGAATAACAAAGTTTCGTCGTTTAGGCCTGGCCCGCGGTGTGGGTGACCGTTTATTTTTATTGTCCAAATCTACCCCCGGACATTAACGTAATACCCGCAACGAAAGTTGAACTACGACATTGGCTGGCTGTTCGCTGAAATTGCTTTTATTAAAAGATCTTTAGAATTAGAACTATATACGGTACTTACGTATAGGAAAGTGAAAATAGTTGTAAAATAATTAAAGATTCGTTTAAGTACTTGTCATAAAGCACCCACCTACCTATCTGTGAAACCGCATGTCAACATAGTTATGAACAGAAGGACGCACTAAAAAGAACCCCTAAAATCCTTGGTTAAATTTCCCGAAAAATTGAGTCAGTATTCAAAATAAACAGATTATAATCTGTGAAGACGCGCCACTGCCGCCGGCAGCTTTCGTAGCGGCGTAGCGCGTAGCTCTGTAGCGTCGTAGCGGACGTCGCGCGTGCGTGCGTTAGTCGGTGAGCGCCGCGCGACGCGTCAACACGCGGCATGCGTCGTTATACCGCCCGGCGCCTGCTACACACGACCACTCACCACCGCGCGCCCCTGTAAGTAAACAAATCATTATTTACTACAAAATACCATAGAAACGAACTAAAGTTTTGAAGTTATCATTCAGAAGTGCGTTTTTAACATTTCGGAAGCTGTGATTTCCGCATCTCCGCACGTGGATCCATACCCGGCGCTTGCCTGCTCTTCCCGTCGCAATGTAACAAATGAGCGGTTCGTTCGATAGCCCACTGCCCCTGTGAGAGGTTTCTAAGTGAGCCCTTCTGAAGGATTGTGCTTGTGCTGAATTCAGATTAATTTGTATTGAATGTGGAGCGATCGTGATGCCGTTTACAGGCGGTGAGTGCTGTTTGTGTGGATTTTATAGAGGTTAATCGTTTTATTACGTTTTGTTGATAGTTTTGCAGTTGGTTGTGTGCATTACGTGTTCCTTTATGACCGACTTGCAATCAGGCTCCATAAAGTGCTTAACGAGAAAGAAAATGGTACCTACGGTTTTTCTTTGCGGAAATGTTGTACTTACTTAGATGTTACTACGACTGAACTCTCTAAACATGAACTGAACTGTCTTAACCACGTGACAAAATTTAAAATGGAGACGTTAATTTAAAATATGTTCATGTAAACAGCGGTTCAAAAGCCCCAAACTAAATACACCGTGCAGTAAGTATCGTGCATGCGGTATTATGTGAGCAAATTCCAGCGTGTTCGCAATTAAGCTAAGTACACACGTATACTGTTCATTTGAGTCTGTCGCCGCCTTCGTTGCCCGTCGCCGCCTGTAGTTGCTCGTAGTTGCCCGTCGCTCGCTACAATTGCCGTCGTCTGGCGTGCGTTTTCTTTTTACTGCACAATCTGCAGCCCGGCTGAAAGCCCCGCAATTAGCCCCGGACCGCGCCATTGCGTCTTAGTATTCAGCCTGCAGCTTAACAAGAATTCTATCCAAAGAAGTCTGAACAGTTCAAAAGCATTTGAATAATGAGGCGAATTCCGCCGGAATAGATTTTGAACTGTAATTGTTTGAAATAGTTCGTCTTAATGATGTAAAGTAACATAGTCAGTGTACGTACCAAAGCAGAACAGATCATACTTCCTTGCCTGTACATTTAAACACATAAGATTTAATGTTCATTATAAACATCTTAAGACTTCAATACTTATTACTGCTATTGAATGAACTTGCAGGCTCTAACTTTCCTAAAAAAGATTACAGGAGTGTGTAATGCTTCTTTACAACATCAACAATACAGTAAAAATGAATGTTCTTCCTAGTCTGAAATACGAGTAAAGAGCAGCTATTGCACATAAAAACTAAGGTTTATTTGCTCATCTGAAGAAAAGCTTCCAAAGAGGTTTATTGTAATGCATTATAAACTATTAATTTATAAACTTCTTGCAAATCTGCATAGGCCCTGTTAGTTTTATAAAATATTCAGTGATTCAGCCCGCAGCAACTTTGCAACTTTGAACGCTGATAAAACAGACATTATATTTTCGTTAAAGTCCAACTAAACATCGTTTAGGTATAAATAACTCGCGGCTTAGCATTTGTTTCCTGAAAGTGCCATTCAAGCAATTGAACTCAAGGGTTCCGTAATATGTTGCGGTTCTAATAGCACGCAGCAGAGATTTATGGTAACCTTTGATTCTGTAGAATAGATCGGCGAATTACCGCGTATTTTGGCGAATCCGATAGAGCTGTAAAAATGTATAACGAGGAATACCTCTTTTACCTTTGTTCGTTAATATTTACTGCCAGTAATAACGGTTATGTAGGTTCTTTTCTACGATTCAGTTTTAGTATCTATAAAATTGTGCCTTAACCTGATTTCAAGTTACATTGTGTTTGCTTTTATGCCCCGGTCTAATTACTGTTTTTTGTTCTCCAAAATATATTATGTACGTCTAAAAATCAACTGAAATTACCGGAATAAGCTTTTATGTGCGCTTCACTTAATTTTAGTGTCGGATTAACTCGACTGTCGGTGTAATCCGAGGCTTAAAACTTTGAGAGCGAAATCAGAGAGCCTTTAGAGAGAATCTGGAATAAAGAGATTATAGTTACCAGTATCTACATCTATATGGTCCATTTAATGAACGTAGGTAGAGACGAGTAATCGAATTATGGCCTGGCCACCCTCAGATCAGCGCCATACTTTATTTAAACATACCTGCAAATGTACTTTAAAAGTAAAAGCATTGGAGTTTGTGAATTCGAACGCTCCCCGTAAATATATTCCTACGAGAGGAGGTTTAAAAATGTAAAGTCTCCTTATTGAGCCCGAACGGACTCTCAACCACATAGCGTTTTCAGGTTTTAAATTTTATGTTACATGAGGAACGAGGCAAGGATTTTTTTGAAAATTCCTTATGTATTGCCTTCTTCTCATGTTATAGAAGTTTTAAACATGTATGTGATCGGAATTTCGGGCGCTTCAACTTCATACGTCAATAAAGAGAGTGGCTGATAGTTATTTCTGAGGATTTTGTATCTTTATCCATCGTAATTGGCATGCCAGGCGTGAGTTTGTCATGTAAGTTTACAGTAATTAAGAGCATGTGTTCCTAATTACATACAAACAGGTACACAAACTGTGACTTTCACATTTCCATCTTGATTATATGATTAATGTTGGGATTAACGCAATTATGTTGACGGAGGGGAACTCGATTCATCTTTATCTCGGAGCCCGTGATAATTTGTAGAGCTCGGAGCTCCGACCCGTGACGCAACGATAATTAATTACACCCGAAAAGTATGTAATAAGAGAAAATGGGACAATATGTCCAGAAAAATTGATGAACAGGCGTGACAGTGTGGAAATGATGACGGTGTTTATGGTTGAAAAAACGCGGCGCTATAAATGGTTAGTGTCAATTATTATTGTAGAAAATAACTATATTTGTTGTTAGTTTGGCATACTTACAATACAAGAAATAAACATAAAATTGCTATTCAAAATTCTAGATTAAGTAAATTAAATTCATCTTTTTTGGGGTTATGTATACGTTTTTACAATAAAATACCAGATAATATTTTGAATTTGTCAGAAAATAAATTTAAAGCTCACGTGAAGCTTACTTTATGTAAAAAAGCTTATTATAAGATTAATGACTACCTAAATGATAAAAATGTCTGGTATTGAATGTGTTCCTCTAGTTATTAAATAACTTGTAATGTATATCCTCATTGGTTTTTAAAAGATGTGTTGCTGTTGCAGTTTCTTGTCATTTCTTCTCCTCAGCCATAACACCTTGCGAAATGACGTAAATTCAAAAATGTTACATTGACCTTCAACAAGTTTATCCATGATAATTACGTTGAATAAATGATTCTGATTTCTGATTTCTGTTTTCACTTGGCTTGACCATTATAGACGGCGATACGGCTCACCGCCTATTACATTGGTTTAACAGAAAGTTCGGTGAGGTGTGGGTACTTAATTCATCTTGCGATGGATGTAACTCCGACTACCATAACTACCTCGACTATATCAGTCGTGAACTTATGTTAGTTGTTGATAGGTCTACCATGCACTAATGGTGTTCATAGAAAACCATAATTAAAACTGAAATAATAACCAACGCGTATCCTATGCGACACCAGTACGTGTATTATCGCGTCGGTCGCCAACACAGAAATTTAAATTAAAATGGTTGTATTGCTCGCGAGATGTGAGTGTGAATGTAGTCGCATAACGATTTTTCACGTTTACTCAAATCATTTCGCTGACGCGACGTTTTCTTTTTTACCATGTTTTTAATAGACACTCTAAAGCGAGGGGGACTGACCTAAATACTTATTGTGAATTTTTAACACAGTCGAATGAGTCTAAAATAACCTCCTGCAATGTGTATTCTGCTCCCCTGTAAGCGAGAGACAGCCTAGCCTGCATAAATGAATATTTGATTTAATAATTAACCGACGCCCAAGTCGGATGTGCTCCGCAGAGTTTGCAACTTTGGCTTTTTGATTTTAGAAGCTGAGCAATTATTCATATACAAAAATCTCTCGTGGAATGGGAAAATACATAAGTGAGCATTGTAAGAAAATAATAACTTACAACTTACACCTTAGTGAGTATGTAATTAGATTTGCATTAGACTACCATCATCATACGATGATGCGTTCAACTTACGATGGGTGTCCCTATGACTACCCCATATTGAGTTATAATCATGAGCTTGTGTTAGACTTTTCGGCAGTCATTTCCCATCTGCATTACCTACCTAGTAAGTACTTACAAAATCTCTGTATATATACTATAATATAATAATATAATATATATTTTTATTCCAAGTTATTTCTGTATAATAATTATGTTACTATGGTAACACTTCCTAATCATTTTACTAGTAGGTACTTAGTATAAAACTTTGCTAAGGCCTGCAAATAGTTCATCTTGTTCAGTTATTCTATAAAATCTGAACCATTGATCAATATTATGTATTGTGTAAGTTAAGACGGGTTACGTCTGTTAGTAACAAGTGGCAGTCACCTTCGTGGTTTTGTGGCTTCGTCTCTCCGTCTGTCGGCCTATTTTGAGTTATTCAAACAATAAGTCTTTGCTTGAAATGAATCAATTCGTGAATTAATTCGCCGCTGTGTATTTATTCGGTCAATTAGTCAATCTGCAATAATTACGTCAAAAATAAATAAATAAATTATTATTAGCAGCCACGTGTGTCCCACTGCTGGGCAAAGGACTCTCTTCGATTCTTCCACTTCTCCCTGTTTCCAGCCTATTCGTGCCACCGTTCCAGAAAACAATCCAGCTTGTCGTGCCATCTTTTCCGTGGCCTTTCCTCACTGATAATATTTGGTGGAACCCACGTCGTGGCTTTTTTATCCTAGAGATCGGTGGACGCTCGGGCAACATGTCCAGCCCGTTCTCATTGTAAGTTGGTGGCTTTTTTGGCGTCATCTGCAATTTTAGTTTTGGAAGGCAAAGTAGTGTTTCCGATCAAGAATGCAGCTTTCTATACTTCTCTGACCTTGAGTCTATACTTATGCTAGTCAAAGCCCAAGTCTGCACACCATAGGTGAGAAAAGCGGAAGGTTGCCCTTCATCGTGTTCTTCATGGACCAGAAGTTAATATGGCATTTACAATTCGTCTTTCAATTAATAAATACAATATAGGTTCTTTAGTAAAGTATAATCTGTTTTGACCTAGTACTCGGTAATGGGCGATCAGTTTTAACTCACGGCCGCGAGAAAAAAGATGGCAATAGTCATCGGCAAAAAGTTTGAGAATGAATGTTACCATCTCAAACTGTCGATCTTCGATTATTGCCGACTTGATATTGCTTACTTGGCACTATAACTTAGTAAGCTGCCAATAGAAATCAGGGGGACGGGAATTCATACCTATCAAAGTAATGGGTCCAATATTTATGTCGTTTGTCCTGCTTGTATCAAGGGAGATTTGAAAATGAATGACGCTTTAGGATATTTAACTTACTCCTCTGTAAGCTGCTTTATGCACTCCGTAAACAAGTGCAACCAACTTGTTGGCTAACGAGTTCTTGCAAGTACATAACACTAATTAGGTCATTTCCCGAGCTGAAAGCATGAAACTACTTCTGCTAATCTAAAATTCCGTCTGATCTGTGGTTAACGGCGCAAGGAAAGAGGGCGAGAGTGCTCATTTATTATTGTAGACAGAGTGTCTTTTAGATTGCTTCTAAACATTGCTCCTTTGCTTAGCGCTTGTGGGTTTGAATGTAAAATAACCGAAGGTTAGGTCGACTTGTAGGGAGCGCTGGCTACTATAATAAAACCCCACACAAATATTTGAATGAACTGTATTACTTAATATTAAATTAAATTACGAGATCCAAATATTGAGACGCGTTGGTTTGCTCGCGCTAGAGATGTGACTGACCATAAATGGTAGTCTACTCGTATTAGGTTCTCCCATACAAGACTATTGAATAAGTAACCATGATGTAACTTAGAGAAATTGAATGATTTATTAATTAATTTTGTAGGCCTTTAAGATGATTTCGTGCCTCGGAAGGCACCTTAAGCAGTCTCGGCTATTCGTCGTCGTTGGTGGTTCAATAGTAACCTTGACACCAGGATTGATGAGTTCGGTCTTTTTGGCGTGACTTATTCGTTTGCCTTAGATGGCTATAACTACTTGACCGGACAAAGGGAGATTGATCTCACAACCCACACGAGAGAAGAAGTAGGCCTTTAAAATGAAACTCACAGTAGAGTACTGTGGTAGTGTATAAAATACTCCACGACCTCTCTCTAGTTGATAAGAACGAGAAATGGAACGTGTACAGGTCATGTTTACACTTTGTGTTCATCAAATGATTGCCAGTTTATCCTGAAAAAGTCTTGGGAGTGGAAGCATTTTCCTAAAGGCCTTGCAACATTGTTTATGTACCGAAACTGATGTCAAAAATTACTTTTCTGGCAAGTTCATTCATTGATGGAAGTGCTACATTTGCGGTTGTTCGCAGCGGTACCTTCGTGGTAACGGAGCTCTATATTCCGTTTTTCCTGATTGATATTTTCCCCAGGCCTCGCATTTCAGTTCCATTACCATTGTTCGGCAACAATAGAACCATCATTACTTTTCCATTTGCCTCTACAATAACTTGGCTTTCAGATATAATTAAATGTTGGAAAATTGCTTCTCGATTATCGAGTTATATGAATTCATATTGAAAATAAATCACGTTCTAAATGCATACATTAGATCATGGCTATTTCCTATTCATTTCATCTCAGTCTTTTACACCTCTGTCAGATGACTTAAACAGCATTCTAATGGCTGAAATGGTAATAATTATGGCTAATGTTTTAATGGCTTTAATATTTCCTATTGGAATAGGCAGAGACGGAATTCCACTTTCTATGATCCTCGCACCTCACATTCGTATTCGGATAGTTGCAGGTACTTGCTTTCAAAACATTTCCAGTCATTCATATCGTATAGTTCCACTTCAGTTGATTTACTTCTGCATTAGCTATGTGTTGTGCAGAGAGTAGCACGATTGCTCGCTAAAGCGAACTTCCTTAACTTCCTGTGCAAAAGTTTGAAAAATGTTCGCACGATGTTGTTCTACTGCACTCTAGTTTTTATTCTAGTTACAAAGCGAACTGTTGCTTTGTTTGGCCCTTTTGTACTCGATTCTTCTGATAATAAATAATATCAAGTAAGTACCTGCACTGCAACCCTGCTGATTCACCAATCAGCAGGGTTGTACATCTTACAGAATTACAGAACTGATAATAATTATTAAATACTATTACCTAACACGTTCCGGGGTAGAGTCTAGAGAGACGAGCATATAAATTGGATTTTGATCTGACACAACTTCTGCCGTCGATAGAGTTTGAGCTTGAATATACGCCACACCGTTAAAAAGCAGGCAATTATAATACCTTTTTTTGACGCGACTTATATATATGCCGCATTTGGCATATGGCATTAACTACTTGGCCGGAAAAAATATAATACAAATTATGGTACGTATTGTGGGATATCGAAGTCGCGACAAACGCCAATTCGATGATTAGGTACCAACTTAATTCTAAATTCCTGAACGCAGTGCAGGTACTTACTTGATATTATTTATTATCAGAAGAATCGAGTACAAAAGGGCCAAACAAAGCAACAGTTCGCGTTCAGGAATGACCTCGTGCCAAGTTACACGTTTCATCACCATGAAACGTGTAACTTGGCACGAGGTCATTCCTATCTTGGCTCTGTAAAGAAGCAGACAGTATAAGAGGAACTGATAAATAAGGTTCTCTGGTGTCCCAATTTGTTTATATCGCAGGTCGGTGTCGAACAGTCGGGTTTGTCCCCAGCCACAATTGATGGCCGCTCTCGATTCATTACTCGTCGGCCGACAACTTCCCGCAAGGAATACTTTAACGTTTTTATCGTCGCTTTTATAGCAGGCGACTCGCGTGTTTATTTCAGGGAAGACACTTTGTGTACGAATGGGTTCCTTTGCTTTACAGATTTTATGTCGCTCTGAGAGTGAAATCTGGGTTGGCTGTCTTCCTTCGACTCCCGAACTGCTTTTTTATTCACAAGAAACAGAACCCGGAAAACCATCTCAAGTACGGTAGCGTTGAGTTTGATTTATTCAGCCAAAGTAACTGACGGGCTTATATTTTTCCTTAAACATCTTTATTTCGTTTATTAAATCTACCTCGTCTGTTTGTATCTCTATAATAACTGTAATCCAGTCACAAGTCGCGTCCCTCATCATTACTCGTTAGTCATTTTTTAGACGAAACGAATTTTCTTTATTACGCGCTCTTCCAACGTAATTTTAAAAGTCGTAAACAAAATTGTTTGCAATAATAAACAGCCTGACGGCGATTTTGCTGGATTGCCGGCGTTTTGTAACGTATATAGAAAATTTCATTAGGCGTAGGCTGTTTGAAACGTCGAAGTAAATTGAATTCAGGAGCTCGTTTCGGATCGTGTGCGAGAAATAATCGACTTACCGATCTGATAAATACGGCGATGAGGCACTTACATTACTCACGCTCCCCGTGGGTTGTGCAGCCGATACTCTATCAATAAGTTAGTGCTCTTCCCCGCCGGAACACAGGGTAGACAGCGGCGCTCGGTCGGCGCATGAAGCCGCGCGGTAATGGATTGCTAATATTAGCCAAATCTCGTAAGTTTACGCCCCCACCCCACTGGATAAGCCGCCTTCATCCGTCTTTTCCGCAGCTATTCGTTTCCCACCGCCCAGGATTACCGCAAGAAGGGTGTCGACACATTACTAAAGTACTAGGTGTGTACACTTAAGGGTAGGGTTCGAAAGACTATACAAATTGAACGGAAATCGAAGAGGGATTGGAATTGAATTCTGGATTATGTTTAGTCACGGAAAGGTCTGCCGTTTAAAAATAATATTAGTGGAGTTATGCAAATGGATTCACGCCGTTCATTTTCTTTCTGCTACAGTTAAATTATAATTCAGAATGATTTCTATGATAATTCGTCGACAATGTCTGTTTGATGTCAATATTGTGTGACTTCTTTGCTTATTTACTCAGTCGTTTGACGGACGTGTCGAAGGGGTGCTGAATGTTCCCTTCCTTTTTACGATCAATGCGGTTAGAATATCTTGAAACATGACACGTGAGGGCTTCAGCCTGGCAGCAGTGACTGTTTATTGTGCTCCCCACCTCGCGGCCTCTCCGCGGAATGAAATGACGACGACACGATAAAACATTTTATGTCACTACTTTTGTTTACTTCAAAGTGAGGGTTTCGTCGCGCGGGAGAATGCAGGCGTTGGCAAAACGATTGTTCTTACAACGTTCGTCTTTTGTTTGTTGGAGTTGTTTGCTTAGATGTTTTGTTTCATTTTTACATCACATGTCACGTTTCTATGTGTGTAAGCAGACGGAAAGGTTGCTCAAATCACTGTTCCTCACTCTCTGTATTAGATTAAAAAAAAAGAGTTTACAAGTATTGTATACATATACTATTAAATCAATTCTTTCGAAAAAATATTTTAATATTTATCGATATATATAGAGTTATAGAGACAAGTTTAACTGCTAACACCGCCAGCAGGTGCCGACGTAGGCATGTTGGGCGCGCGGCTCAAATCATGGATGGAAGCGCAGCTGGGGCGGGCAAAGAAGCGTAAGCAGAAGCAGACACGGCAGGCGATAGCGGCGACCACAGGGCCCATACCACCGCCGCACCTGTCCTCCCCGGAGAGTGCGTATAGCACGGGGTACTCCACGGATGGCACCTCCCCCGGCGCGCCGCCCGCGCCGCTCGCCGCGCCGCTCGTCGCCCCGCCGCCGCCTCCCGCGCCGCCCACCACACACCTCTACCACGAACCCGCTAAGGTAACACAACTTTAATCACTAGATTACTAAACTAATGCGAAAACAAGTATACATAATGCCATCAAGATAAAACCTACCACCCGAAACTTGGTAATGAGTTGTGCGAGTTCTTTATTAGTTTGTTGTTGTTCATTATAGGTTCTCAGCCGAGTGCCCACCATAGAGTTGGAGCTCGTACCGAATGATTCCGAATACGACTTACATTATCAGCCTTTAAGCGTTGACGAGACGGTATGGAATGTAACTCTAAACCTTTGTGTGTTTAAAGTGCCGTCTCTACACCCTACAACTAACATTGTTTGTCATGTTTTAAACATAAAATACCTACCTACTTGTCAATAATGATGTTGCTTGCCTGTGAATTGTCTGAAACCTGTCGTACATTCCTTATTTCAAAGCAAATTTTAACAAAGCTCAAATCACCTTACTTAATCTATGAATAACAAAGTAAATCACTAATCACGCTTCAATCCGGACTGAAACTTTAATCCTATTTAACCCTTAACATTATTTCAATTCACGTTTTCCATAATACCGGAGCCTTTTATTAACATAATAATTCGCGGACAATATCTCTTTATTCCTCCATCGTATCGATCGTATTCATATGGCCGAGCCGACTGGCTTAACTTCATTAATTAACTAGACCGAATAAATCGAGGGGATCCTTTATCCAAGCTAAATAAAGCCTACTCATCCACCTTTGTTTCGCAACACAATGTAAATGTTACAAAATCGTTTAAATTTTTTAATCAGATTCATTAGAGTTAGACATTAATTTAGCGATGGCACGGAGGTTGTCCGGAATGTTTCACTCTGCGGAAAACGAGGAACAGTAAATATAAGGAAAGTCTGGAAAGCTCGTTTGAGTTATTAGCCATTTATGTAAATGACAGTCCGCCCTAATGACAAGGTTTGTAATGAGGAATTTCTTTATAGAAAGTATTCAAGAAATGTCTTCATTACTAAAAGTTGCTTGTTGGTATATAATTTTAATTTATTTTTGTGGGTTCTTTACATTTAGTACCACGAAAGTTCAAAAAATAAACCGGACAACTGCAAGTATGACTCACGCGCTGAGGATTCCGTACAAACTGCTGTAAATTACCCAAGATAATCTAAAGGAGGCTTTGATTTTGCCATTGAACAGCAAACACGTTAGTAATCACAATAACATTTTTTTGTGATGGAACTTCAATGATTCTAAGTCTATGAGAAGACCTCATATATTTTAATTTCGCTACTACGAAACCTTAGAATGTTGATTTTTTTACAGCTTCAAGAAACCGGAGACATAAGTATTAGATGTCAATGTCAACCACACATCTCGAGAAAAAGTGTCTTGACAGACAGACGGACGGACGTACACAAAGTGATCCTAAAAGGGTTCCGTTTTTCTTTTGAGGTGCGAAACCCTAAAAATGATGATTTTACATAAGTTCCGCGCTTTGTCATGAGATGTCGCTAGTAGTACTTTAAAACGCGGTATCATAAAATTTATGCAGGCTGACTAGGTATCGTACGCGGGCGCGCGTGGGCATGTGACTTCCTCGTCTCGGGGAGCATAGTGCGCTGTGATCGTAAAGTGAGAGCACTGATGCTGACACCCCAAGTTATCTTGAATAACCACCGCGCCCGGCTGCCGTAAGGGAGTCCGAGCGCAATTTTTGAAAAGTCTCCTTACTTTACAGGGGACTTGTTCCTTAAAATCGATGAAGAAGTAGGTAGGTACTAGGTACTGAAAAAAAAGTATTAGGTACCTATAAAAGATTGAAAATTGAATAATTAAAAGGCTACATATTAGTTTGCCGAATAATCGATTATCTGTTAATAAAATTATTTAGGGGCTTATAAATTAATCGATATACCTTCGATTATCGGGCAATACTAATTCATACCTAAGTGGCGGTAATTCAGAGATTAATAGTGGGGTAACTTAAACTTAATATATTATCGTTAATGAAAGTAAATGAGTATAGAGATTAAGTATAATCTTAACTCAACAATTTTATAAATAGGTAGGTATACGGTAAGGTAAAAATATTTTAAGTGGTTGATATTTTTATTGGCTCTAGTCACTGATCCATGATGGTCATCGGGTTCGTCACACAAGAGACGGTTACCCTTCTAATGTTTATTTATATTGGGCCCTTGAAAAATAATACTAAAAATAAGTATCCCTAATACCAATAATCCTTGTTTCTATGTGCTTTTTATAAAATAAATTCCTATCATTATAGAAACTTTACTCCCCACTATAGGTTACATTGAATGATTACTCACCACTTAATTAATGCGTATATAATGTATAATTGTTTGTTATTTTACTACTAATTAGCCCTCGGTGTCACTTGTAGAGCAAAGACCTCTCTTCTTCAGTCTTCTTTGTAAACAACAAAAAATCTGATTGCTTACCTTTGTATAAAAACATAATACTTATAAATACATGTGGACGCTTGCTTTTAAGTAACAACATGATCATACAAATTGTAGTAGCTGTAAGCGTCCCAAAGGTAATACTATAACCGTAAACTATGTTACCTACTGAATAAAGATATTTTTGTATAAAAATATAATAAAATATATAAATTTCAGCGCCGTACGAATGCACCTCGGCGTTGCGTGGCGGAGCCGGTGGTGGTGTCAGCGACACCATCCCCCAGACCACGCTGCAGGATACGCACCAACCCGTGGCTGGGGGCCACGTCCCCTAACGCGCGGCGGCGGGGGCCCCTACTCCTGCACCAGCAGTCGTTGCAGTGCCCACAGCCGCACCCACCGCAACTGCATCACGCGCCATACTCCCTTGACTCGCACCCTGCTAGACTTGCAACCAAGTACGTATAACATAAACAACATAACTTCGCCTTACAGTGAAAACAACGGAAGCTCCATTTTGAAAAATCACACTTAATTTAATTCTGGATAAAAATTGAGGCCACTAATTTTTACCTGGATTAGAACTAGCTTGTCTATTGTGAGGTTTTGTTAATAAGAATGACATCCGAATGTGATGATAACAAGACGATAATATGTTTTAGTATAGATACGTCCCAGACGTAGGCACAGACTATCTCGCAGGGGAGCAGCGTGGCGGAGTACGCTCTGTATCTCAGGTGTGAATATTCAAGGCCTTATTGATGTTGATTGATGTTGTTGATGAGTGACTGAGAATCTATTTAGGACTTGTCGGGTTGACAGTGTACTGCAGATACTATTATCGGACACGAATAGGCTTCAGCAAATGGGGAAACGGGCCCTTAATGTGCTAGATTTCTAGAAGCTACTCGCATTTGATACCACTTTTCCTGTAAATTTGACATCGATTGACGCATTCTTATTTGTGACGGACACACTTGTTTAAGTCAATACTGTAAGGTAGAAATAGATATAATTATGCGTATTTACTTAGGTAAGTTACTGCAGTTAATCGGGTAAAGTAGACAACGTTGACACTTATGTCACCTCGATAATTTTGAAGCCTTACGACATGTGATATAATTTGTAACGTGTTATTTATTGTGTAAAGCCGATTAATATAAACAGAACCTATATATTAGAGTTTGAATTTTAACTTTAAATCTGCATTAAAGCTATACCTACCTATAAAAAATAGGACACGATACAAGGTATTACATAAATTCATGTTCGTAATCCCTAATGGAGTGAGTTCTGTTACGTAAACCATTTAAATATAATTATTATCTTCATTACAGGTCACCGCACCTCTCTCCGCATCTGTCCCCAGAGCCCCACAGGTCCCCATACTACCGGGGCGGCGCGTCGAGCGACGAGGAATGCCGAGGAATGCGAACTAGAGGAAGAGAGACCGCCATCTTGTCTGACGCGGACTTGGAGTCCGACGGAGACACGGGGCTAGATGGAGGGGACGAGGACGAGCCTGATGACACCATGTCTCCCAGCAGACGACGAGCTAGGAGGAGACGGCCGCCGCGCAGACCACCGCGATCTGCTGGTATGTAAATAAATAAGTAATACGGCCGCATAATGCGACATGCGCCGTCTTCATCAACGGAAGATGAGGAAGTTATTCTACTTGTAGCAGGCTTACACCCGTATTCTAAGATGTTAACTCGAAACTTCCTCCACTCGACTCAGCCTCAGCTGAGCATTTTGGTATTTTAAGTTGACATTTCCGTTCTCGACTTGAGGATTGTATTCACTGGAGTCGAGCATGTAACGTCATGCCTCACTGGAGTAAACTTGAGATACTTGAGGTGTCCAGTAAGATTTTTATTTTTTTTATTTTATTTTATTTATTTATCAATGTTCTAGAACTATCTTTACAAGCCTATCCCAATACAAGATACTGATTTTGAGCTGAGTTTTAGGTCTTCCTTAAGGTCGCCTCAAGTGAAAACAGGGTTAACGAAGGTTTGAATTAACATCTTAGGGACACAGAGCTGTAGGACGACAATGAGGACGAGTCCTAATCATAATCTCCGAGCAGATGTAGACCATAAAGCGCTACATATTAGCAAATACTACTAGTCGTGCAATTGCTATACAACTGATAACAGTGCAAACAACCACTGATACATTAATTTTATCTTATCTAGCCTATTCAGTCCCACTGCTGGACAAACGCCTACCCTTATTTTTTCATCATTTCATCATCTTTTACAAGATCTGCCTCGACTTCTATGTCAAACTGATGTGAGACTGACACGTTTGTCGGATGCATCCGAAGCGATGGGCACGAGTCGTTACCCGCTAGGTACATTCATTACGAGACATTAATAAAAACAAAGCATTAAACACAAGCGTACAATAGATATAAGCGTATAATAGACGGAGTAGCAAGTTTTCGCATAGGCCTCTGTGCCTACATATTGTAATATTAGTATTACAAGATTACAAGTTTCATGTAATATAAGTTGTGTAAGTATTGACACCATATGAGAGTGTCTGCCATTGATGTATAATACGAGTACGTTACACTTATAGTAAGTGCCTGTCCCATTACGACCTATTACATAACGTTCAGAGGATGATAGAGCATAAAAAGCTGTAAATATTTTTTTTCCAATTTATTTACCTAACACGCAATGTACTTAGGTATGCATAATTTTAAGCGAGTTAAAGTTATCCTAAGGTGTGACTAGCGCTAATTTGAAGCAGCAATTATGGGCATCTATGACGGCAAAACAGGATGTTTTCCACATAACTATCTTAGTGATTACTATTATTAAAACCTTCTGACTAGTTAGTGTAATTATTATTATCATTATTGCGAGGTGTCATTTAAATTATAATAATTATTATGTAATTCAAGTGCGCGTGTAATATCCAACTACGATTCTTTGTGTCTTAGGTCAAGAAACACTGTTTATCTATCTATACCATAGATGTGTACTTATAGTCTTATAACTACTCATCTCACTGCTTGGAGATCATACCCCGTTTGAAACATAACCAACCCAAACGCATCGTTTTTTTCAAGACGAAGATATAAGTGAAGTAATTAAAAGTTTTGTAGGGTTACCCCTACAAGAGTTACAGTTTTGGGTGCTGGTGTTAGTTATCCAATATGAATGCATGGCTATTTTCAAAACAAAGATCCCGGATTTATTCTTTGTTATATTATCGCCTCTTTATCTTATCTAAAATAATGATTAATCAACGGAGAAAAACAACAGGTGCACTTATCAAGTGATGGTACCGGTAATTTTTATAACAGTAATCTGGGGCACGGGAGTGCCCCCGCCAAGACGAGCAAAGCGAAGCGCAAGGTAGGGCTCTACCTACCTTTTCTTGAAATTATATAGGTACATACATTGTAAGGAAAGAATGGGTAAGTTAGGTACCTAGTAACTATGACAGGGAATTCCAATAATACAAAGTTAAGACATCCGTCTCATGTATCTACTACCTATAGGTGAATTTATTACCCGTGTGATCTCATACGTTCAAAAACAAATCATCTTGAATGATTCAACACAAAATCATGTCCTATATCATTCATCGTCGTATTAAAATAATAAAAAAGCACTGTCATGGACACAATGGTTATTTTTTAGGTGTCTAGGCCTGTCCAGGGCCTTTTACTTGACTTTAGTGTTTAAAATATTAATTATATAAGTGCAATACTAACAATATTTGTTTATCTATCGTTATATCATAGGGACAACGAATACACTTTACATTACATTCATTACTTTATATTGCATTACATTTTACAGTACTTAAATTACATTTTTACATTATACGAGTATTACATTTTATTTTTCAGGAGCAACACCACCTCGTATGCGGCGTCGCAACCACGCACCTTCCGCACCCCCAGTGAGAGAAAGAGATCCCCTTCTAGAAGCGGATAGAGAAGCTGAGAGGAAGTACAGAGAGCTTATACGAGAGGCCGAGAAGCTTCTGGTGACGGTGTCGCGGGCGCCACTTGAACCGCCGCACAACCCGCGGGTTAGGGAGCTGAGAGCTACTGAGGTGAGAATTTTCTTCTTTTCTTCTACCGTGTGGGTTGTGAGGTGGATTACCAATTTCATCATCCTGGTGTTAGAGGTAAGATTTTTAATAATGTGTCTGCCTGAACTTAGCCTGAAATAAAATAGATGATATTGTATAACTTTCAAGGAGTAGACTTGAGTTAGAACTGATTAGAACAAAAACATGGAGCTACAGAGAATGCGCCAATCACTACCTTACTTAGATTCGTAATCGACTAAGGCAGAAATGTTTTGTCAACATTCATTAGATACCTATGTCTTCATCTATTACTGTACTTGCACTTCATGCCTGAAATATTTTATACGTATATTTAGACCCTGTGTGTAAGAAATATTATACACACCGTGACGATGATTTTGGGGGATGATTCACACCATGATTTTGAGTTCATATCATTTCCCGTCGGAAAATTCATGTATATTTTGTGTTTATTTTTTAATTATTTTCGGTTCGATACTTCAGCAACGGAAAATTCCATTTGATATAAACTTAGAATCAAGGTCTCAATCATCCCCCTCAGTGTTCATTACGGTGTCACTCACACCATATATATAACCAAGCAGACGTTACTCTTTACTGCTAGCTAGCGGGTATTTGCTAGTTACAAAGTAAAGCACATGCATGTCTGAACTCTCTGATCTGAACCTATTAAAATTCTCCGGCGCAAAAAGTTCCGAAAACCGTTTGGAGGAGGTCGTTGACCGGTAACCTGATTGAAGGTGGAAGCGCCGCGGCGCAGTCCTGAGCGCACGCACATCACGAACTTCATGCGCGCCAACTCGCCGGAGCCGCCGCGCCGGGTGTCACCCGTGGCGCGCCGCTCCCCGCTGGCTGCGCCGCCGCCCCCCGCGCGCCTGCACCCCCCCTCCCCCACCGACCGCCCGCACTCGGAGCCCCCCAAAAGGAAGGCTTACGCTCGTGATGAGGTAAGTCTTCTCCTAACTTTTGCCGCTATCACACTCACGATTTTAAGGGATCCTAAGTTATAATCAGAGTGGTAATAAAGCTAAAAGGGTAACGGACCCGACTTCGCTGTACTGCAACAGCGTCGCGTGGCACTAAACAGGGCCCTTGAAACCGTGTAATAACGGCATAAGCAACTAAATATGGAATGGAACCTAGCACTAATCCTGCTATGCTACCTAGAGACAAAACTGTGCCATTAACAGCTCTTTTCACTTCATTGTCTTCATAGGAACGATATTAACTTTCTCATTATCTCTATATGGGATAGTTTGGTGACTAAATGGAACCAATCCCGCTGTCTCCAACAGACTCGATTCTCTTTCTTATTTAGAGACACGATGTGACAAGTAAAGGCGATCTTACTAATTGGCACAACGATAAATTTTCCGGAACGTTCTAGTTTCCAAATTTTTTGTTAAAACACGTTTAATTTTGGCCATCTCATAATGACTCTAATTGAGATACATGTTAATCATTATAATAATAACGCTTTAATGGTATTTTATCATCCTTTATAGTAAACAAAGACGTAAGAATTTAATAATTTCCTAATACTTAATTGGATTTTGATGCGTCTGGAAATTGTGTTCATTGGAAAATATTTGGAAATATTTTGAAGGTAATTATCAATTAACGTCAATAAAAAAACTAGGTAATCATGTAGCGTTGGGTATGGGGAAATTCCCTTAGCATTTTTAAGTGAAAGGAGATCTCATTGCTGCGTCAACAACTTTATATGTATATTCTTAAGAAGCCTTTTATATCGAGGAAAAGAACAATCATTACAAAGAAATAAAATTGAGTAAACAGACAAAATATATATAAAAAAAACATTTGAAATTAATTAACAGCATTGACAACTTTATTATTATGATAATAAACGTACATAAGTAGATATGCATGTACGACGACCGGAGGAGGGGAATAATGATGAAATAAAAGGAGTAATCCTCAAGTATTAGATACTAATTGTTTTACCTTACAGGTGCTGCAAACGTTGGAAGGTCTGCGCAAGAGTCTACAGCAGCAGTCTGCGCTGCTGGCTGTGCAGCGCACGCGACTCGACTCACTATAGCCGCCATCTTACTTCCCGTCCCAGCCAAATCCCTAGCTTATTAGACCCGTTTATTTGTAGACCTACTTGTTTTGTTTTGTAGGTTTTAAGCCGTTTGGGTCAAGTGCTAAGGTTAGTCATTGTCTACGTTATTATGGAAAAGTTGTTGCAAGGTATAGATACCAGTTGTTTTTGAGTCAAGAGGCTATTGTTTTTATAATTGAGCTCAATTATAAAAACAATAGCCGATGCAATGTTTTGGTCGTGTATTGAAACTCGATTTGGTTAATGCAAATACAGAAGTGTTTGTAATATTATAGGCGACTTTTTGTCTATTAGTTTCAAGATAGACAACTCGTGAAACTGTCTTGCTTATTACACGTAGTTACGATAATTCTGAATTACATTTTGATTGGATTATTAAGTTTCTTATAAGAAAAGTTTATCTGTGACCAAGATAATTGCTTACTATTGATTCTGATACTGATTATGCTTCAAATAATAAGTGGTTTTTGATAGTAAAGACATGCCGATCCAAACGGCCGGTAGTTCTTCCATAATCCCGTTTCTAGTCCCTCCAACTTCTAGTCTAGTCTATCTCTAGGTAGTGTAGTTAGTTCCTTGTTATTGTTTCGTGTAGGCGAGGCCACTTTCTACTCTTCCATACTAATTACTCGTAGCATCATTTTACTAGTCAATAGATAGTGTAGTTGGTATTGCTGATGGTACAGCACTGGGATGGCTGGTTTTATTATATACGTAATAATATAGTTTCTTTTTTTTCTTTTATCTGTTTGATGATCTTTTTTTATCATGGCCATCTAATTCAACCGCATGTCCATGCTTCTCTGTAACTGTACGGTAAACTCAATGTCACAACTTAATTCAATTATCCTTATTAGAACTTTCTCGAAGCATTAGTTAAATTTCTTAAATTTATGAGATGATCTCCGACCGGCACGACGCTGATGCGCCCGAATATGGCTTATGTAACCTATCTTCACGGTGAACTCCTGCGCATGTGAGTACACATTAGTTATATTACAATATTCGTATTATTTAGTTGTATTTTCTTCGTAGGTTCTTAGGAATTTCGCCTTTTCCTTTTTCAGTTATCCCAGTGGCTACCATCGGTCTCATTATACAGGTTAGATGTTGAGGTAGTGTATGTACTCAAGTAGCGCCGTAGTATAGCACTAGCGGTCACTGGCTCTAGGGTAGGGCGACCGTGGCCACGGCATACGAAGACTGCGTTAATACTGACTTATTAAACTAATTAGCGGACTTTGACGAACTCTGCTTTCGATTAAGAAAATCGTCGAAGAGTAAATTATTTTATGTTTCTTCAAATAACCGTATCAAATTTTACTCTAAAGTATGTACTTGAAAGATGAAAGTTTGGACTTGGGAGTCACAACCCAAATATAGTCTCTCTCAGCTTGGGACCATAGTTAAGAAATATCTTATTATAATTATTAACGCGTAAAATATTCCATAAAATACAAAATTATACATATTATTTTAAATTTATGTTGATTGAGTAAGAAAGATGGACTTTTATAAAGATCTATTACGTTATGCAAAGTTGAGCTCGTCAAAATACGCATTATGATTATACTAATGTTTAATCGTTATAATGTAAACTCGAGCGATGGTTGGGACGAAACCGCTGTGATTTACAAAGAATTCGCAACGAGGTTAATATGTACTTACATATGCCGGATTTTTTAAATAAAACGCTATAATGACATGTTTCGAGGTCAATGGAACGTAGGTACTTGCCTTAAGTGCCTTTAAGTAAATAAAGAAAGATATTGGCCAAGGTTTTATGTAAAATGATGACAAATATTGATAACAATAACTTTACAGGGACTTTCATATCAAATTGTGAGTGAATTATTGCTTTGTCTTTTGTGACATTATAGACCTTTTGTTCAAATAACTTAAGCATTCTATCTTCTGCATTTTAAGGTATGATTTTATACACAGTCATTATAGGTGGTTATAGATGGAGGCGCTATGTGCATGCACTGTTAGCATCAAACCAATTGGCAGTAGTATTGGCAGTGTTGGCATAGGCAGAGATCACGGAGTTCCACTTACTGGGAGGTTAGAAAAGCCACATCGAAGCAATTCATCTAAAAAAACGATAGTATTGCTATTTGACATTTGTTTGCATTGCACTCTTACTTTTACATGCGAAACTGTCAAATTGCAATATTGCTTTTTTAGATGAATTCCTTCGACGCGGCCTTTTTAACCCCCCTGATTTCACAAGGAGTACCTAGTGAACTATAAAGGATTAATTAGGATCTTAAAAATATCGATCCCACGTTTATGCGAGGCAGGAATATTTTATATAATATTTTGTCACCATTATATAATTTTGTGTCACCATTAGGTTACCATAATATAATTTAATTACGAACGTGCATTAAATCATTATTAACATTGGTTTGTAAAATAATACTCTTGTATTACTATTTATAAAAGTATTTTTATATTGTTTACTATTTTGTTTAAATAACATGTATCAAAACAGAGAATTGAGCTTTCGTCGTCCCAAACATCGGCCGGGATCGAGGGTGCCCGAGGGCCCATATTTTTGTTAGCGCAATTTTGGGGACCCGCGTCATATGCGGCCCCAGCTAAATGTACATATTTATCCATTTACTTGTTTATTGTAAGTATAAATAAGATTTATACGTTTAGTTGAATTTTCATTAAAATTATATTGAAATACTCATCGTTCGTTTTATTTAAATATATCGCTTGGGTTCAATTTTATTAAGTAGTTTTTTTTTTGATAGGTATTTGTTGTGTAAGGAGAGAAATAACACACTTGTGATTCGTTAGACGGCAATTTGCAACTGGTTTATTGTAGGCACAAACTCTCGATCCGCGCCGGGCGCAAGGTATACCTATACTATAACTATGCATACATAACAATCCTCCCCCTCTAAAGTTACAGAAACTCCTTATAATTAACTCGAGGCACGTCTCTTCTTGTTCTTCTCGGCACAAGATTTGGCTCAGTGGATAGGTCTCTGTCCGGCTCCCAAGCTGATTCATCATGATCAGGAGTAGGGGTAGCATACCCCTCTTCCTCCTCCTGCAGGCTGACACTGCTGTGCTCCATCACTTCTGCGGGTGGTGGTGGTGGGGCGCTGCTAGTTGACGGCATGCTGGGAGCGGTGCTGTCTAAGGGCATACTTGGTCCGAGGTCAGATATTCCAATTGAGTCGTACGTGTTTACGTCATATCCATCTGTATTACTGTTATCTGTTTGGTCTATACATCTTAACAATTGATTTGCATGCCTCTTTATAACAACATTTGCACTTGATACATGTACTAGATAAACACTATTCCCTAGTTTTTCTTTTATAATCCCTTTTGACCATCCTTTTTTATTATACAGTTTTACTAAAACTATTTCTTGCAATTCAAAGTTGATTTTCCTTACTCCCCTATGATATTTACTCTGTAAACACTGATTTTTTTTTACGGTTGAGTTAATATCCAAGGAAACAGGCGTGGATGTTGGTTGTGGCGATTCAGTGTTTTTTAATAGATCTAATTTTGATCGTAATTGCCTTCCTATCATTAATTGCGCTGGAGACTGTTCTGTTGTTGAATGTTTTGAGTTTCTATAGTCTAGTAGAAACTGTTTTAATCGACTAGATATTTCTGATTGACTACTACATGCCAACATAACGGTCTTCAGCGCCTTTTTTATGATTTTCACATAAACTTCGGCTTGGCCATTGCTCGATGGAGAATATGTGGGTGTGGTGATGTGCGATATGCGATAACTCTTGCAGAAGTTGGTAAACTCCTGCGATACAAAAGCTGTTCCATTGTCCGATACTATTGTTTCCATGATACCAAAGCGTGCCATTACATCAAGTAATTTATCTATTACTGCTGTGGAAGTGCATGATTTCATCTCAAAGCATTCCACCCATTTGGAGTGAGCATCTACAATCACAAGATAGCTTTTCGACTGAAAAGGGCCCAAGAAATCTATATGCACACGTTGCCACGGTTTTGATGGAAACGGCCATGGGGTTAATGGCGTTTTCGGGGGTATTGGCCGGAGTGTATTGCAAATATCACATGTACCAACTGTTTTTTCAATATCATTATCTATACCTGGCCACCAAAACCTACATCTAGCTTCATTTTTTGTTTTTATAATCCCTAGATGTGATTTGTGCAACTCTTTTAGTATAATTTCACGTAGTTCATATGGAATAATGAGCCTGTGTCCACGCATTAGGCACCCATTTTCGAAGGCGATTTCAGTTTTGCAATTGTAATATTTTTGTATCAATTCATTTCCCTTATTCGGCCATCCATTTATAACAAAATTAATTATTTCTTTCAATAACGGTTCTCTTTGCGTGCATTCACGAACATCATCTAATGTTAACGGTAGGTTGTCACCTGATAAGTGATAAATGTACGAAGTAACGTCGATGCACCGGCTATCAGCTGTGTCGACACAATACGGATCACCCCCCACGCCCGCACCCGTGCCTACCGCAGCGGTCAGCTGCGACGTCACAATAGAACCGGTTGCGCGGCTTAGATAATCAGCGCAGTTATTCTCACTTCGTATGTATTCAATTTTATAATTATACGCTGATAAGAATAATGCATATCTCTGAAGCCTATTAGCAGATACTTCAGGGATACCTTTATTTGGGCGAAAGATCGACAATAAGGGTTTGTGATCTGTCCTAAGCACAAATGGAATTTGACGGCCATATAAATACTGATGGAAGCGGCGGACGCCGAATATTATAGCCGTCGCTTCCTTTTGTATTTGGCTGTAGCCCTTCTCAGCTTTCGTGAGCACACGTGACGCATACGAGATGGGTCTTTCAAGGCCATTTTCAATTTGAGCAAGCACGGCGCCCAGCCCTGTTGGTGAGGCATCTACAGTAAGAATTAGCGTGGCATTTGGATTGTAGTGTGCCAATATACAGTCCGATGCTAATTCTTGTTTTATTTTATTAAATGACTTTTCTTGCTCTTTTTCCCATTCCCATTTTACATTTTTTACTAATAAATTATATAGTGGACTTAGAATCGATGACGCATTAGGGATAAAGTTCCGGTAGTAATTTATCAGTCCTAAGAAAGACTGTAATTGAGGTATATTATCTGGCCGCTGTGCATTAATTATTGCTTCGACTTTGTCGGGTGACTTGTGGAGCCCATTTTTATCTATAATGAATCCTAAATAAGAGACTGATTTTTGGTAAAAAGTACATTTATCTTTCTGTAAGACTAAGCCGGCGTCTTGGAATCTCTCAAGTACAAGGTGCAGTCTGTCCATGTGCTGTTCCCTGTCATGGCCTGTGATAAGTACGTCATCTTGAAAAACTAGGACACCCTCTATACCGGCAAGCGTACTTTCAATTGTTTTTTGGAAAATTGCGCTTGCTGTGCTCAATCCATATACTAATCGAGTATATTTAAAAAGGCCCTTATGGGTATTTATGCAAGTGAAAGGTTGTGACTCATCAGATAAACAAAGCTGCATGTACGCATTGGATAAATCTAGTTTAGTGAACTCCTCACCACCATACAGCCGGGAAAACAACTCCTCTATCTTAGGTAAGGGGTATTTCTCGTTTATCAATTGTTTGTTCACTGATACTGAGAAGTCACCACAGATTCTGACGTCACCATTTGTTTTTAATACCGGCACTATGGGACTGGCATAGTCAGAATGCTGGACGGGCACTAATATACCCTCATTAACTAACCTATTTAGCTCATTTTCTACTTTGTCCCTTAAGGCGAACGGTACCGACCTTGCTTTACAAAAAATTGGTTTCGAGTCTGGTTTTATATTAAGTCTAACTTTATGTTTGTTAAAGCAGCCTAATTTGCCTGAAAAAACCTGTGGGTACTGTGAGACAAGTGATTCAATGCTTTTATATGACTGAATAGACTGACAGTCATGCACTTTACATAGTTGTAGATTAAACGCTATCAGAAAATTTCTACCCAGCAGGGGTGGGCCACCGTTGGGAATTACATATATGTCTAAATTTTTTGTTTCATTTTCATAGGTCACTGGTACATTAATGAAACCCATCGGTAATATTTGCGCCCCTGTGTAGACTTTAAGAACTACGTTATTCTTCATTAAAGAGATTTCATGGAAATATTTTTTGTAAATATTATCGGATATCGTCGTCACTGACGACCCACTATCAATCTCAAAATTGATTTCTACACCTTTTACGCAAATATTCTGCATTATGGCCTCACCATTATTTGACCTAATGTTACAAATGTATTTGCACATACCGTCATCGCCAACATCCATATTTGTTTCCAAATAATTATGCGTTTTTACTTTGTCACTCTTTGTGCACATTTTCTGAAGATGGCCACGTGCGCCGCATTTCTTGCAGGTATAACCTGCAAACCTGCAGTCCTTTGCAGTGTGGTTAGTGTAGCCACACACGTCACACTTTTTCTTCTTATTTGGGACTGAAACCGTAACTCGATGAACACCTCCTGAAGGTTCCATTACTGACGTGGACGCTGACTGCCGTGCTGCATCACGAGCACACTCCACACTCTCGGCGATATCCACGGCCTTGGCGAGGGTGAGGGTACCCGCATCCTCGGCAAACAATTTATCACGAGCGGGTCCCATTCTCATGCCAATCAAAAATCGGTCACGCAGCATTTCGTCAAGATCTTTGAACTTGCAGAATTGTGACAGATTTCTCAACCTGGCGGCCCAGTCCTTGACAATTTCACCGGGTAGTTGATACGCATTGTAGAAATGTTGACGATCCGCAATCAAACACCGCTTTGGTTGAAAGTGAGCATCCAGTAGTGAAGTTACAGCTGCATATGATTGCTCAGTGACATCCTTAGGTTGGCAGAGATCCCGCACCAACTTGTATGTCGACTCATTTAACGCACTTAATAGAATTGCCCGTCTTTTTACACCTTTTGTGTCATTTGCTTCGGTAATATCATTAGCCAAACACCACTGTTCAAAACGTCCTTTATACACGGACCAGTCCTGATGACCATGATCAAACAGAGGTACACTGCCAATGCTAACACCACCCATTCTCCTTTATTGTGCACGCAAGGTCCGACTCGTCGCCAATGATAGGTATTTGTTGTGTAAGGAGAGAAATAACACACTTGTGATTCGTTAGACGGCAATTTGCAACTGGTTTATTGTAGGCACAAACTCTCGATCCGCGCCGGGCGCAAGGTATACCTATACTATAACTATGCATACATAACATTTTTAAATACAGAAATCACAAGAATAATAAAAAGCGGCTAAGTGCGAGTCGGGTTCGCATCTACTTACCAAGTTTCAACAATATAGTTCTAATAGTTTCGGAAAAAGTGGCTGTGATATACAGACGGACAGACAGACATGCCGAATCCATAAGGGTTCCGTTTTTGCCATTTGGCTACGGATCCCTAAAAACGGCATAAAAGTCCACTTAGGCATTGCCGATATTAGTTCTAAAGCATCTAAATATTTCTTCTAACTCTACAAAGATTGTTTATGTGACTGTTCTGCATGTGTCATAAAATTCATTGAAATGCCAAGTGAGACTTTTGCATATCCGACCACACAACATTTGGTAATCAATCGGTGTCATCATTGCATCGTCATGTCGGAATCTTCACGTGAGGTGAGCGATCCCGTGAAGAACGAGATAACGCTAGGGATAATGTCGGAACCAGAGATTTCAGGCACTCACCTTTCTGTTTCCTCGATTATGAGCAAAAGTTATACTGTATGGATATACTTTCAACTTATTCCATGATAATAACACCATTCATACAAAAGACATCAACGTAGCCAGTTATTTATCATAGTAATGAAGAGTACCTCATAACTTCATTCTGCATCTGTATATATAAGATCACGCCTATTTCCCGTCGGGGTAGGCACAGATCTCGGATTTCCATCTAACTTAGAAATAACATGATCAAAATTGCACTGGAAATTATCTGACTTGGTACCTATTTATAGATAGTAGGTACTGAAAACATTAAAATAGTACA
The DNA here is from genome assembly GCF_024362695.1 of Pectinophora gossypiella. Lineage (NCBI taxonomy): Eukaryota > Metazoa > Arthropoda > Insecta > Lepidoptera > Gelechiidae > Pectinophora > Pectinophora gossypiella. Next base: position 5,665,748 of record NC_065405.1, read on the forward strand.
CTAACTTTTTACTACTTAATAATAAGTTAATAACTTATTATTAAGTACTTATAAAAATAACTTAACCTAGGTATATGAAATTTAGAAATCGATAAAATATGTTTTTGGTAGTATTTATTATATTTCGACCCAAAATAGTCATCATCATCAATTTAAGAGCCACGCTCTTGTCGGTGCAACATTTTCCATGCTACTTTTTTAGGGAAAAATATATGGCAGTGGTTTCCCTCTTGCCTTCCGCCTCGCAGTATTCTGTCTGACGCAAGTAAAAAAAAGTAACCCTAAATAAATAATAAAATAGTACATTTCTGCATCCTTGCATCTATTATAATATTTTATGTCCTCGATATCGTTGGCATATAGATACGTATAAATAGCATTTATGAAACTAGATGGCGTTATATCTGTGATGATATCAACTGAAACTGTTTGGAATTATTACTTACTTACGGTTCGCGTCCACAGATGGCGCTAGTAGTCCTTTATTTTCAACTTGGGGAAAGGCTGAGCTGTATCATATTCCTTCTGGAAAATCATAATCATTCGAAGCATTTAGGCTAGGCTAATGTTTTTTAATGATGTTTTCACTTCTTACTCATGAATCTAAACAACTATTACTATGAATGACTAGCATAAAATTTAATATTTTAGGCTTTTTATAAGTCTTTGTTGCTGGTAAAACATTAAAGAAGTCATCGTTATAATTCAATGCGGATTCTTATTAAGAACTTTTAAATAATATAAAGATTGTGATACTCCTCTAAAAACTCAATAAGAAATTACACCACCATGATATAAAAAAAATAACAAAAGAAGATTTGGAGATGCTGGGATTTGAACCCAGGACTTTCAGCATGCGAAGCAGACACTCTACCACTGAGTTACATCCCCGATGTTAAAGTTTGGCGAAATTGTCGTACACCTTCTGTGTGTTCCGACGTCATAATCATACCGCATGATGTTTTCCGATCCTGAATAATGCTATTCATGGAATACCATGCTAGAAGCGCGTGTGGGCTGGCGTGTATATCAGTGCTCGCTGCGTGATGTAGAACTGCTAATTTATCATAGTGGAATATTCGTAGTCTCCACACACACGCACTCTTGTCGAGTTTTACGTCATATTTACGGCTAGTAATAGGCCAATCTTATATTTGGCACTAGACAGTGCGATGCATACATGAATGAAAGCATGCTCATGTATTGGGTAACATGTCAATACATTACGGCCACGCCTATGCTATGTCTTGTGATGTCGACTTAATTCAGTTCGCTTTTATGTTCTAGGTTTTTTGATTATGACGTTATCATTCGGCTGGGTCGTTACTCAAGTTATGTCAGCCTTAAATACGTTAACAACTATTACAACGTTTACCTAATAGGGCGTTAAATCAATATCACATAAATCGTTATATTGTATTGTCTTTATATGGTTGTAGACGTCAGAAAGATATTCCATGTATGGTAGACTAGTACAAAAATAACAGAGATTATATGCTATAAGCTTCATCATCATCATCATCAGCCCATAAACGTCCCCACTGCTGGGGCACGGGCCTTCCCTATGAAAGGATAGGGAGATCGGGCCTTAAACCATCACGCGGGCCTAGTGCGGATTGATGGTTATTAACGACTGCTAATGCAGCCGGGACCAACGGCTTAACGTGCCTTCCGAAGCACGGAGGGGCTCGAGATGAAAACTTTTTATAAGCTTATTGACGTTTAATAGGAGTTCCGTATTGAAAAAATCTCCATCATCATTTTATTTTATTTAAAAGATACACACATCATTAATATATTGCGATGAATGTACCCCTAACTAGCTCAATTAGGATTACATAATTATTACCTATTATTATTATTGCGTAGGGCAAAAATATAAAATATCCCGCGTACATCAATCAAGTCGCTACCGCATCCGTCACACAATGCAACTCGGCTGTGCCACCTGGGAACCGGCGTAGAGGGCACTCGTTCACTATGTGAGATAGGATTTGACCCGGGTGAACACATTCACAGTATAGCGACTCCTTTAAGCCTCATTTATGTAGGTGATGGTTCGACTTTCCGTGGTTGGCCCTACACCGGTCCAGTCAGATCCAGATTTTTCATTTGGAGTCAAAGTCAGGGATCTTCCGCGTAGGATCCCGAATAAGGTCTGAATTTCTGCCGTCGAACATGTTCCACTCCAGCCTACACGTATGTTCCACACTGAATTGACTTCTCATGCGATCGTCATTCCATAATAGTTATGACCTAAGTTATATTTATATTAAGTATGTTGTATTTTAAATAAAAATTGATGGCGATTATAGAAAAACTAGGGATGTTCAGAGGTCTTTCTCTTTCCTACAGGGGATTTTCACGTGATCGTATGAACAAGAAGAATACGCACTTATCTGTTTATTTATTATTTTTTAAATAAATAAAGACGAGTAGGTTTTTACACCTTGCTTATTGATACATTGTATGTACGTCATCGATCGTCATGAGAATGAAATAGCTCTAATGATTTTTTACGTGATTTGTTGTGGATTTGCCTCAAACGTCAATAGTGAACTATTGACCGGATCTTGTGGTTTTGGGTACGATTTGTTTGTTACATCTATGATGATGATGACTTGCGGATCTATTCACGTCAGATGATTGAATGATAGTAGAAATATTAAAGATGATTATGTATTCATTCGTTGGGGTTTTTATTTTCTAGAGCGTATGGGATGAAAAAGAGCTGTTCATGCTTATACAATTTTTTACAAATGATTAAAATTGGTACTAATGAATAAGTCACTGTGGTTTTGTGGCACACCGGCTTGTTTCTCAATCGGGGAGCGCTGGTTCGGTCCTCGGAACTGGACTTGCACCTATGCAACGCGTAATTCATTTTCACTAACACAGTTAGCTCGGCTCACCACTATCATTAGTCTAACATAAAACTGAGTGAGGTGTGGGTACTTAGTTCATCTTGCGATAGATGTACCTCTGCCTAACCCAATTGGGTTATAGTCGTAAGTTTACGTTATGTACTAATAAATATTAATTGGTCCTCTTTGATGTACCAAACGGTGGGAGTCGATTTGAAACATTGTTTTCTTGCTACATATCTCGCATTCCGGACCCCGTGAAAAACGAAATAACGCTTTAGGAAGATCACTAGCTCAGTTGTGCGCCGCCGCCTATTTTCTACGCAAAAAGTCCGAGGTTTTATTCCCGTTAGGTCAAATATTGGTACGAGTAGTTTTCCAATATGTAAATGCATTATTAATAAGTAGTACGGTGCATTACAGTTGCTTATAAGTACTACAGTTAAACCAGCACGTTCATCATCATCTCCCTAGCATTATCCCGTTTTTCACTGGGTCAGCTTACATAATTTACAGATGCGACTGCTGTCTGGCCTTACAACCCGTGAAGGGAAAACCAGCCCAATACAGGTTAGGTCACATACCTCCGAAAATGCATTTACGGGAATGTGGGTTTCCTCACGATGTTTTCCTTTACCGCTGAGTACGTGATAATCATTTATGATCCAAATATGAATTCGAAAACAAATTCGATAATCAATTGGTTTAGACAAGTGCTGGATTCGAACCTGTGACCCCAAAGTGAGAGAGGCAACCGTTCTACCACGGCTTACAAACAAACAAACCAGCACGTTTAAATACAGTAATTTATTTAATTACCTACCGAGTTCTGTTACATTACTTCAACAGACCTAATGGTCTCGACTGACAAGGATATTAAGTCATATCTATTGCAATTTAAATATCAATTCGACAATCCCTTTTAGGTGTACCGTATGGGTAATATTCTAGTTAAAAGCTATTATATTGCACTTGTCATCAAAATGTAAGGTATTGCGGTCAGCTGGCGTCTACAGAGAAATTACCATCCGTACAATTTTTCCAAATTACGCCGCCATTAACAACAATGAACAATTAGTGGCGATTGTGTCGTAAATAGTTTAGAATTATGAAGTTACTAGTACCACCTAGTACTTACTTTCTAATATAAGATTTAACGTTATGAGTCAAGACTACTCCTATGTTACAGTTTTTGTCTTTATAATTACGAATGACTGCCAAACATTTCTAAGAGTTACCCATTAGGCAGCATTATCGGTACAATACGACTTTCTCGTATTTCTATCAAGGGCGAATAAAAATATAGAAACGCGGCTAGGCTAACTTATTATAAAAAACACAAAAATAGTTTTCATTCATAACAAAAAAGTGCAAAAAGCCAACATTACGCGGTATTCCCAGGCGGTCACCCATCCAAGTACTAACCGCGCCCGACGTTGCTTAACTTCGGTGATCGGACGAGAACCGGTGTGTTCAACGTGGTATGAACGTTGGCGATAGCTGGGACAAAATTGTGGTACACTATCGTACTTATTATATTTAATTGTAAAGATTATTACGTGACAATAAAGTATTTATTGGCTATGTATAAAATAAATACCTTCGCTCCTTCCACACAACACAGAGAATGCGTAGCAATATCGGTCCCATCTATTCGACCTAGCTTATACCTATAGACTTTGTTCTTGGGGTAGGTACAGTCATGAGCAATATGATATACCTACCCACTTTAGGACCCTGTCGCACTAACATATTTGACATTTAGTGAGACTTACAGTTCAATTTGTCAAAAAAGTTAATGTGACATGGTACCAAAGTGTATACATATTAATGCTCGTGACCGTACCTATTTATTAATAGAATATTGCAATGGGCATGGATGTATAAGTATGTCCCTCCCTACTTACATATTGTTTCTATACCTGCTGTATTGTAACTTATTCTAAGTCTAAAATGTCATGTAATGGAGTCAATAAGATTGGTAAAAGTTTACATTAATTGGTACTTTGCGGGTAGGAAATTTTATTCGACCATTTGCGTCAACGGTTTTTACCTAAAAAAACAAGTAGGTTGTAGTGTGTCTGTTCCTGGTTTTAATCGGTTTAATATTAATATTCTGTGCCACTAAAGTACCTAAGTGAGCGTTGTTATTTTTGAAGGATGCGTGTTGGTACTAACCTCAAATCAGGCCATTAGCTTAAAGTGCAATGCACCTTGTACAATAGGTTAAATACCTAGAGATAATTTTTAATACCTACTGTGAATATCCGTTTAATTAATGTGTGTAATAATAGGTAAGTACTTGTGGGTTAACCTTAAGGTCTGTAACGGTATGTTAAAATATTCTCCAATAGAAGAGCAGTGTGGTGGAGTGTACTCCGTATATGCTATTATTGTTATAAGTTTATTGTGAAGTGATAGGCGATTTTAATTCAAATTATACTTTCATATATATTTCTGATAGCCTCCGTGGTCTAGTGGTTAGAGCGTTAGGCTCACGATCTGGAGGTCCGGGTGCGATTCCCGATGGGGACATTGTCGAAATCACTTTGTGAGACTGTCCTTTGCAGTAAGGACTTTTCAGGCTTGAATCACCTGATTGTCCGAAAAAGTAGGATGGTTCTGTGCTTCGGAGGGCACGTTAAGCCGTTGGTCCCGGCTATTAGCCGTAAACACACCTCCACCATCCCGCATTGGAGCAGCGTGGTGGAGTATGCTCCATACCCCCTCCGGTTGATATGTATAGGCTGTTTATGTGTGTATTTATATATTTTTACATTGTACAATTAAGTTAAGGCTGATTATTGTTCTCCAAGATACAGGCACTTGCCTAGTTTGGACCCCTGTTCAACTCTTAATAACCTCCTAAGACCGAATGTTCTTTATAAATCCAAACCCCATCGTTTAACTATTGTGTCTGGAAATCTCGGTCTTAAGAGGATAAGTATATAGTTTGTAGAGCACATAATTGTTATTTTGTAAGCGATGTTCTGTATTTTTATATTTGTGTTATAAATAAATAAATAAAATATTACAAGACCCACCATACCATTATAGACGGCGACACGGCTTACCGCATATCAATCCCACGTCAATCAATCGTATTGAAGCCGAAAGCTCGGTGAAGTGTGTATATTTAATTCATCTTGCGATGGATGTACCTTGATTACCACTACTAGTCGTGAGCTTATGTGCTACGTCGTGTATATTTTAACTGATCTTATAGCTAGAGACGGTTTGTAACTGTGGTTGTGATATAATTTGTGAAGTTGCCAAAACTGAGACTATTTGTCGCAAGGTCTATGACAGACGATAGACGAGACGAAGGAAGTACACATTTAATGAAACAGAACACGCACTTTCGATTGCCTGTGTCTATAAAAAGCCCTCGTCTTATCTCTGCCTACCGTATCTATTTTTAGGCTAATTGGCATCAGTGTTATCTCAAGTTATCTAGTATAGAACTACTTGGCTCACGTCCACAACATCAGAACTGGTGCAGTGAGTGTCAAAACGTGCAAACAGGAAACAAACAAGCAACGAGTTTACTTGCTCATAAGAAGGCGCGTTGCTTCTCATTATAAGTAAATCTGGACCTTAGGACCTTTATTGTAATGCAAATTTGTTTTGTAACTAATCGGCGCCGGACTTTGCGCTTCAGTTGATACTTGTTGGTTGTTGTGTGCAAATAACAACTTAAGTACCTGTATGGTAAAATGCTGACTTCAATTAATAACCTACTAATAATGTGGATTAAGCAGATGTCAAAGACATTATATTTATAAAGCCTATTATATTTGCTTCTATGCTGTTCTGGGAGCAAATAAAAACATAGAACACGTTCAGCTGCTTGTCTTCCCGGGCATGTCGTAAAAACCGACAGAGGGATTGCGTCCTCTAACATGATGTACTAATGTTATGGGCGATAGGCTGATCCCTTATCACCATAAGGTTCATCATATCCATCTTAGGACTTCGTATCAACAGTGGCTGCAAGTTGTCTTTGATTACTTGTGGCTCTGCCCACCCCATTTGGGATTACGGGCGTGAGTTTATGTATGTATGTATTATATTTACAGCCGCAGGCAAGTATATTTGATACTATTCGACATGCTACCGTGTAAGAGCCCTCAGCGCTCCTCATTTGTCCGGCCAAGTAGTTAATGCCATTTACGGCAAATCTACCATAAGTTACGGCAAAAAACAAGCAAAGAAATAAAACTATTCGACACAGGTGTCTTTAATATTATGCCAAATGTTTGAAGACGAGATTTCAATACCGGTTGTCATTTAGCTGGAGGTGTGGCTTTAAAGGTAAGACGATGACGAAATCGAGTGAAGCAAAATCAAATGAATGAAGCATGTGGAACCTACACAGTTCACTATCTACCAAGGGGCCTATTTCATAAAACTCACAATAGGGTAGTTTCTAACTTTTATAAATCAGTTACTTTTTCCTAAACGTCAAAACACGAAATTAACTTGTACGAAAAAGCAACCTATGACGTCATGGAAAAACGTGACAAAATGTCGCACTTATTATTATTTTTTTCTTAAAATTCATAAATAAGTAAGTTAAATAGAAGAAAGAAAAAGTGTTTTCTTTTTCACCTTTAGAGCTGTCTTTATTTATCAATCAGAATTTCGTAATTTATCTTTGGCCTAGGGAACTACCCAATTATAAATTACAACGATAATTTTGTGGTAACAAATAAGTAGGTATTTATGAGCTACAAAATATTTCGAATCACAGTGTGATTGTAAAATTAGGACCTCGCTTTATTTCGTATGTGAAAAATGTACATAGAATTTAACACTCAACAAAACGTAGTTGTTATCATACCTGTGCAAAATTCCTCAAAAAATTAAGTATTGAACAGTTTTAATTCGTATCCAGAGCGGTCATAATCATATTAACGAAATTATGACGTGGCGCATACATAGTCAACAAGTTACGTTGCCTTGTTATTACTTTTATTTTTACCTTTAAAATACTGATAATTAGATATGATAACAAAGCTGGTCCCTTGAAGTTTCATATAATACAAGCAATATTACGACCTACATCGCGCTTAGCGTCAATTTTTAAAAGACCTCTGATGTTTCGTCCGGTTTATTATTGAATTAGAAGAGTGAATTCGTCCAAAGGCCTTTCTAAATGGTTTTCTCTCAGTATTGCAGTTTCGGCTAACTAGGATTGTGGGTTAATGTGACCGTCGACTACAAACTGGTTATCTTTTTATGTGTTTTACATTTGTATTAGAGTTAGACAATGTTATGTAATATGATTCTAACACATGAGTATAGTAGCTATATCTTTTTTTGTAAATGGTATTAAGGTTACCCAGGTTATTGATTTTATATGGTGCATAGCAACGGGAGAGATTTTTACATTATTATAATTTTGTTTTTTTTTTTACTCTTTATATTGAGTTACATTAATGTAACACTCTACTCACTCACTACACTCACTATTACTGTACTCACTATTAATAGTGAGGCATCTCCAAAGCTGATAATTATTATCTTTTGAATGAGGGATGAACCACAATGAACCAAAGTGGTGTAGGTCCGTTATAAGTCCGAGATAACCCAGGGTTGAAAATAATTGTGACGTAAGAAGTCTAATACTCGTATGGAACTTGCAGATTTTGTAATTACATAACGATTACAGACTCAGTATAATCAGCTTATACCTACCTATTATGACTATACTTACATTATTTTTTATTGTAAATTAAGCTATAAAATGATTCAAATTACGTGCCGTATCGACAAATTCGATTTAATAATGTTATAATGTTATAAAAGAAACACAAATTTTAGAAATTATATATTTTTTAGAAATTATATATTCTGGCCTGAGGTGTCCCACTTCTAGGCAAATGCCTCCCTCTATGTTTTTCAATTAATTATTAAGTAGGTAATCACGGGAATGGTTGTTTTTGCATTAGAGCTGAGAATATATCAATTTAACAAAACCATTGTTTTCAAATTGTGATTGGGTGACAATTGCAGGAAGCAAACAAATTATCCTTTCGGTCACGTTCGTATCCAAAGTTTCAATACTTTGACAAATTTTTTACATTTGAAGACAATTACGATATTCATAGCTTACTGAGTGTTTATTGAATACTTAGTATTAAATGCTTGAATTATTGACACCTAATACTTTTATGTAATACCTTTTAAATGGGAAGACACGGATTGTAGTATTATTGCTTTTATATGTATATTTACAACAATCTACCATGAAGGCGACACAGCGTAAAATAATCATGATTTTGGTTGTGTGATTTTAAATAAAAATGTCAAAAAGTTTATTATGGTCTTGAGCGCCGCTTCGATTCCCGGTACCGGACTTGCACTAATGAGTGCAATTTTCACTAATTACTACAGTTCTCTCGACCATTATCACATCGGCTCACAGTTATGAAACAAAAAGTGTTCAAACGGGAAGCTCGGTGAAGCGTGGGTTAACTTAACTTAGTTCACCTTCCAAGGATATACCACAGACTACCCTAATTGGAAAACATCTAAAGTCATAGTTATTTATAACGATGTGCGATGTTCGACAAAAACATTGATATACATAGTAGGTACGTACACAAATACAAGATCCGATGACCGGTTATATCAATGGTTATTTTTACCAATTCATTAGGATAGCATGTTTAATGTACTGTATGGAATTTCCCCAATTTTTTTTTACAATGAAGTAGGTAGGTGTGCTGATAACTTTTTAGGGATTTATACAAATACAAATATACTTTATTGCACACAACATACAAAACAAATTTACACAAATGATGATAGATACAGTACAGTAAGTACAGTACAGTACAGTAAGTTTACATACCTACATACTTAATTATGAGAGAAAATGCTGGTTGTTATATTGAGGCAGCTAATCAGCTCACGACACCAAACACTTCAGGATTCTTTTAAATATTTTTCCTCACAGATGACGCCCTGAGCCGAGGTTCGCGCCCAACTGGGCACCCTCAGGCCTGTTGTCTTAAACGTTGTACCGGGTGAGAGCCTTCAGCGATACCCATTTGTCCGGCCAAGTTGTTAATGCCATCTGCGGCAAATCTACAATAAGTCACGTCAAAAAAAAGGTTGTTATATGAAATAGAGAGGGCTGAGATTTCACAGTTCTTCAGTTATACATAGAATATTACTTTACGAATTTATCGAAAACTATCAAAGCTTGATAAAGTTTCTTTTATTTATAATTTTAAATAATATGAAGTTACTCCTTCGCCTATAGTGTAACATTACAAAACTGAGCATTACACTTGCTTGTGTAATGTAATATTCGCAGGCAAATGCTTGTAGGTTAAGGAACACCCTTAGAGTTAATCGTGTGTGTGAATAAAATCGTGAACTTTTTAAGAGATTCAAAACATTCCCATTTTACTTTTGAAGGACGGAACCCAAAAGTATCTATTTTAAACGTTTTTATAATGACCCATGTTAATTTAAGACTAAAAGATGATATAATAATATTGTCATTAAGTAAGTAAGTACTTGCAATACTTAAATACGACGCGTTAATTTCACACACGGATCTAACACATGGGGTTGTATTTGAATAAAAATATAAGTATGATTATAGCAAAATGAGTCAATAGAAAATGGGTAAATCTTTAATATAGAATTAATTAGTATGTCTAAAATTAGAATAAAATCACGCGAATACAGAGTGAGTGAAAATTTAAAAACTAATCAATATTGTACATAACCAAGTAGGTACTAGGGGGTTAAAATGGGTACATCGAAGCAATTCATCTAAGAAAGCAGTATTGCAGTTTGATATTTGCGCATATAAAAGTAAGTGCGCATTGCGAACAAATGTCATATAGCAATATTGCTTTCTTAGATAAATTGCTTCGATGTAGCCATTTTAATCCATCCAATTACTATTGGGGCGCAGCTGCAAATCACGTGGAGGCACTCTCTCAGTGTCGGAAAGTCGCAACATTTTGCTGAGCTGATGTTCCTTTTTAATAGAGATAAAGTTTGAATATTATGTTTACTCCTAGCTGTACTTACTTAAATCTAAAATAAATGATTTCTACTCTATTCCATGCTGCTATGGTTTGTTTTGTACAGTTTCGGAGGGGGAAAAAGCCCAGGGGTCTTAGCCAAGTTACAAATAATTATGACAATCGACAGTTACAGTGTTAAAAAAGGGATTGACATGTAATCTTATGTCAGTCTATGTCAAATAATATTTTTTTATCACTGTCACTGTTTTTGTCCGGCCAAGTAGTGCCATATGTGGCAAATCTACAATAAGTCACTGCAAAAAAAAAGAAAACTGTCGTTTGTCATAATCGTTTGCAACTTGGGTGACCCCCTGGTTCTTACCGGTTTGTAATTCACTTTTGCAGCAATGTCTATTGTAGAAATAGGAGTGTACTTTAAAATAAAGAATCATTCTCAGAGAAAATGTGTAGGGTTTATAATCCAACCAATTTATAACGCACTGGATGATCTTCACTTTCGTGTATCAATTACGATTAAAAGCGAAAAAATCTCAGGCCACGTCAATAGGACAAAAAAACCCGGCAAATTAACGCAGCAGCTGGGGTCAAAAACCTGTCGTTATGTAGTAAGTTTCCATCAGAAGGAAATAAACACAAACAAAAAAATAGGATGTACTCGTAGGAACAAAGATCAATCGTTCTTTTAATTCTAGATAAAAATTATCTTCGTAGTATTTATATATAAAAGTGAAGTTGAATTTATCATCTTTCCTACAAGGTTCATTTTTAGTTGTATATCAAAAAATACAAAGGCAATAAAATTTAAGACCGATATAAACTCGTATTCTTGGATATAAAGGATCTATTACATTGAACCACACACATTTTTTATACCAACCCGAATACAACAGGCACACTTCATTGTGCAGTAATTACCAGGAGAACATGACATGATCGTATGATGTAACGGAGCCTGTGAACAGAGCACGCAGCACATCACGCGATATCGTACGATCTAGAAGCGATCATTCGCCGACCAGTGCCAATTGTGCCGGCTCCCGCTAATAGGGATGTTGTGAAGATGGTGCATTATGCAATAACGATGCACGGATTATGCCTCTCCACTGACCTTCTGGAAATAAATAGAATCCCTTGGGAGTGTGGCATCGCACCGACATTGATATAGGTAGCTCGAGTTTATATTTATTCCATTTTATTGTTTATTTGAAGAAGAGTTTGCTCTGTGTAGCTCTTGTTATAAGGGGTAAATAGTATAAGTTTTAGTTATTAGTAGACCGTGCTGCTTATTATCTTGAGCGTTAAGTTCGAAGTTTAAAACAACAGGGGGGTTAAAATGGCCACATCGAATCAATTCATCTAAGAAAGCAATATTGCAATTTGACATTTGCGCATTTAAAACTAAGTGTGCAATGTGTATGTATGTGTAGTGTGTATGTATATGTAACGTACCTGTCTGTCTGTATCAAGAAGAAGATGTATGATGAAGTAATAAATGTTTATTTCTTTCTTTATTTCAATGCAAACAAATGTCAAATAGCAATATTGCTTTCTTAGATGAATTGCTTCGATGTGGCCATTTTACTCCCCAGGTAACACACCAGGTTCGTTATTTATTAATGTAACTGTCATGTCATAAATTATTGTAAAAATAAATAATTATTGTTAACAAAATAGGTGCATGTGGTCAAATGTATATTTCTTTAGTAGTTTAGATTCATTTTCTCGTGGTTCAAACACAAGCATGATCCTTTTTTATGCAACATATTTGCATAAAAAACAAGTTGTTATGTTAATTCATACTTTGTGATGATGCTCAACTGCACTTATAATAAAAATATTCTGTCTAGTCTAGGGTACAATTATTTAATTTTCTTAATTTTGTTTTTGTTTGTCCGTTTACGAACGGAGATAACCTGTAAGCGTTGTCGTTTTTAATTACTTCAACAGGAAATAATGAGTACAAAAAAGTTACAAAACTCACAAGGTAATGTGTTACCCAACATTAAGACGTGTATGAATGACTATTGATTGCAAATTACAATACAATTAACTGCCCTAATATTGACATCCGCAGTGCTCAACAATTAGATCTAATAATGCAACGGAAGTACCTATTTGTAAAGAAAAAATAAAATGAAAAACCCCGTCTTTGATTCTGTTTCGGTTTTAAACAATGCGATAAAAACTCCTTCACGGTCTGGTAAATAAATTGTTTGATCCTATTTATAAATAACTAAAGCACTAAAGAATAATGGGCTATAAATGTAGATATTACCTACAACGGTATCGTATCTGTTAATGGAAATCTTAATCAATGATACGCTGTTATTGTTCTTTTTACACGTATTAAAATCAATATACCTAATATTTTTGTTTTCTACAGACGACCAACGGCGGGAAAAGAAGTTTAGCAAAGGATGACCCAGCAGCGACAGCGACAGGGCTGATTGACAGAGATAAAAACCAAAACAAACCGGGTAAATGATAATCATTTCAATGCATAAAACTACGACTACCTATAATACCGCTTATGACGCCACCGTACGATTCATACGCCTCTGTTTAGAATTCACCATACGCGATCGTTATATCATATTATCGCATTCTTCAAAAACAATAAAACAAAATAATGAACTGGTTTCCCCGCTGGAGATCCCGCCGAAGGGAGGGGCGCGGCAGGGTGGAGGGGGCGACCTCAGTGTGAGGACGCACGCTCCTCTCTTGCGCCACGCGGCCCTCGGCGCTGTGTTTGCGCACCTCCGCGTGTCTCGCTACTCTAGGACGGAGGTACACTTGCCTGTAGAATCGCAATTAATCTTCTCAAATACGACGTAGTACCTAAAGATTTATTTATCAAAGCAACTAGAACTTAGAACTGGTGTTTTATCTACTTATATCATATTTATATTCAAAACATCAAGGATATTAAGAACTCAATGACAGGAGAAGAATGTTGAATACTTCAAATATACCAGTCGCAGGGTTTCCCCTGAGTTACTATTGCAATTCATTTTAGAGTATTCAAATTGTAAATCTTGTATTTTGGTCACGCCCAACAAACTAAACTTCTTTGTCTGATACTAAGGAATGTCCGACGGTATTTGATATACGAAATACTGAATTCAAAACAAACTAATATCTGAATTATCATTGTAAATGCGTAGTGATTATGGTTAAAAATAGTTTTGATACATAGCTAAAAAGAGAACATTCAAATAACAACATAAAGTTTTTCATTGCTCTATAAGGATAACGTCTATTATGATAATAATACGGATCTTACATGTGTATTTAATTATTTATTTAGCACGTGATTCGCCATCAACGGATACTCGCCCCGGTACGCAGTTACCGGTTTAGTAACTCGGCGAAATTCGCTCGAAAAAGTATCGTTCGATGCAACATTCCGAGTCTTAACACGTCCAGTACATGGGACAAGTAAAGGATAATAACCTACATAAGCCTAACCTGGTTGTCTCCAAACGTAAAATGTAAAGTACTCCCACATACTGTTCTGGGGCCTTAGCTAAGTTGGAAACGATTACGAAAAACGACATTGATATATGATGACACGTCAATTTATTTTATTATATAATATTGTCATGTTTCGTTTGTCGTGTAGCGGACCCTGTGAAAAACGGGATAATGCTAGTGGGATGATGGTCATTGTCGTGTTTCATAATCGTTTGCAATTTGGCTAAGGCATTTAGTTTGGTTTGTTGAGTCACTTAGTGTACCTAACTGGCAGAATGGGCCAGTCCTTTGTTTATTGTAGATGAAATGTGGAAACGAATTAATTTTATACTTAAATATATCACGTTTCATTTCTCATAATATCCTTCCTTTGGAAAAAATAAGTTACATCAGTCATGACGACAAGCCTACATAACTGGGGGTTTAAAATGGCCACATCAAAGCAATTCTCCTAAAAAAGCAATATTGCTATTTGACATTTGTTTGCATTGTGCACTTACTTTTGTAGACGCAAATGTCAAATTGCCATATTGCTTTTTTAGATGAATTGCTGCGATATAACCTTTTCAATCCACCCCTGATCACTGCAGAGGGCCTCGCCTAAGTCTCGTGTATATGAATCCGTGTTATCAGATTTTTTCTATACTGGTCTTATTTTAATCAATAGCAATTTCATACGGTTGATAATCTTTCAATGACTTTATAAATGTTAGTATACATCCAATAATTAATTCAACGAAATTAAGTCTTAACATATATTCGTTTGAAATAATACATATAAAATCAGTATAAAATATACAGTTTACCTACACACTTGTTACACGCGTATAGTTCAACCATACAAACCTCGGCCAAGCCTCACGCGGCGAGCAGACCATTAATTAACCTACAAACACCTTAAATTGAGCTATTGTTTATGTTGATTACATAAATAAAATATTTTCTTGTATGTAACTATTTTATTAACATTACCGCCTACTTATAGTCGTCGAACAAGAGTATTATTTATTTATTTACATATCCAAACACATTATCATTACAGGCCAGGCCCAATTCGATAATGCTTAATACAATCTTAATACAATACAATTACAATCATAGAAATTCACTAGATGTCGCGTGGTTCGCTCGCAGCAAGCTGCTCGCGTGTCTTGTATTAGTTCGAAGCTTTGTATGGCGGCCATCTTGTTTTTCCGCCATTTTTTTTTACGTCTAGAATTTGACCAAGATTTAAATAGGTCTCGTGAAATCAAATAAGTTCTAGGTGCTATAGTTTTGCCAGGCCGTAGGGTGTCTCTCTGATGCGGAGTACTTTTCCAAGATGACGTTCCGATCACACCCCTATGCATCATTTTTACACTCGAGACATTTTCTGGAAAAACAAAAATTTGTATGGCGGCCATCTTGTTTTTCACCCATTTTGTTTTTTTTACCGGTAATAGATTTTGACCAAGATAAAAAAAGGTTTTGTGAAAGAAAAATTGGTTCAAGTGCGACAGTTTTCCCAGGCCGTAGGGTGTCTCCCTGATTCGGAGCAGTAATCGAAAACAGAGAAGTATTTCTATACTCGACATGACGTTCCGATAAAAACCTTCATACATCATTTTTACCCCCAAGGCATTTTCAGGAAAAACTAAAAATTTGTATGGCGGCCATCTTGTTTTTCCGCCATTTTTTTTTTTTTCACCGACGATAAAATTTGACCAAGATTTAAATAGGTTTCATGAAAACCAAAAAGTTCCAGGTGTGATAGTTTCGCCAGGCCGTAGGGTGTCTCCCTGATGCGGAGCAGCTATCGAAAACCCAGACATATTTTCATACTCGACATGACATTCCGATCACATTCCTATACATCATTTTTACCCCCGAGGCATTTCCAGGAAAAACTAAAAAATTTTATGGCGGCCATCTTGATTTTCCGCCATTTTGTTTTTTTTTCACCCACGATAAAATTTGACCAAGATTTAAGTAGGTTTTGTGAAAAAAGAATCGTTCCAGGTGCGATAGTTGCGCCAGGCCATAGGGTGTCTCCCTGATGCTGAGCAGATTTCAAAGATCGAGAAGTACTTCCATGCTCAACATGATATTCCGATTACAACCCCATACATTGTTTTTACCACTAAGACATTTTTCTGAAAAAACAAAATTTTGTATGGCGGCCATCTTGTTTTTCCGCCATCTTGGTTTTTTTTTCACCGGCGATTGGATTTGACTAAGATTTAAATACGTTGTGCGAAAAAATCATTGTTCCAGGTGCGATAGGTTAGCCAGGCCGTAGGGTGTCTCCCTGATGCGGAGCAGTTTTTCAAGATCGAGAAGTATTTTCGTACTCAACAAGACGTTCCGATTACAACCCCATACACAGTTTTTACCCCCGAGTCATTTTCTGAAAAAACAAAATTTTGTATGGCGGCCATCTTGTTTTTCCGCCATTTTGATTTTTTTTTGCCTTTAATAGAATTTGACCAGAAATTAAATAGGTTTCGTGAAAAAAGAATCGTTCCAGGTGCGATAGTTTTGCCAGACTGTAGGGTGTTTTCGCATGCAAAAGTAATAATAATAAAAATAAAAATGCCCAATAGCAATATTGCTTTTTTAGATGAATTGGTTCGATGTGGCTTTTTTAATCCCCCTATAGTTTTTTTTTAATATAGAATGTAACGCACACAGCATCTATGCAAACTGCTGAATATGAATTTACAAAAAGAATGCTCACAGAAGAGGTTTTTATGTCAAGTAATATTTGTCAATACAGTACTACAGTAAGTACAAGTAATACAGTAAGTACATCACCAATGCCTTATAATATGCACCTATACATATAGGTTATATAGTCATATGAAATTCTGAGGTATCATTTCATCATCAAGTTTTAGTCTACTTCGGTACATGTTGCAAATAAACAGAAAGAGCAAATTGGCAGCAAAGAAGCTGTAGTGCCTACACTGCTTTATGCTGATACAAAAATAAGTGTGTTTTTTTTCTAGCAATTGTTCCAGGCCAGTCCGAGGAAAATCTACGACAATACGTGGAAAATATAACAATTGAAGTTTCGCTTTCGCATTTATCGTCGTTATTGAACTTCGTTACGCATATTAATATAATTTATATTATAATAGTTTCCGCATTTTATCGTAGGTATACAATCACACAGTAATAGTAATATTAATTCCCCGGTTGATCTCCTTTCACTTTTCATCTTTAGATCCTGGAGTATACTGTGCGTTAACCTTTCCAACGAAGGTTGTTTAGTTGTTCAAGTTTACTTTAAACTACACATTAAGATCTATTTAAACAGAGCATAAGTAAATATGTATATACTACGCGACATATACCAGTTCCGGAAACATTCGTAAATATGTGTGATTAGTAAATAAATGTTAATGACCATTCCCTGAATGAAACTAGAATCGTCTATAGCGTACCTACGTAATGGACATGCGTCAGGTCTGGTGTTCTACACCAACAATACCTACACAATATATTGGTTGAACAGCCTCCGTGGTCTAGTGGTTAGAGCGTCAGGCTCACGATCTGGAGGTCCGGTTTCGATTCCCGATGGGGACATGGTCGAAATCACTTTGTGACACTGTCCTTTGTTTGGTAAGGACTTTTCAGGCTTGAATCACCTGATTGTCTGATAAAGTAAGATGATTCCGTGCTTCAGAGGGCTCGTTAAGCTGTTGGTCCCGGCTATTAGCCGTAAAAACACCTTCACCAACCCGCAGTGGAGCAGCGTGGTGGAGTATGCTCCGGTTGATTGAGGGGAGGCCTGTGCCCAGCAGTGGGACGTATATAGGCTGTTTATGTATATTGGTTGATGAGAACAACGATAGTCTCACAAATACAGTAGACTTATAAAGTTTACGAGGCACAAAAAATGTTATTACAACATAGAGACCCCCCACATCGTCTTTCGAACGTTGTCGTCGTGCCAGCGTCCGCGCAACGTCGACGCAACGCCAGCGCTGGCCGGCTACCGAACGCCGAGCGTGCGCGGCGCTGTCGTCAAGTATGTCGACAACTCATGCCTTTAATAACACATTAGGATCCAAACACTACGCCCTGAGAAGGGGTTGTCAATGAGCATTTGGCGGATCAATAATAGTTATAATTATAACCAACATGATAAAAGAAGAAATAGGATAATATACGCACGTAGAGTGACCAAAGCGTGTTGCGTGCGAATTTGTAGACTACCAAAAAGTTCATGTACACTAATATATATGTTTAATTTACATATATACCCATATAGGTGGACAGGTATAGGTTATTAGGTGACTAGTAAGTCACGTGTAGAAACTTTGTAACCTGAATCTTGATTTTATATCAGGTTTCAGATGACATCCAGTTTACGCAAAATGTACAAAATACAAAATGTTACATTGTTGTATGAAAACAAGATTCAAAAGGTCATTACAACACCCTCAGACACGTCTAAAGTGCACTTTAAATTAATGTATTCTAAGTGTACACTTTAGTTTACATCTACCGCGTGAGAGCCTTCAGTCTTATTTCGTCTGGTCACAATAATACAAGTCAGAAAAGAAACACTCATTAGCCCAATTTTTTGTTTATATAAATTAATGATTACCAGTCACCTATCGGTAATCTGTCACGAAACAGTGTAAACGTCTTAATACAACTCTACGTACAACACGCTACCGTCGATAAAATTAAATCGTACATTTAGAGTTTCTCTTTTCATCCCAAGTTAAGTTTAGAACAATTTTGATCAGACATTTAAGGAAGCCAAAAATAATCTTAATGTTTTATTTATATGACTCACGCACTACATTACATATTTCATCATAACAGGTCCACAAGAAGTTAGAGGTCAAATAATGTTTGTTTAGAAATCTTCCTTCCTCATCATGACTATAGTTACGCAATTTGCAAAGTATCAGTTGTGACCGCTTGTTATTTTATAAAAGAGAAAGTTTGCAATAACATGTCTAAAGCTAACATCTCGAGTGCAGTGTAAGCGAATGGATGCAAAATTGCTGGTATTAGTGCTGTGAGTGCTACTTGCATCCTGAGTGTTACACGCTGTTCGTACCTACCTATATCACTATGCGATAAAACTGTTTTGCAAAATTCTCATGTCGTCGACCTATCATTGCACGCTGGTTCTTTACCTCGGTCACTATGTCAAGGAAATTCAGCCTTATCGACGATTTGACCCTGATATGAGTTTGTCTTTCTTTTGACGATGTGTTACGAAAGATATAGGTGTTCTTCAGTAGCAGGTGATTGATACAAAGCCATGGGATAGATAGCTTCAGCTAACCAGCTGCACGACTAACCAGTCATGCTTTGTGATTTTTTTGGGTAAGGAAACCGACATGTTAGTCATTCAAATTATGTCAATAAGCACTATTTCAATTTGTCATTGTTTTCTAGGTGGGCCCACATTGTTTACCGTTGCATCGCTTGTTAGTATCTCACTTCTAAAACACAAATAGGTATACTTTAATGTCATTGATCTTTAAACAGTGAATTGTACTATGGAGTCACGGTGTCAGGGGTCTACTTCTTATAACGTTAACGATTGTTGATCTAGTAGATCTTCCGATACTCTTGTGATCCAATGTAGTATTAATGTAACCTACGAGAAGTAGGTACTATACAGGGTTTTTTGAGGAGCAGAATTGCTCTATCTCAATCACGGTTCCTTCTACGGTTTTCCTTACACGTGCGGTTTCCTTGTGGTTTACTTTGTTTACAATTTTATATACATAAGGCAAAATACGTAAAGGTATTTTATCCTGTCATAATATAGATGAATCATCGTCCTGATTAAATTACCGGATTCGATGTCCACTTTTCTCAATAATATTTGTCAAGAATGGTTAGCGAATTTTCTGTGCCTGTGTAAGATATTTACTTGAACTTTTAGCAGAATAAATGTCAAGATTGAAGTCTACAGTTTAGACTTTGCACCCATAGATGTAGCCACGATTTCGTTCTTTGACCTAGGTTGTTGCAAAATATTTGCTTGTGAAAATTTATAATTAACATCGATGCTGACTGTGAACAACGTATGTCAGTCAAAGTCCAGTGCTCAGCCTTCGTCACGTACTAGGTTCTAAGCGAAATAAAGAGACACGTTTTATAAGGCATGTGTTTGTATGTCAATACTACTTTGAACCGTCATCATAATGTTCTTTTGTCGGAAAACAAAAGTAAGTAGTTGTAAGTCTCTTTCGCTTTACACTATCTTTATCCTAGTAGACTTTCAAGGCGTGTGGTTCAAATTATATAGATGAATGTGTATTACCATATTATTCGGCTAAGTATTATAGTTTAAGCGTCACCCCAATCATCATAATGGCTTCACATAGTATTACAGACGATACAATCAATATACATAAGTACTGTTTCTAAAATTATACCAAACGTTTATGTTGAATTGTACCTTCTCCCTTCGGTTGATCAAGGGAAGGCTTGGGTCCAATAATGTGACGTATCATCTATGTTATGTTATCTTGTTGCAGTTTATGTTATGTGATTGCACTAGATATGTTAGTAGGTAGGTATAATATGTTTGTACCTATAAGATATTCAACCTTGGTCATTGCTCTGGGTGCCCTGTACTACCACCTCAAAGTCGTAAGACGCATCAAGTGCGTCAATAATACGTCTTCCTTATTCACTGAACAAATATTATTTCCTAACCTCTTGAACTTACCTTGTACTAAGTATCATTTCCTCGATTTATTCAAACAATACGTAGCAGATTATTTGTACAGGTAAAATTAGAATTGCGTGTAAGCTGCGTATATTACTCGTATCGCGTAAGATAATAAAATAAATAAGAAGCGTAGCCGCTTGGTTATTAGAATGCATGTTTAAAAATGCCTTGACCACATAGAGACCTCTGATTTGGTCAAGGTTTTAGTGTTTTATCCCTGGCAATTTAGACAACTTTTGTTATTTTAAATCTTTTCTAACCTGCAATGGAGCTGTGTAGTGTGTAGTATAGTGACGAATGCTACCCTCTCTACTATCTCTACTACGAGCGCTGACTCATCGATAATTAAAAATATATTGTGTCAAAATGTAATTATAATTATTTCTGCCGTCTCTCGTGTAATTATTCTTGAACCGTATGCTCGCTCAGTGAGATAGGCCCCTTAACACGATTGCAAAATCTGGAGGTAACACGTTGCGTGCTATGAATGTATGACGGTCGACCGTCAAACAAAGTGACCATTTATAGTAATTTATTTGACCACATGAGTTTTATTGTTTACTCGAGACATTGAACGTATTACGCAGTTTATCAAGGAGCTTCTAGATAAAACTTTAAACCTTTGATATTAGTCCTGATCAACATTGTCGGCCTTGGAATCATATTAATTTTAATGTATTTACATAGATGTATAGACGCACACCCACAATGTTTTCCGGCCAAGAAGTGATTGTTATACGAAGTTGATTTACAATTATAAGTCACGCTATAAATCCGTGTCTATCGGGGTAGTGATACTCACTAGTAGTCGGATAAGCTAGAAAATACAATGGGTAAGTTTATGCTTACCTAGTCTTTATAGCCGTTTATGTTATTCTTGTCATAATTCACAACCTCTTGGTTGGTTGGTTGTCTTGGCATAAGCTCACGACTGTATCCCTAAGTGGTCTAATTAGGTAGAAAATAGGATTCTACGGTATATTTGGTATGAGAAGCAACGTAGTAAGGTAAGGTTGCCTGGAAGAAATTGCTACCTTAGCAATAACGCCTGTTGTACCAATTATTTGTCTGTAACTGTTTATGTAAGGTGTTTATTTTGGGTGCAATAAAAGGTTTTGTTTTGTATTGCATAGTAAGGTTTCCGGAGAAAGAGAAAAATGTGCTTTTACATCAATGTTTTTACCATTATCTGCAGCTTTAACATAATATGTCCTCCTATAGTGACATTGTAGATAAATAGTGTCTCAGTTTCTCAGCTAGGCCACGAATATGTTCGAATGATGCTAACGAGCTAAGCAAACTATAATGATGACTACTTAAATACGTTTATTGCACACATTATTGTGTTGCAAACTTCACTAATTCAGCAAATTGTTTCAGTAAAACAATGACTAAGCATTACAATACAATACAAAAACTCTTTATTACAATTAAAACAAACATTAAAAATACACAATTATAAACAGTTAGGTAGTACAACAGGCGGCCTTATTGCTAAGGTAGCATTATTTATTTTTATTATATTTATATACTTACCTACTTTCATTTTTAAATATTTATACAATTCCAATATTTTGTTTTTTAATACCGATCTCAGCAGAATAGGATATTTTTCAACTAATCAAATCAGTTAGTTTTTACTAAACGTCAAAACACAAAATTACTATGGAATTTGTATGAAAAAGCAACCTGAAGACAACAGTACAGTATGAGCAATATCATGTACCCACTTTAGAACCCTGTCGCACTATCATATTTGACATAAAATGAGACTTACGGTTTCGTTTATTAAAAAAGTTAATATGACATGGTTTCAAAGTGTATAATACATATTAGTGCTCGTGACCGTACGTCCGTGTGATCAGGAGGAAAGTGGAAATCTGCCACGGTAAAACCCTAAAATAATTACTACCTTAGAGTTCCTGTAATACTTTACTAATTATCCTATTTTATAATAATCAATGGCTTTCTGGGTATGCTGTTGTGGGTTGCATTTAACCACAAAAATATGAATCCATGAAGTAGATGCGTATTTATATACTTACTTAATAAAACACTTTTGAAAATAGCCCAAAAGTAGTTATCTAAAACAGATGACTTTTTATGGAAGATTTGACTACAATCACACCTGATGGTAAGTGACGATGTGATCGAGGATGGGACATGCTTACCTAGAGATTGCCTATTTACTCTTGCCTTGAAGGGACCCAGATTGTACTTATCAGAAAACAGATTCGCGGGTAGAGAATTTTCTGGAATTCTCTTCCTTAGCCGTTCGTTTTAGGTACTTAGTATGACTAAAAAAATGGGAGATAGCTTTTTTTTGAAGAATAATAGAGTTGGCTTTTAAGAAGAATAATAGATTTGCCTTTTAAATAACAAAGTGTAAAGGTTAAATATACTTATTACACGAGCTCCCATAGTCAACACTTTTCACACTTACGTGAAAATTGGTCATCATTAATATGTACATAACACATTTTGTAGTAAGTACCTACGATAGTACGTACGGTCACGAGCATTAATATGTATACACTTTGGTACCATGTCACATTATCTTTTTTGACAAATTGAACTGTAAGTCTCACTAAATGTCAAATATGTTAGTGCGACAGAGTCCTAAAGTGGGTACATTATATTGCTCATGACTGTACTCATGTCTCCGCGATACATATCGCGATAGACCTCGTAATGCAAAATAAAAAAAAACATGCTCTGCAAAATATTTGCTGACGTCAATTTAAACGTAACTATTAACTTCTTCTATCGTGTGGGTTGTGAGGTAGAGTACCAACCTCATCAACCTGGTGACAGGGTTACTATTGAGCCGCCAAATGCCCCTGACATGGCTCATGTAACGACTACTTACTTACATCAGTAAGTAGTAACCGGGACCAACGGTAACTATTAACAAAAAAGTTTAACCAGACAAACTAAAATAGTAATGCCCTAAAATAAACTATAAAAAACGCATTTGAATTGGTTTGTTTTTGTTGACATAGATATTTTCTATATGGTTTCCATTACGTATGTAATATTAATTAATATTTTATATATAATCTACATAATTGAAACAATCTAGTGAAGCTTGTTTATATATTACTATTAGATATAATCAGTGTTTTATTTCTATCTATAATTTTCTATCATATCCGGAGCAAACCATATGCAAGGTCAGATATAGTTTTTGTAGTTCGTGGTATTATACCATAATAACATTTACTTACCTCGAGATCTACAAAGTACTTAGTAATTTCATTCATCTAGAAATTCGTCACTTTTTTTAAGCAACTTGTGACATCATGGAAAAAATGACAAAAAGACGCGTTTATTATTACATTTTTCATTATTAAAATTTATAAGTTACTTACATAGAAAAAAGAAAACATTTTTTGCCACCTTTACATCTGTAGTTATTTAGTAACCACAATAATTATCTTTTTTGTTTTTTTTTGTCGTGACTCCATTATCAAATCTACAATAGATTTGCCGGAAATGGCATTAACTATTTGGCCGAAAAATTCGTCACTGTTTACTAATTATACTTTATAACAAAGTTAGTGATTTTTAGAATTTGTCATTAATTCTTCTCTCGTGTGGGTTGTGAGATCAATGACCGACCTCATCAGGCTAGGTGTCATGTAACGACTGCATACTTATTAAGTAAATAGTAGCCGGAACGGACTGCTGCCTTTTGAAGAACGTGATGTGATGTTTCCCCACCGGGATTGAAACCCGGGCCCTCCGGATCATGAATTCATGACCAACGCTCAACACCTGACCACGGCGGCCATTATGTCATTATTTAAATACTTACACGAATTACTAAATAGAGTGTTATTATTACTTGTCGAAGGGAGAGACAGACTTTGACCTATGCTCTCGCTACTTATAAGATAGTAGATATATTGATTACATCTCAAACTGCGACTGAGTTAAAAATATCCACCAACGTTGCAATGTGTTTATTGGCTGATTTGGTGTAATATTGGCTGTTGGATAACTGAGATTAGTGATATTTTTGAATCTGAAAAGTAGACTTGCCCATACAAAAACACCGACCAAAGGAAAGGTACTTACAGGATTGTTGAATTTGGTTTCTTCTGACCCCGGGGTGCTCTGGAGACTGCTAGTGCACTTTCAGATTAATTTTAAACAGCACAACTTGAATTAATACACTTTTATGTTATTTTAGAAATTTCTTGTATAGAAACGCGCGACGGCGGTAGTCGAGTCCACTTTATTTTTCTTTTTTCCTGGCTTGGGGTGGCGGGAGTTTTTGGCGCGAACCAAAGGAGTTTTTGGAAGGGATTCATGGTCGGTGTCCTAACATTTACCCCCCACCGAAATCAACAGTGATTTCAAAATAGGTAATAACATCACAAGAGTAGAATTATTAAATATACTACTTATAATGTACTTTATTGTTGACAAAGAAAACTAAGTTATATATTTTTTATAATAAGATAAGCTAATGGACTGTATAATAAATAATTAAGTGTATGAATGATATTATTATGGTAGAAATAAATAACAAAGTTATTGGTCCTGCTCTTTTGGGAGAGGACTCAATTTGGAAACAGGCCGTTGTAACCGTGAATTTTGTGTACGTAATGTAACAACGCGAACTCTACCATCACGTCCAGGGTGAATCTGTTCTACACGACCCAAACTCCATTGTTGACACGGTACGTTATCGTTATGAATTAAGACCAAATCGTTTACGTTTAAGTTAGGTGTATCAACAAACCACTTCTGCCTTTGTTGCAGTGTGTGCAAGTATTCCGACTTCCACCGGCGCCAGAAGTGCAGAGCGGCCTGCGTAATGCATTGCCATCGTGTTAAACGATTCAACGGTATATCTGAAAGATCGTAATTGGGAGCCGATACCAATTGACGACCGACTAAAAAGTGTCCTGGCGTAAGGACGTCGAATTCACTCGGGTCATTAGACAAACTACACAAAGGGCGCGAATTTAAAATCGCTTCTATGTTAGCAAAAAGAGTACCCAACTCTTCGAAAGATAAAGCACGAGTACCTACTACGCGCTTCAAGTGGTACTTTGCCGATTTTATTCCGGCTTCAAAAATGCCCCCAAAATGACTACCTGTCGGGGGGTTATATTTCCATGTCACTTTTCTGACTGTAAAACCGTCAATAAGCTGCCGTTGACTTGCATTATAAAATTGAACGACTTCGTTTAAGTGTTTACCGGCCGCGACAAAGTTTTTACCGTTATCCGAATACATGGTATGTGGAAGACCACGCCTAGCCGTAAACCGATCGAATGAAGCTAGGAAGCATTCAGTAGTCAACGCCGAAAGGACCTCAAGGTGAACCGCACGAGTCGAATAACAAACAAATAGACATAAGTAAGACTTTGAGATTCTAGCATTGCGTCTATTTGTTTCTTTTGTATAAAATGGACCTCCAATATCGACACCGACCGTGTGAAACGGGTAAACGTCCTGTAAGCGGCACTTAGGCAAAGAGCCCATTTTAGGTTGATTTACAGTGGGCCTATTTCTGAAACATGTAACGCATTTGGAAAGGCGAGACCGTATAACACAGCGAGCGGCTATAATCCAATATTTTTGAACTAATATGTTTTGTAAAGTCCTAGGTCCGACATGTAAATAAACTTTATGATAATAATCAATTAAAATGTTCGTAAAATGACATTTTTTCGGTAAAATTAAAGGGTGACGTTGAGTAAATGGTAAGTTTGCGTGTGAAAGCCTACCCCCCACCATGAGAAGACCACGGCTATCAATGAACGGGTCGAGTTTACGTAGGCTTTGAGAGCATCGATTACCTCGTTTTAATGACTCAATGTCATCACCAAAATGTTCGGATTGAACTATTTGAATAAGTTTATCGTGAGCTTTATTTAACTCTGCGGTGAGCAATGCGCCCCTGATTCTATCAGGCCGAGAAACCCTGGAATTGTGTAAGAATCTGAAACACCAGGCGACTATGCGATGCAGTTTGTTAAAATTCGAATATTTATTTATTATATTATCAAAGTTATTTTTTAGAGAGACACCTTCAGTGAGTAATGACGTACTTTCCTTTACAGGTTTTAGTTCCAGGGGTTCTCCTTTGAACTCAGTTAGAGACCTCACTGGCCACATATGTTGTGGATCGTACAACCACTGTGGGCCGCGGAACCACTGATCAGCGATGTGCAGCAACTGGGCCGGCGTGGCGCCGCGCGAACATACATCGGCAGGATTGTCAGTGCCGTTGACGTGATACCATTGAACACCGGCTGAACATTCAGTAATCTTAGCCACACGATTCGCAACAAAAGTTTTTAATTTGAATGCAGGTGTATTGATCCACGTCAACGCCACTGAGCTGTCGGTGAAAGCCAGTACTTCGCTGATCAGTACTTCCTTGGCTAATATCGATACGACATATTGTAGGGTTTTCGATAACAAATGAGCGGCCATTAATTCAAGACGCGGAATCGATACTGTTTTTAAGGGCGCAACCTTAGATTTTGATAACAGTAGGCTAACCTTGACATTGCCATGCCCGTCCTGACTGCGAATATACACGACGGCAGCGAAACCATTCGTCGACGCGTCACAAAAACCCACAATTTGAGCTGTAATGTGATTTTTCACAAAAACATGTCGGTCATGTTTTAGTTTCGATAATAAAGGTATTTGAAATGAAAACAAACGCCATTCATTGAGAAGCGCATTAGGCAGCGCGTCATCCCAACCTAAATTGGCGCACCATAACTTTTGCATAAAAGTTTTAGCGAGAAAAGTACAAGGCGCAACGAACCCCAAAGGGTCAAATAACTTAGCTATTTCCGACAACACGGAGCGCTTCGTCACGTTACTTTCCATCTGTGTGGTACGGAAGGAGAAAGCGTCTTCTTCAGGTAGCCAGTGCAGGCCGAGAATCTTGATAGCCATAGTTTTGCCGTCATCGAACTGAACAGGTGGTTCGAGTTGATCACTAGGCAATTTATTTAAAACTTGAGCACTATTACTCGACCACTTGCGCAATTCGAAACCGCCAAGCTTTAGCAATTCTACCAACTGATGTTGAAGTGTCAGCGCGTCGTCTACACTATCCACTGACCAAAGCAAGTCATCAACGTAAAAACCTTCACGCAGAGCACGGGCGGCATCAGGGAAACGATCGCCTTCATCCGCGGCTAACTGCTGTAACGTGCGAATGGCTAAAAACGGGCTGCTGACTACCCCGTAAGTGACTGTGCACAACTCGTACATCTTTATAGGCTCGTTGGGCGAATCTCGCCACAATATGTGTTGAAATTGACGTTGTGATTTGTCAATTAATATATTACGATACATTTTTGATATGTCACCGCATAAACAAACGTTACGTAAACGGAAACGTATTAATAATTCCACAAGATCAGCTTGCAGTTTGGGCCCCGTATATAAAACGGAATTTAAAGATTGATTATTTGTAGTTTGACACGAAGCATCGAAAACTACGCGAAGTTTTGTCGTACTACTATCAGGCTTATGAACGCAGTGGTGGGGAATGACGTACGCCGATTCCACTTCCGATACGTCACCGACACAGACCATATGACCGAGCGACGCGTAGTCGTCCATGAACGTTTTATATTCGCCCCTTAGATCGGGTAAACGAGATAATTTGCGTTCCAAATTTTGATATCGTTTTAATGCAATTTGTTTAGAATCGCCCAGTTTCGCGTCAGGTTTGAATGGGTAGCTCACAATGTATCGACCGGTATTATCACGCTTATGGTCACTGACAAACATCTGTTCAGCGATGACGTCATCTGGATTTTTAGGTACGTCACAGGATAAACTTTCGGTTTCCCAGAAAGATTTAATTAAATCGTCCACCTTAACTGTGCTACTAGTGAACATACAAGTCGACACACCGCCAGCACCGGTATTCACTGACAGCTGGCCTGTAATGACATACCCGAAAATGCTACTTAACGCGAGCGGTATCCCTTGACGTGACGGATGATACTTGCCACCATCATAAATGAATGGAAACACGTCACTGGCAAGCAACATGTCAATGCGACTCGAGCGATAGAAAGTAGGGTCAGCCAACACCAAATGTTTATATTCGTTGACTAAATCCTGTGACAAAGTGACAGATGGCATATCGCCAGATATTTTCGGAATGATCACAGCTTTTATATTAAAAACAGGGTCATTAGACATGGTCGGCTTTAAAGTGCAGGACACCATACCGTGATCGCGAACTACTGTTCCGCCTAGGCCCGACAATTGAGTGTTACACTTCTGACGTGGAAGCCCTAATCGCTGTGCACAATCATTTGTGATAAAACTGGTTTGAGAACCACTGTCGATCACTACGCGCACGGGTTGATATTTGCCTGAAACATCCGTAACGTGTACAACCGCAGTACCCAGCATAACTGTCGACCCAGACGAGCATGACGATGCCAAGGAGACCCGATTCTGTTGATCGTTATTAAAGTCGTTATCACAACTGTCATCAGAGCCCGTGCTTATCAAAGTTACATTGGAATCTAAATGCAACGTGTGATGATGTTTGTTTTTGCACACCGTACATGTTATCTTCGATGGGCACTCATTAGATGTGTGACCTTGACGCAAACAATTTTCGCATAAACGCAAATCTTTTATTTTTTCAATTCGCTGCTTAGGAGACAGCGCAATGTATTCGTAACATTTATAAATCGAATGAAATGGCTTATTGCAATACAAACATGCCTTCTTAGAATTATCAGGGCCCGCATTGCTCGCCAAACAGGTTTTTGAATTGACATTTTTTGTAATAGGTTTACTATTATTATTAGTTTTGTTTTGAACCGCATTTAGAATGGGTTTATTTGAAACGGGCTTTGAAACAGGAGGATTAGACATTTCCAACATACGCGCCTGATTCGATACAAATTCGCTTAATGTTTTAAAAATAGGTATTTCCTTTATACCGATTTTTTGTTCAAATTCTCGTCTAGAAACCGGGTCCAGGTTACGTAAACCGATATAACAAAGAATAAATCCCGCTAAATCATCGATTTTTAATAATTCTAACGCTTGAACGCATTCTTGAAATGTCTCTAAAAAGGAATTCAATCCGCTAACAGATTCGTTCGGCAACGGTTTGAACGCAAACAATTTATCCAAATAGCGGGTAGCTATAGCACGCTTATTCTCATACCTGTCCGACAGGGATGACCAGACAATATTATAATTGTCACTCGATACTGGCAAACTTTTCACTATTTGAAGTGCTGGCCCGGTTACTACGGAAAGTAAATAATGGAACTTCTCGACATTACCTATCGAATTATTTGTATGAATCAAACTCATAAATGTATCGCGAAATGTAATCCAATTCTCTAACCTTCCGTCAAAATGAACAAGTTCAATTTTAGGTAAGCGAGGCTGAGAGCCGCCGCTTCGCTCATATTTGAATTCACCGCCACTTTTTGACGTATTCGAAACAGTTTCGTATTGATGAAAAATACGTTTAACTTCGTAATACAAGTCATCGAAAGCCTTTATTTCCTGGTCGTTAATTATATACGCCGGGTTACGCTTTAGTTCCAGCGCAGAAATATCATCAACAATTCGTTCGAATGATTCGCGAGAAGATTCGAGTTCACTGACCCGCACCAACAATTTGTTAACTAACGTGGAATCACTTTCGACAATTTTAGATAAATCGTACATCTGTTGAACACGCCTAAAATAACGTTCTTTTCTATTTATTAACGTATTTATTTTGATATCAAGATCGGTCAAAAATGGAGTTGTAGGTGTTTCTTTCGCCATTTTGAACTGAAGAAAAATGTACTAGAAACTTCGAGAACAACGCGTCCCTACAACTGCCTGTTTATGTAAAACCGAACAAAAAGTAATTTACACTGTAGAAATAGATTCTAAGTATTTGACTACGTATAAAAAATATATTAAATATGATATTACACTGTGACAAATAGAACTATTGAACAAATACTTGCACAATGAAATGTGATGTTGTAAATTTAATATTTTGAATAAAATAACATAAATTATATATGAAATAGTCTGTTAATACCTATTTTGATATACTGAATCCGTATCGAAGGACCATAAATGTTGGATAACTGAGATTAGTGATATTTTTGAATCTGAAAAGTAGACTTGCCCATACAAAAACACCGACCAAAGGAAAGGTACTTACAGGATTGTTGAATTTGGTTTCTTCTGACCCCGGGGTGCTCTGGAGACTGCTAGTGCACTTTCAGATTAATTTTAAACAGCACAACTTGAATTAATACACTTTTATGTTATTTTAGAAATTTCTTGTATAGAAACGCGCGACGGCGGTAGTCGAGTCCACTTTATTTTTCTTTTTTCCTGGCTTGGGGTGGCGGGAGTTTTTGGCGCGAACCAAAGGAGTTTTTGGAAGGGATTCATGGTCGGTGTCCTAACATTGGCTTTAAACTAGATTGAGTAACAAGGTCGCATACTGATGCCATACATTCTCACTTTTGTCAACAAGACGTAACTTTTTCTATTGCATTTTATTTACAGATGTCCATCTCCGCTTATAATTCGAAAAACGCTTGATAGAATATTTTTCATGCAATTTCAATAGGTAAGTACCGTGTTTCTTTTTTAAAATTCAAAATTTGAACACACACACACACACACACTCACACACACATCCGACTCACCTGAGAAAATGTGTTTTCGACAATTAGGCTGGTTTTTCCTTCGGGTTGGAGGTTCAAACAGACAATAGCTTCTGTAAAAAACCTGACCTGTCAAATCTTTAGGTTACTTATGTAAGTAGAGCCTGGAAAAATCCGGAAAATTCAACACTTCCGTTGAGCTATTTTGCACATCCACAAACACGGTGCGGCTGCGGCATGATTAGTGAAAACCAATGGTCTTACTACAAAGAATCCTTAAACAAGCTGAAATAACAGTTTCCACCAGTTTGAACTGAACGTGTCCTACGCCTTAGGTTCATTATCCTTATAACCTATCTGCAAGTGTAGCAGGAGGTAAAAGACCTCCCAAACGTATTTGCGGTTACTGCGTTCATCTGAGACATACTAATGTCTCACTTTACGACCATACTTCTACTAGATAGTATCACTTCTAGGAATAACAGTTCTTGAAATTACTTCCATGTGCAATCTGGGACGAAAGAAAATGCTAGATGTAATAGAAAGTGTAAGAAATTATGCCTTTTCGTGACGAGTATATAGGACCTATACTCCTATCCTATCCTTTTTTTGACGTGATTTATTGTAGATTTACCGTAGATGGCATTACTACTTGGCAGGACAAATGAGTAGCGCTGAAGACTCTCACCCGGTACAACGTTTAAGACAACTGGGCACAGTTGGGCGCGAACCTCGTCGTCTGAGAGGAAAATATTTGAAAGAATTAATCGACCCTAGTGGGTCGATAGCGATGACCACTGATTGAGGGAAATTGTCGACCACGCCGGCGGGGTCGGTATCGGGGTCAGATCCTATACTAAAGGCGATAGATAGTATACATACTAAAATTACGAGTTGGTTTTTTTCCTGATGACTTGTCGTCTTTTTGTTCAATTAAAGAAAATTAATTATGTAAAAGGTGTCATCACCAAGATTCATTCGAATGATTTTATATGTACAGTCATGAGCAATATCATGTACCCACTTTAGCACCCTGTCACACTATCATATTTGACATTTAATGAGACCTACGGTTTAATTTGTCAAAAAAAGTTAATGTGACATGGTTTCAAAGAGTATACAATATTAGTACTCGTGACCGTATAAACAAAGTCTGAGGAGACTCTCACACGATACCGCGCATTGGCGCGGTTGGCGGTAAAGCAGTCGGGTAGTTCTTATTGACTAGTACGTAATCTGCTGAGAACACCTCTGGCCATAACACTTGCGGCAAATTTACAATAAGTTAAGTAAAAAAAAAGCTTAAACACCGCCGCGCCGCGCGGTGCGTGTGATAATCGCCAAAGTTAGAAAGTTAATGAAGCGCAAACCATGTGAACAAATATTAAATAATCAATTAGAGGTACAGTTGGTGCCATTTGTCATGTGGTTGTGTGAACGTATTTGTCTTTGATGCATTGAGGTGCGACATGTCACACAATGAAGTTTCACTTCCTTATTGGTTCCGGTGAGTGTGAGGTATGGACGGTATAGTGGCGATGTTGGTTAAATGTACTTTTGTTGTTCTGGACACATAAATATTTTGCTGGGATTCCACTCTACTTTTTGATTCCACTGTACTTACACATACATGCGGGTACATGCATAAAGGAAGTCACACCCGTATCCTTTACCCCGATAATCTATAAGTATGTGATTATTTAAACAATATTGAAATTGGAAAGTTACGAAATTAACACGTGACCAAAATGGCGAAACCAGTTTTGCCAGAATTTCATTTTATTTCTCGGCTAAAATAAATATAATAAAAATACAAAATATTAATAATTACGAAACAAATTATAATGAATTATAATTGTACAGTAAGTAAATGCAATATTAAAATAATTAATTTGACACGATATCCTTATAATTATTATGGAATGAATATTATTATTATTGATTTTATACTAATTATTAATATTATATTTATATTACGTATTTTCTAGAATACCCGAAAGTCTTAGATTAGTTCTGTGAGTAACCAGGAACTACAATGGCGCTCTAGAACCGAAATTAGCACTAATTATTGTTCATTTGCACTCACATTAACACTTTTCGGTTTATTTCTTTCCATAATTTTGTTAATTATCTTGATAATTATAATAATGCTGGCAACGTAATTCGGCAGATTACTTGTCTCAGAGTGTATTTATGTAATAATTTAATTTTAGATTTGTATTGTTGGAATTAGCAATAATTGTATGCAAAAGTAATATTCAGTCATTAACATACGACAAATATCTATTTGTCTAAATATGTATTTGTATGTACATAGGCAAGTCATCTGACTTGCCTATGTACAAACTTCCTTCAATCACTGCAAAAGCCTACCTATTTATGCTATTGAATATAAATATGAAATGCGTTTATTATTTCCAGCGCGAATTTTCCCTGTGCCTTTAAATAAAACAGGTGATAGACTTACCTACATTATTTATGAGTTTACCGAGCCGTAGATCTTGAACTTTTTAGTAAGTGCATGTACTTACTAGAAACGTGAAAGTTTTATAACAACAATTTCCATAAAATAAATCTATAGGTGCTACGTCGCTTCTGTGAATTTAGTTACACTTAGTCAATTTAAAGTTGCTTGCCGCGTACGACTATTAAAAAAATAGGTACATATTTGAGAAAAGCGACATTAGTGATAGAAGAAAAATGTTGACTTCAATGTCGATAATGCAGTAGGCTACGATATCACGTAATAGAGAAAGGTATATGTATTATAAGACGATTGTTAAAATTCATTTAGACGTAAATTGTTGCGTAAACGCAATGAATATACGGGTTTACAAAATGCTTAATATCTCAGCCAGGCTATGTAGCAATCTGCGCATGATACAGTGAATCCTTGAACATTTTATTTAATTTTGAACAACCTCTATCACGGCCACTACGGCCAGCGACCAAATCGCGCGAAATTCCTCTCATTACGAACTTAATACGAATCAATGTCAAGCACCCGCTAACCTCACAAGCATTCAGCCGAACAACAAGTATCGAAATTACTTCTCATTACTGCATTTAGCACACATTTGTTCTCTAAACACATTATAAACTTGTCAAATTCCAATGGCAGTCTAGTCGAATAGAAGTGCCAATTGAATACGTCTTCAGAACTCAGTCGGATTGGCATAGTTTCCGAGGCCGGTTGGCCAGCAGTTTTTATTGCCCAATACTACAATCATGCCGTGATCATTTAATACTTTACGTAAGTAACGGATCTAATAATCAGTTCGTTCATAAAATTCGTATTGTACTCGGCGACCGGCATCGTACTTGTAGAATTCTATCTAAATACTTACTTATTTTCATTATAGTTTTCGTTGTTAGTTGGCTCATTTTCACTTGATCGACAATAGAGCCTTGTATACGTAGAGCATTGAAGGTTGCCAATTTGATTAAAAAATTATATCTACACGCTCAGTGTTGTGATAGGTCAGAGACTAATGAAGTAAAAATAAAATCTTCGCGTGTTTCATCGACGATAATGGTACTACTTGTTTATATTTATTTATTGACCTATGCTCATACAATGATCGTTTTCCGAGGCTATGAATCAGGAAGGAAACTATTGAATTGAAAGGATCTGTGCGTTCTGTTCTTCTTCTTCTATTGCGTGTTGTGAGGCAGATGACCAATATCAGCAACGCTGGTGTCAAGGTTATTGTTGAACAATAGTTACAGTAGTAAGTAGTAACTGGGACGCTGGGCTGGGAAGCTCAGGGGGGTTAAAATGGCCACGTCCAAGCAACTCATCTAAAAAACCAATATTGCATTTTGTCATTTGTTTTCATTGCGCACTTACTTTTATGTGTCAAATTGCAATATTGCTTTCTTAGATAAATTGCTTGGGTGTAGCCATTTTAACTCCCCAGATCATCTTACTTTCGGACAATCGGGTGATCAGCCGGTAATGTCTTAACCAAATTAGGGATGACAAAGTGATTTTTGTAAAATGTTTCCATCGGGTTTCGAACCCGTTATGTCCGGACCTTGAGCCTAAAACTCAGTTAAGGCGTTCGAAAAACGAAAGAGGTCTCTTTCAGGGTCTACAGGAAGAAATTTCTACTAGAAATAAGCTGAACCGTTTGTCAGTTTTGTGCAACACTATGATAGCAGAATAAACATCAATGTTTTTGTTTGTCTAGTTATCTTTATGTCCTGTTTCTCTATACAATAAATTGATATATTGTGTCCCAATATCGTAATGGCTATTGGAGAAGAATTGATTTATTTTAAGTGAGGAGTAGATGTTATTTAGATATTAATACAACTGAAATTACTTAAAAAACAATAGACGATTGTTTGGTGGATATTCTTCGAGCAACTTAGATAGTCAAGTTATATAAGTAAGTAAACTGCTTCGTAACCGAATACTTGTTCTCAGATTGGGCAAAGATTAAGGTTTGTTTACATGCTTAACGAAGCTGTGCCGTGGCGTTGCTCACGTCCATGCAGACGGCCTACAGACGTTTGTTTATGTTTTTTTATCAACAGACGCATTCCAAAGTTCGTTGGATTTGTTTTATCGCTTTAGACTAGAGCTGCGTGATTGGGGCGTGTTGCATTATGTCCGCCTCAATCGTATATTTCCATTAAAGACCTACATTCGGTAACCGGGCCAGATAAGATAATGTAGAAGTTACATCATACTTACTCTACCACTGAAAAATAAAGCATTTAGGTTCAATTTGTTACCTTTATACACCGCCGTGCCGTTACGACGTAATTCTATATTCAAAATCAAGCATCATCATCATAGAGCAATACGGACCTCCGGCGGACTGGATAATCATTGTCAATAACTTAACAATTCGATAATTTTTACTAATAAAGTCCAAGAATTTGATAACAGGTTACTTGTTTTTTGAGAGTTGGAATTTGCTGCGTCATTACGTTATGCATAAAAAAACCAGTCAGCAAATCGCTTGGTAACCCCACGGGCTTAAATCACCTTGTGTGCTGTCTTGTGGGTTGTGGTATGCAAATTACTCTAAACGGTATTCGTTATGATCTAACACTGTTTATGTATAATTATGGTATACTTTATACCGCGAACCTTCTGGGATAGATATAGAGACGATGTAGCATTACTGATGTTTATAATTTCGTCGGTAAGTTTTGTGATCTCGATGATTTGACCTTTCGCAGGATGTGGGGAAGGGTGGGGGATGCATACGTCTTGTTAATCAAATAAAAATTTAGTAAAATTAGGTTTGCATGTAAGCCTTTAGATGTCTATATGAAAGACATTGAACCTCTGACAACACTCGTAATACCTTCCTCTCTTTTAAATATAGCAGTAAGTATTATGTATCTATAGTATGTTATTCTCACCTCCTAGATAAGCCTTTACAAAGTTTTACATATAGCTACATGCCCATTATTGCCCATGTTTACAAAGCAATGAGATTATAGTGAATACATAATAAACGTCATATTGCAATTAAAGATTAAATAGGTATTTCGCGCGTGCGCACACTTCCTACTGCATCTCGTGTTCTCGACGCGGAAATGAATCGGTTGCATCATTCGCTTTTATTGCTCATACAAAATACCTATCACGAGACTTACGAGTAATACCACAGATCCATTATTTCCATATCTTATGATTACGTAGTGTGTTGTAATAATTATCACTTCAGATTATGCCTACAAATACAAATAAAGATTATTAAAGGTGCCATAACTTGAGTGGGAGTGTGTAGATACCCAAGACGTAAGAAAGTTTTAAACTTTAGCCAATTAAGTTTTTGATTTTTTCAAAATAAGAATTGAATCCAATTATCATACAGTTCGACTGAACTTTGCTTGGCTGTCAAATACCTACTTAAACCCACGTTCATCCCTGGTTTATTTTTTATTTGTAAGGTGGTTGGTGTTTTTGCCTTTAATTCATGCACTGTATATATAGTTAACCTATTGATGATACCACTAGCTTAGATACAGCCCTTGATACAAAAATGCGGCGAAAACTTGGCGCTTGGTTAGTTCGTACATAGCGGTATATACATTCCATAAAATTGTGTCAAATTAAGAAAGTACGCATCGTCTTGTTACGTATATTAGCGCGTGGTGCTTCGTAACGCGGTCGGGTTATACTGCGACTCGGATTAACCGGGAGTACTTGTTTTAGTGTATTTTAAACTAAAATAATATTTTTGGTGGGTTTCATTCCGGCCAAGTAGTTAATGCCATCTGCGGCAAATCTACAATAGGTCACTTCAAAAAAAAAAAGTGGGTTTCACTGCACAATGTCATTACTTATTAGAAATATGATGTTCCATTCTTCTTTTTTAGCTTTGAGCTTCTATTTTTGCATGATTTTACCACGCACTACCCCTTTCTAGTTCGGGGCCTAATCGCGCACTGAGGTAAATTACTGTCAACATCGCTATGTTAACAGTAACTTTGCATCCCACTTTTTGAGCGCTGATGTTCAATCTACGGTAGTAATAAATCTAAGAGTTAACCAGCCAGCTACAAATTAAGTATCATTAACATGTGACCCAACCAACGTACAGTAATCCATCGTTGGACACAACGGCCTGATGTGTTATTAGGGATATGCTTCATTAGATAATGTGAAATGAAATGAATGACAGTAAAGTAGGGAGTTGAATGGGATTGAGTACCTATATTTAATTACCTTTAGTGATTATGTTAAGTAGATACATATTTAATATTATTTTGTGAAACGTACATAGAGTTTTTATCGTGCAACTTTTGTGGAATATCTAACATAGAACTATGTATGTATTTAACCAATGATATTATATATAATTGTTGCTTATGCAGATTTTATTTGCTGGGACTGAAGAAAACCCGCGGTGCAAGTGAAGATCCGGTTTATTTGGTAAACCACATTAAAAAATACAAAGGTAAAATACAAGTAAAAATCGTAAGTAAAAAATAGAAAATCGATGTAAAATCAGAGAAGTAGAGAAGAAGTGATTCGTGTCGTGTCCAATCAGATTCTTATTGGAAATTTTCGGTCCGGAACTAGCGGGCTGTGCGCGCATTACGTCGGCCAATCAGGAGCGCCGCGCCATGTATCCGCTCCTCGCGTCGCTCCCCGCGCCATGCCCCGCGTCGCTCCCCGCACCGCTCCCCGCGTCGCTCCTCCGTTTCGCAACGCAATTAGCGGGTCGTGCGTGCATTATCTTACCCCGCGACCTCCTCTTCTCGGCTGTCCGTAACATCCTCCCCTCGGCGTAGATCTTCGCAGCCTTCTTTCACCGGGAGGACGGCGAGACGTCGTAGAGGTCGGCGGAATATCCCTCCTCTCGTTCGTACGTCAGCGACTCTGGTCAGTCCGTCGGGTCCTTGATGCAGTCGGATTACTTCACCTCGTGGCCAGATGTTCCTCGGCAGTACTGGATCAGTGATAATCACGACGTCACCAACTTTCAGGTCCGCTCCGCGCCCGCTCCGTGTGCCTCCACGTGGTATGAGTGTAGGTAGGTACTCAGTTAGCCATCGACGCCAAAACACGTCAGCCAGCGCCTGCGTGGCTCTCCAGGTCCTCCTGTCTACCTCCCTGCACGGCCCGGTAGTGGGTAGGCCGCCGGAAGTCCCCAGTAGGAAGTGATTCGGTGTTAGCGCCTCCATGTCTCCTGGCTCAACAGGCACGTGAGTGAGAGGGCGTGCGTTGACCGTGTACTCTGCCTCCGTGAGTAATGTGGCGAGTACTTCGTCCCTGGGGTAGCGCTCGTGTAGTGTGGCGACTAACGCTGTCTTAACCGAGCGTATTAGCCGCTCCCATGCTCCACCTTGATTCGGTGCCCCGGGTGCGATGTATTTCCAGTTCGTTCGTTGTAGTAGAGCGAAGTCCTTGAGTTGTGGACCCCACTCTCGCTGCGCTGCTCGCAGCTCTTCGTCCGCGCCATGAAAGTTCGTCCCATTATCGCTGTAGATTGTTACTGGCCACCCCCGCCGCGCCGCCATCCGCCGTAGGCACATAATAGCAGAATCCGTAGATAGCGACGGTGAGATCTCTATATGGACCGCTCGCGTAGTGAGACACGTAAACAGGGCGCCCCAGCGCTTTTCCTTATGTCGCCCGACCGTCACGTACATAGGGCCGAAAAAGTCGAGGCCCGTGTAGCTAAATGGCCTCGCGTGCGCTGCGAGTCTTTCATAGGGCAGGTCTCCGTGAACTTGCGGTCTCGGTCTGGCTTTCTTCACTTTGCAGAGTTGACATGAATGCTCCACGGCTCGTACTGTAGGTCGTATACGTGTGATATAGAACTTCTGTTTCAGGTCGTTGACAACTTGCTCTCGGTTGGCGTGGTTCGCCGCCTTGTGTGCGTGCGCGACGAGTAGCCGGGTGAAAGCGTGGCGGCCGTCCATTATTAGCGGGTTTTTTGACTGCTCGCTTATTCTCGCCACGCCCACGCGACCGTGTAGTGTAAGTAAGCCTCTGTTGTCTATCCGTGGGTCGAGCTTACGCAGCGCGCTGTTCGGACGTAACTTCAAGTCCTTTTTCAGTCGTTCTATTTCGTCGGAGTACGAGTCCTCTTGCATTTTCTTATACCATAGCTCTTCTGCCTTTGTGATATGGGCGAGTGTTCCGTAATGGAACAGATTTTCCTACGAAAATATATTTCTGGAATCTGGATTGATTTTCTTTGCATTATTTGTATTTTTTACGAGTCATGATAGTTTGCATTTTTTCCGTTTCTCCGATGGCGCCACAATCAGCGCTAATTTCATTATGGACGATCTAATGAATGAAATCTTCTTGTCAATTGAAAAGTTGTTGACACATTGCTCTGAAGGCAGTTGCATATCGCATACACCAGTAACGTCTTCAAAATTATCTCGTCGTGTGTGATGTTATTCTTTTGTTACGGAAACAAGAGAAGTGTGAAGAAAATACTTGCTGGAGTGCAGCCCCGGGATAACTAAGATTGTGTTATATGAGTAGGCAAACCTTCTGAAGACATACGCCGGGCCCGGCAAACCCAGTGCGCACGGCATTCCAGGAGTTCGGTAAGTGCTTGCTATCAGACTCATTAACATAATTATTTTTGGTCCGTCGAGCCGGATTTTCAGATTCCAGAAAGTATTTTCTAGTTTCGTTTCCATTTTCTATTGCGTACATACGTACCTACCTAGTTTCTTTGTTCATTTTCGTGTTCACCATCTTTGCCACGCATAATGTCGGACGATGAAATAGTGAAGGAATCTCGCGTATCAGAGAATATTCCTTTTTCCAAGAGTAATCTTTCATATCAACAAGATGTTTTCGAGCGAGAAGTAATCTTAGACGATTTGAAACGTACCCTGCAGTTCGCAACCACCGATGAACAAAAGTTTCGTTCGCGAACTATCGATATAAATTCTCATCAAAAAAAGTTTAGCAAATTGCAAACTAAAATTGAGAAATATTTGATGCTTAATAACTTGTTTAATAAGGAAGAGCAGATCAAAATTCGTAACGATTTCGATGACTATTATCATGCTATTATTACGCATTCTAATAAACTTAAAAGGGCAGACGAGCAGTGCAGACGCGCTAGTAGTTTACCTTTAATTCAATTAAAGAAATCGAATACCAATGCAAAATTACCAAAATTGTCTTTGCCCACTTTTTCTGGTAATTACGCTGACTGGAATTCATACCGGGATTTATATGATTCACTCGTACATTGCAATACTGACTACACTAATGTCGAAAAATTCCGTTACTTACTTCTTACATTAAAATACGAACCTTATAATCTAATTAAATCAATTTCTATTACGGAGGATAACTATCAAGGAGCTTATGATATTTTAATAAAACGGTACGACAATAAGAGAAAAATCGCAACCCATCATCTTGAAAAAATTTTAGATATCGAACCGTGTAATGATAAAAATATTAATTCTTTGCGTATTTTTCTAAATACTTATCACGAACATATTAAAGCCCTTGAAGCCTTAAATTTTGATTTTCAGAACAATTTAGAGTGGAGTTTTATCATAGTGACAATTTTATTGCGTAAAATACCTATTTCATTCCGTAGAGAGTTCGAACGAAAGTTACCATTGCATACGAGTATACCCGCGGTTGAAAGTTTAATTACCTTCCTTGAGCATGAATTGGCCG
This sequence comes from Pectinophora gossypiella, assembly GCF_024362695.1. Taxonomy (NCBI): domain Eukaryota; kingdom Metazoa; phylum Arthropoda; class Insecta; order Lepidoptera; family Gelechiidae; genus Pectinophora; species Pectinophora gossypiella. The sequence continues at coordinate 5,707,585 of NC_065405.1, forward strand.
CATGCGAAATTTCTAATCCCAATTGTGGGCAGTTTACAAAAACTGCGTCGGACAATTTGAATTCCAATCAGTCACGTAGTGGAAGCGCTAGCAGTGGTGCCAACATGATGAACAAATCATTTGCGCACAAGCGAACATTCGCAGCTGGCTTCACGCCACAAAATATCGAGTCCGCGTATTCTGCAAGCAATATTGAATCTAATATACAAGGTGCGAAGGCGTATAGTTGTTTGTTGTGTGATGCTCAACATACGTTGACAAAATGTTCTAAGTTTCTTAACCTTACCCCTTCGGAAAGGTATTCTTTTATACAAGAAAAAAATGTGTGTTTTAATTGCTTGCATGTAGGTCATGACGTAAGACATTGCAAATCTAGTTTCGTTTGTCGTTCCTGCAAAAAACGTCATCATACTTTATTGCACTTTGAGAGTAACAAACAGTCCTTAAGCTGTATGAATGAACCCGGTTCACTCACGCAAGGTGGTTCTTTGAACGATAATAATTCTATTTCGCTTTCTCCCAACAAGAATGTTTATGCGTCCTCCTCGGACACTTCTATTATGAAAACCTCGGATAGTGGGCAAGTGGCGATGACTTCATCCGTGGTAGGGGATCGCTCGCGCGCAGTTTCATCCAAGGCGCCTTTTGTTCGAACGGGTACCGTTCTACTGTCAACCGCACTCGTCGATGTATGTGTTAACAATACGAAGCGATCGACTGTGCGTTGTCTTATTGATACCGGTAGTCAAGTATCTTTTATTTCGGAGGCTTGTGTACAACGTTTAAACATAGCGAAAAAACATGTAAACTTTCCACCTGTTTTCGGTATTAACGAAGATAAACCGGTACATCCTAAAGGTGCTGTTTTCTTTCAAGTTGCGCCGAGAAATAAATCAAGTCCGATTGTTAACATTAATGCGTTAGTTTTGCCAAAGTTAATGACAACAAATATGCCTGCGTGCCCACTCCCTTCTACAGGGTGGTCACATATTGAAAATTTGACCTTAGCTGACCCTGAATTTTATACTCCACAACCCGTGGAAGTCTTACTCGGTGCTGACGTACTCTCTGAGATTTTATTGTATAACACTATAACGGGTTTACCAGGTTCACCCATTGCTATGAATAGCATTTTTGGTTATCTTCTTTTGGGAAAGATAGATTTCGATTCAGTTTCGATTTCAACCCCTATTCATGCGTGTCACAGCTCCTTCTCCGAGGACTTTGACCTTAAGCGCTTTTGGGAACTGGAATCAGTTTCAGAACAAAAGTCTCTCACTCCTGACGAACTTCTGTGTGAGAAAATTTATAATGATACACAGATACGTGATGATTCCGGACGGTACGTGGTGGCGCTGCCGTTTAAACCCGACGCACCGCCACTCGGCGAATCCCGGGATATTGCTGTTGCTAGGTTCCGTAAATTGGAGTGCAAACTCGAACGCAATCCGCAGCTCAAACGCGATTACCACGCTTGCCTCCAAGAGTATATTGATCTCGATCATATGGAGTCTGTGGATAGTCAAGCAGCTGTATCGAGCTCGTACTATATTCCGCACCACGCCGTGGTCAACCAATCGAGTGAAACCACAAAAACCAGAGTAGTCTATGATGCAAGTTGCAAGACTACCCAAGGAAATTCCTTGAATGATATTTTATTAGTCGGACAAAAGCTTCATTTAGACATTGTCGATGTCTTATTAAAGTTTCGCATTCATTCTATTGTTTTTACCGCGGACATCAAACAAATGTATCGCAACATTTTAATTCGGGAGCAAGACAGGGATTTCCAACGTATAGTATGGCGCTCATCTCCTCAAGATCCACTGCGTGATTACCGTCTTAAAACGGTAACGTTTGGTGTAAGTTCTTCACCGTACCTTGCACTACGCACCATGCAGCAGCTCGCCCAAGACGAGGCGGCTCGCTTCCCTCGCGCTGCGCGAGTGTTGCAGAGCGATGTTTTCGTTGACGATGTGGTTTCGGGCGACAACAGTGAGGCTGGTGCACTTACGTTGCAGAGAGAGCTAGTGGACATCTGCCGGACAGCAGGCTTCGAGCTTCATAAATGGCATAGCAATTCCGCGGCCATTCTGGCTGCAGCTAGGCCTGATTGTTCTGACGGTGAGCGGCGCGATAGCGTCCTATTCGCAGAGATGGAGAATGATAAAAAAATTAAAGTTTTGGGTCTCCAATGGCATCCTAAAAATGATGCTTTTGCCTTTAGTGTCAAAACAAACAGTGAAATTTGTACGAAGCGTTCGATTCTATCGGAAATTGCAAGAATTTACGACCCACTCGGGCTTTTATCCCCTGTCACTCTTTTTGCAAAACATTTAATACAACTTTTATGGATTGCACGCGTGGATTGGGATGAAACCCCACCACAAGAAATCGTTAATTCTTGGTCTACTTTTGTTAGTGAACTTCCACTTTTAACTCAAGTTTCTTTTCCGCGTCATGTGTTTTCTAAAAACCGCCTTATACAGCTTCACGGCTTTTCCGACGCGTCTGAGCGTGCGTACGCTGCTTGTATCTACTTGCGCGTACAAAATGAGGAAGGAGAGGTAGATATTTCATTGTTACTAGCAAAAACACGAGTTGCTCCTACTAAACGTATTTCGATACCACGTTTAGAGCTGATGGCGGCATTATTATTAGCAAAAATTATGCAAAAGGTTTTACATACCTACGTTGAGCTTATTTCGCCTGATCAATTGTTTGCGTGGTCCGATTCCACAATCGTACTTTCATGGTTACGTGCCGCCCCTCATGAGTGGAAAACCTTCGTTTCCAATCGTATTACGGAAATATTACAAGCTGTACCTACGGTACACTGGCGCCACGTACCTTCCGCAGACAACCCTGCCGACGCGGCTTCGCGAGGCATGTTACCTGCTTCATTTTTAGAACATGATTTGTGGTTTCACGGCCCACAGTGGCTACACGAGGAGGAGAGTGTCTGGCCTGTACTTCATGAGAAGATACATACTGAAGAAGAAAAACGTAGTGTTGTGATTGTATCCAATCCGTCTCTTTCTTCTACTCCGCCCGATGCAGTAGAAATTATTTCGCGTTTTTCTTCTCTCGGTAAACTAGTACGAGTTACGGCGTTAATATTTCGATTTATTGAAAAAATCAAAAATCCGAAAACTACATTTCCTTCGCATATTACAGTGCCAGAATACAATTTTACCCTAAATCGACTTATTTTTCTTGTACAACATTCTGTTTTTAGTGAAGACATTAAAAAATTATTAAACGGTAAAGAGGCTTCCGATAAAGTAAGGAGATTAAATCCTTTCGTTGATAAAAGTGAATTCCTTCGTGTAGGCGGACGTATTCATAAGTCACTTTTACCATTTGACTCGAAACATCAAGTCATTTTACCTAAGAACCATCCACTTACAATTTTAATTATTGATGACGCACACATATCTAACATGCATTCAGGTGCACAAAGCACGCTGCACCTATTATTACAGAGGTACTGGATATTATCTAGTCGGAACGTCGTTCGGTCTCGCATACATCGTTGTGTCCGTTGTTTCCGCGCGCGACCGCCGCGCTCACAGCCGTCGATGGCTACGCTCCCCGCGACACGATTACGTCCGGAACGTCCTTTCTTAAAAACCTCAGTGGACTTCGCCGGACCCTTTTATGTTCGCGCAAACAAAGTGCGTAATGCCAAGATAACTAAATGTTATGTGGCCGTGTTTGTTTGTATGTGTGTGAAGGCTATACACCTTGAACTAGTGTCGGAGCTTTCCACTGAGGCTTTTCTAGCTACATTACGACGTTTTACATCGCGCCGAGGTTTATGTAAAGATATTTACTCGGACTGCGGTAGAAATTTTGTAGGTTGTGACAGATATTTACAAGAGTTATATAACTTTTTACGAACTGATAGGATTCAAAGTACGCTCAATAATAAAATACTTGAGCAAGGTATAACGTGGCATTTTCAGCCACCTTATGCGAGCCATTTTGGCGGACTTTTCGAAGCTGGTGTTAAAAGCTTCAAACACCACCTTCATCGAGTAATAGGTAATCGCACGTTAACTTACGATGAGATGCACACTTATTTATGCCAAATTGAGGCGATACTTAACTCTCGCCCGCTCTGTGTGTTGAGTGCCGATGCGAAGGATGTCCTTCCACTTACTCCATCTCATTTTCTTATCGGTGAGCCACTGACGGCTATCCCTGACGTTTCATTAGAGGAAACAAATCCTAGTCGTCTCGTTCGGTGGCGTTTAATCCAACAGTCCATTCAACATTTTTGGAGGCGATGGAGTCGTGAATATTTACACGAAATTCAACAACAGAACAAATGGTTTAAAGGCCGCGGGTCTCCTGTTAGTGTAGACAGTATTGTTGTAATTTGTGACGACAATTCGCCGCCTCTCCAGTGGAGACTGGCGCGTGTGCATGCTGTCCATCCTGGATCAGACGGGATAACGCGCGTTGTAACTTTACAAGTTGGTAGTAATTTTATTAAGCGACCAGTTGTAAAGATTTGTCCTCTTCCTATTTCTTAGAGAGTTTAAATACTAATAACTTAGTTTTAATTTCACGTATGTAAGCATGTTTCTTTTATTTATTTTAATTTCACGTAGATTAATGTAGGCATGTAGGTACCTAAAGTTCGTGGCTTCCGTTCATTCAATTTGTTAAAAGATCCTACGTACTTTTAAGGTGAGCGGCATGTTCCGTAATGGAACAGATTTTCCTACGAAAATATATTTCTGGAATCTGGATTGATTTTCTTTGCATTATTTGTATTTTTTACGAGTCATGATAGTTTGCATTTTTTCCGTTTCTCCGATGGCGCCACAATCAGCGCTAATTTCATTATGGACGATCTAATGAATGAAATCTTCTTGTCAATTGAAAAGTTGTTGACACATTGCTCTGAAGGCAGTTGCATATCGCATACACCAGTAACGTCTTCAAAATTATCTCGTCGTGTGTGATGTTATTCTTTTGTTACGGAAACAAGAGAAGTGTGAAGAAAATACTTGCTGGAGTGCAGCCCCGGGATAACTAAGATTGTGTTATATGAGTAGGCAAACCTTCTGAAGACATACGCCGGGCCCGGCAAACCCAGTGCGCACGGCATTCCAGGAGTTCGGTAAGTGCTTGCTATCAGACTCATTAACAGCGAGTTTCAGTGTTCGCGTTCGTTTCTTCATTTTATCGACGGCTAGTAAGACGTAGGCTGTCGCACGGACGAGTCTCTCGTAAGAGGAGAACCGACTTATGTCAGGTAGGTAGGCCGGCCCCTCGCTGTTGTCCGTGGCGCAGACTATCTCGTCTTGTCCGTTGTCATTTTCCTCTTCGGTGCGTTCCGATGGCCACCTTTCTTCTTCTTCCCGGAGGAACGCCGGGCCAATGAACCATCTTTGGTCAGCTCGCACCTCGTAGTTAGGTCGTGTGGCGTCATCGGCTACATTTAACTCGCTTGGTATCCATCTCCATTGTTCGACGTGCGTGAGGTTAGCGATCTCGCCTACGCGGTGAGCTACGTACGGTGTGTACTTGATGATGTCGTTGCGAATCCAGTGGAGAGCGGTCTTCGAGTCTGACCAGAGCACGATCCTGTCAGCCTTCTGTCTATGTTCTTCTTGTATACTGTGGGCGAGTCGTGCGCCTATGAGGCTGGCTTGCAGTTCCAGTCTCGGTATGCTCTGTGCCTTCACCGGTGCTACCTTAGCCTTTGCGCCGGCGAGCGTGATGATGACCTCTCCGTTTTCGTACTTGATTCGCCAGTACGCTACCGTGGCGTACGCTCTGTCGCTCGCGTCGTTAAATACGTGTAGCTGACGTTCCAGTACTCCCCTCGTTGGCGCATAGCAACGGGGCAGTTTAACTTCTCGCACGCTGTCGACCGCTCGTATCCATTTAGTGAAGTCCTCGGCGGCTTCTTCCGGCACTTGGTCATCCCATCCTATCCTCTGTTGTCTCCATAAGTCTTGCAGTAGGATTTTAGCCGTTATGGTGAGATGGCTTAGCAGTCCAAGTGGGTCGAAGATCGACATGACAGCGCTGAGGGCTTCGCGCTTAGTCGGCGGGCGTGCTGACGTCTTGACCTCCTCCGGTACCCTAGGCAGCGCGGTGTTGAACATTAGTTCATCTTTAGTGGCCTCCCATATTAGACCTAGAGTCTTGCCTTGATGACCAGCGGTTCCCATTTCCTTAGGTAGCTGCGCGCGGCGGTCCGGGGGTATGTCTCGTATTACGTCTTCATTACTCGAGTTCCAGCCGGCTAGTATGAACCCGGCTTGCTCGTGTACGTAGGTTACTTCGTGTACTGCTCGTCTTGCTTCCTCCTTGGTCGCGTAGCTCTCCACGAAGTCGTCCATGTAGTGGCTCTCTGTTATCGCTCGGAGGGCCACGGGGTGTGTCTCAGCGTGCGCGCGTGCGTTGTGGTTGCGCACACTGTGCGCTAGGAATGGTGAGCTTCGAGCGCCGAATATCATTGATGACATGATGTATTCCGTGGGTGGCTTCTTTCGTTCGTTACCTCTCCACAGGAACATTTGAGCCGGTCGATCTTCAGGGCGAATCTTTACTTGTAAAAACATCTCACGTATGTCGGCGGTGACGGCGACCTCTTTTTCCCGGAAGCGATAGAGAATTCCCGGTAAGGCTCGCAGTAAGTCGGGTCCATCCAGGAGGTGATCGTTCAGGCTCTCTCCTCTCGACTTGGCGGCTGCGTCGAAGACTAGGCGTACCTTCCCTGGCTTGTTAGGGTTCGTCACGGCGAAGTGAGGTAGGTACCACGACTTGTCGTTGTCTCTCTCGTCTCCGTTAGCTACTGCGGCGTATCCCTTCGTGAGTAGGTTCTCTATCTGGCTTGTGTAGGCTGCCTGGAATTCGGGGGACTGATCCATCTTCCTCTCGATAGTCCGCAGTCTCCTGAAAGCCATTTCATAGCTGGGCGGCATGACTACTTGCTCGTCTCTCCATGGCAGGCCCACTTGATATCTTCCGTTGACTCGTTCGATGGTTTTATTGAAGATGTCGATCGCTCTCTCTTCGGCCTTCCTCGGCTTCGTTATCAAGGCAATTCCTAGGGCGTCGACGTCGTAGTGTGTTTTGATGAGCGCGTTTAATTCCTCATCTTCATTAGCGAAGTTCCTCACGTCTTTTTCCGTCTTGGCGTGTACGTGGAGGACTAGCTGATCCTCCCCTCGGTACAAGCTCCGCGGCACCGTGCCATGTATCGTCCATCCCAGCTCGGTGCGTGATGCGATGGGCTCGTAGCGTTTGCCGATGAGGATTTCCTTCGAGATAATCAGATGCCAGTTGTCGGCGCCGATCAGTAGGCTCGGGCGCGCCGATTCGTAACTCATGTCGTCGAGTGGTAGGTGCTTCAAGTGTTCGTATTCGACGAACTTCCTTTTCACCGTCTGGCTTCCGATCGTAAGTTGTTTCACCGTGTGGGCGGTGATGTCGTGAAACTGCTCTTCATGTTGGCCTCGTACTTCGATCTTGACGACACGACTTTGCGTCTCCTTTTGACTCGCTGTGGCCCCGTGTATGTGTAGCGGGCTCACATGTCCTCTGGCGCCGAGGTCGTTCGCTAGGCCTTCGTCCATGAGCGTGATGGTAGCGCCTTCGTCTAGTAGCGCGTACCTCTTCAATGACGGTCCTCCCGGTACGCGTATCTCCACCGGGCACACCTTCAATAACACCTTGACCGGGCCGCTTGTAGTGGCCGACGCGGACAAGACGTTTTCCTCGTTTACTGGCGGTGACTTCGGTTGAGTAGCTGCGGCGGGCGACGTGTCCATATGCAACGTACTGTGGTGAGGTAAGAGACAGTTTTCTATTCCGCACCTCTTTGCTTTACATGTGAATCTCCTGTGCTTTCCGTTGATGCACTTGAAGCATACTTTCTCTTCTTTCACCCACTGCCATCGTTCGCTGACCGTCATCCTCTTGTATTTCTTACAATCGGGTACGTCGTGGTTGCCGCCGCAGCATAGACATCGTTTTGTGACGGCTTCCTTTTCTCTCTCGACGGTCGGTGCGGTGGGTGTTTCAGTGGTTGCGTAGACTTTCACGTCTTTACGTGGCCTTTCACGTGAAAACGACTTCTTTTCTTGATTGTTGAAAGTCTCCTTCAGCGACTGGGGCGATGTGGCGTATGAAAATCGCATCGCACGGTCGGCCTCACGTTCCAAAAATCTTGACAGCGTTGCTATCTCGGCTTCCGATGGGTCTCCGTGTTCGTAGGCGAAGTCATACCACCTAGACTTGAGATGTGGGCTTAGCTTCTCGATGACCTCTCGTGTGAGCATGGGGTTTCGGAGATATCCTCTTTCATCGACGCCACCTAATACGCATACGATGTTCTTCAACTTGACCGCGAGGGTGTTCAATTCGCCCGCGGACGTACCGGACTTAGGTAACTTCTTTATATCTTCCATCGCTCGTTCGATCAACATCTCTGGTCTTCCAAAACATTGCTCCAATGTTCGCATAATCTCGTCGGGGCTAGTCGCCGAGTATAGCAGCGCGGCGACTGTCTCCTGTGCATTCCCTCGTAGACAGTTCCGTAGCCGTGCGAGGTTCTCGTAGTCGGAATACTTGTACATCGTCGTAGAATCCCGCATGGCCGCCTTGAAGGGTAGCCATTCCGTCGCGGCGCCGCTGAACGTAGGCAGCTCGTGGGCTTGGCGGGGCACCGGACGTTTATTCACGATCTTTTCTAGCGCTTGTGCTATTCTATCGACCGTGTCCTCTTCTTTATTCGTCGCATGAAAGCTCGTACGTTGATTAGGAATAGGGCTAGGCGGGCGTAGTTCCGTCTCTTTCCCTCGTGCCTCTCGATTCCATCTTCCATCTCGCTCGCTCGCGTGCGCGTTTCTCGCGCATAGAACAGGCTCCATACTGTGCTGAGGCGGGCGTCGTCCCTCCCCCCGCGGCTGGCTGTATTCCATTTCAATCAACCAGTCGTGGACGCGTTGCTGTTCCTCCGTGTGCGTTTCAGCGGCGATTTCCTGTTCATCGATTTGGCTTCCTCTTTCGCTTTCTTCCCTTATCATTGCGACGCTCCGTTCAAGTTTCGCCTTAACCTTAATGGCTTCTAGACGAAGTTCCTGCTGTTTCATTTCAGCTAATTGTATCTCCGCGTCGAGCTCGGCTTGTCTGATGCGCGCCGCCGTACTTGCTGTGGAGCGCATCGATCGCACGGAGCGGGTACTTGCTCTGACAGGCGGGACTTGCACCTGTCCCCCTTCCGTGGACGTGACGAGTCGTCGTTGCGGGACAACCGTGTTCGCGGACGCTGCCGACGTGCTGGCAGGCTGTTCATCGATGTGCATGGCTGACGTCGTGGTGCGCGGGAGCGCGGCCGTGTCTCTCTCGATGAGTACCATTGGCGCGGCGGAGGCGGGCGCGGACTTCTCTCTATCTTCAAAGGTCTTCTCTCTGACTTCAAAGGTGTTCTCTCTAGCTTCAAAGGTGTTCTCTCTAGCTTCAAAGGTGTTCTCTCTAGCTTCAAAGGTCTTCTTGCTCCTCGTGATGGGCATTCTTCGGCGTAAGCCAGAAGCTACCGCAGCCTCGAAAAAGGCTATACGGCTAACTCGTAACCTCGAAAAAGGCTGTGCGAGTAGCAACTCCCGCTTCAAGGAGTCACTTTTCCGTCCTAACGGACGTATGATGTGCACACAGCCTCCCGTTGGCACCGTTAGGTGGACAAGACTGCGCTACCTTGTTGAAATTAGAAAGTTGAAACTAGAAGTTGAAATTAAAAATATATCGATGTTTTTATATCGATGTTAGACCAATCTTCAGTCTTGCGGTTCTTGATTGTTCCTCTTCCCTCTTCAGACTTCCTCTTCCCTCTTCTGACTTCCTCTTCTCTCTTGAGACTTCCTCTTCTTTTTTCCGTATTAAGAGTAGGCCTTCTTTCTTGAGAATTCGTCTTCGTTCTTGAGGGTTCGTCTTCTTTCTTGAGGATTCGTCTTCTTTCTTGAGGGTTCGTCTTCTTTCTTGAGGATTCAGGTTTCTTCTATCCGGCTCGAAGGACCACCGCTGTTGCTTATGCAGATTTTATTTGCTGGGACTGAAGAAAACCCGCGGTGCAAGTGAAGATCCGGTTTATTTGGTAAACCACATTAAAAAATACAAAGGTAAAATACAAGTAAAAATCGTAAGTAAAAAATAGAAAATCGATGTAAAATCAGAGAAGTAGAGAAGAAGTGATTCGTGTCGTGTCCAATCAGATTCTTATTGGAAATTTTCGGTCCGGAACTAGCGGGCTGTGCGCGCATTACGTCGGCCAATCAGGAGCGCCGCGCCATGTATCCGCTCCTCGCGTCGCTCCCCGCGCCATGCCCCGCGTCGCTCCCCGCACCGCTCCCCGCGTCGCTCCTCCGTTTCGCAACGCAATTAGCGGGTCGTGCGTGCATTATCTTATACATCGTAACATATAATAATATATATTCTACTAAACTATATGCTCTACTATATATTTCTAATGTCTGCTAATTATTTTACGAAATGAATGGACATAATATGGCCGTAAGTCTTCCACAAAATAAATAAATAAAAAAAATCTTGCAATTACGTAAATAATCTAAACCTAAGCAAAGTAGCTGCTGACAATTATTGTAACTTGCCTTGAATTTATTACATCCGCAAAACTGACGACCGTTGGACTCAGGAAGTTTGTGGTGTACCTATATAAATAGATCTCATACTAATCTAATCAGTTTATGTACTACTTATGTAATAGTAAGTAAGTAAACTTTTTGAATAAATCCTCGTTTTCATAATAGTTTTAATAGAAATGCTAGTGTTTTTCAAATTAAGTCACTTTCACGTTTATATACCAATTGCTAAAGAATGGAAATGGAATCGTGGTAGGAAGCTTATCCTTCCCATAAAATATCTAACAGTAAATAGACAACATCAAGGTTAGTACATTCGTGAGTTGTTAGTCAATATGATGATGTTCAGTAGGACACTAAAGTGCTAAAAAATGATTAAACAGCTCAACTACAACTTTCTATTTCATTATTCTAAACTATGTGTTAAAATTTCATTAATCATCTAATATTCCTAATTGAGGACAGAGCGTGTACGTCATTGAATATGCGTATGAGAGAACGGTACTGCTAATTTTGGGCAAAAAATGGCGACCTCGATGTCAGCTGAGCGCAGATTCATCAATGCGCAGAAACCCCGTTACGGTTCGATGCAGACGAATCGAGACCGACACGAAACGCTTCAGCTCGCCTACAACTTAAAAATTAAACAATGTAAAATACTTCCACCACCTACCATTCCACCACTTTTCAAGGACAATCAGTCTTTCGCCATTTCTGCGAAAACGAATTTCTTTCAGCTAGGCTTGTTAAAATGACCTCTTCATTGCATTCCTACTGTCGCGTCGCACGCAATTCTCCTTGTGGCCCACTACATAATTTGGTTAAGCCTGGAATAAGGTAAGTAAGGATTACAGGTTTTTTATTAGTCTATTAGTCTAAGTTGAGATCTTCTGTGCCGATGTTGTATAGAAGAGAAGTGGCCCACAATGGACTGCTGATATCAATTTATATCTAGAATCTGACAGTGGTGATACTTTAATGTTATAGGTTCGTTATCTTTGTTATAATTTCATGCGATTAAACTAAACGAGTAAAGCCGATTAGATTAGCTTATGCAGTATCGATTGCGTTTAATTCTGTAAGTTATATATTTCATGTCTGTGTAGCCTGGTTGAAGTTATAAATGTGCAGTTTAAAGTGGTTTGATCCGATCACATGACATGACGATCGTACGATGTGGTACGATACTGTGAATATTCCTCTAAACTGTTATCAATCATGCGCCTGTAGCGTGCCGTCAAGTAGCCGATAACAATGTTTTCTTGACGATAAAAATAGTAAGAACTATAATTTTCTGTTTATTTCCTGCTTTGAATAAGACAAAGAGGAGGAAAGGAAATTGGTCAACAATTAACAATCGCAAAAGAAGCCCCATTGGGAATGAAAGTAACAGTCGATAAAACTTACTATAATAGGTAAGTAGTAAGTTTATTTCTACACGAAATTGCCAGCACAAAAGGTGAAAGTACGATCATCTGGCGAGCTTGTATTTTATTCCTTTTTCGCAGCATTGAAATGCAGATACTTGGTATCACTTTCATAATTATTATTGTTTTGTGTATAAAATACTTACAACAAAGTTGAAACTTTTAACTTTGCTAAGAACTCGAAGGTAACGGGAAATAAAATTATAGAGAGGACTAAAACCAGATTGAGTAGAACTCGTTTCATGCTGGCCGTCAAATTACTGAGTGAACAAGTCGGTTTCTTTTCTGCTGAAATGTCTGACTGAATGTAAGCGATAACATAAGGACGCATTGATTCCTCGAAGTTTATAATTTATCGCATGTAATTGCTTGATAATGGTAGTTATTATTAGTATGGCTTACCTAAATATATTTCGGTGTATCTCAGTAAACAAAAAATATACCTTCCGTACCTACAACAAATTGGAAAAATTTGACAAATTGGTATTACCTACCCTTCAACTAGTTAGTACGTACATCTCGTTACACAGGTCGTGAATCCGGAGACCTAGAACATGTCAGGGTTACAATGTCAGAAACAATTATCTCGTTATAACTAATTAATAATAATTTATTTACATATGTATAAAACGTAATATTTTTAATGCTTGCATCATTCTCATTCTCTGGATCTGTGAATTGTTGTACAGATTTGTGAATCGATTAAATTAAATCTGAATTTGTGACGGACTGTTAAGTTAATGCTATACGTTGGACTCGGTTACTACTTACTGATGTAAGTAGTCGTTACATGAGCCATGTGAGGGGCCTTTGGCGGCTCAATAGTAACCCTGGCACCAGTGTCCTGTTTTATAAAGCTGACAATCCGACAAGTCGACATATGTTAAAAAGTGTCAATTCTACAGTCAGCTTTATAAAACAGGGCCCAGGGTTGATTTGGTGAGTAATCCGCTTCACAATCCACACGATAGAAGAACAAGAAGATAGGAGTATTTAGAGATTGGCAATGGGAGTTAATAAATGGCATCGTCATGACTGACCCTTAATACATTATACAACTACGCCATGCATGAGACAACAACGGAGTTAAAGTTCTCCAAGGTACTCCACCTTACAACCCACACGATAGAAGAAAAAGAAGTTAATGATTTGAATAAAAAAAATCATTTTCCTTATTTGTATTAAGTTGCACCACCAAACCGCACTGGAGGAGCGTGGCGGAGTATGCTCCATACTGTGCCCAGCAGTGCGACGTATATATAGGCTACTTATGTATGCATTTATGCTAATATTCATGGGAAAAAAACAGATGTCTGATGACGCAGGCAGGCAAATTAGGCCGAAAATAAATAAGTGTATCTATATTCGTGAGTAAATCTTCCATATTTTGCACCTATTAAACCGGTTTATTATTTTGGATATATCCGCGTCTATGAACCGGGTCACAAGACGAATACCTACCTACATGACACGGTAGGTAAAGTAGGATCACGTAGTGATCGTTTTTCTTTTACATTTTTATTGGTTTTATTGTCTGTGCCTGGTCGGAAGACAAAAAACTTAAAATGTAGAAATAAAATATGATACGACAGACATATATCTATTATTATAATTATTATTATATTTAGACGACTTATATTGTTTATAAAGTTAAAAATATAATAAAAATGACATAGAGGGTGAGTCAACAATGATCTTTTCAAAAATACACCTACCTCAAGTGTCTTTGACTGTTGTTAATTTGTATTTAATTGTCTTTGCTACTAGAATCTAGTACTTAAAAAATAACAAGTTGGTAACCCTAGAAAGTGTTACGCATGAAAAAACGAAGTATTCACACTTTCAATTTAATCATTACCAATTGTTTGTAGAGTAATGCGAGTTGAAGATTATTCCTTCAATTGTTATAGTTCGACTGATGAAACATGAGCACGTGTGGACCACGTGTTGCGCATGCGCCGATGTGTGGGTTTTGAATAATTTGTATTAATAGTCATAAAACTTAGTAACAATAATTTATACGAAGCGCAGATACCGTTTGAATCTCTGTCCGGTATTTACGCAGTCGATTCCTTTGGCTTACATGTTAATAAAGATAATTCAATTATTAATAATTAAAATTGTTGTGTGTAACGAAACGTTACTGTCTTTGGTGACGTATAGTCTGTGGTCTCTTGAGCCGCTCTCTTTGCTGCATGTAAATGGCTGCCTTGCTTTGTGTCTATAATTAAAACATACTGCAAAATATCACAACCATTTTATTTAAATCCGACCTATGTAAACCAACAAAAATTGTTGATCTCAGATATTATGTTATGAGTTGGACAAGGCCTAACTTTTTGTTTATGTACCCAAGCCTTCATTTTGCAATTTTTTAAATTATTTTTTGACCCAGCGTGGGAGAGGTAAATGTACCTCTTCATCGATACGAATTGGTGCGGGGCGAAGAGTGTCCGTTCTATACGTAGTATTATTCTTTATTCTATGGTAAAACTATTGAACTTTCTGGAATGTTTTTATTAGATTACCCGTATAAAGTAAATGTGAGCCGTGGTAGCCCATTTGGAAGAACGCTTGACTCTCACCATGATGTCGTAGGTTCAAATTCCAGCACGGACCTGAAAATGATTTTAGAATTTGGTTTCGAATTCATTTTTGGATTATAAATGATTATCACGAGCACGTGAAGCGGTGAAGAAAAACATCGTGAGGAAACAAGGAGGCACAAATCATGCATACCACGTGATATGCATTATTATGCACTGAACGCGCGTTGTTATAGTGTTTTCTAACATAATATTGAGGAAACTAGTATACGAGATATTTGCTATAATGATGGTGATATTTCCCTGAAATGACAGCAGTTTACATCACACATTAGGTAGTCAGTCTAAATCAGTTCTGTAAATAACTATCATCATCAGCCCATTAACGTCCCCACTGCTGGGGCACGGGCCTTCCCTATGGATGGATAGGGAGATCGGGCCTTAAACCACCACGCGGGCCCAGTGCGGATTGGTGGTTATTAACGACTGCTAATGCAGCCGGGACCAACGGCTTAACGTGCCTTCCGAAGCACGGAGGAGCTCGAGATGAAAACTTTTTTTTTGTGGTCACCCATCCTATGACCGGCCTCTGCGAAAGTTGCTTTACTTCAACAATCGCAGACCGAGCGCGTTTACCGCTGCGCCACTGGGCTCCTCCGAGTAAATAACTATAACGAGGATTAAAGATTTGCTAAACTAAGTTTGCTGTTGCGCGAGAATCATGCGTCTTTGTTGAAATATATTCCGCATTTGGTCAATTTGGTGCTAAATAACCTATTTGATTTGTCATCATTTTATCGTCATCCTTATTTCCGTACAATGTGCAAGGAAGTCGAATATCACGACGACTAAATGGTACTTTCCCAGAAAGTTAGTCGATTATTTTAACAAGAATGCTACAACACCCTTTGTCGTTATTTCGAGTGGAATGATTCACTCGAGAGTTCAAATACAAAATATGCTTTCATTGAAAACACTATACTTATCCATTATCAGAACAGATAAGCAGTTGAATCATTGTGTATTGTTATTGCCAAAATTCTAATTGCCATTCCAATCATACCTACTTGTAATTTCGTAGTCCGCCTAGTAATGAAACTTTGATAAAAGATTATACAATATCACCTTAATATATGTTTATTACTTTTTGATGACATGCACTGTATATAATATTATAATATTTTTATTACAGATAATAAATTGTATCTTCATTTATCAAAGTAGCCCCAAAGTCACTTATATTGTTAATAAAACATCATGATGATCATTTTAACCTTTTGCCGCTTGACAGGGGTGTCACAAATACTCAATATTGAGATAATTTTGCTATCAATTGTTTATTTGATTGTTCAACCTATTATCAATGAATATACTAAAACACGACTGCTCGTTACCTACATTTGAAAATAAAGCATACTTACTTTTTTTAGGTCGGGTTAGTGTACAAAATACCCCACACAGATAAACTAATTAGCTTACCTATTGATCACGACGGCAAGTCATATTGCAAAGGGTATGAATACCACTTATACGAAGAAGAAGAAATATACTGTATATTTCTGTTCTAATCCAACACTACAGGGAAACAGAACGTACCATAAATAATACATATGATACCTCAAACGTGGACGAGAGTACGTCATAGGTTTCCACGCTTATCTACTACGTGGTGCAGCACACTGGACACGCTATGGATGTGTGACAAATAAGGCCCGCTGACGCCGGCGCTGTCCTTATAAATATGTTTATTGGGTTCCACTGATTGAATAATTGTAACACACAGTAAAGGTGAATTTTAATAAACAATGTGATATAATGTAAGTAATATAATATAACAAAGAGGTGGCATTACAATATAATATATTTACCACACATACATAAATGAATGCTTCGGAAGGCACGTTTAGCCTTTGGTCCCGGTTACTACTTACTGATGTAAGTACGTAGTCGTTACATGATTCATGTCAGGGGCCTCTGGTGGCTCAATAATAACTCTGACACCGGGGTTAATGGGGTTGGTAATCCACCTCACAACCCACACGAAAGAAGAAGAAGAACCACACATAATCTTTTATTCGAGCCATTGTTATGTGAACGAAATTTCTTATGTTTATAGCTATGAGATGGTGACGAACATCTCCTTACAATCTTTCTTATTTACTGCAGGGCGGAAACACACCCCGCCCCTTCAAACAAACTACCTCGTTTTACACGTTATAGCATCGTTTACAGGTATTTATAGGTGCTCGTATCGGATGACAATGACCGATACACTTTGGATTTGTACAGTCTCAACAATAAGTAGTAAAATGCGTCATATTTAGCTATGGCCAAGTAATTAATATCCAAAGCCAAGCCAAGCCAAGCCAAGCATATTATTTAGGTTATTATATATATTAAGGCCGCCATTTGCCATGTACTTAGTTAAGAGACTTTTTGTAATTATTTCTTTTTATTTTGGTGCAATAAAGTGTATTTGTATTGTATTGTATTGTAATATTAGCGGCAAATCTACAATAAGTCACGTCAAAAAAAGTTACATTTTGAAACAAATACGTCTTGTAGATTTGCCGCATGTAGCATTAACTACTTGGCCGGATCAATGGAGAGCGATGAGGACTCTCACTAGACACAAAATTTAAGACAACAGGCCTGAGGGTGCCCAGTTGGGCACAAATCTCGGATCAGGGCCTCGTCTGAGCGGATTATATTTGAAAGATTTAATCGACCCTTGTGGGTGGATTGCGATAAGCGGTAAATGAGGGATATCATCAACCACGCCGGCGGGGTCGGTATCGGGATTCTGAAGTGTTTGGTGTCGCGAGCTGATTGGCCTCTATGGCTAGAA
Source organism: Pectinophora gossypiella (assembly GCF_024362695.1). Lineage (NCBI taxonomy): Eukaryota > Metazoa > Arthropoda > Insecta > Lepidoptera > Gelechiidae > Pectinophora > Pectinophora gossypiella. The sequence goes on from NC_065405.1 coordinate 5,725,031, forward strand.
TATTCAGATCGTCGAGATCGTATATTAGTCCTTGGTGCATCAAGTCACAACCTTTTTGATGTAAAGAAGGCTAAATCCTGTCAAGCAAAACTGACAACGTTGCTTCCTTTCACTACTGTTTCAAAATCAACGCAGCGTTTTCTAGACGCATTAAAAATATGCAGTAATAACGAATGTTCTACCCATTAACAGTTGCAATAGTCGACTGTAAGTGCAGCTATGTCGACATAGTTTGGAAAACTACAATGGACACAACACGTGTAGTCGTCAGCCGTGAACTTACGTATTATGCTGCCTAGATCATTCAGCTCAGACTAGTTCGATGATTACAAATCTCATGCCACCGTTGCACAATCTACGATGGCCTCTAAGAATGCATTGTATAGTATACCGTCGCAGTGTGTTTAGAATTCTAGTCTTTATGCGTTTATAAATATCTCGTTAACGTATATTTTGAAGTATTGAAACATGAATGCGGAAGGCACGTAATAGATCGCGAAAGGTCTTCAACAAAGGCATATTTAAGATTACAAAAAAGCATTTTCCTGTACCTATACTTGCTATTATTTCAGAGTACTGGTTTCCTCTCAATTACCCAATTGGGGTATTCAGAATATTCTTTATAAACAATTAAGACTTTTTCATAAACACAGACAAAAATAAATACTTAGTAGTATCATTATCATCAGCCCATTAACGTCCCCAATGCTGGGGCACGGGCCTTCCCTATAGATGGATAGGGAATAGGGATATTAATATGTATACTCAGTAGTATACATATTAAGAAAATAGTGTTTCCGAATACAAATAAACAATTCATAGATAGTTCTACTATAGTAACATATTAAACATTAAAAAAGATTATATTCGTAAAATGCGATTTATCGAACGATATAAATAAACTAGAGGCATATAAAGTTACATTTTTTAAATTAAAATAGCTAATCCGCTTAAAATAACAAAGTTGTGTTTACGTATGCAAATAAATACTATTTTTGATTGTGCAAATATACTTTGAACTCTATATATAAATAAATATTATTATTTTGACCTTATATTACGTCGATTTCATTTTAATGTACTTTAAGTGCTAATTCAAATACTCATATTTATAATGCAACGGTCAATAGCACCAAAACAGGTGTAAAAATAAAGTAATATAATACTTAGTTACATTACAGTAATGATTTTGTATGCGCCGGCCGGCGCATGCAGTGGTGCGTGGTGGAAATTCCCCAACATTCGCGTGCGAGCTTTTCTTCGTCTTTATGCACTTAGGCGTGTTCTGCGCACAGTCCGTGCGCGTGGGCATACTGCGCGCCTCCTTTGTTACACTTATTAAAGGAGCTAACAAACAAAATCAAACACTGTAGCGAATGATTGTTTTAGAAATTGGGGTTGTATATAGAAAACAAAGCAGTTGTGTTTCTTATGTTTAGGTTTTCGTAAGTAGCATAAATAGCTTGCAGCTGGCACTATATGTATATTGATTAATGTACCGTGATTCTGCCGTATCGTACGCGCTAGTAGAATTTATCGTTTTATATGAGAGTATGATCACTATTAAATAACAGAATCTTTTGACAATTAGTAAAATTCGCATACCATCCAGGAAATTGTCAAATTGACAATACTAAATTGGATTTGCTTTCAGCATTACTATGTAATAACTAAAATTTTTAGTTGGAAGACTGTTCTGTAAAAATTTATATTTTTAAAGCATAGCATAAATTACCAAGTAACAAAAAAGTTCACTGAAATAGATATAAAATAGCTATAAGTTGCGCTTGCCATTTTTGGTAGCAACACGTTCTAATTTTACAGAGTACATTCTATCCTACTTTACAAAGATATGCTTGAATGTGGAGTACCTTCCGAATGGTCCGAACATATTGTTAGTTACGTCTTAGTATAAGAAGTATGTAGCTCAAGAGTTCCTTGTGTAAATCAGTAGTTGGCAATCTGCCAGCTACGTTTTGTTTGGGTTTGGAAAAATGTTTTTAAAGCTTTTCAACTTTGTGTTTACGTGGTTACGGTCTAAACTAAGCATGCTCCTAATAGTTGAATGTAGTGGCGCTGATTTAGATTATAAATATTTATAGATTATGTGATACATATCTGGAATTTCTGTAAAATTAGAATCTGTGAGCTATTTGTGTTTTAATCTTCATTTTAAACAGGAGGTAAGGAATCTCAAATGTCAGTTGGTATAAGTATAATATGTACACACGAGCGCTTTAAATAAATATACAATTTAAGTACGTTGCCCCAGTTATATTTAAACTAGGGACAAAACAAAGACTAAAATAAATGTACTTAATATAAATGTACGCACAAACCGGATTTTTGTTTAACACCTTTTCTATTATGTATAATTAAAATTCAAATGGCGCATTACCAAAACCTTGAAAATCCTCGCAAATTTGCAGAAAAGGAGATAACAAATAGTTTCCAAGGATTTTTGAGGTACAAAACTTATTTAAGTGAGAATATTTTTTTTTATGTTATTGTTTGTACGCGTGTAACACGTGAATAATAAAATTTAATTTGGCGCGAGTAATATTTCTTGTTTTTTTTTACGTTTTTTTGTGGAATACTTACAAATATTATGATGTACAATAATCTACATAACAAATAACACGCTTGTATTGCAAATCCGGTGCCGGAATCTCACCGACGACGCTCCGCGTTTGAAAAGAAGCTGCTGACACACAGGGCCACAGTGACTTTTACATAGTAACGTTGCATTTCAATTATAAATAACAAGAAGTACATTTCTGTAATATTATATTTCATCGGTCCGGCAATAAAAATGGTATAGGGAGATGGTCTAAGGGCCCCCATGCTGTCTGTTAAAAATATCCGGGGTCGCCGACCTAGGGGAGAACTGGGGCAAAGCAAAATCGATACTGGTACACTAACCCCGAAGGTTCATAGTCCTGAAGGTCCTTAGTCCGTATATCCAATTTGATTGGTGCTACTTAACGTTCAATGTTATTTTTTATTCCTTTTGAGGAAAATCAGTTCTTTTAAATATCATTATGTCACAGATTTCGACAAACTCAACTCCAAAAACTGAATTAAATATAGAATTGCAGTTAACGCCCTAGTTTTTATTTATAGTGTTACGCTTTACTTACTATCTTTGATTTCGTAGTATGAAATTTTATTTAAGTAAATGTAATTGAATACAACTGTAGTTTGTACGTATTGCATACTGTTTAATATTCCAAACGATACAATGCAAAAGACTGTGCCCTGGTCGCATGTTTAAAATTCATATGCCTGAAAAATGTATGAAGAACATAGCAACGAATTCAATTACGTTTTATCACATATTTTCTTGCCGGCAAAACAAAGATTGATTCATTACAGCTGTACAAATGTATTCGAGGTATTAAATTTGAATTGACAAGAATTTATTGTGCGGCAAATCTTAAGCGCCCAATGTTACAATTGTTACAACCTGGCAAAATTTAAATTGACCAATCATTTTTCTGGGTGACCTACTCTACGTGTCACTTCTAGTCACTGGAACCATTAAATTGGTTCATTCTAGATGCCGGTGGCTCAGCTAAGAGTCGCTAGCCGCGCCCCCAAGCGCTAACTTCATTCACTTTGCGCCACAATGTTGCAGGTTCAACTTGTGTCGGAGTTGCGCAGTAGACGTGGTCTCCTCTGCGCATGTTGTACGGTCGAATGTTCCGTGACGTCGAACGTCTGTGGAAGGTTCGCGAAGCCGCCCTGACGTCAGGTTACGTCACACCGCCCAGTTGCTCGGCCGGCCGTTGAAGCCTACACGTTGATCGCCAGTCATTATGCTATAAGAATGTGGTAATACGCTGCTCGCATTGATTTCTTTGTAAGGAGTAATTAGCTAGGATCATTACGGTATTACAAAAATGTGATCAATAGTCTGACTTTTAGAATTATATATCTAACCTTGACCGACGTTTTCTACATAGGTAGATAGATTATTATTATACTTAATACCTAATTAAGATACGATTTAAACACTGCAGTAGTGTAGTTGCAAAATAGGGACCACAGTTAATTTCATAGAAACAAACTTTTCACAATAATCCATTTTCTGGAACGTCTCGCACAATCAAGAAGTAAGTTGAGCAAACAAAACACTTTGCAAAGATTTGCTTAAGTAGATAGATAGTGATGTTTTCTAAGTATAAATCAAAGCAAGACAAACGCAGGAGCCGAGGACTCGTATTGCATGCGCGGCGCCTGCGCGGGCGCACCGCACTCGTTGCGCAATCACCGACGAAGGCCGGCACACGGAAACTTTACAAACCGCAAATTGCTGCTAATTCCACCTACAGGTGTCTACTCTATTACTCCAACACATTCTCCAACCAAATAACGTGTGCTCAACCTATTTCTGGTACAGCGCTTAACATTGGAACGATTACACAAAAGTTTTCCTCGTACACTTGACATTGGGTTGCAGCCGTCACCTATTTCGTAAAGGAACAGAAGAAGAATAAACAATAGCTATACAGCGAGGATCGATAGTACCTGTACCCTTGAGACATTTTTATGACTGCGGATTTCGTAAATGTCACCCGATATGGGTAGATAGCCTGGGTTTTCAGAATACTTCACTTAGGTAGGTATCAATGTAGGTTAGTTAAGCGAAGTGTATCCTTCGAAGGAAGGAATGATTGGTAAATCCAGGCAGTGACGACCTTTGCCTATCGTTTTCTACACAAGCGGTCTGAGAGGGCATTGATACGTCTATAAACAATATAATCTTTATAATCTGGTAAGATCTAGTATGTCTAAACCTGTTTGACAAGAATGTTCTAATATCAACCAAGGTTCTAAAATAAAATAGATTATAATTAATTCATGACGTCTGGAGTATTTTTGGCATTATAAACATGACTATTTGTGTTTTTAGATAAATTACTGTAATCCTATAATTTCTAGGACGTATCTAGTAGCCCTAGTTAAGTTTGAGCATCTCTCTTACTGTCGTTAGTAATAAGTAGATTCGATTTTATTCTCTTGTTCTTAGTCCCAACTGAATCATTGATTTGTCCACAAAGGGAAGGTTCAGCGGGGAGTGTCATGAGATTCATTCAATCTGGAATCTTCGACACTGTCATTAGAATCGTTTGAAGTCAAGTGACCACAATAAGTTAATAGTCGCTGGCAATGGGTACACATGGGTACTCGTAAAGTTCGACATTGGTGAATATATTGCGATTACCACTCTTAATTTCTTCTTATTCGAAAACTAGCGACTCTGTACTGTTTCTCCTGGTTTAAATTTTAGGCTTCTATCTTCTTGGAGAAATGCAGATCAAAGCAGTAAAAACTGCATGCAAATTCATTCAACATTTTACATTAACTCTAAAAGTAAACTTAAATAAGCAGAACGTTTCACTTAGATAATCAGTAGCTCTAATCCAAGTAAGCAGTAGTTTCATTGGTCGATTTTATGAAGATTGAAGTGTTAATGAAACTTCAAGAATGTTTTATAACTTTCTCTGAATTTTCCTTTTACATTTTTTACTTCATTGTTCTATTCGACGAGTAAAGTATTTACTTTTACCAACGAAAAATACACACTTAATAACAATACGATATTATATACATGTAGAGATATATATACAGCAAGAAACCTTGAATTTCTAGCTGTAAGTACTACACTATAACGCAACGATTTATTTTACAAACGACCTTTCAGGGAGACAAAGCTAATAAATCGTTTATTTTAGGCTGTATGTTGTTGTTGACCGAGAGCTACGTTTGTGTATTTACACCAGCACGCACTTGTACCCTTTACTTCAGCACCAATAAGTGACGCAAACGCAACACATGCACACTAGGCACCTAAACTACTTAGCACTTACGTCCCTGCCTCACGCGTGTAACTTATTTTTATTGCATTTACATTACATTACATACAATATAGTATCTACTTTAAGAATACATATTAATATTACGTATATTATTACTATTAATAGTTACTCCATTATATTATTATTATCTTTTCTTAAGCGAATTTGATTTTGTGCGATTGCATGTACTGCTGTTGATGCACTATAATAAGTAATAAATATTACTCACGATAAAGGAAACATCAAAACAAAAATTACAAAATGTCATTAGCGTTGCAAAGGTTTATGACCAGTAGTGGACTTCAGGCGGTTAGACATTACCAAGAATTTCCGACTGCAACTCTAATTGTCAACAGACATGATTCAATACTGCAACTAAGTATTACGAGTGAATCACGAAGAAAAGTATAATCGACGTGAATCCAAAACATTGCTGTCGTCAAACTTGGATAATGTGTATTCCATCTGATTGAACGTCGTCATAAGGCTTCGAAGTTGGTTGGATTCTAACAATTACCCGGGCTAATAACTTCCCGGGCCGAGACAATGTGATGTTTCTATCCAACGCTTCAGTATTGACTCCATGAATTATATGACGTCTAGCCAAAGTCCTATGTTTACGTTCCCTTTTAGCTGTTGACGCAAACGTGATTTTAGCAGAACCCGTCAAAGTTTGCATCAGATTTACATCACCGCTACGACAACATTGACGAGCCTCTCTACGTAAGGCGACAAAAACAACTTATGACCTCTATATACAAGCCTGAGAGTAAATATTGTACTGAACTGCGAAGTGGAGTTTCGTTGCATCATTTATTTACCCTTTTTAAGAAAACCGTTTAAGGACGTACCTATATTTTATGAACATTTATCGAGATTGTATCAATAAAATCAAAACTCGTGCAAGCAACTCTAAGTAAACTAAGAGTGACCTGACACGCATCTCATCGTTACCTAATAGTATGTTGAATGATGGCATAGAGGAGTGGCATACGACTACTGTCGGTATTTCATAGCACTCACAGGAACCGGAAATATCTGTGTTAAGGACATACCTATTAACAGCGTTTATATGGTATCAACACTACAAGGGAATGGCATCTGAGTGTATAGATAAGTAAGAATATATGCAGTATAGACCGACGTTGGCTTGTTTATTCAAAAGTATCGACAGCTATGAAAGTGATAATAATAGCGACAACACTTATTGCATACAAACACATACACACACACTCACAAAGGTAGTCCCACCACTTGCCACCTGCACTTGACCGTGTTTTCGTGCATTCCATTGCAAACGAAAACTGGCCCCCAAACGAATCACAAGACATGATGTAACTGATTCAACCTTTCTTGAACATTGGAAGGTTATCATTACTTTCAACGAAATGTTCCCCAAAGAACAGATGTGATAACAAATATAAAATAAAATATTCGATACTACGATCCATACATTTATGAGACGTTTGCCACAGCCGTTGCGAATTTATATGCTACATATATCTACTTATATGGTACTTTTTCAATGCAAAAGGAAAGCTAAGCTTTCGCAATGTAATAGGCGCATACATAAAATATCATTGGCGCTTTAAACATGGCGAGATAGCTGATTGAGCACGGCACACGTCCGTTATCTGCTTCCATTATCGCTCGGAGATAACTCAAGTTCTTGGGAATGTTACAAATGGCTCATTTTTAAGCAATTACTTTGTATTTGAAACTTGTTGGACAACCATTTTCAATGCCTTACTTATCGGCTGTTTACTGAAATTAAAACCTAAAATGAATTGTTTCAAGAATAGATATCCCGAATAGAATTTGAAGCACTTAATCCAAAGTATTGAACTGTAAATTTCAAAGTCTATAGTCGACTTTTATTATAAACACTGGCTACTGAAATACGGACAGCTTGTAACGAAATGTGGGAGACGTTTGCAATTTTAACAAATGGAATCAGTAAGTAGATAACGACACATAAAACATACATTGTCTCAAGGCTAGCTCAGTTGACGAGATAAATGATGAGAATGAAATCTGCTGATAAGTACTTTTTGCAGCTGTTGCTACTAAATATGTAGGTAGGCATACTATAAATTATACATTAACATATCTTAATGTTAGATCAATTTTGGAATACTCAGGGACGATGTATCGCAAAGCGTTGACGTAGAATACATCATTTTCCGCATCTGCGTTAAGTGAGAACTTGGATATATTGGAAGTTCCCATATGCTACAATTTCAATGCAACTGGAGTGCTAGGTTGGAAAGGCTTCCTCCAGTTAGCGTGCTCGGTGGCTAGTCTGCAGTAAGATCGATTTCTAGAAGAGCGAAACCGTACCATTTGGTTCAGGGTCGCTCAACCTTTAATGTTCCGCAGGCAAAATGGAGCACGCGATTTGTGTAGGTACCTGCCTGCGTTGGAATGCCTGATAAGTGGCTACAGTGACGAGAAAATTATTTCTGGGAAGATTTAAATGTTACCGTAATAATATCTTCATTGGCAATCTAAATATCTATTGCGTTCTTTATATTAATGTAGGCGCATTCGCAAGTATCTCCATTACTTGATATTAATTGTTTTAGTTCAGATTGCAAGTGTCATGTGATATAGTTTCTCCTATAGCATCAAGGAATTTAATTGTTACTTCAGTCTTATCATAACAATTGGCATCGGTTTTATCAGCTTGCCATTGTATATAACTTTTTACAGTCATATCAGTTGAACATTTTTAACCGCATGTTTCTGTACGGATTATGCTTGGTACTTTAATAACCTCGATCTTTTGCCTCGAGCTAACGAGCTGTAGGTGAATCATTCGTTTACAATGTGATGAAATAATGTCCAGGTTTAAATGGATTTCAAAGATTGTGAGATTACTTTCTCAATCGATTAGAAGCAGTTTTGTTCACTAGTTCCTTATTCAGGTACCTAGTTGATGATCAAAGGTGATCACACTGGTTCCACAACAATGAATGTTGTAATAACAGCCGACCTTGTTCGGCCTCGAACACTGGTCATGATCCACAAATTCACGATTTACATAATTAGTATTATATACTTGTCTGACCACCGATTTCCTTATTTCCTTAACCTTCGCGCCATCTGACTTGACTCAATTCCATGGTTAGTCATGTCATGACGTTACTCATCGGTCATCATAATTACAATTATTTAATATATCAATGGATTTTGAATATTGCAAGCAATGTATGTTCACATTTCTTTGTTTCTGTAAAGTATACAGTGCACAATGATGGTGCAGATAATTATATACTACACAACACTACACATGCGCTATGTCGATATTTTGTAAGAACAATTATATTATACCTACTTAATAACACACTTATTGCACAGCTTGCACGAGTTATGATCACGTCATGTTTCTTTTGTGTAATTTAGATTTTCTTGAATTTGTTCAATGTGTGTAGTATTTGTATGGTGTTAGGTGTTAGTGTAGGGTGTTATTTCAAAGAAACTAAAGAATATTGAAAATTAAGTTTATTAAATAATAACAACATTAACTTACTGAGATTCCCTTTCACGTCCGGCCCTAATATAACTATATGTACAATGCGGGCCGCTTATTCTATATGTACAACACGTGGGGGGTCAGGCTTCGATCACAGGATATAATGTGTATATGGGACGGCGTCCTAGACAGGCGCGCCAACTTCTTCTTGATAGGACCTCGTGAGGTGCGCCGCTGCTGCGGTGAGGTGGTGCAGCGAGCGGCGCAGGCCACGCAGGTGGCGGCGGCAGGCGGCGGCGGCGCGCGCGGCTGACTCGCGCTCGTCCTCGCCCTCGATGCCGGAGTCGCCCGCCGCTGACGACGCGTCGCTCTCTGTGTCCGACAGGTCCGAGATCCTGCGCCCGCGATCCACGTGCTCCTCGGTCTCTCCGTTCGACCAGAGTAGCTCAGTCTTTAGCTCGTTCAGCATGGCGAACAGGCTGAACGGGTCATCGTCGCCCTCCTGCGGCAGGTTCATCAGGCGGCTGGGCACCAGCACGGTATCGTCCATGCGGTTCACCATCTTCACGAACCTCTCCATGTCATTCAGAATGCTTTGCTTGGAGAATTCCGTGTCGTCGTGCCTGGCGATTCTCCTGAGAGTATTCCTGTAACAATAGAAAATGCTGGTTAGGAACATCGTTGCTAGGATTTCATTACATAAGATATAGATTTATCGGAGACAATTGAACGGAGCAAGTAACCGATGTGTCATCTGATGCATTAGATGATTTAGGTACATGCAGAATTCAAGCCATGTAGGCAGAGGCGAAGTGTATAAGTTGGTAAATAAGTGTCCTCAATTAATGCACTATACAATCACCTTCATTAATGAGTGAAACGCAAATACCGTCTGTGCTAGGATTGCATCTAATTTTGTTGCACTTCTTAGTTCAACCGCATTTTCATAAAAATACAGTTAATCATGTAATGATCCATGATTCAGGATGGCAATTATGATGTAATGAATATTAATTGAAATTTACACACTCAGATAATTTTAAATCCGTACTTTCAAAAGATTTGAGAATTTATTAAACACAAACAGAACGTAATAAAACAAAATGGCAGTAACGATTACAACAAAATGTGAACCACCTTTACCTATTAATCTAAATATTTATCGATAAAACACACGTGTACATAAAGAAATATATTCAAATGTTGGTTAGAGAAGGCAAACTAAACGAGTTTTTTGTGAGTCACAGCAGCTCGCGCACGCCCAGTGCGTTCCTGGAAATCCCGGATAACCTCACTATTCACATTCCCCTCCTGAATATGCCACGTTAACTAGAAACACCATTACATCAAAATTCCACGTTGATTCACATGGATACTAGCCAAATCATAAGGTTTCATTGAAAACTGATGCTGTCATGACATGTGAAAGGCATCCAACCAACATCCAACGATTTCGTCACTCGCGATGTAAAACCCAAGCATAAAACGCTCTGCAAGGTGGATGCGTTACAGCTAGTTGTCCTCATTCTAGAAGCGACACACGCCCCATTATAGAATTTTGAGAATGCACCACGCACAATTATCACAAGGGGACACGGACAGGGGTCGGGCGGTTAGCTAATCGAATTCACTCTGCCTACCTGCTGTTCTCCAGTTTGGTGGATAAATCTGTGTTGAAAGCCATTTTCAGGAGTTATTTAATGTACTAAATATCACTGAACACACACGCCCAATTTTTTATTGATGTCACTGTTAATTTGACGTTTATATCCCGGCTTGCGAAACGACGCGTAGCTACTGACAAACGAGAACACGGCAAACGCGCGCGAAGGAGATTTGACGTTTGGCAAGAGTGGGGAGCGCGGCCGTATTTATATGACGCGATCGTACGACGCGGGGAGGCGAACTTTGAATTTATCTGTTTACTACGGAATGTTTGATAAATGATGCTTTATTGATAATTAATGGCCGTTAATTCCTACAGGTTTCCGTTTCCAACTTTTACCAGAAACGGCGCAGCTTGTTCCTGTTATAAAAATGGTTTTTATTGAGGATTTAGAAGATCCCGATGAACGCTAGGCGCGTCCCCTCGAAGTCACACCACCGCATACTGGCTCGTTCATTGGTTGGACTCAGACATGGCCTTTCTCTATTGGCGTACCAAATAGAGATATTACGCGCGTTTTTTTAAATGTTCAGTTTTACATTCATGCAACACGTAATAGGTACAATTATGAATTTAGTCTTAAAAATATTCGATGTTTACTGCAGCTATCGACATGATTGAAATTACATATTCAATACTAATCGCAATGATCATTGTGTTTTTCAGTTTAATTGATATGACATTTTCAGTAGCTAGAGTTTTTTTTAATTTCCACACATTCATACCTCTATAGGTACACAAACACACGCTTATTTCCCTCCGGGGTAAACAGAGACAACATGTTATAAGTATATACCTATTCTATGTTTTAGAACTTTTCAATGTTTAAGAATGAGGATAAAAACAATAATTACTCAGAGTAGTTGGTGTACCTACCTACTGTAATAATTGTAATATTAGCGAGTAATCGGTTTACCTTATATCCACTTATGTAAAAAATAAAAATTAGAAAAGAATAATAAGTAAATAATGAGGCAAAATGGAAAACTTAGGATTTACCATGCTGCAGGGTTAAAAAGGCCACATCGAAGCAATTCATCTAAATGTAAATGTCAAGAAATTTCAAATAGCAATATTGCTTTTTTAGATGAATTGCTTTGATGGGCCCTTTTAACCACCCTTTTGCTATCTAATATGTCAATCAGTCAACTAGGAAACATCGCTTTAACATACATATGGGATATTATAATTATGTTCTTTCCTAACAATATTTAGGTGAATGAGTACCTATATTAAGACTATAAATCACTCCAGTTATGAAGGATTAAATATTTAATAAGGTTTAATTAATTGAACATCCTATATCAAGTAGGTACATACCTCTTCAACGTCACCCGGTTACAAAACGATGTAACTAAATGCTTTCTTTGAGTAAATAAGGTGAAAGGTCTGGTGGAATACGTTATTTCATTGTATTCAAAGTACTACCGATTGTCTCTGTTTAACATACCTATTTTATCCACCATTGAAAGCATTAATTACCTTATTTTTTCAGTGAAATTGGTGCTAATTCCTGTAAATATCATCTAATTTTATTTTAAGTTATATCTGTCATTTTCTTATCCGCCGAAAAGGAAAGGGACGGGTAATCGACAAGCATAAAATTTATGGAACACACGTCAATTTTAAGCACAAATCTAAACCAACCGTCTAAAAATTTTACATCAGTCAATAACCCGACACGTTCATTTACTCATTCTTCCTAAAATTAAGAGCTGTGAATCATCCGTCCCTTTCCTTTTCGACGGATATGAAAATGACAGATATAACTTAAAATAAAATTAGACGGTGTCTCCAGGAATCGGGGCCATTGTATACGTAGGTAAACACCGCATTCCAGACTACTTAAATGTTTATTAACGTCAAAAAACATATTACATAAGCGTGAATTTGAAATTATAATTTCCAAATACAAATTGCTTAAATATTTATTGACGCGCGTCAATTCATCACTCGGTCAATTTCTTTGGCAAAATACATTTCGCCTTTGCCTTTACATAACAAATAATAAAAAAAAAAAAATCATATAGAAGCATAATAATGGTATATTTATTTATTTATTTGTTTGTACACAATAAAATAGACACAAGAAACATACAAAGAAAACAGATAGTACAGTAGCAATGGTAGTGGTGGTGGTGGTGGTGGTGGTGGTGGTAGGTAGTAGTAATGGTATATATACCTCATTAATACTTTGTCTGTATGGTCTATGTTGCCTTTGTTTGATCTACGGACAAAATAACCAAAAAGAAAAAACTTTTATATGCTATAGCGATTAAAATTCATCAATATCGATTTCAATAATCTAAAGCATATTAACTATATATTGATTATTGTTATACCCACGCCCATGTAAGATTGATAGCGTTACAATAATATTATCAACAAAGTTTTTGTAAATGAAGCTAACAGTTTCATCACGTGTTTATTTAAGGATATCATGTGGCAATTGCGTGGAGTGGAAACTATGAACGACTGCATATCAACATAATATTTTGTTTCTGTAGTTGCTACGGTCGACTTGTCTTGCGTTATCTTCGCGATGATGACATTGAACATAAGACACACCCACAAGCACGGCATACGTAATTTTATAGATCATATCATAAGTAATCAATAATGTTATGAACTCTATTGAAAATAAACGTAATCCTTATGTTATTCGTTATTTGTTCATATCTAGTAATCGTCAAAGGCCAATCAAAGGCACATGTTATTTTACGTGAGCCGGAAATTCATAATAAAGTATTGCTGTCATATTAATTATTCGGTTTTCCAGGCTCAATTTTAAAAGGACAAAGTAATTTATTTTTGCAATATCTTGGAAATCTAACAAAATATGTTTTTATATTATCACGATTGCATAAATGTATTCAATTTTACGTGATTCACGTACAAAATGTAAAATAGTCTATACTCTATATATTCCACCTCCTTTAAAATGACACCCTATGAAAGTTCATGGCAACTTCTTTGAGAAAAAAAGTTTATGCGGCCATTTGTTTCTCAGAAGAAAAAATATTTTATTTTCATATATTTTTAAAGGCATTGTTCACATTTTTTCGCGATTGAGTGCCAGTGACTTATCAAAGGTTAAATATTCCGGAATAAAAACTATTTTTAGATGTTAATTTAAACAGGCATTGCAAATGATGTTAGAATTGTTTAAAACTGGGTTGCGATTGGAAATTACTATCACGCTTTTAAAATGTGACGCGAGATAACTTTATTCTTAACTTAGTCGTGATGATGAAATTGTGTCAAATGTTTTATTGTAATTGTATCTAATTAATGAATTGTGATCAGTTGTTGATCACCGTGTGATGAACGTGTGGGTTTTTGTGTATAATTATCACACTAATGGTAATATTAAATCATTAAGAAAAGGTTAATGCTCGACAGTGATTGGGTCTTTAGGCCCATATTAACATCCCGGTAATTAGTAAATTGTCGTAAAAGGAAACATTTGCAATCAGTAGAAATATACTAATTACTATTATGAGTTTCAGAGGCGAGGATAAGTGACGTCATATTTGTAACGTGGAGATTTCATTTGGTACGCTAAGCGACAGGAGTTTTGTTCTTACAAAATATTACCTACAAAGTTTTCAAGAGCTCGCTCGTGGCAAAATAATTAATTATGAACATAAATACGTAAGTTTTGATATCGTATATAACTATATACAGACAGATAGACATAACACACTTTCCGGGTGGGCAGAACCAGAAATAATTAAGACTGACGAACCATACTGATATGACAGATACTGACAATGATACTCACAATCAGGAGGTCTTGGGTTCAAATCCCGATGGGTACGTAATAACAAAATTACTTTGTGATTCCTAGTTTCGTCAGGACATTGCAGGTCGGTCACCAATTGTCCGATAGCAAGATGATCCGTGCTTCGGAGGGTATGGTAAGCAGTCGATCTTGGTTATTTACCTAAGTAGGTACTTATGTGGTAGTTAACGCCATCTGTGGAAAAACTATAATAAGTCACATAAAAAAGTTGCGTGAGACATGACAACACTGACACCCTTCTTGATTAGGATGGACATTGATGCAACGGCTCACACGAGAAGAAGTTAGTCTACAACGACCATAGAGCAACACGGCACGGACCTCCGCACGACATACCAGAAACAGGGGATCTAAAAAAGCCACATTGTTGCAATTCATCTAAGAAAGCAATATTGCTATTTGACATTTGTTTGCATTGCGCACTTACTTTTATATGCGCAAATGTCAAATTGCAATATTGCTTTTTAGATGAATTGCTTTTAAGTGGCGTTTTTAACCCCCCTGAACTTATCTTTACTGGATACCTAAAAAAAGATTGTTGGTTTTAGTTTATATATACTTAATGTTTATCTCTCTCTCTCTCTCTCTCTCTCTGTCCTTGGCATTTATTATTCCCATCTGATAGTGGAGTCTGCCTTCTCCTCCTATCGTATTTCTCCTCCACTTTGCTCTTTTTACTTAATGTTCAATGCAAAATAATAATCTTAATGGTTTTAACATCTAACGGATACTAGTATTGGTCAGTATTTGAGGTTATCTTAAAGTAATTTTATAATTGTGTACAATTGCAATGGCGTATTTATAAACCAGTTTGAAGTGGATTTTTGTGGTATAACTGGTAATTGGTAGCCCGATTATCAGTTAGGGTTATAAGGTGGAGTACCTTTGGTTGCCGAAACTTTCCTGCATGTGATTGGGCCGTGAATTTCTTGAAAACAGGCAGAGAGTTATTAATTTAATCGTTTATATATTTACATAGCTTGCGAAAAGTCAGTGTATATAGTATTACACCTCTGCCTACCCCTTCGGGGGTACAGGCGTGATGCTATGTTATGTTATTTTATTTACATAAACCAGAGACATCAAATACAATTCCGCTAATAAGTATAGGTGTTATAAACTCTATAAAACATTTTTTTGACGTGACTTATTAGGTTTTCTTCTTAACTACTTGGCCGGACAAATGGGGAGCGCTGAATTGAAGAGAAACGTGGAAAATTTTTCAACATTATTATTAAATCAACCCAATGGAATACTGAAGGGCTTTCCGGGCTACGTTCCTCAAAAACAATATATATGGCGCTGTAAAGATTTTCCTTCGTTTAACCTTCTAATTTCATGAAAAACAGACATGTGCATCTTTTATCTAATGTTTTCGGGTATAAATTATCCGATGGCCCTTTTTATTACACTCGGGCATAGTTACATATTTCACCCATTATTATTCTGATGGAAACAAAGAGAAGGAATATAGGGAGCAACATAATTCTATACATAATGGGATCTAAATATCAATTAATCAAGAATTATTTTTATATATGCTTCTGCCATTACATAGTCACACATCACCAGCCCATTAACGTCCCCACTGCTGGGGCACGGGCCTTCCCTATGGATGGATAGAGAGATCGGGCCTTAAACCACCACGCGGGCCCACTGCGGATTGGTGGTTATTAACGACTGCTAATGTAGCCGGGACCAACGGCTTTACGTGCCTTCCAAAGCACGGAGGAGCTCGAGATGAAAACTTTTTTTTGTGGTCACCCATCCTATGACCGACCTTTGCGAAAGTTGCTTAACTTCAACAATCGCAGACCGAGCGCGTTTACCGCTGCGCCACCGAGCTCCATTACATAGTAGTTTTGAATAATTATGTAGTTGAGTACTGAGAAAATTAATTAATTATCACGTTAAATCTAGACAGCGCCATCTATATTATTTTTGGGGAACGTAAAAGTGTAAAGTCCCTCATTGGGATTAAAATTACGCTTTTGATTTTTAAGATGTTGCCTGTATGCAGTATTTATGACTTGTTGTGACTTACATAGGCTGTTAGATAGCTATATCTATATCCATCCATGTCTTCATGTAAGTAAGTAGGTACGTAGACGTCATGTCAGGTGTTTTTTGTGGCTCAATAATAACCATGTCACCAAGTTGATGAAGTTGGTCATCCACCTCACAACCCACACGCTAGAAGAAGTAATTGGGTACTTATATTACAAAACATACATACCTACATAAACATCCTATATACGTCCCACTGCTGGGCACTGGCCTCCCCTCAATCAACCGGAGGGGGTATATTACAAAACGATTAGGTATTATTATATATCATATTCCTCTTTTTTGTTTCTGTATTGATGTGGGCCATATTTCTGGAAGTATCTTTTTAAGTACGTTACCGTTTTACAAAACTAATTAAACAGTGCTGCTAAACTGAATACCAGCAATCATGTGTAGTCAAATTCTTTATACTTATCCAATTATGCAAGTTAATGACCTTTGCAGAAAGTAGGTAATCATTAATTTAATAGGATTTGAATGAAGAAAAATTAAACAAAAAATGACTAGAAAATTAATATTTTTATATTTTATAAAATAATATTTAAATTTATATGATCTGTGGCAGTGACTATAGTTTTTTGTTTTCTTCTTTTTAGTAAAATATTTATTATTATACACCAATGGCATCACTCACTTTGTGTAAGTTTACATAATTTTTAGACGTCTAGCGCCATCTAGGAAAACTATGTTGTACCGTTATAGTCTAAAGTGAAATAGGTGTTTTCCTACAACTCTATGAAACTATTTAGTTCGAGTACTGTGTGACAGATGGCGCTGTTACTTGCTGTTTCCAGTTCCTTCCAAGAGATGTCGCTGCTGGTTAATAACTAAAAAATAAGGTGGTCAAAAATGCAATGAAAATTAAATTATTTGTTAATTTTACCACGATGTTACGTAATCATTTTTTTTTAATTTAAAATATTAATTATGTTTCCCCTACCTACACGTTTTTATTCAATTGCCAAAACTTTTGTCCTGTTTTGATTATTGTTATTACAAGTACCTATTTTAAAAAGTTCCTCGGAAAAACGGGGGACCCGTTGATGTTTATTATATAGCAAGGTCGCCATTTATATTATATTATTGACTAGTAACATTAGTTAGTAGATTTGGAGTTCTTTTCCGTTGCCCATGTTAGATTTCGCATCAAACTTCTATTTATTTATTCTTTACAATAGTGTTAACAACATGTCGAAACAAATAAAATGCCAGAACGGTATGATACGAATGGTATAAAACTTTCTAAGACTTTGTTACTTTTCCTTAATTCTATTGATTGTTGTTTTATTTAAATATTGGACTGTGAAGTACAATATTCATTAAAATATTAGATTCTATTTGTGCATTCCCATTTTGGGGCGAAACTAACTAGAAAACTTCAAAGCCCTAGAAATAGCACTATCAATTACAACATTACAAAATATTATCTGTCAGCCCTATACTGTATAAAAAGATATAATTATTATGTTGTAATTAATGTGATTGCTATGAAGTCCGGACCATAGTAGTGTCGCAGTTTGCAGGACGCACTCCGCTTGGCTAGCGGCCGCTAATCAAATTAAGCTTTCGGATGCGGATACGAAAGCATAGATGGCGCCTTTTTCAAGACAGTTTTATGAATACTTATCATAGTTGCGACTGATTACAATTCCCTTTTACCTATGCTGCAAAACCATCCGGGTTGGGGATATTATAAAGCTGTAAAATGACTCTATTACTCTTTGGACTTTTGATAAGCTATGTGTATTTTTGTAAATCTCGATTAGCATTGTTTTTACAAAATATAATAATTTTCTAACTCAATAGTCTCGAGTTCTTCACTCTCTTAGAACTTCAAAAGAGACGTCGTTTTCTGACTACCTTAACTCAGCCTACTACCTAAGGGACTTTAACCAGTTCATGAATGTCGCTACATAGTATAAAACAAAGTCGTTTTTCTGTCCCTATATCCCTATGTACGCTTAAATCTTTAAAACTACGCAACGGATTTTGATGCGGTTTTTTTTAAATAGATAGAGTGATTCAGGAGGAAGTTTTATGTGTATAATAACATCCATTAAATAGTGGAGAAATACTGTTATTTTTGAGGATTTTAATGTGATGTCGTAAATAATTTCATTTTTTCCTCAGCATTGCACCCGAGCAAAGCCGGGGCGGGTCGCTAGTAATTTATAAAACAAATATAATATACTAAAGCTGCCTCCACAATGGACGCTGGATATTGTGGCGATCTCACTGCAGGATATGAACGAGTGTGCAAACAGACGCCGTGCGCTTTGATTCGAGCACTGACCACTCACCTCCCCCTCACCCCTGACACGGGTAAAAATTAACACAAGTTTTAGATTATTTTAATTAATACACCACTTCTTTGTGTGTGTTGCCTTTCGAAATCCTTTTTGATTTCGTTGGAAAACTCTGCTTCAGGGCACGTTATGTAAAGACCCCAATTTTTCAGAACGTAAAACTGTTAGTTCGGATTACTGCTGTATTGAGGAGCGTAAGAGTGGTTTGTGATTGGGTTTGGTAGAGGCTCAGACGAGTCTACCAAACTTGAGCTGAACAGCATAAGTAATTATTAAATAAATAAATAAAAATAAAAATAAATAAATAAATAATAATAAATAAATAAAACTATTTCCTCACATAATTTGTGTCAGTTCGGAAAAATGTAAAGAAAGAAAGAAACATTTATTATTATTTAATGTCCGTCGAATCAGTTTTGAGCAAAGCGTTTGGTTACAATAGAAGACAAACCACCAACAAAAATATCGAGCATAAACAACTAAATCACGGACTTTCAAAAGCGTTATCTGAACAAGAAACTGGAATAATAATAGAGTAAATTAATTATTCCTCCCGACAGCGAGAGGAGGTCGTAAGGCGGCCTTAAATTCCTAAACCCAGCTAAAATGAAATCGCTTCCGAGAAAAAGGGGTTTGTTTTAATGCCCATCGGAAATAAATGCTCCAAGACAATAATGTGGGACTCGCCGCTCAGATATAAATTCCGAATAAAAATGTACACTGCTGTATCGAGCGATGGTTTAGTGACGGCCCATGTCGACAAACTATTTTCTTGTTTTACAGAACAATGTATCTATCGTGGCCATATCATAGAATTGATCATTTCATGAAATGATCGACCATTTCATGAAATGGTCGTATTTCATGAAATAGAACAACATTCGTTGGCCACATCATGATGTGGTTTGGCCAGATCAATGAACACAAAACGTTTAACGATATGACCAACTAAATGCATGATTACTTCATGATATGGCCAAACGTTAGCGATCATATCGTAAAATAGTAACATTATCCACCGGTAGTGGCGCTGGTGTCGCTTTGTTTTTGTTTTGCATAATGGCGGCGGACAA
Organism: Pectinophora gossypiella; assembly: GCF_024362695.1. Classification (NCBI taxonomy): domain Eukaryota; kingdom Metazoa; phylum Arthropoda; class Insecta; order Lepidoptera; family Gelechiidae; genus Pectinophora; species Pectinophora gossypiella. Next base: position 5,745,284 of record NC_065405.1, read on the forward strand.
TAATTATTCTTGTGTGAACGCGAATAATACGAATAATAATGAGCAAATACAAGATAAAAGTGCAGTGAAGCAATGTTTTGACACTAAGGTGAAAAGAAAAACTCGTTTTAACAGTAGACAGCAACTTTATTTTTATTTTTAGGTTATATGGCAAATAATGAAGGTCGAGTGACCACGCTACGTAAATCAATGGACTATTATTGGATTTCAAAATATGATATAATTAAAACTGCGAATGAAGAGATATTAATTTTAAAAAAGAAAAATATAGACGATCCTACTGTCCGTAAAGTTTCTTTTTTTGACGTGACTTATTGTAGATTTGCCGCAGATGGCATTAACTACTTGAAACGGGATTCTATTAAAACGCATAAATGTTTTTGTCATAATTTAAATTATCATAATCCTTTTTTTTATATTACAAGGCATAACGGTAGGTGGCCCTTGGGCCACCCCTAAGCCGCCAGTATGTTTATCTTACACACGAAAAGTATACTGAATGATGACCAATGGCATGAAATAGTGTCAAAAAATATGACGACGACTTCAAAGCGAGATGCAGTTACGGCGTATATGTCAACTACATCAACACTCCGTTAATCGAAAATGACTTTTTAATTTTTATTTGACTTTTAAACATTTTTGTACTTTGTACTAGAGTAATACATTATTTCCTACCTTATTTAGCGTTTTTATTACACCACTTATCATGGACACCCTACATTAATGATATGGCCAAACGTGGATGGAAATATCATTAAACGCTGACGTTTAAACGATATGGTCAGTTGAAGTTGGCCATTTGATGAAATACGACCATTTCATGAAATGGTCGATCATTTCATGAAATGGTCAATTCTATGATCTGGCCACGACATATCCACCCACAGGATAAAGCTAGAACTTCAAGCGACTAGAGGTCCACTGTCCTTCCAAAATCCCATTTCCATTGTTTAACTATTGCATCTGAGAAGCCGGAGTTTACAAAGTTAAGAAGAAGCTGCAGTAGTTTTAGGCGGATGAGATGTTCGTTATGTAAAAATTGACGATTCAAAGTGTAACTATGTTACCTACTGAATAAAGATATTTTTGAATTTGAATAAAATTAATCACCTCGGTTATATTTTAATATCAAGGGTTCGCTCTTCTTTCGTGTGGGTTGTGAGGTGGAATACCAATCTCATCAACCCTGGTGTTAGAAGAAGAAGAAGGAGGAGAAGGGTTTGGCAAGCAGCGTAATACTCAACATGTATATTTTCGTCGTTATTCATTATTCAGTTATTCACTGGCACCTTGCAAATCGTTTCACGTTGGATTGCTAGGTGAGCAATTTGTAGTTTAGTTCTGAATACACTTGTGATCGTATTTACATCCTCCTATGCTTTTTGTAATTGTTTTGTGAAAACTTTTAAGTGATGTTATTGTCTTGTCTTTGTGTGTGGCGTCCTTTTATAATAAACAATTTCTATTCTTTTTTTTATATTCTATTTGTGTATGCTACGACGCAGAGAATTCGGCCACAAATATCAGTTGTGATTTCCTTATAAAACATCGACGATTTCAGGCACATCACTATAAGAGTAAGCCCGCCGCCCGTGAAAGAGTTGCGACCAGCATAAACGCTAAGTCCGGATGAACAAATAAATGAGGCCGATTGATGTTCCCATTCTACAATACTACCCGCAATTATTATCGACCCCGCTTCAGCTTACATCTTCCAAGCCACTTGACTTACGAAGACGTTTTTCATTATCCGCTTTTTGTTTTTGAAGAGAAAAAGGTTGTCAATCTGGGCTTTGAAGTTCGATTTGTTATCTCTCAAACAATTGACTGCAGAGAGCGGGGTTGTGGGTGAATTGAAATTATTTAACAGATACATTATACTATTAGGTTGTTTGGTCTAAAAATATGACGTAACTATCGTGACGAGAGATTGGTACCTAAGCATCTCTGATTCTATCGGAGGTATCACTGCATCGCTGTATATATAGGTATACAGGGTGTTAGTGACATCGTAACGAAAACTTTGAGGGATGACTTAGGCCATTATTCTGAGTTGATATAAAGTGGAATTTTCCATCGCAAAATAATTGAGTATAGAATTGAATATAATTAAAAAAAATAAACATGAATTTTGCGACGGAAAATTTCACTTGATGTTAACTCAGAATCATGCTCTGAATCATTCTCATCAGTATTCGTTACGATGATTACGACACTAACACCCTGTTTGATACAGTTAGTTTTGGTTCTAGTTATAACGAGTAGTATAAAGGAACGTCAACAATTTGAATTTGAATTTTGTATTTGTTTACGAGGGAGCATTGTTTAGAAACAGGTGTGATTATTCATTTCATTTATTTTTAATTGAAGCGTGTACCCCGCTCACCGCTCACGTGTCGCGCGCGGTGGCTTGGAAAAAAATTCTCCCGATCCGCCCCAATGCTCGGAACGTTGTTGACACAGCTAAGTAGCCTCCCGCGACGCTCCGCTTCATTTGCATTTCTCTTAATCTCCGTTATGAATAAAGAAAAATTCTCGGCGACGTTTTTAAGCGTTCCCGGGGACTTAAGCGGCACGAGTCTAATGAAGAGCGGCGCGGGATTAGGCCGCCGTCCCCGCGCCCCGCGCCGCACTTTCGCGACATTACACTTTTAATTTGAACGAATCTTATTATTTTCTTTTGTTGATTTAAGCCCTCGAGCCGGGAGACGGGTCGAGACGTGACCTGCAGTGGAAAAATGCGATTGCCATCTAAAGCCAACCGTTTAAATGAACGAGATTGGAGCTTAAAAAGTATAATGGACGAGGGGGGCGGGGGTGGCGGTGCGGCGATCTGGGGGCGCAAGATGGCCGATTTGCGATTGAGATGAGACACTCCCCGCGCCCGCGCCCGCCGAGATCAAGCAATATAATTAAGTCGTCCGTTACATAAGTATACACCCACCTACGAGATATTTCAATTTATCTAATACATATTATTATCATTCATGATTGAAAATATCGTTATATTACATTACTGGTAAATACTAATCTATTTCTTTAGGTAAATATAGTAAATAATTATACGTAATTGCTACACTTTATAAGCGTAAACGGGCTTTTTGGAACCTCAAACGGGATGCTACGGGAGCAGCTACACTAATTCGTAGCGGGCGCAGCGAGGCGTAGCAGCATTGCGCGCAATCTTCTTGAAGCTTGCGATGCATAAGCTTACATGCTACCACATACCGAGTATAGCTCATTTGATAGTGTAAAATGAACATAGTTGGTACTTAGGCGAGGATTTATCCGACGTCTGCGCTTACGTATTCATAGTAACAGTTCAAGTCTTACACGGGCACCACTCTTCATCTACCAAGAGAGGCTTTAAGTAATTTATTGGAACTAAGAAGTTTCAACTCTCAGTAAGTTGCACGGTATTTTTCGTTTAAGTTGCTAGGTGATAGTGTCGGTTATTGTATGGCAATGCCTGGGAGTGTTAGTGTAGGAGAGGGGGCAGCGGCTAAGACGGGCGCTGGCGAGAGATCGGCGACACCCGGCGATGACAAACTTGATCTGGTCACGTAATGAAAAATGACAAAACTGCACTCCACGTAGCGGCGCTCGCGATCCAGCGAATCAGCCGCCTCCCCGCCTACTTCTTGTAATAGTAGGTACCTACAAGTGTTCCAGGTGAGACTCAGTTAATATTTTCACTAGTTTCGGTGTGACAACGATACGTTCGAACGTAACAGTGATAGTTAAAAACAGTGGCTATCAGAGTCAATCGAAACCTCAGCTCATCCCCAATAAGAAACAGCGGGGGCCAATCGAGGAGACAAAACAAAACGAAATAAAGCCTTTCCTTTGAAGAGTTCCAGCATAAGGAAAAGTTGCGAGGTATCCGAGGGGGGCGCGACCGCAACCCCACCTGCCGACCAAAAAATATGCCAGAAACGAGTCGAAGGGGCCGCCTCTTCAGCCGCGAAATTTCAGCCATACTTCCAAACCTATAATCCCTCATAATCACCTTTACAAAGCAAAGATTAAAAACGATTCTCGCGCCCTAGCCCCCACCACCTTTATATGCGAAGCAGCGCAAAGTAAGATTAAATCATTATTTTTCTTAAGCTCCTCTCGTTTTTTCTCCGTTCTAGTTGAAGTTTTTTCCTTGGACTTTTGATGCGGACGATCAAAGACTTGTGTTCATTTACATAACATTCTTAAATAAATTGCGGCGGGGGAGGCAGTACAACATCTTAGTGCTCTGAGTAAACTTATTAATGCGGTCTCCGATTGATGCTTAATGTACTATTAATTTATTCGGCGGATTAGTAGAGTGGTGACGCATAATTTGGAAACAAAGGAGCGGTATATTTACTGTTACTTGATTGGAAAGAAATGTTTGAATCGGTTCAATTGTTACTACTTGAAACATATACATCAACAGCATTATTTTTATTTTCATAATTCTAATCCTTGGAGCTTGGACTAGCAACTGCAGAATGCACATCGCGAATATTGTCAAAGGTGAAGGAATCTACTTGGTAGCATACATTATCGTGATCTATTATAGTATGTCCGTGGGGTGTTGTGAATATAAGTAATTTATCTCTCTTGAATACAGATATTGATTAGATTATTCATGTAATAGAAAAAATAATTAGAAAAGCCAGCGATCTGCGATAATGTGCCGACACACATCTTTACAGAGAAGGACGCACTTTGTCGATTTCTTAATTAACGTGTTTAAGAAGTTGAGAGTAAGGCACTTTGTACTTTCCAAATACTTACCTAGATCATTAGGAAGCGACTTAATTAACGAATTCTGTATTAATAAGTAGCCTTATACACACAGTTTTGCGACGACGACTCTCGTAGCTTGTTAATTTTTAATTGTTTCAAATTCTCTAAAATGTTTTTAACATTTCGACTAACTTCACAAAATTTGTTTCTCGTGTGTAGAGCAAGAGCATATCATCATAGAAATAGAGTAATAATTTGAAGGAGAACAATTTTAAAGTTCACCTGTAGAATATTCCCTTCCGTATTCTTAAGATTTCTGCTAAGGGTAAAGTATTTTCCTTATTCTAAATACAATAATAACGTGTAGGACGTTACTACTTTGGTAGCTTCTCATATCACAAAGCAAGTTAGAAATTTTAATTTGGTTTATTCATATAAACTACATAACATAACATTACAGCTTATATACGCCCCACTGCTGGGCTCAAACCTCCCCATAATCAACCGGAGTAGGTTTGGAGCATACTCCACTACGCTGCTCCATTGCGGGTTGGTGGAGGCATTTGGGTAAGTAGCCCTGGGACCAATGGCTTAATATGCCTTCCAAAGTACGGAATCATCTTACTTTTTCGGACAACCAGGTGATTCAGTCTGCAATGTCCTACCCAAATAAAGGACAGTCTTACAAATTGATTTTCGAATGTGTTCCCATCGGAAATCGAACCCGAACGTCCAGATCGTGAGCCCAATGCTCTAATCTGTAAGATGAGAGGCTCTCATACAAATTACCTACGTGAATACAAACTACTTCTCGCACCTGTAGCAGCAATAAAGCACGCTACCTATTTGCCTGGCTTGAACTTATCTGACTTAAGCCGAACTCGGTATTTAGTTAAGCTTAAGTCGCGGGCGCTAACTTGTACATACATGTTTGCACATGCTCCTTAAGTGGCTGTTTGATTGTTTTAGGCGCAGGTAGGACTGAGCCCGCGTGAAATATGTCACTACTTACTGTTGGTAAGCCAAGTTTACTCTCAGAGCTTAAGTTTTACAACTTACACCTAAGTTATACTGGGTAGGCAAGTATCAGTAGATAAAGTTCAAATTCAGTTTACGTATGCGCAAGTTTACGATCTGCTGGTTCGTTGAATGTATTAGATGCTGCAGATGGTATGTATGTGTTAACCTATATACAAAGCTTTTACATTCCTAGAATCCTGACATGTCTAAGAGCCACGTCGCCTAATAATTTATATTGCCATTTATGTTTCCAAATCGTCGTCAAGTGAGATAACTTCCATACATTTAAATATAAATTGTTTGGTGACGTCATCGGCTTTTTAGCCGTACCATCTCCGTGACGTTGCGTTGGCGAATGTGGAGGAAGCAAGAGAAGTGTGTCAGGATCGAAGCAAATGGAATTCTATAGTCTCTGCTTACCCCGGTGGGAAATAGGCGTGAGTATATGTATGTATGTATGTATCTCCGTGACGTTCGAGGGGATAATCGATGCTGATTGAATTTTCACCTTCATAAGTAATCAAAGCACAAACATAAAGCACATGTAATCTCGTGCTATTCTCGTCTTTCACAGCGGACGCGACCTTCCCAAGACGTTGACTCCATTGAATGCTATTGATCTGCACAGATAAGTTCGTCTACTTACCTCCAAGAAAGTGCTTTATCGGAGTATTGATTTTAGAAGGCGAACGATGAAATAATAAAACGAAACCGTCGCGTCGCATAAACTTGCCGCTACATCGACCAGTCGATTGCCAATAAGTAAACACGGCGGCAAAGTCGGAGTATTTAACTTAATTTTTGAGCTTCCAACGCTTAATTGGCAGAGGCGCACCGGAATGTCGTCACAAAAGAAGCACTTAAATGAATGACGAGCACTCGCCGGCTCAAAATAAACTTATCTCTGGCGGGCAAGGGTTAAAATCATTAAAAGGCATAATAAAGTCAGGTGGTGTGGGGGTTGATGTTGGTGATTCAATAAAGCGCCACTGTTCCGCTAATAATGTTATTTATCAAGTTTTATACCGCACCCGGATGTTCGTACGAGGAGAGTGCCAGTCGCGCCGCGCGGCGTTTCTTCCCTGTTCTCTCTCGTGCCGCGCTCCATGTTATGTTTATGCATTATCTATCTTTATTAGTACCTGTGAGTTTACTTAGGGATACACTTTGAACTCAATTGTATACCGTAAGTGTAATTGTACTACTTACATAAAATTAAATGCACTTAGAATGCCAATATAAAATTGTAATCGATGAAGAAATCGATAACCGTACTTTCTGGAAGTCTGGAGGATCTAATTATAACAATGTATTTTTAATATTTGTTTTAAGAGCAATAAAGAGATTTGTATTTTGTAACGCCATGGCGGCGGGATTTTTTTAGTGGTGCGGACTCTAGTAAAACTTTTCACTGACTACTTAGTGTAGTCGTATCGTCATTCAACCATCGAAGAAGCATCAAAGCAAATAGTACTTAATCTTATCGTGCTTTGTACCGGTACAAAGCACGTCGACCTCTGTATAGAGATGTGCCACCACTCGCCTGGGACGGTATCGTACGCTGTCAACATTCCACTCCTGTCTTCTATCACGTTGTGGATAGTCTATAAGGCTGGGTGACGGATCATACGGAAAGCGGGGGAAGACGGCAGCTTTTGTTTTTTTACACATCCATACACATACATAAGATTACAGCTATCCCCCATTGGGGTAGACGATGAGATGTCACTTTCGGTACCAACTTACTCGCGCATTAACTACTTGGCCGGAAGTGGCGGCAGCGACCATATGCAACTTATTAGCGTAGATGACATATCAACGGAGATACAATTATTGTTTTTACGAAACGTTAAAACTGTTTCCATAGATTGTATGAAATTCTGAATTATGTTGTGACGCCATTAATAAATAAGTCAAACGTGGAAGTCTGAGTTACATAGGGTAGTTTCCAACTAGTCAAATCAGTTACTTTTTACTAAACGTCAGAACACGAAATTACTATGGAATTTGTATAAAAAAGCAACATGTGACGTCATAGAAAAACGTGACAAAATGTCGCACGTATTACATTGTTCTTTATTAAAATTCATAAATAAATTAAATTGAAAAAAGAAAAGGTTTTTTGTCACCTTTAGCCCTTTAGTCTTTATTTTATCTTTGACCGAGGAAACTTCCCAAATTACCAGGCAGGCATATTTGGTCTTAATCTTTTTCCGGGGTAGTAGTATTCATTATTTTTCTGGTCAAGTAGTAAGTACCTAAATGTTAATCGAGGTAAAACAAATTTAAAAAAAAAGTAGCAGAGCTACACACCGTTTCCGCTCTCAGCTGTCACCCAGCTCGCGCCCTATCGCCTACATTCACACATGTCGCCGTCTAGCCTAGATTGTATGCTATCATATCTGAGTATCTCTACTGTCGAGCCCACTGACTGGCCGATATTGTACTTGGCTTTGGATTGACAATAGCGAACAGGCAGCTTCTTATTTTAAAAGAAATTCTCTATATTTTTTTAAAAACTGTGATAGGATATTTGACAGGTCATAGATAAAATGCTAATCTAGAAAAAGAACCCGCAGACAATCAAAAAATATATTTTTTAATTTTAATTATGAGTACGACGTTTGACCGCTTTTATTGATGACGTCACACGATAGAATTTTCGTACAAATTCCATAGAAAATTTTCGTTTTTACGTTTCGTAAAAAGTATCACATTTGACTAAGTTGTAAAGTAGCATATACAAGTTCAATGTAGTATTATGCATCAACGTAAACAAGTATTTTACTTAAAAGGCGAATAGTAATCTTAATTTTAAAAGTAAAACGAACTTTTTTTTTTTTAAAATAGCTTCTATTTCATTAGAGAGAGGTACCTACTTTGTGAACGACACAGAATTAACATAATAAATCTAGGAGGCCCATCAATCAAGGGCCAGATGACTTCTTTCAAAAGGCTTCTAAGCCCTCACTTTCATGGACTTGCCGACAAAACCCCGCAATCGTAATTATGCCCTTACAATGCGTTAATTTACTCTTTTGTCGGTAAATATCTACAAAGACATTTTAATAAAAAATACATTTACTTTATCTGAAATTGCAAGTTTTTTTGTGACAGAAAACAAACAAAATAAAGCTTACGACTATATCGCAAATGGGGTAGTCTGAGGTACATCCATCGAAAGATGACCTAAGTACCCACAACTCACCGACTTTCTGTTAGACCAACGTGATAGGTGGCGAGCTACGGCTCACTCGCCAAAAACAAAATTAATTGATGGTGGCAAAAGCAGGGCCCGTCCGGGATTTGAACCCGGGGCCACTCACACCCAAAGCGAGTATCATACCACTAGACCAACGGGCCGGCTGACTGTCATTTGTTAAATAAATAATTCTTATTGAAATTATATTGATATTTTATTGACACAGCTGATTCATTTGTACAGTTCCAAATTGAGAACTATCGTACGTTGATCATCTTCAGCCGGCCCGTTGGTCTAGTGGTATGATACTCGCTTTGGGTGTGAGTGGCCCCGGGTTCAAATCCCGGACGGGCCCTGCTTTTTATTACTATAACACCATAATATAATCGGACTCGATTATAATACTACTGTTAAATAGAAAAGAGTCGATCGACCTAATATCGACTGATACATCACTATGCTAATGAACGTCACAACACTGATTTACGTACTTTGGCGGATTTAATTCTTTCTGCGCATTGACACGATTGTAGAATGTTATCTTATTGAAATATAATCAATAATTGTACTAAAGTCATTATTCTGTTTAATAATACATATGTATACATTTCAACTAAATTTTAAAACTAAGTCACTTAGTTTTGCAGGCCAGTGGCTAGTTATCTTTAAAATGCATGAATCTTTACAATAGGCTGTAGCAACACATTTTGTTTTTAAAAAGTACCACATACACAAACGTAACCACCACATATGTAAACTCACACCTATTTCCCCCCAAGGTAAGCAGAGACTTTGTGATTCCTAGTTTGGTTAGGACATTAAAGGCTGATCACCTGATTGTCCAAATAGTAAGATGATCCGTGTTTCGGAAGGCACGTTAAGTCGTTGGTCCCGGCTACTACTTACTTATGCAAGTAAGTAGTCGTTACATGAGCCATGTCAGGGGCCTTTGGCGGCTCAGTAATAACACTGACATCAGGGTTGATGAGGTTGGTAATTTACCTCACGACCCACACGATAGAAGAAGTACTTAAATTTGTATACACAATCCCGCTAAACAGATTCGTAAACAGAGACGTCACTGCGATACAAATAGGGTATTCCATTTACGCGAACCGCTGGAAACTCCCATTTGGAATGGCAGTGTTCATTTATGTAGTTTTAATTCCGCCATTCCTTAGCTCGGGAGGATCTTATTTCATTAGCCGGCCGGGGCGCGCGCCAGCCATTTAGCTCGCAAGCTACAGACAGCTCTGTAGACACATTGTTGCTAGAAAAGCGGACGGTTTCATATTCTTAGAGTAAATATTATGTATAAAACATTTCCTTAGCAACCATTTACTTAGTCGTTGGTTCTGTATACTAAAAAGTGAAGTAACCTCCTCCCTAACACACATACACACACACACACACACACATGTAAGCCTCTGAGCATGTGGGCGCACACAAGATGAGAAAGAGTGGATGGTTTTATATAATAGGTACATATTATATTGAGTGAAAACCATAAATTGAGGTATTTCGATTGTAAGCTAGAACTCTAGTTATATATTTAGTAGAATAGCGGTCGATTTTCTATAAAACAAACATATATATATATATATATATGTTTTTTGCGTACTATACACTTAACTAGTAGGTATGTTTTAGCAGAATGAATCGACATACATATATTTTTGAGATTGAAGAAATTAAGTTTACAATGGTTAATTTATATACACTTATTCATTTCATTTTAACTTCATTTATTTCAAAGTGTGTGTACTAACAATAGACGATTAATTGCAGCGTGTGGTGGTTGTGTGTTGGTGTATAAATAAACTGGTGAAAATGAAAAACTCCTTAAGTGATTTTGTTTCATATATCAGCCGGCCCGTTGGTCTAGTGGTATGATACTCGCTTTGGGTGTGAGTGGCCCCGGGTTCAAATCTCGGACGGGCCCTGCTTTTTAATACAACATAACTTACCTAATTTGTTTTTTTTTATAAATTAACAATTCAAGACCTTACGTGTCTAATCGTCAAACAATCCCCCCAAGTTATTCCAGGCGCAAAGGTCCCCATTACACTCGCCATCACCATTAGGTGATTATAGCTTTTAATCCAAATATATTACCAGACTTTAGTACATCAAACATTTTTCTTATATGCTATACACCTCTGCCTACCCCTTCGGGGTATAGGCGTGATGCTGTGTTATATTTCATTTTTCACCAAGCAAAGTTTACTGTATTCTTCTTCTACATTTGTGGGTTGTGAGGTGGAATACCAACCTCATCAACCTTGGTGTAGGAGGTTAGGGTTAGTGTAGTGTTTTAAAAAAAAGTCAATTAATAAATTGGTCTGAAAACAAGGTATTAGTGTCGTTCATGCTTGTAGGTGAAATAATAATATTTTGTATTTCAATGGGAGTACTTCTTCTTTGCGAGTCGATGGCGATCGATACTAAATTTTTGCTTACGAATAATAATGGTAGTACTTATATGTTAGTTTTGTCTAGTCTCTATACCGTGTGAGAGCCCTCAGCCCTCCCCATTAGAATAATATGTCACAACAAATAATAAGAAACAATCTTGGGAACGTGTAGAAAGCAAGTAATATGTATGTCAAGGTAACTCTGAGAAATACATATAAGGGAGAATTTACATATGTGTGTTCAAGTTTTCCTGTAGTGCCACATACCTACTGAATATCGTCATAATTCAAATTCGAAAATATCTTTATTCAGTATGTAACATAGTTGAATTGTCAATGTTTACATAACGAACGTCTCATCCGCCTAAACCTACTGCAGCTTCTCTTAAACTGTATAGCCGAGGAAAAGAAGGCACCGGGCCCTAGACGTTCTTAAAAAATAACATAAAATATTGTTATAAAATTATTATTCACTAATTAGGCTGCCTAATATCGGTTCCCAGACAGTTAACTTCATACATTTTATATCTTCTAAAAAATCACTAACCTTCTAATAAACTTTTTACAAAGTATATTTTTAATCAGTCTTAAAACTGTTCAAAGTATACGTTTTTACAATAAGATTTTCCATTGACATTCAGAATTTACCTGAATGGCAATGGGAATCTTATTGGAAAAACGTATGACATTGCCCCTAGTGATCTTATCAGTGGACTGACATGTAAAGCAAGTTTATTTTTATTCCAGGTGTTAACAGTGTGCCGATCACTATTTTTTTCAATCAATTCTCTATTGTTTTTAAGTGAGTATATTAAGTTTTCATAGATATATTGTGATGTCAAAGTTAAAATACGAAATTCTTTAAATTTATTCTAAGTGACGTCTGGGTTCCTAATTTAAAAATCGCTCGAATGACTGGCTTTTGCAGAACAAAGATACCATTTTTATTATTTGTGAGGTAATATTACAAGTATCAACAACGCTCCGCCTCCCTCTATCATCAGCCTTGCTTCACTCGTATCGTTGTAAATACGATATAATTGTACAACTCTACGTAGATAGGTACTTGATCTTTTTATGTCGACTGTTTTGCTTCTTATTAAAACTGTAAGTAATTAAAACAATGTTGGATACAGTCACATTTGATATATTATGCAAGAAATACTGCGTTGACAGTGAAATGAAGTGGTCAACCCGCACAAATTTTAATAACACACACGTGCCAGTTGTCATGTGTGCGAGTTGCCACCTGACCTAATGAAAAGAAGATTTTTTGGTATACGTATATCATGTAGAAAATTCATCTGTTAATTCTTGATCCACACAATCAAAGTACAAAAACTAACTACGTTTGATAAAATGTGGGATGATAAGGACCCTATCTCACTTGGACACCATCTCATAGCGCTGTACCGTGGTGTCGCGACCCTGTTAGCAACAAAATGTATGTAAGTAGTTGTATATACCGGCAATGGTACTTCTATTCTTATATCTTGTAATTGTCAATGTTGTGCTTATGTGCAATAAAGTTTTTGTATTACGAATCCCGAACAATTTCTCGCTGGTGGCACAACCGTGGTATCCCAGTGTGATAAGACCTTCATTTCTGGAATATCGTAGAACTCAACAGAAGGTGCGCCTACATTTCACAGAACTATGCCATATTAATTAGTAAGTATACAAAAAGTGACATCGAGTTTCTTTCAGGACAATTTCTTTCACAGTTTACTGCAATTATTACAAAGTACAAACGTGAGTTTTTTTTGTCGGTGAACATATTATAGTTACTTAGTGAACAAAATTATTTTTCGTTTTTGAATAAAGATGCATGTTCCATTATAGTACGGTGTACATTTGTCTAAGCAGTTTGCCCACAGATATTTTCCCTGACGATTAATCTAAGGCTGATACAAGAATAGATTATCATACAAAAACGAACAATAGCAATAATCATTCAAAGATAAAAGTTTTCTTCTACAATCGTCCCACAGTTTATAACGATTGCTCTACGTAAATCATCGTATTGTTTGCATGAGACAATATTACATTAGGCGATTTTTTACAAAGAAAATAAATCCAAGTACTTATTTCTTATTGAAATTTTTCCATCAACGAGAAATTAAGAGATTTGAAGCTGCCATTGTGGAAGTGTCTCTTGCTGATTGATGTTACTTTTAATTACAATTTTTAATGTCAACAATACATAAATCTTGCTCCTAAAGACGTAATGGAATTTTTATGTTGTTTAATTGGGGAAGTTTTCCTTTTGTCCATGGTGTTCGTGAGTTTTGTTTTTCAGGGAAAACTGTTTATTCTTTCGTATTCTGAGTATGTGTGTTTATTATTTAATTAATAATTATACCTACCTACTTTTAGGTAAGCACAAACATTGTGTTACATCATTAATTAGAAATGAAATATAATTATTATTATAAATATAGTACTTATGAATATAAGGTGACGCCCAATTTATTTTAAGCTAACTTGGGATAAATATAAAATACCCGTCGCACAGCTAAGAAGTACCTGGTAAAGTATTTTCATAAAATAGATTTATATTTAAGCTATCTCTCTAAGCATCCTTGACAATGGAGGAAATTAAAATAACTAAAACAAGAGAAGTGGCCCTCACCCGCTTTGAGGAGACTTCTCTTCGAATTTACGATTGTAAATAGGGCATTTCGTTTGTTTACTTATGACCGAGTAATTCTCTGAATCCGTATAATTACGGGCATTAAGATGATTCCCTTTCCTCAAACAAGACGAAGAATGAGAATTTAAGTAATGCTAAAACATTCAAATGTCCGCGGCCCACGAGCCGGGTTTTAAAGTTGAGGTTATAAATTGTGAAACTGCTGGAGGGATTAACATTTTAAGGGCAAATAGATTTTCGAAACACAGAAGTAGGCTCCATTCAAATCCAAGACGAGTACCTGTCGTACCGCTAAAGAAACAGGCTTCTTGAGTTGAGAAGACGACGTCAATGTGTTCGGTTATTAAGCTAATTAACGTTCGATTCACTTATAAAAAGCAGGGCCCGTCCGGGATTTGAACCCGGGGCCACTCACACCCAAAGCGAGTATCATACCACTAGACCAACGGGCCGGCTGATGAATCTATCGAAATTTATTGGTAAGTGATTAAACTCACTTGTTTTACTGAATTTGTATGCACAGATGGTTTTAGAGAAGTATAGTTTTAGGCAATGTATAACTTTGTTTTGAAAAGCAAGCGGCCCGTTGGTCTAGTGGTATGATACTCGCTTTGGGTGTGAGTGGCCCCGGGTTCAAATCCCGGACGGGCCCTGCTTTTTAGTATCTGAGAAAATATTCTAAAACACCGGACAATATAATTAAAATAAAATACAGTGTCATAAACGTATTAATGTTTCGTATGAAAAAATTGATTATTAAAAGTTATGGTTGGAGTAATGATCGATAAAAGCAATAATGTAGTATAGAGTCATTGAGTCCCTCTGGGCGGGGTCTGGCTATCAAAATGATCTGGTCCTCGTCGTGTATCTGATGTTAATCGAGATATTACTGCTCGAGACTCGCAGATGACAAAATGAGCTTGATGCGTAGGGCTGATTCTTTCTTTCTTTCGTTTGATGATTTTTTTTAAATGAAGGAGTGGACTTGATTTTTGCAGACACTTTTCTAATTTAATTTTATGTTATACTTACCTGTCATTTTCTTATCCGCCAAAAAGGAAAGGGACGGATGATTACAGCTGTTAATTTTAAAATGAATGAGTACATGAACGAATAATCCGGACGAATCAAATACGCATTTTGCAGCAACCCGTTTGACTTATGCTCTTAACTTAATTCAGTTTCAATCTAAAATTTGAGAGGGTTGTTATAGTTCTGCCTAAAATTGACGTGTGTTCCATAAATGTTATGCCTGTCTATTATCCCTGTCTATGTCCCTTTCCTTTTCGGTGGATAAGAAAATGACAGGTATAAATTAAAGTAATATGAGATGGTTTGTACGGGAATCGACATCAATATGTACTTTACCTGCAACCGGCTGATGATGATGATGGTGATGTACCTTACTACCTATTTTCTTCTTGTCTGCTTGCCGTACTTGAAGTTAATAAATTACACTTAATACGTTTATCGTTAAAGTCGACAAAATTCTATCAATCAGATTGAAGGATGTTAAATCAAAAGTTACGTTACATTAGGTTGTCTCTACAACATTATTTAATTTATAAATTAATTTTATACCTTTTTACTCTGTATGATAATGACAATTATCAATTATTAAATGCAAAAATACACCATAAACATTTCGACGAATGCAACTAATTATTTGCTTAGCTACCTACTTATATTTTATTTGCACAATCTGTGGGGACAACCCTGCGCTTCTATCGTTATACACTGCTTAGGGCCCTAAAATGTTGCACAGACGTAATACAGTTTTAGTTAAGACAAAATTTTTGCTTATAAATTCAAATTCTGTACAAATTATTTAAAAAACGAGCTGAAATAGAATGTTACACAGTTACTATACTTTTTATTTGCGAATGAACATTATGTAATAGTGCAGTCACCAATCCTGGAAACAGTTATTTTTAGGACGTAGCTAAAAACAAAACAACGATATAATTAATTAAGAAAATACGACAAAACAAAGTGTACGAAAGCCGGATTTTCCGTGAAAGTGTTTTTACCGTATTTCAAAAGAAATCATTTTGCGGAAAATGGTACTGAACGATTTTTCTTTAAAACAGGTAAGAGTATTTAATGCTGCTAATTAATACATTGAATCCTATGAAAGCCCGTAGGTACTTTCAGTCAAATAGAATCGGGATTATTAAAAAAAACTCTGTGTACCATTTAAAAGCGCCTTTCGTCCGGGAATACTGTTTGCTCGATTGATAGCAAACGGAGCGATCCTTCAGAGGAAAATGTACCGGCTAATGATTTGCTAACGATCATATTTATATTTTAATGCACCCGCGAGTAGATTATTTCTTTGAGGGCTGCCTCGTTGATCGCTCAGGCGGATATTCTACATGTTGTACCTACTTTTTGTAAGATGTTCCGTTTTGTTCTTTGTATTTAATACAGTTATTGACGCTATTTTGTAATATTTTTTAATGATGTACCTATCAAGAGAAATAGTGCTTTGAGGTTTGAACACAGCTGTCAGTTTCTACTGAATAAACTCGCGTTGAGCTAACATGGTGTGATTTATGCTTTATTCTATAGTAGAAGATCAGTGCTCTACAGTGTCCTAACATTAATATACCCATCTAAATCAACATGGCGGCTTAGAAGGTTTCTCTATGATAGTCTCTCGAAAATTGTGTGTACATGGAAAACATCTGAACAAATGAAAACGTAGATACATTGTAATAGTTATCAGAAAGTGAAATTGCATATGCCAGTCAGCCGGCCCGTTGGTCTAGTGGTATGATACTCGCTTTGGGTGTGAGTGGTCCCGGGTTCAAATCCCGGACGGGCCCTATTTTTGAAAGTTCAATGGAAACTCAATTAGCTTTGTAAAGCAGATATCTACGTTAGATACCTATGTTGTTTCACACCAACTTGAAAGGAAAACATACAGCTGAAAATAACACATATATATCCTTTCCAGCCGTATTCGGCCATGGCGACAAGTCTCCAATCTAGGAACGCCTAAGATGCGCTCTTATATGGCTGAAGTATCCGATCTTAGCAGTGAATGTACGGCCACATTCACTGCACGTCAGCACACCTCCGATATAATTATAATGTTATGGCCGCAGATGGTCGGGCCTTCAGCTCGTCGCGTTTTAAAACAAGCTCTTCCCGACGTTTCTGTTCAAAGCCATATATAGATAGCACATTTATAGATATAACAAACACACTTTAGACAGTACAGAAGCCAATTCACTTTTCACCAAAAAATAATGCATGCCCTTTTAAAATATTGGTTCCTCAAAAGAGATCGATGACATGTATTCATCTTCTATTCTCGGTCTTCAATAATAAAAAAATAATGTTGGTTCGAAGGCATAGGACATCCGAAGTATTTTTTCGTCTAGAGTCATGACACGGAACATTATTGTTCCATTATAAGAAAACCAAAAAGCAGTTTTTACTTACATAGTAATTATTAAAATGAAAGCATCTACAAATACACGAATAAATTAAATCGCCAACCGTATAAATACTGTAAGTATTACATATGAATGGTAGTAAAAATGTACGTTTGAATTCGGTTTTACTTTGATATACCCATTGAATTTCACAAATATTCTATTCAGGAACGGAAACAGAGCTCTTTATAAAGTCCGACACTACTTCTACTTATACATGTCGTGGGCATACATACATACATACATAAACTCACGCCTATTTCCCACCGGGGTAAGCAGAGACTATAGAATTCCATTTGCTTTGCATTTGCATTTGTCGTGGGCAGATCTTAGAATATTGATCATTTCATGATATTATGTTCGATCATTTCATGAAATGGCCAACTTAAGTTGACCATATCGCTGAAGGCGTTGACGACGTGATCGCTGGTCTGTGAGCGCACTAATATGGCGGGAATAATTCCGTTGTTAGTCAATTGTATTGACAATTATGTCATTATATATTTCAACAATTGCAACATAAAAATACATTTTAAAAAATGGTTATCAAAATATTAATTCTTTACTTTTTAATTAATTTTATATTCATCAGTCTATCTCTTATTGTCGGCCGTGTTTGTAACCTTTATAACTACTTAAAGTCAATTAAATTCGAAGTGGCAAAACAATTAGCGTTTTTTACTACAGTCTACGAGTGGGCAAAGTAATTAAAGCACACACACATTTTAACAACTGTACTTAATTGCAAATAAATCAAAGAACTAGATAACTATATATAATACTCGTAATTATTGCATACCGTACAAACAGTTTAATCATGTCGGGAGGTATAAAAGCCTCCCAGCCTCGCGTTCTTCCCATCTCTCTCCACGTAAGTAAAACACGGAGTTGCTGCATATCGGTTCATAACATCGTACACATCTGAAAATTATTCCGGCGTCGCATCTGCGCCCGTTCGCTTTCCAAATAATAAAGTTCCGTTTAACCGCAATTCGTATGGGAGATACAACGAATGAGAAGTAATAAAGTGTATTAGGCAAAATGTATTGCAAATAGAAAACGCTTCAGTACCACCGCCTAAAATATTATGTAAGCTCTCTCCTGTAATTTCACCCGAGCCACAGATATAATTCTGTCATAAAAAAGTTATTGTGTAAGCGACGCGAGTACCAGCGAATAAGTAAGTAATATTCCAGGGAAAACCGTACGTTGTTATATTTCAATCAGAAGTGCCATTAAATATGTTTCCAATATTTATGATATTATATCTGCTGTTTTTACACGAACCATGTCACTGCAAAACCTTTAATTAACTTACCTTTGATTATAGTAAATATTTTGCTTAAATAAAAAAGTAAAGAGTGGTGATTTGTTGCGAGCCCTGCATGCCAGCAGAGGATAGTAGGAAAAAAGCAGGGCCCGTCCGGGATTTGAACCCGGGGCCACTCACACCCAAAGCGAGTATCATACCACTAGACCAACGGGCCGGCTGAAATCTAGTATTCAATTTAAACTATCCTTATGATTTTATAGAATCAAAATTGTTTACACAAATGTTTTCATAGAGCTGCTTGTGATATTGATTTATCTGAAAGGTTTCGTTTCAGTGATGGAGGCAAGAAAGCGGCTCGTTGGTCTAGTGGTATGATACTCGCTTTGGGTGTGAGTGGTCCCGGGTTCAAATCCCGGACGAGCCCTCTTTTTGTTATACAGATATTAATGTACTACGTTTCACAAAAAGTTAAAATCGATACTAAGGCTAGATACTGTTCTTTTCATATTGCAAAAACTTTTAAAGATTATTTTTCTTGTTCCATTTTTATTTTCTATTTAATAGTGTGTATACCTTGAAATACACCTTGCTAAGAGGAATACCGACACATTACACAATTATAATTTTTAGCGAATTAATCGATCGGCGCTAAGCAAAAACGTTTTCTAAGAACTTTAAACCCCTCGACTAGGGTAAAATTTAAAATGACGGTATTAATTTGTGATATTGGCGTATGTATTTGTTTAAGAAGGATGGGAGAGGATCAACAATAACAGGACGCGGACTGTGGGCAAATAGCAAGTCATATTTTGTACAGAGCTATTCGGTGATAGAGGCGGCGACGGCGGCGGCTGTGGTAAGTAAAGTAAGTAAGTAAAATCTTAATTTCCTCTACAAAAACGCATGGATAAATAAATACATACAAAAATACAATATTTGTAGAGGCTGGAGCCTAAACTAGGATACCCTGTGTTTTAGTACTCCAGGCCTCCACCTCCAGAAAGACATGGTCAAGAGAAAATAACAAAATAGAAAAATAAAAATTGAAAATATCAAAACAAAAGTTAACTTGAATTAAACATAGACTAAATCATAAAACATTTTTTAAAAAGAAAATATCAATTCTATAAATGCTTGTATGTGTGTGTGTGTGTGTGTGTGTGGTGCGGTAAAGATATCCGCTTCTTCTCTTCAGCTGCAACTCGTATAACAAAACTATAGATTGTAGCAAAAATTTGATTGATTGTTGTAAAAAAAAATAGATTGTAGCGACTAATACTTATTAACTCTTCGAAAGTATATAACCACGACGAATTTTATTCTTCTTATTGTATGGGTTCTGAAGTAGATTACCAACCTCATCAACCCTCGTGTCAGGGTTCCAGCCGCCAAAGGCCTCTGACGTGTTTCACTACGTGCTTACCTACATCAGAAAGTTGTAAAAGGAATTTTATTGATTTTAACATGTAAATATCTATATAATTGAACACAACTAGTAAAAGTTGTTGTTGGCAACAACCTCTTTTGTTATCTTTTTTAATTTGTTCTGATTTTTAATGTTTTATATTTGATTTTTGTCTTCTCAGTTTGATTTTTTCAGCTTACTAGCGACAGCGTTAATAAATATATTTTTTCGCGAATTAGTTGTAATTACGTACCACTCTGAACCAGCGTGCGTGTATGAAGCGATTGATGAATGTGGAGGAAACAAGAGAAGTGTGTCAGGATCGAAGCAAATGGAATTCTATAGTCTCTGCTTACCCCGGTGGGGAATAAGGTTGAGTTTATGTATGTATGTAGTCGTAATTTTTTGAAGACAAAGTGTACAACTTCCTCTCGTCACCAACAGTTTTTATAAGTCAACAAGTGTTTTCTTAATATCTACATTGCCTTAATTCATATTAAAGTAATGTCTATACATTGTTAGTACGTAACCGCTTACCTGTAAAGGCAGGTATTCACGCGGGGCGAATTTCCCGGAATCCGGCGATGATCCTGCGCATTCAGCCACCGTCGTAGATATTCCATTAACGCATTTCACGCGGATACCAACCTTAGCCCGAAGAATCTAGAGTTTACAGTTGATTAAGAAGAGATGGTGGATTTAGGATGTTTTTGATCTAGAAAGATGCAATAGTTACCTCGATAAGATTGATCGAGTGGGGTAAGACCAGATAATCTGGGTCGGGGATAAAAAAATCGGTGACTTGTCAAATTCGTCGCATTCTAAGCCGCGCTGGATGCGCCTGCGATCCTTGCATTGGTCTCGCTCGTTTAATGCCGGCGAATGAATTTCGTCCGGTAAAATTGTTTTCGGGGTAGTTCCCAGGACACTTTCATTTTAACTGTCGATGTTTTCAAGATCGTTATGTTGATAATTACGTAGTTATACGTATATAATAGGAAATCTTTTATAATATAGAGGTATATTTGATTCGGAGTGGGCTTGTGACTAGCAGATGCCATCAGACGAACACTTAATGACTGCTTGCTAGCCATATTTTTGGGCCATTATCCATTACGTTTATGGTACATTATACCAGAGAAGTTGACATTATCATATGTCACCTCACATTTATAAGCAACGTGTTGTAGTCGATTAAATCAAAGTCGTGCAGTTTCATTTGACTGAACATCAAACACATGATTTATAAAACAAAACACAAACTAGATAAACCGCTATCTAGTAAAAAAATAAAAAGAAATAATATAATAGCTTATTTAGGTAAAACCTACGACACACATATATACGTTAACATATACACACATTAATATTCATCATATTCGATTTTGCGATCAAGTACATTTGCGACGAGGACAAAATGCGATTTAGGTGAAATGATAATATCTAGTCGCTTTGTGATATAGTCGTTAATGTACTTAGTTAGTCATATTGCCACCTAGATAACCTGAGACCAACCCTTGTTCGATTAGTAGAACTAACATGCGCAACGTGATAAAAAAATCTCACAGTAATTTTACCGATTCTGACGATTTAATAATGTCGTTTTGTCGATTGGTGAATATGTCAATCCAAATAAGTCGTGTCGTTCTGTCAAAATACGAACAAAATCACGTGGGACGCATGTTAGGAAAAAAAAATATCGATTTCAACAAAATTTATTGAATCAATCGACAATTTTCTCACGTTTTGCAATTGTGCATGTTAGTCCTGGATATTATACTAATTTCTAGCTTTATCTATTTTTCTCCTATTCATTATTATTTAAAATCCCTTTTCTACTCATGTATGCAATTGTAAATGTTACGTTACAAATCTAGGCATTAAACAATGTCAACATAAGAAATGTGTCTGACTAATATCACTCTTTACGTGTCCACCACCTCAGGTAGGTTCGCAGATCAAAATCGGGTGACATTTCATTAATTATAATCCCAAATCTGTTTATTTTTTCAATCTCACTCGTCTTCGATTCGCAGCGGGATTCAGTGACATCAAAGTACAAAAGTTAAACCTTAACAACATTACTTTAAAGATGAGTATTGAATGAAAGGTACCAAATACACCTTTGCTTTGTCCAGATAGAAATCTGTTTTTTGTGAGTTTAAAGATTATTGATGATTATGCGATTACTTGGCGTTAAATGTGACTTAGAAGTTACCGGAGACAGTTTTGAACATACTGAATCTTTGAAAATCGATATATCAGTATATTTTGACCAGAAAACGTTAATATAAAGTCGGATTTATAATTTTATCTATTTATAGATGTCACATTCAAACTGTTTTTATTTTTTGATTTCTTTCGCTAAAAATATATTTCTAAAACCAGTCAAGCTCGATCGTTTTAGTTTAATTATTTTTGATATGTGATATGTCACTCTTTGTCAAAAAATCACGGCCCGTCCGGGATTTGAACCCGGGGCTACTCACACCCAAAGCGAGTATCATACCACTAGACTAACGGGCCGCACTTTTGCTTCCGTCTCTGCAGTCGAACTGTTCATAGAATTCAACTGTTCTTACACCTGATTAAACAATTGTTTAAATAAATTTTATTATGTAAAATCGTAATCTTTGTTTAAATTAAAGCCATAATTACAGCCGGCCCGTTGGTCTAGTGGTATGATACTCGCTTTGGGTGTGAGTGGTCCCGGGTTCAAATCCCGGAAGGGCCCTGTTTTTTGTTTCAATGACAACAACATGAATTTGAGATCCATTTGCAATTTATATTAAGCCCTATCAATTTTACAGTAAGTAAATCAAATTCAATTTTATGCGATAGCTAATTCCGTACAAAATATTATTTTGTAACGGGAATTAATCTCAAACTCCCATCGTTACGCGGAGATAACAAATTCCTGGCGAGAGGGCGAGGGAGGGGCACCCACCACCCACCCTCATTGTCTTAACTTCAGCACATGTGCTTAGATTTACACAGGGCACGAGAAAACCACGACTTTGTGAGAATTAGGTCAACCTTCCCGAATAGTAGGGAGTTTTATTGCTTGCATGAAACTGTTACTTATTTGTTTCTTAAGAAAGAAAAAAAAATACTCAAATGGGTATGGGTGTGTGAGGCTTAGTGTGTATGTGTGTGTGTGTGTGTGAATGGGACAACCTTATTTTTAAAAAGTTGAAAGATACGGTAATCATAATGGTAACATTATTAATTATTATACAGGGTGTTAGTGACATCGTAACGAAAACTTTGAGGGATTATTCAGACCATGTATCGCAAAAGTATAAATATGAAAATAATTAAAAAAAAACATAAATTTTGCGACGGAAAATTCCACTTGATATTAACTCAGAATGATCTGAATCACCTCTGTTAGTATTCGTTACAATGTCACTAACACCCTGTACAGATTGTAAATATTTATCCAAAACAAACTCATAGACATATACACAGCATCAGGCCTGTATCGGGTAGGCAGAGTTGAGCTCTCTTGGACATAGTTACAGAAATCTAAATATCATTGCTATAAAATATAACATCTAAAGCTTATTAATAAGGTATTCATAAAACCACGCTATATTAGCATACAATGTGTCTGTCTGACTCCCAGATTTGGTATTGCTGCAGTTTAGAGCCAATCGTTTCCTTGCGTCATCAAAATATTGTCTGATAACTTAATTTAATACTTGCGAATATTAGCTATAATTTTACCTTTTTAGACCCCCAGATTCCGTTTACACTTTCAAACCAGGAAATACTAAAATTTTCGTTTCGCCTTGACCAAGCTTCGAAATTATAATAACTTAAATTCTTGTTAACTTATGAATATAAATTACTATACCTAGTTAGTACTGTTCAATGTAATATTGCAGGGAAATAATTAAATTTCGCTCAAAACTTCGTATTGAGTCGTATATTTTGTATTTAACGTATCAATTTGTAATAAATATACTTAATACTATATTTTGATATTGGAGTTGAATTCTTTCCCTGCAACGTTCCGTTTCTAGATGAATTGATTTTTAGACACCGGTCAAGATATTATGAATTCTTACATTTATTATATATATAAAAAAGAGATAAAGCGTAGCGTAAAGCAAATATGGTTATAACGTACTTATTGTTAAATTATATAATTTGATGTCTATGAATATATTGCCTGACAGACCGAACGGTTGTTCCGCCTCGGTTACGTATACGTATAGTAGTACTATAGCGATGACGTCACAGACCTGTGAGTTTTATAACTACAATTCTCTAGTAAATCGTTAGAAAAAGACAGCCATTGTGTTTGATAGAGGTAACGCCAGCCAGCGAGTTGTAGACTAGTGTGTGCCGAGTAGAGTGGTCGTTGTTTAACGTGTGCCGTGACGGAGCAAGTTGGCACAGTGGCGGAGTGTGACGTCATCAACCTGAGTTACCGGAGCTTATCTGTGACGGGCCGGATGATGCGTCTCGTCTCTCGGATAGATAACGGCACAATGCTCGGCAGCGCGCATCGACCGGTGGGCGTGGCTCGGGCCCGCCCCGCGCCAGACAGAGACCGTTCTAATCTACGGATAACGGATAAACCCGCATTGGAGGAGGTTTTCGAACGTCGACGCCTAGCCTTGCCATTGGTATCTCGGATATAGGCGGATTAGGATATGTAAAGGAAAAGTTTATGTAGACGTTTCAGTGGCGAGATTTCAGGGGAGGGGGGAGTTAGAGAGCTTATTGGCGCCTTATCTGCGCTCCGTTCGTGTTTACAGCGAGCTGTTAATGTGTCATCGTGACCTTAATTGCTTGACACGATGCATGACCTGTAAACAAGACATCAATTTTAGGGTTCCGAACCTCAAAAGGTAAAACGGAACCCTTATAGGATCATTTTTATATGTAACGTAATCTGAAGTAAACATGTCTCTACAAATAGATATGAGCAGCAAAAAGTAATATTACTTTTTTAAATTGAAATTAAGGTATTTACGAGTTGTAACTCTTCCTTTCATATCACATAGTTAGTAGCATCATACCCTATAGAGTATTTCCACCTTTTCTGAAACTGAAGTGATTATTATCTTTTTTTGAAATTAAAACCATTTGGTGCCAATATTATAAGATACGTTTATAACAATATTCATATCTATTTTTTATCCCATAACACGTATAACACACAACAATTTGTGGTTTCATTTGACTTCCAATCCCGATATCGCGTAAAATCTATTACATGAAACCAACTTTCCATATGCGGTCACATCACAGCTTCTTACTCCTTAAAACTATAAGAACAAAGCTCAATTTGTAACTTAAGTATCAGGACCAAGTGATACATTGTGGTGGTAGAGTCTATTTTTAGCTAAACCAGAAATGGAGAGCCTCTAAAAAGCTAAAAGACTTCATTCAAGGTGATAATTGTAGTTACACAGTTAGTCCGCAGGTTTTACTATGACGTGTGTGACTTTACAATTTACTCGTGTTACTTATAGGTAAGGTGGTGACGAGAATACAGGATATTTTTTATATTTAGTACGAATTCATTGGTCAGTAAATGTTTCTAGTTATGCACTTGGAATTCTAATCTATATATAAAACTGTACATATATGAATATGTATACATATGTTGCACATATAAAGTACATAGTTTACATTATGTTTGGCTGGAATAAGTAGAACAATTGAAAAATATATTTTTCATCGTGGTAATATAAACGGCTGAGTTTATAAATAGAGTTTAATAGCGCTTAATTATTAAGTTGTACCAAGTATCTGTATAAGCCTTAGTTGGCTGACACAAAAAATGGTTGTTTTAAAATACACATTTATTAAATAACTGTGTTGCTGATTTTATGAGCGAATTCTTGGGAAATTGGCTTGCTAATATGGTAGAAGGATTTTCTCCTGTAATTGTGTATATTATTCGAGTAAATACAAATAGAAAAGGATATGGATGAGTAAAAGATGTGGTAAAATATTTTTTTAAGAATTTCCATATGTTTTGGATTGTGGATACAGTGGTAGAGCAGGAATATGCAGAAGAGCACCGCGGTAATTGATACTGATAAATTCGTTGCTTATCAAACTAAATTGTATATTTACAGAATAGAAAAAGAAACAATACGCTTATTTGCTAAATTACCTAATATATTCAACACTATTGCCATGGTACATATTGATAAGTTTCCTTGATTTGGTTCAATAAAGAATGTTTTTGGGATTAGGAATAATAGATTATCAAAATGCAAGTAGATAATATCGTCCTTTGTAACCCTTTCCTTATTTGTACAGTATGTAATATTTGTACTTACATATATTTAAAACTCACGCCTTTTCCCACCGGGGCAAGCAGAGACTATGGAATTCCATTTTCTACGATCCTGACATAATTCTCTTGCTTCCTCTACATTCACCAATCATCTCATGTATGCAAGCCGGTTCAGAGTCGAACGTACAAAACCATTTCTAAGGACAGATCAGTCCTTGCGTACATTGACCAAATAGGAGATCCTTTTTGGTCAATGTACGTCCTTCTGGGTCTTCCTCTGCCAGCCCTACCACCAACCTTCGCTTTATATACTGCTTTCGTAATCCTATTATCCGTCATCCGCTCTACAAATATTTGTATTTGTAAGATAACTCTGGAAATAATTAAATTCCAACAATGTTTTAACAATTTTATAAATTTCTACTTCATTATAATTACCGACTTCATTTGAAACTAACTAAGTTAAAGTATAATATTAATAAGTAGTTATAGTTGTCAACTCGGGACCGCAGTAAAGTGCCACCGATGTAAATTAAATGTAATTTTTGTAACATTGATTAATAAGCGCCGCATAGACTAATGAATTGCGGCGTTCAGAATGAATTTGATACTAATTTTAATGATGTATATACTATTATTTATTTAATGATGTATGTATATACTAATTTTAACAATGTAATAACATTGTAAATTATTAATCATTATTATTATACTTGGTGAACAAAAAAATTTATATGATTGTCGAGCCAAGTGAGTCTAATTGTTTTGGTACTTTTGAATTCTTTGATTAGAATTCGATTTGCAATTTATAATTATTTACTCTGTTATTTTCGTTTTGGTTTTATTTGTTTTTATTAAACGACCGAAAATCCATTACATATTAACTCAGTATCACGAGCTAAATGATCCGCCTTAGTATTCGTTACGATGCCATTAACAGCCTGTATACTTATTACCTTAATAATACTATTTGGTTCGTAAGATATGCTCGAGACGATGAACAGTATCAAATATTGTTATCCTAGAACTACTCCACATTGATTAAAGATAACTCAAAATATTTATTTTTTATCAAAGTGTAATTTTAACAAAAGTGTAAGTAGTAGTAAATAGAGGCGTAGATAAATGTATTTTTAAGTGTGTAGCTACATTTTAATTGAACTGTATTACACATTAAAGTAGGTAATGAACAGAACAAAGCGTCGAGTTACAAAACAGTAGAGTAACTTGGACACTCGAACAAGCATTGTTTTATCTCAGACGTCGAACTGTGATATTATAGTCGATAAGACGCACGGACAGTAGTTTACGTTATCTCATTGTAACCTCGTTACGTAAAGTAATCTGTGAAGTAACTACTTAGTAAATCTACGTTTGCTTAAGATTACTGTTGTTGTGTATAGATCATTGATTTTGAGAACAATTACGTTTATGTTTTATTATCATAAATCAGAATTGTTTAGAGTAATTATCATGGATAAACTTGTTCAGGAATCTACATCATTTCGCAAGATTTTATGGCTGAGGAGAAGAAATGACAAGAAACTGCAACATCAACACATCTTTTAATTATTTTTTTTTTGATGGGTTTGCTCTTGGCCCCAGACTTACCCGAAGGCATTGACTCACCCGGGCTATATGCATTCGGAAATACAGAAGACGGTAAGAATTCCACTCCTTAAATATTGATTTAAGGAGTGGAATGTATATTGATACATTAGAAGTTATTTAATAACTACAGGAACACGTCCAGTACCAAGAATTTTTATTGTCGAACAGTGTGTATAAAAAGTAATACAGATTTGTGAATTGTCAAGCAAGCGTTTGTACTCTTGCCTACTTACTTAAGTATTGGTACTCAATTAACGTATAATAGCTGTAAAATAGTTATTTATAAAACAAGAAAATAATTGAACTTATTGAGTCTCTCATAATTAAATTAAAAATAGCTCACAAATATATCCAAATTGAGGTTGTCGGAGGCATTGCACGATGAGTGAGTACTTACCCCATTCCACCGAGCTATCTTAGACCACAGTGGCAATGAAATGCATTACATTATACAATACTATCCAAACAGAGATATATTTATCAACAAATTATCAAGACACAATTCCACCCTGCAGTACGCTAACAGCAGCCAGCGAACAATCGCGTCGATACTAACGAGATCTGCCATTGTTTTATCTCGGCAGTCGGACAAAGAAGTCGATACAAAGCCACCTACACTGCCCTACTTTATCGATATTGTACCCCTCTCTACCTAACCTACCCTGTTACCATGCTGTATTCTATTATGCTTCGATAATCTTTCTACAAATTATGGTAGTACCGTAAATGTACATATTATTTTGTTTTGTTATCTCGGCGGCCGCTTTGTCTACAAAGTTACGTTACTTCTAGGTAACGGTAAGAAAATTGTAAACAAGTAGGTATTTGTTGGTCTATGAGTCTGAGATCGTTGTGGGATTTTTCTGTTTAGAATGTGTGAATTTGAATGAGAGAGAGAGAGAGATAGACTATTACTTACGTGATTCAATGATATCTTATCTACTTATTACATCTGTGGCTACTACACAATGGCATTCTTTACCAATTTATGGTCTATGTTTAACGTGATTATCACTAACAGAGTATTCGAGCCACTTAATTTTACAATTTTTCAGGTCGTTAACTTGCAGGAATCTTTTGAGCTATAGAAATTAAGAAAAATTAACCTTCCGCAAGGTAATATCGCTTAAACGGACACGTACAAAATTATGTGAAGCCGTGACATTTTTTTCTTACATCCCGCCCAGAGAAGCCTCCGTGATTTATGTAATGAATAAAAATGTTCCCCGCCGCCTCTTGCAAGGATACTGCAATTAGCCACATTGATAGCTTCCTAAATTGCAAAATTAAATCGACTACGCTTTAATTAAGATTTACAAGGAGGTGTTAAGGTGGAATGAAACGGAAGTCGAGTTCATGTTCTGTTTCATTTATATTCAGCTGCGACTATGCTTAGTCTTTTTAAACCAAAATATTTATAATACTCTTGTTAGTATACGAACTAAATAACGAACAAAATAAATGGAAGCAGCATTAGACTTAATCGAGATAACAGTGTGTTCTATTTGGCACAACAAATTAGGTAGCGCGTGCAATCTGCGAATTACAAGTGTAAATAATCCGCGTCCGCCCAGCCGCCGCGCCGTGGGCTGGGCTTTGGATGAAAAAAGAAACTCGTTAAAACAGCGGCTTAAAAAAGAAAAGCGCTGAAACGGGAAGGCTCGGTGGTATGGTATGGTGGGTATCGGTTTTTCTCGTTGCGGGCGGTGCGTTGGGCGGGGCCGAGGTTCAGTACTGCGCGGGCCGCCGGCACGATCGCACGCGTCGCCGCGCGTTGTACGGTCGCACTTCGGCATGTTGATGTCGTGAGCCGGCAACATGGACTTCCAGAGTGCTATGGAGACGTTTGCCGAAGCGTGGGCTGCGGCCAACACTGTCAAGTCCGAGGTGCCCAGCGATCTGTCACAGGTCAGTTTTTGCCAATTAATTAATTTGTGAACGTAAATTTTTCCTCATCACTTAATTTTCTGGTAATTACAAGTGCAAAATTTAAATTTATTCCAACATTTTATGTTGGTTACAAAATTCTAAATTAAGAGAAGTCCTGTAGTTTTCTAGCATACTTTATTGTCGTATTCCTTCAGGAAAAGCTGCTTTCAGGAGCACTTTATCTAATCTCTATATAAAAAAACCTGACGTAGTTTAGCATTATTATAGACTGGGGTTGTTATAGTTAGTGTTTAGATTGACATAAGTATTTAATTAATGCACTTTAGACAATAAGCAGTCAAGTTCATCTTGATAAAATTAATTTGCATTCGAAATAATAGAGTACGTATCATTACTGTATCATAGAGTCATTGAATTGATGATATTTTCAGCAACTTTATTAGGAACACAATAACAACGGCTCCTTCATTTATAATAGATTACTGGAAATTATTAATTAATACAAAATTGTTGTTTGAATAAAAAAAACTATAATCAAAATATCAATTCATCAACGATTTTTAAATAAAATTAATTATCAACCATTAAACTTTCTTTTTAAAAGGACTACGTTATTGAAAGTAATAAAATGTAGGTATATATTGAGTCAATGACCCCAAATTCTTATCTTTACATAATAGTGTTATGATAACCAGCTAAATAACTAATATAATAAGGTAGACCAATTCTGAACGAATGCTGAAAACACATTATGGTTTTTTTTACAAAAAAAAAAAATGCAGAATTTTTGATTTTACCACAAGCTGACACTAACTAGGTAGATCTATGTAGACCTTTAGTTAAGATAAATACTTTTTAATTGATCAGTATATTATAAAACATTTTTAATCGACTTCTTAAGAACAGTGTCGCATTGTCAATTAATTTATCTTGATAACATCGAAATATTGCACAAGTGATTGCAGTTTAACTACCGACAGACAGACAGGTTTGTTTGTGGTTAGCTAACTATTTGCGGGAAACGAATTATTTGCTATAGATTTTCCTCTAGTTTAGTATAATTTTGCTATTGTCAATTTCGTAAGGTAGCTTATAGGGTATACTGAGCGAGGTTCGCGCCTAACTGGGCACCCTCAGGCCTGTTGTCTCAAATATTTGTACGGGGTGAGAACCATCAGCGCTCCCTATTTGTCCGGCCATATAGTTAATGCCATCTTAGGTAAACCACTAATAAGTCACGCAAAAATGTATGTGGACCTTTAGGCACCTACTTATTCACACTTGCCAGTAATCATTAAGCCAAATCAGTAGCTTGAAACCTAATAAATAAATGTTCTTATTATCATTTTTTTCGGACAACTTTTAACTGTATAAAGCCTGACCTGCGTCCAACAGTGGGTTGCTAACAGCTGTAGATTAGCTGTAGCCATATGTAGTAAGTTGTAGTTAGGAAGTTTTGTAACGGAAACATTAACATTAGAAAGGGGACAAGTTGACCAGTGTTTACGGTTTGGTAAGTGCATCGCAATCATATATGCTGCTTTGCAAATCCTATCATTGGAACGGATGTTGTTGTACCTGCCTTTTTATCGTTGTTCAAATTTGCATATACACATAATAATAATATTACTGTATATAGTATAATAATAGTACGGACAATTAGTTATTAAAATTAGTAGTATAATAATGTAGAGATATATGAGGCTGAGATCTTGAAGTCGTTTGGACTTTACTTAGTGGCAATTGAGATTATAATGTCTCTTTAATGTGATTGTCAAATTGTCGTTTATTTGTTTGGTTTGTTAATATTCCAAGTAAGGAAATAAATCCAAGATTCTATTGATATCTAACTTTACATGGCCATTTCGTTCCGATATTATTTAATAATCATCATTTTCATGTTTATAAGTGTAAACTCGGCAATAGTAATTGTTGCCATTAAAATAAAATTTTATGTCAACTGTAGTTTTGTTCTTCGTAACTTACTACAAACTTACAGAGTTAAAGAAATCAAATTACTTAAGTATCGATATCAATACTTCATTCACTGCACTCAATTTAAAATTGACATTGCTCTTTTATCTAGTTCGACGGCTATTGATTTTGGAACGTGATACCAATTTCTTGGCCGCTATCATTTGGTACTGGCAGGATGTCATGTTCAATAATCGATGGTTTGCAATTCGATTTCAAATTTTGCCGATTAAATCGATAGCGGTGTTTATAAATATTCGCCGGGTGAGCTAATCCATTATCGCGGATTATTGTTCGGAGCGATAACTCTGTATTACCTATTGCTGATATCGTGTGCTGGTACGAAGCCTGTACTGTTATGATACGCAATGATTGGATTCTGTTTTTAAATTCTATGCTCAATGACGGTTCAAATTCAAATTCAAATTCAAAAATATCTTTATTCAGTAGGTAACATAGTTACACTTTGAATCGTCAATTTTACATAACGAACGTCTCGTCCGCCTAAAACTACTGCAGCTTCTCACAACCTGTATAGCCGGGGAAAAGAAGCTGCAAGAAAAACCTCGGCACAGGGCCCTAGACGTTCTTTAAAAAAATAAAAATAAACATAAAATATTGGTATACAATTGAGTAATTTAGCTGCCTAATATCAGTTCTCAGACAGTTAATCCCATGCATTCATATCTTCTAAATAATCACTAACTTTATAATAACCTTTTTTGTAAAGTTTTTGTTTAACTACTGTCTTAAAACAGTTGAAAGGCAAATTCTGAATGTCAATGGGAATCTTATTGTAAAAACGTATACATTGCCCCTTAAAAGATTTAGTAATCTTATGTAATCGACTGACTTGTAAAGCAAGTTTATTTTTATTCCTGGTATTAACAATTCCTGGTTGTAACAACGTCCCGTTTATTTATCATTATTTTCGGCCAGCTGAGGTCGATGTTACGAGATTTTACTATGTAAGTAAGTAGTGTTTAAGAAATGAGATGTAGAGCGATTGAGTTCGTAATTTCCCTGGTAGAAAATGACGATATATATTTCGCAGAAACCTATTGATTACAATAATTAAATACGAATTAGGCATTTCTTGATGTTCTGCACTATCAATTAAATTGCAGTCATAGTGGAAATCCAATAACAAGTAATATAACGCACTTTGAGCAAGTATATAGAGTTGGAAGATACAAAGATACCTAAAACGTTATTGACACCGTTACACTTCTATCGATGATGACTTAGTCGTTTCGAAATAGTAACAAAAAAACTCTACCTAAACACAATTACTACGTAGTTAGAAAGTTGGCGCGTGCCGGGCTTACTACAAAAACCGAGTGTATAGTGGGTAGTAGATAAATAAAATCCGTGCAATTACACACGTACGCGGTGAAATACTCCGTGGTCCAATCTGCGCCGGAGTGGGCACAATGCGCGCATTGGGAGCTCATTACGTAGACGCCACGTGCTCCCGCTTTGTAACACTATTACAGACACACACAAAATCATTCTGATGAATTTTAGATGTCATAGTGAGATGGAATTGAGTTTCGTCATCACGTACGCCCCGTCCCGAGTACGGAATGCTTTGTCAAGGGATGTTGATTTGATCATTGAATTTAATGCTTTTAGCGAGTTGAAAATTAAAATTTGACGAAAAAATTATAGTATTAATATCAGTAATGATAAGGCGTTACCAAATATATTTCGAGTGTTTGAATACCACGTAGTCTGGTTAAGTCATGCTTGAAATCTACCAGTCATTGCTTGATGATACAATGTTTAACTCTCGGTCGAGATTAGATTGGATGCATCTTTTTTTTTCGATTAACAAATCGATTGAAGCGCATGTAAGCTCCCGGTCGCGCGGCGGCGGCACGCGCTGCGCCCGCGCCGCTCCCGCGATGTAATAGGCTCCATCTCGCGGATAAAGCGGCGACACCGTTACCTTTCTCAAATCACGTACACTATTGTAATATCCAATCGCCCAGAAATGAGATTGCGGCTAACAAGTTATTTACATTGACGTTTTAATATGGACACTAAAAAACCTATTTAAAAAGGTAATTATAATGTGGTGTCTGTAATAGCCACCGTACGTTCAGGCGCGCCGCCGCCTTTGTGACGCAGCTAAGCTCCGAGATTAATTTGGGGGCACAATGAACCAGTTTATAGTCAATCATATACACTGTAATAAGAAGTATCGGTTGCAATATTTGTTTGTCAATTCTGAAGTTTCGTAAGCGGGCGACGGCCGCGACGCTGCTCCCGGCGTTGGCTCGATAGGATCTTTATTACAGCTCGTTCTTTTTGGGAAGAAAATGATTAATATAAGGGATCGGCGCGGACGGATAAGTAGTGGAGATTGACGGAGTGATGCGGGGTCTGTGACCGGGCGCGGGCTGCGAAAGCCGCGAGGCCGCATTGCGCCGCCGCAGCCAAAAACTAACCATAAATTACTGGCTACTTGCTGGCCGGCGGCCGACGACACGCGCGGGAGTTTTTTACCGGCTCCCGATCCTGTTACAACGCCGATTTCTCACGAACACAAGAAATTGCTTCGAATAATGAGGTTCAACATTATGAGCTGCTGTGACATCCATGAGATAAGATTTGATGCGAAATTGTGCATAATGACATTGTGATGTTTTATCACAACTCGGACTTTGGCAATGCCATGCACGTACAGGGAACGCGCACCATTTTTGAGCGTACGAAGATAACGCGACGGATAAAAACTGAAGTGCGAGTGCACGGGTGAGGAATTTGGTAGCCCACGGCTGGACAGGTTTCGATTGCCGCTTCTTCTAATTTTCTGGATTATCTTGTCCGCCTTTCAAAAAATCGCAAAAGGTTTCTTGAATACATTTTATATTGAAAATCCATTAAAGATTTAGACAGTTAAATAAGTGCTCTCTGTAAACGAAATACTTGAGAAATCAATTACAACATGAACCATGATCAACTGTACTTATTTTACATGAAGACTCTCGATAAAAAGTAAAGAGAATACGTAATTGAAATTATAATACAACGAGCCCAGTTATCTGTAATAGCGCTTAAGGGCGGTAGCACATAGAGCGCGGCGCGGGAGTGGCGGCGCGACGTGTCAGGATCGACAGCGCCGCGGGCCGACATGGTATCGGACTTATTAAATAATAACACATGCTCAAGTAGCACTTTTAATAACACACTAGACCTCTTATAAAAACGACGCTACACTTTGATAAGAAATAATCGCTTGTAATCGTCTGAGTTTCCATAATAAATATAAAAATATTGGATGCAAAGTTCTTAAATATTCATCATACGTGAATGTACATCAGACAAAGAGTGCCCGCCTTTCTCCAAGGGAAGACGACGCGCACTCTAGCGATTACCTGGTTTTTTGCCCCCCTCATTATGCAGATTCCGGCGAAAAAGGAATAAATTTAATAACACGCGTTCGTGCGCATGCGTTATCGAACGCACTTGCTTCTGATAATCTGCCCGCGCGCCGCTCGCGCAATTATAGTCGGCGCGGCGGCGGCCAGCGCCTGCGCACCGCCGCCGCTTCACGCCGCCATCAGCGCCTTCGCCGCAGACACAAACACACTACTACTATTAATTTCCATTTCACAATTTCTACTAGTTTAGAAACATATCTATTTAAAATAGGGTACTCGGTTACTTAATCCGTAGAAATCGAAAGGTTTAAACTATTATTTGAGCTGTAATTGAAATTTCACGCTTACTTTTTAACAATTCATGTTGCGTCAACACTTATGGGAACATTCTAATTGTTACACTGAAATTTTGTCGGTTTAAAAAGTTATTTGTTATATGAAAAGAAACTTAGAATGAGGTCGATTAGCATAGTTAAGAAATTCGATTGAGAAAATCATAGTCAACCAATCTGTTCTCGGTTTCTCCCGGTACGGATACGCATATGCTGTAGAATGCACGTCGCCAGAATTGTGGTGCGGTAATAAGGATAATCTGGCACTTGAGGAGTGTAATTAATAATGGACGACGATTACTCGACAGATTTGCGAATTCTCCCCAGGATTACTTACATATGGGGAAGCATTTGTATTACTTAGACGTAGTTTCCTAATCTGCAAATGCGTCTTTGCATGTAATTACGGACTGTGAAAGTGACACGTGTTTGAAGGCAGCTGTGTAGGAGCAGGAAAGAAGCAACTTCCTTTTGAAGGTATTCATTAAAATACTGTTAACCTCAAATGTTTAAAAAGTATTCAATTGACGGTTTTTTGGTATAGACGTTTTGGGACTATTGAAACGTACCTATTGGGAGATTACCTTAACCTTACTCATATATAAAGTAAACATTCAAATTCTCATAAAGCTATTCCCGATTCTTATACAGGGTTGAAGGAGTTAGTAATCCACCTCACAATCCATACGATAGAGGAAGATACAGTTTGTCACTGGATATAGCTCTGATATTTTATCTCTTGATCAGGTTCCAACCAATCAACAATATGGTTTCTTTGAAACCATAATACGCTTATTGTGAGTTTGCTAAGAAAAAACAAATATTTTGAACAAATCGGTCTTGTATGTGCAGGGGTTATCAAGTGCCCGGAAAATCAAGTTTGAGTCACCAAAATAAGTTGTATCTTACATTACGAAAGCTTTAGTGACTTCATATAGAACACAAATTCTAAACGAATAATTATAGTTACATTAAAATAGATATAGATAGTTTAATAAGTGCTCTCTGAAAACGAAATACTTGAGAAATAGTGAGTTTCTATAAACAGCTTTCCGAATTTAACATGAAGAGCATTTTCAAAACCAGCTCGTTCCATGTTCGAGCTATTACAGTACCCAAGCAGGTTGTGTCGCTTAATGACGGGATAAAATGACAAATATTTCACCAGTCCAGACAGGGTTGGTCAAGTGTCCTGATGGATCAAGTCGGAACCTCCAAAAACTGGCCGAGCGCCTTAGCCTTGAATGGCTTAGCCCTCTGGACACAGCAAATAGCTGACGTGGCCCGCGGGCGACCGCGCCCTGCATACACAATGCGCAGGAGAGGTTTCATCTTCCGTGGAGCCTCCTTTCGTTTACAAAAATCTATATGACGAGGCACAAAATTTAACACTCGCATACCCTGAAACACTGTATTAGTATTAATAGGAGTGCGTGTATTATACGATACACCTGCACCTATCCCGCAGGGATAGAGATGTCATGCTATGTTAAGTTATCGAATACGAACTTAAATGCAAATCATCTGAAAATATGAAAATGCTAATAAAGTTAATGATAATATCGATCAAAATCCATTTCCAATTAGAGTCGCTCTACCGGATTAATTGTGTTTTATACAAATACGTAATCTAAAATTTTACACAGTCCAATTCTAATGTTAGTTATTTTTTCTTATTTTTATAATCTCGTTCACGATGGCACGTGCCTCTAAGCTCGACAGTTCAATCTACAAGTTTTCAATACTTATCAATTCGAAATATGCAAAAAAAAAAATATCGATATCGATTTTAGTCACCTAAACAGATATGCAGAACGGTAGAGTTGTATTTTATTTATATTGAAAGTGGAACGGGTCTTTGTATAAAATATTTGTACTTTTTGTGTGTTTGATCATCTCCACTGTCGTCTGAAGCCGGGCGGGTAATGGAGTATTTCGTATTTGCTTCATTTTTTATTTTTTGCCGGTTCGATTACGCGAACGCGATCTCCTCATCATTCTCGGCGAAATTCGGGAGCGTCTCACCCGTCGGCCCCGAGATATTAATTATTGATTGACGATAAAGTATGCGTAAATATTGTATAGCTGCCGTAACTACCTCGGCCATTATGTCGTAACGTTCTGTTACGATTTTCATCACGTCGTATGATTATACGTATTGTTGACTGATATTCGAAAATGTTGCTGTGTGATCTTTAAAATGCTTTTATGGGTTTCGGTTCAGTGCAGGCAGCACTTGTAAACTTGTAATACTGGTATGGTTTTTGGAGCTTTCTTTGAACTGAAATCTTGATGAGTAGTTTGAAGGTTAATTAAAATGTTATCAGTCTATCGAATTGTATTGGCATGATTGGAATATATACATTAATGCTGTATTAGCATGTATAGTATAGGTTAGTGCATAATTTGGCGTCGATGAGAAAGTGAGTGATAACAATCAGGCGCTACTGGCGGGAACAATGGCTAGTAATGAGTGGCGACGTCAGCTGTCGCTGCGCCGGCGCACACTGGAGAGCCGGCAGCTCGACACCCCACTTTTTAATCCTCGCTTAGCAAATTTTGCAAACGACTACTGTGACTATGAAGTCCGGTATATAATTTTTTACAGTTACCTTATTAAAGAAAATATAGTTAAAGTGGTGTGTAAGTAAATTATATAGCATTTCATAAGACTATTAAGTACTCAGAATTGTGTAACAGAACATTGAAGAAAGAGAAGATTATTTTTTGGAAGATTTATAGAAAACGTCATATAAAACTTACTTACCTTTTAATTAGAAGTTGAAAAAAAGTATAAAACTCATGCCTTAAGAGACTTACTTCACTTACATTTGAAAAACTTTCATGATTATATGTTTAAACTGTAAAAAAAATCCAAAACGCATGTATTAATAAGTGACGCACTTGCAATATAGTAGTATCGCAAATTATTTTATGTAGGTATAGGTATGACATCTGTTTAAAACAAATAATAATTATGATTTAAATTACAAATAATGATTCGATTGTAATTGATACCTATTGATTACAATGTGATCGACATTACAAAAAGATAGCGCCACAAGTATTTGGATGATCGCATTAATGCTGTCAGTCAGGTAATTCCAGTTTTACTTCTCAAACTACTTATATAATTAAACACGAATTCACTAAACCAATTTCAATAGAAAATATTGTGAATGGGGATTCTCTTAGTTTTTTTTTAAATTAACTTGAACTCATTACCTGTATAGAAGCCTTAGCCAAGTTGTAAACGATTATGATAATCGACTTGTCAACCCCATAGAAACGGATCACAATGAATTCGACTTTGGATCTTATATCTTGATATCACGTGGTCCCAGTAGGCCCTGCACGGTAACCGCGCCGCGCTGCGGCGCGTATTATATCGAGGCCTTCGACCAATAGCCGTTTGACGTCCATCTACGTAGATAGCATTTGTATCGTTATTGGTCGAAGAGCTTAATATAATTCGCGGCGCGCGGCGCGGTTGTCATGCAGACCCAGCAGGATTTGTATCCGGTTAATGGCAATAGGCTCGGCCCCTGTTATATTATAGCTGGCGAGGAGTGAGTGTATAGTATACAATACATTATCCGCATCCAGATATACGGGATGTTACGTTATTTTTTTTTTCAGACAACTTAGGTCCATAGAGTATTAGTAACAATGCCCTTAAAACTATGTTAGTAATTATTATTATACTAGGTAGGTA
Organism: Pectinophora gossypiella; assembly: GCF_024362695.1. Lineage (NCBI taxonomy): Eukaryota > Metazoa > Arthropoda > Insecta > Lepidoptera > Gelechiidae > Pectinophora > Pectinophora gossypiella. The sequence goes on from NC_065405.1 coordinate 5,784,598, forward strand.
AAAATATACAACATAAATATTTAGGTTAGTGGGACCGGCACTACTCGGTAGACACCGTTTTAGTGACATGTAGTTCGATGAACCTACCGAGCAGAGCAGAGTCCCATCTACCCCCAAGCATCTTTAGGACACTATTCCCGCTCTCCCGCAATCGATGATCCCCCGTGCTCGTTGTATGTAAGGTCTAGGCCACTTTTTTTTTGTAATACACTGGCAACTACCGAACTCTTCCCATGTTCCCAGTTTCCCCACTCGCCGCACCAAGTGCGTGTATTGTGACTAAAACAAAGCCCGGTGGAGCACCACTCTTCTTTAATTTTGGAGTGCGAGTTAGTATTTGAATTGGTTTTAATCGTGGGATAAACAATAGCGTGCAGCGGTGCGTAGTGCCACGCCCAGCGCATGTGCACGTTACACGTCCCACGTTCAATAAGCTCTAAATAGTTTTTAAGTTTTCGAGAATTATTAATCGGTTAAGATCTTCGGGCATAGCTGGCATAATAATGTGGTGGCTTAAAAGAGAATTTACAATTTTATACAGAATTTTTAAGTGTTGTAATTACATAAAGTATTTTTTTAACTTAAATCGAATAAGCGATTAAGTACTTTAATAAAATTAATTACTTTGTCGCCTTGTACTTTTAACATTTGGGATGTCAGTCATTTTTGATTAAGCAGATATGTATATATATTTATGCTTCTTAAAGTATAAGTTAAGAACTTACCAGACTTAAAAATGGCCAGTCAACGTTCACTCAGATATGAAAAAGAAGCTTCCTCGACTATACACTTCCTATTTAGTGACCCAACATACCTTACCGGTCAAAGACTGCTAGATTATCCACAAAAAATACCCTTGTTTATGCTTCGTATGTAAATTGTATGAGAACGAGTTATCCTAGGGTGGGGGCGAGCGATGCGAAACGCGTGAGCAATCATTGCGATCGGTGACGCCTGCGCCCGCGCCGCGCTCCCGTCCGTCCCCGCGGAAAAGACGGAAACATACACACCTGCAGGAATTATGTGTAACGTGTTACGCTAATGCTACTCATTGTTAAGGGTACGTCGATAATCAGGGTATGAACCAGTAACGTTATTAAAAGTCATTTTAATAATGTGTCTAAACTTTATATTTTACCATGAACTACCTAGTTAGACACAAATACCTAGTAATGAAGTAAGGTTAAAATAATATATTTGGAATATTAAAAAAACATTTTCGCGTTTTTTTGTTAATAAATGTTTTGCTAAGTCACTGGATAATTTGATAACAAATTACTAAATATACTAAATAACACTACTTACTAAAAATTAATTTATATTATACCATAATATATTGTAATTGATTAAATAGAGGGAAAAGCAGATGTGTCCCACAATACTTACCTACAATTATGTATTTTATAAAATACAATAGACAAACTAATACAAGTCTTTATATTCAGAGCGCTCTATAAAGTATTTCATGGCTTTAACAAAAAAAACGAAGGTGATTAGTATTTGTTGTATTTAGTGATCCATTGTTGAGCAGTCGTAAATGCAAATGTAGAGCTATTAACACGAGCTTTTTGAGATAGAACTCCATGGCGATTGAAAGTAACATGTTGTTTTTATGTTTCTCACAGTTGTAGCGCATGGTAATATCACTATAGGCGATTAATAGACGCAGTGTCAGCTTAAGTAGAGGTTATAAACATACACGTATTTATGTTGTTGTAAATTATTCAGTCATTATTTACAAATATACTGAAAAAAATAATAATTATAAATATACTAATACTCGATTTATTTGGTTTAAGCAATAAATATTTTTTCATTTTTCATTTTCATTTTTCGATGTATTTTCTAATGTTAATACGTCAAGGGATTCGTGGTAGCCCAGTTGGTAGAACGTTTCCCTCTCTTTTAGAGGTCGCAGGTTCGAATCCAGCACAGGCCTAAACCAATGATTGTCAAATGATTACCACATGCTCAGCGGTGAAAGAAAACATCGTGAGGAAACCCACATTCCCGAGAAATGCATTTTCGGAGGTATGTGACCTAACCTGTATTGGGCTGGTTTTCCCTTCGCGGGTTGGAAGGTCAGACAGGCAGTCGCTTCTGTAAAAAACCGAACCTGTTAAGTCTTCAGGTTAGGTAAGCGAATTCTGTGAAAAACGAGGTAATGCTGGGGAGATGATTAGTAAATACGTCGAGTAAATGATTTTGGAATTGGCCTTTGATAGACTGGAATGGAAAATGCTACACCGACAAGAGCGTGGCTCTTAAATTGATGATGATGAAATGATTTTGGGTTTGATGTGGAATATTGTGGACTCAAATTAAATGTCGTATCTTTAATTCGTATGTCCTGTATGAATTTTGGCACTGTCATTGTCGTTTACCTGAAGGAGCGATGGAGCTTTTTTGAAGCGATGCTCTATTGAACGACATATAAATAATTGCTAATACTATGTCAAATAAATGCGGCATTACCTTGGATTTTTGGATTTCCTCCAACGCACTCTACAGAAAACGCACTGTAACTCTCTCTCTCTCTCTCTCTTTCTCTCTTTATTTAAGAGCCGCGCTCTTGTCGGCGTAGTAATCGCCATTCCTCTTCTTCCCGCCAAATCCTTCACGTCCTGATACGACACGACATGCACCTTCTCTTTTATTTGTTATAAATGTTCTCTACTCCTTCCTATTTTTCGTTCAATTTTTTCTTCTATGATGTTTTTGGCGAATCGTGTCGTATCAGGTGGCCAATCATATTTCCTCTCCGGTTCTGTATAGTCTTACTTCGTTTAGTCTTAGTTTTATAGTCTTACTGTAACTCTAAATGGTACTTTATTGATAGGGATATGACGTGCAAATACGTAATTTTGCGATGTACAATCGTACGAGTATGTACATTTTTTACGCCTTTGATAATCTTAATGAAAATTATAATGCGGTAAACGAAACAAAGGCTGGCCCGTCGTGTCACGCACTCTTACGCACATATCGAAGGGATAGTCGTTTTTTTACGCAATTACAATGGTTTCGTGGAGGAAGTTGCGGATTCAAATTCAGAATAACGACTTTTTGTAACACGCAATGCTGTTTTTAAATAATTGGTGTATCTTACATGCAGTTATAAATAATATTCGAAAAAAATAATACTTAAAATTCCTTAATTTAAATTCGCTACTTGGTACTATTAAAAATATTACAGCGATATGGCTTTAATGATTCTTGAGAAAGTGTAAATAGCGTTACGTTTCATGAGCACAATGATCCGATAAGCTTTCAAAATATTATCTTTTGTTTACAAAAAATGACGGTAATTGCGGCATTGCATTAGAAATCGCATGCGTAGCACGCATCGGAATCGAGTAATTAATTCGGCCCAACCTATCGACCGACGATCTAAAAATTCACATTCGATGGAATTGTGTGTGACTAGACACAACCCTAGCAATACAGTGACCACTGAGGGACACTGAGGTTTTTAGCATGCGAATACATTTTTGTTTAATTAAGTTCATAAACTTGGTAATTTAGTTTACAAATATTCCGTAATAATACACAAATTACACTAATTTATTCATTGCACTGTATTGCCCCCGCTGATCACGTAATTTTTTATCTTCTACACGTACTAAGTGCTTGTTCCTCTTCTTTCATGGTCGAAGGGAAAATAAAATATGGACAATCAGATGCCCGTTAGTTAGTGTGAAACAGTAGCAATACGATTATAATAATTTGCGGGTAGTTGGGAAACTCGTCACAGTCGCGCGACTTGTTTATCGATTTATCGGCGGATGCGTTCCCGATTACCATCGCCCGGGTAACCGTTACACCGCGTAAGTTTTTCGCGAGAAAAAACCACAATTATAATAATGATCGTCCTAGTATGGGATAGTAGCACTTGTTTATGCAAATGACTTAACTAATTAAGAGGGAAATAATTTTCAATGTTGTTTGCATGTGGTGCGTGGAAAAAACGATGTGGTTTTTGTCGGCTCCCTCCGCTGGCCATTGTCACAGACAACTATATAGTGCTTTGATCGATCTATTGCCACATTGCCAGTACACAATACTTAGTTCGCTTTTTCGAATAGAAAATATTGCTTTCACCGATTCATATCAGTTGCAAAAAATCGATATATTTCCTGTTAAGATATCGATTAAATCTCAAGTCTATTAGCATAATTGTCCCTTAAACCCATAAGTCTGCTCTTAAGGACAATTCTTAGTCCGTTACGCATTATAAGTCCCTTGTTTGTTGAACTCCAGGGCTTTTTAAAGCAGCTTAAAAGTGAATGGGGCCGAGACGAAGTAAAGGGTTCTTATAGAATGCCGGTTATCGCAAGCTTAATCTTAGCGAGCAAATTAGGATTAATTGAACTTTTTCCTTTTAATTCTGAGAGTCTTTGTGTTCGTGCGTAATTCGTTCAACATGTCACTCGGGGAAACATATAGAGCTGTTAGTGACACTTATGAAAAATTGTTATAGATTTTATATGTAAGTTACTTTAGTAGTATATACTATCTTTAGCAATAACGCCTGACTTTCGTCCTTGCAACTGATTCCGTAGAATAAACCCACTCAAAGAATAATCATCATTAGATTAGATAACGCCGTAGATCGCTATTACCACTTACATCGCTACTGGTTTAACAAGTGATTAGCATTTGTTGCTGTTATTTGTGTTATTAAATATTCGTAATGCATACACTTCCACTGTGATTGACACATAATATGCATAATACAAACTCCAACCCCCAAGAACTTTTCTTACTTACTTGTCTCACACCTTTTCTACCGACTGCAAAAGAAAATAAAAAAGACTAAATAAAGAAATTTCATTTAATTTCACTGTCAAATGAAATCAATTTCTATGGTGTGGGTTGTGAGGTAGATTACCAACTTCATCAACCCAGGTGTCAGGGTTATTATTGAGCCGCCGAAAGTAAATGAAATGAAACATAGTTTAATTATTTTTTGTAGTCCACCGCTGGTTTTCGCGTTTCATTGACGTTACAATTTAAAGAAGGTTTTGTCAACTCTATAGAGTTCGACCGCAAGTGCGTTCGTATTAAGGGGTGAGGCGTGAGGGGTGAAGGGTGAGGGGTGAGGATATCTATAACCCGATGGCGGTTACAGTCTCTCAGGTGTGACGGGGCGGAAACGCACTATCATTACCTACCCACATACCGCGTACGATGCGTGCCCAGGACCAGTGCACCCTACTGGTTGACGCAACCTGTGTGGGTATGCCAGGGGACGGATTAGACTAAATTTAGATATTTTCAATACATACGACTTACGTTTTGTTTACGTACTTATTTTCCTGATATAAAGTTTAAAGAAAGTTATCATTAGTCCTAATTAACACCAGGCAAACAAATACTGTGTATTCTGCATGGAATGTTTTTTTTTTCCTTTTTCAGGTACGGAATCTGCTTCAGGAGTACTTAGCGCGTGCTCATATCTTTATAGCTATTCACATTCATATTTAACATGTCCCTTGGGCGCTGTTAATGTCACTTTTTATGTTGTGAGAAGCTGCAGAAAACTAAGGCGGATGAGGCGTCCGTTATGTACAGAATTACGATTCAAAAGAGTAACTATGTTACCTACTGAATAAACATATTTTTGCATTTTAAATTATAATTATTTTAGCTCGCTCAAACTTATTTCTGTAAATAGGTAAGTTGAATCATGAACTAAAATAGTAACAACCAAAACAGGTCAAGACCGAAACTTTTGAAGAATATTTTTCGTGAATAATTTACCTTATTTCGTGGTTGTGTAATAAGACCGGTTTGAATATTTCCGGTTCAATTATTATTTTTGGAAAGCAATAAGTAAATTATGAGGATGTTATCAATAAAATTCTCCAATGTATAAAAAAATTGACACATAAGAAGCCCTCCACATTGCAAATGATTGATGATGCATGCTTTTTTCCTGAAAGTTCATCCCACTTATTATATAAAGGATAATTAGACATAAGATTATTTACTCAATACTGTTTTTATTTAATTTTTTATTGTCTTTAATTATATTTACGTATAGAATTCCGGAAGTGCAAATCGTTGCATTATATTTATTGATCGCAGTAACGACTTCACAATATAAAAATAGTACCTAATCTACATATTTATGCATTTGACATGTATTTATATTACATACCGTTTTTGTATTGTGTAACGCACAGAAATAACTTTTTAAATTGATGTAAATAGCTACCTATAAGAAGTTTTAAAACAGATCTTTTTACCTATGTCAACAAGTATTAGAGCTTTTATTATGGCCTTGATAATTCAAAGAATATTTAATGATTCCTATGACCATAACGAGTTAAATGACGTGGAACACGTCGTTTGAAATAAAAATAATGATAAAAAAGCTAATCCCGCCCTGTGCATATCCATGGATCCAGCGTCACAGGCCGCTAGACACGGAGGATAATAAAACGCTAAATTTTATAGCACTCGGTCAGTATAGATAATCGCTGCCACTAACACACCAACGGCTTTTTGCAGGGTTATAATTTATTTTTCAATAGATTCTAACGTTCCATTTTAATACTGGTCACTAGGACTTAGAAAAGTTGGGTTTTTTGACGTACAAATTACGCAATTTAAGATAGAGCAAAAAAATACAGATAATAAATACTGGGACTAGTATTATTTTTGCAATAAGTACTTAATGTGGTTATTTCGCTACAAAAACATATTTTTACTCATCATCTCTTTAACTTACATTAATTTTGTCTTTACGTCTCTTTTACATCATAATTAATGGCAAAAGAAGATCATTTTGTTATCATTACCTCCGAGTGACGAGTAAGACATAACTGAGTAATACTTTTTTAATTCAGGTAACACTTTATACCTTATTACTTTGTAGAATGCCACATCGTTAGCTACAAGGTGTTCAGAATTAACCATAGATATCACATGGCAATATCTTTATAATTACACTGTTTAATACTACCTAATTTTCACTTACGCACAAGACAAGTTGTACTTCGCATGCATTGGACCTAACACGAAACCTTTTTTTAACGATGTTCGAAGTGAAGTGTATCTTTTTAATTTAAATGCCGCTTCTGTTTAAATACTTTGTTGTACGTCCTCGTATTTGATTCTATGAATAGATCGTTTGCATGACGATATGTTATATTTACATATGATAGATATGTCTAATGAAATGGTGAATATTATAATAATAATATGTACCTAAAGCAGTATAATAAGCGAAGTTTGGTGGTAAGGCTGGCAGAGGAAACCTAGAAGGACGTGCATTTAACAAATTGGAGATGTCCTTAGAAAAGGCTCAGGAAGATCTACTCTGAACCGGGGCGTTCGTGTATGAAACGATTGATGAATGTGGAGGAAGCAAGAGAAGTATGTCAGGATCGAAGCAAATGGAATTCCATAGTCTCTGCTTACCCCGGTGGGAAATAGACGTGAGTTTATGAATGTATGTATGTACCTATTTACTTGCGTAGGTATCTAAAAAATAAATCTCCGACTCTATCATTCACTTTCCTTTCGTTGCAGGTAAGTATATTGTCAAAAGCGTTCTTTTTTCAAACTATTCAAATTGTGTCGTATTCAGGGCTATAAAACAAATGAATCCGACTTCATTCCACAGCCTGCTGACATCAGCATCTAGGAAGATAACATAAGTGCTATATTTAGAATCTGTGCCTTGCCTGATTAATGAATGGTTTAATCGCGAATGTCGGCTACGCCTAGTCCGACAATTGACATCATAACCTGCTGAGCTATCTCTCATCTGTGTCGTCATAGTCTCACAGTTGATGGTTAAAGCGATTTATGTACGTAGTACACTGTCTTTACCTTTCTTCCGGTCATACATAAGTAAACTATCTCTCTCTCTCTCTCTCTATTTAAGAGCTGCGCTCTTGTTGGTGGAGTAACCGCAAACTAAGTAAGTAAATAAACTATAATGACGCCAAATTCGATAGCCCTGTTCCGAGAACTCGTGACTTACATCGTGTGTCACTGGTTCGATTCCTGCTCGGGCTCTAAACCATTGAATTCGACTTTATGAGTTTGAATTAAAAAGAAAGAAAGTCTTATATATTTATTATAACAATTTATTATAACAATTTTTATATTTATTTATTATAACAATTATATATATATTATTATTATGTAGTTTATATACTCGTAAGTGTATCTATCTTTGTATTTATTTTTATGCGTACAAGTATTCCCATGCTGCACTATCTCCTATACTTAAAGGTTGCCTGGAAGAGATTGCTACTTAGCAATAAGGCCTATTGTACTCTTTCTATTTCTCTTTTGTTTTTTCCTGTTTGTGCAATAAACTATTTGTTATGTTATGTATTATGTAAAAAGGTCAGAAAAAAATATATAAAATGTTGATCGTAACAGTCATGTGGCCGGTAGTGGACGTCCTCAATAAACGGACCTCACTCAGCATCAGCTGCGGCGTGGGCCACGACGCTGGTGTTCTGCGGACCCAGCCGAGTGAAGCACCGACTTGTAGTTTCCTGTTTATAAAGGAGATGCGGGCAAGCTAAGTTCAGCAGCATATGCCGTCAGAAGAATCCGACAACTCACAGATGTACCCACTGCTAGACTTGTCTACTTCAGCTACTTCCACAGCGTAATGTCTTACGGTATTTTATTGTGGGGTCGAGCCGCTGATGTAGAAACTATTTTCATCATTCAAAAAAGGGCAGTTCGCGCTATTTATAATCTGCGTTGTCGGGACTCTTTAAGGGAGCTGTTTAAAGAAATAAATATACTGACGGTCGCAAGTCAATATATTTATGAAAACATTATGTATGTGCGTAAGAATGTATCTCTCCTTCCGAGAAACTGTGAAAGGCATACTTACAATACAAGGAATAAAAATAAAATTGTTGTTCAAAATTCTAGATTAAGTAAATTAAATTCATCTTTTTTGGGGTTATGTATACGTTTTTACAATAAAATACCAGATAATATTTTAAATTTGTCAGAGAATAAATTTAAAGCTCACGTGAAGCTTACTTTATGTAAAAAAGCTTATTATAAGATTAATGATTACCTAAATGATAAACATGTCTGGTATTAAATGTGTTCCTCTAGTTATTAAATAACTTGTAATGTACCCTCATTGATTTAAAAGATGTGTTGCTGTTGCAGTTTCTTGTCATTTCTTCTCCTCAGCCATAACACCTTGCGAAATGACGTAAATTCAAAATGTTACATTGACCTTCAACAAGTTTATCCATGATAATTACGTTGAATAAATGATTCTGATTCTGATTCTGATGGAAAACGGTGGGCCAAAATGTAATAAGTTGGGATATGGTCTAAAAAATTTGTCATAATTTTTTATCTAAAAATACCAAAAATCAACATAATTCTCAATCTACAAGCAGATAAATATGAAAAAAATATATTTAGTGCGATTATCGAATAACTGATTAACCTCCATTACCTCAGCTCCCAGATTGACAAAAGTTGCAGAATTTCCAGTGTGTGACTGATAAGTTTAAACCTATAAATTCACACCGTTTTCATCTCATTACATCTGGACCCTGGAATGTATGAAATCGTTTCAGTCTCCTTTGTTAAAAAAGTTCATATCAAATTACTCAAATCTAACACTACTACTAAAGCACTACTACACACACACACACACACACACACACACACACACACACACACACTACTACTACTACTACTGCGCACTACTTCTTATTTGTTCATAAGTAGGTACGGAAATATTTATTTATTTATATCAGATCATGTCCATAATTCGTTAATAAAACTTCCAATGAACTATGCGGTATGTTGTTAGTCTCTCTCTCTCTCTCTCTCTCTCTGTCCATGGCATATTATTCCCATCTGATGGGTGGGGTCTGCCTTCTTCGTACTTCTCTTCCACTTCGCTCTTTGAATTTAATCTCTAATTTTAAAAAGCAAACACACAATATTGGTATAATGATGATGGTGATTAATAGATAGAAATATAATAAATAATAATAAATAGAATCCATGTTTGGATCATAGATAATATAATTGGTATCGCGTGGTTTCTATTACATGGCGAGGAGCGGGTGAACTATACCCTTCTGTCTATCCCTTCGGGGTTATAGGTTATTTATAAAATGTATACCAAAAATTCTAAGGTAGATATAACGGGTTTGACTAGTAGGAAACTTATTCTTCTCAATTCTGCCAACGTGGGATATGCTCCACGCCCTTTCCTTTATTGATTCAAGGTAGTTTAAGGTAGAACTGAGCCATGCCTACTTAAGTGTCATTTCCTATCCAAGGTCGGATTTTACAGTGACCGTCCTTCTGTCAAGAAATCCTCTCAATAATTAAAACAAACAGGTCCAAGTAACTTTTCCATATTCTTTAGTTTCGCATTAATTCTAGAATGAGCTATAAAATTTTACAATTGTCCTTTTTATGACACAAAGAAAAATACAAAAAAATAACGGCTGTGGAAAGACGTTAACAAAGATATACATACTTGACTAAACAGGTGTCAATATGTTTTTATTAATCTGCATATTTGCATGATGATTAATTCATCAAACCAAGCGTAAAAACTTTAGCATGAATACTTTATGTCACGCACTATACTTCTATACCATTCTTTTATCATTGTATGAAGGACAATAACAGAAAAAAAATGCGTAAGATTTTTTTAATAATAAACTCTTCACCTGCATTTCCTTACACCTCCCTAATTACACGATACTTTTTTAGCTACGCAAAATTCAATCGTATAGTCACATTTTATAATACCTAACTTAATCCTTGCATATACTGCACACACCACCACCGGAACACACCACATACCGATCTCTTCGCGCACACGTATATATCGATATTGTCTATCTCATTTTATCTCGTTTTCAATCTTCAATGAAGTCTATTGTAACAAGAATTATGTTGTTTATATGTGTGAAAACATTGTGAGGAAACCCACATTCCCGCGAAATGCATTTTCGGAGGTATGTGTCCTAACCTGTACTGGGCTGGATGTCCCTTCGCGGGTTGGAATGTCAGACAGGCAGTCGCTCCTGTAAAACACCGGACCTGTCAAATCTTCAGGTTAGGTAAGCGGACCCTGTGAAAATCGGGATGCTAGGGGGATGGTAACAATAATTATGTTTGCTGTAAGGTTTGCAATAAACGATAAAATAAATATTACATCATAATAGATCATACGCACATTAAAATTATTATAAAATAGGCAACGGATGAAGTCGCTAGTCCATTCTCCCTTACACCACGACATCGAAAGCTGCAGTAAAATTATCATGCATCGAACGTCGCGCACAACCAAACATGTTAGATAAAACGGCTTATGTGACAGTTTTTACTCAATTACAAATGCTATAAATACTGCATAATGTTGTGACATCCACCGCTTTTAGTTGGCGATTAACTATCGATTAACTTTAAATGTCAATGAATTAATAAAGAATTTATGTCGGAATTCTGTCGTAAATCTAAAGTGACAGCCAAATACATATAAAGATATTGTCACTTTTTATGCTATCACTTATGTACAATTTCTATCTGCCAACTGAGTAATTGTATTATTGAAGCGAATAGTTCTATTTTTTGTATTGTTCACATAAACTTTAAAAAAAAAAACTCATCATTTTCCACGAGCTACGCTCTTGTCGGTGTAGCATTCTCCATACTACTTTTTTAGAGAAAAATAGGGCAGTGGTTTCCCTCTTGCCTTCCACCCCGCAGTACTCTGTCTGACGCGAGTGTGATGGCCACCAGAGTAGTCTATTTCAAAGCCGTACTAGGAGTCCTGTCCTCCGCCTCTGAATAGTACTGACAGTTACGCAGTAACAATACACACAGTGGCTGACTGAGTACTGTGTATTAAAAAAAGTAGTGGCATTAAATTAATAACTCTCTATATTGAATATGTAGCCACACAATCTGTCATTCTTATAACATTCATTTTTAATTTCTTGCATTGCATAATGATGACATTCCAGTACTTATCTGGTTATGATAGCCGGGACATTATGTGCATGATATGGATAAATAATCGGATGAGCAGACGGACGTCGCGACGAAATTATTGCAATTCCTTGTAGCTCAGACCAAAAACGGCAACCCGCTTGATTTATGGATAATCATCGGTTTATAAGGTGACACAATGTTACCTTGATGGCGACCAATCATTTCAAGGCGATATTATAGACATAAACAAGTGAGAGTGTCTGGGAAAAGTCTAGACGAGCGCACGTTTGTTGGACGTGTCGCATACAAATATCCCAATTTGCGGGTACTACGATAGATTAGAGCCATGAGGCCCTATCGCGGCGGCTAGGCGGATGCGATAGTGGTAATAGTGGTCACTATCCCACTGATAGATCCCGCTGTTATCGGCCCTACATGGGAATTTAGGTATTTGTGTACAAGTGAATGGTTCAACTTGAATCAACGTGTTGCGTTCAATGTTGAACGTACAAAGCTGTACCTACGATTACTTCCACTGACTTTGATGATTTTAGAAACTTTATTTGGGCTTTTACTTTTTAAGCTAATATGTACCATAATTATGTGGTATGTGGATTTGAAACTTGCCAGTCTTAAGAAAAACCTATTTCTCATTCAGATTTATGATTTGTATGGTATTAATTTTTATCTATCAATACACACACAAGTCATAGACACAATTGCCTCCATCACAACATTAAACAAACATTTATCTCCAAATCACGATCATTGAACCGGCGCAGCGTCAGTGTCCTATCAAAGCTAACTGCATATCAAAGCTCGTAGTAAAGTTCAACGCTCAAAGTGCATAATCGTAATAATCGTTCGCCGGAGCCAAATGTCATCGACCCACTTATCTCATCCGCCATCCCTTTTACAATTACAACAACAAATGAGTAAGAGCTGCACCGATATGCGTGCGCGCATCGATACCGATGCAGAGGAATAAAATCCTGTGTGAACGAACTCTAATCTGTGTTGTGTGGCAGCTTCCAGACTGGCCGAGATGTAAGCGAGCTCACGCGCGCTGATTGTTTAGTCACTAAACTCATAGGACAGGCCTCGCACTGTTCCGTCCTGATATTAAAATAAGGAAATAAAAATATAAGTTTGCAAACTAAAACCCGACTACGGAAAAATCACTCCCCAAAAAGTATGAAACAAGAAAATATTCTCTTCTATTCTGTGAAATTCTTCAGAATAGTTCTGTTTAGCAGATCATATAGCCGTGGTCGCATGCTGTAGTAAGCAAACTTGTAGGACAGATTAGCATTCGACCTATCTACTAACCGACCGGATATATTGTGCAAATTAAGCCCTTTCATTTATTGACACCCAACACAATACCATTGGAAGAAAAAAATCATTTTTCGTCCTCAGATTATGTCCTCTAGAGGACGCCACATTGAATTTAGCGTGACGCCATATAGCCTATAATCACCGAATAATTAAGACGCTTTTAGTGACACCTCATTTGTTAAATTCTTACATGTGGTTTAGAAGTTAGGTGGTTACAGACATGTGCATACACACACGCATACATAAATAGCGGTCAAACACATAACTCTCGTTTTTGCTCCGCCGCAGTCAGGTAAAAATATATCTACTTAGTTGAGAGTTCATGACAGCAGGATATAGACAGTATATAGTTACCTACTGAGTTTTAGATGAAAAATGATGAGCTTTTCTTTTGTATTTTGTAATAAATGTTTTTACTAATCAATAGAAGTTGCGGTAAAAAACAGCCTATTATACTGGTCACCGAAAATAATAGGATAACAAACGCAATTTCTCTCGCTTTTTTTGACTTACCGTAAAATGACTTGATCACGATCCGCCGCGAGTGCGGCAATTTGGTATCTTTTAAAGCGTTTCGTCGGAGTACTTCGAAAACAGGTAGATTCTTTTCATTTGGTGTCCTTGGGGTGTTACCGTTAAGGCGATGATCCTATTTGTATATGTTTACAATGATTTAACTGACGTAATAGGATAAACAATGGAAGCCCGTCGCCGGATTTCTTAGCCATTGTCAAGATGTCATAAAATCCAGGTAAGCGCTACCTCACTTACAAGAAAGATTTTGTTAATTGCCTTAACAAAATCCCCTAGCTGGGGCACGTTTGAAGATGGAAAGTCACAACTTTATGAATAGTAGCTAGAAGGAACTTTGACGAGTTGAATATATCTGTATCCGGTCATATAAGTTAAAATGGAATTTACTGTCAAACGTAATGAGACAATAGTAAAAGGAATAGTGCTCATCAAAATCATGTAATTCCAAACACGTCAAAGAAAATAAAATATCATGTAACACTGTGTGCAGGTATTAATATTTTGAATAAATAAACAATTTCATACAATGTATGTTTTTCCGGAAACTGAAATTTAAAACCCGATAACGTTTATGCCGTAAATAATGCCACAAATGATACTCAACTCATTCATTGAAAGGGCGGACATATATTCAATCTCAATGCATTTTACTCAGAAACTGTACTGTAGAATAATAAGTGCATTGTGTGGCCGTATACGAATCCACGGATTAGTGAGGGGAATTACTAATATGTCGACAATAAAATTGTGCAATCGGACGTAGTTTCCTTGTTTACTGGATATATCATGGGGGTCAGCTTAGGTTGGGTCGTGGGTGGCCAGTGCAATTTTATTTAATTCTCTACAGAGATAGGCTGTTTGCGACCTGGTGACCATCTCCTCTGACATAAAAGCCGGATCCGCTCCTGACTGGAAAGTGGAAAGTATATAGCTATTTATATAGGTAAAGCATATTTACTGAGTAATTCTGACCGCGTAATATATCATTAGGAGAATGAACATCCAAATAGTTTCCACGTGACGGGTGTCGTCATCGATCGAAATCGTTACATATTTAAATGATTTATTAACAGCGCCTTAACTCACCTAGTTATTCATATGGATCTCTAGCGGCTTCTTAATCTAACCAATAACGGTTGATGGATGTCCATTACTGAAGGTCCTAAAAGCGGTCATCGACTCCATGTGAGCATATCGACAGATCGACAAGGCGACAGGGCGGCGCGCGCGACTCACTTCCGACGCGACGGATTTGCCGGAATCGGCGCGGGCGCATCAAACGCCTCGCAAAATTCGGACGCAGGCGCGCGCGCGTGAATCCATTTGAATATTTTTTTCGGTGCTGACATGGGAATGGGTACTGTCCATCGCGGGCGTCAGGCGCATACAATCAAACTGCAATATTTTGTTGCACGCACGTATTGCAAGAACGCTACGACGAAACGCTCAGAATTTTTATACCTCATAATCTCAACATGCAGCCGAGATATGACGTTCTTTGGATGACATTGTACCTTGTTTAACTTGAGATGTTCCATCGTGAAATTAAAGCGCAAATTAATAATTATATTCGCTTCACGAAATCGCCACAAAAAGCTACAATTTAATTACGAAAAAATGTCTTCGCTTAATTATGTATTATTTTTTGGGTGGATTCAGTGTATCCGAATTTCGGCGAGCCGGGAGCCCACACGGGCTTTCTTGCTACCTACATCTCACGTTTTTGAGTAGCCGTAATAATCAAATTGCCGACATAGCTCCCGCGGGCATACCTTGCATGGGAATGCGCGCCGGCGGTCGTCAAAACCCGCTTTTACCGAATGCGTTATGCGTCGTCCAAACGCATAACACTCCTTCCTTGTCTAACTAGCGGGTAATGAACTGTGGAGACAAAGAAGCATGTATAGAAAGTATGGCTACTTTTACTGGACGTCTGTTACGTCACCAAACGCATCCCGCCTAAAATTTTGCATGGATGTGTTGCGCATGCGAAAATGTAGGAGCGTCTTGAGTGGCGAGCGGGCGGCGCGGCGGCGGCGCGGGCGCACGTCCGCGACATTACCTGCCGATGCATATTGATGGAGGAGGAAGTTTTGTCAACAATATCTAATGTGCTTCGCGAATTGTTTGCGGCATCATTGATATATTTTTTCATATATTGCGATTCTAAAGCTCTTTTGCGGTCAAATGAACGGTTCCTTATATATCGATGCAATATTGCATAATTTATGATTACATTGAAATGCGTCAACAATCGGTATTATTCAGTGCGATATCTGTTTACGGCTGTAAGTGGTTTAACTGGGTTATTCCATTTAAATCGTTGACTACTTGATCATTAATTAGCGATAATCATTACAGTAAATAATCTTCGCGTTTATTACTGATGGGTTTATTCCTTGAGTGGAATATCTCAAGAGGCTTATATCACTTCCATGATAATTTGATAAAAAAATGTGAATTCACGGCAAGTATTGTACCGTCATCGTGCTGTAATATCAATTGCTAGATCTGTATACGGAATTGTTATTTAAGTACTAATAAATAAGAACTTAAATACAAAAACCCTGATGCAAATTTTATTTTGTTTAATTTTTTATTATATAAGCTGTTGGTGTACCTTTTTTTTATAAATAAATAAAACGCAGAAGTACGACTAGATACGACAGTGCATTAATCATAATAAAAGAACAATCGAAATTCAAGTTTGACACGCGCGTTTGTCAGTAGATAAAGCACGTTGGGGATTATCGGATACGGATAGCGTTATGATAACGAGTTATTAGCGTTATCGCGCAGCCGCGGATCATGGCGATTCCAGCACAGATTTATTCGCCTTATCGCGTTTATGTCGGCGCTTTGTGCGCGGATTAAGATTGTCATAGCACTGATTCGAGTGAAGACGTTGTTTTTAAAAGATTACGTCGAAAACAGCGCGTGATTTTTAGTGCATTTGGCAGGTACCTAACCTACTTGTAATATCTCTTTAATATCCTTCGAGCGTCTTAGTTGGCGTGTTTATTGCTAACAATAAACAGATCTAGTTTATCCAACTCATTTAATATTACGACTAAAACCTCAACCATAGAGAATAATAGAAATTTGACCGCACATTCGGAGATTTCCAATCGTAACGGTAAAAATTTGGAAGCCAATCACTAGTAAGTGAGGCAACACACGAGTTCGATCTTGCTGATTGCTCACACGTTAGCGAAAGCCGTCCAAATTAAGTTAGCACTATGAAACCTCAAAACCATTTGTTTCCAATTTGTGGGCCGTTCGACAGTGTGCCCTCCTGTGTTTATCCCATCCAAAAATAGTGCAAATGACACTAATTACGCTACTGTAGCGGGCCCATGTTAATAGATTGATCACACCGCTCCGATTTCGACTAAACCGATCTTATTCAGTGCTTGGGAATCCGAATGTAGGTGAGATCATACGACATCTTTGTTTCGAACGATACTTTGTTTAGTGTGTAGGTAATTTAGATAGCATTTAACTTATTCATGGATTCTTTTAAGTAGTGTCAGGGGTCTTTGGTGGCTCAATAATAACCCTGACACTAGGGTTAATGAGGTTGGTAATGCACCTCACAACCCACATTATTTCTATATTTAGGAAATATACGGGCTACTATAAAATTTCTGGTTATTTGGTAATACGTATAGAGAGCTCTCATGTGAACAGACTCCTCTCAAGTCAAACTTTTCTAAAGATTATCCATTGGTACGCCTACAATGGAGTTCTACATTTTCCAAACATTTTAAAAATAAATTTCCTTATCTTTAACCTATAAAGTACTTAACCTTGAAGATTAAAAAGTATTTTGCCTTCAAACAGATAATCGAACAAATCCGTGCGCATTATCGTCGTACTTAGAATGAATAAACGATTATAGATTAAAATGTGATTAATTAGCTATAAACGAGCGACTGCTGATTAAAGTAATAATTAAAGACTGCTTACTCCTACAAAGGAATGAGTATTCGTCATATAATTTCCCGATTAAATAATAAATATTTCTAATAATTTTAAGAGAATTGCGATCGTGATAGTGTATAAATATTAACTTATCGTGTAGTATTATATTCATAAATAATAATATGTTGATTTGGTGAGAAAGTACAATAGAATATTACTCTATTGGCCGTACTATCAAAGATTTATAAATAATTGTTTAATTACCTACCTACATTGCATTTATAGAGTAGGTAATTAAGTAAACACAGTATCCTGTGATAAAAGGTACTTCCGCACAAATATTTGTTTAAATCATATCACTGAATTTAATGTGGAATGTGGGAATTAGGAAATTGATTGGTCAATTAAGTTACTGTGGCCACAGTGCCTGGTATATACTAACGGTTTGATAACACGGATTATCCCATACACTTATTACGGATTATGGACACACACAGCGGCCCTTCGCTTAGTGTGACATTAATGTAACTATTTAGTCATCAGTGACAGGTCGAAGTCGAAATCTATCGAGTAATTGTAAATACGTAATATAAGGTTGTCAGTCAATGTTTGTTCATTACTGATTCGATTATTTCTTGTTCGGAAGAAGGTAATTGAACCGAGCGAGGCTTATGACTTTGCATAGTCCTTAAAACTCTATCTATCTATATAGTTTTAGATTAAAATGGAAAAAGGAGCTTTCATTTCATATTGTCATGATACACATAGAGGTACTTGAAATAGGGACGATAACATAATAAATAGAACTATTTTATAGTTGCTGTACTGCTCGTATATCACTGTTCTACAACTTTATTGACAGCGGTCAGATAATGACAAGTATGTTTTAATTGCTACAAAACCAGTTGTGTACAGGCATTTGCAATTGAGAGATAATGTAATTAAAATCTATTTGTGAATTTTGGTTTGTGAATAAGCAGTAAGAGGTTATTGTAAACTATTCACATGGATTCTACTTTCTATCAACATAAATATGTATCTGGGTGTAACAGAAACATGTAACATCCCATAAACAGTACGTACAAGTTTTAGAATTTTAATGGTGTTCTGTAAAGGTGCTCCCTCACCGCGAGCATTCGCCTGTAATGTTAACCTTACAGATCCGAGCATTACATCGGTGAGGGAGGAGAACCGCTAATAAGCAGATATGTGTACTTGTGTAGTATTGTAATGTAATGCTCAAAATCGAATCATAATTATTACATTACAGAGGAATGCTTCCGTTGAAGGAGTACCTTAATATTTCTTATTCATAGACATAAGTAGGTATAAAAACATTAACTAATATACTGATTGGCGCATGACATTCATCACTCTATAAGTACCTACTTCTACATGATTATCTTGCCTCCATGACGCATGTCCTCGAGTTAGTGTAAGATGCAAGCATTTTTTCATCACGCTACTACTTTTTAAGCCCACATTACATTATCACCAACAGAGGCGTAAGTAGAAATATATCTAAATCCCTGAATCGCACCGCTACACAAACCCGGGATAAGTGGCGCTCCCGGGATTACCATGGCGTCTGTCTCCCGCGGTAGTCTCCGTAAACATGACTCTATAGAACCGGCATATACTGGGTGTTAGTGACATCGTAACGAATACTGAGGGGGTTGATTCAGACCATGATTCTGAGTTAAAATCAAGTGGAATTTTCCGTCGCAAAATTCATGATTTTTTTTTAGTTTTTTTAAAATATTTTCAATTCCACTTGATATTAACTCAGAATAATCAGATGAATCATCCCTCTCAGTATTCGTTACGATGACACTTACACCCCGTACAAGTACATACGGTAGCCATATAAGTAGGTATGGGTGTTAGTGACACCGTAACGAATACTGAGGGGGATGGTTCAGACCATGATTCTGAGTTGATATCAAGTGGAATTTCGTGTCAAAAAATTCATGAAAATTTTTCTTTTCTTTTTAATTATTTTCCAATCCATACTTTTGCGACGGAAATTTCTACTTGATATCAACTCAGAATCATGGCCTGAACCACCCCTCAAAGTTTTCGTTACGATGTCACTAACACCCCGTATAAACAAGCACACTTCTGGGATAAGCAAAATGATGGACATTCGATTTGATTGAACGGATGCCTTCATTTTTGGTCCTTTCAAACCCCACTCTTCTATTATTACGGATTTGAAAATGGGATCGCCCCCTATTACATGAGACTTAAACATTGCTGGCGAAGAGTATAACTATACACCTATGCCAACCCTTTCAGGAATACATGCGTGCTTATATGTTTGTCTTCTATTATCTCAGCGTCAACTTATTATTGAGATTGTGGACCCACGTAACCCAACACGAATAAAAATACTTGATTAGTATGTCAAATAAGTAACAAAATAGTGATGTACTTATATTAGAATTTATATCCCATTCTCTCTATGTCAGAGAATACGAAATAATAACTTTATAGAACGAAACTCTCCGCTCCCCACCAGCAGCTGACCTAGGTTTACCTCGCCCTCCCACTGTCTTACTTTAGTCTTCAATGGGAGTCAGACGTTACAAACACAGATGCCGCGTGTACGATGACGTCAATGTCTAGTGTCTGTGTAAAACGAGGCGTTTTGTATGAAGTGTCCGGGGTGTATCTAAGTGGTGATCTGTGCAAGTGGAAGAAAGCTTGAAAACCAAAAAGATAGTTGCCAGATAAACCAGGGATAAAAGGCGCTTGTAGGTTTGCCGCGGCGGCGGTAGTCTCTGTAAACATTTGGTCTTATACATCAACAACTAAACATAATATCTCTTCACAACCTAGGGTCTTCGGTAGAGAAAGAAAATGATTTCCATTAATTTCTTCCCAGAGTGGTGGTGTAAAGAACGATATAATGACTAAGATTGAGAAGGGAATGTTAAGTTGCAGAAAGAAAGCAGTATATAAAGCGAAGGATGGTGGTAGGGCTGGCAGAGGAAGACCTAAAATTGCCCAAATTGGAGATGTCCTTAGAAAAGGTTCAATAAGATCTACTCTAAACCGCCGTGCGTGTATGAAACGATTGAATAACGTGGCGGAAGTAAGAGAAGTACGTCAGGATCGAAGCAAATTGATTTCCATAGTCTCTGATTACCTTGGTGGGAAATATGCGTGAGTTTATGTATGTACTTATGTATGTTCTTCCTAGCTTAAACTATGTTTTATGCGCCGAAGTAAGTGTAATTGACTTCGGTTTTTGTAAGTATATTTAGAAGTATGGTTCATACAGAGTATTTCTATTTCTACAAACATACTCGCGTCCATTGCTTTTTTAGGTTTGGCCTCTGCCAATCAAAATCGTCTAAGAACCGCAAACATTAACTGATCAAAATTATAGAATTTGTGTAACTACTGTGTAATAACAAGTTACAGGCCGTGGTAGATAATGTAGGCCGTGTTAATGCTATAATCCTCTTTGTAATAGACCAAGAACAGCAACATCAATTTCCATGGAAAACGCATTGTACAAAAAAAAGCATTCAGTTGTTCAACATTCGATTAAGTTCACCGACAGATTTTATAGTTTTTGTTACGACGGCTTACATCACTGAATCTATAAAACGTTATCTTGACTCGAAAATACCTACTGGTAAAATTGTGTATCTCGCTAATCATCCGAAATAGTGTAATCTGATGACAAAGGGTCACCGGATCGCGTCCTTTGCGTACCACAGATAACTTACACGAGGCATCTCAAATCTGCGACGAATAAAAATAATCCCAATTGAGAACGTGTATACACGCTACACACGGCCGGCGAGGAACGCCACGTGATTCCTGTTTACCCGACCGCGGCGAAGCAAAAAGGAGGGTTATGTGTTTGACTGATATGTTTGTATGATATGTATACACTGTTTCAAGCACGTTTGTTTCAACATAACGTTTATACCACCTGTCACAATTTAACAGATGAGATGTCACTAGATGCGTCTTGATTGTCCAGTGGTTATAGGGTATGTGACCTCACGCTAATTTCAATGTGGTGCCATCTAGAGAACGAAGTGAGGACGAAAATATTTTTTTTTTAATGGTAGTGTGTTGGGTATCAAATGATAGAGATTAATTTGCACATTTCAAATATGTGCACATTACTTGCGGGTTTTATGAATTTACTCGACAATTACGTTAATTACGTGGAAACACGTTATATTAATAAATAAAACTCCAAAGTAATATAAATATAAATTTAAAAACTAAAACTCGTCTACGGAAAAATGACGCTATAAAATTATGAAACAAGAAAATAAGTATATGCCAATGTGTCCTAAAAGTTTACCTATCACAGCATACGACCACAGCTATCATCACTATACGGAATTTCAGAGAAATATATCTATTTTCTTGTTTCATACTTTTTAGAGCGTGATTTTTCCGTAGTCGGGTTTTACTTTTTCAACTTATATTTTTAACAATTTTTTTATTCACACTATAATTAAATTAAGTACTAGATGCGTGTTATACCACTTTTTTATGACATAGAATAAGGAATAATACTACGTATAAAACGGCAACCCTCCAGTCCCCACCAGCGGCTGAGCTAGGTTTACCTCACCCCCCTTGGTCTTACATTAGTCTTCAATCGTATGGCGTCAGAGGTCACACCCTCATATGCTCGTGTAGTGTCATACGTCAGTGTGTAGTGTCTGTGTAAAACGAGGTGTTTTGTATGAAGTGCCCGGGGTGTGCTTCTGGTAAGTTCCGATGCGGTCTAATGCTTTTAAAACTAGCCTGGTAAACTCCAAGATTATTTTTATTGGAATGTAGGTAATTACTGCTTATTTTTGTAAGTCTTGTAATTAGAAGTGACAAATAGATAACCACTTCTACTGACGTAATGAATACCTTACATACAGGATTACAGATAACAGTAGTACTTGCTTACCTTTAGTTATTTAAGATGTGCGCTTGATAATAATTAATTTATTACAAAACACGAGGAAAAAGTCGTCTTAAAAATTTACAAATAGGAGGTTATAAAAATGATAGCAAATAATCTCTCAAAAGTAAAACACTTACGGATAAAAAAAATCGTAGATCGTTTTTAACTGCTCTCATTTACATTGACGCATTTATTCAAATTAAAAATCTTTATCTGTCCGTGTGTCTCAGCTATTGGTCCTCGGCATTGTCTGGTTATTGGTCTCGTTATCGTTTTGCGCGAGTAATTTTGTTTATATATTTTTTATTAATTTGCATGTCACGTTAGCAACTACTGCTGTAGTGGTAATTGCTGAAAAATTCCACACATATTTTATTTAGGTTAATATATTAAGCAATCGAAGTTTATTTTAAAATTATTAGTCATGTACTTAATTATTTTATAAGATGCTCGTGTAATGTAACATTGCAAGATCATTTTTAGCATTTATAAATAATGTGAAATAATGATACAAATGAACAAGCGTTCGCTTTCTGAACAGTGTATCGTCCACGACTGTAATGTCATGTAGAAAGAATGTCATGTGCAGTGTAATGTTCGTTACTCGGTTTGACACTCACTGCTGTAACGTAATGTTACGACCTCAATCAGCGCTTATCGCTATCGACCCACTAGAGTCGATTAATTCTTTCAAATATTTTTCCTCTCAGCCGACGCCCTGAGCCGAGGTTCGCGCCCAACTGGGCACCCTCAAGCCTGTTGTCTTAAACGTTGTACCGGGTGAGAGCCTTCAGCGCTCCCCATTTGTCCGGCCAAGTAGTTAATGCCATCTGCGGCAAATCTACAATAAAGTCACGATAAAAAAAATTTATGTTACGAAGGATATCATTACAGGCGTTAAAATTACTTAAATGTACTTACTGATGTAATGTTCGAATCTGGTATGTTACATTACAAGCGATGTCTCGTAGTGAGTGACCGTCTTTAGTAGCTTTAAGACCAAGGCAAAGTGCGTCGATATCAATGGGTATCGCATTTAGTAAAGTAGTATGAGTAATCAAATAATTAGGAATCTGATACGTTTGATTTGCTACGATATCATTGTATGTTGTTACTGCAATTTACCCGACTTTATCTGACTGATTAACAAGATCAATTAACTACTGAGAATTTGCTTAATACCTACTTAAGTCACGGCTATAATAATCTGGCGTAGACAGAGTTATTTATATATTTATGTGATTTTGTATGGTAGCAACAAGTTAGGTACTATCCCCTCGCTTATTGGTATGTCTTAAACTAGACCAGACCTGTAAGATCTTCAGGTTAGGTAAGCGGATCTCTCGAAGAACATGATATCGCTTAGGAGATGGACCGGAGGAAACAAGACGAACAAAAATATTTGCTCCACTTCGTTTCCATACCGCAATGCGTTCATTCGTCAGTTTCTTAGAAGGTGATTTGGAAAAACCTGAGCGTCTCTTGACAGCTCAAGAATTAAAAGATAAGCTCTCTTGATATACAAATAGTACACGTTTCTAAACGCTATCTCGTACAAATAAGTGGGACATAAATTAATCAGGGCTGTACGCGATAGACAACAAGAGTAATGCCACGGTAAATGTTACTATCTAGTTTCGGTACTTGTTTGTATGCCGTTACTGCCTCTGTATTCATCGAGATTACAGAATGCGCGTTTTGGTGTTGTTTTCTTAGATTTCAACGTCACCTCTGTGAAGGTCGCTATGATGATCCGTTTTTTAGAAGACATTGATAAGACATATCTCGAAATTAAATATAAAAGTATGTTATGTTGCTGATGATAGATTCATATATAGAATAGAATAGAAATTGTTTGTTATAAAAGAACGCCACACACAAAACACAATTTTGAGGAAATACTATGGGTTTGCATACCTATGTTTCGATCTTGACGTACTTGTCTACTTCCTCTTCATTCATTATACCTTAGTAATACAGTACTTGTTACGTCTGTTGGTTTTTTAGGGAAATAACCTATTTTATAATTAATATATACTTATATTAGCAGTTGTTATAGGTAAACACCTAACCGCAAGTTTCGATAAGACAGTGATTCCCACATTCTATATTTCGAACCAATATTAACCAACGGAAGCGTATTATCTAATTCAATAGTGAATAACACAAAACACTTATCTCCTCCGTTCATTAAGGATGATTCAAAATAAAGCAGTTTTAAATATTGTTTGCCGTGATTAGAATGATGTGGGAGTAGTTCAAGATTTGATAAGGACTGATTGCTAAGTTTGTTGTAATTACAGTCATTACTCTGGCGATGGTTTTGTTGAAAGGATCACGGTAATTAAAGACGCCAGTAACAGGTTATATGCAAAGTACTGCTTATTATTAACTGCTAATGGTGACGGAGCACGCGAATGATACGGCTACTTGGAGATTTGCTAGCGAGTGGATTCTTCAAATCGAATAATACGATTTAACTTGTAATCTATCGGGAGAATGTATATTCAATAAATAAACATAACGTTATAAGTTATTAAGGAAAAGCCGCTTTATCAGTGACTCCATACTATCGCAAATGCGCTACCGCAAACACATGTAAGCTCGACAAGTGTAACAAAGCTCAACAAGCAGTCAACAACGGCTACAAATCGTTCCAAATAAATTGTAAGTTCGGCGAACATATCCATTGTAATTGTACGCTGTAGCCGTGATTGCAGCAAGAGTTAACACGTAATACATTACAGTTTGTGTCACAACACAATCAGGCTCGGCCGAGGACGAATCAGGCGCCGAGGAGCGTAATCTGGGTTAACAGGGGTCAAACGGCATCACAAATTCCAATACGATATTAGACGTATCTGTGGCGCGAATCAACGATTCTATGGACGGTGCGCACTGCTTTATTGGCTTTCTTGTTATACACTTGTTTGCATGTACGGACCCCTGATTCGCTGAATAAGTTGGCATTATTAGCTTTTGCCTCTGGTACGCGTAGTAGGGAAGAATGTTGCTGGCATCGAAGCGTCTAACAGATGCCATACTTACATCATCATCTCCCTGGTCCAATTTTTATAGAAGCGACTGTCCAATCTGAAGGTCCCATACGTGGCTTTACTTAAGCACATAGGTTTAAAAATCTTACCTATATATCGATGACAGCAATAAATGAACTCCGTGACTTCATATCTCTAGTGTCTGGCCACTTCCTTCGTCAACTACAAAATCATGCACAACATTAACCTCATTAAATCGCTATCATTGTGGTGAATCGTCATTATTCGTCCATATCATCAGTGGTCATATTCAATGAATATAATGTCTTGTATCACTGACGCAAGTGTCCAATTTGGAGCTCGACTCTCTTAAAGTGGTTCGACTTTACTCAGATCAGATCATATTGATAAAACATTGATCTCTCCCGCTTTGTCTTCTTATCTTTGTTAGTTTTATTAATGTCTTACTTTGACGTCTATTAGTTTGTCAATAGCAGTGATTGAAGCGGCTCAAATTCTTTATTGTTTGGACGTGCAAAAAGGAAAGCAAGAAATAGGTCCATAGATCTCTCTCTTTTTTTGGGTTTCTTTCCAGACAAGCGTTCTTTTCTTTGTGGCCCAGTCACTTACCCTTGGATAAAACGGCTTCTTTTGCTAGCTATTTAACTTTGTATACCAGCGGCACGTATAGTTTGTCGACATTTGGCATATTAGCATAAATACGAATTGACACTTAGTCGCTTGTATTTCATTAGAACAACGGGTAAAAACAGTGACCGGTGTCTATTTTACAGTGCATTATGTGGCTTCTTTTATCAGGTGATAATTTTCAGATTTGACTAAGCATGACGAAATTTTATGTCTGATGATTAGTTACCTACGTAGAGGAATCGTTGCCAAAAACATCATGACGTCTGGTTTTACCTATTCATTTTAAAGATTGTTTTTGAACTCTACTCAGCTCTTCATTGGTTACCTACTTTATCAGTTCATTGTATATGTGGTATTAAATTCCCGTAGTTCATAAAATACAGTTACATAATGAAGAATATTCAACGGTTCCTCTGTGTCGTGGATTCTCATTTCTTGCACGTCTACCCTCGTTGGTCATGCATATATAAACACATTGCACCAATACATGCGACCGCTGCACAAATTGTAGAATTATTCATTATTGAACTTGGAACTACTTCTTGTAAGCTCATGTCTAGACAAGGAGCTAAGTACTAGTATGCGTGGATCAACTGATAAGGACATTGAAAATGCACAAGTCCTACAGCGGCAACGTTCATTATTGACTATATAGCCTTATTCTACTAATACTCTTTACACGCGTTGAATAACAATTAAATGTGTGTAATTCTTGCAAATTTAGTTTTCCCAGCATAATTTATGCGGTAGGTACTCATAATGCTAATTCTACATAGGCGGCGAAGGAATGTCTGCTAATTGCCTTTGTGGAGAAAAAAGTCCCTTTTAAAAAGACTGGGTACATATTTTTTCAATATTTTTCTTTTTTCCCGTTGGCAGTCGCTGTCATCAGAGCTACGTCGCAGCAAGACGCCGCCGCGGCGGTCGCCAGAAGACCGCGCGGTGCCGCGGCCGCCGTCTGCGCCGGCGCATCATGACCGGGCGCCGCACACGCCGCACACTCCGCATACCCCGCACCTCTCTCCCAAGAAGGAGGCCTTCAACAACCTGCTCAACAAAGGCATCTCTGGTGAGTATCTATTTCTCCTTCTCTCTAGTGGGTGAAGGCTCGTGGACCGATATGCCTGAAATAATCAGTATATGAAAATACATGAAATACGGTAATCTTTCTTACAGTTTTCTAGTTCAAAACTAATTTTAATTAAATTATTTCTTAGCATCCATCATTTACGGCCAGAACTTGTACCTATCTAATGGTTACGGTGTCGCTGTACCCACTTTCTTTTCTTTCCCGAGACGTTTAAATCATTGTAAATCATTGTGAATTGTTTTAAGCTCTGTCATAACCGTCATACGTGGTACTCTCTTTGTATAGTTGTCCACATTATTCGCCGTCACGCGCCTTCCCTCGGCCCCTTTGTGAACCAAGCTCATCTCCACGATAATCTGACGCCATGCCTGATTTACCGATATCTTTCACACAGCCGATCGTTAAACCCAACTATAATATTCCAGATTGATTCCGCACGGCTATAATGATTGAATTAAAATATAATTTTTACGACCCTCCTTTGCTAGGAATAACTCCTTTGATAATGTACTTCGGCGAATGTTGACGGCTCTCAGCATAATTTCATGCAGATCTTCATTCGAATTTCTACGCGAAGATTATCAAGTTTATGTGTAGCAAACTATTTCACCTCTAGAAATTATACTTGGAATTCTATTTGACGACGCGACGTTCGTGAGATTTTCAATAATAGGTGTTTGTACGAATATTAAAAAGTAACAGGTATGTATGCAATAGTATCAGTCGTCAGCTAATGAAACAGCCCCCCAAATCCGCGCAGCTAATTTCACGACCAGTTAAGCGTCGCATTGCGAACAAATCCAGAATGACGCAAATCTATCGGCTTCCCATAACACACCGGTTTCTAATACCCTTCGTACACTCCCTCCCTAATAATTTTCCATTCATTCTCCTCTCTTTATGAATCATAATCTCTAAATCTCCCGGTGCGCCGTCCTTGTCTTTATAGTGTAAATCCTCTTTATACCGTCTCGTTCTAGTTCTTTTACCCCTTAAATCTAATCCGGGACATCCCGTCTAGTAAGGCGCGCTGGGAGCGTAAGCCGGCGTGTGCACACGCAATGCACACATACACACTTGCATCCGATTCTACAGGACCCTGCATTGTGTGCTCTATAAAGATTATAGAAATACATTTCAGACAAATAATAATATAGGAAACTACTTAAATGTTTATTCAAAAATACTTAACAAAATCTACGCGAGATAATAGACCTAACTATGCGTGCACTATATTTTGATCTGCCAATCAAACAACAAATTTATTTCACCTCATCAATTTACAAAAGCTCAGTTTCGTAGAGTATCTATAAAAAATAGGTAGAGAAGCCGGTGGCACGGTGGCGAGTTAATGCCTAACGCGTCTAATCGGCCGTTATAAATCATTATTAATTTCAAGTCGGCCGCCGATCCGCGCCGATTAGCGATTGCACAATGCCCGACGGATTACGCTCCACGACGGAGATATATCTTTTTGTCAAATCGTACCTGGGTAGCGTCAGACAAACAGCGCGCGGGCGGTCAATATTTTGTGTGAACTTCGAAAATACGTTTTATACACTGAAATAGTTTAGTGTAAAAAAAAATATTATGTAAAACAGTATTTTTCTGGATTTCGAACAGTGTGCAGTAGTTGCTATAACTGTAGTCAGCTGATTTAAAAAAAAAATACAGGAGGTCACCCATACCAAGCTTTTTCTTAATTTGCGGCTCATTCTCTGAATTTAAAACTAAAGCTGTATTATCAAGTCTAGAAGTAGGTAGTTTTACTTCGATCTGTTTTTGTGAACGGTACTTTATACGAATAAGCCGGTTTTATATAGATAAGCCGATTTATATTTTTTATAGTAGTTTTATTTTTTATTTTGTGTGTAAGACATACGTGTGTAGTAAACCATGATTTTATTGCTAAAATCAACGGTAGTTCGTGTTTAAAATTTTGAATTTTGAACCGTCAATAATTTGTATGTTTATTACGCTGCGTGACCAATTATAACAATATTTGTATATGGATGATTTGGATACCTTACTTACTTAATATGAATTTATTATTAAGTTGATAGCTATATTATTTGTGACAGATAATAGAAGGAAGAGATAATGTGGTACTGATTCCAGAACACACCTCCTAATTTTATTTTAAACCTCTGTGGTTTAACGGCATCATTCAAACCATGTATTTAGATTAAGAATATAATGAAAAAAAATAAAAAAAAATTAAGTTATACTTACCTGTCATTTTCTTATCCATCGAAAAGGAAAGGGACAGATAATGATTGATTGATTGATTGATAATCGACAGGCAAAAAAATATGGAACAAACATCAATTTTAGACAGAAATCTTAAAAATCCTTTCAAATTTTTACCCGATAAAATTAAGTTGACATCCCACCTCAATCAGGTTGCATGCTACAGAGATACCTATTTGATCCGTCCGGGTTGTTTCATTCACTCATTCGTTTTAACTGAAAAGCTGTCAATTATCCGTCCTTTTTCTTTTGCTGTAATCTGCACCTATAGTTGAAGTTAGTGTGAATGCATCGATATGAACTCGACCTCGTTTTTGACAATGTTTGTTGTTTGATTTTGTCAGATAGTTCGCTGCAGAAGATCAGAATCACATACAGAACACCTAAAGATTAGATATAGAACTCACGCCTGACCTTCTCTCGGTAATAATACCTTTACCAGATCTCGGTTTAATTGGTCATTAATCATCTTTGGATTAAAATAAGTCGCCGGCTCCACTAACCTTGGATTTATTTAAGCTCCTCTCATATTTTAACTTTTCTAATCCGAGATTAAAGTGATGCATGAAGAGAAAATGCATCATTAGCTGCGTACGCGCAGAAAAAGTAAAGGCGATTAAAAATTAAAACTTTAATACTGAGGCCGGTTCTCTCTACGGATATTAAGCAAATGTAAGCCGATGCTGAACTGCCGATTATTATATTACAAGTGTTACAATATTATTTTTGCTTTTAAGATTGGTAATGTCTCGAACACATGCCAATATATGTGTTCGAGACATTACTCGTACATTTTTACCTTATTCTTGATGTACATAATACCGTCTTCAAATCTGATTTTAAATATAGTTTGACGTAATCCTTAAATATTATATAAAAAAAACTTTCATAGTTTATCCTCCCGAGCTTTTGATTACCTACAATAATCGAAGCTGGGTACACGGGGGGTGTGGGAGGGCCTTTATCTCCGGGCGACACGAGCTTGATCCGCCGGATGATCCGGATGAGCGCTATCCGTGTGTGTCATGTGTGTGTGTGTTTGTGGTGTGTGAATTGTGAATGTGTGGGCAGTATTTTCTGACCCACATAATAATACATATGTATATTCCAAGATTTCAACATTAGCTGCTTTTTTATCAGAAATAAATTAAATAATAAATGCATTTATGTCAGGTGGGGAATCTGATGCCACTCCATTTTCATTGATAAGTATTTTAGTCTTTAATTACAATATTTATAAGATAATACTTGTGTGCTTTTTCTTTCACTTAACTTTCGTGTTCGACAATCAGAAAATATTGTTTCAATCGAAATAGTTTTCATCGGACTGATTCACATAAATATCGTATTTCAGCCTATTAATCTAGTCGCATTACAAAACCAATCACAACAACATCCGACTTACAAATCATAGAATGAGACAAAGCATAGAGATTATAGTTATTGTACATAGAAGTAAAAGAAAACACGATTATAATCGATCGCCCGTTGCGTCACCGTCGCAGGTGTTCTGCACTCGTCTTAATGTATGCTAATTGAAATTCCAATTTATCAATATTAGCAAAAACTAGTAGCGATACCCAATTATGTTGGTCAGTTATAAAATGAAATATGTATGCTCCAATGTGGTGCATGGTGTTATCTATCACAATGCCATCACCTGCTGTTTAATGAAAAATTAACGCCGCACCAGTAATTTGTCGCATATACATCTACTATTAAATAATTCATATATTTTGCAATCCAGTGTAGAATGTGTAAGTATGTTAATATTATATCATTGATATTGGCGCATGGGATGATAATTTGATGACTTTAGTAAAGAACAGCACGCGAGACTTTATCGGATCAATCTCACTAATAGCCGAGTTGATTGTATCAGTTAATAGATAAATGTTATCGATATATGACTGGCCTTATAATAAAGTCGTCATATCGGACATCACTTAGATCACGACAAACCGTATTAGGTTTGTTAAAACAAAACAGAAGATACAATATCTCTGGCTAATCAGTTACTCGAAATAAAAATAAAATAATAATAAAATAATAATTTGACACCTACACAAATACATTGGAGTCTAGAAAACATACATATGTTTTCTAACTGTATCAGCACAGTCGATAAAAAGATAGTGTTATTGTTGTGTGCAAATCTTCATTTCAATCAGGATTTTTTTGTGTGTAGACTAATAATATAATTACAATATATTACATAATTATACCTACCCAATCACACAAGCAAGATTTCAGAATGACGCCAAAGTTATCAATGCACTCCTCAACTTTGCATTACCACACAACACACAAGTACAGATATCCGCGAACGCAAGCGACGATAAATCGCAAGGTTTAGCGCTATCGATCACCGGACTCCAGCTGGAGACAACTTAAATCCATCTTCCGATTGAAAATCGTATGCTTCGAATTCCAATCCTTGGATAAAGTGGCTATTGATTGTCGAAAAGCTGGAGATGCAAATTCTTAAAAGTTATTTAAGTAAGTTTAATATAAAACATCCTCGCCTCACAACTAAGTATAAATCTCACCATTATCAAATGGAAAAAAAATAGGTATAACACATTTTTCACATTCTCGTCATCTCTATTGGTGAAAAATGCCATATCCGAAACCATTTCGAAAAGTTCGTTTCCTAATTTACAAACCAATCGGGACGGACTGATTCGATGATCGTGGTGGTTAACCGCTACCACACAAAGGTCGTTTTTGAACTTTCTGAATGTCAACTTAATAAGAAGAATTAAACTGGTGAAACAGTATAGCAATTTAAAATCGTCACATCGAGCAAGAATGCATTACTTTGCACTAATAAAATATAACCGGGGCTTTCGATTAGTAGTATGAACATTACAAGTTAAAATTTCGCAAACAGAACCCGGCTGCTGTAACGCTGAAATATATGGGTAAATAAATAGAGGGAATTTTCCATATCCCAAATCCATAATATCCCGACCTCTCGGGATACAATCCAGATCCGTCGGTCGCGTAATCCGGCTTAGGGCTGATCCGCGTAGGTACGCCGTGTGTGTACCAGAACAGTCTACCACACAAACGCCACCCGCACACCTTACGGAATTCGATATAAGTTGTGGTTCTCCAACAATCCTGCTGAGGTAGACTGTACTAAACCGTCTCCCACATCGCACCGCTGCTAAATCCTACAGAATCGCATATAAACAGCAGCTATTCTTAGGTGGTAGACTGTACGCTAAGGCAAACTCGCTTGCTTTCCAACAAAGACATGTGCTAAATATTGTCAAGAATGATGAAGATATATTTTTTTTGAAATGTAATACGATTAGGGCCCTATCTCACTAGGACACCACGGAGGCGCAACCACGGGGCGCTCAGGAGTCCAAGTAAAAAAGTTTGGGCTAAGGGTTTTTTGGATAACTTCTTCTCTCGTTTACAAAATCTACATAGTTATACATTTTCGTAAGGAGCTATTCATATATTTTTTTCAAAATTTTTACCTAGACCATAAAAAAGAATATTCCAAAATACTTTCACAGGTCAGAAATAAATGATAAAAAAACATTACTAAAACAATTTGTATGTCTTCTATTACAATTTAAATGATAAACATAGTAATTAACAGTTGAGTTCCTCTTTCGGATTAGTGGATAAGGTCAGCTAACGATGGTTAAACAACATTTGAGATTGATACTTAGCCAGAGTGTGGGTGGCCAACTTATTAAATTTTATTACACTCTTATGCTTCTAATAGGAAAATTTTATTTACATTACTAGACATTATACCTGTTTCCTTGTCTGTTAGTGGATGTTCGTTTAAGTCTTAATGTATATAAGGTAAAGTTGAACATCGCTCTGCCAATACGCAATCGGCAGCAGCAAAATTTATAAAATATACGTTCGTTTGTTTCAAATGTGCAATTTGCCTTCATTCGATGGGAACAGGAGTAAAATCTTCATAAAATTATTCATTTTAAACGACTATACTGTATTATGACGCAGCTGTCCACTGATCGCCAGCAAGTCGCGAGTCGCGATCGCTCTTTGATCACTTTAAAATCCATTAGCAACTTTATTACAGGTAGGGTTACTTATTGAGATTGAGTCCAAAACTCTATCAAGATAACGATTACAACGTAAACCTTCGGCAAGTTATTCAACTAAATCCGGATTGCCGTAATCCCGTCGGAGATGTTCCCCGGACCCGGCTCTGGCGCCGGCCCGGCCCGTGGCCAGCGGCTGCCACCTAATCTCCGCTCATCCGGATCAAGAGCTCTACTTAGCTCTATGTGTGCTCTACGCTCTACCTAGCACTCAAATCTCTACATGTTGCGAGCTCCTCGGATCTTTGTTAGCGAGATTTTCAACTGGTTTAGACTGCCCGAGGTGGATCGTGGATTTGTTAAAAAATGTCCGCGCGGGAAGATTTCAACAGATATTTTGGTTTTTGTATCCTCATGAAAATCAAGACAAATACAGGCTGTATTGCTGTATCCCCGAAGGGGTAGACAGAGGGGATATCAATTATCTATGATTCAAACATTAATTCAAGTGACACGTTTATTTACTTACTTACTTATATTGACTGTCAGACTACTTCATATGAGTAAAAAAACAATTTGTCGTTCCTGATAATCGTTCGAGAATTTGTATTTTTTATAAATAAGTAGGTAATCTTGGAATGATAAAAAATATCAAAAATATTAATACAAAAGCTGCAGACCGGTTGTCACGTGCTGAGCAAGGCGACGCGGAGGAGCGGGGCGGGGTGGTGCCATCAATCACTGTGAGATTATCTCCTGCACTTCAGCCCAATTTGAGGCATGCATCGGCTTAACACACACTCACATCGAACAACTTCTTTACACACTCGACGACTATCCGAAACAAATCTTTCTTTTTTCCAAAGACACATAGTCCTAAATCCTGTGACAAGTCGTCCGATAACCGCAAAATCGTGACAACGACTTGTAAGTTGTAACCGATCGACATCTTCTTAAAGTTCGTATGTGCGCGTATCATAATGCAAATCCTTACGATTACGTCTTTGTGTTCGAATTTTAATTTAGTTTTATAGTTGCGCGTGTGTGTGTTTAATCCGGCGGCGACAACAGAGGAGGGCAATCAGCTGAGCCGGTTGATTCTGAGATCGATCGATAAAAAATCGAGCGGTGGACAAACAAGAGGCCGGTGAGCGGATGATCCGCACCATTTGTCAAGATCAGCCCCGCGGCACCGCCGCACCGCGGATGTAGCCTCAGAGCGGATGACCGCTAGGGAATTGATCAACTGCTTTTCTTTTGATTGATTGAAAGACAGAATATAGTTTAGTTGTTAGTGCACCTACCGAGCTTGATAGATGAATATGGGTGCCACTTGTACGTAAAAAAATACACTGTATTATATCATTCATTTGGAAAAAAAATCAAATCCTCTTCAAGAACGACATTAAATATTTTTGTAGAAAGTAAGCTAGATTTAAATTTATAAACAGAATATAAAGGAAGACGCTTTTGTTTAAGCCACAATAAAAACCATAGTAGTGTACCGAGCGGTTACGGCGTGTTCCCTCGTCTAATCGCGAGGGACCCGTCTGGCTAGGCTTAGGGACCGCGCCCTTAACAAAATCTTAATCCCTACAAAGGGTTAGGAATATTATCTTATTACACTCACAAGAAATAAACCCTTAATTCGCGACGTTCCTTTGTAAAATATGGCTGCTGGTTATGGCGTTCGAAATTCAAAAGGGTCTTTGTCTTTAATCGCTATCGATAAACGATATTTTCGCCCAGTATTTTGTGCAATTTAAAATGCAGAAAGAGATTTGTTGTAATGATGCCTGTATTTCATTATTTTGTTTATTTTAGAAAACGCGCACATACAAGGACGTTGGCCAGATCAAAGCAGCTGTTAGTATCATTATTCTGTCGTCCTAATCTGGTGACGCGCAGAAACGTAAATTTAGCTTCAATCGCGTATTCTAAGCCCATTAATCGCGGGTTCAGTGTGGACGCACCTTTAATGTATGCGCGCACTTTAGGGGTGCAATATACGCTACTTGTTACTTAGACCTTTTTTTTTTATCTCTGCTATTAGCTCCTCATTTCTGCATTTCGCTTATCGACACTTTATTACAGTTGTTTGTTTGTTACATGCAGTCCGCTATTTAGGTAAGCTATAAGTAACTATTTAATTTTCTAAGCTTCAGTTAAACCCGCATCTAAAATCAGTGACTATCTTCTTCATCCAATCCCTTCCTCTCCTCTTCTCCCTCCTTATCTTTATATAATAATTTTCTATTTTTGGATAACCTTCTTTGCACTTAATGAGAATTGCATTGCTAAATACTTTTTTCTCGAGGTCAACAATAATTTGCTCACAAATGTCGTTCAACTTCGCGCTTGGGACATCCCTAGAGTTAAATCCACAACTACATGTATCGGCCGACCACTACCGGTGTATCTCCAGAGATCTGATAAGATTCAAATAAGGGATTAGAGAGGGACGCGGCGAGGATTTGCGCCCAACACCTGGGAGTGCGAGCAGGATGGACAATGGGATTATCTCTAGACGGACCGCGCCAAGTAGCCTCGTCTGTAATACGTGTTGCGTGTGTGGTGGTGAGTCACCCTTACAAATAATTTCCAGTTTAAATATGAAAAAAGATAAGTGTTTAAGATATTGCCGAATTGTTTTGCGTCAAAATATCTTTTCTGCTTTTCTCGATGAGGTAAAGGCTCAAAATGCTGGGTATTAAAACTTTGAGGTACATGTTTGTCTATTGATGTTTGTTCTCTGTCTACTCCAGTAAGAATGAAAGGCGTGAATACTCAGTTTTTAACTTGAAAACTTCATTCGAGGTACTTTTCATAAATATATAAGTATTTATGAAAAATGTAGTAGTTTTCAAATTATACAGCCAGTTTCATATTTTAAAACAGTGACGTGATTTTAATGTTAGCATCCAGCCGGATAAAAGAGGATGTATGTATTTTTACCGTCACGGGATTACGGTAAGGCGGGATCGGCGGAAACCCGGTATCCAGGATTGCCACATGCCGGCCTTTTTCAGGATTTTCTCGCCCTCGTCCCTTTTGTAATATTTTTTTACATTTACACTGAGTCCCACTCGGCAATTTATGAGTCGGTACGATGTTTGGCTAAAGTATTGAACTCTGGACGACTAAAGGCTACAAAATATTACTTTTATAAAAATATTACTATAGAAAGGAGTGTTTAATTTTCGTTACACATAATAAGGGTCTTTTTCATTATCTTCCATTCTCTGTGCATAATAATTAGTCATCTTCTTTTTGCTCTATCCTTTTCGTTCATTCGGATTAAAAATATAAAAATAGTCTTGTGTAAAAATTTATACGAACCAATATACAGGGTGTTAGTGACATCGTAACGAAAAAAAAAATGGAACGCCTATTTTATTGTACTAAAAACGATGGTGGGTGTTTTTCTTGTCGCAAATGTTTAATTAAGATTTTCAATTTTTACTGTGCCGCAATGTAAGTCGAACAACGCGCCACACAGACGCTAAACTTACGCGCGGCTACGTTACGCGTGTGAGATACGATGTTGATATCTAGGTAGGAGTTCTCATTCTCTTGTATTTAGATGCTTAGTAGTGGTTCAACGTTTTAAAATGTTGTTTGTTGAAGTAGAACACCTACTGCCACGATTTTTCACGCACGGTACCTACCTACCAGTTATTAAAACGTTCCTAACTTATTAACAATAAAAACTCTACTCTTGCCTTACCTTAATTGTTATTCCTTCGGATGAAGTACCTAGGTAGGTACCCTAGAACATGTCACGTCACGTAGGTATGCAACATCGCGTTTCCTCCGCGGTAGGTAGGTATCACACGCACTCACAAACACAACACCTTGCTCTTTAATAAACATCAACAATCTTCCATACTTTTGCGCAGTAAATGGTCTATGATCTCATCATAGTCGACACTACTCATTTACAGAATGAAACAAACACTCACAAACACGAAAAAAATATCCTCGAAAAACATCACGCGATTCGGGTCAAGCTTAGTATTCGACTGAGCGGAAGCGCGCGGCGGCGGCGTTAGCGCAAAGCATCAAAGGCGCCGACTAAGGGCGCCGACGACGCACTGGCCGCGGCCGAGTCGAGCCGACGACTAGAGAGAGAGAGAGAGAGTATGTTTATGGTGCAAGTGACAGAGAAAGAAATAGTATCTGTTCGTATGCCTACTTTATTGGCGAGCGTTGCCCTTGACCCGTGCGCCGGCTATTCACCTGCGCATAGCTGAAGTTGTAGATACGTTATTATTATTATTGATGACATTGATAAAATTTAATAATTAGTAATTTTTATTTGTTTGTTTTAAATGTGCGTTCTATGCAGCTTAAAACACAATATGGGACTGAAAAAAATCTATTTTTTTTATGAATTTGGCGACAGGAAACTTCACTTGATACCTATCAACTCAAAGAAATACCTAGTATCTGTTCGTAATGCCTACTTTATTGGCGCGCGTTGCCCTTGATCCGTGAGGCTATTCACGTCCGAGTATCCATCAAGACAGATCAAACAAGCCCTAACTCGGAGGTCTTGCGTCCCAGGATCCTTTAATTATGTCTTAGAACCTTCTTGGCCTATGTGGTCCAGTGGTTGAGCGATGGGATGCGGAGGGTCCGGGTTCGTATTCCGGTGGGGACATATCACAAAAATCTGTTTATAAGGCCTTTGGTTGGGACGTTACAGGCTGATCACCTGATTGTCCGAAAGTAAAATGATCCGTGCTTCGGAAGGTACGTTAAGTCGTTGCTCCCGTCTACTAGGTACTTATGTAAGCACGTAGCCGTTACATGAATATTTTACACAGAACAGGATAGGTTTAATTAGTTCTTTACTGATGATTTAACAATGAGATTTAAAACTACGAATAACTTAGTACTTAGTACCTCGGTACGGTACCAACATGTAACAAGAAAAATAAGATCACTCCACTCGGACAATTTTTTTCTTTGAACATGCCGACATTGCCTACGCGGCGGAGTTGCCGAACTATCGATAGGTAGATTATCAATTGTTGAACTTGAAAATTGTCTAAACTATCGAAAGTAGTGATAGTACATTTAGATCGATACTAGCGATAGTACCGATAGGTCTTGCTTTGTAACAATAATGGGTATTGATCTAAAAGATTTATTTATTTATTTATTTTCGATTTTTGTGTAGCGAGGTTTTGCGTAGGTACTTACATACTAAGTTGGTGGATGGTTGACATAGTAGGTAACTAATTACCTAATCTGTGGTGGTTGTGTTAGTTGGTTGTTAGTTATTCTAATGACAACA
Source organism: Pectinophora gossypiella (assembly GCF_024362695.1). NCBI lineage: Eukaryota > Metazoa > Arthropoda > Insecta > Lepidoptera > Gelechiidae > Pectinophora > Pectinophora gossypiella. The sequence continues at coordinate 5,823,626 of NC_065405.1, forward strand.
AAGAATACAATTAGTTACTGTTTCAACTGTTTTAGGTAGATAATGGCCCTGATTCCTATGAGTAAATGAATGAATAACCCGGTCGAATCAAAAAGGTATCTCGCTGGTAACTTAATTCTGTCGGTTGTTTTAGATTTCTGCTTAAAATTGACGTGTATTCCATAAATTTTATGCCTGTTGATTATCCGTCCATTTAAGAATAAGAATAAAATAAATTTATAATTTACGATAGACAGAGAAAGAAATAGGATCGGTTCGTAGTGCCTACTTTGTAGGCCGCGCCGCCGCCGCGCCGCCGCCGCGCCGCCGCCGCGCCGCCGGCGTGCGGCGCGGGGCGCGCGGAGCGGGGCGTGCGGAGCGGGGCGCGCGGCGCGGTGCGTGTGGCCGTTGACCCGTTCGAGCAGCTGTTGTCTCCATTACATCGAAAATTTTCGATAATTTGTCATTATTGTTTTTTTTATTGAAATTTGGGTTCTATGCAGCTAAAAGCACAATATGGAATTGAAAATAATTAAAAACAAAACTCAAAATTTCATGAATTTTGCGACGGAAAATTCCACTAGATATTAACTCAGAATCATGGTCTGAATCATCCCTTTCAGTATTCGTTACGATGTCACTAACACCCGGTATAATATGTATACAGGGTGTTAGTGACATCGTAACGAAAACTTTGAGGGATGATTCAGACCATGATTCTGAGTCGATATCAAGTGGATTTTTCCGTCGCAAAAATCATGTATTTTTTTTAGTTTTTTTAAATTATTTTCAATTCTATACTTTTGCGATGGAAAATTCCACTTGATATTAACTCAGAATAATCAGCTGAATCATCCCTCTCAATATTCGTTACGATATCACTTACACCCCGTACAAGTACATACGGTAGCCATACAAGTAGGAATATTGAGGGGGATGATTCAGACCATGATTCTGAGTTGATATCAAGTGGAATTTCCTGTCAAAAAATTCATGATTTTTTTTCGTTTTTTTTTTAATTATTTTCCTATCCATACTTTTGCGACGGAAAATTCTACTTGATATCAACTCAGAATCATGGTCTGAATCATCCCTGAAAGTTTTCGTTACGATGTCAGTAACACCCTGTAATTATGTCACTTGTAAACAGTCAAAAGAGAAGTTTCGACCTATAAAAAATCTAACTAAGTACTTCATATTTACTATCGACTTTTCGAACGTGGATTATAGTTATAAGGATTATAAGCATTCTATTTGAAGCAGGGTCGTCATACCCCTAACATTAAAAACCTGAGCTCAATCAGGGCTAAAGTTTACACTTTTTATTCTTTTTTCCGTTCCGCCGAACTAATCCACGGCTTATCTCCAGCTCCCAGTGAAAGCTATCGGAGTTCATACTGGAGCTACCCGTATCTGTAAAGATATAGAGTGTGTTTTCCCTTAGCAGTGTAAAAACAGGGACAAACAGGGTAGTGAATGAAGCAACCGCGACCTACCGTAGGGGTTGCTGCGTTGACGCGTGCTCACACTACTGTTATCTTTATTTTCCGTAACATCACGGCGGACACACCATTCAATCAACTTGCACTTTTCCACGCGCGTACGTGTAAGGAACCTACTATGTTCTGTGTAAAATGTATATCTAGGTAATTAATTAATGTCTGAGAAGGCAGAAATATGAAGAAATACATCTGTAATCTTGAAAATGTTCATATTTAAACGCCATTCGCAGTTTTTTTTATTTGTTTACAACTCTATCAAAATTATTAACAACATAACACTATCAAAAACTCTTAATACTCATTAAATTAAAAGGTACCATGCAGTTTATATTATTTACATTTAACGAGTGTTATGATGTTAATTTCATTATTACACTTAAAACTTAAGCCTTAAAGTTAAAATACACTAAATCAAAAAGGGATTAATGAAAGTATATACGTACTTACTTAATGTATTACGCTTAATACCTATAATATGATTATTGAAATATGCCAATATTTGATTATACAGGTATACAATTTTCGATGTAGAGTTCTACCGATTTGTATTTTATTTTAAGCTTTTAGAATTTAAGAAAAAAAAAACAAAGCTCCGGATTATCCCAATTAGTATTCATGTGGTAAAGCTTACGGGTGTGTGCATCACAAACGATTACAAACTAATCTGTTTAAGTGCGTTTTAAAAAGTGAGATACGAATAGTATTGTGTTGCAGTTGAGAACGGTTTATGATGCGCTATTTTTACGACGATTTAAGGCTAGAATTGTAGTCTCCTTTTTTCCATTGTTTAATTATTTTATTATTATTAAGAAAAAAAAAAATAATAATAAATAAATAAATTTAGTAGTTTAAGTATTGATATTTATTTATTATAACAATTATTTGTGTATTATTATTATGTAGTTTATGTACTCGAAAGTGTATTTCTCTTTTATTTATTTTTATACGTACAAGTATATCCCCATGCTGCACTATCCCGCTATATTACCTACATAATATTAAATATCTCCTATAATTAAAGGTTGCCTGGAAGAGATTGCTACTTAGCAATATGGGCGCCTATTGTACTCATTCTATTTCTCTTTTGTTTTGTATTTTGTTTTTTCCTGTTTGTGCAATAAAGTATTTGTTACGATATGTTATGTGAACGACAGGCCCAGTTATGTATATCGCATATCATACGTATTATACTTTTCCTTAGACCTCATGGAGCTAAGATTAGCTCTGCATTTTAGACTTTTGAGTGATACTTTTATTTGGCACTATTACGTGAATAAATTCCTCATCATTTTTTTTTGTAACTATTTGGATATTAATGCCTACTTCTTGTTCTATAAATGTAAAGTTGACCATTCGCGAAATACAACAAAGATATTAAATAAAATATTATCTACGTAAATACTTTTCGTGGAAACTCGTGATGAGAAGTGTTACGTCAGCGCCATCTTAACTTTATTCGTATTTTAAAACAATAACAAATATTGTTATTTTGATAATAACAAACTTAAGTGACGTTATAATTATTTACCTACTGTGCTTGAATATCTTAGGTACATACTGAATGCTAAAAGACAGCACGATATGTGTGAATTCAATTTATTATTTGCGGAATGGAATACATTTTAGTAACTTTATATTACGAACGTAAAAATAAAAAAGCGAATGAATACTTTATCCTGCTTTTCCCGTTACTTCCGTATATAATATCGTCTCGCATATAATACGTCAATGATCTCATTATTGACGTCTGTTTGTTATAGTAGACTCATGTGTACCGCTAATTATTTTAATATCTCCGGTTCTGAAACGCTCGTTATATCGGACATAAATATTTTATCCGAGATCATCCCTACTTTAATCCTGCGTGGACGTCACAAAAACAAATAAGAGCTTGCTGCGATTACGTATACAGTTTTTGTACAACAGACAGACAACTATTTATATGCTTTTTAGGGATCAGTTTCATCCAAAGTGTCGTGTTTGAGTAGGGGACTGTAACATGCTTCTATGCAAAGATTTTATTTTTATACTAGCTTTTGCCCGCGACTTCGTCCGCGTAGCGTGTTATAAAGAGAGATCTTTGTGTGTGTGGGAGTGTATGTCAAATTTCAAGCATCTAACTTATGCAGTTTAGATTTTTTCATACGACATTTTTTCCCCGCTAACTCCCATTTTTCAAAATACAGCCATAACTAAACTTAGGTATGCATGCATGCTTGATTAAAAACATCTACTCGTATCTTACGCGGTTTATATTTTTTCATACAAATGTTTTTTCCCGCTAACTCCCGTTCCCGTGGGAATTTTTGAATACCTTGTTGCAACTAAGCCTTAAGTTTACTAAGGTACCTGCATGCCAAATTTCAAACGTCTAACTTGAGTGGTTTAGATTTTTCATACAAAAGGATTTCCCCGCTAATTCCCGTTCCCGTGGGATTTCCGGGAATTCCTTTCTTAGTGCACCTCTACGGTACCTAAGCTACGTCTCTTCCAAAATTTCAAGTGCCTACGTTTAGCCGTTTAGGCTGTGCGTTGATATGTCAGTCAGTCAGTTTCTCCTTTATATATTTAGAAGATTAGATTAGATTAGATTAGATTTTTTTATACAAATGTTTTTTCCCGCTAACACCCGTTCCCGTAGGAATTTTGCAATATCCTGTTGCAACTAAGCTTTAAGTTTACTAAGGTACCTGCATGTCAAATTTCAAACGTCTAACTTGAGTGGTTTAGATTTTTCATACAAAAGGATTTTCCCGCTAATTCCCGTTCCCGTGAGAATTTCGGGAATTCCTTTCTTAGTGCACCTCTACGGTACCCAAGGTACCTGCATGCCAAATTTCAAACGTCTAATTTGAGTGTTTTAGATTTTTCATACAAAAGGATTTTCCCGCTAATTCCCGTTCCCGTGGGAATTTCGGGAATTCCTTTCTTAGTGCACCTCTACGGTACCTAAGGTACCTGCATGCCAAATTTCAAACGTCTAATTTGAGTGTTTTAGATTTTTCATACAAAAGGATTTTCCCGTTAATTCCCGTTCCCGTGGGAATTTCGGGAATTCCTTTCTTAATGCACCTCTACGGTACCTAAGGTACCTGCGTGCCAAATTTCAAACGTCTAACTTGAGTGGTTTAGATTTTCCATACAAAAGAATTTTCCCGCTAATCCCCGTTCCCGTGGGAATTTCGGGAATTTCTTTCTTAGTGCACCTCTATGGTACCTAAGGTACCTGCATGCCAAATTTCAAACGTCTAACTTGAGTATTTTAGATTTTTCATACAAAAGGATTTTCCCGCTTATTCCCGTTCCCGTGGGATTTCCGGGAATTCCTTTCTTATTGCACCTCTACGGTACCTAAGCTACGTCTCTTCCAAATTTCAAGTGCCTACGTTTAGCCGTTTAGGCTGTGCTTTGATATGTCAGTCAGTCAGTTTCTCCTTTTATATATTTACATTACATATTTAGAAGATATTTCCGTCATACATGATTTCTATGTAACTTTAACCATTAAGGCTGCTCACGCGACGGAAGCTTAAAAAATGGAGTAACTTCTCCCGTTTTCCCAAAATTTCCCTTCACTACTCTGCTCCTATTGATTGTAGCGTGATGAAAAGTATACTATAACCTGCCCAGGAGTATGAAGAATATTTGTACCAAGTTTCATTAAAATCCGTCCAGTAGTTTTTGTTTCTATAAGGAACATACAGACAGACAGACAGACAGACAGACAGACAGACAGACAAAAATTTTACTGATTGCATTTTTGCCATCAGTATCGATCACTAATCACCCCCTGATAGTTATTTTGAAAATATATTTAATGTACAGAATTGACCTCTCTACAGATTTATTATAGTATAGATTATTTCACTTTTTTTATTATCACTGTGGTCTTATGGTACACTGGCTTGCTTCTCAAACGAAGAGCGCCAGTTCTAACCCCGGTCAGGTCTTGCACTAATGAGTTATTAATTTATCTTAAGTGTAGGTTTTCACTCACATATTTGGCTCGACCATTTTAGACAGCGATACACCTTATTAACACGTTTGTTTAGCAGAAAGCTCAATGAGGTGTGGGTACTTAGCTCATCTTGCGATGGATGTACCTCTGGCTACCCCAATTGGGATATAAAGAATATTGAATATTGAGGTTATGTTTGTTTTTATTATATCTTCTTTGTCCCTATAGTAATTTGGCCGTTCGAGGTTAAGTGACATTTGTGTTCGTAATGTAGACCCTTTGTGAAGCGAAATAAATCCGACTTAATATTATGTCGTTGTATTTTATTAATGTGATGTTTTGATATTTAAGTCGCAAATAAGTCAATTTTGTAATTATAATTATACCTACCATTTCTACTTTTGTATGACACCGCTGGCTTCGCTTTGTGAATAGATATTTTAGGTTAACATTTTTATTTATTAAAGTACTTATGGTTATTATGGTATTGCTTAGGTATATTTGCTATTCGTCATCGTCACAACGCCCCTTATCTCAACTGATGAAATATAACGGTAATTTCTGTAACCTTTCATCTGTGGGTTTTGTTTACTCTCCGTAGGTAACATGAGTCATTCGTTTGATGTATCTCTGACTCTCGACTTATCCAATAAGGGTAATGCTTCTCTATTGGTTACCCCTATGAATACGACTCAGCCAATATATTAAATTGTATCACGCAAGGCGAGTCACCTGTGATGTTGTTTAACTACATTTGCGCTATTTTATTGAGCGTCTTCTTACTCCAAAGCAATCATGTTTATTATATTCATATGAACAATGGATTTGATTTAAATCATTTGTTTGCTTTATAATTCATCGTCGAATCAAAATAGATAAGTATTTAAATGATCAACGGCTTTTTATCGGCGTTCTTTGAGCCCCGCGCCCGCTCCGCTGTCCGTTCTGCTCGTGCGCCCGCTTAAGCCAGATTTCAATAGAGTATAATCTCGCCCTAATGAATCTCCAATCCGGATTACCGACCCCTATAATGGCTCCGCGATGGCCGCTGCAAACGAGCGAGATGCCGTTTAGAAAAACTTTGATTAGTCGAGTGCACGCCCGGGCTTATAGTGAATTAGATAAGTAGGTTGGTTGATTCAAAAATGTACACATTGTTTAGCATAACTCTCGGAAAATTAAACATTGGAATATAAAATTAATCTTGGTTTAGACTGCCGAAATGTTAATGCGATTAGGATACATTGAGGATTCGGGAACAGTTAGAATTGTCACGGCTAATTCAGTCGTCCGATTCCGTCCAATAAATTGTAAGAGCCGCACGACACTAGGCTAATCCCATTGGCGGGCATTAGAACGGCTTTGTGCGGACAGATCGCGCTCGCACGCCAAAATTACCTAGCAATTGGTAGCCGAGCCGAATTGCCTGCGGGCTCAGCCTAAATCGGCTGCAGACACTTTTATTGCCCCGGCAAAATCCCGCTGACCCGGGCTCGAGCCGATCCCAGCTTCGGCTTTATCCCGGTCCCGCTTAATCCCGGATTTGACGTCGCTTAATCCGAACCCGTGTTGGATATCGCGTCGACACAGGCGCTCGCCCGCACTTGTCTATACTCTCCTATCTATATTGATTTTGGATTTGCAGCTCACCTTCAATGAACTCCCGCTTTTAAACGTAAACAAAGCGCCTGAACTTCATAAGGATTATCTCAGTTCAACATTCGTATAAAAATATATTTCATGATGACGGAATAATTCAATCGAGACAGAAATTAATCCACAACTATCATCGTGACACAGGATTACGCATGAAATGCATCGCTCCTGGATATTCGGGCGCAATAATATAAAATTGTATGCAAAAAATGAGCAGATTAATTTGTGTTTTCATTGGATGGTGCGTTATGCGAAAAATTGAGCGATCGGAAGCAAATGAAAATGATCGCCGCGCATTATTATATTCTGACTGGATTGTCTCATTTACGAATTGATATAAAAATGCTTTTACCCAATTACGCAAGCCAATTTTAATAAAGCCTAGTACTCTAATAAGTACCTACCTGTATGTTAATATAATACAAAATGTGAAATTACAAAGTGACTAATGGTCCCTAATGTGTTTCACAAATTATTACATAATACTTAATAGAAAATATAATTATTTCCACAATCGTAAATTTTGTTGGCTTTCATCGGATTTGCCAAAACACAAAATTATATTTCGCGTTTAGAGACCAAAATTATATTTGATGCTGGAGTGAATAGTCCTTCTATTTCCCATTTTAATGGGGATTATAGTTTGTAGTGCATTTAATGCACTTCGCGCGGTAAAATTAATTACTAAATCGAGTCTGGCTGCCGGTCTAAATACAGTGCGAAGCGTTTCAAAGCCTTGCGTTCATGTCGTTTCAAATGTTGGGTAATCCCTTCATTGACTTTTTAGACGGTTTCTAATTATGTTTAGGTAATGTTAGTTGCGCCGTCGCGAAAATTTGCTCGAATAAAAAATAAAAAGCAATAACATGATTCTGTCTCTATGAGTGGTAATCGGTTTCTGATTATATTAATAATTAACGACGCCAACAACAGAACTAGTGCACGAATCCCTAATGACGGCTCGCCACAAATAAACATTAGGACAATTTCGCGGTAATGCCTCTAAGTCCACGCGCACACCCGCGTGGTATTGCCGCGTTAATTAGTCGGCGGCGTGGACGCAGCCTAACGCGGGCTTTTAACTTTTCAAATGCTTTCATTAACTGCATGGCGATTATTTGATAGCTATTGCCAACCACTGATTGAGAATAGTGCGGCATTACGGCCGGGCAGTGCGTGGATACTGGGCGCGGATTATTTCTGTGTTTAATGTTACCTATGTTCCCGGCCAATATGATAATCCGCTCGAAAATACGTTTCATTATCGTTATATGACTAAATTGCAGCTTAAAAACTGTTCGTATTTTAGGCCATATTCCGGCAATGCGCGTTTAATTAAGTAATTTGCTCGGATAAATACGGTCATTTGTGATTGAGAGATTATTCACTGGTACGTTTACTTTATTATCTGCTTACGTACGTCGGGTAAATAGTATGAACCTACGTTTGTTAAGTCTGTATGTAGGTAGAACCATAATAAATCATTAAAAATATTTTTAAATAACTATTTGAAGATGGATATTGTGATTTGGAATAGAACGTATACATTTTTGCTAATCCTTTCCTACTATGACAAACTTAATAAAAAGCGGAATGCACCAATCCGTTACTTCTTGTCGTAAAAAAATATTTCTAATACAAGTACCTACATATTGTAACTCAAATAACTAGTTTCAAGAATGAAAAGGCTCACTACATGTAGTAAACAAAGCTGGAACACAAATTCAACTTTATCGAAACAAAGTTTAAAATGTGTCAAGTTTTTACGATGCCCACTGAATCGTATCATTTAAGGGGCAGAGTAGATTTAGATTCGATGCGGTTTTATATAGGAACCTCTGTACTTAGCTGTACCTACGGCTAGTTTCAGTTACCAGATAAAAGGCGAAGTTTGGTAAAATTGTTTCTAATCCAATATCCTTGCTCGACTCTAGTGTTGCCAGCGGGTTTCTATTTAAACGGAAAACTATAAGTACTCAAAATATGTATTTCTGTGATTTAAGAACTTTATTGTGCTAACTGTGTAGTAACAAAATTAAAAATACCCGAAAGTACATAATAAATTAGTAAAAGCGAAATTCATTTTAAAATTTTGGTATTTTATTTTTCTCAATAGAGGAAGGATTTTACATTTAACTGGTTGGTAACCATATTATAATATTGACTAGGATAGCCCGAATAAATAGCGTTATATTTTTAGTATATTTTCAGCATTTAATTAATACCTTTTTTTTTTAATTTGAACTTAGCCGAATCTTAGGTACCTAACCTGACATCCTAACATGTGCATTATGGGTATATTATGTATTTTTAAAGTATATTTTTATGTTCTTAAATGAAAGATAATGCAATTAGAAAAAAACTTATTTTAATATCTATATTTGCAGCAGTACTTATTTTTATACAATTTGAAAAAAGTCGCCAGTGGTTTTTAGAATTAGTATTACTTTTTTCCTTACATACCGAATTGTCTCCTATTTCCATATAACATTGGCAACACTAGTCCTGCCTCATGGCTGGCACAGTCGCGTCCACGATAATACGGTGCGCTAACTTTTTAGCTAAAAGCCTAAGCTTAGTGGTCCTAAATGGATTGCGTGTAGACAGGTAATTAGTTTAGAGGATTTTGTTTGTAAGTCAAGCAGAAAGACATGATAATGTTGCCTAATACCGGCTCACTAATATTCAACCTGGAGATCTTATTCTTCTTCTATCGTGTGGGTTGTGAAGTTACCAACCCCATCAACCCCGGTATCAAGGTTACTGCCAAAGGCCCCTGACATGGCTCAGGTAAGACTACTAGCTAACATCAGTAAGTAGTAACAGGGACCAACGGCTTAACGTGCCTTCCGAAGCACGAATCATCTGACTTTCGGACAATCAGGTATCGGTCTGTAATCTAGGGACCACAAAGTGACTTTTGTGATATGTCCACACTGGGATTCGAACCAGGGACCTCCGGATGGTGAGCCCAACCCTCAACCAATGGACCACGGAGTCCGAGATCTTAATTATTTAAGCGATTTAAATAACATTGAGATTTATCATTCATTAATGATTGAATTCAATAACTTCTAACATAAATTGAGTCCAAAGACGTGTATAACGGCCAATAAAATAATGCAAACGCTGATTTCAATAAAAGTGCAAAATTTTACTTTGCACACTTACCGATATTTTTTCATGACGTATTATCTCATATAACACGTATAGGTAGTAGCTACAAAAGATGTACATGGTAATCTGACACCATAAGGTTAATCATATATATATCCATATCAATTTTATTTATTATTACTTTTCGTAAAATACTGCATATAAGTAGTATGCCAATCATACTAAAAAGTTGAAATATGAACTATTTGATCATACTTGTATGGCGCGCTTTTCGCGCTCACTTGGCTCTTCCAATCTATTTCTTCTATTCCGTGCATATTATTATGATGATATGGCAGTGAGTTGTGTCTATCTGTAGGTCAAAATCAAGACAACGAATCGTCGTAACAGTTCCACGTCCTAGAAATCCAGCTGGCTACAGCCGAGGGTAGTTTACCTACTTATCTGCGTGTCTGGGGCAAAGCTGGCCTAATCCGCGGGATCGCACCGCAAGACGCGCCCCCGTGGGGCTTCCGTCGCCCGCGCCACTGCCGGCGCATATTGTCATTGCGTAAACGATTACTATGAATGAACATTTAAGGCATTCTAGTAAAAACTAAACCGCCTTATGACGAAAGAACTAATGAGGTACTTTCTAAGCTACGTTCCCAAAAAATAATATAGATGGCGCTGTCGTCATAATTACCTACTTTCTCATTACTGGGTTCATAATTATTCAAAAATACAATGTAACGGCAGAAGCATTTGTTGCTTAATATTGGGATCACATTATTATAGAATTATGTTGATGCCTATATTGCTTCTCTTTATTTTGATCAGAATAATAATGGGTGGAAGATGTAATTGTGCCTGGATGTAATGAAAAGGGTTATCATTAATACCCAAAAACAAAGATAAAATATATTATGTCTGTTATTCATGAAATTAGAAGGTTAAACGAAGGAATATCTGTACAGCGCCATCTACAGGGTGTTAGTGACATCGTAACGAATATTCAGAGGGATGATTCAGACCATGATTCTGAGTTAATATCAAGTGGAATTTTCCATCGCAAAATTTATGTAATTTTTTTAGTTTTTTTTAATTATTTTCAATTCTATACTTTTACGATGGAAAATTCCACTTGATATTAACTCAGAATAATCAGCTGAATCATCCCTCTCAGTATTCGTTACGATGTCACTTACACCCCATACAAGTACATACAGTAGCCATACAAGTAGGTATGGGTGTTAGTGACACTGTAACGAATACTGAAGGGGATGATTCAGACCATGATTCTGAGTCGATATCAAGTGGAATTTCCTGTCGGAGAAGTCAGCTTATTTAAATTATTTTCCGTTCCATACTTTTGCGACGGAAAATTCCACTTGATATCAACTCAAAATTATGGCCTGAATCATCCCTCAAAGTTTTCGTTACGATGTCACTAACACCCTGTATATTGTTTTTCTGACGTAGTTAGGAAAGTCCCTAAACACAAGCGCCGCGGGACTTGACCACAGTAGGTAGACCATTCTCACGGAGTACATTCGATAAGTATCTGCTTACAACTATAACGACACGGCGACTGTACATTTTTGGAACTAATCCCGGACAATACTAGATATAATCCTGCATATATCCCGGAGATATCTTAGTGATTGAATTAGATAGGTAGGTTATCCGTTTGTTCTTTATGAACCTCATGGACTTAAGTTACCTATGCATCTAATATGAATTTATGTCTATGCTGGGACCATATTTTTTTAAATAGATAAGGGTAGTTTATTTTAGTTTCTGAGATTTGATTACACTGTATGGTTCATCTAAAGGGTCATGCTTATCTGGGAGTCAGTGCAATAGACAAATTCAAAAATATATTTTTTCAGTAGGTAACATAGTTATAGCTAGTTAGTGGTAGTGGTGGTGGTGGTTAGTTATGTGGAGGAAGCAAGAGAAGTGTGTCAGGATCGGAGCAAATGGAATTCTATAGTCTCTGCTTACCCCGGTGGGAAATAGGCGTGAGTTTATGTATGTGTATGTGTAACATAGTTATACTTTGAATTGTCATTTTTTACATAAAGAACGTCTCATCCGCTTAAGACCACAATTCCACAGACAGTTACCTACCATTGCATATCTCACTAAAGGATTTGGTTATAATCCTTGTGAAGATGGAATTGATTTGTCTGATCTAGCTTAAATTCAATCACATTTAAAAGCATGTTTTATGAGTCGTATATGTATTTTACTAATATATCTATGATTTTCAGGATTTGTGCCTGGTTAATGACAATAGGCTCGCCCCTATTTCAATAAGAAAAGGCGGCTATGTATACTATATTCCACCTTACAACCCACACGATAAGAAGACCCCTGCCTGCCCCTTAGGGGATACAACGTGATGCTATATGTTATGTTTTTCACTGTCCATATGTCACAATTTGGTTTACCAAATTTTAATTTTAATTTCCTGGAGCTACAAAGTTAGATTAGCTTTCAAACTAAGAACGGGAGGTAGCGCTAAGGATATCGACAAAGGACAATGGTGCTTTTGCTCATTCTCGAGGTATCCCGGCGGGCAGTGCCTAAACCGCCGGAGGATTTAGTTAACCGGCGGCCGCACATAGTTGCAGATTAATTATTTATGTGCGGCCCTGCTCCCCCGCGCCCCGCTTCCCGCTCCCCGCACCCGCGCCCGAGGGTAGGTTTAGCTCCCAGACTCTACGATTCCTCTCTCATGCTAACTACTCGTCTTAACGCGAAATTGGCGGCAAACTTAAATATGTATTTACAAATTCCCTCTACTGACAATATATTAAGGTCGCTTTTCCTTTGTCTGAATTATTTAGAGGTCCTTTGTCTTCCATTGTCCGGTAGATCTCGGGGTTTGCGATGACCACCTTGTCATGGCGAGCTTTGCTTTAAATCTACGTTGCATCTTTGCCGAAGCTTAATCGTTTAAGCCCGGCTCGCCTATGCTACCGAAATAATGAATACCTATAAATTCAGTTTAGTAGGTATGCCGGTGTTAATTAAAATACCTTAGTCGAGAGCTTTAAGGTGTTAAGTCATCAGTTCGGTTGTCAGGATTAGGTTAGGGATTAGGTTATGTTATTCTATGTCGATATGTTGTTGGAAAAATCAATATGAGTAGGAAGGTAAACAGACGCTTCCCTAGCGATATGTATCGAGTTATGCGTACATGTCGCTTTAATCCTTAAGGCGTAGCAAAGCACGTAATATGTAGAAACCTTCTTAACCTAACAGGATTATCGTCGGAGGCAAGCATTTCAGGGCCGGATCACGCCTTGCCAGCGGCTCGGCTAACGCACAGATTTTATTACACAAATGAGATTAATATAAACTCAGCCTGTATAATGTTCTTACGTAGGCTTCGAAATGTACTTACACACATGTCAGTGGGAAATTCGTGGAAGCTTCCGTGTACACGTGTCTATTGTGCGAGGTCTTCGGGGAAGCAGAGGTGGAGTGATAATAAGAGCATGGAGTTTGTTGTATATGAGTTTCTCATTATTTACTTTGGTGTCAATTAAAACGTTGTAGAAACGGGGTGGCTTCAAAAAGGCCATTTGTAACTGGTAGACAATCGTGGTTGCCGGCGGGGAGTGACAAACGATGCGAGATAGCGCCGTCTAAACCGCGCTTTTGAACTTCTTTGACGCGCGCCTCGATAAGCGCACGGCGGCAACCATTGTGATGGGCCACAATAGCGTTCGTTTTGCAAGTTTTCACCCACTCATAAGTGGGTAAATGTGTTAGCGATTGACGAGGGACGTGCAAATAGGGCTGTGGAGTCGGATCGTCAAGAATAACTGTAACTGATACTGTACTGTATCACGTACGCCTGTGACAATGGCAATCTAAAATTGATATAACGGAAACGGTTATAACTTTGGTTTGTTTTTGTTATTATAAGTAATACTCAGTCATGTAGTGTCTAAAAAAACAACATAAAGCATATTAATATTATTTATATTTAGAAAAAAATACTTTTATTTTGTTTTGATGTTTTGCCATTTTTTGATCTGTTTTGTTTGATATATGCGTAAAAATGTGTTCCTACTTGGCATCAAAAAGTTTGGCGACCCCAGTCAGCCCTATTGGATACAAAAGCCGTGAACACACACGATGACAGAGTTGCCGCCACAACGACCAAGATAATGATGACAGTTCTCCCCTTCTTCTGTGTGTTCATACAAATTAATTATCTATCTGCTTATTAGGGTAGTTTGTTGGTCGACTTCCAGTTTCTTCTTGTGTTAGTTTTATTTACTAACTAAACACGGCCTCTGTAGTCCAGTGGTTGAGCGTTGTTACGATGCGGAGGCCCCGGGTTCTAATCCCGGTGGGGACATATCACAAAAATACTTTGTGATCCCTAGTTTGGTTAAGACATTACAGGCTGACAACGTGATTGTCTGAAAGTAAGATGATCCGCGCTTCGTAAGGCACGTAAAGCCGTTGGTCCCGGTTACTATTTACTGATGTAAGTGAGTAATCGTTACATGAGCCACGTCAGGGGTCTTTGGCGGCTCAATCATAATCCTGACACCAGGGTTGATGAGGCTGGTATTCCACCTCACAAACCACACGATAAGAAGACAAACTATACAGCCCGAAGAAATTAGCTGGTAAAGGGTAACTACTGCTGTCGAACACCTATCCGGCAGACATGGTACCTATTCGACATTTTAAAGTCGTAGGACCGAATTTACTTTTAAAATCCAAGTGTCTGGAAATTTTGGCCTAAACAGGCCCTAATTCTCCAAATATACTGTAATGCGTACTGTAAGTAGAACTAGAAAACTTTATAGATTTAAATAACATTGCATTACTTTTTGTCACTGGGTTTGCCTGGAAGAAATTTTGCAGAGCAAGAAGGCCGCCTATGGTATTGCTTTCATTTATAGTATATTTAAATTGTTTTTATATGCAATATATACAGGGTGTTAGTGACATCGTAACGAATACTGTGGGGGATGATTCAGACCATGAATTTGGTCAATATCAAGTGGAATTTCAAAATTCATGTATTCTTTTGTGTTTTTTTCTTATTACTTATTTTCTGTTCTCTGTTCTCTGTCCATACTTTTGCGACGGAAAATTCCACTTGATATCAACTCAGAATCATGGTCTTAATCATCGCTCAAAGTTTTCGTTACGATGTCACTAACACCTGTATATATCTAAGTTTTATCGACATTATCAACAACACTAAAATAGAAAATAAATAAAAAAAAAAAACAAAAAAAAAATAAGAAAGAAAGATTACAAAAATTACCGGCAAGTTTAACTTGAAATGAAGTACATAAGACAGACAATCAATAAACACACGACTATATCCTAATTGGGGTTGTCAGACGTGCGTCCATCGCAAGATGAACTTAGTACCCACACCTCACCGAGCTCTTTTAGACCATCGTGATATGTGGTGATCGTACTTATAATCAGATAAAATAAATTTTTAACAAAAAGAAACCGCAAAACTAAAAATCAGTAAATAAATTTACTTCCCACAAAGTAATAAGTACGTATCTTCAATTAGTTAATTAATTTTATAATTCTGAAGTCGGTACCAAGTCGCCCCTACGATTTTTGAAAATTCCCCTCGATTTCCCTGGTCTTCCATCATCAGACCCTGACTTCCTTGACATGGGACCACCTTGGGTATATCTCCTTTCGAACAAAAAAATAATTATCAAAATCGGTTCATAAACTACGAAGTTATGCCCGAACAAACATAAAAAAAATATACGGTCGAATTGAGAACCTCCTCCTTTTTTGAAGTCGGTAATAAAACTAACATACAATACATACCAACCCCATTCACTTATCTTTGCCAACTGACACATATATTGAAAATTAGGCCAAGAGACGACGACAAAAGGAATTGTGGTTACTAGCTAGCTTTATTCAATGGATCTCGTTCCGCGGGGGATGAACGACTTTCGTACTTAATTATAATTAACACAGCAACAACCCCTGACAGTTCTAACGCCAATGATTGTCAGAGTTATCTCGACAGCTTCGGAAATGTAAGATATTGTACAGATTAAGGACGAGTTTTGATACAAATGTACTTATAAAGTTTGTGAATAGACTTCAGAAATTGCGTTTGGAGCAAAGGTGATTTCTCAACATTGATAATATTGCTCGCTGAACATAAAGCTTCATGAAATAAATACAAAGAAGACACAAAGAAGTAAGTACGTTTGTAATGGAGGAATAATGGAAAGTAAGATACACCCTCTTAAAAAAAGATTCTGACGAACATAGAACCTTTTTGAAATTCGTTAAAAAATAAGGCGTTGGCGTTTGAAATAATAACATAACATAAACATAGCATTATACCTATATCCCCGAAGGTGTATAGCATATTCAATACACCTTTTCCTCACCAGCTATGTTTAAGTCCCATGTAATTGGGGGGAAACCTATTGCCATTGACCGGGCATATATCCTGGTAACCACGTCATATCAATTATCTATGATCCAAATTCAAACTCTCTGATTCAGTGGTCCTGAGTGATTCAGTGTCTACCAATAATTATACGGGTTAAACACACAAGGAGACCAACGAAAATATTCAAGGTGCAAACTCTACTTTGTAATAGGTACCAAGTAATTTATTATTAGAATGAATTCACGAATGTTTCGTAACGTCTTAACAAAGAGTTTGATTTTATTGCTCAACCAGTTTTCAATTTAAACCTACTTACTAATATCATTTGTGACTTAAATACATTTGCATGTATAAAGCCATTAGTAAAGCTTTTCATCTTTCATAAACCTAAGCTGCCAACGTATATGTATCATGTAACAGTCTAGGTAACCCGATCTAGGTGTCCTAGGTCTTAACTAGTGCACTACGGCTTGATACTAAACCTCTTTTATGACGCCTCTGTTCATTCTAAACTTTGACTTCAGTGTAATTTCTGTGTCCGGCTTAGAATTCTAATTGCCGTTATATTAAAAAAAGTAAAAGGTACTCGTTTCATAGCGACAATTTTTCGGGTCAATAAACCAATAAGTACTTTGACAGTCTTGCAAAAATACCGCCGATAGATCCTCATGAAGTCAGCTATGAGTAATCAGACACAGTAACTTTTAGGTGATTATCATGTTAGGGAGGTCACATGCCATCTGTCGGTTTTTACGACGTTCCCAGGATGTAGAATAGGTGATGATGCATGTGCTGTTTTGCACATTAGTTAAAAACAAAAGAATTACTAAATTAGTTCATCATCATCACCCTAGCGTTATCCCGTTTTTCACAGGGTCCGCTTACCTAACCTTAAGATTTGACAGATCTGATTTTATTACTAATGTAAATAATACTCACAAAACACAACTCATTCACAAACCAAGGCACGAAAGAATATTCATCAATGCAGTATGTTTATTTTACTACTCTTCATCTCCCCTAATTCGATAACCTCAATGAAATTAAAGCGAGTTTTAAAAGTGAACCCGAAGTTCAGTTGACAGGGATGCCTAACCCAGAGTTAATGCTTTTAGTACTACCCTCAGTTTAAACGCGGCCAGACGGTCTAATGCGAAACAAAACAATACGATACACCTACACTACAGGTAGACATTTCATGAATGTGGTGGAAAATTAACAGAATAAGTATGCTAAAACCTAAAAATATTTTTAATAAGAATAAAAATGTGTGAGTGTTTTATTATTATTTGTATGTCGTTTCCATATCTCGGGCCTACGGAGTCCCGGACTTTTGGAAGGCGTGCGTGGGGCCGAAGCCAACACGTAGAGGCCCCTTAAGACAGTTTAATCTAAATGTGTGTGACACCAACCGGCGATTATCCCTATTATTATTAAAATGTATTACAGTGATTCAAATTACTCTTCTTCTATCGTGTGGGTTGTGAGGTGAATTACCAACCTCATCAACCTTGGTGGCAGGGTTACTATTGAGCTGCCAAAGGCCCCTGACATGATTCAAATTAATTACTGACAAATTAATAATAATATAATAAAAAAGTTTATTTAGGTAAAAACCTCGACACACGATTTATATGATACGACTTAGATACGACACGACTTCGATATACACCTTATATTTCGTTAGAAAACACAATGAAGGTATATATTTTTTAATTTGATAGAAATATTTATTTGCACCACTCAAGATGTTTCTGATTTTAAATGATGTTAAAAACTACGCTTACAAAAGAAAAAAATCATCGAAATCGGACCTGTCCCTGGCATATTAGAAGTTAGTTAGGAAGCTCGGGCTTTACTGACCCCACTATATGGGTGTCGCAGTTCACCAAAAAAGCCCAGGGTTCAGTGAAAATTTACACAGAGGGCAACACTGTTTTTCAACCCACGCCGAATTCAATTCAAATGAAAAAAAAAACCAATTGAATGAGAATATTTTTGTTGTAGGAAATGAAAATACTAAAAACTTCAGCTCCCCACCCAATAAATGAACCACCTAAGATCATACATGCAATGTTACAGTAAACATTCACGGGGAAATTTTCCCATTAACTCGCGGTTATTAACGGTACACTACTTAAATATAATATATCATTTTTTTTTTACAATGAGATATTCGTGTTAGAGTATGTAATTATCGCGCTGTATTTACTCCGATGGCGATGATAAACAAACAAAGGGCATGATTAGCGCACGACATAGTATTTGCTAGGTTTCAGCATCCGGCACGCACTGCTTATCCGATCTAAACAGATCATCGCTCACGAATACATCGACACGCCAATCCTATTGGCCTACAACTATAATTATAAATACTTAACTAAGTACGTATACCAGCCTCCGTAGCTCACGATCTGGAGGTCCGGGTCCGATTCCCGATGGGGACATTGTTGAAATCACTTTGTGAGACTGTCCTATGTTTGGTAAGGACTTAAAAGGCTTGAATCACCTGATTGTCTGAAAAAATAAGTTAATTCCGTGTTCGGAGGGCACGTTAAGCCGTGGTTCCCGGCTATTAGCCGTAAAAATACCTCCACCAACCCGCAGTGGAGCAGCGTGGTGGAGTATGCTCCATACCCCCCCCGGTTGATTGAGGGGAGGCCTGTGTCCAGCAGTGGGACGTATATAGGCTATTTATGTAATGTTATGTTATGTTAAGTACGCATATCTATGTCGGTCTGGAACTGGATATGAACTTAATACTAGGTGTGTTAGGACACTTTATTCTGTTCTAGTTTAAAATATCACATCACTAATTTAAAACCCATGATCTTGTCAATGTGGCATTCTCCATGCTACTTTTTAGGACAAAACAGGGCAGTGGTTTATCCCTTGCCTTCTGGCCATACTACAAAATATAAATAGCCTATATAGGTACGTCTCACTGCTGAGCACAGGCTTCCCCTCAATCAATCGGAGGGGGTATAGAGCATACTCCACTATGCTGCTCCAAGCAGGTTGGTGGAGGTGGCTAATGGCCGGAAGGTGTTTTCCTAAACTTGGAATCATCTTACTCAGGTGATCAGCCTAGTAATGTCCTAGCCAAACAAAGGGAAGTGTTACAAAGTGACCCCATCGGGAATCGAACCCACACGAAGGCTGGTTATTCTAGTGTAACACCTCTAAAATAGTGACTCCCTTATATATAGGACTTTGCATCTTTGCAGTTACACAGACGCACAGCAGGTTTGGACATTGTTTTTGTAGATAAACCGTATTGGGGCAAAAAATTTCGCGAAGAAAACTACAGCCATTTTAAGATAGATTAGTAAGTATGACACGTTACTAATCCACCCAACATCTAATCCTTTTGCAAAGCTAGGGCCGTCAAGACTTTTGTAATTAAGTATGTAAAACACATAAGTATGTAGATACTTAATTGTAACTCTTCACTCCGACTGATTCTGTATTTGCTGTAATTTTCTGCTGATCATGCATGCAAATTAGTGTAGGCATACAATATCATTAAGGTTTGCATTACATTATTCTGTTGTAGTTTCATGAGAAGTCTTAAATATTCAAGGATGATTTAGATACAACTGCATGCTACATGTTGTACCGATGGTTTTTTTTATTTTACTAGCATTTTGTATATATACTAAATCGGAAAATAAAAAAAAATAAAATATTAAGAAATAAGAACAAGGATAATAATATTCAAAAATTGTATTAGCGTAAAATCTAGCCAATTACGGCAAAGTACCTCCTAAGTATCGGATGAGAGTTCTAGCGAAATACTTATGCTAACTCCGAGTTAAGTACATACGTCTCTCAGGTGATTGTTAATTCGAGCAGATTGATGAAGCATGTTTCTAGATAGGACACGCTTGTAAATACAAGGAAGTCTTAAAATTGGATATTATAAACACTGTATTGTATACGTATTGTTTAAGAAAGTAGTTTTATAAATGCCGATTAAGTAGAAAGCTTTATCTGACATACGTATATTTAATTAATAGATTAATGAATAATTAGGTAACAGTATTAAAAAAAAACAAAAAGTCGAAGCCTGTGATGGCTTCGTCAAAACTGTAATTATAAACAGTCAATGAAATCACAAGCTTCGTCAATATATAATAGTTTTTCTTCTTCTTCTATCGTGTGGGTTGTAAGGTGGAGTACCAACCTCATCAACCCCGGTGTCAGGGTTACTATTGAGCCGCCAAAGGCTCCTGACAAGACTACGTATATATACGATTTTTGATATTTTTTCTTAAAAAACTATTTTTCAAACTATTGTGTTTTATTTAGCCAAGAGTTTATAATGCTGTGTTTACTGTACTTATAACATTCTTATAGGTATATAAGAATGACTTTTAAAAAACTATGTATGAAGTCAGGTATTCCCACATGTAAAGTACAATCAACCAATCTACTATTTTTACCAATCATTTCCATTGTCTCTAGATCTCTCGTACGCAGGGCGGGTTGTAAGCCTCGTCGAAAGGCGGGAGTTTGATTCCAAACATATCTGTCTAAGCCCCTACATCTAGTCCGACGGAAGACTCCGCCAAGTTTGCTTAAACTCCCGCTGATGGATTTATAATAGCTTATATTTATATGAGGTGAAAGGGGTGATTTTATTTTATGAATACACGCATACCTGCGTACTCTGATGGGCAGAGGCACAAATAATCAGAAGACAGCACGTATAGTCTTATGATCAGGACCAGACAAGTAGCAAACGATTGAGAAAATCAACAGATTTTTGTTTTAACGTGACTTATTGTTGATTTGCCGCAAATAGCATTAACAAATGGGGCGCGCTGAAGGCTCTCAGTCAGTACAAAATTTAAGACAACAGGCCTGAGGATGCCCTGTTGCGCGCAAACTTTGGCTCAGGACGTCGTCTGAGAGAATTATATTGGAAAGAATGAATCGACCCCAGTTTGCGATAAACGCTGAATGAAGGAAATCGTCGACCACGCCGGCGGAGGCAGCATGGGTGTTCTAAAAAGACAGCTTAGTGATTGTAATAATAAGTAATATAATATATGGGATTGTAATAATATGGTACTTTTATGGTAATATGCAAATCTCACATATTTTATTACTGACTTTTTCGTAATCGTTTGCAACTTGGCTTAAGGCTTGAAAGCTGTTAAGAACACTGCATTTATGGTATACCCAAGAAGTTTGCAGTTCAGTGTCGAAGCTAATTAGTTTATTCACGACTTATTAAAGAGTTCATCTTAGAAAAGTAGCGACATAATCTATATTTCACCTATAAAAAAACTATTTGAAGATCATTGGCATGCGTGACCTTCATGTAAACTTTTAAATGGACTTTGGTTAACGTGTTTTGACTAATTAAGTAAGTAGGTGTATCTTTTATAATCAAGTCATTTTTAATTTAGTGAAGTATTTTAAATAGGTAGTCCAAGTATTTTATCTCTGTTTCCAATAGTCCGCAAGGAATATTGTGTCTGTAGCTAGACAGAAAACGATGCACTAAGAACTCGCACTGTTCTATAAAACCCATCCCGGGCAAGTTCAAAGCTTAATTCTTGTTAGTCTGAAGTTTTAGCGGTACTTATACACTGGAGCTCCTTGACATCCCTTTGTTAACTTAGCACTCTTTTCAAGTGCGCTTAGATCGGCTAAGCTTAGGTCTCCGCTACCGCGCCCGCGTCCGCCTCCGCCTGCGCACACGCCACCGCGTCTCTAATTGCAATTTTATGTTCCCCTAATGAACGATGTACTTAACCATCTTAGTAGCAATTTATAGAACAAGTCCTATGGTGAGATTACCGGTTGCTAGTGCACTGTGTTTGGCATGAGAGTGGTTCAGTGCTAGAATTTTGGGCGGAAATACAAAAGGTCACTCAGTGCAGTGTAGTTAGCCAACTATCTTCTTTTTTTTTAATTATGGGTTTGCTCTTGACCCCATTCTTCCACGAGGTAAAGGGTCGACCGTGGAGCGAGCTTACCCAGAAGATGCCTATTCACCCGTGACTTAAAGGACCCCAGGTTACAGATGCAGGGAACACCGACGCTGGCAGCTCATTCCATTCCTTGGCTGTGTGCATCATGAAGGATGAAGCGAAGCGCTTGGTGCTTCTTTATTGGAAGCGACTTATAATGAATGTAAAATACAATATAAAATCAAATTAAACTTTATATTTCATCAATGCTATGAAATGCTACGAATGCTAAACTGCACCCAACTCGCAATCATTAAATACCAGTTCTAGAAAGCAACAGATAAAGTCGTAATTCAAAGAGCACGTAATAATTGTCACAAGTATCAGAGGTAATAAGCGAGATAAATTACTAAAGTAGTAGGTATTTATTACTTATTGAGAGAGACACATCCAATTGACTACCAAGGCTGGGACTAGTTAGATCTAGCAAACAAACGGGGCCTGTCCAGTGTTCAAATGTTAAAATTCTAAACTTTAATATTTATACGAATCCATTCATTGAAAGAAAGAAAGACACGTTTATTACTTTCGAACACCACACACCGACAGACAGGCACATCACATCCAACACATAACAGAAACCACACGGAAATTAACAATTATTATTGTTTTTTTTATTATTATATATGATGTCTTATACCATCGTCAGCCCATTAACGTCCCCACTGCTGGGGCACGGGCCTTCCCTATGGATGGATAGGGAGATCGGGCCTTAAACCATCCCGCGGGCCCAGTGCGGATTGATGGTTATTAACGACTGCTAATGCAGCCGGGACCAACGGCTTAACGTGCCTTCCGAAGCACGGAGGAGCTCAAGATGAAAACTTTTTTTTGTGGTCACCCATCCTATGACCGGCCTTTGCGAAAGTTGCTTAACTTCAATAATCGCAGACCGAGCGCGTTTACCGCTGCGCCACCGAGCTCCTCATGTCTTATACATCATTTATTAAATACAAAACAACATAAAGTTATCTACAAATAGAAAAACTCCTCCAAAGCATCACACCATAAATAAGCCATAATGTAAGAAAGATTTTATTTTGATAACGTAAAACAATAAAAACATATTGTATTTAGGTAGGAATAAGATGGATCAGACTTTCGCTTCGAAATTCGAGTCACAATGAAAATTACTCATCCTCAGTTAGTTCCAGCACCCCCTCTTCCCAGTTCGGTTCCCGGGGGATTTAACTGACCGAAGGCCCGCCCGGTGGTGACTAAACCTATCTAATCCACGCCCCACGTTAACCATACGAGCTAACCTGAAACTACCCGCAAATGGCCCAACTAAAAGCTCTAAAGAACTTGATCACGAAAACTATTGAAAGTTACTTTAGGCGATTACCCCACACCCGAATTTGAAGCCATTTTAAACACTACTCGCATTATACTACGGTAATACCAAGAGATTACATTGCGAAATTTATAATTTCCCATAGCATTACGTTTTGTTGAACCGGCCTGGATTGTATTATGTAAATTCAATAACCGGTGGGCGGCACGAAGACGCCTATTGTTTTAAATTGATACCCAAAAGCCGGTCGTATTCCATACCGTTACATGTTTAGTTAGATGTACAGGTAAGTATATTAATTTATAGTAGAACGAACGTAATGGAAAAGGAACTGAGAAAACAAATTAATTTGAGCATCCGCTGTGATGGTGTATTTCAATAAAGCTTCTAGGCGTGCCAGTTAAGCAAGAGACGTAAAAAAGAAGCATCGAGGAAGCAAAAACTATTTAATATCGCGCTTTAAGAAGCTGTACAAAGACGGACGCTAAAAGGCACAAAGTGATCGCTGGGCGGCAGGCCAGCCTCCGCGAGACAAGGATTAATTATTATTTTAACATTTTACTCGGTTTTTTGCCGCGAACCAGTCAAAAGCATTGCTTTCTCGCTTGAAAAGTCGCTAAATAATTAAGGCGCCTTCTTAGCGACAGTGCTTCGACGTCTCCGTCTTAAGTAGCAGCAGATTTTTCAGCCGATGGAAAAGTTTTACCGTAATATTTTTGTCCAGTGAAGTGTTTCATCACAAGCGACGTTGAGTCTTATCGATTCCGTATTTTATTTTGTTTATTTTCATACTAAAACAAGTAAAACGTGTTGAGAAATTGTCTATATAAGGTATAATATGAAGATAACATAATTCTAAGATAAGATAACATGGAAATTAAAATTTTGGGAAACTGCTCACGACTTTTAATTTGGAGAAGGTTCTAAACTTCAACTTAATCATTGATTGATTTGCGAAATTTCAGTTTCAAAATCATATCAGGTTTTGAGCTTACCTACATACAACTAGAATTATGTATCAAAAGTAGCTGTTAGTTGTCTTCTAATTATCTCTGACTCTGCCTACCCCATTAAGGACTACAGCCGTTTGTGCCGCTGTCTACGTCTTTACATATTATAATAACAGGAATATTTCTTTGTCCCAGGCAAGACCCTGCCGGTGCACTGTGTGGTGGAAGCAGTATCTTCCCTGGAGGAGGGTGCATGGCGTCGCCGCTCGGTGGTGGAGACTGACAGCTACGTCATCATCCCCGCAGCCACCGCCTTCCACGAGCTGGTACCAGCTGCCATGATGCGGCTCGGGTACCCGCACGAGCTCGCTGCTTCTGCTAAAGGTAAGTTCTGGAAGTTTCTTTAATTATTTCTAGAATGAGAAACAGCCGTGCCAGTGTACTTCTTAGTAGTATCAATATCTTCGCTGGAGAAGGCGCGGCGTGGTCGCTCGACGGAGATTGGGGTTTCTGGAAATTTGTCGTATGTAATCGTATATGGCAATAACAAAAATACTAAATATACTCGTATACGAGTATTTGTCGATGGTCAAGTTTTCTTAAAAACAAATAAGATTATCTTTGATAATTCCATAAAAAAATATAAGTATTGGATTTTGATTTTGACAGAATTCAGTCCACCGAAGTTGTCAAAAGGGATAAAATAGATCTGCAGACTTGTCGATCACCAACAGATGTCGCTAGTAGCAACATTTGAAAATTTTATTTTTTTATTTTATTTTAATGGAGGGTAGGTGTCATTAGTTGTCCATTTCTGACAGATGGTATACTAAGGTCTGACATACGGGGGCCGCTCCAAAGTTAGTACTTACCGCGATTGTCTTATTTATTACAAAAAATGTAAGTTTAAAAATGTAAGTCAAATATTATAAGTTCCTGCAACAATGAGGTAAGTGGATTTGTTGTTTGTATTGGTTAGTGAGATTACAAAGCGTAAGTTACTTAATTTAATAATCACTTGTGACAGTCATGTGAGCGTTTGGCACGCCTTTTTACCATGACTACAAATCGATTTTGGGAATATATCACTCTTTATGAATAGGCTAGTTTCCAACTAGTCAAATCAGTAAATTTTTACTAAACGTCAAAACACGAAATTACTGTGGAATTTGTATGAAAAAGAACACTGTAACATCATAGAAAAAGTGATAAAATGTCGGACTTACTATTACGGTTTTATTGATTTCATAAATAAGTAAATAAGTTAAGTATATATAAATATATATAGTATTCATAAATAAGTTAAGTAGAAAAAAGGAAATGTTTTTCGTTAGTTTTAGATGTGTCTTTATTTAGTATCAGAATTTCATAATTTATCTTGATCCTAGTACACGACCCATTTTGGTTGGCAAGTAATGATAATGATAATACTAAGGATAATGATTTACTATAGACCATCTAGAAGCGCGACAGTCGTATGGGGGACGGGGTTCAAATCTCACGCCGTAGTTGGTCTTTTTAGATTTCATTTAGTATTATTTTTGTAGATTATTTTGTTAAAAATTATATTCCTTCCATTGTATAAGTACATTTACGTATTTATAGTACTTATTTCATTGTAGTTCTATTATTATGTTATATATTTGTACATTGACCAAATTGGAGATGTCCTTAGAAAGAGTCAAGTACGATCTACTCTGAATCGACGTGCGTATATGAAACGATTGATGAATGTGGAGGAAGCAAGAGAAGTGTATCAGAATCGAAGCAAATAGAATTCCATAGATCCCCTAATTCTACTAAGCCTCAGTAAGGACTGAGGCTAATACTAATTTAAAAGGTTTAAAGAAGCGAACTTTATTAGATAATTATATCGTAGCCTTAATGTGGAAACAACGTACTTAAGGGCCTTTTTGAAAAATCACATTCGGAAGTGATTTTTGTTAACAAAACCTCGCAATAGGCAAGCTAGTTTTAATCCAAGTAAAAATTGTGGTTTCTACCATTCTTTAATTCTATCTCTTTTGCTCGCAGGGTCAGTGGTGCTAAACAATTGGAAGCCGTTGCCGTTCGAGAAGATCTCTGACGGTCCGCTAGCGACCGTGGGCGAAGTGTTGGGCGAACTGACGACTGTCGCAACACTGCGCATTCAACTCCTGCGCCCGCGGCCCACGCCGCTGCAAGATATCAAGGACAAGCTACTCAGGCTACTCCTAGTGCAGTCCCGGCCTCTGCTTATGTCCACTGGATGCCCTTTGGATGAGGTATTTATTTTTTATCTACATTAGGTTCTTATTTGACTTAGGACACGCTTATTAGCAAATGTCTATAGATATAGGTAGACTCGAGCCTTGAAAACTCGCAGAAAAATAGACTGCGAAACTTGACAACTGTGTTTTATTTTCGTCTTGTCAGTAATATCAAACCACTTTGATACTAGTAAGCCCTATCATACCATACATTAAAACAAGTGAATTATATTTCTATATAAACAACATCTTGCAGTATTTTTAGTTAGATATATTTTCTTACTTAACTATAATTTGACATCACGTTTTCCCTAGAATAATATTAGTATGTTAGATATAGGGTGTTAGTGATAGTGTTACAAAAATTTGGAGAATAATTGAGACCAGGATTTTAAGTTGATAGATAACAAGTGGAATGTTCTATCGGAAAATTCATGAAGATTTTAGTGTCTTTTTTTTTACTTTCAGTCTCATGTTGTGTTTTAAGCTGCATACTTAGAACTCAAAATAAAAATGATAAATATTTAAAATACATTGCATAAACAATTAATAATAATTTCAGACAAGAAAAACACCTACTACCATCGTTCGTTTTTCGTAGAAGCAAGTAGACGTTTTTTTCGTTACGTTGTCACTAACACCCTGTGTAATACATGGGTCATACACAAAACGGGGTTCAAAAAATTGAAAAATAAAAAGATCCCAATTTATTGAAAATTTGTGTTTATTTATTAGAGATCAATCAAAATGTCACAATGACAGTCAGAAACTAGATCGTTTTAGGAAATTATAACAATTATGGCACTTTTTTAATTTTTGTTGTTCACAGAAGTGACATAATCCACAGAAAAGATCAAAACCAGTCAAGAAATCAACATTACTCCTTCTAGACACTTATGTTTTCCGTTTATTTTATGTTTATACTAGTATAAACTCTAGAGCCCCTTCGCATAGGTAGTGTATTATGCTATTTTCGAGTAGACAGCTTTAAAAAATATATAAGTACTCCACACAAACTTACACTTTTTATGTCACGTCACGTCTTTGTGATTTCTATTTCTAGGTTGTTAAGAAATGTGGTAAATATTTTTTAATTTCTTTAAATAAGTAATGAACATTTTTCTAGTACTTTGGAATCCCATCTAATTGTTAAAACTATAGAAGTTTCATACAAACTTTGCAACCTCTTTTTACTCCCTTAGAAGTAAAATTTCGCAAAATCCCGCATCATATATAGATGCTCTCTAAGACGGGAATTTGCGAAATCCTATGCCCTAAAAGAAATCCTATGCCCCATGCAAAATTAAAGATTACTTGTAGTTTCTGAGATTTTCTGATGAGTGAGTCAGTCAGTCAGTGAATGAGTAACCTTATGCTATTATAGATTTACATACCTATCTATAATTATTGACTTATTTCTATAAATTATAACAAAGGTATATAATTAAAGGTTTTAACAAAAACTTCGATTTTAAAAGCCATAAGTATGTTAAATTACTTATCAAAGAACTACATGATCAGAAGCTACAGTACCTATCCATAGAAGGCAAAAAAATATTTATCAGTAATCGCTGATTCTTTGGTGGTAAGTTTTCATGATCACCATTATCAAAGATTGCTGGATATTTTTAGCATACCTAAATGGTGAGATTTCGTCAATTTACCATAAGCTCCACGAGTAAATCCTAATTAGGGTAGAGTGAGGTACAACCATCGTAAACTAAGTACCCTCAGACTAGCCCAATTGGAATATAGTCGTGCTTTCCGTTAGACCAACGTGATTCCTAGGTGGTGAGCCGCATCGCCATCTATAATGGTCGATATGTGGTAAATTTCGTGTTTTGGTTATTTTAGGTGGTAAGTGCTTATCATCGCATTCATTCGCTGGTTGTTTTTCAACAATTTTGGGCGGTGTCAGAGAAAGGGAATCACCAAAGTAAATATTTTCAAACAAACATTTTTCGTGCTGTAAGTGGCTGACGTACAAACATAGGTTCCAAAGATGGTGTCTCTAAAGGTGTAGTGACCGTCGAAGCAGATAGGGTTCCAAGAGAAGAAACAACTGAACTGGCAATAGTGGCCCTGGGCCCTAATGCAAAACTCGACGGAGTCGCTGGATACTACAATTGGCGTTTGGCCGATTTGAAAATGAGGACACTTAGTGCGAGCGGCACTTATTGTAACAGATCAACCTTTTTGCGTGGATTGTGTTAGGGGCTCCAGAAAATTTGGTGAATTTGAAACGTCCCTTTAAAAAGCGGACAGTAAATGCATACATTTTGTATTTCAGACACATGCACATCATCAATTGGAATAACCATAATGCCCTTGCAATTGGTTTTTCCGCAAACTGTAATGGTATTAATAAGTATAAGTCTTTGAAAGCCGGAGGAAATAATTTTATTTGTTTTAGTACAAGTTTTAAGTCCGCACAAATGAGTAGGTACTGGGTCATATATTAAATATTGAGAATCTGTGCTGATAAATGTCGTATTTATTGTATTCTGTGTTGGATGAGAATCAGTAGAATACTTAATAAACGTTATTGTGCAAAGATAGTTGTCCTTTTGATCCACCAAAATGATCTGACTGGACTTCTGTTCCATATTTAAGTATACTTATCCAATAATTTTCGGCAAAACCGATATGTAGTAAGTAGGGCGTAAGGTAATGCTTCATGAATCGAATAGCTCTCTAAACTAATTATATTTTACTTGAAACAAGATAATCTCGATTTTGAAGGCATGCCATAACAAGATGCAAGAAAATACAAATTATTTGCATTAAAATAGAACCACCTCAACAAATAAATAAGTCTAAAAAGCCCCATTTCATGTGATGACAACTAAAAACATACATTCTGTGGACATAAGTATCTCTTGTGGACACGTGAATTCACAGGAAAGATATCCACAGAAGGGAATGACGAATATGAAATGAACGACAGTTTTTTTAACTTTTGAAGTTAGAAGAGAAGAAAAGCGGATTTGTATAATAACCCCCGTAGCCCTTTAGGGCGGTATGTTTTTACTAATATTAATAGTCTACATATCAAGAAATACTAGGAACAGGAAAGAGCCACTGAACTCTGACAAAATTAATTAATACTAGATAAATAGTTGTATAAAGAAATATTCTAGACGTATCTCTGGTAAATCGATGCCGGAAACCGACACCTAATCGGTGTGGCCAGTAAAATATATATAAGTTTTGTGGTAGTTTTAGCATATGGGAAATTCGGTCAGTTTTTTGGGTCCACAGAAAAGTCGCTAACCCATATAACCGAATGTTTATTTAATTTTTTTAATTGTTTAACATGTTCAATATTTTTAAGTTTTTAAAATATTATACGTTAGGATAAAATACAATATAGACGGAAATAACCTTCCAGTTTGTATCTTCCAAAACAAAGCATAGCCCCTCAGAATATAGTAACCACGGATCTGAACAGCCCACAGAAGGAGACAATTTAACATAAATTAAAATAATTTAAATAGTAAGATAAATCTTATGTTTTAAATTTTCAGTGCATTATTATAATAATCGTTAGTTTTTGCGAATATGAAGTAATATATAATTATATAGACTATATTTTTAAAGTGATCACATCTGAACACGTGTTTGTGTATGACCCACATACACGTTACGTAGTATGTATTATCTTCTAGTCGTTATGTGTTTAGTATTTACACATTTCCATTGTTTGAGATGATAATAAGCTCCCTTTTGAATCCCAACAGATCCACATCGGTACTGTTCCGCCAAAACACCTGTCAGATCGAATTACATCAACAGATTCCGCATTAAAATCATACGAATTATTTCGCATTCATCATCAGCGACAAAGCGCTTTCGCTACACTGCGCTAAACCAACTCACAGCTACACATCCCCAATTTAAATTGAACCGTAATGTATCAATGACAGTCCCTTTATTTCACATAAATAATACAACACGTATAGGCTACTTGACAACCTTGTCAAATAAAATACAATTTACGTAGCGTCAAAACGTAAGTTTTCTTTGAAGTTTGTATGGAAATACTGTCCTATGACGTAGTCAATAAAAGCGGTCAAACGTCGTACTCATTGTTACTTAAATCATAAATTCAGCATTCAGAAAATAAGTTGAAAAATGAAATGAGATTGTTTTTTGATCATCTGAGAGTGGCTTCTATTTGTAGATTAGCATTTTATAATTTATCTTTGCTCCATTCAAATACCCTATTGCAGAGTTGCGTTGTGTCAGGGTTCAAGTAACGCTTGTTAAATGGTAATGTTCTTTAAAGCCTTGTTGTAACGCCGACCTACCGGCACAATGCGCCCCGTAGACTAAACCTTACCCCTTATTAACGTGGAACCCATTGTTTTCTATATTTAAGCCAGCTCGTTGAAACTGTACGCTTTCAATCGAAAATATTTATGTTTATAGTAACGGGGATTTAATTAATATTCGTTCTTGTTCGTGGAGTAAGCTCGATGAGCTGTAGTAGATATAGGAAAAGTTGTAACGGATTATTTCAGCTAATATATAAAACCATCTGAGTTTCAAGACTTATCCTGGCCCATAAAACAACTTTGTAATTTTCAATCGGAATGCTCGTCAACAATTTGATTCCGTCTCGACTGTAAGCGTCCTATTAAGATAACAATCTCATCAGGCTCAGATTTGAAGAACTGGCGATGTCGACAGATTACCCAACTCTAAGTAGCACGCTCCACAATTTGGGAGGTCGTTATAATTTGCGAGGTTACGCCTAAGTCCCTGCTAATAAGGATCATCACTGAGGGAAGAATTAAGGAAGCATTTGTTTTGATGTTTGTGGCTCTTCCGCGTCTTAGAGAGGCACGGTTAATAGAAATTCGTGTTTTATGTTGTGTTCCATTATTATTATGAATTAAAATACTTGGCTTTGCATTAAAAAAATAGGTAAGGAGACGATTATTATGATTAATATCCTAAATCTGATTATCAGGGAGATATTTAGTCCGTAGTCAGGTATTGTTTACTTACAACTTAAAATAGAAACGAAAAAGTTAACTGCATTACTTTCGCTAAGAATGGAAAATCTGAATATACGAACAAACTTTGACGGTGCAAAGCTTTTAAAGAGGTTTAAAATCTCCATATCAAAAGATAGATACAGCAATTTGTCGAGGCGATGAGCACCTGCCTCACACACGAGATCTCCATACATAATAAATTTAATTGAATCTCAGTCTCATCCACGCCTCGCACAGCCTTATTATATTTTCTAAATATCCACCTTGTAGCGAACGGGTTAGGGGGATGGGGCCCTCGTCTTACCAACTTGAGCTGAGCGAAAGAGGGTTAAAAGGAGTTTTAGATGTACGAACGCTTTTGATCTTATTAATACCATAAAATAATGCTTTATAATCTTATTAAACGCGAGGTTAGCGCTCGATACGCGCCCTTCTCCAGGCTTAACCGCGCGTAGGCCGCGATTTCAATTTAGCGTTCCGCGACACACTCAAGTGCTATACTACTGAACGATAAGAAATTTCACCTGAAGAAAGCTGAAATTCCTCGAAAACAGTTAAAACTTATTTGAGGTATACAAATTGGAGTTACGACTCCCCACAAAGTTCCCGCAAATGAGCCAAAGGAGTTTCCGGCCGCGCCAGATAATCAAACACCTCGAACACGAAGTTGTAGCTAAACGCCAGATGAACTCAGCTCTATGATATTATGGTAATTTATCGCACGCCAATTTGCGCCACTTCGATTTCAACTCTGAACAAACTTTTATAGACGCTGGAAGAATATTTTACGAAAAGGGTTTTAACCGGAAGGTCAATGAGGGATCAATTTAAAACCATAAATCTTCTTAAAGTCTTTTCCTGAACTTTACCGAATCTGCTCTTCTTATTTGAGATAAAATTCTCAAGGCCCATATCAAAAGGTTGCATTACAGTTTAATCATTCCTTCAAGTGTGTAAGTAGCGTAAGTACACAACAAAATATCAGATAAGACTAAGCCTATTGTGTTCTAAGTTGTCCTTTCCAACTAGGAGTACATCAAGAAAATGTTCGCAATCACACACCGAATTACGTACCGAGCGGATTACACGTGACAGAGTTATCACGCGCAGGCGCCAGCTCTTGTAAATCTTCCGTGGAGCTGAAGCGCACTATATCTGAAAGCAAATATGGCCTCACTATTTAAAAATATAAAACAAAGAGGCGGATTAACGTATCACTTCAGCGTCGCGCTAATGCTCTCGTCTGACATGATTTATAGGCGCAATCTGGATGTGTAATACTTACATTTAATTCAACATTTGATTTGGCAACAACAGCGACGCAAACGGTCGGAGCTGACAACTGGCTTGACGACGTAATCACTGGCATTGTTCTATGTAATCTAGCGATAGGAGAGATCTCACTTGCATAACTGTCAAGCTGGGTAAACTCCGCGTCGTAGCTATAATCTGACAACTTCTTTTATGATTGACTACTTGCCGTGCGATTAAATACTTGTCTAAATATACATTTATATAATGTTATCGTTTTAAATAAATAGTTGTGAAATACAAACGTACTTACCATTGAAATGGAAATATTTTCGAGCGATGTTTGTTGCGGTATCATTGAAACGAGGTATCGGCTTGTTTCGGAGGCGTCCTAATCGAGTTACCACCGGCACATTTTAGTCGAGCCACTTAGTCCACATCGGCACGCCAGTAGTGCCGGCGCTTACTTCAAATCGAAGTGGGTGGATGCTAATTGCTAAGACGCCCTTCCCGCTCATTGTTTTAGAGCAGGCCATGATTGAAGTGGTGCGGCGCGCGGAGTGGCGCACTAACCGCCATGCAAACACGCGTCAGACCGGCCGCCACCGCCACCGCCGGCGCACCGCCTCGCGCGCATGACACATACATTAACAGCCGACCTAATATTTTCATAATCTAATGGCGATGTTCTGTGAAACAATGCTCGCTGTTTACTCAAACAATTATATCTGTATCTGTTGCTGGTTAGACTGACCTCCTTAAAACCATCTAAAATTGTTTACAGTTTATATTATGTGTTGTCTAGGTACTTAAGCTGCTTGACTAGGTTCTCATGAGACTTTTTTTGTTACAGGTGACCCTAGCACAAATTTGTCGCGGACAAGACAGGACACCGGGGCCTCACAATTTCCATGAACCCTCCGAAGAGATGCGGCGAAAATTTGAATCCTGGTGGAGCGCGCAGGTGTCTCCCCGTCCACCACCGTATAGTCCCCGTCGTTATCCCTCACCGGGACCCAAGAATCGTTCACCAACACTAAACTCTATCCCTGACCATCTCCACCCGGCCTTACAGACAGTCCAAAGTCAATATCCAACACAGAAGACAAGAATGCGAACAAGTTTCGATCCAGAGTTGGAATTACCCAAACTGCAGCGATGGTTTTCTGAGAACCAACATCCAAGTAGGCAGCAGATACAACAGTATGTTCGAGAGTTGAACAACTTAGAATCACGACGAGGTCGGAAGCCTTTGGATGTTAATAATGTCGTGTATTGGTTTAAGAACGCTCGAGCGGCCCAGAAACGTGCCGAACTGCGTAACATAGGCGGACTGGGATGCCACCTTGGAGTCAATGGCTTTAATAGTAGGAGTCATAGTCCAACTAACGGTTCCTTAATGGCAGGCAACGACAGTTATACATCACAAGATCACAGTTCAATGAAGAGTCCAATGCAACTAAGTCCAGGACGATACCCAATGTCAGTTATGTCTGAAGACAACTTGTCTAATGCTGGATCGGATTTGGAAGACGACGATAGAGAACTTAACCCTGATGATAGGCCTGAGAGTCCTGATGCACCACTGTCTCTGATCACTACGAAAAAGAACAACAATGATAATGAAGATATACAACAGGAATCCCCCAAACCACCTGACATTATTAAGGTAACTTTATTACTTCTTATTTGATTTTATTGAAAGTTTTCACTTTAATAACATTTTTACATTTGATTGTATTTCAGTTGTCATTTTGTACTTGTCCTTTTATATTGTAAACTTTCATACTTAAATAATTGTTAATTTCATGAAATTAATTTGATTTTATTTGTCATAGGTTCATGACATCAAACAGGAGCCAAAGGACTTGAGCAAACAAGATCAAAATAACTCACCGCAGCGCTCCCCGGCCAAGAACAGTGACAGCCCGCACAACAATAATAATAATAACAACAACGAGGACGAGAATGGAGTCATCGACGAACATGAAAATGCGTCTGACGATGACGTCATTCAAGAACGTCATTACAGACCTTCATCCCCACACCTCGACCGCCTACCCTTCCCTATGGTCCCCAATCACCCGATGTTCGGGCATGGGATCATGTATATGAGCCAGTACATGAGCGGTTTCCCTGGAGTTGGAGCGGTTCCTGGTGAAGGCGCTAGTGGACTCAACTTAGCACTCGCAGGTGCTTCAGACGAACGACGCAAGCGCAATCGTACGTTCATCGACCCCGTTTCAGAAGTTCCCGTACTAGAACAATGGTTCTCAATGAACACGCATCCATCACACAATCTGATTCTCAAATATACAGAGGAGTTGAACCGCATGCCTTACAGACAGAAGTTCCCTCGTCTTGAGTCTAAAAACGTTCAGTTTTGGTTCAAAAACCGTCGAGCCAAATGCAAGAGGCTGAAGATGTCGTTGTACGAGCCTGCGTCGCCGGGACATTACTCTCACCCTGGACATCCACATGCTATATCGGAACGGAAAATGGTGTGAACTCATGAACATTGTTAAAGAGAGGTTCCGTGAGGAAAGTGTTTGTGATGTTGGCAATTCAACACGAAAGACTGATTTCGAATCGCTTATGGTGTTTAGTGCCATGTTAGTATTAATATGACGGCATCACTATTAGAACATCTTGTATTATTCAATGGACTTCTAGCGCTACATCAGAGTAGTTTATAGTCATCAATTTGAATAATGAAATGTCTCAAAAGTCAAGAACATTGTAAGAATAAGGCAGTTATAATAATAAATAGCTATTACAAAACAGCGATTGCATCGTATGTTGAATTTATGTACATAGGTACCTAGCTGTACAAAATAAATAATGTTATGCTATCTAAGGACGCATCACAACTGTTTGTGAACGAATCTCAAAATAGTACTCCTGTATTTGTATATAAGTATTTTACAACCCTATTTAATTTATTATAATATGCTGTAGTTGATGAAAATCTGTTAAATAGCGTAACTTTAATGTAATTGGATACTCTCACCAAAAGTTCCATTAAATCAATTAGGTATATGTTAAGTACTGTAGATGAAGTTAAAGTTTAGAAAGGTATTCAATGTTATAATGTACGAGTACATTATCTGTATGATTATGAGTCATTTAGTCGTAATGCACATAATTATATTAGTAGATGAGATTTTTGGAGATTCATAGAAATTCACGATTTTCATGATAGTTGCCGGCTGCGAAGAATAGTTAAGCTTCAAATGTACACAGTAAGCAGACCAGGCATGTCAATTCCATCGTTGACTTATTAATTACGAAATTATGATTGTAATTTGTAAATTCTCAGAACATTGTTTTGAGAACTTTAACGTCATCACAAAAGAGTCAAATAACAACGAGTTCTCCGTAATATTTTGATTGAACGTTGTAAAATATTTTCCAAATTACGCACATTCCTTTATTTAATTTCAAAGACTGCTCACTACTTACTGCTTAGAACTTTCGACCCAAAGATTGTTTCATTTTTGACATAATATTTGTTCATAATCACAAGAATTACATGAAATTCCCTCAGTACCTAGTTACATATTTGTTGAAAGTTGAAACAGTCCGAAGAGACGAACACTAAGATAATAAATAAAACCTTCGCTAATAAGCAGCAGTTGTTTCCAAGCAAGTTTAGTTCTTACATAAATAGAATCAAATAGTTCGCACATTTGAGTATATCTTGTTAAGATATCGCAAAGAATCATCACAGACCGACAGTTGCAGTATTCAACGCATTTAATTAACAAACTTTGAGGCTGTTTAAACGCTCCTTAAAAATAGCAATTGTTTTTATAGTTTATAGAATCACAACTAGTTGTAACATCGAATTGTTTTGTTGTTCCCATGTTATGCTTGTTTTGTGAAGCTGTGATGAAATTTCCAAATATTGTAAATATTTTATTAATGTTAATAAGGTTTTTATTGTAAACTACGTCACTACGCTCACACGAACAATTAAGCATTTACTGCTTAGATAAAGATATTGGCTAAATGTTTATTCCATTCAATTATATAAACGAAAAATTAATTGAATATAATATCTTAATGATACGCTGTATTTTTCATTTCATCACCAAATCCCCATTTATAGGCGAAGTTGCATACATACGCTACATCGGCGGTGCTGAGCCCGATGTACCTAAGTCCCCAAGTCAAGTACATGACGAGGCAAATGTGATAAAACGCAAGATTACTGAAAGAGCAAATGTTCTGGCCAGTTTAGTTAAAGTATCGGCATCCAATAACACCATGTGATAGGTGTATTATTTATTACATGAGAAACCCTATCGCAATTCAATACCATAGAGACGCCTTACAATATAAACCGAGATCGATCAGCTTCCGATCCCGAAACTTGCAAGTTAACTCCCCGAAACCCTAGTCAGACAATGGTCGGCCATTCACCAAGATCGAAGAGACAAGACGTCCATATCGACGCGATTACACCAAGACTTCGAGTTTTGACAACAAGTGATTTGGGTGGCCGACCGCCGCCCGTCGCCGGCCGCTTCCTTCCTACGATAACTATTGAGTATTGACACATGTTGTTGTAAACAACGGTGCTCGACAACTCCTCCATCATTTAATTTAATATTACACATTTAAATAAACTTTTCTTGGTATGTGGGGATATTTGAGAAACAACGCTCCTGGTGGAACTATTATGGCAGACGCATCAATTTCAATATTGCTTTTAAATATCTTGCAGGCGTTCATTTTAAATTTCGTATTATACCAATAAAATAGGTAGGCAACTTAAATCCCTATCAATGTTAAATTAGCATGGATAAGTACCTTATTATGAATGGAGTTTATGAGTGCAGGGGCGTCAAGCTAGAATCGAAGCAAGACGGATTAAACCAATTAGAGAAGATTTCACATCGTTCTGAGAAGAGAGTTTCTTTGATCAAACACTCTCCTGCGATTCTTATCCAGTTCTTAGAATGTTTCTGTATCATTAATTATATCTGTTAGTAGATTTCAAAAGTAAACCATTACTTTTTAAATTATAGTAGAAATAAGCATTATTTTGGTAGACTATCCCAAGGTTACCATAGCCATATTTCTGAATTGTATTATTGCTATAACTTTCATAAAAGGCGTAAAGTTGCTATATTTACCTACTCATATTTGATAGTAGGATATTTTCTTCCTTGTAGAAACAATTATTATTGTACTTTGTATGTCATTGTTACTAATGAAACAAAGTTATTGTTTTACTAAACATCAGAATTATTTACCATATTAAAAGAGCTTTGGGAAATTAAAAAAATTGCAAAGCTTGTGAAAAATTATGTTTGTTGTCATGTTAATATCAGTTAGGGCATTAAGTTTTAATCTAAACAAACGGTCGGCGAGCGGAGCCGGGCATTTATGTTAGTTAACCGTGGATTACTGCAGGATGTAATAACGATTGCGCGTAAGATGTTACCAGGAGCCGCGCCGCGGTTCAAGACACTTACATAACTCATCTATGTATACTTAAGTAATTAGTATTTACGTATATTTATTATTTATTAAATAATGTATTGTATGCAGGATAACACAGAAACACAATATAACAACAGGAAGCGAGACAAAAGGCACAACTTATTTCCACCAATTCCACCTACACCACCTACACTTTCTTACATAAAGTGACATGGATATCAGATTAAATATAAGGCGTCAGTATGAAATATTCGATAAATATGACAAAATACACAAACAATATTTTAGGATTTTAAAATATGTAGATAAAAGAGTAAATACTTAAACTTTCACAAATGAAAAACCATTTTTATTTCATGACAATTTTTGACAGGTAAGTGCCTACTTTATCTGCCATTAGTTCTTATTATGAGCCGTGTCAGGGGCCTTTGGCGGCTCAGTAATAACACTGCCACCAGAGTTGATGAGGTTGGTATTCCACGTCACAACCCACACGATAAGAAGAAGACTTATTATCCAAGCTAAAAATATTCCGTGTAAGTATCTAGTACACGCTTTTGAAGCAAACGTATGTATTGCGTTAAAATAAAAGAAAACACAGCTTTGAATATACTGTGATCTATGTATATTATACAGGGTGTTAGTGACATCGTAACGAAAACTTTGAGGGATAATTCAGACCATGATTCTGAGTTGATATCAAGTAGAATTTTCCGTCGCAAAAGTATAACTGAAAATAATGTAAAAAGCACTAAAATTTCATGAATTTTCCGACAGCAAATTCCACTTGATATTAACTCAGAATCATGGTATGAATCATCGCTCTCAGTATTCGTTACGGTGTCACTAACACCCATACCTTCTTGGATGGCTACCGTATATGCTTGTACGGGGTGTAAGTGACATCATAACGAATACTGAAGGGGATGATTCAGCTGATTATTCTGAATTAATATCAAGACTAAAAACATGAATTTTGCGACGGAACATTCCATTTAATGTTAATTCAGAATCATGGTCTGAATCATCCCCCTTAGTATTCGTTACGATGTCACTAACACCCTGTATATCTACAAGGTTTATTATTTAGCAAGGAGTCTGCAGCGTCCGGCAATCTCCGTACGACACTACAATAAAACTCTTAAGCCCCATTGCTCGAGGAAGATTTACCACAGCAAGTTAATACACAGTAATATCTTCTACGGAGCCTCAGACATGAACGAAGATGCGAGCAAATCCGCCGTCTTACTCTTGTTTAGTAGTTCAACTTTATGTTGCGACTTGCGATCATAGGTACTGGTATCTTTAACGTACCACTTAGGTACGTAAGTACATGATTTTTTAACTAACATTTGAAAGCAAGATAGAAACATTTATTATTTTAGAACACCACAGATAAGGATTACAGATACAAAAATAACATCACATCACAAGACAAAGCATATATCGTCGCTGAGGTCACGAACTGACGTATCTGAATTTTTTAGCGAATCTGATTAACACCTTTTGTTATTATCAATAAGACACAAATTATTTTAGCAAAAAAATACAGATACGTCAGTTTGCAAAGACATAGGATGGACCTAAAACTATGTAACAACAGATAATATGTTGTTTTGTATTGTTTTGTTTAGTATTGTATGTATTGTTTAAGGGAGTATTGTATTGTTAAAAAAGTCTTCTATTGTACAGTATAGAAGAATAAATAATAGTTGTATGAATAAAGGGGTAATTAAAGATTGCAACAGAATGTTAGATATTTATTATCTGCAGCCATTTTAAACTAAAACATCGCTGCCTCTGAGAAGTAGTAAGTAGGTAGGTACCCACCTAGCTAATTTTTAACAAAAGAAAAAATGCTGGAACTATAGACTTTACCACATTTTATAAATAAATTGATAATTAAATAATTGCGCACTTTAGGTACTCAAACCTTTAAAAATAAACACACAATAGATACTGTTAAAATGAAATACTCAAGATATGCCATACAGAATAAAACAAAGCCACTTGTTAAGAATCTACAGCAGCTTAAAAAACAATCTTCACAAAGTCTTAATAAAAAAAATGAAGGATCAAGGAATCTCCTTAACGAAGGGAACGTAAGAGCGTTTCTTTAATAACCATTGGTTGGGCCATAACTCAGGGCTGATCCTTACATGATCTCGGAAGATGAACCACCCCTGGATATGTAGCTTTCATTTTCGCAACGGCCTTTCTCTGCAATAACTGCACGTCCATATTTGTAGAGGGTGAACATTTTCGACCAAAAAGTCTTGGGTAAGTACTGATAAATCTGCAAAATATAATAGGTACTCGTAGAGTACTGGAAATATAGGAATACGAAACGAGTTACGATTTATATAGGTATTAATGTTAGTAAATATTCACAAGTTTTATTTAAGTACTGCTCACTTTACGAATTAGTTACGTACATTCTTGCTTGACACATCTGAATAGTTAATATTATAAAGAAAAAAAATATAAATAAAAAAAAAACATTAAGTCCTAATCATCCCACTTCCATTCCAGAATAAAATAAATTGAATGAAATCGATGTTTTGTTGAAGAAAATTACATTAGAATTTGATTTTTCAAAAAGGCGCTTATGTCGTTTTAAGGCGACGATAAATAAATTTACCTTACAACTTTCAAAAATCGAATTAATTTCGTTAGATCAGGTTAGCTTTTCTTTTTAACGTGACTTATTGTAGATTTACCACAATTGGCATTAACAACTTGGCCGGTGTTTAGTTTTTATTATTTTATTTTAAGTATTTTATTTTATTTTTTCAATATTATACTTACCTCCTATTATCATATATCTAACATAGTGTGTAAGATTTTCTTTTGTACTAACCATCTATGGACTTATTTGTCTGCAATAAATGATTTTTTTTTTTTTAGCATTACAATCACTACCGGTAAGGCTAACATGCGCAACGTGATAAAATTTCGTCATGGTAATTTTATCGATTCTGACGATATGATTATGTCGTTTTGTCGATTGGTGTTAATATGTGAACCCAAATGAGTCATGTCATGTGTGAAACAAAATCACGTAACACGCATGTTAGGGAAAAAACAAACTACTATCGAATCGATCGATTATTATTATAAAATTTTATGCGCATGTTAGCCCAGCAGAAGAATGAAAAAAGTTCCCAGTAGTCATAGTAGGTACGCGACTACGATTTTTTCGCTCATCGTCTCGGCAGCGCGCGCCGGCCGGCGTAATCTCAATCTCCCGCCGCCAATTTATTTTCATTAGCGATCATCCTCGGTTAATTTTATTCCCTACTTACCCGCAAAAATCGGGGACTACGGCTGGGCTAGCAGGGAAACTGATAATGCCTAACACTGCATTATGGTAGACTGGAATAGTTTTGAAACGTAACAACATGCACATGTGAGCGGTAAAAAATATTTTCAGCATATACCTATTTATGACTTTTATACGTTACTTACATAAAATATTCCAAATAAAAGCGATAGAATTTATCTGTTCTGTGGGTTTTTACCTGTATTTTACGTAAATATGAGATATTTGTGCGCTGTGGAGTTGTGTAGTATGGCTGCGTATACGACATCATTATCATCTCCCTAGCATTATCCCGTTTTTCAGAGGGTCTGCTTACCTAACCAGAAGATTATTGAGATTTCGGAGGTATGTGACCTAACCTGTATTGGGCTGCTTTCCAGACAGACAGGCAGTCGCTTCTGTAAAAACCGAATGCTTACCTTCAGCTTTTTAGGTAAGCAGACCCTGTGAAAAACAGGATGATGCATTCTGTTGAATTCAGAACACTATATTTTTTCTAAAACTCGCCTCCATACTTCCTCCGCCATCCGCAGCCACCCGGCGCGGTATCTGGAGTTGCTTAATTCATTTCCACGGGATAATATTATTTTTTTACTCCCTCTCGCTTTCACTGAACTTGAGTCGGGTTTATTTTTTATTCATATCGGCCAATTGGGGTGCTCATCTCAGATGTGGCTGATCTGACGCGGTGACAGTTGCTTTGTTATGTTTACTTTATGCTCTTTTCTGCTTTATGCTTCGAAAATTGAAGGCAGAATAGGCTTACTTAATAATGTACAAAGTTCAGACGATTTAGACATACATGCTTTTTAAATTAAAATATAAATACTGATTAAACTCTGACATAGAGAAAAGATTCCGAATTTTTCTTTAGTAATACGTACCTATTATTTAGTAATACGATTATAAGATTACATAATATAGAATAAGGAACAACACTGCTAAATAAATTCCATCACTTAATAGTATTCCACATTGTAAATTAAATGTAAACCTTTTCATTAGAAAACCGCACAAAGCCGACGGAATGCGACATATGAGGACAGACGTCATAGACAAAGCGCGGGCGCACTTTATTCGCATCTAAATCTGTGCTCGAATTAATTTGTCGCGGAAATTAACGCATGAGCGGCCCCGCCCACCCTGACATCTCGCTAATCGCATGCATGCACCGTCACACATGGAGCGGATATTACCACCTAAGTAAGTTACAAAAGACATGTAAGTAATGTTTATACAGTATTTACATTTTATTTATTTAAGTG
The DNA here is from genome assembly GCF_024362695.1 of Pectinophora gossypiella. Classification (NCBI taxonomy): domain Eukaryota; kingdom Metazoa; phylum Arthropoda; class Insecta; order Lepidoptera; family Gelechiidae; genus Pectinophora; species Pectinophora gossypiella. The sequence goes on from NC_065405.1 coordinate 5,867,016, forward strand.
ACCAACACATGGGAACAAAGTTAAAAACAGAAGTTATTTACAGGTTACCCTAATACATGACCAAAACAAAGCAGGTTGTTAGCTATATATTTTTTTGCTTGATAATTTCAACTTCTTTCTTATTTCTTAGCTATAGATTTATTACCATACGTCAATGAGATGCTCAATTATTGTGTATTCTATGGCTCTAGTCAAGTTATTGAACTTTTTGTTATAAAATCAATTATACCGACTAGACTACGATTACAAACCGTCTATAAACGTAGGTGGATAGACGTTTGAAAAATATTATAAGAGCTCTGCATAAATATTTAAACAAAGATAATTCTTGTTCATTTATGATATAAACGTATTTGATATTCAGAATTGAATATTGAAATATGATATCAGATGAATTATTTTTTTAAATAAAATTACTTATAAGTAAAAAAAATAGTCTTTCTTCGCTTCAGCTCTGTAGAGATACCGCTAATATCGTACGTTCGTATACGGGGTCAGGTGAAAGATCCCACGCTCACTCGTCTGCTTCCACTCAACATGCTTACTACTTCGCAATGTGACAGACAGACACTTTTATTTGCAAGGATTAAAATATCACACTATTATCATAGAATAAGGAATAATACTACTTATAGAGCGGCAACTCTCCTCTCCCCAACAGCGGCTGAGCCAGGTTTACCTCACCCCCCATCGGTCTTACTTTAGTCTTCAATCGTATGGGCGTCAGACGTCACATACACAGACGCGCGTTTACGATAACCTCAATGTGCAGTGTTTGTGTAAAACGAGGTTTTTTTGTATGAAGTTTGTTGAAATTATTGTGGCATGATTTGTCTACAGACACCAATGACAAAGCGGTTTGCCTCCGATTCCGAGGTGCTGAAATCTGGTTAGTAGAAGTAGGTAATAAGTAGATAAGTTAAAGGTGACTCAGAGTCTTTACCAGTGACGGTACGGTTATAGAACATAAATTAACAAATAAAATGCATAACTATTATTTAATATACGCAATATATATTATATATACATAAAACATAAACAGCCTATATAACGTCCCACAGGCCTCCCCTCAATCAACCGGAGGGGGTATGGAGCATACTCCACCACGCTGCTCCACTGCGGGTTGGTGGAGGTGATTTTTACAGCTAATAGCCGGGACCAACGGCTTAACGTGCCCTCCGAAGCACGGAATCATCTTACTTTTTCGGACAATCAGGTGATTCAAGCCTGAAAAGGCCTTACCAAACAAAGGACAGTCTCACAAAGTGATTTCCACAATGTCCCCATCGGGAATCGAACCCGAACCTCCAGATCGTGAGCACTAGACCACAGAGGCCGTCATTATATATATCAATATATAACGAAAGCCTTAAATCGTCTGCAGAAGGCTTATTCTAAATAATTACATCCATTTACTGTATATTTTATTAAGGACACTTCCGTCTCAAAACCATTTTGAATAAAAAGCTAAACAGATAAGCAGTTTAATTATAACACAAGTTGAAAATCAAAGCAACAGATTACATTGTTATTGCCCAGTGTAACAGCCCTCGGTGAGACAAGTTAATTTAAATGAGCACTCGTCAAAATTGTTTAATTACCTCCCAAAGGGACAGCTAAACTTGAGCCGTACTTAATGGACCGTTTAACAAAACATCGTAATTCTGGCCATAATGATTCAGTTAGTATCGCCCTTGGAATGCATTCCTTGGTCTCTTAATGTAATATAAGTGTTAGAAATTAGTTATGCCATAAATGTAGTAGGTAGTAGATTTTTATTACTAACGCCTTCACTGTTAAACAGACTTTTTTTTCTGCAAGATAATAATTGCTACTCTAATAAAATATATGCACAGAGAGCATTCTTGATTCAAAAAAATCTCGCCCTCATATTTTTGTCGACAAAAGATCATTTCGCCCCTAATTATTCGACAATACTCGGATTTAAAAACCGCAAGTCAAGCAACCGAGTCGAATGCGCAGATAGGAGGCATCCCACGCGGCGACGTCTTCAGGAAATTAGCTCTTTAAAAAAACAGTTCCCCTCTTCGTGGTGTCAACGCGATTATCGCCACCAAAAGAAGCTGTTTCCTCCCAACTCGCCTAGAACAATTGGATAGATAATTTTAACAGTGTTTTTCTTAATTTTATTTCGTGTCCTCGGAACAGGGTGACGTTTCCGTTGCAGCTCTGTTAAAAGAAACCAGTTGGTCACGTCTTTGTTCCTTGAATTTTTAATTGTTCATTGTTGCTTGCTTTTTAGATAAGTAAGTAAGTCATTTCTTCCTTTGTCTGTTAAATATTGTAAAAATAAAAAGTATTTACGTCGGTACTTGTTGTTGTTAGGCTAAAATGGAGAAGGAATAATTGGTGAACCAAATTTTTTTATTACCTTGTCTAAAGCGTTGAACCAACAGTTACATTAGACCTTCGCTGAGCGACTATACTATTCGGTTAACGAGGAATAATTCAATAATATAAAAAAAAAATTTATTACAATGTATTCATCTGTAGAAAGTGAACAATACTTATTTATATCAATAAGATAAAAGTGTACGAAAATGATAACAGCACAACTAAAATATTTCACCATTCTTACCACAGATAACCAAATAACAGTCACGAGTCATCAGCATAAAACAGGTTCAACATTCGACAAAGTGAGTCGGAAACTAAAATAATAATGGAAGCAGCCGTTAAGCGGAAATGTGCAGTCTTATAACGGAGCTAACGCTGGTTTACGAAGCAGATAAGACCAAATGTATTCAGATGCACAATCTTTATATCGCTACTTTGACGATCGCCGCCATCTTAGAATTGGAGGAATTTTTCACCGCACTCACATTACTTGTACGTTTATCTTCGCTGTTTAAAATATAAATCTTTCTAATGTAGGAGCACGATTTCCGATCGTCTTTTGTTAAATATAGAGGGTCCGTTATGTTGGTAGTATAAATATGTACTCATGTCACGTAATCGAACTGTATTCGAACAAGAAAAACAATCGAACGTACTTACATTTAGGTATGTTCTTTTACTTAACCGTAACTTCACACATTTTATTATTTTTAAACAACTGTCTCTTTTGAGTCTGGCAAACACCGGGAAAAAAATAAATGAAAATAAAGCAACTGAAGTGAATTTAAAACATATACGAAAGAAGCTATAGGTACTAAATAAGTACCCACCTATTCAGTATAGCTGCTTTCTTGGAGTAAGTATCCCGTCAGTTGTAAAGTGCGACGTCTAACGTAGAAAATTCAATAAAAAGCTAAAAGCCAATCTTATCTCGGCGGGAGGAAATTAAGAAACAGCGGCGGGCATCTGACACGGACGCTCTCAGATCTGTCTCTAGTGTTGGGATACAGGTCTAGCACTGTCGAAATATTAGTGCCGATTTCTGCGGGAATATGGACAACTTAATTTTAATTTATTTTGAGATTTTTATAACTAGCTTTATTTGACAAAGAAAAAATTAAAACGAAAAAAAAAATCTGACGCGGACGGACCTTGAACCCGCAGCTCTTGTCAAGCCGAGACGAGCGTGGTAAGCATTACACAATCAGGTCCTCTTCCTGTCTACGCGTAATTTTTTCGACCCATGTATCATCATGAAGCCGACGATCTGTGTAGCACTAGTCGTAAGTAAAAGGCGGCACTACCTAGAGTTGTCAGGCTAAAATAAAAATTAAGTTTAGGTGTCCAGATTCAGCACCATTGTTGATAAATAATCTTTTGTAAATTATATAAAATAACTTACAAAAGATTAATATGAAAAGAAACATCACGAGTCGCTACGGGTAGTCTTATTGATGACTTGTGGCTTCAACCACCCCATAGAAATACTATTATGTTAGTGTGTAAAACTTAATAATAATTGCTGTTATTTCGATTATCGTCGAAACGACAACTGTAGAAATATAATGAAAACTTTTTCCTCATCGAATGCTACGCCGTGCTACGCCGTAGCACGTAGAACTCGTTATAGGTGGTCGGTCAAGCATATGCTACGAATATGTAGGATCTGTAAGAAACACCCGCAGAACAGGTTCAGCATTCAATAACGTAATGGTATAAGGTAGTATACGGTAATAATACTTATTTAAAAATTGACTATTCTTAAAACCTTATTCTAAATTAAAAGGTAAGTAAGTACTTCTAATACCCGTAAGCAATAAATACACCTATTTACAAACAGATACACCGTTATACCAGACGTGGCAGCCCTAAACATTTTTAAAGATAGAGTGTTGAATGCGACAGCGACACGACGTCGGGTTTCGTCGTCGAACCGCTGAAATAATTCCGCGGCGGCCGGGGACACGCCGGAAACGCTGCCTTATCTCGCCCAATACCCGCTTGTTCCATTTTTAAACAACTCACTTCTTTATTTCTATTTATACCACCCATCCCCCCGTGCACCCACCTTCCCCTCCGAGTTCCCACATGAATAGACCCACCTACTTAATGGGACTTTCAGTTCCTAAGTCATCATGTTTTTAACAATATACCAGCGATAAGTAAGAAGGTCGGCGGATAATAAACGTTGGAAATGTACGTGTTTACTTCGGGGAAATTTGAAAGAATCTTGATGGAGCGCCGTAAATACGGGAACTTTGTACGAAGTTCGTTGTCTGCTTTTGATATTATCTGGCGTGGAAATACGACGTGCCAAATTGAAAAGTAAGTAAATGTATACGCCCACAACGTGAGAATTCATTGAAATATTTATAATACCAGGGAAAACATATACAATAGGTTTTAACGACATTATATAATACGAGTGCAATATATTAATGTGATACGACACAGCTACATGCAAACCAATACTCATAATAATAAGGTACAGTTTAAAAAACACAGTTATCTCATTGAAAATAAGAATAAGGTCAAAAACTCGTCTTTTAAACTTCTTTTGACTATTTTTTATATTATCTATCTTTGACTTAATATTATTGTTTTTTTATATTTATTTATTCATTTATTGCATGTTATATGTCAAATAATAATAAAAGTCAACTTTAGACATACCCTGGAAGGGCACAACAACTTATGATAATAGCAATAAAATATAATACTTACTTCGAAAAAATATAATACTACTTATTTTAAAATTACATGTTATAGTTACATTAGAATAAAAATATCAAATTTTTAACTCAATTTGTGTGTCAAAAATTCTTTAACCGAATAATAGGATTTATTGTGTAACAAACATTTAAGCTTGCATGTAAAAAGTTTTTTTGTGAGTCATTGAAGTATTTCGTCTATTACTTATTTATTTACTCAATAATGTTATTACTATTAGGAAATACACACGATCACGTATGATTTTATCGTACCAAAGAAATTTCATGTCAGACATTTTATAACTGAATATAATAATATAACGTGATAGCAATTATCTATAATCCAAACATGAAATCTTGCTCGTCATTCTATTGATACTCTATATAATTATTATATGTAGGTATTCACGTGCTCAGCGGTGAAAGAAAACATCGTAAAAATCCCACATTCCCGAGAAATGCATTTTCGAATGTATGTAACCTCACCTGTATTGGACTGGTTTTCCCTTCGCGGGTTGGAAGGTTAGATAGGCAGTCGCTTCTGTAAAAAATCGGACCTGTCAAATCTTCAGGTTAGGTTAGTGGACCCTGACCACGAGTCCGGAACGGAGAAAAGCGGGATAATTCTAGGGAGATGATGACGATGAAGTAGGTATTCCGTACTCTTTTTTCACAATAATCTTATATCCGAAATCTTAAAGCCACTCCGATAACGCGCGGGTCATTATTCACGGTTGTATTCTTCTGGGTACAGTTTATCCGTTATCACGGGCACAATGTATTACAGTAACAATATCATTACGGGGGCTATTCAACATTTTTATTATTGCGTTACTATTGTCTTATGGCGCGACGCCCGGAGATAACGCGAGACATACAGTCGTGAGGGACGGGACGCATGTAACTACGAGTAAGCTTGGGTCTACAAAACTGTTACGAATTGTCGTAGAAATAAGTATTATTATTAAAAAGAAAAGCTATAGGCTTGTCGGCGAACACCATACCTCTGCTTTATAGGTATAGCATGTTCTTCCAAAAACGAAACAGTTATTAGGGCTCCGGCCAAGTAGTTAATGCCACCTGCGGCAAATTAACAATAAGTCACGTCAAAAAAAGTTATTAGGAATGCCTTTTTTATTCCTGCAAATAACTAAAGATGTCATACGAAACAATGCGCTTCCCTAATAACACTACCAGCTGCAAAATCACTTTATTTTATCATTACCCAGTTCGATATATACCTACCCGGTTGAATGGTCTGTAGTCTTACCAAGTAGTTCGAGATCCGCAATGAAGTAAGTATATCGTGGGAGAATAATAAATATTCCTATCTATACTTTGGGTCAATCATTATGCTATAAGGGTATTAAACATTTGATTTTTTTAGCCGACTGGGATATCCAAAAGGCAGAGTTAGGATTTTAACGTCTAATGTATGTGGGAATGTAATTTGTGTGAACGTGTTTATGTGGTGTGAAAGAGAGATAAACGATGAAAGACGGTTAGAGAACTGACGCGATATTGTGAAATGTGTCTTTTTCATGGATTTTCGACGACTTTTCTTCAACTTCAGCATTCTACATGTATGTTTTTCAACCGCGTTGAACCTGTTAATTGAATAAAACAGTTGCAACAGATCACGCGATTGGATAAGAAAAGGAATTACATTTTCCTAGCTCCGTCGAATCACGTGAACTGATGGAAAGTTTTTGTGTGATCCGTTGCAACCGATGATGGCAATAACCCGGTTGATCGCCATCCTTCCTCCCCGTGTGTGAAGGCAGTAACTCGCAACCGAGATACGTCACAGATTTATGTGGGTAATGTTTGTTGTTTCACCTTCCCCCGTAACGCGGCTGAATTTATGAATAAGCTCCGTGTTACACGGGTGATTGGTGGTGATAAACGGATGCGCCCGCTAATTTCCTGCTTTACTTATCTGGAATGTTTGTCCAGGTAAACCAAGGAGTTTGGGATGTTTATCTACTTCGCAACTCAAGTTAACCTCCGACAGAATATCGAGTTAAATGTATGTTAATGAATACCTCTGTCAAAGCTATCAGACTGTATTATTGCAACAAAACGAAATTGAGCATTCTCTTTACTTAGATGTGTACTTATAATTCTAGATGTCAATTATAAACAAGCGTTTTCCAATTCAAGTTTTATATAACGATCGAACAGTAAAATTCTCAAGCATGAATCTCTTTTTATAGTAACAATTATATTTATGTTGAAGATTTCCTGATCATCTCTACAAAGCAAACAATGGGCAACAGAAATCTACGTCGCCTACACAATCCATTCCCAATTATGCAAATACCTCGCGCGCGGGCGCTGCTTACCAAAGATACCATTAATCATTATCTAAATTAATTTCGAACGGTTAACAAAATCTCCTCTTAGTTTCTTAAAGTCACAATAAAGAGGATCGCGGTGGGCCATAACTCATCCGAATAAGATTACTGATCTTTAATCCCCCTCGTGGAGGTTCTCTTAAAGTTAAGATTTACGAGCGAAGGAATTATGCAGCCCCCGCGGAAGACGGTCTCTATGAAAAAAGGCATGTGCAGATATTATAGTTTGTTTTGGGATCATTGATTTATTTTTTAAGGAGTGGGGTTGATTGAAATTTTGAATGTGGGTGGTGGAATATTGTAAACTTCACGCGTATTAGCAAAGAGGTCATTGGACTGACTATAGACAGTACGTGAAAGGATTTATTTTTTCGATGGGGATGGATTTGGAAGCAAAACAACTATGTTGTCACCTATGTTGTGCTAGTCCGCTTTCACATTTTATCCTTTATAAAATCTACATATGGTAAGTATGTATAAAACAAATAGAATTGTTATGTATGTGTCTTATAAAAATTAAAATATCAGCAAAATTTTGATAAAGCAAAGCCAACAATCTTATCTTATATTAATCTTCACAACATTAATGTGTTATAAGATATTCCCTTCGATATTTTCCCATTAAGTTAACAAGAAGCCTCGTCTGGTGCATGACACGGGTTTTTACCTGTTCAGAGTTAGCTGAAGGAATATTTATAGCCAAACTTTATTTAATATCAGGTTCAGCCGCACCCGCCAGACAACTTTTAAGCTGCATCTACTATATTGTTTAGCCGGGAATATGAAGGTGTTATATGAGCCAATCGGGGCTGTTACCTTATTTATTTTATTGTGTTTTCTATTTTTTATTAATTTTGTATGGGATTGTAATCACTGCCCATTCAAGATTAAGTAAGCCAGACGAGGGATCAAAGATCAATGTCAATAATATCTACTTAGAAGCATCTATAGCCAAATGATTTAATTGTAGATAATATAAGACAAAAAGTTACAAACCTACAAATGTCAGTAGACACATTACACATACATACACATTCACATATACATTCGATACAAACGACGTAATACCAAATTGACGACGTAACAATTTCGCTAACACAAACAGGAGAAGCTACGTTTAATATTCCAAAACACCACAATCACTTCGAAACTAACTAGCAAGCAAGCTGTCTCACTTATCGTTAGTTCCAAAATATCTCGCCAACTTTCCAACAAAGGTGTAATTGAAAGATCGGAAATTCCCAAGCAGGCACATATTTCAAAAGACGCTGCTTGCGGATAATATAAGGAGATAGAGGACAGACTCGGATATAAAATATGGCGTCCTTTCATGAATCTTATTAAGATATCCTCCAAAAACTGACTGAAATGACACCATTGTACCACCCGGTGTACTAGACAAGGACAGAAGAAAGGTTTATGTATATTAAAATAATACAGATGCGGTTAAAGAGGTGTGCTGCGGCGGCTGAGAATTTATCGCCCCTATGAATATGATTTTCTTTAAGAGTGGATATAGTTCCCTTAAGAGGCGTTTAGTGGCCACGTTGTTATTGTGTCGGGGGTTTTGAATAAACAATTTGAACATCCTTCATATTGTTAGATACTTTTGTATATAACGTTAAAGTATCAAATCCTTTAAAGGCATTTTCAATAAAGTGGTCATTTTGAGACATATTGTTACTCTGCACTCACACTTAAACATCACTTACAATACATATTCTTTTAGAATAAGGAAATAAAACACATAATTACAAGCTATTCTTATTTATAATCAATTTCTTACATAAACAGGTCTCGCACCCGGCACGGCCATAACTCAATAAGTTTCTTTGCCGCTGCAGCCTCTATCTGGCTCATGCAAAATAACTTCGGATACATCGGCTACGAACCGATAAACTTCTTGTGTCGCCTTTATGGTAACTATGTTACGTAGGTACGACGTGTTTTCTCATCGGGTCACATAACATGATAAAGATGCAAATATTTTAAAGTAATGTTTGCCGATATCTTTTTAGAGTGGTTGTTTACTTCTTTTTAGTAAATCTTTATTTATGCATTTCATAGTTTGGTACATTACTTATAAAAATCATAAGAATAATAATTTTCATTAAATTATTTCTCCTTGGGATTGTTGTTCATGAGTTTCAGTCATATTCTTAATCTCCTCCTTTTCTTCACCTCCCTATATCTTCCACAAAACGACAAATCTATTCATCAGTTGTAACCAAGAAATCCCTGTGACCTTATCATTCAATTCTCTGATGTTGAAGGGGCGATATGCAAAAATTACCCGTCGCGTTTATCCCATATAAATCACGCTGGAACGAGCGAGATGGCGTGTGTTTTTGTAATTACGATATAAATAATAATTCTGTTGCCGTAGATTATGGTTAGGTAAGGATGATTCACGGCACTCGCTCTCAGGTGAGCGAAGGTGGAGAGTACGGAGCCAAGACCGAGATGGGAGGTGAGGTGATAATGTATATTAGGTATGTTGCTAAAGTAATAAGCTAAATATCGGGAGTCTCATATCCCTGCTTTAAACACGGTAAGAACCCGTTATTATGTGTTTTAATTATAATAATAGCCGCGTAAACTTAAAACAATGTATAAAGTAATAAGCTGTCTCAATACTAAGTATTTTCATGACAACTGTACCGATTGGGTTTATTTACAAATTAGTATTTTATAGAGGCACGAAAAAAATATGTTCATTAATCATTTATTAAACTTCGTTTATAAGTATGAACTCTTCTTCGATTATAGAATTCGCAAACTTCTTTCATATGCATACGAGATAACGCGAAATTTCATCCGAGCGATGAACAAAGTTAAAGACTTAAAGTAAATGCACAAACATTATAAATATTCATTAAAATTACCAAGAGGTCGCATAAAGCCGTCCACGGGCGTAAGCAACGTGGCATATGAAGCAAAATTCTATGCGTTATCCCCTTCGGCAATAATCAGAGAGGAGATACGGCGAAATATGAGAGTCATTACTCATAACGCGCTTTGTCAACATTCGCTTGATAAATTTACATTAGCCGGGTTATACGACCATTTTTGTGAGCTCTCTCATGACTCGTCAGGAGTTTATGAATAAGAGATTTAAGAGTTCATAAAAAGTCGGAATGATGATAATGGAATATGGAGGTATGTGCGCAAAAATGCTTCTTTTCACTGATTAATAGAACACTCATTATCATTTTAATATTAGCATCTATTTACTTGTATACTGCTTACTATTACCTAGTGCAGTAAGTAGTTCATAATTTTATAAATCTGATGTTGTGTAAGCACTATGCAGAGTGTACTTAAATACAAAATTCATATTGTGAATGTATTTAATAGTATAATGCAGTCCATCATACTAGCTCTCTTCTTAAATCGTTTAAACATAACAAGCCAGGAACACCCTAACACATGATTCGCATTCATCACAACTTAATACAGGCAATAATTAAAAATCTCATAGATGCCGCGCGCTTCTGCAACTCACTTAATCGTTACCCCATTTGATAGATGGCATTATACCTCACATTTCAGTTACACCCTTCTTCCTTTAAGATCCGAGAAAATCGCATACAAATTCGTATGGAAACGAGTGAGGTTCATAGTTTGAAAAGGTTGTAAGACGTAAGCGTAGATAGGAGTATTAGGAAGCGTTTACACGGGCGGCACGTAGCGTAATAAATAATATAGTAATCAGTGCGATTCCTTACATCCCGCCTCTTATTAGGCGCGAACCTACATTCAACATTCGCCAAAGCCTTGGCTTACTAGCACATGTGGGACGGAAAGATTCTGAGAATTTATTGTACTTCGGCTTATGAATCATAAATAAGGAGGGCTAATTAGAATTGCTTTAGTACGTACTCGGAATTATCGAGCGTGCTTGTTGTTGGAAATGTGCTTGGGGACTCGTAACTTAGGAAACAAAAGCGGGTAAAGAATCGTACCTTGTGGTACCAATAGAAAATTTGCTTTGTCTTCTATCTTCCTTTGGACGTCGTTGTGGACTTTACTGTAATATAGAATATTTTCCTGGAAATAGTATCTTTAATTTCTGACAACATAAGTAAATGTTTATTTTTATATTTAGTATTAAGTCACCGATCGAAAGCCATTTAAAAGAGCATAATTCTCTAACCCCAGCAAATCACGTTATTAATACGGAAATTCTAACTTTACCCAATTGGGATCACGTAAATATTTAGCAAAGTTCCCGCAAGAGCAACAAACGCCAGATAAAAGTGTGGCACACACGTTGCCGATAATGCGCAAATTATGAAGTTTTAACAAGTTCCCCAAATAAATCTCCTTCGTGCGGTTATCGCAACGCTGCGCGTTCGAAGCGACGGTGTTGCCAGGTTTTGACTTTGATAAAACTGAAAAGTTAAACCATAGGTATCACTTATGTCTATTATATTTTAAATACCTAATCACCATTATATATTGATTTGCAAAATTATTCAAAACTAACTTCTGAACTTTAAACTTAGGTTTTCCTTAAAGCTTCCTTTAAAGACGCATAAGTCTATAAATTTTTCACATAAGATTCTATTTAGGTATAAGGGTATTTTATTGTTTAATCTCTATACAAATGAACTTTCATTCACATTTCACAACTACAAGATTTCAAATGAAAAATGAAAAGAACTAAATACTACTATTTTAATATTATTCCTGAAGCTAGCCACCCCACCTACCGCAGATGTATAAGTGGTAAGGCAAAGAATGGAAAGTAAAGTTCGCGCAATAAATTAATTGGTACTAAGTTGCGACCCGGCGGGATCCAAGTTTAGACTATTAATTTCGGTCTTAAAGACCAACGCCGGCAAATAACCCGTGTGGGAGACTTATTAATTTATGCTAAGAAAAGTACACACATATAACTTTGTTAGGAAGACGGGATGTATTAGGTAGGCTTAGGAAAGACGATGTTTTTCCCTTTTTGTGGTGAATGTTTGGATTTTAATGACAAGAAGGAAATAGTACTTTATAAAAGTCATCTTCATTTTTTATTCCATAAAACTTAATCTACATCAACCGAATTTGGTTAGACAGACCACAAGAAGGAAACTTAAGTCGTCAGGTTGATATGTACCCTGATATTACGTAGGTACGTATTGATACCACCAGAATTCCACTGCTGTTCTCCAAAGTGGCCAGTAAATCAGATTTTTATTTCTAACATGCTGAATACGATATATTTTTTATAAATTGTATTATATTACATGAAATGGGTAAATACAAATAACAAATCGTAAATTTCAAACAATAATTATGAAGGTACTTAGTTCTGCAAAATATTAGTTTAAATATATTTAGAACACGCAGATTATACCACCTGTACCTACTGTTAATAAATTCACAATAAGTACACCCCTTTCAGTGATTACCATAAATAAATTGTACGACATATTTATAAATAATAAATCCCAGGCGTATTGGAACTGCGTCGTTTGCGCTGATTGATTCGACTATAATGACGAGAGACTAAAGTTTGCGGCGTTCCAAAACGACTACTGTCGCCAATTTCACGCATTAATTTCTAAAGTGGTACTATAAATTCGTTCTCGCGATTATTTCGGCTCACATTTAGGCATAACAACAGTTGCGAGTCATTTCACGCGTTCGGCTGCAAATCCTGTTTGAATAAGTTTTATTTATTAGTCAGTTAAAACTTTATCATCGTGCATCATGTTAACAACCATCCATCTCTTGTAAACCTGCACAAAAGGAAAGAAACTTCAAATTTGAACAAAGAACACTAAGCTCGCTAGCGCCAATAACAGAGGTCATATTTCCTTTTTTTTTTTTAAGTAAAACAGTAAAAAATATTTTTCCAGTCAGCACGTGTTAAGCACGTGTCGGTGGTGGGCGGATCTGCGCGCGGCTCATCCCCCACCTGTTGGTTATCCGGGCTGATCCGCCCCTGCGCGGATATTCCGGATCGGATATAGCCGGCTATGTACGGATATACTCGGCTCAATCCCACGCCACGCCTTGCCTAAGCACCGCCCAGACTGAAGAAATTTTCGCACCAATACTAACTTCATATTTTATATATTTTTCGTTTGTAAGTTAGCAGTAACGTTGTTTGATTTTTTTTCGGGCTGACTGAAAAATAGGTCACTGGTTGGTGAAGGAGTTGATACATTGTGTAATTAAAGTTTTTGTAATCATCTTGTAGTGACGAGAATTGAAAAAAGGATGTTCTGATGGTTCGAACATGCTGAGAGAATGAATGAAAGTAGAGTTACGACAAAGATTTATAATACTTACGGGTGTAAATGATAGGGTTGGAAGAGGAAGGTTTAGGCGTACGTACCGAGATCAGATCCAGGATGTTTAAAGAAAGTCAAGAGTAATCTGCCCGGCGAGTATGCATGAGGTCTTTGATGAGAGTCGAAGATGCTAAAGTAGTATATCAGGGTTGTAGTAAGTCGAATTCCGCATCCCTCCACATCACAGCTTTGTCTTGAACGGCATTTAAAGCCTAACCGGAAACTCAACAGTGTATACAATTAAGTGTATTTGAAACTACACTGTTCGGTTGAATTCTGATTTTCTCATAAACTTTATTTCTTAAACAATAGATTGACATTCGTGCTATAATACAAATTAACAGCTTTAAGTTCATACAATTAGCTACCAATACGTTTAACTTAAGGTAACATTCAATCAGACTCCCTCTTAGTACTAAATCGTCAAGGGTCTAAATGGACGCGAGTATAACCCCTTCTTACCTCTAAGACGTAGTTCGGCAGACGACAACTAACTCCTAATTGGCAAATCGAATTACAAAACGGGGAATCGAACCCCCGATCCTGCACTTAGCAGCATCGGATCCTTTTAACGGTTTAGTGGAGACGATCCCTTTTGCGAAACTATATTTGGCAATTAAGGGATATTGATGCTTTAGTGTAATTTGACCTTGTACTGGGTGAGGTGGTGGTATGGAAGGTACAGCCAGCACTATATTAATTGCAGTAAACTAAAGTTATATTATATACCTACAGCTTTATTATATAAGTTAGGTAATCCCACGAAGCTGATGTTTTATCCTAACGCGTTATGGATTCAAGCAATTATTATCATTTGTACAAGAAAGAAATAACACAACAACACATAACATAAGCTCACGACTATAATCTCACTTGGGTTATAATCTCACCCGCTGTCAGGTTGCAGGTACAGTCCCTGTAACTTGCCCCTTCCGTCCTGCATTGCCCGCCTCTGCAACCGTTGATGTATTCACCCGTATCCCTGGGCAAGACTTCTTTCTACGATATACCCCGTAGGTCTGGGTCCCTATCCGAACTCAGCCACCATCTCACTCCGGCCTACTGACTCCGGTTTACTGCAGTAAACAAATACATTCTTAAATTATTATTTTAATGCCCTTATAATTATTCCCTACTAAATATTACTACCAACCCGCAGCCCTCATCCTTATACTGTACCAGCACATATAGTGAGGATCAGACTTCAAAATGAACTTGCGGTGGAGTAGTGACCCGAAGTAGTTTAGTACAAGTTCTCCCGCCGCTGCCGGGTGGACACAAGATGTCAGAGAGCACTTTACTGCTCGATACTTCGAAATTAGCTCGCCACGACAACTTGCACCAAACTAATCGGAGATTTTAATTTAGTTGGCTTCTTGTACTTTACCTGTTTCGCTACCAAGTCTGTGATTAGGAGGTTACATAATTCTTCATAGATGTTAATAAAAATAGATTCTATTTCGTTGGTTGGAATAAATATTGCCTATCTAAAAAGCCTTTTTCAGATCTGCATTACAATCATACAAAGCCAGCGAGAATGAATGTCAACTTTTCACTTTAGATTTTACGGAGTGAAATAAAAATCCATGGTCAGTATTCAATACATGGTTACACCGTCTCGTATGGGAAAAACTTTGATTTCCTGTTTGTAAAATGCAATATGAATAAACCCGAAAAACAGGCATTAACATTTGACCTACAAATAAACCGCCAGTTAGTTTGGTGCTACCGACAGACCGCCTTGGTCATCGTGCGCCGGCCGTCTTTAGAGGCATTACCGAGAAATGCACTAATACCCCTTCGATACCGGGGAAAACTGTTAAGGGGCTGGTTAGAGGCTTTCTAAGACGCTGATATCATTAGTGCATTGTACCACTAACGTCCTATCATGCCATCCACAACCTGACTCACTCCCTGACAACATTTGCGCATCAAACTTCAACCTTACTCTTCGACGTTAGAAGGCACCCTGAGTACTTTAGCAGCAAATGTATGTTTGTCAAGTCATAGGCAAGTTTGCTTGAGACTGCCCACATGGAAGTGGTCATTATCATCCAAAGTGGACGCTTTTGAATATAGAACATTCGAGGCTTAATAATTCAATATGGCGGCTTCTTGGCCTTTCGAAAGCAGTAAGTAGTTTCAATGTTTACTATTATATACCTATTGATTCCATTTCAATTATTAATTCACTAGTGTCTGCTGACCATTATAATTTATAATAAAAATGAGATTTTGTGTTCTTTCTGCGGTGAAACAGTATTTTTTTCCCACTGTATGTGTATGTACACTGTATGGAAAAGCGTGTAACGTAGCTGTGTAGCAACCTGTTCGACGCGCAGCAATTTGGTAGATCTGGTTTATTGTAAATTGTGAAAAGTGTTATTAACATGAATAATTGAACAATCGGCAGGAGAACAGAAATCAGTGTAAGAAATAATCAACAAAACTTCAAACCAAAATTAAATATTTTCAAAAGTTATTGCGTAATCAGTGCAAGGACCATTCCAAGCGCGTACAGTCAACCGAATAAATATGGATCTTTGAAAGCGGCGGTCCTAATTGCCTGCAGATGGAGCGGCGCCAATTACACCACATTAGCTGCGCTGCCGACTGTACCGTAAATGTGGTTGGTGCTCGATACTTGCCGTATCAGACTCGTTAGATATCTGCTAATGACGTTTAAGCATCAACGATTTTGAGTTTACATTCTAATTTTCAGAATTCAAACCAAATAATATATTTTTACATTAAATAACGTCAGTTTTTTTAATTTGACATCTCATTTTAGATGGATCTCGATGGCAATCTTCACGCTAAAACGTGTAACTGTGCAATTCGTTATACCTTAGAAAGTATCAACGACTGCCGCGGGTGTAATTTCAAATAATTTTATTACAATTACATTATCCGGCTTTGCAATGTATTACCTATTGCAGTACATATAAAGCCATAAAAAACATATCGATCTAAGACTAAGTATTCAAGAATAACTTTTTAGTTACAACAGGAGAATAGTAATACAAATATTTTATGTTGAAGTAAATATACCCGCCGGTTGTACGAGGCCTTTGCCCAGCAGTGGGATTTATAACCTATTTATCACAAGTAACCACACGAGCAAAAGTAAAGCAGCAATGAATTTGGTAAGCGCACGATCAGGGCACATTAGCTCGGTGATAGTGGGGTCTTGATGGTGGAGTGAGACATACAGCCAACCTGTTAGGCCAACTGTTTACAAGCTTATGATTTTTTTTGTATTCCTACCCTTTGTTTTAGGGTAAAGGACTGACTTAGTTATGTTCGATCAAAACTTATAATCATTCTATAATGCTTTTATGCACCAAAATGCAAATTGGGTTATAGTTGTATTGAACTTTATTGAAGAACGGAAACCATTTTAATTTGCCGATATACCGTACTATCAGTCTTAATTAAGAATTGACACGTTATCACAAGATTTATACAAGAGTATAAAATGATTACTTACTTTATGAGAGTGATCTTTATATTTTTAGACTTATTGTAGCTTTAATTCAGTCGGTATTAATTACTTTGTTGCTTTTGACGTGACTTTATTCTACGCTTGTTTCAGATGATATTAAGTACTTGGCTGGAAAGAGACTGTGATCGTTATGATCAGAGAATTGTGTGAAAATGTTAGCCATTTGAACCGCTAATGTGTCCACCACTCTAATGTGCATCGTAGTTTATGCCGCGCGCGATAGTCGCCGCGACAGAGGTTATTCGTTGCGCTAATGTGCATCTCGTTTGCATTCTGCATTGCACTGCACCCGGCCAAACCGCACTCAATCTCCGTTTCGGATACTATATTCTTTACGGTTTTCTTAGTACGGTAGCACTGTGGTAGAGTAGGAGTCACTTACATAGAGTGGATGATAATCTAAATCCGACGTAAAATGTTTATGTAAAAAAAAAACATGAGAAATTTTGGAAAGCTTTCAAAATGCGAAACGTAATGTTATTTAAGTTCAGCAATATACTCGTATCGAGCAGTTCGTTTAAAAAAGAAAACTCACTTGATAAGTATGGCTGTTATTTTAAATTGAATTTGGAACACCTTATGTGTTAACGTAATATGTGAAATACGAAAGTTACTGCGCCGTAAAAATTCGAGTCTAAAATAAGACGAGAGGAGTGCGCGAGGCGAGGCGAGGGTAGCGCGCTCGCACTATTTTCATTTCGTGTAGTGCCACATTTAATTTTGTTGAAATTCTAACGTAGCTTTGCAAAAATGTCAACTTTATTCCGCCTCAGCCGGCGTCTTCGTTTCACTCCGATGCTTTGCTTCTTCATTTTCTGGAATGTTCCACAGTTTCGAGACGGGCTTTGAGAAACTATAACTTTATGAAAACTTACCGCAGCACCGAAGTAAGACGTGGCTTCTGGCAAAAATTTACCAACCCGTATTTAATTTTCGTTATGACTTCTTTCTTGTATAACGAGGAACAACTTGAAAGGGAAAAGTAACACTGAAATATGTTTGAGGTGACTTACATTTTACTCCAATGTCTAAGTATTTGGTAAGGTAGGTAAATGTACAGAACATCCGGTATTTATTAATTAATAGCATATCTATTTATTATAACTTTTAATTATTTTAGTTCCTAAACCTTGTCATCTCACACTGTCTCTAATTATGGTAAGAATTCCATTGGTTACCGTTGAAGTTATAAACCTACAATAAAATTGTTTTGCGATCGGGTTATGTATTATGGAGTTTATATGAATTTGTCAATTGGCACCAATATGTTGGAGTGATTCGCAGATTTGCCTCATAAGGCGTTCACTGGTCGAAGAAAATTCTACCAACATGCAAAACCTGTACCTATCCACAGAAAATTATACCTTTTCCAGACAATTTCCAGCCACAGTTACACAAAATAGATCGACTATCTGAAATTCATATTGAGAACGGATCGTATAAAGGTGGGTACACACTGTAAAAGGCTGAGCCCCCAGGGAGCTGAGAGAGCGATAGCACTCATCGAGGTATAAGCCTGTTTCCCGCCGGCGGGTTACCGATGCGACGTCGACTCAATGCTGTTTTATTCTGCCGCCATCAATACTTAAAATGCTTGTGAATGGTTTAGTGACGCGAGGTTATCCATGTCGATAAAGCTGAGCTAGTAATATCGTATTCCAAATTAATTATTTTTGTAGCCTGTGTTAGAGAACTAAATTTCAGTGATAAAATGCCCAAGTAAAAATATCGATACCTAACGGGATTCGTTGGTATTCTTAGTTATCTTTTACTGTGGAATATTCTGAAAAACTACCGATTTTCTTTCCATTTTTTACACGTTTGAGATAGTCGAGTTTTGTCCCGAAATATTAGTCGGTTTCCTAATAACCTACAAGGGGCCCTATGAAAAACAAGTTGTTTTTCAAATCTTCAAATTCTTTTTGCAAGATGTTATCCACTTTTAATATTTTTTTATAGATTTGCATTTGACCACAATCTTATCTGAAGAAACTTAAGTAAGTCAAGGAACAAAATATATTATATGTAAGTATCTGAGATACAATCAAATGATAGAAATAGAAATAGTTTATTATAAAAGGACGCCACACACAAAAACAAGACAATATAAAAAATCATTTAAAATTTTCACAAAACAATTACAAAGGTAGTATTACTTTTTTTTCCTTTTTTGATGTTCGTCGAAATGATCATAAGATGATGGTGATCTGGATTCTCCTAATAGAATAGGTATTCGTACAATGGTTTTGAAAATTATCGATAAAACATATCATTCCCGTGCCTAATATAAAAGGATTGACATTTGAAGTCGGAGCGGAGCAGTGGATTCAGATCGAGACAGAGCAGTATGGAAGTCTTTGGTAATGGCAAATATTGAGGATATTGGAGCAACGAGTCTCGCTCTTTGAAAGCTTTGATGCCAATCTTCTTGAGAGCCTGCATTTATTGAGCGTCTTAATGAAGATAATACAAACAACAGCAGATGACGGAATTAATTTTCGAGTAGGGAGAACAATTTTGATTTGATAGTCCTTTCTAATTGGGAGAAGTTCATTCAGTTTTGTAGGTACTTAGATATTTGTAAGGATGCTTGATGTCAACAAGTAAGACAAAATGAAAATAGAGTATTTGGTAGTGATTGTAAAGGCTTCGAAATTAAATTGTCTGCAATGAAAATAGGAGAATTATTTTTTTTATTAGGATATTACCTTATATTACACATTTGAATATAAATAGTACCCACATTCATGCACGATACAAAGACGATCTCCAGGCACACAAGCGGATCAATCATAATACACATCGCAAAAAACGTACTTACGAGAAAACAATCAAGATAAAAGATCAAGTGGTCAACATAGCAAATTGCTGTCATCTCGTTCCAAGGGTCAGCTTAACATATGAGGGGCAAATCCTTAGTGGGCACAAATAAATGCGGACCTTACATATCATATTTCCGTGATCCCGTATTAAGAGGGTCAGTATATCGGTCTCAGACAACTGCGTAATTCCTGTTCCGATCCCAATTGACATAAGACGAAGGTTTATTGTCTTTGTTTTGAATATGTTTGTATTAAGTATACTGTATGCCTGTAAGGGACATTTATTGACGACGTGAACTGCGGCTTAGTGTTCGATAGATTGTTAGAAATTAATATTTAATAACAGTTAAGTTCCAATAGATCTTAAGTATCATTTTCCACCTTTCAGTAAAATAAACAATCATAAAAAATCTCACCTCAAATTCAAACCTTAACAACGTAATGTAGTTATTTACAAGAAAATATATCTCAGCACGACAGAATCCCAAATCTTTAACAAAATAGCTCCCCGGAACACTTTAAGTCTAAGTAAGTGGCGTTCGGCGGCCAAAGATTTGGTGGACCGTCTCTAATGGGCCTTATCCTTATTTATAGAGCTCGCTGCCCAAACGAAATCGCCAAGATACAAATTTAAAGTTTGCTGCAAGTTTGCCGCGAATAAATGGCGCATAGATACTTCTGCCAGGTGTCAAGAATTTCGAGGAAGAAAATATTTTGTGAAGTACTTTGACAGTTTTGTAGAAACCAGACTTTCAATGCAATTACAGATGTAATTTTATCCATTTTCGACATTGCTTTTATTCTCAATCATCAAATATGACCTTTTATTCTCAACTTTCACATGATTATAGATTTCAAGACGGAAAGAAATCACGGCGTTGACGTCTTAATAGTGCCCAGCAAGCCTTTAAGCCAACTTCCAGAGATTTTAATCGAGGAAGCTTATCAAGAGAGTTTCAACTTCTACCCCCTCCCTAAACTTACCCCGAACATGTCGAGACAGGCACAAACAGGTTCAGACAGGCGTAACGAGTGGAACATGTCGCGTTTTTGCAATCTTGGCACCTGGGTTTAATCCCCAGCACTTAGGATTTGCAGACAGTGAAGACAAGTTGATGAGTTTAGCAGGCGTGTGGCGTTGCCAGATAATAAAAGAGGAAGCCACGGTTACGTATGGAGGTAGGTAGGTACGACATGGGCAATGCAATAAATACCTACACACTATGATATTCTGAGACATGTAAACATATTCCTTCTTCTTTCTTTTAAATTTCATTTTAAAAGTGGATGAAACTTCAATTCATTATTAAATTATCAATTAACATTAATTAATGTCACAAAAATATTATTATTATAAATTAATGTAGGCACCTATTGAAATATATTAGATTTTTATTTTTTTATATAAATGATCCGAGTTATTACGATGCAAAATTGTGTTAATTATTTACTGGCTACCACGGAATAGAAAAAAGAAGTTGGAAAGGCCCTTACGTGCATTTTGTATGAAAACCCCTGTCGCCGGTTCAACCCCACTCTCTTTTACTACTAATCCTGCAAACAGATAACTACGATAGCTCTACTGCTTCTCAAATTCCATAGCCACTTTACCGGCAATGTATATGTGATGGGCTGCAATTTTATCATTACTTTTCGTAAGATACTGTAAAAAATATCTCTCCTTCCGAGAAACTGTGAAAGACATACTTCAATACAAGGAACAAAAATAATATTACCGTCCAAAATTCTAGAATAAGTAAATTAAATTCATCTTTTTTGGGGTTATGTATACGTTTTTATAATAAAATACCAGACAGTATTTTGTAATGCTTACTTTAATGATTACCTAAATGATAAAAAAGCCTGCTATTGAATGTGTTTCTCTAGTTATTAAATAACTTGCAATGTATACCAATATTGATTTAAAGATGTGTTGCTCTTGTAGTTTCTTGTCATTTCTTCTTCTCAGCCATAAGACCTTGCGAAATGACGTAGATTCAAAAATGTTAAAATTGACCTTCAACAAGTTTATCTATAATAATTACGTTGAATAATTGATTCTGATTTGATTGCCGATGATATTTAGCCGATCATACTAATGTTTTTGGTTATCCTGTGATAAAGAGGGATCTCCTTGGATGTTAGTCGATATTTATTTATTTTTTTTGCCCTGCAGGTTATAATGCAAAAGACGACCTTTTAAAATACTATCGTGGAGCTCCGTGCGTCATAAAGTTTGCGGACGAGTGAAGAGCAAAGTTGAAGTATGAACTATTTGCTCATACTTGTATGGTGCACGTTTCGCGTTCAGTTGGCACATTCAAACTCTTTCTTCTATTCAGTGCTAACGGCCTCCGTGGTCCAGTGCTTGAGCGTTGGGCTTACGATCCGGAGGCTTCGGTTTCGAATCCCGGTGGGGACATATCACAAAAATCACTTTGTGATCCCTAGTTTGGTTAGGACATTACAGGCATGATCTCCTGATAAGATGATACGTGCTTCGGAAGGCACGTTAAGCCGTTGATCCCGTTTACTACTTACTGATGTAAGTATGTAGTCGTTACATGAGCCATGTCAGGGGGCTTTGGCGGCTCAGTTATTACTGACTCTGACACCAGGGTTGATGAGGTTGGTATTCCACCTCACAACCCAGACGATAAGAAGAAGAAGATTCCATGCCGGCTACAAATCCAACGTAAGACTATAAAATACAACAGCACTCCTCTGCAATCTTAGTCAATGTAGGATAGGTGTAACATTTACAATGAGAACAGCAACTTGATTCGTTATCAGTCCATAACTACTAAGGCATGTTAGTTTGATAACAAATAGCACATAAACCATTATCTAATCAACCACGTGCATGGTTTATATTAGGCCAAAAATAATCATTAAACTGCAAAAGTACCAAAAATGCAACAATTTAACAGTTTTGACGGTAAAAATGCAATGAATCACTAGGATTTTCGGGTTAAATAACAATATTTCTTTGCGTTGAACGATAAGTCGATACCTAATCAGTGATAAGAGTAGTGATAAAGG
Organism: Pectinophora gossypiella; assembly: GCF_024362695.1. Taxonomy (NCBI): domain Eukaryota; kingdom Metazoa; phylum Arthropoda; class Insecta; order Lepidoptera; family Gelechiidae; genus Pectinophora; species Pectinophora gossypiella. The sequence continues at coordinate 5,890,107 of NC_065405.1, forward strand.
TATAGTCTAACCATCATAACCACCTATTTAGACAGGATGTTCAATATATATTAAGTACCTTACTATTTCTTGGAATATAATTTACACAATATATATTTTCTATTATTGGATAGTGAAGTGAGCGTGGGCTAAGCGGTGCAATGGGATGAAGAAAGATTTCTACGAGCAAAAACTTACTAATTAAAAGGAAAAGCGTAGGCAAAAACGTTATTCGATAGCAAGATAGAATTATACAAATATATAGATAGATAGGATGTCACAGTCCCACAGAATAAAAATATGATCCCGTATGAATATATTTTTTTGACGTGACTTATTGTAGATTTGCCGCAGATGGCATTAACTAGTTAGCCGAACAAATGGGGAGCGCTGAAGGCTCTCACCCGGTACAACGTTTAAGACAACAGGCCTGAGGGTGCCCAGTTGGGCGCGAACCTCGGCTCAGGGCGTCGTCTGAGAGGAAAAATATTTGAAAGAATTTATCGACGTGGGTCGATAACGATTAGCGCTGATTGAGGGAAATCGTCGATCACGCCGGCGGGGTCGGTATCCCCGTATTAATACTACTCGTAGTAACATACGACTTAGACTTTAGTTAGGTACTTACTAATAAAGTAATAGGCCAAAGAAGCGACCGAAACCACGCTGCTATAAAAAAGAGCTTACATTTCTATTGAACTCACTTGACCTATGGTAAGTATACGTAATTGATTCTAACAAATGTATTCTAAATGTGAGGAGTTTGTTTGTGGAACTTAAGAGTAAAAGAATAGGACAGGATGGATTGAAAATGATTTAACTCAATACTAAGGTACACCACCCACTACACCACGGGAGTAGTGTAGGCCACTCATTACACAGGTACTTCATTACTAATTTAAGAGTCACGCTTTTGTCAGTGTAACATTCTGCATGCTACTTTTTAGGGGAAAATAGAACAGTGGTTTCCCTCATGCCTTCCGCCCCGCAGTACTCTGACTGACGCGTGTGGGATGGCGCCCAGAGTATTTGTCTGTCCTTCACCTCTGAATAGTACTGACAGCTACTGCTGCCCTCTATCAGGTTCCACGTTACACGCTGTGACTTGCTCTCTCCGTCCTGCATTGCCGTACCGATGGCTTCCATCTCCGCATCTGCAATCGTTGAGGTCTTCACATATCTGAGCAGTCATGTTATCAATTCAACATAATTATCGTGTATATACAAGAAAACCCGCAAGAGTACGAGTAGAAGCTAGTAGTTTGTATATATTTGAAACGTGCAAATTAAGACCTTTCATTTGATACCCAACACACTACCATACGATTTTTTTTTACTTCACTTTATGTCCTTTAGAGGGCGCCACACTTAATTCAGCGTGACGTCACGTTGCCTATAACCACCGGACAATCAAGACGCGTCTAGCGACACCTCATTTTTTAAATTCTAACAGGTAGTTTAGAAGTTAGGATGGAACAGACATACACATATATATACAATAATATACATATATATGTATATAAATACATATATGTATTTCCATTTATTTAAAGCGCTCAGTCGGGTAAAAACGACATAGAAATACGAACACCATTTGTGCAAGATAATCTTGAAGAACCCCCACTATCTGTGACGCGCGTTATCATCTCCATTGCCAAATTAGCCATCAACAAATGTGGTCGGAAAATGTGTCACTTCACCTGTAAAATAACCAGATCAGCGATACTAACTGGATACTAAAGTGAATAGAAATCATTGTGTGGAAACATGTGATTGAAAAACAGTTCCAATGAGAGTCGGTAAGTGGAGAAACATTGTTTTGTTTCAATAACCTTGTTTTTCATTATCAGAAAACACAAAAAAGTGTTTGTAAATTGTTTTTTTATCCAGTGAAAATTAATTTTCGATAACTAGACTGACGTTATTTCAACATAATTTTATATTCAAAAAACACACACACATTATCTACACTATAAGGATTTCATAACACTCATGTGGTATTTTCTTTTATTATACATTTATACATCACATTCAAAAAATACATAAACAAAGTTTGTACTAAAAATTTGAAGAGAATCTTGATTAGAAAGTACTTATATTGAGTCTTTCATAATATATCAGTGGTCGAAGTAAAACGTTATGTACACTTTCGTTTTTTAATCTGTTACAGAACAACATTTTGCAAACATTTCTCGTGAGTCTATTTACCACCAAACGACTTCCAAAATCACGAAATACTCCTGATATAAAAGTCATAGCAACAAACAGTCTGTAAAATTCTGCAGTGCATATTTTTCCCCGATAAATTATTTAGATCTAGTGACCAGTGGCTTTAAGTAAATTAAGATTTGTATGGTCCCTCCAAAAAACTATTACAAACATGAATTACTTTAGGTATGTTTTTCACTGAAAGTTATAAGTACATAGATTACTAGATAGATGTACTTTCCTTCAGTAGGCAGTGAATGTTGGTGATAACGATATAATGGTAAAAGATAAACCTAGAAATGGAAACAAACGGTGAAAATAATAACTATAATAGTGTAGGGGAAGAGTCGTTCGTTATATTCACCAAAATGTTTATTTAGCTTTTTTTGGCGTGACTTGTTGTAAATTTGCCGCAGATGGCATTAACTACTTGGCCGGAATATCTTTAGCTAACGCCCTACTTAGTAAGAACTGTACCTAATCGTGAAACACTGTTAAAACCTTTTATCTTTTATCGTCTTTAACCAACAAAAGGGTTTCGTTGTATAATGTAAGTAACGCACCTTTTCAAAGAATAAGCAGTGATGCATTGTGTTTAACAGCTTACATACATACATACATACATAAACAGCCTATACACGTCCCACTGCTGGGCAAAGGCCTCCCCTCAATCAACCGGAGGGGGTATGGAGCATACTCCACTACGCCGATCCCTTAGTTGGTGGGGTTAACAGCTTATTAGTTGTAAATGCTGTACTCCTCCCTTTTCCCTTTTGGAAGTAGGGATCGATTCCTTTTGAGGAGGATAAACTTATTTAATTGTTTTTTATTTAATATTATAGTCAATGAATCAAAAATATCCGCAAACAATGCATAAGTTCCATCACATATAATAAATCAATTAACAAAGCTATCACTCAATCATGGATTACTGTCATAATTTGCTGTTCAATAAAACCCACTTGCCTACTAAACTTTTGAATATGTCTTCGAAAAATATGATATTTGAGAAAATAGGCTTACCGATACGGTAACTCAAATCTTACTTCCTTCAAAATTAAAAACAAAATGAAATTGACCTGTACCTCCGGTCCGTGACTCGTGGCCCGAGGTCCGTGTTGCTCTATGACCTGTACATATTTGGATACTTATGACACAGGTACATAGTATTGAAATGGTAATGACACCTAAACGCGTTTTTATAAGAAGAGACAGGTGTTTTGAAACGTTTCATTTACTATTTTTAACTTATTTCCGAATTTAAAAAAACACCCACCTTTTTCCACACAGCTTGCGTTTCTTAATTATTATTTTTACGTTTAGACGTTAAGTAAAATATAACTTTCCCTATTCTTGGTAACCTAAAGCTAGCCTAACATCCTGGTTCAATATACTTCCAGATGTGTTACTTCCGCTGATGGTATGGTTGCCAGCAGTGCTATCGGGCGTGGTGCGGCTGGAGGACTACCAGGTGGATGACCAGCCCTGCATCAGCTACACAATCGACGGCCTCCGCCACGTCGATTGCTCTGACAGAGGGATCAGTGAACTCCCTCAGGAACTCGACTATGATGTACGTTGCTGAAATGATACAAATATTACATTAAAATCAAGTTCATATCACGATGTATACCTATCATGATGGGCAACACAATCGTCAATAAAACAACCTAATACATAAATTGGTTCTGATTCCAGTAAACACCGTCTAATTTTATTTTAAGTTTTTTGTTATACTTACCTGTCATTTTATTATCCACAAAAAAAGGGACTGGTAATCGACAGGCATAAAATTTATGGAACACACGTCAATTTTAGGCAGAAATTCATACAGCCCTCTTAAAATTTCGATCGACCAATAACCCGACAGAATTAAGTTGACTGCACAAGTTTAACGGGTTGCTAATCAGCGAGATGCCTTTTTTATTCGCCTGGGTTATTCATTCATTTTAAAATTAACAGTTGTCAATATTCCGTCCCTTTCCTTTTCGGCGGATAAGAAAATGACAGGTACAACTTAAAATAAAATTAGGAGGTGTCTGCAAGAATCGGGGCCAATATGTATATATTTATTATTTTATTATTATTATTTAATAATAAATAATTAAAAATAAATAAGTCAGAATTTTCTGCACTGAAGCAGTAACAAAAAGTCATTCCAAACACTAAGAAGTAATTTATATGCAAAATCGGTAAACTCGAATTCCGACGAAATAATTTGTAAAGGGCTTTCTAAAATCATAATCATAATATTGTCATATTCTAAAAACTTTCTTCAAAGCTATAGTAACAAGGTTTAATTTTATAAATTTAATATATACTAGGTACTTACTAACTAGCTACTTATTATACTTACTTATTTATTTTTCCAGGCGCAAGTACTGGACTTGTCAAATAACAACTTCGCTACATTTCCACCACAGCTAGAAAAATTCACTCGACTACAAAAATTGGATTTATCAAGCAATATATTAGCGCAACCCATGCCTTTCTACTTCGAACACTGGCAACATCTGCGCACTGTTAACTTATCAAACAATAACTACGAGATTTGGTTTGGCAGCTTGCGAACCAGCAGTATTAAAGTATTGGACCTGTCCAAGAACAAAATCAATACCATTGACGCGGCAGCTCTTAGTGGAATGCCGAATTTGTCACATCTCGACCTATCTGAAAACAGAATCTACGACTTGCCGATGAAAATGTTCACCGCCGCTAACAACTTGGACAATCTCATTTTATCCAGAAATTACTTTTCCGACGTTCCGAAATTTCAATCTACTTCGCTGAGAAGCCTACATCTGAGCAGCTGTCAGATATCAAACTTGAACGTCGACTCACTCCAGGGAATGAATTCGCTGTTGGCAATTGATCTCTCTATCAACCAGATTGAACGGGTCCCGGACAATCTTGCCTCGAATACATTACAAGAGTTAGATTTGAGTTACAACGAAATTGGTTCATTGACAGATGATACCTTCTCGTCATTACCACATTTAGCGGTACTGAATTTGAGAGGGAATGAATTTAGAGAAGTTTGGCCGACTTCGTACTTCGCCTCAAACCCGTTTTTGAGGGAAGTTCACGTGAAAGGTAATCGATGGAGCTGCGACGGCTTCAGCGTCAATCTTCTCTTAACATATGAGTATTTAGCACCGAAAGTGGTGGATGAAAGATCACTTATTTGCTATACGCCGTCGAATGTGACTCAAATGAGCTGGCAGCAGGCATATATTCAGACGTGGCATGCTACGGATTCTCCTGAATCGTACACTGTGATGGCAGTAATGATAGGTATTATTATAGGGATTGTAGTGACGTCTTGTGTGTGTAGGTGTTTGATGGCGTTGAATCGGTCAGACCCGCCAGCGACGAATGGAGAGACTACGGTGCTGAATGCCAACAGCAACGCGCTGCAGCCGCGAGCTGAGAGCGTGGAAATACGAGTGCCTTTGCGCGAGGAGGATTTGCCTCCGACCTACGACGAAGCGCTGCTGATGCCGCGACTTAACTCCTTTCACTCTTTACCTGACTTTGTCGACGAAGAGCTCGATGAGCCTACCCGTCATTACCGCAGGTCAAGGTCAATTGGTGACCTCACAGAACACAGGCCACGAACCAGTGACCGACGGTCTGTGAGAAGAACCCGTATGGTGGAAATATACATAAATTAAGTTGAAGGACAATAAAGACATTATAAAAAGTGCTTGTTATTTAAGAGTGGTTATATTAATTAAATAGTATTTAGGATTGTAAGAAAATAAATCTAAGTCTTGTAAAGTATGCCTTTTCATTTTTATAGAAATCTTACAAGCTGCATGGTAATAAAATAACAAGTAGCGACATCTAGTTGAACTTTTTGTAAACAAAACAAGAAGAATGAAGTCAGTGGTAGGTACTGGGTCATAAAGTTCTAAGTAGAACTATAAGATGGCGCTATTATTTCATACCATAAAATAAGTAGAGATGGCACTGATCAGAAATGCTTAAAAACTTTTAAAATCAGAATTTACATTACATTATTTTATAAGAATTATAATGTTTTGGGATTTAAAGAAATACAAAGTAATAATCTTATATAAACTTCATCTATCAGAGTATTGAATCGTCATGTACAACTTAAATATTGTTGTAATCATAAAAAAATAAACCGAATAAAATATCTACAATTGTAGGTAGCTATGTAAGTAGTTTTACCTGATATAATATTGAAGTTCACGGAAGCCCTTACGGTGCTAACAGCCATTAAGCCATCAATTACCCGTAGAGATACACTGACTTTCGCCATCCCTTATCTAGATAACAATGATACAGATAACACGTCACCTTCTATTTGGATCATACAATGTAATCAGACGGACGCGTGCGCACGGTTAAGAAAAAAATATAAAAACTGCTATTTTATATCAATTCTAAAATTAAATAAATAAATAAATAAATAATAATAAATTCTAGCAAAACTTTTATATCTGTGCGTGTTTATAAAGTGACAAGATAATGTGTTATGTTTATCAAGTGATTGCAAGAACTCAGCATTGGGACTGCTGATGAGTATGTATTATTGTATATCTATCTACAAGTTTATCGCAAATTTTATATATCCATCAATTGCATTATATTCATTTATGAACTGTACAGGTAAAGTTTCTTAGTATTATGCACAGAAAAAGTCGTATTTACAATTTAGCCGCTTTTGCAGTTCGTCTCGTAATTAAACTAATAGATTTTCTTTACATCGAATATGAGCCTTGCAGACAAGCATAAAGAGCCTTTTAGCAGTGAAAATGGAGTAGGTAATAACTTTGTGACTAGAGTCATAATTATTTCTTATTTAGTCGTTTCAGTACTGGACAATACAATTTTATTTAGGAATTTAGTATCACCCCCTATCAATTACTTGTCATGACATGATTCAGTGCAGAAGTTACTACTTTTCCCGTAATTAGATAAAGTGGAAGTGAGTCATCGCCGACCAGAGGAACATTTTCGAGTTGTTTTTATTGATTTACAGAAACCAATGTGAACACGCCCCAGCTATGCAGGTTATAAGCTTACTCCATGGTTTTGATAACAGGTGAGAATACTGAGCATCTAGGTACGCAAGCGACCCAAATTAAAAGTAGGTGTACCACAACCTACACCTTTATCAATAGCGATAACAAAGATAAAATTGTTGTATGTTCTGTTAGTGCTTACATATTACGTGCCATTGAGGGGTCTTTTTGTAACCTTAAAGGCTGCCCCGACTACTTTTTTGTAATGAAATCGTACGTGACGAGAAACTCAAAGGTTCAACATTAGCAGGTGTCTTGTACGCTTAAGGATTTCAATAAGCATTTGACATAAATACTTATTAATAATTTCAGGTAGTAATGAAAGGTCGACGTGATGATTCGCCTCAGGACAACCTCGAGTGTCTTACTCCTAATGGTGGTAGCAAGAGCGCAAGTATTGGACTTTGAAGATCACAACTCGAACGACTTGTGTTTCACATGCGCCTGCAGTGCTGACGGATCTAATGTAGATTGTTCACTAAGAGACCTTACTGATATACCAGATGGGTTTAGTGAAAAGGTAAATACATTCAGTTTTAACGAAGGTACGAAAAGAAAAGTAATAATCTATGTAATGCTTACCCACTTTCAACCTTTCCGTTTCAGGTAAAGAAGCTCAACCTGTCGACTAATGAAATCTCTGTATTTCCCAAGGAACTGATCAGGTTTCACAACTTAGTGTCATTAGATTTGAGTGGCAACAGGCTGACTGAGTTGCCAGAAGATGCTCTGCAAAACCTGACAGCATTGGAAATATTAAACTTGTCCAGAAACAGTTTTGATACTTGGCTACATTTAAATCCCAACGATGTACTTCAACCAGCGACGAATTTAAAAATATTGGATTTATCCAACAATAAGTTCCAGACGATGGGAAATTTAGCAAATCAGGAGCTCCTAATCAGCCCATCCCTTGAAACCTTAATACTGGATGGCTGTAAGATACAATCAATTCATGGGAGATCACCACTGAGTGGCCTTATTAATATCAGAGTGTTCAAAGTTAACCACAACCCATTGATACGGATTCAGAATTTGATATCACCGACTTTGAAAAGTCTATATGCCAGCAATTGCGAGCTTAGCACTATTTACCATAACGAACTGTCATTTTTACCAGTACTAAGTTATCTAAAACTGTCACATAACTATCGCTTGGAGCTATTTTCTTCATCAAAAACTTTATATTCAAACTCACTGAGATATCTAGACATATCATATTGTAACATCCTGAAGCCCAGTATCCAAGGCTTCCCAAATCTTCGCAAAGCATTAATTAATCACAACATGATTAGATATTTAGAGAGCAACGAATTTCTTAACAACACGAAGTTAGAATATTTAGATTTATCATACAACAACATTGGTTCCTTAAAGAGTGATACTTTTAGAGGACTAACCATGTTAAAACATCTAGACCTATCATGGAATGAAATTGCCGAAATACCTGAGGATAGCCTTCTACAGATGCCATCGCTGACTCAAATTAAATTATCGAGGAATTATATAACAAAACTAGGTCACTTAAAATCCACTTCATTGAATATTATTGATTTGAGTTCGTGTGAAATTAATGTGATTGGGACGGATTCATTGGAAGGATTGCCATCTCTTATAGATATAGATTTATCTCACAATCTTTTGTCATACATTCCCGAAAGTATATCCTCTAATACACTAAAATTTGTAAATTTCAATTACAACAGAATAAGCACGATTAACAATGCTACGTTTTTCATGTTACCCCGCCTGACTTCCTTAAGTGTTGTCGGAAACAGATTCACAACTATTTGGCGCCGGTCATATTTTGAATCTAATCCGTATTTAGAAAGACTAGACTTATCTGACAACATGTGGCGTTGCGATTGCACAGATGTGGACATGTTGGACTTTTTTGAATTTGTCACTCTAGAACCAAACAAAAAAGAAGAGTCGTACAACCTTATTTGCAACAGTCCAATCAATGTCATTGGGCAGACCTGGCTAGAAGCATGCTATTTTGTTTGGAATCCGTCTGATAGAGCACCTGACCCTAATAACCTAATGTGGTTTATTATCGCTATGATCGTAGGTTTATCTTTAACTCTTGTGTTAGTTAATACCATACGAGCTTCGATGAAGCGGCGTTTAGCAGCAATACAAGCCGAGAGAGAGAGGCAAGTAGAAGAAGCTAGAGAAAGATTGAGACAGCTAAGATTACAGGCTGAACAACAGGCCTTAGTCAACGCGCCTGATCCACGAGATTTGATATCACCACCTTCGTACGACGAAGCTCTCTCCATGCCAAAACTGAATACCTCATGCCACTCCCTCAACGAGACTGGTTCTAGTAGAAGTAGAAAGAAAAGGGGGCGACGAAAAACCAAATCAAGTGGAGATTTGCTGGAGGAGACAGAAAGGAATGGTGATGTGCGTGTAGTAGATGATATAGAGATGACAGAAACGTCTGATGATAATAGAAGAAGAAGACGACGGAGACGAAATAGAAGATTTGGCAGTCATGAAATAGCGGAGTTGGATGAATCTCCAGGAGCCCGTCGCAGACGCATGTCGGAGTACGAGCCCGGAGACAGCACCGCAGTGGAGGTGGAAGCAGAACTGGAGAGGCCACTCCGTCCGCGACAACGAAGGTATTCTAGTGATGATGAACCGAGAGAAAGTGATTTCTAGGACTATTTTTTATGAACATTATTTTTACAGAGAAATTGTACCTATTATTGTTGTGTAGTGTAGAGAATGATTTTGATTATTTTATTGTAAGTAAATAGGCTTTTTAATATATGTTAATATGCTTGTTAATTTCATTTTAATCTGTGTATAATACAGATTTCCGTAAGGGTTCAGGTATTAACATCTTTGAGGACTAATTTGGGATGGTTACTAGACCGTTTTCTACAAATAATCCATCACATTTTGACTAGAATCGAATTTGGGGAGTTGTTGTTAACGCAACAATTCTTTCGAGCAAGTATATTTGTGCATTTCTTTTTTACTCCTAGTTTTGCCTCAGATGGCATTAAGTACTTGGCTGGACAAATGGAGAGCGCTAAGGGCTCTCACATGGCATAAAAATTAAGACCACAGGCCTGAGTTACGTTTGAGAGATTCGCTTCCAAGTGTGGGATAGCTATAAGTGCTGTATGAAAGCGTTGACCATAATGGCGGAATCGATATGCCTTTTTGAAAAATCAATTCGGTTATGAAAACCTCGCTCACACAATTGTTTCAATCCAGGTCAAAATTTGTGGGCGCAATTTTTACCCGAAATGAAATTATAATTATGACATCGAAGTTTTGTTGAAGAAAATCAGATCAAAAAGATTTTTTTTTAAAAGGCCCTTACGTGGCGTCCTTTATAAGGCGACGATATAGGGGTTCTGAATATTGTCTGTCCCTATAATAATAATGTAGAGTGATACTTATTATGTCCTTCGGGCGATATTTACCGGCCAGTACCGAACCCCCAACTACCAGGGGATTATACATGGAACGTTCGCACGCGTCCGCATACTTTAGACTAGTGAATTTAATATACCTAAGCAAGTAAGTAATGACAAGTCATGTCTACAAGGTTAATACGTCGACTATAGGTTAATGTCACTGGATGACGCGAATAACTCGTAAAAGAGTGATGTTATATAATCTGCGTCATTTGCAACAAGCTCGGCGTACTCCTCAATATTGTTGATATGATCATGAGTCGTTCTACTCGTTTCATGTTTTGGGTTACTGATATTATTGTTATTCAATGAGGATAAAAACTATCTATATCTCCCGTCAGGTGTCTCTACTGTTCTTAAATTTTGACAGTTCCACATACTATTTGAGTAAACAAACATATTGTTTTGGTTATATTTTTCTATTGCTTATAGCTTTTTGAGCAGCGTTTAACTGCAAAATCGTAGTGTCATATTAAAATTTAGTCCCTTAAAAAAAACTTATTTTCAATCAAAACCGCCTTTTTCCAACTGAAGGATGCTTTTCTTTTTCGTAACTCGTCCTTCAGACGGGATGCACTTCACGTTGCTCTACATTTTGTAGCAATTAATAATATTATCACGAATTTTAGCTAGACAGTAGGGAGAACTGACAAAATTTAGGATCACTCAACAGTACTGTCGCCTACATATATTAGCTTCTAGTAAAGATAGATAACAATAGACCAGGGAAAGTAAAACAAGTTATTTTTGAATCAACGTTTTATATCATATAGTTTGAAATAAAATACATCATTTATTATTCCACTTATTTAACTATTCGTAATTTATTGTTCTCTATTTTGTTCCTTCTCTTATTCTTTAAGATTCTGATTGATAGGATATTGTTTTAAAGTTATTCAGCCAATGAAAATAAAACAGTCAAAGCAAAATGCTACAGATACAAAAGCAATTGTTCTTAATTAGATAATAAAATAATTTCAAATAATAGATCTAAAAAATATACAGTAGGTACAGAACGAAACTGTATTCAAAATTAGAAATAAGTGCCTGTACATACGTAACCAAATAGCAATAATAACTTACAATAATGGTATCACAATCTTAATTACTAACCTCAATAAAATTACTTAAAAGGAACTTATGCTTAGCCAGACCATGAAAGAATGAATCTCTCTATAGGAAGGATGAGATAACAAAACATAGCCATTGGGACCTTCGTTGTTCAAAATTGTCATACATCGGGTGTAAAATTGTTCAGAATAAAGTAAGTACACAACCATGGAAATCTACCGCTTACAAGATGTACTCATTTGAACAGAAATTGAAAATAATGTACAATTAGTTGACAACTGTACATTACATAGTTACGTAGATTACTATGAGGCGAATTACTAAATATTTTTATTAACTATCATGAACATGGCAACATTTTACACGTATAAAAATATGTTCTTAATTATTGCGCAAATATACTCTCATAAATATAAATATACCACTAATTTAAAAATAAAGGCACTGTCGACTACAAACACACTTTGGCAGCAATGTTTTCCAGACTTGAAACAGTCGTACCGTGCAATAACATTCTCAGTCCTACGTCCGCAAGAGTTCCAAATGCACACTTTTACCTAATCACAGAATTTTGCCAATAGTGAAAATGTTTGCTAATTGACACTGATTTACACAAAGTGCTTTAGTCCTTCCAGCTAAAAGTATATTTCAAGTGGTCGATTTGCGCGCGTTTCCGTCGAGTGACGGAGTGATGATGATATCCCCAGCGTTAGACCTACTCCTGGTAACTAGCACAGGCGTTTTCGGTTTCGGAGTTTCCGTCATCTTAATTCGAACTCTGCCCATGTCGGGCGAATATACTGGAACGTATTCACGCGAGGGCGATAAGAAGTCAGAGTCTGTGTTTTGGTCCCCATTTATTAAAGGCTGAGATATATCAGAATCGGCATTTCCGTTCAACCTAGGTGTATCTTCATCATTTATAGGCACAAATATATCTTCACTTGACAAAGAATGGATGTCTTTTCGGGAATCGGGTGAAGGAGCAGAGTCAAACGACGTGTCTTGAACAGGAGTAGTTGTATCTGCCAAATTATTATCCTTAGAACTGCTCTTATTTTGATTTGAATCTCTTGGACTGTCAGTTCTTAATCCGTTAGTGTCAGAATGCCTAATACCGTTTCCAATATCTCCGTTTTCACTTTTCTTTTGAGTGCTCTCATGTGTTGGTACTAATTCATATTTTCCATTCACTTTCTTTTCTATCGGAGTGTCAACAATGGCAGGTTTACCAAGTAATGATTTATTCATATCAACCATTTCCTTCGATGCTTTTTCTACATCCCTCTTTTGTTGTCTGAGAAGCCTACGGTCTCTCCTCTTCCTCATTTGTCCCTTAATTATGGCAAAACCTATCAATCCTACTAAAAGAACAACAATTATTGCAATACAAACATATGTTCCAGTTTTGTGTGGTGTAGGTTTATCATCGTCAGTAGTTGCACTAGTTTTGGTAAGCGGTGTTTCAAGCTTTTGTGATACTGTTGTATCTTGGGTTACGAGAGGTGTAGCGACTCTTTCTGTGACTGGAGCTTCTGTGTGTTTGTGCCAGTCTCGACCCCCTTGATAAATACTCGGTACTTCAACTGGTGGGAATTCTGTACTACTACCATTGCTTTCATCTTCAAAGTATTTTCGTACTGGACCAGGATCTAATTCTGGCACTAGCGGTGTTGTGGTCTCTTCGGTATTTTCTTCATGTCCAAAGTCAAGCACACCAATGCCCGAACCTTCACCAGAACCTTCAATTGGATCATCTGTGGTATGTACATTATCTGCCGGTAAAATTTCTTCAGTAGCTAGTAGATCTGCATGAAGTTTTCGTTCTTGTATAGGTTCTATTATACCTGCATCCGTTGTACTTTCAGCATCCCCAGACCCTTCAATATCACTCACTGTTATTGATTTACTTACTTTTAAAAACTGTAAACTATCATCATCTTCAGCTGGGTTTTTATTTTGAATAACATTTCCATCTTCTAAAACGTTATTTGATACCAACGACATAGATTTTAAGGCAGTGGTTTCTTCACCAACCCGTTCAGCGTCTATAGGCTGGTCTCCCATCATCATATCTAAGGGATCAATTTCGGCTTTCGGAACTTTGCAAATATCTTTCGTTTTCAACTCCAGCCAAGATCGGCCCTTGATTTTAGTAGGCGTAGCACATATTGCTTTATCTATAAATACATTACTTAGAAGCAAACGATCCCTTATTCTTATATTTTCGCAAGAACAGTCCAGGGGGTTGCCTTCAAGCTCTAAATGCTCTAAGCTTATTAAGTGGTCAAGGTCAGAAGGCACATTTCTTAACAGATTGTTAGTTAAATCTAAAGAACTAACACTTGCCGGCAAATGTGTCAAAGACAGTTCTGTTATTCTATTGTTGGCCAGGTTGAGATGAACCAATTTCTTTGCGTTGTAAAGAAATTTATTGAGGTCTGTGATGCCGTTCGTGGAGAGATCAAGCGTGACAATTTCGGTCAGCCGGTCGAGCTCATGGAAAAGTTTGGTGATGTTATTGTGCGACAGGTCCAGTATGTTGATGTTGTGATGTTTTTGGCGGAGAGTGAACTTATACAGCTCGGCGAGGTTGCTGCAGGTGGCGCGGTGGAGACCGTCGCGAGTGGTGCTGCACACGCAGCCGTCGGGGCAGACAGCAGCCAACGACGGTGCCACCAACACCGTCACCGCCAGGACGCACGCCGAGATGTGGATCCACGTCATTTTGAACCAGACTCAGCCCCTGAAATAAAAAACATTTAGATATAAATCTCTCAAAAAAAATCTAATGAATAAACGTTTGATGGGCGTCATGTTTATTTTAGTGACGTCGCTGTGACGTGAGGTAAATTATGTCCATATGCGTTTATCACTAATCTGTTAGCGGTCATTGCGGGTTTCAAGTTTCAGCCACAAACGCCCTTTTGTAAGCCAATGTACATACTACGCTAATGTCTACGATTGGCGCTGTTCAACGTTTTGTTTGATGTAAGTATGGTATTATAAATTTTAACAGTTGTTACTGTGATGGGTGAGTTACTTGCTGTGCGGTCGTGGTTAGTTTATCTAACCACTGGCTCTACAATCTGGGCAATTAAATAAATCAAACCCGGCTGCAATCTGTCATCTAAATATAGAGCGGAATATATTGTCGAGGAACGGTCCCCTGCAGTCTACCTATCAACCCAACCTCTCCAATTATTGCAACTGCAGTTACGGCAATTTGAATCTACGCGCTTCCTTTCATTCGTCGCTGTAATCGTCCAATTTCAACGTCTCGAAACATGTTATCTTTATTGATTGCCACAGCTTAAGAATCGATTTTATGTACGCACCTAACTATATTTCACAGGCATCGTTTCACAAATTTCACGAGCGATCGCGGAGATAAAGGAGCTTAGAGCAATTAAAATAATAATATATTGCTTGTGTTGGAAAGCGGATACGCGGTACCTACAAGTCTAGTGCAGCTGGAATACGTAAATTGAAGTCTATAAGGGAAATACTGGGAAACCAGACTCTATAAAGTCTGTGACACGAATTAAAAGCCTGTTTGAAGAAAGTTATCTTCAGGCTCAAACCTAATAGTAAATCACGTACTTATTGATTTTAATCTCGGTTATAGTCTGTTATACCGTGTAGTTATTTGATATTGCTTTATTCTATTATCAGGCACTTTATTTAAGACCTTTTCACGCCCATGTTAATTTGATAAAATTAAGTTACTGCTCGTAAAATGTAGACAACCTATGAAGAAGTTGGTAAGCATTATACCTATCTTTAGTTGGATAAATTTCGCGTTGTTTTAGATGTTAGAGATTTTGTTTTTTATTTTTCCTTTCATCCAGAAAAATCACGGAACTTGTCGCTTGCGATCGACACCGCACAGTTACTCAAAGTTGAAGTTCAAAGTCGCTACCTTTATGTAATCGTCGATTCAAATCAGTTCTATTTCGGGACGAAATAACATCCTCAGTGCACTTGGCCGGTGCCCGAAGTGGTTCAATGTTAGCAAGGCAGGAAGCAGCCGGTTAACTATTTGTGCGAATATGACACTTGGACCGACAGAACGAGCCGTGTGGGGGCGAACCGACCGCGACGTGAGGAACAACATTGCGCAGTTGCGTTTATTATATTTTAAACGCAATTCGGGAACAGAATTGGATTTTTGTATGAACACCGTCATCGTCGGCCTGTATTAGTTCACCGCTGGAATAAAGTCTCGCCTACTGTACACCTCTGGGTTGCTCTCCTTGTTTTTATGGAAGCTAATCTACGTGGCGCCTTCCACGCACGAAATTTTCTACGTAGGTATCGCCATTTTATTAAGTCTTGACAACATCAATAGGTGCCAAGGTCACAAGAGATCCTGCAGCAAAACGTGACAGCAGCTACACAGCCAGTGTTACCATCATCTGTCAGGATGTTGTGTTGTGGCCAATGATGATGTATTGAGATGTAACAACTTTAGTTTACAACACTTTTTACCACTAATTAGGTACCAATAGCAAAAACGTTATCCGTTATGAGTATTTTTATCTGTGTTCAAATTTTTTCCATAATTATCAACAAAAACTTATGTTTACTATATTTGTTAATAAAAAGTTAATCTTAAAATAGAGTCGATTTGCAGAACAACTGACAGAAAAAATACATCAAAGTGTTGTTAACTGAGCATAACGTACATAAAATAAGTAACGGTAACGGGTAATTTCCTAATGACTTGAAACGAAAAGTAAGAAAAATTATAGGTATGAAGAAAAGTTTACAGTACCTAGATAATAGTCAAGTTTTAATATATCTACATTTAGGTACTACAAATAGTTTCTAAACTATGCATGTGAAAAGATTTTAGAAATATGTATCGACCGACAGACATAACACATTTTAAACAGGTGCACACAACACATACATGAGACACACAGTGAATACGTTACGCAAACCTTTTCTCATAGATATTTAAGAAATAGTATCTAGAAACAAAACGTTGAACAGTAAACAATCGATCCCTATACTACGCATTTAGACGACAAGAAGAAGAATATTTTTTTTTCTGGCAAATAAACTATTCTTTTGGTTACGCTCTAAAGGGCATCAACCTTAATAAAGATAATTCTATCCGCGACTTGGGCGTGCTTCATGATTCAAAGCTATTATTTAGCAGCCATGTGGATTATATCATTGGAAAGGCATATAGGGCGCTGGGCTTTGTGATGCGTGTTTCCAGAGACTTTACTCATGTGAAAACGCTTAAAATCCTCTATTGCACATTTGTGCGCAGTATCTTGGAATATGCATCGCAGGTTTGGAATCCCAGGTACGGCACTTACATTGACCGTATTGAACAAATGCAAAGGAAGTTTGTGCGCTACCTTTGTTACCGAACCAAAACACCATATGATTTGGGCACTTACACTAAGTTATGCAAGAAGCATCATCTCTTACCACTTGATAGGAGACGTCAAATCGCGGACATCGTTTTCCTGTTTAAGATCGCCTCCAGTGAAGTGGATTGCCCTGATTTGCTATCTAAGTTGCTACTGAGGCCTCCAAGTAAAAATCTTCGTCATAATTCTCTACTATACCTACCATCAGCAGCAACTAACTATCGGCAGAATGAATTTATTTGGCGAGCTAGCGGTTTTTTCAACCAGCTTAGCAATAAAATTGACCTTGACCTCTTTAACACTGGTTTTGAGTCGGTAAGACGCGAACTCTCTCGTTCTTTTTTTAATAATATTTTATAAGCAACTTGCATTATATTTATTCAATTATTTTGTCATCGTTACTGTAGTTTCACTTTGTTATATAGTTCTCAATTTTAGGATAGCAGCGTTATTTTTATTTTTATTGTTTAAGTCAGCGTTTGTCTTTGTACTGTCTTAGGCATCTGTGCATGTCCTTAAACCTTTGCAGTGCGCTTAAGTTTTAATATTTTTACACTGTTTTATATAGGTGGAAACCTGTTATTGGCTTAGTTTTTAAGTATGTTTTTTTTTTGCTATAGTTGTTAAGAGCTGTTGGTCTCCCAAATATAAAATAAATAAAAATAAATAAAAAAAAAAAAATTCTATTCTAATAAAACATGTCGTGTAATAGAATGGCATTATACTCCTTTTACCCATCCCTACTAAATCTGTCATAACCTCCAACCTACTTATAATATCAATCCACTATAATAAGGATTACCCACATTATTCCATTCCTGTGCCCACTTAACGTAAGTGCGAAACTAAATATAGCCCCACTCGGCCTACTAAGCAAATTGCTAATAGGCCCACTACAGGCAGGCGTATAATTCGATGGACATAATATTACAACAACCAGTACCTTCTCTCAGAATATTATTCATAGGCCGGTGAAGTTGTATGCACAGTCGCGAAGCAAAGCAACTCTGACGTTTGGCAGTCATTGCGTTTTTAAGTTTTTTTAACATCGTAACGAAAACTTTGAGTTGATATCAAGTAGAATTTTCCGTCGACAAATTCATGACATTTTTGTGTTTTAATTATTTCCAATTGTATACTTTTGCGATGAAAAATTCCACTTGATATTAACTCAGAATAAGTAAGCTTGTCTGTATTAGATAGAACTCAAACTTAGATAAAATTAAAGTCGGCCGCGGTCGGTCAGCGTACCTGTTAAAGAAGATAGTTATTTATTAAAGAGTATTTTTTGTCCTTTACTAATATTAATGATATGGTCTATTACTAATATTAATATTAATCTACCTTATACAAGTCCATATTGAGATGATTCCACTAGGTACCCAAAATCAACAGGATTTAGAGTCCCTATGTCTTGCATTTCAAATATTTAAAAAAGAGTTTATGAAGTTAATCAGAACTTAGCGTGGGTCATAATCGTTTCCATTAAAGTTAAAAATATCGTACAAAATGCAGTGTTTATCTTTCAAGCAGATATATTAAATATACCATCACATGCTGGCCCTAATATAAGTCCAGGAAGGCAGATACATCCTATAGGGGGATATGATCCGGAGATATGGGCCACCTAAATGATAAATGAATTGAACCTGTTCAATTGAAGTACATACTGTCGAAACTTCTTACTAAGGTATAAGTTATACTTGAATACATTTGTCATCAGCTATTTCATTCTTTTGGATATTGATGATATTGAAGATTTAGAATGTAAGTAGGTATGTTGTTTACTGTTCTAAGCAAACCGTCTGTCATCATGATAAACTTGATATTATAGGCAACAACGGCATTCCAAATGTGACTCATACTGTTTGGTGACTTTAAGAAAAACTCATTTCCACAAGTCACTAGCTGTCCATCAGGGATTTCGTTCGCGCCAGGACCCCATTTCAACCCAATTTTTAACCCCTTGAAGGTTGAATTTCGCAAAATTCCGTCTCGGCACCTACATCCTGAAAGGAACCCCCATGCAAAACTTGAAACTTATAGCATTTGTAATTTCTTAGATTTCGTATTAAATCCCCTACCTATACGCCGCTACCTACCTCTACCTACTACCTATTTCGCCTATATATATATATATATATATATATATATATATATAATTAAAGTTATTATTATTATTGTTATATATATATATATATATATATATATATACATACACTAAACACACACCACACTTAAATTAAATAAATGTATGGTTTAATAATAGTGAGGGATTGACACGAAAATAGCAGTTTCCATACAAGTAATTTAAATCTGTATGACAAAAAGCGGCTGTATGAGTCATCAAGGTCACAGGACCTGCACCAACCGACCCTGGAATAAATACAACGATGCACTACGCAAGTATATTATCTCGATGGATTTTTAAAATAAACAACAGAGCTTTTTGTATCGAAAATCGGAATACTGATAAGTTTCGCGACCTTTCCACTGAGCCTTGCCAACCCTTATTAGGTCGTCTTATGATCAGGCAGACAGTTTATTTTTATTCGTATAGTATGCTTCCAATAATAATATGTATATCTTTGGACAAAATTTACCTAGACATTACCTCTCATCCAACAATGCATATGTGTAAGTACCTATTATTTAAGTATAGGTATTTTGAGTTGTAAGTAAATTTGAGTTGCTATGACCTGAATTACCAAAGTAAGTAAATCACAATAAAGCATTCTTCTTCTTATATCGTGTGGGTTGTGAGGTGGAGTACCAACCTCATCAACCCTGGTGTCAGGGTTACTATTGAACCGCCAAAGGCCCCTGACATGGTCCAAGTAAATCATTTGAACTTCTAAATGATTAGATTAGCCGCACGTATAGTAACAGATTCTTGTGGTTCTGTCAGGCGGATGGGCTTTACAGCTCCTCAGATTTAATAACATAAAACACCCCTTTTCGTTGAGACCGATTCTCTCTCTCTCTTTATTTAAAAGCTGCGCTCTTGTCGGTGGAGTAATCGCCTTCAATACTCCATAGATAGGGCGTGTAGAACGGTGGTTGCCCCAATCGCCTTCCGTTCCGCAGTACACCGACCAATTTCTCAATCGGTGATGTTCTAGCTAGAGCCCTACCAGAATCCATTTCCTCGGCCTCCAACCAGTACTGATACCGCCTGCTGCCTGGCATCAGGGACGCGCTTTTGAAGTAGCGGCACCTACTCGCTACGTCACAAGATCGTCATAGAACCTAAGTAGCATTTTATAGGTTAGCCCGTCCCAGTGAGCTACCCACTACGTTCTGCTAATCCTGTCGCTGTTCCTGTTGTTGTTGAGACCGATTATATCTAGTATAATATATTTGCTTCATATGGTGAAGTTAACTTACGTATATAAAATACTGTCAAAATAATAGATGACATCATCAGAAATTGTAAAATTAACAACACAAAAATCGGCCTACTCTGTTCTTAACACTAACGATTATAATTCTACACAAAAAATCTGATAGCACGATGACTTGCTGGCGCCTTCAATGGATAAACTATAGATTATTATGAAATAAAAATGTCTTTACAACAAAATAGTAAATCACTTCGTAATCACGAGGTAAGTTTATTAGGTACTCATATTTTTATTACTTACAATATAAATCATTCTAAAAGTAATTATCTTTGTTTTAATAATGTCACTGACTTTATGGGCGGGATGACCTGTTCGTTCACTGCATACATACAATGTGACTTGTGCATTTCTAACTACACAATTATTTATATATATTATGTTACATAGTATTGTAGTGATTGTAGTTTACCTAACACATGCCTGTTCAACCTTGTTACAGATAAAATATAGATTGTAAATTGAGTTTCATAAAACGATACGTATAGAACTGGATCAAATCAAAATCCTTAATTACGTGGATAAACTTGTAGAAGTTCAATTTAACATTTGTGAATCTATGTCATTTCGCAAGGTCATATGGCTGAGAAGTAGAAATAACAAGAAACTGCAACAGCAACACATCTTGGTGATTATACATAGGTAGGTACTTCACCAATATAAAACGACCTACAACTAGGTAAGTGGGTATCAGATCTCCGGTAGTCAACCAGAGAGGATATGGAGCATTCTCTACAACTCTGTTCCAATGCGGGTTGGAAGATTCAGGAGGGTTAACCAACTAGCAAATGATCTCGAAAATTATATAATTTTTTGTCACTGTAACATTATCGTATTTCGTTGTTTTCAGAGAACTAGATCTCATTTGATGTAAAATTGCTACAAACGAATAAATACTCTTCCAATATAGGCACATTATGTTACAATTTTGAAGCAAAAATAACACAAATTACTTACCTACATAATTTTAAATAAAACAATATTCATAGATAAATCGTCAACGCACTTAATTTATCTTGCGATGGATGTACCTCTGACTACCCTATTGGGATATATTCATGAGCTTACGTAATTGTTATAGCTGTCACCCGAAATACATTTATGTCACTTTACGAGCAACGTTTGTTCCATTGACCTTGCCAATATTCAAAGTTCATAATGTGTATCCAGTGCAAATTAATTGCATAATAGGCTACTTGACAACCTAGTCAAATGTAATACTTTTTACGAAACGTCAAAACGAATGTTTTCTTTGGGGTTTGTATGGAAATACTGTCCTGTGAAGTCATCAATAAAAGCGGTCAAACGTCGTACTCATTGTTACTTAATTCATAAATAAAATTCGAAAATAAGTCGAAAAGTAAAATGAGATTGATTTTTGATCATCTTAGACTGGCTTCTATTTCTAGATTAGCATTTTATAATTTATCTTTGACCCAGTCAATTACCCTATTATACTCGTCATCGGTAGTAACCCTAATCGAATTGCTTAACACGAGTGTCGAACCTTGTCCCTATGTGTCATGGTCCGACAGGGGCAAGGTCTGTAGTTCAATTATCTCAACAGCAGCGATATAGATGACTATGTCACGTATATAAATTAATTTTAGTGCTAACCATTTAACGTTTTATAAGTAACTAAATAAATATTAAACTCATATTAGCCCCGATTCCTGCAGACACCTCCTAATTTTATTTTAAGTTATACCCGTCATTTTCTTATCCGCCGAAAAGGAAAGGGACGGATGATTGTCAACAAATCATTTTAAAATTAATTAATAACCCGTGCGAATAAAATAGGCATCTCGCTGGTATGCAAGCCATTTGTCGTGCTGTCAACTTAATTCTGTCGGGTTATTGGCCGATGTAATTTTTTTAGACGGTTGTTTTAGATTTCTGCTTAAAATTGACATGTATTCCATAAATTTTATGCCTGTCGATTACTCGTCCCTTTCTTTTTCAACGGATAAAAAATGACAGGTACCTATAATTTAAAATAAAATTAGATGGCGTCTGCAGAAATTAGCACCATTTATTAACACTTGATAATTCTACTTCTAATAAAAACATTATTATTTTGAGGTCGCGGGTTCGTCTCCAGCACAAGCCTAAAGCAAAGATTTACGAAATTGTTTTCGAATTCATGTTTGAATCATAAACGATTCTCATGTGCTAAGCGATGAAGGAAAGTCTCGTGAGAATTATTGTAATATAATCCTTCTATAAGCTGTTTCCATTTTATGTTTTATCCGGTCCAACAGAAAAGCTACCATAACGTTTCTGTTTACGAACATATTTGTTAAAACTATCACAACATATAAGAAGCAAAAAATCACCTTCACCTATTTTTACACGGCGTTTATTGCACTTGAACCTGAAATCACTCTTGACGTTTGTTTAGTGCAATCCATTACAGACGTGGGCAGACTAATAAATTTTGTAACGTAAGCACTGAAACACAGATCACGTACACAAATTACCTCTCTATATACACATACCACAATGAAGCACCTTGGTGGAGTATGCTCTATAATACGTATACATCTCGACAAACCTACAGTAGTAACTGATTGTCCGAAACTAGGATGACCCGTGCTTCGAAAGGCAAGTTAAGCCGTTGGTCCCGTTTACTACTTACTGAGATAAGTAGTCGTTACAAGAGTCATGTCAGGGGCCTTTGGCGGTTCAATAATAACCCTGACACCAGGGTTGATGAGATTGGTAATCCACCTCACGATGGAAGAGATTACGCACGTGAGTATGTGTGGGATGAATGTGCGAATCTGAACAACATTGTCCAAATAACCATTGGTATTTAAAATATTATATATTTATAATATGTATTATTTTTTAAATTTCGTTATTTAACTTTCAGATCGTAATCAATGTATGGACGGACTGTTTATATTAGTTACATATTAAAGAGAGATTTCTTTCCAACGCATTTATGGGTGATGGTACTCGTGTACTTATTAGTATTTAAGTACCTTTAAAACAGTGTCTGAGTGAAGTTCCATTATACACAAAGTAATACCACAATTTGTTTTTACAACATGTCAGGGATGAAGAGCAGTTTTGTAAGTTATAACATTACATAACAATTCTAAAGGCATTGTTCTGGAAACTTAGCAATGCATTACAAATACACTGACCTGACGTAAATGGGAATATCAAATTATTCCCCACTCGAGTACCGTTTGTTGACTCTGGACGAATTGAGCTGTTTTCATAATTTGTACCTAGTTATGTAAATACTACAGTTCAGGCAGTTCTATTTTTGGGTTTGGCTTAAATTCAAACTTGACCTTCATCTGTGGGTTTACTCTTGAACGCGTGTAACAGGGGAGATAATCTTATTTTTTGTGTATGGTCCACTCCTTCTCTCCACTTCTCTTTCTTGAGAGAATACCTACATAGATCGACTATACGTATTATAACCAAGACATCACTATAAGACAATTATTCTGCTTTATACATTCTCTATTTTATGAGGCCCAAGACTTAGTATTTCAAGTCAATATATCCGCCTTTGGAACACATTAGCTAAGTTTAATGCCTAATTTCGACTATATTATAACCAAGACATCACTAAAAGACGATTCTGCTTTATACATTCTCTATTTTATTTAGCCCAAGACTTAGTATTTCAAGTCAATATATCCGCCTTTGGAACACATTAGCCTTAGCTAATGTCATTAAACTTATTAAACTTATTACAAATTAGGCATTAAACTTATTTAATGCCTAATTTGTAATTACACAGCTCCTTTAGAACACTAACAGCGCGTTTGCTTATCTAGATATTTAACATTCACACAGGTTCTTGTGCTATCAAAGGAGCTTTCCCAAGTAAGGCTGTTACCCTACATGGTCGAACATGGTAGTCGCCAAACCCATATAGCATGTAGCTCGACTTACATAACGTAAGATAAACTGCATGTACGTACTTTTACATCCTACTAGGCGGCATAAGCAATTAAGCACCCCTTTATCAACTACAGGAAGTTAAAAACACAGCTAGCGAGGACGTGGGTGTATATATTATACAACTCTGTCTACCACCTCGGGGATACAGGCATGATGCTTTGTTATGTTGGAAGTAAAAAGCAAGCTGCTTAATTTTCGCGTAGAGAGTAGTCTTAGCTAATAGCCAATATATGTATACTTTTTGTGAAAACATTTCAAGCATTTCGAAGGCTTCAGACTTGCTTAAAGACTACCCAACATAATTATTGTGACATTAGCCGGAACGTAAGCCCCTTAAACTGAAAGCAGACCAAGATTCTTCCGTATCATACGCTGTGTCAGATTTTTTTAGTTTCATATAGAATTATAATCACTAATTTTTATTATTAATTTGAAAAATTCTGATGACAACATTAGATTAATTCAGCGTCCAATGTCACTCGGTAGCAACCAAATTTTTCAAATTAGCAAAACAAAAATCTACCTTCTCTGTTCCGTGACAGTGATTATAATTCCATATGCAACTGGAAATTCTGGCAGCGCGAACCATGCGAAAGAATTCTGATCTGTTGACAGTATTGAATTATATGGGCCAAACTATGTAATATATAACTTGTTACTTCTAATCGAGTAACTGTGCGAATGATATCTCTTAACTTGGCAAGACAAATGTACGAACTGTGTACTGAAGTAAGCAAACATTTTAAATATATGTGTGGGCCTTCTGCGTTTATTGAAGCAATAAATTTACAGATAAGCAGAGCGTCGATAGTGTGCGAAGCTATTCCACCGCATTTAGACATTAGTACGAATAGATAGTAGATTACAATTTGCATATTGGCCAGAGAATGGCGGTAAATATAGATAACAGTACCACTAACATGTTTCCGGTTTTGAATATCCATCAGGTATTAAATTCGCGAGGCCAAGAATGCAAGACGCCGATAAAAGTAATGTACTCGTGTAATAAATAAATCAGAAACAAATTGACTTTCCAAAAGCTTTATTTGCTAATGGATTGATTTACTGAATGTACGATACGAGGCAATTCGTATTTATGAACACTGAAAGTCGAAATCATATAAAAATACAGTATTATTTTATTTACATGTCTTTATTGTTTATTATTTTCCCTCCGCTCAAACACATAGGCATGTCAAATTCAAAAATATCTTTATTCAGTAAGTAACATAGTTACACTTTGAATCGTCAATTTTTACATAACAAACGTCTCATCTGCCTAAAACTACTGCAGCTTCTCACAACCAGTATAGCCGGGGAAAAGAAGCTGCAAGAAAAACCTCGGCACAATTCAATATCAATTCTCAGACAGTTAATCCCATGCATTCATATCTTCTAAATAATCACTAACTTTATAATAACCTTTTTTGCAAAGTGTCATGTAAAAAATATTTCCTTGGAAACAGTTCATTTATTTAGGTGCACACGAATTCTGCCAATATTGACCACCGTACCCTAACCGATAATGTAACCAGTTATGTATAAAAACGGGTTGCTGTTTGTTTTGCGATATCACACAATGGTAAGGCAACGGAACTTTTCCTTTCAGCCACATATTGAGTATTTCATTCAGTGACAGTTTGTAAATACGCGCCTTTGAAACAATGCGGGTTGGTGTCTTCGAAGAAACAGACGTAAAACTGTTACTAACTTACTTCGATTCTCTGTTTTGAGAACTTTAGGTTTAAGCAGAAAATTGAAATTCACAGATGTGCTGATTGAGCCAATTTCTGGATACGACTCGGTGCGTATGAAGTAAAAGATACCCTATTATCTACATAAAGTTCAAAAACTATTACCAGGCAAAATTACAATTAGATACGTTTCAGTGTCATAACAGACGTTGTGATGGAAAATATACAGTAATGAAATATAAGAAATACTATTAAGATATAGTAGACCTTAGTTTCAAAATAATGCTTTACACGGCCAATAAAATAGAGAAAATGTCATCGGTGTATTAACAGTTGAAAGGCTTTAAGTGTTCCGAGGACAATAAGCTGGCTGGTTCTGCGAAGATATAAAATCCCAATCTGTACTTTCACGTGTTAATACGACATGTTTTATGCGCCGACGCAGCCGTCGTAAAATCCGCATTGCCACGTAGTGTCTCCTATTAGCGTCGCGAATCAAATACATATATATTTGTATTGCCGTTTCCAATTCGTTACTCTTAAAGTTGTTTCATGCGTGACATAGTCTTTGAACGCAACGCCAGGCGGAGTTTGTTGACCGCAATTAATAATGGTGCTACTGGAGAATCATCATATTTTATAAGTTGAAAAACAAGTTTTACAACAATTATGCAGTTTTATAATCAAAGCTGTGAACAAAAACGCACTAGAATTGTTATTTTAGTTAATAAAATTATTGTGTAACATTATAAGTATTACGATATGCATTAATTACTATCGGGGGCCCATCCTTTACTGGAACCGTTTCGCCGCATTTTCAGGTCCCTATTTAAGAAACTCTGAATATTTAGTTATACATGTTGCTACTAGACACGGTTTTGCAAGACATTTAATTTTTTCATGTTTAGTAAATTTGTGTGCAATAAAGTGTTTTTATTATTTTTGTATGTCTTTTTCATATCTCGGGCCTATGGAGGCCCGGACTTTTGGAAGGCGTGCGTGGGGCCGAAGCCAACACGTAGAGGCCCCTTAAGACAGTTTAATCTAAATGTGGTGTGACACCAACCGGCGATTATCCCTGTATGCACTATGGGAGTGCACCCAAAGACAATCCCCGGTTCGTGTAGGACTATTGCAGATTATGGGAACAAAGGGAACTGGGCTATTGGGTTGGGGGTTAGTGGACCGGGATACTGGAGCTATGGGGGACTATGGCGCCTGCTCGACCAATGTTGGTAAACATGGATAAATGAGCAGGCGGTGACTCGCCACTCACTGGATGGGCCACCTATCTAGCCGACGCGATTTCTAACTTGTATATTTAGTGCGATTTAATAAATAAATAATTAAGTATACTAAAATAAACGGAAAACGAAAACACCACTGTATATACCGAGATATGACATTTGAGTGTTCAGATTTAAAATAACCATTTAACTCACGAGTCTCACCCCTTTCCTATTTTCATTCGATGTTGACATATAAATAGCGTCTAATACATTACATTACTTTTTTCAGGCATTACGTCAGTGTCAAAAGAAAGGTTTGTCACACGGAAGTTGGTGAGCAAAGTTGATTAATAATTCAGTCGGGACACGCTCGTGTGTCGTGGCGTGAAGGTCGGGTCACACCGCATGGGTGCGTCTTATTTACCTCATTAGACAGCTAATTTTGTATTATCACTGTATGGGTATCGT
Source organism: Pectinophora gossypiella (assembly GCF_024362695.1). NCBI lineage: Eukaryota > Metazoa > Arthropoda > Insecta > Lepidoptera > Gelechiidae > Pectinophora > Pectinophora gossypiella. The sequence continues at coordinate 5,917,968 of NC_065405.1, forward strand.
AGCCTGTACAGTCATGAGCAATATAATGTACCCACTTTAGGACTCTGTCGAACTAACATATTTGACATTTAGTGAGACTTACAGTTCAATTTGTCAAAAAAGTTAATGTGACATGGTACCAAAGTGTATACATATTAATTCGCTTCACTTAACAGGTTACATAATTCTCAAAATAAACCACATGACATGTATAAAAATAACTACATTAGGTATACTAGATACTTACTACTTAAATATTTAACTACTAGTTAATTATTCAATTGACGTCCGTGGTCCAGTGGTTGAGCGTTGGACTCACGATCCGGAGATCCCGGGTTCGATTCCCGGTGGGGACATATCACAAAAATTACTTTGTGGTCCCTAGTTTGTTATGGACATTACAGGCTGATCACCTGATTGCCCGAAAGTAAGATGATCCGTGCTTCGGAAGACACCTTAAGCCGTTGGTCCTGGTTACTACTTACTGATGTAAGTACGTAGTCGTAATATGAGTCATTTCAGGGGCCTTTCACTGCTCAATGGTAACACTGACACCAAAGTTGATGGGGTTGGTAATCCACCTCACAACCCACACGATAAAAGAAAAGATTATTGAATGTACTTTAAACATTTTTGAATGAGTTTGAAAAAATATGGGAAAAATAATACGAAGAAATAACGTTTTCGTATCCTCGAGAGATTTTAACTCTACACACGTGGAATATTTTAGTGACAGAGTACAAAGCATTTTTACACCTGCAATTTTTACAACGTTCGACAAAAAAATATAGGTCACCGTGTCGTGCAAAAAATACATCGAAAACGTGGTTCAGAATGTAATAACTGCAGCTACTATAAACACACATGTGACGCAAACCTCACCTCGCATATCGTAAAACAAAGACAATGCACTAACACAACAGACACGCCGTCAAACAGACACAGTTAGTCAAACAAGCACTCAGGTTTCACTCGGACGCGTATGAAAAGATTTCACTGCAGGGAAATGTAAAGTGAAATGAAACGTTTTATTTGTGGTGGCCAAGGTGAGTATTGTCTCCGGACGATCACGCTGGCCACCGTCCAGAAGTAGACTGAACAATTTTGAAAATGCTGAACAATTTGCCACGAGCTATTGACACGAGCCGCGAATGCATTGACGTTACTGCTTAATCTAATTTAAGCACTGATCGGAGCACTAATTTACGTAGATTAGTACCTACACTACTTCGTGGCTTGTCGCTTTTCGAATAGGTTTTTCTTATCAAATAATATTATGTACTTCGCGCCAGAAAGAGCTATTCATACAGAGCATACTTTGAAGAGTTATTGAACCTATGCTAACGTAATACTACTAATAATAATGGAATGACTCCATGCACCAAAGTCTACTCATCATCAATTTAAGAGCCACGCTCTTGTCGGTGCAACATTTTCTATGCTACTTTTTTAGGGAAAAATAGGTCAGTGGTTTCCCAAAGATTACTACTAAAACTAAAATGTGTTAATTTAAAAACACGATCGAATCGGAATTTGCAAAGTGAAATAAAACAAACTGCCAAAGTGGATTTAATCATAGTGTAACATCTTGTAGGTTTATTATTCAACTTCAACTTCAACTTTATGGTTGTATGGCAACCGGTTGTCATAGAGTAGAGACAAGGGTTTATTATTCATTCAAGAATCAATTCACAACAACGGCTATTTTCGTGCGTCACAAGACGTCAAAGGAACCTTTTTTGCAAAACAAAACTTACCCGCTTGCGAAACGCGTCATACGACGGGTACCTAGGTATCTCCATAACGTATCATAAATGGTGATAAAATCTACACAAGATAGAAGAAAAAAATGCTTAATTGTATGTTGACAGAGTAATAATTTACCCACTCGGATCTCACGACAAAAGTTGTTTATTGCGTCATTGACACTTGAATATCAATGTCTAAAAGAATTCTACAATAAAAACAAAGAAGTTGAAATCCTTCATTTTTTAACGTAATTCCTACGATTAAGCTTGTAATATTACAGTAGGTAATCATCGTTCAAATTATTATTGCCGGTTATCAAAAACTATGGAACCTACAATCATCTAACAGCTTCACCGCACGAGAACACAATAAACGCATTTTTACATGAATGGCAATGTCATGATGATTTCCACAAAGATAAACAATTTGCCCACATGTCCATTATATTTTATTCCTCACACAATAACTTCGATAAGCGATCGACATTATTGGCTGGTTTTATAAAGACATGGCATGCCTGAGAGGTATATAAGTAAACAATGTAAGTAAATAATATATTGAAAACAAATTTAAGTAGACAACATTGTCTTCATTCTTTTTCTCACATTATAAATTTAATATATCCTGGGCTACGCCGCTCGTCCATCTAACGTCAACGTCGTGTTTTTACTGAACTCGAAGCACGAAATTACTATGAGATTTAAGTAGAAAAGTATTTTTAAATATAAAATACGTTACGTTCTTAATAAAATACTTACCAACTGAAATAAAATTTGAATTAATAATAAATACACTTAAGTTTCTAAATTACATGCCTTTGAAGCATCTCTTTCACAAGAATTAACTGCGGTAACTTCCGACAAATCGCAGTGGTATAAATAAAACGGATTTTTCGAAGACATGAGTTTAGCTCCGTGGCGTTTATTGTTGGATACATTATTCTGTTCTCTGAACCCCACATCAATGACGGGCTTGTGAACAGCTGATATGGCTGGTTGCCAACAGCTGATAGACGATCCGACGCCTCACTAAACTCGCGCCACCTGGCCTTTTGTGAACCATTCCACAAATTCCTTACGAATGCAATTCCAGTTCTGTTTGTGAATTATTCGCTTGCCTAACGGCCTTATTCAATAGGACACCATGATTGCGCCACGAGCAGGAAATTATTCGGGATTCGTTGCCAGCAATAAATTGGTTGCGCCACCGAGGTGGCACCACCATGGTTTCTAGTGATATAGGGCCCTAATTCAATTAAGGGAGCTAAATAAGCTCTATAGTTTGAATAAGGAACATTAATTCGTTTTGATATTATTGTTTTAAACATACCTCTGAGCAGAACAATAATTTTGTTAAATCTTTGTTAATCAAGGATATTAATTTTGAGTTTTGAAATGAGAGTTAAAATGACTAACTCTCTTTCACAAGGATGTATTTCATCTTCAAATTCTACATTGTCAGATTTTAAGTGATTATCATCTTATGGAATAGTGTTTAGAATAGCATATCAAGAATTAAATGCTCAATTATTAGGTAAAGTAAGTAAAACAATAAACTGACACTATGAGGCAAGCCGCTGATATAATATAGATAAGTAATAGCTAAAAACAACCTACTTTTATTGTTTGCTTGCACTAGACAGATGGAAAATATTTGCCTAGTTACCATCGTAATCATAACCTAGATTCATATATCATTTTATTATTCTATCATTCATTTTATGCATTTTGCATAAGCATTTGTCTTTTACCATGTAGACATTGCTTAAATATAATATACAATTTAATAATCAATAATTACCTCGTCAAAATACAAAATTAGTTACCTACATGATTTAGCAAGATTTTCAGTTTGAAAAATCACTTAATAATACATAAGACAGACTAGACATAGACTCAAACGCGGGTGTCTGTACTGACTACTGGCGTGTGTAGGGTCACGGCCATCAGACCTTCAACATTGCAGAATAATTGCAAGATTTGTTTTAAACCTGTTTCTTACGCTGTTTTCCTGGTACCGAATGTTTGAAACACGACAAAAATCTGTAGTTAGTAAACTTTGGACAGCTCTATACGTTATTATAATATTATGTACTATATGTGACGAGTAACATGGTAATTGTCATCTAGCCAGAGAAGGGCATTTACAACGTACCTACTCGAACAACTCAATTTGTCTGATCGAACGCTGATCTCCAAGACACAGGCCTTTAAGCTTAGTTTAGGGATCAGATTTCAACAATTAATTTGTACCTAATTATTTGTCCTTTGTTTAATATAAGTGCATCGCTACACACTTGTACTAATCTTTTTGAAAATAAATGTTTTTATTTATATATTTATTTAATTATACAATAGTTTCCAACTTTACTACTTCATTTATCGTTACGAGATCTTTCTAAACATTTCAGACATTTAATAATAACTTTTATTTATAGAAGTCCCATGCAATAACAAGATGACTTCCCAAAGATATGATATGATATGCCACTAACATGAAGAAGTTATAAAGTCATTCAAAGCTACTTTACCTAGCACTAATCAAAAGTGAGATGATGATGAAGCTGCCAACTTCAAACGGAAAAGCGTGTTTGAAGAACGTCTTATTAGGATAAAAGCAATAGCAAAATGTTTATAAATAAACCGTGAAATATCAAAGGTAAATTACTAAGTATCTGAAGTAATTCGCAAACAGTTAAAACGCTTCCAAAATTCATTGCATGACGTACCTTACGTAACAATAAATGATTGATTGTGATTAAAAGACTACGAAACCAACTTGTATTTCAATTATAATATCTTGAAGAATAATATCTCCGTGGATGATTAACATAGGATTATCGTAATCCATCAATATTATGTTCGATATGAGAAGGCCATACGCCTATCAGAGTCATAAATGGTTCTCGACATTATGTTCATAAGAATCGATCGCGTTTTTCCCACAATATGTTGTTTAGAATACTTCCTCACTAAATACACGACGATTGTATAAAAAACATAGATGTTACTCTACACAAGCAGTATATTATTAGTTTTTAATTGTGTGAGTTGCTTTAAGTGTAAATATATCTAATCGCATATATATGTCGCTATACTTATTACGTACGCACGTCATTTTTGAAGATTATTTTAGTATCATTAATAACGCTGCTATATAAAATTTTCTTCAGAAAATCATTCCACGAGACACTGGAACTCTTCTCACGGTCGTTAGCAGGTATAAGAGGGTGATATATTTAAAGACGACAGCATTTCTAGAAGTTGAACTGTTATTTGCTTGTACTGGTTGTTATCCCGATATATAAACATAGTTCCCATAATACTCCGATACAAAAGAACATCAATGGCTGTGTCGGAACGAGTTCGTTGATTGCGTTCATTACACTTTTACAATGTGAGTTCGGAACAAGTTTTTGCTCAACCTCTAGAGCAAAGCAACCACAGCCACCTGTCAACCACCGTTCTTTAAATTCACTATCGCAACCATATTTTTTCTCGAACAGTAAAATCTCAATTGGCACTTTCCGTAGCCGGAAGCCCTTAATTTATTTTTAAAGTAAGTGTTTTATAATTCGTATGTCATGAATTTATGAATTGCGAATGCGCTGCCCGCGTTTTCGACCGGTTTGCAATCTGAATCGTGTTATGTTCTCGTTTTTATTGTTTGGTAAATGTGTTTCAGTTTAATATTGAAATATATTAAAAGTGTTAAAATAATAATTACCTATAACAGAAGTTCAGAAAGTGTTGTAATTTGTGGAAAACTTCGCTCACTCTCTGTTGGCCAATAGATAATAAAGAAATGCTTTATAAAAACGTACATATAGTGGCTATTTTGTATACGTAACTGTGTATTTACGTTTGATCGAACTTGAGAAATTTGAACAAATATTAACAATAATAATACGGTACAGTGAGTATCCGGTATCAATGTGTTACCAATCTCCACGACCAGGCTTAGATAACCTAAAAATACAGCTACAATCTTCAAAAACCAACAAATTCAAGTAGCACAAACAGTATAAAATGTACTGAATGATTAATAATATATATAATTATATACCTACAACTAATAATAAGATTGATAATGCAAAATATATAAATAAACTTTAACCTTCTTTCTAGATTACAATGTGAACGAACTTTTAATTAATAATGTACTAGCAAAAGTAATAAAGTAAATTCTAGGCTCAAAAGCTATTCAAGGCTATAAAAAGTATAAAGTTGAAGTAGCAAATATTATTAAACTGCCTTGTTTGTATTCTTTGCACTTGAAAACACAAGGACAAAAAAAAACTGTTGTAGTCATTACCTGACTTTTTGCAGGCATCTCAAAACCTAACTATGAGCAGAGTGCGCCAATGTTATTCTGCTAGAATCACGAATGGATATCACATATTGGAATTTGTTAAACACTGCTATCTGTTAGATAAGATTTGTTAATCTCTATGACGCCATTCCTGTGTGAGTATCCTGTTAGCTAAGTATACCTAGTTACTGTGGACATTGAAATATAAGCCGTGTTGTAAATACGAGGTTTGCTGCCTAGCCTATCTAGTTTACATAAACCGCATAATATAAATAACAGCAGTCAGAAGAAATGAGTCATTAGCAAAGAAATGTGTTCAATAAATTAACGAGCCTCATTTGGGTCATGTTCAGACTAATGAGAGCGAGTTAGCAGCTATTATTGTCTACTTAGAACTACTGAGATGGACTGACTAGGAAGATGAAGCTTCAGAAAATAAAACAAATGTAAAATGACAGAGGGATATCAGTCATGTACCGCTTTCTAAAGACAAGTATTTTAATATCTAGTCTACCATAATTCACTAAGTATATCATTCGCAATCTTAACCTAGAAAAATTTAATGGTCACGAATTCACGATCTAACATCAGACACGATACGCTTTTGACAAGATCCGCGTTTCCGTGAACCGTATTATGACAACAGCTTCTGCAATCTTAAAGCAAACCTACATCACAAGTGATTTACGGTGGTAAACCTTGAATTTCCACATGATTACATGTGTAAAATCTCATATTACTCAGTGCTATACGACGTATTGCACACGTAGCCTCAAGGTATCGTTTTGTAAGGAGACACCAATTTTGCATGACACTACTTTTGTATCGTGCCGTGCACTACTTTAATGTGGCAATTACAAGATCAGAATGTTTTAAATTAATCCTCATCTTGATATTATACAAGTAAGGATATACGACAGAGATCAAAAGTAGAAAGTAGTACGAAGGTAAAATTATTTTCTGGTCCAGATACCTAACTTACACGGTACCAGTGATTTGATAAAACTGGATAAACACATTGTTCTAGAATGAACCAATATTAATGTTACTAAAGAAGCAATACATAAAGAAGCAAGGATAAACAGAAGAAGAGCTTGAATATACCTAATGCTATAAAATAATAATGTACCTATGGTATTTCAAAATGTTACAGTGATGACGGCAGTACAAACATATAATGTTCAACAGTCCCCCAGTTTCATGAGAAAACGAATCCTAAGTCTATCGATACATTTTAATTGCCACCAATTGAGGACCGATTATTGTGCCACAGTTTTAATTAAAATCGATTGCCCTTTCCGTAGTTAATGTTATGGCCGCAATAAACAGACGCTATAACATCTAAAACAATTGAGTTAAAAGCAGACGAAGATAGTAAATGATTAAACTCAGAAGGATAACTGAAACTCGTATCTATCAAGCAGCAATTATAATCCAACCTCGACGACACCAGTAGTTATTTAATAGCCAAAGACAACAATGCATTCTGATAATGTACTTCTACAATAAAGTCATTAGCGTAAGTAAAATAAGTAGGATTGAACACAATAACGTGTAGGATCTTGATTTATTTCTCAAAACTAGCTATTGTTTAGATAGATTACGTTACAAATGGGATGCGATACGTAAATCCGGTAATGACTCAGCTGTGACACCTAGTTCGACGTATAATTCTTTAATTCAATAAAATAACTGAGAATCGAGATCCAATCGAAATGGTCCAGTCAACGCCTGTATGTGTTTGGTTAAACACTTAAAAGTAAATCGAAAGCCCAAATTGATTGCTTGTTCATTTAGTGGAAGCGATAGCAATCGTTCCTGCTCCCCATCCGTCACGGACGGTCAGTTCTTTGAATTTAAAAATGCAATCATTTAGATCGGCCAGTCATTAAACGTATCGACATTTGCTAATAGCATTCCAGTTCAGATTACCAACACAACGCTCCATTTCGTAGAAAATTATCTCTCCAAATAAATTATTTATAGCTCGACTTGCTTATTTATATCATTAAATGAGAGTGTAAGAAATAGATTGAAAAAAGCAGTATTTTAACCCACCTTAACTAAGAGACGTCAGGATAAGGCACATCCCAGGGCTTGCACTTCTGAAACAAAAAAAAAAATTACGTGTGAAATAAGATTCTATAATACACAGAACGCAGACCATTGATACAGAATATCGTATTGTAAGTTTATTAACAGTTATTAAGTAATTTTAAAATAAATAGTTGTAATTAGGGAAAAGTATTTGACACATTAAAAAGAATATATATTATTTTTATAATTAAAAAAAGCCGATCAAAAGCATCATAGAGGTACACGCCGATAATACGCGATGTAATAATAATAACTGCATTCTGGAACCCCACACAGCTGTTCTGAGGCACGCAATAAGCTATTATTACTTACGCAGGTAAAATATCGTACGATCTCATATTAAAAGATTCTAATTCTGTGTAACGGTTACTGAATGCCTTTGCTTATACTTCACATACAAAAAATATGGATAGTTAAGTAAATTAAAGTCTGAGCATAGCATCAGTACGCTTCACGATTGTACAGTAATAAAATATTTGCAATCACAGTCCGCCATTTAGGCCTTGGTATCGGACCATAGGTTATCGATGAGATTTCACAAACATTATTGCCTGTTGCGACCATCCGCCCGCGGTGTGTCACAAGGAGCGAGCATAGGTCCGCTGTTGTAAATTATGGCAATGTTTCATAGAAGTAGTATAATGACATTAATTGTTGCTTTATGAATGTCTCCACTTCCTTTAAGATATTATTCTGTCTTTTGTTCATTTTAATACAAGTCACATTTTACTCATGAGTACTTTCACATACTCATTTACATATACGAGTAGGTACACCAAAATATTGGAAAACGAAAGTTATCCAAATACGGATGTGTTACGCGTTATCATTAAAAATGCATTTAATTTAGGTTAATTAAATGGACATCTGTCCACTTTAAAACTTTATTATTCAAATGCAGTCTGATGCGATGAAGATGGGAGGAAACTCGAACGTGACTCATGATAAGACAACATCACTATGTAAACTTGTAGACGTGGAAAGACCAAATGACATAAAGGTTACTGGTACGTGACTCGCCGATAAGCCTTTTTGAAAATTATTTTTTGCTATTTTCGTTTATCTTGTAAGAAACCATTCAAGCAAGCAGGTCAAGGTGTCTGATATATTCATACATTTTCTTTGAAATATACGTCATTCCGGTTTTATTTTAACCAAAATTCAAGTTCGTATGCGGCAGACTGGTTCTTGGGTGTTTTAAATGACGTAAATGACTTAAGTAAATACAATGTCATGAAACCAACAGACTAACATCTTGACAAGGTTACAGATATTTGTATAATGATAAAGATTGACTTTGATTCGACACGAAGTTATTGCCAGCAACAGCATAATTGATAGCATGCACGCGTAATTTAATAAGCAATTGAAATATGATACACTTGTCTTTTCAATTATTTATCACTTTTGTCGCAATTAGGTATGCTTCGAATGAATCGACTCACCCGGTTTCAACATGATTGTACAATACTAAATAATTAGTGTGGCGTTACAATTGTTACTTTGCATAAATGACAATGGGCACTTTTGTATGAAACTTGGTCCAAGAACCTCCACTGATGAGACTTATATGTAATGAAAGCTTATGCTTTCCCTATGATTCTGGCAAAGTTCTATCAGATTCTGTCCCGGGGTTCTTTTTTTATGGCCATGTTTGTCCTGGCTAAAAATGTGATAAAATACAGTGGGAGCTAAAATCGACTCAAGATTTGTTGCTGGATAACTAAGTCTACATAAATAATTATGTATCATATTGTATATCATTTTAAAGAGGATCTTTTCCAGAATGTGAAACATAAAAAAAACAAAAAAAAAGTCTTTATGTCAGCGAATTATAGTCAATTTATATCTCCAGCGCCATTGTTTCTCGGTAGCTAAGTTCAAGTTTCATGCCTTTTACCCCTTCCAAAAGTATCTTACCGATTTTTTTTATATTGCTTCCGGAATTTGATCTGAGTGATAATAACAAGAAAAATAAATAGACACCTCTCCGATAGAGACCGCCTAAGCTATTGCCTATTGCAAGAAATCGTCATTATTAGCAAGTCATTACGGTATTGCATATAAGCTTATCAGCAACTTGGAACTTGGTCCAAGAACCTCCACTGGTGAGACTTGCATGTAATGATAGCTTATACTTGTCCTATGATTCTGGCAAAGTTCTATCAAACTCTGTCCTAGGGTTTTTTTACGGCCATGTTTGTCCTGAGTGTACAGTAGTGGACTGCAAAATCACCTCAGGATTTGTTGTCGATAAACTATTTAACTAAGTCTATATCATAATGTATATCAATTTTAAAGGGGAAGGTTATCAGAATCAGAAACACAAATAAAAAAATGCATTAAGTATGTAAACGACTTTTAGCCAACTCACGTCCGTAGCACCATTTTTCTCAGCAGCTACGTACGAGTTTCGCGCCTTCCAACCTTTCCAAAGAAGCCCAATAATTTTTTCCTTCTTCTGATATTGCATTCTTAACCTGACAAGACTAAGTGACAACAACAAGAAATAAAATAGATACCATTCCGATAGAGGCCGCGTAAGCTATGGACCTATTGCAAGATAACGTACTCAAAGGCTAGTCATTATAATCCAACAGACGTAACATGATTAGAATGCGGGAGGACGCAAATGTAGTATGTTTTCTTTCACCACAATCTTGTTTTATTAATCCAGGCTTATATCTTGTCTTATAAACAATGCCGAATGGTACAACAAACGTATCGTAAACGTAAGGTTGCCTGGTAGTAATTGCTACCTTGGCAATAAAGCCGCTTTTTGCACCAGTTATTGCCTGAACTTGTTTAATAAATGTGTTTCTTTTGTATACAATAGAGTCATTGTATTGCATCTTGATTAGAATGACTTATTTCTTGTTTCTCTCGTACTAAGCTGTATAGTTGTATAGTTGTATTGCTGTTAGTGTTAAAGAGACACATATTTCGTCTCTTTCGCATAAGGCGATGTACTACATTTCCGTCCCGCCGCATTCTAATCATGTTACGTCTGTTGGATTATAATGACTAGCCTTTGAGTACGTTATCTTGCAATAGGTCCATAGCTTACGCGGCCTCTATCGGAATGGTATCTATTTTTTTTTCTTTGTTGTCACTTGTCAGGTTAAGAATGCAATATCAGAAGAAGGAAAAAAAATATTGGGCTCCTTTGGAAAGGTTGGAAGACGCGAAACTCGTACGTAGCTGCTGAGAAAAATGGTGCTACGGACGTGAGTTGGCTAAAAGTCGTTTACATAATGCATTTTTTTATTTGTGTTTCTGATTCTGATAACCTTCCCCTTTAAAATTGATATACATTATGATATATAATTATGTATATAGACTTGTTAAATAGTTTTTCGACAACAAATCCTGAGGTGATTTTGCAGTCCACTACTGTACACTCAGGACAAACATGGCCGTAAAAAAACCCTAGGACAGAGTTTGATAGAACTTTGCCAGAATCATAGGACAAGTATAAGCTATCATTACATGCAAGTCTCACCAGTGGAGGTTCTTGGACCAAGTTCCAAGTTGCTGATAAGCTTATAATATGCAATACCGTAATGACTTGCTAATGATGACGATTTCTTGCAATAGGCAATAGCTTAGCCGGTCTCTATCGGAGAGGTGTTTATTTATTTTTCTTGTTATTATCATTCAGATCAAATTCCGGAAGCAATATAAAAAAAATCGGTAAGATACTTTTGGAAGGGGTAAAAGGCATGAAACTTGAACTTAGCTACCGAGAAACAATGGCGCTGCAGATATAAATTGACTATGATTCGCTTACAAAAAGATTTTTTTTTGTTTTTTTTTATGTTTCGGATTCTGGAAAAGATCCTCTTTAAAATGATATACAATATGATACATAATTATTTATGTAGACTTAGTTATCCAGCAACAAATCTTGAGCCGATTTTAGCTCCCACTGTATTTTATCACATTTTTAGCCAGGACAAACATGGCCGTAAAAAAAGAACCCCGGGACAGAATCTGATAGAACTTTGCCAGATTCATAGAGAAAGCATAAGCTTTCATTACATATAAGTCTCATCAGTGGAGGTTCTTGGACCAGATTCGCCCATTCTCCTTTAAATAACAAAGAATTGAGCTCAGAAGTGTATTCAGAATATTATAAACACGTCACTCAGACTTTCTTAACATCAAACTTTCTAGATCATCATCCATCATCAGTTCACTTACTTCATAATATAACTAGAACCTGGGTTCCTCTAAGTTACTTGGTCACAACCTATTAAAGGCGCTGACTTCAACTGTTCAAGTAAACTATGACAAAGTTATAAGCGTATGAACAACAACACACGCTGAAATTATAAGTACCTACCAATATAAAAGAGCCAGATAGCTAGTTTAAAAAGTGCTTTACAATTAAAACGTTCCACAGTTCCAGCCACACTGAATTCAGCGAGCTAATTTGACCAAATTACAACGTGCGAAATGTTGCGATTGCCTTTTAAAACTGCTCTTTATGTAACAACAGAGTATGCGCGGTTAAAGTAACGGTAAGGCAAACCGCTGGAAATACCGTACGGGATGTAAACCAAAAACGGCTGAAGCTGCACCGGTGTTATTGACCAATTCAGACTCCGCTTTTCTAAAAGATATCTAACTGAATGAATAATAATAGTTAATTTTGATACGCAGAAGTTAGTCTGCATAAAAACACCTGCGTCCTCGTTACTTAAATATAATCTAAAGAGTATCGCAGCGAGTATTTCCAATAGTCTCCAAATTATTTGCTGAGCCTTGACGAAGGTGTCTCGATAAGAGCTAAAACGACGAATGATTACATGACGACATCATCCGTGCGTGACCACAGCTATTTCCTTTCCACATTACTGCTTCCAAAGCAAGGCTATACAAAATGCCCAGGAGTACATATCCTCAGAAAGTAAAAATAAAAAATACCGTAAGGGGTCATAAATTGAAAATGTCCATGTATTGTTTCGATTTGGGACGAAATAAATCGAAATTATTATACAATCTGTCAGAGTCAAGGATGACTTGATTATTATGCAAAAACAGATGGTATTACTTATTTCCAATATAATATAAACGATGAAACAGAAATTATTATTTATGTGAAGCGCATGATTAAGTATTGTTAGTTGAAAAAAAATGTATTTCACTGTTATTTGAAATGTCAAATGGAATTGCAAAAACTTTAAGTGAACTACTTGCAACATTGCATAATAGTCTAAGAAGTCAAAGTACTCGTAATATAAAAATGATATCTGGATAGCCAAACGTACCTAGGTAGGTACGTCTAGGTAGACATCTAGATATTTAGCATTTAAAGACGAAGAGAAAGTAGATTAGCAAATAATAACAGTGTGGGTGTCATTTGCAAAACGGTCTGTTAAGCAGACCATACGACTGTCAGTCAGGGACAAATTAATGCAGCACTGAAAGTAATATTGTTAATGCAATGTCAGATTTCACTTAGCCATTAGCTGAGAGAGATGACATCGCAAGAGGTACAGACATAAAACCAAAATGCCAGTGACGTAACAGTGTCGCCTTAATGAATCATAAGGCTATCTGTATTCAACACTGCTAGCTAGATCGCCGATTTAATTCAACCAAAAAGGTCCACACTTTGTGAATGCAAATCTAAAGACATTATCGGCAGACATTTAGACACTGTCTTATATGCAAATGAGCATCCGCGAACATCTATGACGAATGCGGATGTCACATAGAAATATAGTTAATAAAGATAAGTATGTTTACAAAATAAGCCGGCATCTCACCAATTAAAATGTAAAACGCCATTACGGATTAACCTTAACAAGTCATAAACAAATTATGTTAATATTTAGAAGCACTTCAAGACGTTTACGATTGTAAATTATTTTTAAGTACGCCATAGATTTTTTCTTTGACTCTCTGTCAGAATAGCTAAGGGGTGATTAAGATTTATTGAAGACTCTATAAGGTATGACAGGAAAAAAGTGGAGCTTATATCCCCATTACTAGGGAAAGCATTCCACTAGAAACTTTTTTGTTCGAATACTTAGTGGCTGGAACAAGTTAGCGAGAGTCATATGGCAGCTAATTGTGTAAGTCATAGCAGGGGGCGGTGTTGGTAAACGTGTAATGAGATGAGAAGCTGTGGAGCCGCATAGTTGCTGCTTTATTTTCACGATGAGAGATGAGACGCCACGAGTCGTGCAAAATAAGAAACATTTGCGGTCGCCTGTAGTTATGCATTAGTGCGTAAATTGCACACGAGTGCTTGTAATCTCATCTGGCTAACACTCATTAGTTTACACGCAACTTGTCTGCGAACCGTCGTGGGAACTTCACAGTAACATCATCTGTTCAGCTATGAAACGGGCTTAACTTTTTTCTACTGAAGAAAGTTTAAAGCATTCTTGTTTAAAAGGATCAAGTTTATCTGTCAGCCTAATGGTCTCAATTTGGATAAGTATATATTTTAAGGGCAGTCTACGCCGATGGAGATCAAATCCAAAGAAACTTTAAGAGAAACTTTAAACTAAAAGATGCTTTTAGTTTATTCCGCCATGAAACCTGTCGTCCCCTAATAGCTATTAATAGAGACAACATTCCATCTATAATCCTAAGAGGTGATCTTTTCAACTCAAATGAAGAAATAATATTGTGATATTTATCGCTAATGTCACGTGAAAACATTTTTTTACATAATTAATGTACATTTTACTATAAAAAATATCCTAAGAATGACACTCAAAGATTTGCGCATGATGTCCAATCGGATGTGGAATGAGTAAGAGTAAACATATATAGTGACTGATAGAAAGTGCTAACTGATAGTCATGTTTGTCAAACACTGAAGCCAAGGTCGGTAGAGGGTGACGCCATTGTTGACACACTGGACAAAGTACACGATATTTATTTTCATGAAAATATTGCATCCGCAGTTATTTACGCCAAACAAAAAAATAAGACGACAACATGGCTATAACATAAGATTCTTGGCGCTGTTTATTTAATGAAATAAATTCTTTAATTACTTTACTACTAAGGTTGCTTCAAAATCGTTAATAAAATAAGTGCAAAACAATTTTTAAGAAACGTAGGTGGCCATTGCCAGCAAATTACTTTATACAGTATTCTCCCCGGTTGCGTAGGATTCGTTGATTCATTTGTTTGCAACAAATTCTCAGAGACAATCATGACATCGCCTACGTGCATCCCCACTGAACTTGGCAACAGGCCACTCTTAAAAATAAGGACGCGTGAATGATACTTCGAAAAATATATGATTATAACAATTGGGAGGATTGACGTCTATATATCTAGGCACATGGTGACATCATGGATGCAAATCAGTCTGCCACGATCGTCTGTGAACAATTGTGTAACTACACGTCATGTATATGCACATTTTACTTCTAAATGAGATCAAACATCCCATTTTCCACTAAATCAATTTGTTCGGTCTTCAATTGATTTGGAATGTATCCCCGTATCCATTCCAAATAATTAGCAGGGCACTCTCTAATAAGTTGAGAAGTTGCAAAGTTTAAATTGTGAACAAAGTGGATAAAAAAGGGTCGTTCGAAAAGCTACAGGGGAGAGCAGAACGGTACAAAGGGACCTCAGTGTCGGAGGTCTTGTAAACAAAATGTAAAGGAAACGGTTTTTTGTCGACGATCGGGCGACGTCGGGGCGAGCGCAGGTAGGAATTTCTCTATTGGATACCCCGAGAGATATAATCTTGCTTACTTATGAGTGCAAAGTATAAACACTGCTATCTCAAAACGCCTGTTTGCACAAATAAGGAATACCATGCCGCTTGCATATCGTGGTTGCTTTCAATGTTTTACGCAAAGCGTTTTTATAAGTCACGGACTGTTTCTTTAAACCTGCAAGTTCCTTTTTTTCGCAAACTGAGAAAAAACAAATTTTATTAAAACTTGTTAGAATCCCGTTGGGATATATTTTTTTTATTGCGGACTGCTATTAACAGTCCTTCGTTGTGCCATGTCGTCCTTTTCTAAAGGTCACCAAACAAAAGACTGGGATTTGGGTAACTTTTATTGTGTTCAGAGTGGAGTCACGAATGGTACCGTACGGGTTTCGTACAATATTAATTCAATGTACCCTCGCTGCAGACTTGCTTAGACCTTGAATACGTTTTGAACCAGACGGGTCAACTGAATTCATGCCTTTTAAATATTTATGGGTTTGGATAACAAGCAACGTACAATAGCTGATAAGTTTGGTTTCCGCTCTTTTCATATTATTAGTAACGAAGCAATTTTATATAATAACAAACACTAGAGAAAAAGTACCAAAATATTAACCATAACTAGGATAACAATCGTTAAATGTACCTATTAAAATAATAAATCAGAGCAACAATAGTTTCCAAACAATAGATTTTATTAATCCAGATAAGTAAAATGAGATAATCGTTTAATTAAACATGAAATTGTAAACATCGATGACGAATGGACGAAGCCGTATGCAATATTGAAACAATCAGGCGTACAATTATGCCAATCACGAACCGATTGGGTGGATACGAATGCAATGCAAACAATACAAAACTCGGTGTGTACGAATTTAATGTTCATGTACTTAATTACTTTTGGTAACGTTATGTGCATTCTTCGATTCAAAATCTGCTGTTATGACTGTGATTCCCAAGATAGTCATGCACGATAATGTTGTAATTGTTTTGGTATATTTAACCTTCTGAAGCCTTTTAAGATCAACTTCATCATCATCACCTTTATTACTCGCAGCTGGAATACTCTAGACTACTCCTCCATACGTGCCCCTGAATCTTGCTAAAGCCTTGAGAACGATTTTCTTTAATAGCCACTAAGTAACCATCCATTTCCTTTATTTTCTTTCAAATGGCATCTTTAGTGCCTTGGTAGTTTAACATCTAAGGGTCTAGTAATAATTAGGTGCCAGTACTTAGTAGCCATCAACTCTGGCCCGAGGGGTCGGCGTTCTGTGTTCGAAGTTATCCTCTCCATTTGCGGTGACAAGCTATCTAGTCGGTGTAATAGCGATTTTATGGCCCCAGAACCGCAACAACGAGGCCTTTAGGGATATTGGCACTTTCTTTTTTTATAAATCCGAATACCTTGTAGTCGAGTACCTAGTAGATACTTACTTCTCTAACTTTAATAGCAACTGAGGTCTGCTTTAAAATCTGTGACATCTATACTGCCGATTAATGGGTATGCTAATATTGTTGAAAAACAATACAACATTTTACCAGGAATTACCTATAATAAAAACGCCCATTCAGTGAAGTCATAGCCAGAAGGTGTAAATAATACTAAAATATATAAAAATACTCTACATACAATACTTCTCTAGCCCCGAACAATATCGAGTAGGTAGCAGCTACAGTACGGATACGTCTTAATGCACATGCCTAGCGGGTAACCATAATGAGCTTCGTACGACTGCAGGAGTAATGGTGCGTGCACGTCAGGCAAAGGCGGTGCTTTTGACTGCCTAATTAACTAAAAGTAAGCTTTTTTCTGGTGACAACTCTCCTCTTTTCAAGAATTCCAATTTGGAATTCCACATTGCCACCGCATTCTCATTTCGGTGCCCATGCGGCGAAATGTCTGCTAATTTCTCTCGGTTCACAAGTACAAAAATATTGCTAGGTAGATTTTTTTGCCGTGGCTTTTATTGTAGATTATATTTTTATTCTATTCTTGACCATAGTGAGACATACCATCAAAGAATTGTTGCCAATTTTAAATTTTATCTTTGTGATGAATTTAATAGTGATAGATTTATCTATTATAATACCTTGGCAACTTCTGCAATGTGCCCCAGTTGAGAAGGGCATAATGTTTATATTTTATTTTTGCCCCACAGCGTGCATGCCTCGAGTAATTTAATGTACTTAAATACGTTTAAAAACAAATTAATATAATTAAAATATTTAGACACGAGTACAATATTTTAAATTATATATAGGTACGGTTGTATTGCCGTGATTTACTGTTGCGAATCACGTTTTTGCTATAAATCGGTCAAGACAAATAAGCTAACAAATATTTGAAATAAAAATATGTTAAATATGTTATTTGTGTTGTGCTGTTATGTGTTCCTTTTACGTTTCTGTTAATAATTTAGATTTTGTGTAAGATTTGTTTTTTTCCTACTGTGTTTGTTACTGTGGCGTCCTCTAATAATAAATACTTTCTTTCTTTCTTAAATAGAACATCAAAGAAAATGTTGCCTATTTTGAAATGATTATAATCATAAGGAAATACACTTATTGAAACAATATTTTTAAACTACCACCAGTTTAAAACACGTTTAGAAACAACAACAAAGTAACTCAAACTTAGGTACATCGATATTAAAAGAACCAGCGTAACTCAGAATGTTAGAACGCAGATCTACACAACAACAAAAATCTATTAGTTTCTGATATCCTAACAGATAAGGGGGTAATCTACGAAGGTATTGATATCAATCTTAAACAACGAATAAGAAAACAATGTATGAAAGTAAAGCACGTAATCTTTCCGGCTATTCGTCCTGATAATGGTAGCGTTGAGTAATAGGCACTCAAGCGCAACGTTACGTGGACTTGCATTCGCATTCTGTCGGCCATGTTGAATGCTACTGCCACTGCGCAGATGTCGACCCGAAGGAGTACCTACGTATATTATATACCTAAGAAAAATAATATTATGAAGGAAAGTGATTGTATTGATACTAGGGATATATTAATCTATGTCTACAATATTATAAATGCGAATGTAACTCTGTCCGTTACCTGTTATCGCCTATAGTGGAGTGGTGCGGTTAAAAATTAAGACAAGGATAGCGAGATCTAGAGAGTGACTTACTTACGGTACGATATCACTATAACCGAAGCCCTTGCTGAAATTTCGTACGATACGATACCACTACTTATAACCGAAGCCCTTGCTGAAATTTCGTACGATACGATACCACTACTTATAACCGAAGCCCTTGCTGAAATTTCGTACGATACGATACCACTACTTATAACCGAAGCCCTTGCTGAAATTTCGTAAGATACGATACCACTACTTATAACCGAAGCCCTTGCTGAAATTTCGCGGGCGGAAATCTATTAATTTTTTATGTGACTTATTGCAGATTTCCAGCATATGGCATTAAATACTTGGTCAGATGTGGAAAGATAGTTTGTATGCATATATTGCAGGTGAAGCAGCGTAGTGGAACATGCTTCACACCCTCTTCAGTTGAAGAAGTCTGTGCCTAGCAGTGTGATTTATATAAGTATAGGCTGTTTATCTTTATGTTAGTATGTTACGAAACAAGTACATATAGTTACCTTGGCTTTAAAATATAAATAAAGTCAGTTACTAATATTCATATGTAGGTATAGGTACTTAAATACTTATTTTATCTTTACCTAAGTATGTCATGGTTTATGATAGATGATCAAAATGTATAGAAGTTGCTGCTTGAATATTATATTGCTCAAGCTAGAAAAAATAAGGCCCTGTTTCCTGTTATACGGACTTAACTTCGCGTGCGGGCACCCGCAGACATCACACGAAACAGTAGATACTTATATGAAAAGAATTGTTTGAATGCGCAACAAATAACAAGAAACGTTAAAAATTTACTTAAACGAAATTTCAATTTTCATGTAAGTAAATGGATAGAAACTGCACTCTAAACGTCATAAACAGAATAATAACATTGAACCATAAACATTTCGTTGTTATATCGCGACATGTAATCGATTCTAATATCGATTGCCCAGTTGTTTATGGCAATAGATTTCGATTTCTTTGGAAAGTTTAAGAGTGATTGTGGCAGGTCCACGTGGGCGGGACACTTTACAAGAAAGCATCGACTAAAATAACCACTAGATCTGTTGCGGAGCTGTTCATGCAACAACATGCTGATATGGTCAAGATTCATACAATCATATCAATGAACCGTAATTTCGTAATGACAGCTATAATATAAGTGTGTCCAAATTTATTGGACGAGTTTTCCATATGCAGACGACCTCTGACTTGGTTCGACGTAATCGCCGCCCAACACTTGACCGAGTTTCCTCGGTTTCCATAACAACCACAGATCAGAACGAACAAACTAAACTCGCATTAGTGGAAACTCCACACAAAAAGTAAAAAATACAGAAAAAATAAGAAGACTACGACCGCTGTGCCAGTTGAAATAGATGTAAGCTTTACATCTATTGGTTTGTTTGTTCAACCATACTTTAAGCTATTCTTGTCGTTTGACGCTAAATATGGTAGGTCTAAAACTAAAACTGAAGGAGCACACTAGGGAACAATCCGTGCCAATGCACTTTATGAGTAATACTACTAGATGGATATACCAAAACAGAAAAAATATATTTAATAATTATAATTAATATGTAATAAGTAGTACCTATTGCTATTTTAAAATAAAATGACATTAAAATATAACGTAACCAAAACAAGAAACTAGAAACGGCCCATCAACCGTAATACCTTCGACCTAAGCAGCTTAATTTATATAATCCGCCAAACGGATTCCAGCCTCCGCGAAGCTTTATCTAGGACCTGTCTAAGATTTATTCCTCAGGCAGATCACCCACGCAGGACCTACTACTTAGGAAAGTAGGCGTCGTGATAGCCTCTAAGCATACCAGGCCCTAGTTGGACGGGTTAGCGGAAACCATTTCTCATTATTCGCGAGACAGCTATGGATGGACACGACCAGCCTTCGGTTTTGTCGCAAAACTCGCAAATCGATGGTATACTTAGATTTAGATCAGGTGCCAGTAGGCGGTTCAGTAACGAATTCACTGCGGTGGTGTCTCTAATTGATAATATGAAAATTGTTAAATATCTACTCGACATAATAAGAATATTCAATAATCCACCGTCAAATATAAGTAAGTAGTAGAACTAACCAAAAATAAAAATTGCACACTAATTTACATTCTAAGAAGAGGAATTCGTAAATAAACTCATACTTGCTAGAAATCACAAACAAATATTTTACAGTCTGCAAAATTTGTGTTTGCCAGATCCCTGAAATAACATGTAACAAATAGAGAAAGTCATGACTCAGGGCATGATTTCCACAAAATCACTAAAGGGCTGATAAATGATAATTGCTCTCAGGTGATAACACATCCAATGCAGTGTTCTTAGAAGCACATTTATAATGTGCGTAAACTGTTTGGGCACGTGGCGAAAAGGGTAGGTATATTTAACAGGAGCTGGCCTGGCCAAGGTTAGGTTGATGAACTATTGCGTGGCAGCAGATTGTATAAACCATCCAATTGTTTACTTTTACAAATGAACACGCGCATATCCCGGATATCAACAATCCTTGAATTGTTAACATTAACCAAACACGAAAATTCGCGGTGTTGGATATTTTTGACTCATCTCGGGGAAACTGAAAACTCTTTTAAACATTTATGCGCTTCGATCACCTCTTTGTAGATAACTAAGACAATTAAGCAACTAAATAAAAATGAGATAGGAGAAATAGGTGTTATTGTAGATTTGCCGCATACGGTTGTGACCCGGTACAAAATTTAAGAGAACAGACTTGAGGGTGCCCAGATGGGCGCGAACCTTGAGTCAGGGCATCTTCTGAGAGGATTATAATAGAAAAAAATAATGTACCCTAGTGGGCCAATAGCAATAAGCACGAAATGAGGGGTGAAATCGTCCACCACGCCGGCGGGATTCTTATCAGGCAGAAACAAGTACCTATGTCATATAGGAATGGAAAACGTAACCTCTGCCAATTAGGATGTTATTGAAATACCTTTTAAAGTAACCAACGATTGTTTTCAATATGTTAGCATGTTTCCATTGTCATAAGGTTATAATTTCCTTTGTATTTGAGTTCATTCATAACCCCTGGCATTTTCTTTTGAGTGAGATAACTCACATTAATGCATTATTTTTTATATTGATGTTGCTGATTTCGGAAAACAAGTATTAGGATTATTTTACATAACAATTATCATAAAATAAGCAATTAATAGTTTAAGAAAATAAAAAAGCCCAAGTATATCATTTATATAAGATAGCCCTGAACAAAACAAATATAATATATATTCGCGAATATATATTCGCTTCGATTATTTACTAACAATTATTCCTTTGCCGATATACTTATTCAATATTACAATTTTCATTAACCAATATTTGATTCTCTTATCGTGTAAAATAAGTATTAGAATCCCAACCCTTACCCTCAAATAGAATAAATAAGCTATAAAATTTTATGGCTAACCATTAAAGGGCGTAAATAAACCACTATGGTTTATTTCACTTTTACAAAGGGAGGAGATGTGCTAGTAAATTACATATATAAATTATAATTTACATTAGTTAATAATATTAAAAGTATCACTAACAATATTGACAAAATCAAACGACGTGGTAACATAGTAGGATAACCCGTTTCATAAAATTATTTTCCGACACCAAAGCACACCACAGGATGTACCTGCTAATAATTATTTGACGAATATTTATATTAAACTAAATATTGAATTTCTCATAATATATTAGTCAGATATATTTATCAGCAAATATTATCACAACAATTTCTTTCACATGACGCTGGTATATTGACAAATTTATCGAGACAGCTCTTCAATAATGTAAAACATCCCTATAGCCGTATTTTTCGGTTGGTAAGTATCTGATTATGTATCTGAGTATCTGTTGTAGAAATACAATACTCTCACCCCTTCTCGGAATGAAGCGTCGTAAAGTACCGGATATAGTGTTCGGCTTATTATTGTTTAACTTGCTCTTCAATTTGTCTTCAGTGTTTATTTCTCTTATAAAAATGTCACTTTGTTGTCAGGTTCCTTGGGTTGGAGATAAATAATGAAAATGTATTAAGAAATCAGGTCAGTTTTTTTATATTAGATATATTGTGTGTAATGTGAAGCAATATTATTTTTTAGACGCGCCTTTCAATACAGTATTTAGCTATTGCGGCGCGTACAATAATAAACATAAGTCCCTACCATTCAAAACATTCTTCTTGTTTTTTTCTTCTCGTCTTACCGTGTGACAAATCTACAAATCCAACCAGCGCTAACCAGATAAAAGATTAATTACAGCATTTTTCACTTAAAGAATTCTTTCACTTTTTCTCTTGCATTTTGCACGCACTTGCGCAGGATTTTGAATTTTAATCAATGCGGAAGGCCATGTCTTAGCCATATATAGCCAGCCAGGACTGGGTTGACTAGAGAAGGTAACAGTTACTTCACCCCTTATAGAGGAAAATGGTAGGTGGAATTTGAGGTTAGACAATGTTTAGATTATTGAATTAATCATATCTTTTATTCTTGTTTACACTGATATTAATACTAGAATACTACACGATATATTACAGATTTTGAGAAGATCCCCCGAAGCACCAAGTAATAAAACGATGTATTCTATTGCCGCAGGCATATATTTACGATTGCGGAGATAAATAAATTATTTTTTAATAATAATATCAATGTTAGACAAATTGACGTATAAACCACATATGAAAGAAAACAAACAGTCACGTAATCGCGGTCACACGCTCACAGATCGACTTTGCTCTTCATTATCAAGTTATAAAGTCGTCACATTATTATCTTTTACCATTTGTGCGCACGTAACACGTAACATATTCACTATTACCACCAAAATGTTAAGGATGTTTTCAATCTATTAAGTATTCAATACTTAATTACGTTTTGATAAAAATAACATTAAAAATTACTTGGTTAATTCTACAGTTTGTGTTTAATGGAAACAAAATCGAAATCAAAATGTCAACTGAAATGAATGAATGAATGAATGTCAATCGAAATGTCAACTTCAAAAATAATTTTATGTATGTAATTATCTATTTTTTTCACATGAAGGCAATTCATTGTACAACAAATACCTACCAAATGCCATACAGATAAACGTAGACAATAAAAAGTGATAAATAAAAGAAAGTCAATAGCTCGGCTATTCTGTATTAGTCGAGTATTCTATATTAGTCGAGTATGTGAAGTATTGGCTTGGAAAGTAACGTCTGGTTTTACTTAAAGTGTGCTCCTCTTTGTCCGATATTTTTTGTGAGTGCACTGAACCGTCAGTGTCAAAGAACACATTGTATGCCCCTGGGAATGTTTGAATCTACCAAACTAACGATGAAGTGTTAGCTCCTGAATGGATGGGTTTAAATCAGTTGCCATTGTTATTTGTCAGTTGGTTCTGTTTCAAAGACATTTGAATGCTTTTCCTAATGGGCGTGAATTAGCTTATCAAAAATAACTAAAATGCAGTAAGATTTCCTTTCTCCCAGTGGCTACGTGTTATCTTCATACGTTTGGCATTTGTTCTTACCCCTACAGTCCACGCTTACCGGTCCGGCCAAGTAGCTAATGACATCCAAGACAACCCTATCATCATCATCATCGTCAGCCCATTAACGGCCCCACTGCTGGGGCACGGGCCTTCCCTATGGATGGATTGGGAGATCAGGCCTTAAACCATCACGCGGGCCCAGTGCGGATTGATGGTTATTAACGATTGCTAATGCAGCCGAGACCAACGGCTTAGCGTACCTTCCGAAGCACGGAGGAGCTCGAGATGAAAACTTTCTTTTTTTGAGGTCACCCACCCTATGACCGGCCTTTGCGAAAGTTGTTTAACTTCAACAATCGCAGACCGAGCCCGTTTACCGCTGCGCCACCGAGCTCCTCACCGTGTTCACCCTGCCCTGGCCGCAAACTAAAACTTCATCGGGTTAGATTGCGGCCACATAAAACTCATACCGGGTGGCCGTAAACGACATTTAAAAAAAATCTAAATAGGTAAATATCGGTAGCCGTAAATTAATCGAAAATACTTTGAAGTCTCGCACCACCTAAATATTTTGCTAGGGCCGCCACTGATGACATAGGTTAATGATATATGATCCAAATACTTCGTTCCAAATCCTAACATTGACACGGAATATTAACGTGCAATCATCAGAACTAAACCAGTAGCAAGCAATCATCATTCAACTTTCCTTATCACATTAACCCACAAATTGGTTATCGTTGTTTAGACTCGCCCAATTATTAAATCAATTAATAACATAAATTCTTCGCCTTCTATGTTAATCAAGCTTATCAATATTTTGAATTGTCTATATAAAATAATTTTAAGTGTAAAATCCTATTGTTAGACTAAAATACTCTTATCGATATTTATTTATTTATTTATGGTATGGCCGTGATACTTAATTATGTTGACGAATGTTATAATAATTATTAAGATGCTGTCTTCATGCTCCTACTATTCATATAACTTGTATAAGTACACTTAAGAATAATCAGTAAGATATAGTTAAGGTACGTATTAATTAACTTCAACAGAATCCCACACAACCAGCAACACAGATGCATTGTAACAGAATATAAACAAGGACAGAGAAAACGAAGATTCAGAGAAAACAAATCACCAATCTTGTAGTTATTACCAAACAATGGTCACACTGATGGTTCACAAACAAGATGCGACTAGAACGTTTCATTTAACTTGGTAATGTCGCCGTGGACCACAATAGCTGCAATTACAATAGCTTCTGTATCACATAATAGCCTCTGACCCATTTACGGGTTGACCACACCTTTACCTATGATGGCCTATTTTACGCGCCTCAATAAGTACACTGTTCACGCTCAATCGCGCGGCGCATCACTATATTTCAAGTTGACATATGAATTAGTTATCGTAATACAGTTTATAGGCCACCAAGAGTAAAACAATTTACTACTCCGATGTCAAGCCGCCACTTTAGTGAGTTTTACAGAGCCATTGTCAAATTCGCGTAAAAAATAAATTATGTTATTTAGCGTAATTTACAGTAACACAAACAGCACAATGAGACTCACGTCTAAGTATCTCAAAGAGAGTAATAGCATTAAACTTAGACATGATATTACGCAAACCGGATCAGCTAGACAAATGTCTATCGCAACAAACTAGGTTTTGAATCGCATCTGTATTGCCTAGCATTATTCATCTAAAGAAGACCTAATGACACCAATTTTTTGCCCACCACACGCGCAAGTGCTGATACAGATTGGCGAACTAAATATGTTTTGGCGGGGGTGAAAGCTGACTTTCACTCAGTGGATAAAATTATACGGCATATAAATGTTTGTAGTCTCGTACTGATTAATCCCAAAATGTCAAGTAAAACGTGTCGTATTTAAATACATTAAGAAGGAAATGAGTTTACAATTTTGAATAATTGTAAAGGTTTAATGTAAAAAATATGAAAAATCACGAGATAAGTCCGATCACATCCTTCTCGTTCTAAGATTCGTGACGGTTTGCCTTTATAATATCACCATCAATCTTGTACACGCTCTCCAAATATGAGAATGCATCGCTATGTTTACCGAGCTTATCTTTTGTGTAAATATATCTACGTGTGCTTGAAAGACGGGTAAATATAAAAGATTCACGATTTTTAACAAATATTTCTAAAAATAAACTCTTAATTATTCTATTGAAAACCATTGTTGTACAAAGTATAAGCTATACTTATTTCATACTCCAAATTCAAAAACTATGTCCAGTATTCTGACCCCTATTTTTATCCTGGAATAGCCATTTGTGAAAAGTTGGCGTTCATCTTTTTCTTCATTAACATTTCCGACTGCACAATTTATCGCGGCGCGGCGCGTTTTGATGTTGTCCACCATTTTCGTCATCGTTTCGTCGTTCGCACGTCATCTTCCACTTTTTTGCCAAACATTTTAATGGTTTGTCCTTTACAGGTGCTGTTGGTTCATGGTCCGAGGTTTTCTTAGCAATTACCGCAAGTGTTGTAGGTCGTTCGTGGCCATTTTCTCGCCTTTAGGTATAATTTTCTAAAAGCACTTACGCTTCCTTTTATCTTATTAGATTCTTAGAAATCTTCCCGGATTGCGGTTTATCTGATAATCGTAAACGGGTCGTTCTTCTTTTTTATCGACAATAAAAAGACATTTTCTCGATTTATCGGATTTAACATCTTTAAAATTATAACGGCAATAAATATTTTAAAACATCATATAAAGATGTGTCTGTAGAGGACTATTTAGTGTAACATACTTTTCTTTGCAGGCGCATTCCAAAAAATATTGTGACAGAGTGGCCCTTTTCATCGGAGACAGCATTTCAATTTACCACTCTGTCACATAATTTTGTGAAAAACGATCAAGCTACGTTAATAACTAATTGAGGAATCGATTAGTATTTTGCTTGTATTTTGAGTATAATAAGATAACTATATTTTTGGACAATCAAAACATGAAATAAAATTCTAAAACATAACTTATCAGAAGCAGAACGAAGGACAGATCATTGTCGATAAAAAAGAAGAACAACCCAAACACGTTTGTTTGTTCTTCTGTCCAGTTGTAAAACAGGCCTTTAAATGTTATATTCCAAAGAGTTTTTGCTTGACAGATGTTATTAACATACACTAGCGATTTATAACACTTAATATTATTTAAATAAACTTCAATACGTAAGTAAGTACTACTGGAAGGAATAATCAATATATCTAGAAGGTAGCTGATAAATTGATATAATGAGCGTATTTTTCTTAGTCATTGATAATACCTAAAGATGTTGCGTAAATACAGTTATCGTTCATTCTGAAGGACTTTTTTTTTCATTTTATTTATTATTATTAGTATGTCGTTTCCATATCTCGGACCTATGGAGTACCGGACTTTTGGAAGGCGTGCGTGGGGCCGAAGCCAACACGTAGAGGCGCTTTAAGACAATTTAATCTAAATGTGGTGTGACACCAACCACGATTATCCCTATATGCACTATGGGAGTGCACCCAAAGACAATCCCCGGTTCGTGTAGGACTATTGCAGATTATGGGAACAAAGGGAACTGGACTATTGAGTTGAGAAATAGTGGACCAGAATACTGGGGCTATGTATTATTACTATTTCGTTTTAAGTGTATAAAACTATCCAAATCACTCTAAAATAAAGAAGTACTTTTTTCTT
Source organism: Pectinophora gossypiella (assembly GCF_024362695.1). NCBI lineage: Eukaryota > Metazoa > Arthropoda > Insecta > Lepidoptera > Gelechiidae > Pectinophora > Pectinophora gossypiella. The sequence goes on from NC_065405.1 coordinate 5,946,130, forward strand.
ATTAACTTTAACCCCTTAACACCGGGGTGGTCGCATCTTCCGATATAATCCGAACCGTGCATTAATCGCACCACTATTACTTTATAGGCGGGCGTGATGCGCCGAGACTGAAACGCAACCCTCACGCTGTCTGTGGCAAAAACAATCCGGTTTGTTCTAGTTTAGGGTTATGGATTCCGATGTAGGTACAATATTACATAATTTATTGTCGCCGAAGATGCGTGCCGGCCTTTTTTTCTTATCTATCGATATCGTCTCTATCTCTAGAATAGATTTGCCTTGTATACGCATACGCACGGTATATAGGAAAAAAAAGAGGTCTTGCCTGTAAAACCTACCAGGACAATAGCGACCCATACACGCAATTTTCTAGAACTTTAAATTATCATCCATCTTCAGTTTATTTACCACATAATATCAAACACTGCTTGTATTGGAGTAAGATAATATTTTTACAAAAGATAAAAAGCGAAATGTAAATATACTTACGTACAGACAAAGCTAATACAAGTAGGAAGGTAGGTTGGCACCTACCTTTAGCTTTCCAATCCAACCGAATATATGTGTGTAATATTCGGTTAGATTTGAAGTTCAATAGAATATTGACACTTGGCAAATTGACCTTTCTTACTATAAAAAACACAGTACGCATCTGCTACACAAAAAAAATGCATCAAAATGATTCAGAATACGGTTCATTATCAGCTAACGAAAAATACACGTAGTTACTAAAATTACATGTACTTAGTCATAATGACTACTATCTTATAGGAAGATAAAATCTATGAATAATCTTTGCTGCATTTGCTGTGACGCTCTCTATTGGGTGATTCAATTCCAAAACCAAATGTATTTTTTGTAGGCTTAATTACAAAAAAAATACAAAAACAGACCTTAGTTTCATATAGCTACCTCATAAATATTATAGTTTACATAAAAAGAATACCGAATTAATACAATTTTAAAAAGGACATCACAAACAGAGTAAATGTAAAGGGGAAATTGTCTAGAATTTGAGTGCCAACTAGTCTAATAGTTGAGTAACCGCTCTAGTTGAGGGTGACGGTTGAAGATAGTTGTCTGTTTAAATAAACTTATGTTGACGAACTTATGGATATTTTGCTACTTGGAGATAGTTACGGCAATTTACTCTTAAAATTACCTACATACGTTCAATATATGTACGTAAGTTCCCAGTACTGCGTTTTGTAAGAATTTAATCTGTTGCTGAATCGATCTATTACACTGATTATGATATCTATCCGTGTCAAGAATAGCGTAAACAGAAAAATATAGATTGTTTTATAGAACTGAATGTGCGTATAATTCAAGCAAACAAATCGATGCCTAGGCAATCGTTATGCGAGGTTCCCTGTAGGTACATATATGGTAACGAAACCTGTTCCGTAGGATACACGCAAAACAGCTAAAACAAATAACTATTAAAAAGTACATTTAACCCGCACGATAAATTATTAAACTTGGATTTAAAAACTCGTCGAACCTTGAAAACTAGTTTTTCCTTATCAATGACATCAGAGATGATTTGTAGGATTACCGGAATACAACGAAATTTTTAAGATGACATGTTGTTACATAGTCCATGATTCAAAAATTTGGTCTAGCATCCAAACAAATATGCTGAAAACTTTCTAACCGCTTCCCAATACATATAACTAATTAACTATGACTTGCTAATTCAAAAGTTGACAGCTTATTAACGGGCTGTTAGGTACATCTCCGGTACGATAATGTTCGTTCCAAAATTTAGACTACACGTTGAAAAAGTCCCAATCCCTTGCACCCTTCTGTTATAATAATTTAAAATAAAAACTAAAACAACTTACCGAGGATATAGTGCAGTCTAAAATATATATTTTTTAATCGATCGAGTCGTCTTCGAAGTTCGAAATATTTATTTTAAAAAAGAATGAGTCCGTTTTGGGACACTTAATCCAGCACTCGCACTGTCACTTCTCCTGGAGAGCACGACCGGCTTTTAGTGAGGTTACACGCCACAATTCGAGTTCACTGGAACGAAGTGGCGTGATCTCGAGTCGGTGGTTCGCCGCGGACTGACGGCGAACGAAACGCCGCACCGGCATCGGTAGACACTCACAGCATGCAATACTCAAATACGAGCTCAGCTAGTAGACACAACTATACTCTCTTCATGTCTGGATAACACAGGGATTACCAATCAATATTAGTACATATTGAGTATTACAATCCTTTGTATACATGTAATAAAATTTCTGTTAATTACCACCAATCAACACAGAAACCAAAAATTCCATCAAATTCAGAATCGTAGCCTTCACAGTTCTAATTTTTGACAGAAGCTAATAAGGTAATCACACAAAGTTTTTGTCACAAATGGAAGTCATTAGGTAACCAAGGCTAAGTTGATTACGGTTGACTATAGCAAAAGTTACGAAAAGGAAACTGATAAAATTGGCGAGTTTAACTATGAAACACTGTGTCGCTTGTTGGTAAACGCTGCGGGTCGAACATCGTACGACAATCGCGCCACAACTGGTCGTGTTATTACCGAACGTATACTTTTTTTAACCGTGACGAAGGTAGACGTTGCGTGATGATTATCTATCTTTGTTCCGTAAATTACTGCAATAGATATTTATAAAAATCTACTTAAAGACGAATTTTACGTGTAAACGTGCTATAACCTACGTAATTGTAACAACATATTTTGTTACTTTTTAATTTCTTCATAAAAATAACAATTATATCAGAAATACTTTCAAGATAATATCGAGTGTCGCTTGTATTATAGCTATTATTTTATTTTGTTGCTGAATTCATATTTTTACTTACGAGTACTATTATTAAAGCAGGTATTGCAAAAAACACGATGTTACGTAAACACGTTTCTAATTTCATGGCGTGATGGAGATTTTCAATAAGTACGTATTAATATTTCGGTATATATATACTATTCCGAAATACGTCACTATCAACATACACTGCAGGCTTTTTACGTGCCGATGCCTTGATTGCCTTTTCCGTTCCTATATTTTGTCTTGTCTATATTCAATTTATCTTTATGTGCGGTCATTATAAATGTTAATTTACAATTCAATCTTTTAGTCCTCTGTGTATTTTCTTATCTCTATAATTCTGAATCAGTAAAATAATCTTTCAATTTGTTTTGAAAACTTCGGATCGACATAAAAGTTTAGGATGTTCTATCTTCGTCTATACCTGTGAAATTTGTTAGTGCATATGCAAAGTCTAGTAATACACACACACATGTCCTATAGCGGTGTGGCATTATGTAAGCGCAGGTTCACTAACCTTTCATGCTTCGTTAAATATTTTTTTGGAAATATCACTGAAAGCACGCAATATTCTACACCAATCTAAAAGTTTTTGGTTAGTGGCGTAATTCCATTCTGCGAAGGAAGGAATGACTTTATATTTTCAATACTACGTAATTATTTACGTAAATATTTGAACTGCTTTTACTGATTACCAAAACATGCTATTAGCAACCGTTCCTTCACTAATTCTCACAATAATTACGTCTATACAAATCGCTATCTACCACATTTGTATACAAGCTAGTTTTACCGTTACAAAAATGTTAGGTAGTATCTTTATAGTAATGAGCATGCTTTTAGGACTGCATTTTAGGATCTTAATGTGGTCCTTATCACAGACTGAAAACAGCTTTTAACAAAACTCGGTCACCCGAATCGGTGTAGATATCGGAATGGCGGTCAGTTCTGTGATTATGAGGATTATTTAGGAAAAAATACATTATCAGCCCTCTTGTGACGCAGAATTTGAAAACAAAAAAAAAATACTTTTAAAATAAGGGCGTCTGCCTTCAAACAAAACACCAACAATATAAACGTAAAAAAAATATATAGTACTAATATTACTTTAAATAAATTTTATACACTTTTCCTGGTTTTTATTTTTTATGTATATCTCCGAATTGTCAATATTTGTTTGACCTGCGTAAAAGTTTACAACAATTTAAAATGGATCGAAATATTTTTACTTTTAATACCTACTTATTTTAATAAGCAATACATCACAATGTCACTATGGTTACTGACCATAAAATTCTTTATGTTTTTTCAAAGTTTTTTTATTTCAAAGTGATGCTTATCTAGAAATTGATAAACGGGGTTTTTTGACAATTGGCATTTTGGTTTCCTGAGTCAACTTGAAGCTAATGAATCACTTTACTAGCATAGCAAAAAATGTAGTCAGAATACTTATACAATGATACACACACACCTTAGTTCTATTAGAATAATTACGGTTGAAATATTCCACCGTGTAAAGATTAAAACCAAAACAAGATCAGTAGTCTGGAAAATAAACTATAATTATATTACTTATATGAGTGAATAAACCTTTATTTGGCGTTAAAATTCAACTTACGTAACCTATAAAACTAAAACTAATTCATTATCATCCGCCGAAACAGAAAAATAAAATATTTATTTTAATATTACAAGTCATTGGACTCCGAGTTAAAGGTTATGCTGATTTCGCTTCCCGTCAAGACTCATTGTCAGAGGGTTCAACAAACAATAGTATTTTTGTTGTTATATCTTCGTTATTATTAGCATATATAAGAATATTACCGAGTCTTCTTATATTACCTTCCATTAAAAAAAATGTTTATTGAATGATACTTTAGTTTTTTGTATATTTTTTTTAATTAGTAATATCTCTAGTTGAAACGATTCTGTGTACCTACTTATGCTGTCATCTTGTAATTGTCCTTGCTCTCTTCAAGCAAGGGGTTTTGCTTATTTTTTGTTTGATTCTGCAACTGTAAAATTGTTCCTGTATGGACGTTGATTTTCCAAATTAATAATGTATAACTTAACCTAACCTAGCTTCAATTATTTAATAAACAAGTTGTAAATTGACAGTTATGCATATTTTTAGAAAATACAAGAGTACCACTGGCATTTGAATTCAAAGTTGGAAAAAGTCTCACATGTTTGCTATTTTGGTATTGTACTCCGTGCATTCTAAAACTACAACTCCTAACGTTTTGTACAAACTGACGCGCTGTTGCGTTACCTCACAATGAGTATTATGTTAGTTAGAACAGAGTTGAACAAACGCTACACTCCACCGTATCATCGCCACAAAATGTACTAAAGAAAATATTTTATACCTATTAGCTGTATCCTCGCCTTCGTCCGCGTGGAATTTGTGTTAAATATAATATCCTTATGTCTACACAAGAATATCCACTATATTGGTGAATTATTTTTTAAGTTGGATTAGCTCTTTCGGAAATTACCCATGTACATCCACACTCAAAAACTCTACCTCTAGTTTTGTAAGAATGCTTCACCTATTTTGAACTGATCCTATTCATACAATTATAAGTACATACATAAATATCCTTTAATTCACTTTCTACATATTATTCGTTCACTGCATATTTCTATCGACTCGAGGATTGTGAATTATGAACGGATTTTTGTTTTGCATCGATTTCAGACTTGTTAATATTCTGATTTAAAACTGTATATTGGCAACACATAGAAGCAAAAACATAAGGTCGTAACTAAATTGTTTTTATCTTAACAGAGAGAACTCCTATCATGTGATTGGCTAAAGTTATAATAAATTAACGAAAGTTGTCCATATTAGCCAATTACAGGATATACATTTTATCCATCAAGATAGAAACTGAGTTACACGATGCCATGGGTATTACTTAGGTAAAACACTCACACTACTTGTAAAGACATTAATTGCTTCCTTGATTATCTAGTGTTTACAAAAAAAGTTCAGTGAAGAAATCATTTGTATCGACTGTACCGGATACCAAGCGTGTCATAATAGGCCTGCAATTAGCTATATGACACTACAATTTGCTGAAATTATACCAATTATTGGAGTGAATCCTTGTTTCGTAGCCTAGACTGGACCGGACTAGAGCAGGTCACTGACCGGCCACGATAATTATAGGATGTTCTCCAATCACAGTAATTATTATAATCTGGCCGCTTTAGCTAGAATTCGAACACATTTTTTGACCTTCTACTTTTATACTAACATATGTATATGCCAAACCCACTGGCTTAGTTTTAGCCTTATTGCGTTTATTCAATAAAAAAGTTTATTTTTAAGGAATATAAAATGAAACCTATGACTTTATGAGGACTTGTGTCAGTGTAATAGAACGCTATCTATAAGGCAAATTACAAGTATTGCGAGTACGGAGGTACAAAATTAATATGCAAATCCTTGATCTAATCCTAACCTACTTAATGAATTACTCAATATTATTGCGTTCACTCTGCCACCTCTACTAAATTATCCTTTTAGTAACAGTCTGCTATCTGACAGAGTCCCTTCACCCCTCCCACCATATCAACTATATTCCCTAGAGTAGGTAATTATCAAATGAATGAAGTGGTAATCACATTACAGTAAATCTTCGACCCTCGTCACGGCAACACGCATAAAATGTTAATGAAAGAAATAAATCCGATTACAGACATTGATATCATCGCGCACCACACAGCCAAATGTCAACAACTTTCCCTTACGAATGCGGTAACTTATGGTAAAAACAAGTGGGGTATCATTTTTTAAATGCCAAAAAGAATGACATAAATGTGGTTACTTCTGGAGAAGCAAAAAAGAGAAGGCTAAAAAAGGGCACTTCTCTTGACACAATATAACAAGGAACATTCAACCTTGACAATATTCGAAATGTCCATCAGAAACACACACATTTTGTGACAATAACAAAACCACCGGAGAAAGCATCCAAGCAATTAATCTCGCCGTGGCTTACCAGCAACAGGTGACTCTATCCAATTAAACGTGAACATCATCTGTCGTGGACAGCTTTCTAAGCCTATTACTTCTGAAGCCACCGAGGCAGCCTTAAGCCAAACAAGCTCATTTCATGTCACATCTAATCAGCCAATGTCGTTTTATGTGATATTAACCTCATCCATTTAGCTTTTTTCAATATATAGACGGAGACATATTTTTATAACTTAATCATTTCCTGATAAAGATGTAATATTCCTATGGCAAAAACAAATTGTATCAAACACTATAATAATATTCAATGATCCTAAAATGAATGATTGAATGAATATTATTTTGTATGAATGATTTTTATGATTTCAATGATTATATGGTGTGTAGGAAAACACCTCAATCCTTTCCCGCAACTTATTTAATGTTCTTCAGTGTAGTTATTAACTTTAGTTTCTCAAGTTCTTGAAATTGGTTTTAAATTGAATTCTAGCGAAGAGACATAACGGCCCACGCCCAATATTTCAATTAGAAACACCATTGCTTCATGATCATTTCGCGGCTTGAAGAGTCCCACACCCACTGAACGTGATTGGATAGAACCCGTTGCATCTAAAGGGAATATAACACTACTAAATATTCACGGACGTACCCTTTAACGGGAAATGATATGGGATACGTCGACTGTAAATCAACGGATGTCGGCGACAACAAATGCCATAAGTCGTAAACCAGTCGCCGGTCGGTCGTAGGCGCGAGCCTTCGCACACGACGGCCCTGGATTCAATTCTGTTATAGTGCAATACTTTCTCAATGTTGCACTAATTAAAGACAGATTATTTTGACACACTTCATCCAAAATCATCACAAACTCTATGCTTCTCTTAATTATTATGCAAGTGATTTTGATCGACAGCGATGTCTATACGATGTAATTGGGTACCTATTTACGAAGCTGCAAGAAAAAGGACAGAAATTATTAACAATGTTATCCAAAATTTTCTGTCGAGGTGCACTTTTTGTTTCACTGTTATCATTCGTGACAGAGGAAGGTCAACAGTAGATAATAATTTGAAATAAACTGATTAAGTAAATAATTTAATTTAAAACTTCGGCAGTATTGCGATATTGTTTATTGATCTTTGCACTTATTCTTGGAACTTATCACCTTCCTATCCCACAAGAAGGTGAACTGCGGAGAGTGACTCAGCAAGAACTGCATTTACCTAAGAAATACAAGCCTATATAGTATCATTAAAGCTTCTGGAGCCATGTTCGGGCTTCGTATTGGTTGTTAGAGTACCAGGCTTCCATAGATAATCGCAAGCACGTAATAAACCGTGCAGAATCGTGGCCCCGTCAATCCTTACGCGGACACTTATTCTCGGTTCGTTAGGAGAATAAACGGATTGCTCTGGTTGTCGTGGGCGCAACACCGCACCTTGTACTACTACTAGCTTCAATTTGTCTTTCTATATTCATAACTCGTTTTATTCATCACACCTGTCTTCACCTTTCGTTTGTGAAGTTTACATACTGAAGACATAATCATACTAGTCAACGAGGTTGTTTCACAACTCTGTACGGTATAGGCAAAGTGTCGTAATTTAGCTTTCTGTCGTAAACATTTAAAAGTAGAATTATAAAACCTAGAATTATGAACCTAGAATAATAATATTGACGTGTTGTAAATTCATACGATTTTAAACTCTACCTATACTTATTATCATAAGTTTATAAAGTCACATCAATCATTCGGGTATAAAGTATTTTATGGGCATAAAAATGTACGATAGAGATATTTTAAAATCCCTTACTTATTGGGAACTTAAAATCACCATCATCAAAATGTAAAAATGTAATGTATTCTATTGTGTAATGAAACCCTAACATCAATACTCTGCATCGGCGCAGAACATCGCTTTATCTATCACACCAACCTTCGCAACCATTCTAAGTCACAGTTACACTCGAATAATTTCAGGCACGCGTTAAGATCTGCCGATATCTCTTTGAATCGGTAAACGAAACCTCACGTAGATATTTAATTGAAAATGCAATTCTGTATTGACAAGAGCGATATATCTTGTCGCGAGACAAGCAAGAGTTACATGACTACTGAAAGCGTAGACATGTAGGAAAGTCCGTGCATCGACGTACCATTGACTTTAATTATAGCTTTCGCTACAATAATGTTAATTTAATTAAATAATTTCTTATCTGTGAGCAAAATCGATCGTGTTGATTTTGATGCATTTAGAAAGTTTATAGACTAAAAACTATAATCATAAATTATTGTAAGTAAGTATCCATAAGATCATTAAGGTTACCTATTACTTTTCATTTACGTATTCCTCTAGCAGTAGAAGTATCTATAAGTGGACAAGGAAATTATAATTCCATTTGCTGTAGGTATTTGATTTTATGCTACTCGTGAAAAACTTCTCTTCGTAAAAAGATAGCACGGTTCCGTAGTATAGCCTTATTTACGTTGTTTTGTATGTAGGAAATACACGAGTACGTCACAATGGTTTGTATCAAAGCAACAATCCAATGACAAAGAGTTGCATTATAACATCGTATAAGTAGAACTGACAACGGTTACGATGCTTAATCACGACATTGGAAGAGCTTTAGAATTCATTATAGGGTTTCGTACTTTTCATGTATAAAAAGCGCCCAATTTGAAAACGAGCTACTTGGATCCACTCTTTGCATGGTTAGTTAAATACTGTAAGTCAAGTTTAAATAAAAATCAAAACAATCAATATGGAATCAATACCCGAAAATTTCTTATGACTCAAACTCACATAATCTGTTAATGTTCCTGACCTCAAATTGTCCCGAAACTGTACGTACAAAGGAACGGCGAATACGAACACCTTAGTTGGTCCCCCCCGCACTAATCCAGACATTCCAATACCGGATTGTCCCCTATCCTCAATCAATGCTCCAAAACGGCGGCAAAAACCTTTACATTGCAGACGTGACCCCAAATTCTCCTTCGAAATTGGCATCCAACCAATTAAAGACGTCCTGGTGCATCGGCATCGTTGGCGAGTGTTTGTTGTAGACAAAATAATCTGAGGGTGGGCGCAATCAATCTTCATACTACGCGCCCAAATTAGACGGACCTCCGTCTCGCCCCGGACCCATGATACCGACAGCACAGTCAGACCAAATATTATAAAGAGACATTTATTTGACGACCTTTTTAATGTGTGTACAAAACTGCTGTGCTGTAGTAAAAAAACTTCAAGTAGAGTGGATTTGGAAATAACTAAAGGTATTCTCAAATGATCCTACATTGATAATAAACAACTTTTGAATTTGAATTTCGTATCTGCCGACGCTCCAACAAGCACCCGTATTTCAACGGCAATCTTCGCATTGATACAGTTAGCGGCAACCTTGCAGGCAGGACACAATTACACTGCAGGAAGACACGTGCGGTCACGCCGTAACGCTAGTTTATTGGTAACAGCATCCTCTGGCGCATCCTTACCTACATCTTAGACGCTAGACATGATACTGCGTGAAATGGATAACGGTGAAAAGGATGTCTGAATCTTGTGTAGTTTAATTTCTGAAGTAGTAAATTGTAAGAGTAGGTAGATGCATCATTAGGTACTTTTTCGCTAATAGAAAGAAAGAAAGAAAGATAGAAACATTTATTACTTCCGGACACCACAGACACAGACAGACAGGCGCGCAATAAATAGCGCGTCTGCCACTGACTGTACAGGGAATCCTAGCATCAACAAATTATCTTTTCAGTTCTAGAACTAACCCTGACACCAGGTGATGTGGTTGGTAATCCACCTCGCAACCCACACGATAGAAGAAGAGAAGTTCAAGAACTTATAGTCCATGTGGACAGAGTAGTAGAATTATATAAACAGCCTATATATGTCGCACTGCTGGGAACATGCCTCCTCTCATTCAACTGAAGGGGACGCTGCTTCACTGCAATTTGTTGGAAGTAGATGGTACAATTGCTGACATACGTACCTAATACTAACGCTCTAATAGGAAGATCTAACGTTTCTGATACTTTGTGCAAATAAATAAGATACAATACGAATTTATACACACCCTGCAGCAATCATAAAAGTAACGATTACAGATAGTGGTGTATCGTCTGCTACCAGTTTATCATTAGCATGCTCATAAGCACCAATGAAATCATCGTTTAGATTGCTCATGTCGTAAACTTCAACTTTAACACTACTTGCATTTGCAGCAGCTACTTTAAATGTAACCTTTCTTAAATGAACTTGGACCTTAAAGACTGTTGTATATTCAGTTTTAATTTCACTAGCGCGTGCAGTAATCAGATGATGATTCATCTGCGATGAATGATGATGATGATGATGATGATTGCGTTTCCAACATAAAAAGATAATGACACTTATATTAATTAAGTATGCGATTTCTAAAATATCCTGACGGCAATTCACTAGAGATAGATCGGTAGAGTTATTGCCCCTAAAAAGGCGTATGCGCGCCGGACTACCAATTATTTCTGGCTATAAAATTTTTAATATCAGCGCAGTATTTTTATGTCATAGAATAAGTAGGTAAGCAACTCGCAATTATCTCGCCGAACTGATAATGTAAATGTTAAAGCTATGTGCATACGGCTTAATACTACACCAGCTGTTTATACTGAATAGGGTATGGGACATACAACATCACGCTTCTCCTAATGTATAGGTTTAGGAAGATATTTTAACGAAACACATGAGTCTATGTTACTGAGTGAAATAAATAATCGCACGTGAAAGTACCATTGAATAAAAGAAGAAAAATAATTTCCGAATGCAGCGGCGTGAGAGAAAACTCGTGAGAGTGTAAATCACGAAGACAAATGCGAGTTACTAAGAATATTATGGACGAAAAGATATTCGAACTGCGGAAGTTGTTCAAGTGGAAAAATATCACATAAACAACATCATGTTTCAAACGTTGATGTATAATATGTAAATCTATGGTTAATGTTTTCGGTTTCAAAGGCATTTGTGAAGCATGCTTAGATATACCTACTTAATTGATACTGAAATTTCTGTTAGGTTCCAAATTACGAATTTCGAAAATAGTTAAGATTATGTTTCGTTTACTAAAATTAAAACTATGATGAAGAGTTATCATCCAACTACACAAGTAATTGAATATAATGACAGGATGGATGGAAAACTAAAATAAATAAATACTTAATAAGATAGAGTGACTATGCACCTTTTGTTACTTGACGATGCACACAAATAGTTTGACAGACAAAAAGTAAAATAGTCAATGTGATGATTCCACATAATGATAAGGTTCTATAATTAGATGCGTTTGCTACAAAAACAGAACGATTCTCGTGTCAAACAGTCCTTGGATTGAAATGAGGGTAGGGGCAAGTAGTGGGAAAACAACATTAAGTTTATGTGTTTACTCCATGGGTGGGCGGACAGACCGATCGATACCATAACATGATCCAGTGACACCACTCTAACCAGATTAGGTACTATTTTTGCAATACACCTTATTAAGTACTTACTGGATAGACTGGATTTTAAAGACGCTAACACCATTTCCGTATAATAAGCCGACTTACTAACAGAAAACCACTTAGAAAGGACAGATTATTAGATTCCATAATTAAAATAGGTAAAGTTACCTTCATACGTACATAAATAAGATATTTAAAATAGTCTGAGGTAGCGATAGCTCTTATCTCTGTAGAAATATATCAGCTACCAAAAAAAATTAAATAGAATTCGATTAATATTAAAGCCTATTTGTAAAATATATCTTAAAATTAGAATTAAGTACCATTTATTCAAAACTAGAACAACTAATAGACCTGCAAGTAAAGTAACAAACCATTTATTTGTGTAACACAATAGAGTTAAGCTGAGCCTTATTATTGGACGAATATAGTTCACGAAGTACGAAAATAAATGAACTGTCCGTTGTCTGTAATCACCAATGCTTTGTCCAGTTATAGTAACGGCCAAAAAAATTACATGACGCGAATTCGTCTGCGAAAGTAGGCCTGCCATTGACTTCGCCGACTAGACTGCCGGCAGACAGAATTACAACACCAAAACCCATTCAGTGAACCGTGAAAGCGTCCACTTACATATCCATTACTCTATGTACATTCACTTCTAGTACCAGCGTCCTCAATTACGCGTCATTGGACGATGAATGTATACTTCGTGTTGTGCGCAAGGTGACGGTCGTGACAAGTGGTAGAGGCGACTTTTTACACAAAAAGTAAACTGTGTTACAAGATTTATACCTATCGCCGTTGATAGTAGATTAATTATAACCATAACAGAGTTGATGAGAGGTCCGAGTAAATAAGCAATTCGCTAGATTACAGGCTAGAAATTAGTCGGTATTATCTAGACACGTCCGAAGGCGATGAGTTCTAGTTTCCATGTAGGTCAGTGTATATGATTTTATGATCGAAATTGCTTTACGACCTGTCTATAACTGTATCTATATTAAATTGTGAAATTTTACGTGAAATTGCGTAAAGATTAAATAAAATGTTTGTGTAAACTTTCACAGCAACGAAACAATATACCTTATGATAAACCTAAAAGTTTATAGAGAGAAAGTGTTTTATACTTAGTATAGTATACTTAGGCATCGTAGTTATTTTGTGTTGAATGAAATACTATTGCAATATGCAATAGGCAATGAGACTAAGGTTATATGTAAGTAATAATCATTATAATATTCTCAACGTTTATTTGAATGCAAATAACTTTGTTATAACCTATTCAATTACAAGATTATTTTATTACATCCAGGTAATAAAATACAGTCGTTTTGCCTTCCTCAGTGCATAAAATCGTTATTAAAAGTTTTGTTACATTATTCGGTGCAGCTGGAACATTATATAAGAAAATTGGAGGCGATAGGCTTCGTTGCTTGCTCGTGCGCACGGCATTTATCACTTTAACGTCCGCTCATGTGAAATGGAGCAGCTTCTACTTAAGATATTGAACCCACCTCCATTGAGAAATATAAGCGATAGTGTTTTTCTTGCTATAGGATTATTTCTTCTAAGTATTGTTTGGCTCCTGCATATTTGTCAACCCGCATTAAGGCGGCAGCGTAGTAAATTTTGTTCCACGTCCCTGTTTGTAGAGTTTGTGTGAGGGTTGCGTGTACGGTCACGAGTACTAATATGTATACACTTTGAAACCATGTCACATTAATTTTTTGCAAATTAAACCGTAAGTCTCATTAAGTGTCAAATATGATAGTGCGACAGGGTTCTAAACTGGGTACATGATATTGCTCATGACAGCACATATGCGTGTTATAATCAAAACTCTGTTAAGTAACGAATATCACGTCATCACATGACATCGTCAGTTCCGTCAAAGTCCGTGCTTTATTTACACGTATTTTTACTTTACTAACCTATTTCAGCCGACCAATTCTGCGAGAGATCTACTGTCAAGCTATACCTTTTTGTACTCCACATTCAAGCTTCGCTCCAATACACGCCAGGCCTTAACTATAAGTAGCCCCAACACTGACACATGTTGCATCATATTGGAAAAGTGAACGCTCTGGTTTGGACCGCCACAGTACCGCTAATTGATTCTATAAATACCCACTTATGCACCCAATAAGAGGTCCAGTTAACATATCTCATATAAAATGTTACAGCAGCGGAATTGTGAAAATATTTTATGTAATGTTCCGATGAGATTTTTTGAATTATTCGCAATAAAAATAGTTAAAATGTTAATTCCCATTTTTAGCATGGCTGCATGTACAATTTTTTTAAAGTATAAGAATTTATTTTAATCTGCTTTTTTAAATGAAATATAAAGTGTAATTTTATGAACGTAGAATACGATTGTTAAAACGATTCCCTTTGCAAATAAAATTATGACCTCAAATAGTGTAAATAGTAAAATTATGGTAGTGTAACAAGATCGCATGTAGCACTTTCTCTCTCTGTATCTTGTGTAGACATATGAAATACTATAACAGGGTCATTTCCCAATTGCAAAAAAGGACTATGCGGAGAAATCAATCAGATAAAGACATCCGGACAATGACCTTAGGTATTTAGACCGATCAAGATCTGAATGTTAACAGACAATTGATAGAAAATTACTCATCAAAGAAAATTCGCAACTTACGCTGTAGGTCAAATACAGTAGTGATTCGTTGAATTACAGATGTCAATAATCTTTTAACTAAATCGACTATGAAAACGAAATATATTTTTTTTATTTTATAAGATATTTTTCTTCTTTTTGTCGAGAGCAAATTTGTAGCGTACCTATACTCTACATTTCTACTTACACATACAACACGAGCGAACTTACAATTTAGTAGTCTATTGAATATAATTAAAATATACATATATAATCCGATCGTCGTGGAGATCCTTGGGGGAGGCCTATGCCCAGCAGTGGGCGTCATGCGGCTGATGATGATGATACATATATAATAAAACCTTAATATACATATCTACCTGTTCATAGCACATATCCGTTGTACCGTGACTATAGCCGGACTGTAGTCCGTACCGTGGTCGTGCGATATAATCGACGACATCAGATCACCGCGCAGATAATGTTCGGATCACGATATACGTAACCCAGTTACTGGCCGCAGACAATTTGGCAATACGACTATACCAACCTACGCAAATTATTATACTCATATACACCTGAAAATACATTATCAAACTAGTACAGTAACTAGTGACCTATTCCCACATGTCACGCGTTTATCTATTATTGTTTCTGCTCACGATACGATAGTCATATAGTGTAGTAAGTTACGGAATATAAAAGGTAAGGAAACGTTACTGTGAAATTAAAATACTTGGACCAACATGCATACAAAATAATTACAGAACATTAAATCCTGCAATTATTTTAATTTGTATATATTATTTAAATTTTTTAGCCAATTGCTCTGCTAAATTAAAATATAATTTATCAGCACACCCTTTTGTACGAAGCAATTCTCGTCATCGCACCAAACTAGCAATCAGAGTCAAAACTTGAATCCCATAGTAGACGAGCAATATCAGTACATTACATATATAAATGATAGCTATAATGTTTATGAATAAATGTACCCGTACAAGTTTATGTTCACCAATTACTACAAGGAAATGAATTATATTTTTTATGAACGCGCCCACAGCACTAGCCAGACGAGACGATCAATCGGTGAGAAATCATCCATCAGTGAAAGTAATCGTAATTTCTAGGCCTATACGAAGCAAAAAGCACAGAACACTCGTCAATATCAATCAAATCGCAATATTCGAACTTCGATTCGCAACAATTAATTATACATTCACATTTGTAAGCATTATTAACTTTAGCAAAACGGCAAATGTGTTGTTAGTGTGAGCGGCCAAGTTCTACGCTAAGAATTAGTTCCAAGCAGTCTTTTAATTTAGGTCCAATGTTTTGTTCGGTGTCGTATATAGGAAAGTGAGTAACATTGATAAGAAAGCAAAAGAAGAGAAGCCTATGGAAGGATATCAAATGGGCATTTGGTTGTTTATGGTATGAATTTAAAAAGGCTTGTCTATGATTAGGCTTTTTGGCGGGAAACGGGAACGGGACAGTTGCTTTCTTCATTGAATAATCTAAATAATTAATACGAAGTGGTGTTTTGTGGTTAATGATCGCATTAAGTTAGTCGGAAGACATTCGAGTGTTATTATATCGGAGTATTCAATGAACAAAGTGTATCTGCCTATTTTCGCTTCGTGCCAAGAAGCCGCTTCATGACTCGAAAGTTTATGCGGACTTTTGAGTTAATTCGTTTGGGGTTCGGAGTAGGAGTCTACTCCGCGGGTGGGGGCTTAGGTTTCATCATCATCACCTTTCATCATTTCATTAATCATCAAGAAAAAAATACGTAAGACATGGCTGTATGGGCATAGTTCCCTTTGCCTTACCCTTCGGGGAAAACCAAAACAAAAAAAAAATGTCTATGATTATTGGGGTAGGAGTATAAAGGAGCATTTGATTTTTGTAAAAAAGGAGAAAATAAAAGGAGTGAAGATGAATAAAATATCCCTTTTAATTTTATATCCCACATGAGTAGATGAAAATGAATTCAAAATTCAAAAGAAAAAGTTAAAAAAGCTCATCAAATAATTTTTCATGTGGGTACCTAAGTAATATTTTATTTAATATTTTTATAATCTATAATTTGTTAATCAGGCGTATGACCGAGTAGATAATCTCGAGAACTTGTCTTTATTTTACACGAGTATTTTGCAACAATTAATTATACATTCACAACAACATTATGCGAATATTAAAGCAGCTTTGATTGATAATCTTTGAGCGCGGCGTCCTCTGATGTTAAACGATTGAAAGCAAATAGGTACTTTCTCGAGTTAGTACAAGCAGGTTGAGATAGGTTGACATATTATGTAGATAATATATTGTTGTGGCACTAAATAAAGTGCCAAGCATATCTAAAATGGTATACTTACACATTTTAATTATCGTAACACTAAGACAGTAACTGTCACCTACATCACAGGCAGGCTACATCAGCTGAACCATTTATTTGTAACCTGCCTATTTAATATATTGTATACCAATATTTTATGTTTATTTTTATTTTTTTAAAGAACGTCTAGGGCCATGTGCCGAGGTTTTTCTTGCAGCTTCTTTTCCCCGGCTATACAGGTTGTGAGAAGCTGCAGTAGTTTTAGGCGGATGAGACGTTCGTTATGTAAAATTGACGATTCAAAGTGTAACTATGTTACCTATTGAATAAAGATATTTTTGAATTTGAATACTTTGTAATCTCACAATGCTGCGAAATTGCTTTTTTTGTGGAAATAATTTTTATAATTATTATATTCTCGCGATGGAATTACTAAATAAAAAATGCAAATATATAAAATAAAGAAGACAGGAATAGATATTCATGTAAAATGTAGCCTGGTATTAAATATGTTCTTTGACATGTTTCTGTATGGTAACTTATAGTTGTAATTTTGTAAAATAAATAAAAAACTTGTAATGTGTAAGAACCTACATTGATTTAAAAGGTGTGTAGCTGTTGCAGTTTTTCGTAATTTCAATTCAAAGTCATCGAAGTCAATCAATTCAATTCAAAAAAAATTGTAAATTCAAAGAATGTAAAATTGAGCTGCTACAAGTTTATCTCTATGATAATTGCGTTGAATAGATGATTCGGATTTCTGTAACTGGATTTTTTTCGCTGACTTGTGTCTGTGGCTACAGCAATATAATAGGTAGCGATTGAAAGCGCAAGTTTATGTAAGAGAGTTATACTGTGATTAATGACCACTGAAACTGGCAACCTGTGATGTTAAGCGGTTGAAATACTTTCTCGAATCGATCGATACACGAGCAAGTGTTATTATGTAGATTGTTGTGGCACTCTGAGACAAACAACAGCGGGGGAGACATAATTTATGTAAGTACTTAATTAATTATTATAAATTATTATCGCTTTATCGCTCTGTAGTAGGTTTCTGCAAGTGTGCTGCATGTTAGGACTTTGTCATGCTGTAGTACATATAATACAAATACGTAGACAAATTCAAAATTCAAATAAGTAATAGGCAGACGAAGACACAAACCACATAGGTACCATAACAGAATGGTCATTATCTTCTCTTCTATCGTGTGGGTTGTGAGTACTTGTGAGGTGAATTACCAACCTTATAAACCTTGGTGTCAGCGTTATTATTGAGCTGCCAAAGGCTCATGGCTCATGTAACGATTACTCACTTACATCAGTAAGTAAGTAGTAACCGGGACCAACGGCTTAACGTGCCTTCCGAAGCACGGACCATCTTACTTTCGAATAATCAGGTGATCAGTCTGTAATGTCCTAACCGAACTAGGGATCACAGAGTGATTTTTGCGATATGTCCCCACCGGGATTCGAACCCGGGACCTCCGGGTCATGAGCCCAACGCTCAACCACTGAACCACAGAAGCATTATTATAATAGTAGTTATATTTTAAAAGAAAACATATTAATAATATTATAATGTAAACCGTGATAGAATAGTGGGAATGGAATAGAATTACTACGGGACTATAATTTCTCCATTGAACCTTAACCAATCTTCATTAATGAACTATCGATCGCAACTTAGCAAGCAACTGTACTTCCACAACCAATATTAGAAAACCCAGCCTCCGAGCGACAAATGGTGATAGGTAATTCTCCACGCGGGTGGTCTGACTGATCGCGACTTGTACCTATTTATCAAAGGAATTTCACTTCACGATAGGAACCCCATAAGCAGATGTAGACTACATCTTTTCTAATTCGTGACTACATCGTTTGGTGCCCTACACGACGCGCTGAAGGCACCTGTGGTAACCTTTTCTCTGTGGTTTTCCTTGAATTAATAGATATATGTTATATTACACAACGCTATGGTAGACGTAGGTATGAGTAAATTTGAAAAGTATTGGTGTATGCAACGTGGTAGATGATCCATACCTCCAGATATAGAGGAAACATGTGCGAACCCATGGGGTAAGTCTATGTGTTAAGGATAAATGTTGCAACTACACAAAATTTGGAAGTATGTATGACTTCATGAACTCAACATTAACGTCATAGAAACAACCATAAATACTTATTACCTACTCATAAAAGCCTGTGAAAGGCCTAGAAATGTGATAATCAAATATAAGCAATATATTACCCAGACAATGCAATTTTACAGCCGCTTTGGACAAGCAAATCGTTGCTATTGAATACCGTGAACTGCCGATGTCCTAATAGATTTGAAACCGCTGCAATTTTGCTGTCAGCTATTGACCATTCGACTAGATTATCTAGCGGAATAGCGCTGGCGCGACGCCAATACGATCTTACATAGAACCACTTTATCTTTTACCTTCATTATTTCATTTTCGCATTCTTATTGTGCGATAATAAAGGAGGTTTTAGTGTCAGGTTTGTTTAGTGAAGTGTAGAGTTTGTTGTATATCTGTAACCCGATGATGGTCGATCGGCAAGCGTGTCGGGTGTCGTTCCGCGCCGGCGCTCGTCTTCGGCTCCAGGTAGTGTGAACGGAACTATGTCCTGGTCATACACTTGACTCTTCAACTGCCGCGGTTATAATGTCACCGTATTTGTACGAATTGAATAAGGAATCCATAACTTCATCTGTGTGTATTCTTCATCCATATCTTCACGAGTTATTTGCGACCCAGATAAAAGTTCCAGTGTGTATTTTGCTTGGGCAAACTCCAAATGAAATGCACACTGTTTTTTAGGTATTCTTAGATGATTTTTTGTAAAAAGAAATGCTTGTACTTTGTACGTAAGAATAAATACCTATCTAAGTAAACGCTGCGATTCTCAATCGAGTGCGTGCAATGTGTTGGAAGATTTCTTTTAGCCATTTTTTATTGCTAAGATTAAATTATTAATACTATTACGTTAGCAGCAGTTCCACAATGCCAAGTCTACTGCAAATAATGATAAAAAGCGATTCTTTTTAGCGGTAAGTAAATTAATTATAATGAACGCGATATCGTTATATTACGGTTATTAAGTAGGTCATGACAATCTGAAAGGTCACATCTCAACAGAGATTGCTGAGGGGCGTACACTTATAATACTTTACTTAAAAGATAACATGTACGTGCATATATCACAGTCAATACCTATTACAGCAGTTATTGCTTATTGACTTACCTCTATTAAGATAAAAGTGTCTGACGTCATTCACATGTTGAATCGAGAAATATTGTCGCCAACGTAAAACTTGTTGGCAATGCCGTTTATTTAAAGTTTTATTAGCATGCTTGAGGATTTTTTCTCTAAAATTAAACATAAATATGTGTCATACTGTCAAGGTTGATGTTAACAAAAATAGCTTGTTATAAGGAGTGTTATTAGGAGTTACATAGCGGACACTTGACGATTATTCCACTCGTTTCGATATAGAAGATATTGACTATTGACATCTCAAAAAAAAAATCTGACGAATAGGTTTCATACGGGTGGACAAAGTTATCTAATTGTGCTGGTGCTGCTAATGTAATTTAGTCATGTGTGTACGGTCGGTCCTAACATAATATGCTTCTATATTCTCTATGCTAGATTTCGTTTTCTCACAATCTTCCAGCTTCATTTTACCCATACAAATGCCAATTTACTCCGGAAACTGTAAAACTTACAAATAGCTATTGCAAACACATTAATCATCCGTTCCTAAAATAATCGGCTGCACATGGAGCAAGCTCGGAACAATGCAATAAAGGGACAAAGGGACACATGTGCATATACACCAGCCACGGACCTAAACAATTGGACGGCTCATACTGATTTGCTCTTTGGGAAATGTTTTTTTTATCTTTATACTTTTAATTTATTCTAGAAGAATATGTCAATATTATGGTGTTACTACTGAAAGCAGATGACCAAATTACAGAGCATTCTTGTCGCGTCTGAAGTGGGTTCCGATAAAATTGTGTGCTGATAAAACTGTTCCCACATCTACAGGTAGAAAATGTTGTAAATCTCTGATAAACTTTTCACACTGCCATTACTTTTGACGTACTCTACAGACTCTTTTTAGTACAACAATTTCATCCTATACTTGTCGAAAGTCTTTAATTAGGTACATAAATTTTTACACAAAAAAGAACATTAAATTTCACTATTATAATCCGCTTATCTGAACAAACTGACGAATATTTAATAGCCTGTCCAGTGATCACAGCTCCGTGACATGTGCAAGCGCAGCACGTGCGCTACACATTTTAGAACTTACGTTACAATATGTTCAGTACTGTACATACTTGGTCAAATTACTGCAAAACAAGGGATACATTATAGTTTGGTGTCGCGTTCTCCTGTCTGTTGTAATAAGAGAGTTTACTAATAATGCCATTACGACAAAGTTATAAAGAATTATATTTCTTTTTTTTTTCACGTGACTTAAGTACTTACTAAATACCTACGTACCTAAATTTAAAAAAATATTAACTAATTTTGTGAATGTTCGTTTGGCTGAGTAATATTTAACCATTTAAGTTTATTAAGTGTTGTTTTATTCTTTTTAAGATTTATTTCTCTATTGTTTCTTTATTTTATGTAGATTGTCGTCCTTTGTAGCGTTAATAAAGTAGCATGTTGTGTTTGCCTATAATTGGACGAGCACTAGTCCAGTATTTGTATATAGGTTAAGTTACGTGTAAAAGTGTTTTTGTCTGTTGGCAAACCTAATAAATAAATAAATAAATAATTATTTTAGATTTTCTTTGCCGGACAAATGAGGAGCGCTAAGCCTTCTCACCCGGAAAACACGTCAAGCAAAAGACACGTTAAAAAATGTGAAACGCAGTAATTTGTTAAAAACTAGGACAAACATAAAAACAAATATCACCCACCTTTAAGCCCGCGCTTTAAGCAGCTTAAAGCTGTCACCGTTTCTCATCGACAAGTCTTCACAACGAGCTCTTCAATAATTAAACCTACGCAGTACACTTTCAAAGGCGGCACGAGCCATTCACCTGCGACAAACCGCACATTGTATGAGCATAATGGCCCATACCCTACCAACAGCGATGCACCAACAGCTGGTAATAACAAGACAAGCCAAGATTTAACGCTCATAATCATAGAATCACTTTCCTTGCCTTTCTCTGGCAACATCGGCTTAGGGTGAAACCACTTACCCGTCTCTTGGCCGGATTATGATAGCTCAGGTATATGCCAAGACCAAAAGTTGCAACATTAACCGCATCGGCACGCGTAATAGCTTCCGTAATCAGCAATAATCCTAAAAAGCTTTGACTCACGATCGGTGACGACTGTAGGCGGCTATAAATATACCTAGTCGATTGTACTCAAATTGTACTTACGGTACTGTTTCTGGAGAGCAAAGGAGTAAGTAGGTAGGTACACTGCTGTACTCCAAAAACCTGTGTCCAGTAGTGGGACATCCACCAGTATATCGTCGCCTTATAGTGAAAACCACGTAAGCGCTTTTTTGAAAAATCACTTTCTAATGTGATTTTCTTCAACAAACCCTTGATTCCTTACTGTTGGCAACACCAACACGCGCGCGCATGCGCGATGCAACGAAAAGGAATGACTATCATATCCGTCAATGTAGTAATTCTCTGTATCTTTTAAATACAGTTTTATAATTTACTTAGCGTTTTTTAATTTATTTATTATTTATTTATTTCACATATACATAGTCATTACAGATAAACCAAATCGACAATGTATGCAAACTATTTACTAAAAAACTTTAGACTGATATTAGTGAATTCCGCCAACGAACATGTAAGTATATAAATCTGTGAACATGTATTTAATAGTCAACACTCAGTCTATAACACTACAATTATTAAAATAAAATTAATTATTTAATTAGTCACTTACAATTATTAATTTCAATGATTTTTGTTTTTTTTACCCGACCAAAAACAAGATAGGCGGATGTGGTAAAAAAGGACCTGTGCTCGTGCAATGTCTCCGAGAACAACACGTCCGATAGAGCGAAGCAGAAGAAAAATCCGAAGGCAGACCCCACCATCAGGTGGGAATAATAAATGCCAAGGAGAGACAAAGAGATAGCACTTACCTGTGCTTAGGAAAACTCACAAAGAGAAAATTTAAATTGATCGAATTTCACGGTCAATATTTACAATCGCCGGGTAATAGCAGTGGAACACCCTTTGTGTGACCAGGCCTCGAACTTCGATTAATTTGCGAGCTTTTCTTGTATAGCACCTGACTGAATAGAATGTAATGACTGTTTTCAACCTACTCAATTATGTTTCTCATAGTTACTTATATACATATTTATGTAAGTAGTTATAGAAATATTTATGGAAATAGTAATGGCCCGTGTTGATCGACTATGAGTATATAATATAAAGAATATTGACTTTAGTAGACTTAAAAGTTAATAATGAATATGCTACGAAGTATACTTTTATTCAAGAACCTACCCTTAAACCTACTATTCTTGACATTAATGTCATTTAGGCTATTAAAATGGATATAAAACTATATCAAAGTTTAATATTTACAGTGAATTAAGCTCGTGTTTATATTTTTCATAGCCACCGTCATTTCTTGTTTACGCCTCTTAAGTTATATTCTCATTATGCGTGCTCACAGATAACCTTAACGCATAGATGGCTATCCGCAACTAAAGCATACTTTGTATTCCGTTGGACGCAAATATATCAAAAGCACTCGTAGCACTTTCAAGACAGGTATATAATTGTAAAATAAAATCGTAATGAAACCTGCATGGCCGAGAAAAAAAACGCCCATGTGTTTCCAAACGTTTTTCCTGTTAAAGAAAGACTTATGCGTAGAACTTAAACGACTTAATAATAATAGGTATGTCGGTACTCAAGTAGTGCTTACTATCTACTGGGAGCAAAAAGCAAATGGCCAATTTTATTATTATTCGCTGAGTCGCTAGAAGAGAAACTAGCATCTATTAATAACAGTTTAATCTGGCGGCGGGGCCCTATTGTTATAAAAAAGTGAGTGTGTCTTATTAGTTACGTAAGAAAGTCCGACAAGTCCGACCACTCGCTTTAGGAGGGGTCTGTAACCCAACAGATAGTAGTATAGGCTCTTGTGTTCAGAAGTTGAATGTACAAGATATCAGTCACATTTTTACAGGCTTTTTTGGGTGATGATGGTAAGTTTAATGACGGTAAAACCTGATGTTAACTGATGATGTGGGCGAGGATGGGACAAATGAATATGGGAAGGGATGTGAGGGTGGACATGGTTAATATGATAATATAACAGAGTGTTAGTGACATCGTAACGAAAACGAGGGGGATGATTCAGACCATGATTCTGAGTTGATATCAAGTGGAACATCCTGTCGGAAAATTCATGAAAATTTTAGTGTTTTTTTTTTTATTATTTCCAGTTGGCGACTTAAAATTCCACTTAAAGTCAACTGTCTGAATCATCCTTTAAAGTTTTCGTTACAATATCACTAACATGCTGTATACTAGTATATCGTGCGTCTAGTAAGTTACCTATCTGTGCTATGCACTACCGGTTTGAGTATGGTTTTTCTTTGAAAGCTGCTTTTAAATACAGCGAAAGTGCATTATGCATGACAATTACTTGTCCTATTAAAATATCTACTTTCGGAATCTAAATCATAATTTTATGTCTCAACTCTCTGTTTGCGGTAGAAGGATGCCGACGGCGGTTTATAATTAAAATATTGTCGTAAAACCACAGCTGTAAAAGGAAGACGTTCATTTTGCAACAATTTTATTGTATCTCTATTACTTACGTACTGTTATATCCTAATTTAATACTAAAGAATTGCAACATCGACAATATTCATTTTCACAAGGAACTTCAACGTAAACAAATTCATTTTAATAAAACTCTTTTGCATCGATACGATAGTCAGTCAGCCTTTAACCGCGCGCGAATAGAGTCGTCAGAAATCAGAGAATTGCTTCATATAATTCTTTGTACTTTCTATAATAAAGTGTTTTATCGTAGTTAATTAAAAAGTGTTTTTTTAAAAAAGACTGATACCAGCCGCTCCTAACAAAATTGGTGTCAGAAGTGGGATGCTTGAGGAGATTCTAGTCAAGAGAGCCCTCAGCATCTAAAAGAATCCAGGAACGGCACCCCATCAGTCGTGGTCGACGTTAAGTCTCATCCCATAGGAGAGCCCGCACCACAGCACCCTACGAAAAACGCATCGTGATCGACGGTCAGTCTCCGCTCTATGCGTGAGCCCGCATCATTATAGAATATTCATCGTGATCGACGGTCAGCCTCCGCTCTGTGCGTGAGCCCGCATCACTACATCATCTGCGACGTGGTCAACAGTATATCTCCGTTTTGTACGTGAGTCTGTATCACATAGATTTAATTCGTCGTGGTCACCATCATCTTTTACCAACTCTGGCTGCACTCACCATTGTCATCATCAAGCTGTACACAGTCTACCTACCCTGAGTGGACACTTGGCGTGATCGTGTATTCCGCCACACACGCATTCTCCTTATCGTGACGGACAGCGAGGCGTCAAATTCGAAACCGAAGCTCCCGCTTTGTGTCTCCGCCGATCATACGCCGCCGCTACCTTCATCACACCGGTGAAATACAATCCACGCTAAGGACTCAATTTCTTATAATGTGTATTAGCATCATTTTAATGTAAGTTATTTTCTTTACATCTTTACATATCTTTATTCTTATCTTTATTCGAATTCTTTACATCTTATAATCTTTATACTATTTCTTTACAAACTCTTTACAAACATTTTATTTACAAATCTTATACCCTAAAACTTTAACCTAATTTCTTGCAAAACAACGACATAATGTCGACTAAATCAGAGGTTGAGACTCAAAAAGTCAACCTCAACGTCCTAATAAAATTTATTAAACCTTATAACGGAAACAGGGACACATTACCTGCTTTCCTTACAAATTGCGACAGCGCAATATCTCTAGCTACCCCCGATCAGCAGTATATCATCTGCAAATACATCTTATCACAACTTGAGGGCAAGGCACAAATCGTTTGTAGCTTAAAACAATTTGAAAATTGGAATGAACTCAAACGATTCCTTAAATCGACATTTGGAGAGAAAAAACATTCAAGCCACTTGCTTTACGATCTACAAAATTGCAGACAGGGACATAACGAAACTGTCACGCAATATTCTATCCGACTTGACACGTGCCTAACACGTATACAGGCGGATATCCACTGTTCTTGTACCGACAATACGTTACTCCCTGGTGAGATTGCCGCAATGGAAAAGCTCGCCTTAAACACTTTCTGTATCGGGCTTCACCCTCATCTCGCCACAATCCTAAGATGTCGAGATCCTCAGTCTCTAAAGGAGGCTGTAACTTATGCAATTGACGAAGAAAAATTGTTTAAGTTACCCACAACATCGAACCAAATTTCAAAATCTTGCTCAATATGTAACAAAACTGGTCATTCAGCATCAGTTTGCTACAATCGAAAACGGAATAACTTTCAAAAATCTTATCATGTGCCCCAACCTTCCACCTCTAATTCAAATTCTTCAAATTCTTCCGCGTCAAATCAAAAAATCTGTGCCTATTGCAAAAACATAGGTCATCATATAAATGAATGCCGCAAACGTAACTACTACAATCAAATTCGTGCAAAAGGCAACAATAATAATAACGCGCAAACAAATTCACGTCCTCCACAAAATCCTAAACCCATAAACTATTGTGACGAACAAATTTTCGATGAATCCGAGGACGATGAATCAAAAAACTAAAAAGGATTTCAGTGGCGTGTCGTCTGAAATCCAGTCCCAAAAACGACACGGTAAATACAAAATCTTGTGATGTGCCCAAACAGGTCATCAACGTCTCACATGAGACGAAACATACTAATTCTTATGCTAAATCTTCTACTAAATCTTATAATACTAAATCTTGTCCTAAATCTTATAATGCTAAATCTTCTACTAAATCTTATAATGCTAAATCTTGTCCTAAATCTTATAATACTAAATCTTGTCCTAAATCTTATGATACTAAATCTTGTACTAAATCTTACGATACTAATTCTTATACTAAATCTTATAATACTAAATCTTATGATACTAATTCTTATACTAAATCTTATACTAATTCTTATCCTAAATCTTTTACTACATCTTGTGAAACAAACCTTCAAGACACGAACCCTAGTGTGTCTAAAAAGGATATCAAGGATGTCCCTGTCTATGAGACAAATGTCCTTAATAAAAAAATATCATTGCCACATGCCTTTATAACCACAAGATATTCTAAAAAACCATTGTGTCTCTTAATTGATACTGGCGCAAGTGTCAGCATAATCAAACAATCGAGCCTATCAAAAGTGCCCGAACTTTCTGATGAAATAATCAAACTCAAAGGAATAAACGACAATGATTCTTATTGCGAAACTCTTGGTACTTTCCAAATGGAATTTAACCTATATGACTCTATCTTATCTTACAAATTCCACGTCATCAATGACGCAATAAATCTTGCAACTGATGGTATAATCGGTTCAGATTTCTTACATTTCTTTAAAACAAACATCGATTATAGCACAAAATCAATGTCCTTAAATGAGCATAAAATACAAATTCATTATACTGCTCCCAAATATATAATACCAGCTCGTTCCGAGACTGTAATCGAATGCATCGTGTCAAATGACAAGTCCGAGTTGAATAAACTCAAGGAAGCACTCGTACTAGATCACACTATATCCGAAGGTGTCTTTCTAGCCAATTGTATTGTCTCTTTAAAACGCAATAACAGAGTAAATGTATCTGTTCTTAATACGACAGATTCGCCTGTCGAAGTAAAAAACTTTAAAGTTCGCTTGACTCAAATTGACTTTGATGAATTCCACAAAAACTCATCTCAAGACGAACAAAATATCTTTAATATGTCTTCAACATCGTCAAATCGCATAAATCGCGTTCTTGATCTCATAAGACATTCTCATCTAAACGAAGAAGAGAAAAAATCTCTTTTCGATTGTTGTTCCCAATACACTGATATCTTTTATCTTGAAGGCGACCCCCTGAGTCACACTAATGCTCTACAACATTCCATTAGTACTGGGAATAATCCGCCTATCTATGTGAAACCCTATCGCTTCCCGGAGTGTCACAAAAATGAAGTGGACACTCAAATTAAAAAGATGCTTGATCAAAATATTATTAAACCTTCTATTTCTCCTTGGAATGCCCCTGTGTGGGTCGTACCTAAAAAAATGGACGCGTCAGGAAAACAAAAATGGCGTATAGTGATTGACTATAGACGCCTTAATGACGTCACTGTTTCGGAAGTGTACCCTATCCCTTTAATCACTGATATCCTTGATCAACTGGGACACTCCAAATATTTTAGCACCCTTGACTTAGTATCAGGTTTCCATCAGATCTGTCTTAGTCCTGACGACGCACAAAAAACAGGCTTTACCGTAGTGAACACAAGTGGTTCTGCAGGTCACTACGAATTTACTAGGATGCCCTTTGGTCTTAAAAATGCCCCTAGTACTTTTCAACGTCTCATGAACACTGTCCTTTCAGGTCTTCAAGGCCTACATTGCTATGTCTTTCTCGATGACTGTATTATATACAGTTCCGATCTCTCTTCTCACATCGAGAAACTTAAAATGGTATTTAATAGATTCCGAGAATTTAATCTCAAACTTCAACCCGATAAGTGCGAATTTCTTCGACGTGAAGTCACTTATCTCGGACACATAATCACCGACAAAGGTGTATCTCCGAATCCGGACAAAGTCAAAGCTGTCCGCGAATTTCCAATTCCTAAAAATCCTAAAGACATTAAATCTTTCTTAGGTCTAGTCGGTTATTACCGTCGCTTTATTGAAAACTTTTCAAAAATTACCAAACCTCTTACATCCTTACTAAAAAAGGATACCACATTTCATTGGTCCGTAGAACAAGACCAAGCTTTCAATGTCTTAAAAGATAAATTAACTTCCGCTCCACTATTACAGTACCCCGACTTTTCCCAACCTTTTATCGTCACCACTGACGCAAGCAATTATGCAACCGGTGCTGTATTATCGCAAGGATCTATTGGCAAAGATAAACCTATTGCCTATGCCTCTCGAACTCTTAATAAACAAGAAGGCAATTATTCTACCACCGAAAAAGAACTACTAGCTATTCTTTTTGCGGTAAAAACATTTCGTCCTTACCTCTATGGTAACAAATTCAAAATCGTAACTGATCACTGGCCCTTGGTTTGGCTTTTCAACGTCAAGGACCCCGGAAGCAGATTAATTCGTTGGCGCCTCAAACTAGAGGAATACGATTACGAAATTGTATACAAACAAGGCAAACTCAACTCAAACGCCGATGCCTTATCTCGAATCCCAATTCTTGCTATAAATAATGACTCTCTCAACAATCTTTCTTTTGAGGTCTATTTTAAAAAGCGTTTTACTAATTCTTTACCAGATCCAAATACGCATATCGAAGAACATTCACAACCCTTACATCTTTCTAAATACAACTCAATCGCCTGTCCAGTATCTCTTGATTTTGATAATTCTATGCCACATTGTGAAGAATTCTTATCGCAGGTAAATGACACCGCGACCTTACTCGCAGCTGAGCGATCACCGTGTACTGTACAATCAGTCACAATTAATAATAAAATCGTATACTTCTTATTCACAAAAGTCAACCACTTCGATGAGACAACTTATAGATCTATCTATGATCTTCTAATGAAACTTAGAGATGAAATCTTAACCCAAAATCCAACTTTGACGGACTTAGCTATATCAGACTTTACTGATCCCTTTTCTAAACTCGTGTATACAAAAATCTACCTAATGATATCTCATATCTTTCATAACACTAATATAAAAATTCATATTTACAAAAACCAAATTATTTATCCTACTCCAGCTGAAGTTCCTAAAATTCTTAAGGAAAATCACGATTCTCCTGTAGCCGGACACCCCGGAATCAAAAGAATGTACAATCGTATAAAAGAATCTTATTACTGGAAGAGCATGCGTGCAGATATTGAACGATACGTCAAAAGCTGTAAGCTCTGTCAAGTAAATAAACCTTTACGTGCTTGTAATAAAGCTCCAATGGAAATAACATCCACAAGTACCAAACCCTTTGAACGTCTTGCATTAGATATTGTTGGTACTTTACCCGAAGCAGGTTTCCAAAGATTTAAATTCATTTTAACTCTTCAGGATGATCTCACTAAATTCTCTTGTGTCTATCCTATGATCTCGTCCACAAGTGACGAAGTAGCCCGAAATCTAGTTCATTTTATGTCCTTATTTGGAACGCCTAAAATGATTCTAACTGATCTTGGCACTTGTTTTACTTCGGATCTTTTCAAACAAGTCACTGAAATCTTCAAAATCAAACCTTTATTTTCTACCCCGTATCATCCCCAAACAAATGGCGCACTTGAACGAAGCCATGCTACTCTTAAAGAATATTTAAAATCTTTCGTAAATGACAATCAAAACGATTGGCACTGTTACCTAGCCACAGCAGTGTTAGCGTACAATACAACCCCTCATAGTACTACACAGTACACCCCATTCGAACTTCTTTATGGTCATAAACCAACATTACCAAGTTCTCTTTATGAAACTAATAATAGCACTACTTATCATGAGTATATACGTGCTCTTCTCTATAGAATGAAAGTTAGTAGAGAAAAAGCTTTACAATTCATACAACAAAGTAAGGAAACGTCAAAACAAAATTATGACAATAATACGAGAAACATAATTTACAAAACCGGTGATATGGTATATTTAAAACACCATCATCGACTTCGAAAAGCACTTTCCCCGATTTGGAAAGGCCCTTATAAAATAATAAAAGTTCATAATAAACATAATGTGACTCTTCAAATAAATCGTAAACATGTCAAATACCATACTAATCTCATAAAACCAGCGCATTCTTAACATAACTTTAAATTCTTTCAGGTTATTATGTCATGGAGCACTCGCCGAATCGCAAGTCACTCCAATTATACACAGTCCTGGTCTTTATTTTGACCCTACGACGAATATTTATTTCTATAATGATTATTGGAAAGTAGTAACTCATGTCGATATTCACTCGATAGAACCTCATCTTAACAATATAGACAAACTCATCGTACAAACTTCTCTTCTCTGTACAAAAATCCAACATGAAGATTACTCAAACTGTAAGGATATCTTCAGTCCTATAGAAGTCTTATTAGAATCGAACTACGTCAAAAGTCATTCTCTGTCTCATATTATCTCTCAAGATGTTCCATCTCGCTTCAAAAGGTCACTCGAATTTGGAGGCGAAATACTTAAATTTTTCTTTGGCACTCTCGACGCTGATGATGCGCGAAAATACGATTCCGCCATTAACTCGTTTCAAAATAATGAACATGAAATCTTCAATCTCATGAAAGAAAATATTCATGTAGTTAAATCATCAATAACTTCTTTTAACTCAACTATTAGTAAATTGAATCAAAACGAATTAAAATTAAACTCGCAAATTGACAAACTAAACGAAATCTTATCTTCCACTGTAAGAAGTAATAATAATCTAATTTATATTTCACGACTTAACATTTTTATAAACATTATTGAAGGATCGTTATTGACTATTTCTAATTTCTTAGACTCTATCATTAATGCAATTTTATTTGCGAAGGTAAATGTATTACACCCTTCTATTTTAAGTCCTACTAATCTTTTTAATGAACTGTCTAAACGAAGCAGTTCTGTAGATAATAAACTGGACTTCCCAGTTCCTTTAAACTTAGATAATATACATACCCTTATGGATGTATCTAAACTAATCTCTTATTATTATAATAATAAAATAATTTTTATTATACAAATTCCTCTTATATCTCCTATTAAGTATGTTGTTTATAAAACGATTCCATTGCCAACTCCTCATGAAAAAACAAATCCTAATACTTTTGCTCTAATTACCCCTACTAAATCTTATATTGCGTTAACAGATGATAGATCACATTACTCTTTATTAGATAACATGCAACAATGCTCTGTGTTAAATAATGAATATTCTATTTGCCCATTAGAAAACATATTCTCTAGTGTTACAAATCCATGTTGTGAAACTAAGCTATTAACGGAAGTAACCTTATCTCTTCCTGATGAATGTAATTCTAAAATGTTATATGGTCTTATTGATATATGGCAAAAACTTAAAAATAATAGATGGATATTTGTTCAATCTAAAACTAGCAAATTAACTTTGAAGTGTAATAACGAAATGAAGGATTATTCTATTTCTGGAACCGGTATCTTAACTCTAGAAGAAAATTGTATTGGTTTTTCTAAGACTATACGGTTAGAACCGTCCACTGTAACCAACATAGCTATCAATAATTATTTTAATATTGATTTTGACATCATTCAAGATGATTGTTGTAAAAAGGATAATGTAAACAAGTCGATTCCTCTTTTATCTCCTTTAACTCTTAGTAATATTGACTTAGATTCTTTAAAACATTCATACAAACAACTTGACGATCTTGAACGTGACATCCACAGGATAAAAAACGAATCGTACTTTACTAAATATGCACATTATTATTCTTCATTCTCTATTTTTTGTATTTGTCTTATATTCCTTTACTTTGGTTACAAACTATATAACTATTGTTATAAAAACTATAAAAATCATAATTCAAACTGTTGTATACAGATCTTTAATCAATGTACTACCACTCGCAAGAAGATGGTTGGATCTAATGTTACGAATTCCATTGAACTGAATGAAATTTCGGAAGCTTCAATTGAACCCGTTTATGGGACAATAAACAAAACAAACACGTATAAAAGGAATATTGATAATAATTGAACTTAACTTACTTAGCTTATTCTAATTCTTAATCGTTTAATCTTATCTTAAAATGTTTCTATTTCTTATACTAATGTACTTTAGTTCCTAGCTTATACTATTCCTTAATTGTTTAATTCTTTTGTTTAAAATGTTCTTACTTAAGACTATCTTTCTTATAACGTTTATCTTAAATCTTATAATCTTATATTTTATAATCTTAAATCTTATACTTTACATTGTTACAAGCAAATCTCTGTCTTTTGATAACGTCGTACTTTTTCTTAACTTCGCTTCATCTCTTTACCATAAAGCTCAGTTTTAAGGGGGGAGATGTTATATCCTAATTTAATACTAAAGAATTGCAACATCGACAATATTCATTTTCACAAGGAACTTCAACGTAAACAAATTCATTTTAATAAAACTCTTTTGCATCGATACGATAGTCAGTCAGCCTTTAACCGCGCGCGAATAGAGTCGTCAGAAATCAGAGAATTGCTTCATATAATTCTTTGTACTTTCTATAATAAAGTGTTTTTATCGTAGTTAATTAAAAAGTGTTTTTTTAAAAAAGACTGATACCAGCCGCTCCTAACAGTACGTACGTACTTAAGTACGTACATTAAGTATGTATTAGTACGGCTTTGAAATATACTACTCTGGGCGACATTCCACTCGCGTCAGACAGAGTATTGCGGGGCGGAAGGCAAGAGGGAAACCACTGCCCTATTTTTCAATCAAAAAGCAGCATGGAGAATGCTACACCGACAAGAGCGTAGCTCTTAAATTAGTGATGATGAGTACT
Source organism: Pectinophora gossypiella (assembly GCF_024362695.1). NCBI lineage: Eukaryota > Metazoa > Arthropoda > Insecta > Lepidoptera > Gelechiidae > Pectinophora > Pectinophora gossypiella. The sequence goes on from NC_065405.1 coordinate 5,980,117, forward strand.
TACATGGTTAAATATCGTGAACACTTGATTAGAACCGTTAGGTATAGTAAATTGACAAAATAATCAATAGTACTTATATTATATACATGAAGTCTAGGTATCTCTATTTACCTGATACTTTGTCCAAAAACTGAAATTCTGATTGATAAGATACATCAGCCAAATAATACAAATTCAAGTATCAATAATCAGGAACAAACTGACAACGACATTCCTCAAGTTTTATTATACTTCCTTACGTTTTCGTAAATATAATTAATCAATCGAAGTAAAATTTATGTTCTAATAATGAACCTTTATTTAAATTATTTAAACTCGGTGTCTTTGAATTACAGCTTATACTACGCACCCTGCTGCGAGCGGTAACAACATAAAAAGACCACCTTAATTGAAAACTATAAAAAATAGATAAATACCTACCTACCTTATATATCAGTTTAATAAAATACTTGTTACACACCTAAATATTTGTTTTATAAAAGAAATACTCGGAAATTATGCTATACTATGAATCATCTTCACTACTTTAAGAGCCACGCTCTTGTCTTTGTAGCATTCTCCATTCTTGTCTATCAAAGACCAATTCCTTCACCTCCTTATAAGACACGACGTTCGCCTTCTCTTTAATCTGTTCCATGTAAGCTCTTCTTGGTCTTCCCCTTCCTCTCTTTCCCTGTAGCTTCCCTTCTATGATGTTTTTAATAAATTCGTCGTGTATAATACTATGAATAGATAGTTTAAAAAAAACTCATTTTATATATATTTATCACGTGCTCAGCCGTGAAGTAAAACATCGTGAGGAAAACCACATTTCTGAGAAATGCGTTTAAACGGTATGTAACCTAATCTGTAATGGGCTGGTATATGGTTGGGTTTCGAGTTGGAATCAATTGCTTCTCTAAAAATCGCTCCTGAAAAGTGGCCGTAGATACTTAAGCGGATCCCGTGAAAACGGGATAACGCTATAGAGATTATGATGAATTTAAATTAATAATATATAAATATAATAATTTGATTTTATATTAATTTTGATTTTTATTTTTTTATTTGATTTTTTTATGTAAGTCATAGGTTTTACCTACAAAAACTTTTTTATTATTAATTTCTCATTTTAGCAAATATATTTTTGACTCACCTACATAGATCACTACTAGAAGTAATAATTAGAATAGAAGCAACATTACTAGAAGTTATTAGAAGTAAACTTGTTGTTATTAGATTTAAAATTCTGATTCTGTTCTATAATAATAATACTGCAGCTTCCACAAAGCTATTCAAAAAAAAACCCAAAAAGAAAACAATCGTCCGATGTCGTCCCGAACTAATATCACTAGTTTAATAGAGGTCCGTGGAATGTTAATGGTTCATTTATCAAACCTAATACGGAACCCACTAGACCATCGGGTTTATACCGGGAATTAATTTTAATTTATAGATTAACTAGCTTTTGCCCGCGGCTTCGCTCGCGTTAAATTCGGGGCAATATGGTTTCCCTTTCCTAAACTAAAAAAACTGCGAAAAGTCACATATAAAATCTCACCCCCTCTTTAAAGGGGTTTGAGATAGATTTCCAAAAAAAAATGATGCAATGTTTTTTGTTAGTCACAAATAGTCCGCATACAAATTTATAGCTTTCTACCTTGAAAATTGCGGAATACTCCATACAGATTTCCACCTCCCATTTCAGGAAAATGGGGGGATAAAAAGAGACAAAAAGTAGCCTATCTCACTCTCCATCCTTTCAACTATCTCCACTTAAAAAATCACGTCAACTCGTCGCTCCCTTTTGCCGCGAAAGATGGACAAACAAACATACAGACACACACATACACTTTCCCATTTATAATATTAGTAAGTTTGGATTTCAGGACGTTACCTCCACAAAGTACTCTATTTATTGGCTTTACTTTCCGTTTGACAAGATTTATTACCTATTTGCCTCCAGTAACCTGTTATAGAATAATGGCGCACTTATATTGTCAGATATATGGTAAGAACTTTTATGAATATTAAGCTGTTAAAAGTAACTATTACTGCTTTAAATATAGTGCTACGATATTCAAAGTCAATCCTCTAATATATGGAATACACGACAGACGAATACGTCGTTAACATTTATAGTATCCGGTAAATACTGGGTATTGAATATCATATATTGTTCTTTCATAAAACCTTTCTGGCACAATATATATAATACCTTATACTGATAATGTAACTATCCAGAATACCAAAATATCGTCAACATTCTGCTTGGCGACTGCGAATTGGTTATCAAATCAAATATACTTTCTTGCATAAGTACATGAAACATTATAAAAATAATCATACACAAGAAAGATAACAGCACATTGGCCTTATTGCTCTACAGCAATTTCTTCCAGGCGACTAGGGACAGGAAGTATTTATTGATTGTACATGATTGGTTATCTAGCGGTTGGTGGACTAACGAACCACGCTTTACACGGGGGTAATTTTTTTAAACATGTTTCTAGTAATGAACATATTATGCCTATGTTACTATCGTCCTAATGGTAAAAGATTTTTTGATATCGGTCCCTACTGGACCTTTTGAGTTTATTAATTACAAACATACAAATCTTTCCTCTTTATAACATTATTGTAAATTGTCATTATTTCTTCTTCTTTATTGTAATATTGTAACTATAAAGTAATGCTCGATGACGCGTGGATACGTAGGGTGGTATTAATAAACGAATCTCAGCTGAGAGTGCCCTCAAGATCATGCTCAAGTCCCTGTTTTTATATAAGAACTGTCACATTGACATGATCTTGAGGGCAGTCTCGAAGCCTTAAGTTTATTAATACCACCCTTAGTTCATCTCGCGATGGATCCATACACCTCGGACTACCCCAATAGACTACTTGACAACCTAGTCAAATAAGATACTTTTTACGAAACCTCAAAACGAAAGTTATCTTTGGAGTTTGTATGAAAATTCTGTACTGTGACGGCCTTAAAAGCGGTCAAACGTCGTACTCATGTTACTTAATTCATAAATAAAATTCGAAAACAATTCGAAAAGTAAAATAAGATTGATTTTTGATCATCTTAGACTGGCTTCTATTTCTACATTAGAATTTTATATTTTATCTTTGACCCAGTCAAATAACCAATTGGAATACAGTTGTGAGCTAATGTTATGTCATGTTAAGTGACATCGTATCGCAGATACGTTTACATATCTACAAGCGTTTAAAAATAAATACTCACTTATGTTAAGTTGTAAATATTCATCATTCCAGCACCTAATAAAGTACTGTCCACTTCATAACTCAAACGGTACGTTCTCCGTCAATTTAGCAAGTAAAAACATCGCATCGTTACTCCTGCGGCCGCACTTAAGGGTGAAACTTAGAAAGGAGAAATGTTAGTGGGACGTATTAGGCTTGACAGTAAAGAATTATCGTGTGATTACTACGTACAAACATCTAGACAAAGTGTAGACAGATGTGTAATGGTACAAGTCACGATCGACGGAGAGGCAGTAGTCAGAAATCAGAATTATCATAGATAAACTTGTTGAAAGGCAATTTAACATTTTTTAATCTACTTTACGTCATTTCGCAAGGCGTTATGCTTAGGAGAACAGATAACAAGAAACAGCAACGGCAACACATCTTTTAAATCAATGTAGGTATACATTACAAGTTACTTAGTAACTAGGGGAAACCCTTTCAATACCAGGCATTATTATCATTTAAGTAATCATTATAATAAGCTTATTTACGTAAAGTATGCTTACGTAAATTTATTTTCTGACAAATATAAAATATTATCCGATATTTTATTATAAAAACGTGTACGGTCACGAGTACTAATATGTATACACTTTGAAACCATGTCACATTAACTTTTTTGACAAATGAAACCGTAAGTCTCATTAAATGTCAAATATGATAGTGCGACAGGGTTCTAAAGAGGGTACATGATATTGCTATTGACTGTACATAACCCCAAAAGGTGTGTCCTCTGACTATATAGACTGTGAAGTGAGATATGGTGTAATCTATCATGTATACCCGCCTAGTCTTGAAGGAGTGCAGAGAAAGTGAATACTTATATCGGATGGAAAGTTCGCTTATAAAATCTTTCAATATACTGGTGTGTCTAATGGTACACCGATCAATAATTCAAGCTGATCTAGGTTTTCCTCACCCCCCTCGGTCTTACTTCAGTCTTCAATCGTATGGACGTCAGGCGTCACACACACAGATGCGTGTGTACGATAACGTCAATGTGTAGTATCTGTGTGAAATGAACTGTTTTGTATGAAGTGTCCAAGGTGTGGTTTAATAAAATACCACCTTATAAATATTAGATTATATATAATAATACTTAATAAATCAATTACGTTTTTTTTAACAAATGCATATTATGCATCTGCAATGATTATCGTCTGATTTTACATGCGCATATACATGATATGCTAATACATGAGTAAGATCGTACCGCGTAGATTATTTTACGCAATACCTACATCATTTATGCTCTCCGCTTCCTTTCCTTTTTATTCAGAATAAACAACTTTAACTTCGGAGTAAAATTAATAAGAATAAATAAAGTCTGTCATTATGCATAATCCATGGTTTCTTGTACCAAAACCTCTCATCGTGGGAGTCTCAGCCACTCTGATACGGTAACAATTAGCGGTAGCTATTAAACAAATCATGCGCGTACGCCGGCGGCTCACATTGGCATTCACTGTCCGATCTAATACTGGTAATGGAATACGGAATGTAAGCTACGTACAAGATTTATTCAATATTCAACGTTTAAACTGCTTGAGCAAAAGGAATTAACAACATTATAAGTTCTTATGAACTTGTAAATGGAACTCAATATTATATTCTCGCAAAATAATTATTTCTAAGTAATTAAAATAATTATATTTTTGTTTGAATTTTTAGATAAATTCACGTCCGCAATGGGCAGAGCCACAACTGATCAAATAACGTGCAGCCAACGTTAATGTCAAGTCCTAAGATTAATTATGAACCTTATGGCACACCCCACCCCCCACCCTTAGTGGCTCTGCCAACCCCATTAGGGATTACGGGCGTGAGTTTATGTATGTATGGCACATCCCGGACACTTCATACAAAACACCTCGTTTTACACAGGCACTACACATTGACGTTATCGTACACGCGCATCCGTGTGTGTGACATCTGCCAACATACGATTCAAGACTAAAGTATGAACAAGGAGGGGTTGAGGGAAACCTAGCTCAGCCACTGTTGGAGAGCGGAGAGTTGCCGTTCTGTAAGATGTAATATTATTCCTTGAGGAGCTCAGTGACGCAGCGGTAAACGCGCTCGGTCTGCGATTGTTGAAGTTAAGCAACTTTCGCAAAGGCCGGTCATAGGATGGGTGACCACAAAAAAAAAGTTTTCATCTCGAGCTCCTCCGTGCTTCGGAAGGCACGTTAAGCCGTTGGTCCCGGCTGCATTAGCAATCGTTAATAACCATCAATCCGCACTGGGCCCGCGTGATCGTTTAAGGCCCGATCTCCCTATCCATCCATAGGGAAGGCCCGTGCCCCAGCAGTGGGGACGTTAATGGGCTGATCAGCATACACTCCTTAACAATTGTCCGTCACGTTAGCTGAACGGCCTGCCGTTTGGTAAAAAGGCTACACTGTTAATGAAAATGCGAAAAGTTATGATGCGGCAATATACATTTCTGTGATATAATATATACGTTTCACTGTATTAATGTCATTTGCGGAAGATCTACAATAACTTAAGTCAAAAAGTAAAATACGATCCAATGCAAGTCGTCAGGCCTACACCAACATAGACGAGGGAGTGCGACGATCAGTAACCAGACCGAGCTAATGCATCGCGCTGCACTCGTTACAAGTAATATGAACAGCGTGTAATTATGTCATTTACAAGTTTCAACTGCCACTGCGCAGACATACGACACGAAAATGGTCTCCAGGCATCTATTTATTATCGTCTAGTGCAAATAGTGACAGAGAGATTCAAAGACATATCATCAAGCTACCTAGCTTGCAGTCACTCTTGATGAGTCTTGATTTTGGAATCTTATGATGAATTATGATCAATCTTATTTATAGATTACCAGCCCACTGCTCGTGTAACAACCCATAAACTACTAGCAATGATTATTTAAACTTCGATTTGCCTTCGTTGTGAAAGGCACGAAAATGGTCTCCAGGCATCTATTTATTATCGTCTAGTGCAAATAGTGACAGAGAGATTCAAAGACATATCATCAAGCTACCTAGCTTGCAGTCACTCTTGATGAGTCTTGATTTTGGAATCTTATGATGAATTATGATCAATCTTATTTATAGATTACCAGCCCACTGCTCGTGTAACAACCCATAAACTACTAGCAATGATTATTTAAACTTCGATTTGCCTTCGTTGTGAAAGGATTCAACAAAGTCGCTGCAAGTTTCAGCTGAGAACAGAACATTTAAACAGTTAAATACACAGAACAGTTAAACTGTTCTGAACAGTTAAATAACGAATGATGATCGAATTTGAATATGGGCAGGTTTTCTAATGATTGTAAGAAAGAACTATTCGAATTATTTGGATGAAAAAACATTCCAATGACTGTTTATCATTTGAATGTTTTAACACATTCAGAGATCACAAAGGCAAAAAAATACACCTAAACACGTTATGTTATTTAAATAAAATAAAAACAAGAGAAAAAAAAATGATAAGTTGCATTCATCAATACCTAATCAGAAAAAAAACAAATGGTTAATTCTATATTGACATTCGAGTGAATTATTAGGTCAGAAATCATCATCCGAATGAAAATTAATGTGAAGAAATTACGAAATGATCTTGCAAATAACACATAACTTTTTTAAAACAACACATTATATTTTATTAATTTTCCCTACTACGCATAACTGCATCGTGCAATCTGCTCTGGGAATTTGCAGCGTTGGTAAGCAGTTATGACCTATCGCAACTACAACTTTGCTACTGGCATACAGATAGTTGTCAATATTCAAATAAATACATAAGTATTCTATTATCTATTTATTTACAAAAAAAAACACGAAAAATGTTTTTGGTTCCGTTGTTTCCCATGCGATAAACGGTGCAACGACAACGGTGATTCACAGCTTTTACGATAGGATGCAGTTCGGACTACCGGCTGATACGAGGTCAACCAACCTTTTGACCCTCACTTTGACAATGATATAGTATGAAATAAAATACAAACTTGTTCGGTATCGCCAGTCGAATAAAATACGTCACCATTATGTAAATATATGGGCATTTTTTGTCCTCCTGTGTATATTAACGGCCGAAATACGGCGTTACCAAAATATACTGCCAATTCGTTTGTTAAGTGTTTACATATTTAAAAGGGTTTTATAATTTTATTTCATAACCTGTAGGACTTACATGCGTAACGTAATAAAATTTTGTCACGGTCATATTATCCATTCCGACGATATAATTATGTCGTTTTGTCCATTGGTGCTAATATAATATGAACCCAAATAAGTCATGCCGTTCTGTCAAAATACGAACAAAATCACGTGCCACGCTCTTAGGGAAAAAAACAAACTTATATATTTCGACAAAATTTATTGAATCGATCGATAGGTTACAATAATTTCAAGGCTCAACGGACCAATGTATATTACCTTATTTTTTTTAATTCTATAATGAAATGACATTCAACCAACTAATTTACGTCAATGCTCCACAATGAAAAAGTATTTTGTTTTTATAACATACTTACCTAAAATGTAAGCATATCTACCACAAGTCACATTCACATATATCCAAGAATTCTCCTCACCACCAACCACTGACTCTAAATAGTGAATCTAGAACAAAGTAAGGACTCACATTTTGGCCATGGCTCCAATTGCCAATAAGTATAACTGCAAATCAATTTCTCGGTAAATGAACAGGATAATTTAAGTGGAGGAAAAATATTGAATTTTAATATTTTTTAAGCAAATAGTTGGTGAATGTTTGATGAGTCAATACTCGGTGAACAACAGACCTCTATAACACACAGACGCAGGATATTGACTCATGTGATAACGCTATCGAGACTCACTTTCCCGAATTGTGCTTTTTTGTTAAAGCTTTACGCCTCGATAATGTATCAGTCATCTGTGTAAGGCCGATTTGGTAACTCCGATTTGGGACGAATAAAAATCGATAATAGTAATAAATATGTGGCTTTTACAAGGCATATGGAAAGATGAGCATTTTACGTTTTATTTTGTAAGTGCCCAATGTAAACAAATGTGAAATAGCAATTTTGCTTTTTGAGATGAGTTACTTCAATATGGCTTTTTAATTAGACCATTTAGACCCCAGAACAATGTCAATTCAATTCATCATTAGGATAGCTTGGTTTATTATCCTTACCTACTTAACTATCCTTACCCACAATCATTTTGTTGGGATTGTATCTATTTCCCATATGTTTTGTCCTCAACCCACTAATTAACAAGGGCCTTTTCTTCCAGTATTACGTTACATGTAGCTATTATTTTTAGTTATTATTAATATTGCGTATGGCAAAAAGAAATATTCTGCGCGGATCATATTATATCTAGTTTAAGCTCCCTCAACCAAGTCTCTGCCGCATCCGTCACACAATGCACCTCGGCTATGCCACCTGAGAACCGACGTAAGGGCACTCGTTCACTATGTGAGATAGGGTTTGATCTGGGTGACCACTTTCACAGTATGTCGACTCCTTTAAGCCCCATTTATGTAGGTGATGGTTCGACTTCCCGTAGTTGGTCCTGCACCGGTTCAGTCATTATTTTTATTTAAAACAATAGAACGTCACTGAACTTTGTCTTCAAAGGGAATAGAGGAGGTCCATCCAACACTTGTTATACTTTTATATCTTGTAAGTTATGATGATAATGAGGTTGTCAGGAAGCCAGGGTTGTTATTGAACCGCCAAAGGCCCCTGAAATGGCTCATATAACAGTAAATTTCGGCCTGTAATCTCTTAACCAACTTAGAGAAATTTTTATGATGTTTCTCCGCCGGGATTCGAACCCGCAACCTTCGGATTTTGAGCCTAACGCTCAACTACTGGGCCACGGAAGCCGTTAACACTTTTTATAAATAACAGATAAGTTGTTTATCTACGTTTAAAAAATGGAATGGCACAGGAAGTGCTGACAAAGAAAATATTGTAAGTAAATGAGTGTTATACTACAGCGGATGTTCGTCGTCGTCACAGTTTGGGATTGTTTCAATTCGGTTACCATTGTTTATTGTGATCTTATTGTGGCTATCGAAAAGCTTGCCCAAACAGAACACGTGCTTTAAAAAATTAAGAAAGAAGACAATATTGCTATTTGACATTGCGCAGTTACGTTTATATGCGCAAATGTCAAATTGCAATATTGTTTTTAGATGAATTGTTTTAATGTGGTCTTTTTAACCACCCAGGTCTAAATGTGGTGGTTGCGAACAAATTCTAAAACCGCTTGAAGTCAATAACAGAGTCGACGTAACAGTGACATGTCACAAAAGGTCACAATTACACTGACTAATCTTACTTAACATGTATTTTTACGACCGTTTCCAATTAACAAACGAAACTCAACAGTTAAACGAAAACCGGACCGGACAACCGGACCGGACTCTCTAAACGGAGTTGTAAAGCTTTTAACTTCGCTATGAGTTTCGTCTGTTAGGACTTTAGCGTCGTTTTGGAAAATAAACATTTATTATGTTAGGTAAATATAATGTACGATATAAATAGAGATCGTTGGGCATATACTCACTTCTCATTGTCCACCCACCAAACTCAGTCTTAAAATCTTATACCTATGTATTACTAAATAAATTGCAAATCGTAGCGAGCTTCACGACTAGTTGCATCTTCTCAGGTAAACTAACCGGCTTCATTATTTTTTGTGCGCAAATCCAATTCGAACTATCGATATAGAAGCGATAAAAGAAAACCGATGCACTTTACGTGCTATTGTGGGCAAGAATGCGCCCGCGCCGTAACCGGAGTGCCGCGTTTCCTGCGAACAGTGAATCGAGACACATTCTCTGTATAGCCGCATGTCGTAATGCTTTCTACAAATCGATTCTGGTGTCATATACTCGACACAATACCGTCATAATCAGCTCTATTCTGTAATCGGTAGCTCTAGGGTGTAGTATGGCGTGGTTAGGTTAGGTTAGGTTGCTATGCTGTTGTCACAAGGCGATTAAATTTGAGAATGCAGCAACAAGATATCCTTGCACGCACGATATTACTTAGTCGGAGTATAGAAGGTCTATGAAAGTTTAGTAAAGTAAGTAAATCGTTGTCAACCTAATTCATAACTGCATCCAAACAACAAGAACGATACCGATCGATAGTAAGAAATGTACTTACAGAATTATAAAAAAAAAAAAACATTTTCAAAGAACAATGTAGACAGAAAATTACGTGCAAAAAACTGCAAATATCAAAATTTTCTATGTAAGTAAGTCAGATTTCTAACCTGTTTCGTTCGTTTATATTTCTGACAATGTTTTGATTACCCCGATTTTATTTTGCTTAATGGCGTTTTGCTGTAACACGGTAAAATATTCATGTTCGCGATGGACAGATCATGCAAGTCAACATTCATTCGGAGAAACGAAAATTTGGCAATTTAATGTGTCCAGTAAAACGGAAAGGACCGTATTGGTCGTATACTTACAGAAGAAGTTGAACAGAACCGTAGCCAGGCATTTGGATGTCCCTCATTATAATAAAATGACAGATATGTCTGTTTCTCCATTATCCGTTTCACTAGTGATGGATAAAATAAGAATAAGAATAAAATAAATTTATTGCCAGTAACAATGGATGTCCCTAGTTCTTATTTGGAACGGCATACGCAGAGATCCTACAGAACAGTTTGTCAGCAAGGAAATGGACAAATATCATAGTTAGATGTCATAATTAATCGTCACTGTTGAAACCAAAGCAAAATAGACATACAAAGACAAAAAGTGTCAGTAATAATGTTAGGTAATTGAATTATGGCGTTGACAACGACTCCCCGAACGGCGATTCCCGCTACGGCGAATCTCTCTACGGCGAGTGGCTTGACGTCGCGTCTGTCATTTGCTTGGACCTTATGACACCGGCTAATATATACATTACGCAAGCCTACTACTACTTCCGGCGGCCCTGTGGTCGACAACACAGAAAATACTCCGCATTACAGTCGCAATAAAGACTGCAATTTGAATTCAAGCACACTTCCTTTGCCAATTTTACTGCATATACGTTTTGGTTGTACTGCTGCATACTCAAAGACATACCATGAATATTGGTACAATTATGCTTGACTCTGCAACATCTGAGGTACTATAAAAGCAGAGCGGCGGAACTCTCAAAAGAGCTTAAACTAGCGAGCAAATATTTAATTCCAAATATTTAAAAAAAAACAAATACACACATTAACTCTGGCAATAGGTAGAGTCACAACTAATCAAAGACAACTTGCAGCCACTGTTGATACGAAGACCTAAGATGATATTATGACCCTTGTGGTGACCAAGGATCAACCTAACACCCATTAACATTAGTCTATCATGCTATAAATGACACAACCCCTCTGACGGATTTTACGTCATGCCCAAACCCAAGCAGACTATGTTTTATGTTTTTAACAGCTACCAGCATAACATAGAAGGTAAACCAACTTTATACACTTCTTCAGACAAACGAGGGATAAACTTACCAACAAACAAAAACTATCCATAACACATAAAGAACAAGTGATATCTAACTACAGAAATGAAAATAGCTTTTAATACGTCCACTATTAAATTACGATAACAAAGTTTTGGATCCTTCAGACAAAGGTCCTAATCCCACAGCCAGGGTGGTCCTCTATTATGTGACAGGAGTGACAACCACTTTTTATAACTAGCAACTAATCTGATTAACAATAAATATGAAATGCATTCTATTCAGATTTCTTTGGGTTGGGTCGATAAACCGTTACCGTATGGATAAAATATTATAAACACAAAAAAGAATCGGTGGCTTTGGTCTTAACTTTAAAGACTAAGAAATAGCTAAGAGAGATTTGAACAACACACTTCAATGACTGGAAATAATTTCACCGTTCATTCACAAAGTGTTTGCCGGAATTTTCTACTTTCTCGTACACTTGCATTCTTACATGCACTCGACAATCGAAAAAATTTGGCAATTTTTAAAGAAACGTTTACAAAAAACAAATCGTTTTATTGCATATCATTTTGGCTTACAAAAAAATGTTTACACAAAAGTGAAACCGAAGATCAAATAGCGGTCATTTGCAAAAAGTAAAAGTTCAGCAGTTTATGAATGCATATAAAATTTATTTAAATTGCAAAAGCAAATTAATAAAACTTGATAATATAATAATAGTCGGCGCCAAGCTAATGAAGACCATAAATTAATTTGTGATTATCAAACTCAAATCTAAACAAACTTAGCGGGTAACCTAGTAACGGACGATACGTGAACACGGAATTAAATTTTAACTGTAGGTACAATTGATAAAGATTATTCAAAATTTCAACACGACGTTATAAAAAAAAGTGAATAAGGGCTGAAAGGGATCAATATGTGCCCGCATTAGTAGAAATTTACATCTGTGGTGGAAAAGTTGGTAGAACGTTTCCCTCTCACTGTTAGGTCGCAGGATCGAATCCAGCACAGGCCTAAACCAATGATTGTCGAATTTGTTTTCGAATTCACGTTTGGATCATAAATGATAATGACATGTTCTGCGGTGAAGGCCACATAGTGCGGACACCCACATTCCCGAGAAATGCATTTCCCTTCACGGGTTGGAAAGTTAGACAGGCAGTCGCATCTGTAAAAAATCGAACCTGTCAAATCTTTAGGTTAGATACCTAAACTGACCCTGTGAAAAACGGGATAACGTAAAGTCACAGATACGTTTTTACCACTCACAGAAGTGACAAAAAGCGAGTAAAAACCATTTCCAGCGTCTCTACATCTCGAGCTGTGATCGCAATTAACGAGTGTTTAATAAATTGGCGGCGGCTAGTTGCAAATTTCGCACTCACATTTAGCAAATGGTAGAAAGTGGGGTTTTACAGGTTTAGAGTGAATGTGCGAAAAAATCTCGAATCGAAAACCGAATGGTCCACATTCCACATTGAGCATCAAGATCAAGAAATGCCAATAAAGCTGTCATCAACAAACAACGTGCGCTTTATCATTTTAATATGTCTCAATGCGGTTATTAATATGGGCTATTGGCTCTAATATCTTGTCATGTCAAAGCAGCGGAGATTTATAAATAAAATATAAATAATATTAAGTATACTTATATCTTTGTATGGCTCGTGAGGTCGAGTCGAGCATCAACTGTCCAATGTATTCGATTTTTTACGTTTATAATGAAGTTGACTGATGAAATTTTAATTTTGTAATGTAACATAATGTACCTACTTATTTATTATAACTAAGAAACTTGTAATCTAGTAATGCAGAAAACGCATACATAATCGCTGTCAGAACTTTCAGTTTTGCATAGAATTACGGTCACTATCGCAGAACAGGGAAGGTCGATTTTTGTTTTGTTTACTTATTTGTAAAATTCTGATGATGTTATCAGAAGAATTCGGCGCGTAATGTCACTGGAATGCTCAAATAAAGATCAACCTTATCTATTCTGCAATAGTGAATATAATAATTCTTTATAAAAAAATGAAAATTCTGACAGCGTGTCTGATGCGGAAGGATTTTAGTGAGCGTGTCAATTTATCAAATATTGGAGCGCGGATTGATGTTATATAGCATATAGCATACTTAGATGTTACTATTATAAACTACCAAGAAAGATATGCAGCATCGATTATTCCAACATTTTCTAGAACATTATTACCGTCATAATTAACAAATGAATAGCAGCATCGTGAACCCTAGGTCATAGAACAGGTATCTTACATGTTTCCTAGGCCATAAACAACGTGTGCGGAGGAAAGGGAAGGAGCTAGGGTCACGAAGTTCAAGCGCTATTTACCAAACAGCCGGCAGGATGCGAGCTGTATGCGCAAACGCATTGCACAGACGCATACAAAAGTGTTATGTACGTGTAATGATTGCTACTTAAGTCAGTATTTCAGGTGTTAGTAATTATCGTTTATGACTTACAAGTAACAAACATAAAAAAAAAATACTTTCTAACATGTAATAATCGGTAAGTACACCAAAAGATACCCAGAATATTCTAGAGAATTAGAAGATACAAATTGAAAGACATCTAACATTTATCTTTTGATTGGTTAACAACTGCACATAAATATCAGCCAGCTGAACACACATGTTTTTTAATTGGATCGTCTTGGCTGTATCTATGACGAAAAAGAGTCATTAAAATAGTGCACCAAACAGAGGTAGAAAAATATATGAAACCTTGGAAAAACCCTACTGTCTTGCTCAGTTTTGCATCGCCCCAGTTACCAGGCTAGGACTGTCAGCCAAATACATTGTTACCGATGCGATTTAGCTGGATGCAGTCAAAAGACCAATGAAAACCGTGTTGTTAAGGAGTTTCTTACGCCGCTAAAAAAATTAAAAAATGCAAAATGCCTATCATTTTTTTTTAATATCTCTTTCTCACTTGATATTAACTCGGATTCATGGTCTGAATCACCTCCTCAGTATTTGTAGCGATATCCTTAACACCCTGTATAAAACCGGGACTCTTTTCTGTTCCCGAGTGTCCAAAACAATCCCGCCGTACCTGTGAGTGTACAGTGTACCAATGTGCAGTACTGATTAGCATTCCAGTACCGCTGACTACGAAGAACAAATGTCCAACAAACGTATGTAAATCAACTATAAAATTAGTCACGTGGAAGTGGAATTTGTTTGACTGATGTTCGGTGACTCTATGGTAATTTTTATTATCCCTACCCACAGTTCAAACGAGGTCAAAACTTTAAAAAATACGTATCTATTCAATTTTGAGACACGTGTTTTTGGTTTTAATAAAATATTAACGTAGGTGTCCTTTTTTCGAATTGTAGAAGCTCTTTTGGAAACTCTGGAATGCTGTCTTGAATTATCACCTTTGGGGGAAACAAAATAGTAGACAGACCGAACACACATACAACTGAAAAAACAATCGAAATATCCTATTACTTACTTATTGTTTATTCAAAATGTATAAACGATTAAAAATTAAACATTGTTTTTAAAAAAATAGGAACTGCAAATTAACTCCGAGAGGTCACGGATATTTACAGTGATTATGTCAGACCGTGAAAATTGTCTAGACACTGGTTAATTCTATTTAGTTCAAGGTGGCGACAAAAACTTGTCAGGTTAAATAATGAGTTGACTACCGGGCTGCGCTTCGGTCACGTCTGCAGGAAACCTAGCGTGACCTGTCAGTTGGGACCTTAATCCTCACTAATCGAAAAAAAAAGTATAACTGCACTATTTATGTAAAAAATATTATTGAAGACATCTCTGTCTTCTTGATTATGAAATTTGTTTCGTAGGCATGTGACCTAATATGTATTGGACTGGATTTCCCTACGCGCTTTGGAAGATCAGACAGGCAGTCGCTTCTGTATAAAACTGAACCTGTCAAATCTTCAAATTAGGTAAGTAGGGATGATGAGACCGATGCAACTCATGCCTGACATGCGATTCTTCAAAAACATCTTCGCGGCTCTCCGTTCAACGTTGAACTGTCAACGAGGAACTTTTTTCCATGTCTTTGAAGAAAACTGTCACTTCACCCACCCACACGAAGTGAAGAAAAAATATCTACTAAGTAACCATATTTTACAGACTGCAGAATATCAAACGCAGGATTTTAAACCCAATTGTAGTAAGATGGCACGGAAATGAAGAGCTTGTTTAATAAAACACTCCGAACATCTGCAACGGTTTGTTTTGAAATATTACTGTCTAGTCACAAAATTGCAAATTCAACCATAATACTTATAAATCGGTAATTCATTTCTAGGATATTAATTTAAGAACCGTTTTAGAAATTTGAAAATAAAATTTTTAACAAAAAAAAAACCGACTTCAAACGCAAAACTAAAAAGCAATAAATAAATTTACTTCGCACAAAGTAATTAGTACGTATTTTCAATTAGTTAATTATTTTATAAATCTGAAGCCGGTGCCAAGGATATGCTACAACGAAGTACCGATTTATATATTTTTCAATACTGATTGTTTTGTAATTTTTTGTTTGACATTGTTTTGTAATTGCTTTGATATAGGTATTAAACAATATTGTGTGTACATAGTAATTTGATATTGTAGTAGGGTTGTTGTAGCATTTACTTGGCACCGACTTCAGAATTATAAATTAATTATCTAATTGAAAATACGTACTAATTACTTTGTGCGAAGTAAATTTATTTATTGCTTTTTAGTTTTGCGTTTGAAGTCGGTTTTTTTTTTGTTAAAAATTTTATTTTATTTTACGATTTTAAGTGATGGTTAGACCGAGCAAGGATGCAGACAGACAGATTTTCTGATTTATATTCATATATATAATAATATAATATATTATTAGTAGTGATCACAATTATTATTGATGAACATGTTTACACACACACACTCACACACGCGCTAACGCACACGAGCACACGCGCACGTACACACGCACACACACAGATACACGCACACACACAGACACACAGACACACGCACACACACACACACACACACACACACACACGCGCCCGCACGCGCACACACACACGCACACACACACACACATGTGTATGTGTACATACACACATGTGGTTGTCAGTGGAAGCTGCTATCATACACACTCACGCATACATATAGATACAGTAGATTTCGCGTGGTTCGCTCGCTGCTAAAGCAGCTCGCGTGTCCTGTTTATTCGAAACTGTCCCTCTTCGTATGGCGGCCATCTTGTTTTTCCGCCATTATGTTTTTTTTCACCGGCGACAGAATTTGACCAAGATTTAAATGGGTGTCGTGGAAACAAACAAAATCCAGGTGCAATAGGTTTTCCAGACCGTAGGATGTCTCCCTGATTGGGAGCAGTTTTCAAAGATGACGTTCCGATCACACCCCTATACATCATTTTTACCCCCAAGACATTTTCTGGAAAAACAAAATTTTGTATGGCGGCCATCTTGTTTTTTCGCCATTTTGTATTTTTTTCACCGGCCATTAAATTCGACCAAGATTTAAATAGGTTTCGTGAAAGAAAAATTGGTTCAGGTGTGATAGTTTCGCCAGGCCGTAGGGTGTCACCCTGATGCGGAGCAGTTTTCGAAAATCGGGAAGTATTTCCATACTTAACATGACGATCCGATCACAACCCCGATATATATTTTATATCCCGAGACATTTTCTGAAAAAACAAAATTGTGTATGGCGGCCATCTTGTTTTTCCGCCATTTTGTTTTTTTTTACGCGCTATGGAATTTGACCAAGATTTAAATAAGTGCTCTGAAAGAAATATTGGTTCACGTGCGATAGTTTTGCCAGGCCGTAGAGTATCTCTCTGATGCGGAGCAGTTTTTGGTGACCAGAAAGTATTTCCGTACTCTACATGACGTTTTGAGTAAGCGCCCCATACATTATTTTTACCCAAACGGGCTTCTTCCAAAATCGACAAAATTTTGTATGGCGGCCATCTTTTTTTTCCGCCATTTTGTTTTTTTGCACCGGCGATTGAATTTGATCAAGATTTAAATACGTTTCGTGAAAGAAAAATTGCTCCAGGTTGTATAGTTTTGCCAGGCCATAGGGTATCTCCCTGATGCTGACCAGTTTTCGAAGGTCGGGAAGTTTTCCCGAAGCCTAAAGATCGATCCGATCAATATGACTTTACAAACGTACTAGTCGCTCATACGATTTTTGAAAATTCCCCTCGATTTCTCTGGTCTTCCATCATCAGATCCTGACTTCCTTGACATGGGACCCCCTTGGGTATATCTCCTTTCAAACAAAAAAAGAATTATCAAAATCGGTTCATATACGACGAAGATATGCCCGAACAAACATAAAAAAAAAAAAAAAAAAAAAATATACGGTCGAATTGAGAACCTCCTCCTTTTTTGAAGTCGGTAAAAATATTATTTGCATAATTCGTAGGTATTCTTGTTCAGGTAATAGCTATATGCAGATAGTGTTTGAGCGAAATCTTTCGCATTCATAACGGTAGATAATTAGGTGTTCATGTAAATATACGTAATTGAAGGCTGTGTAATGGCCGTGGATCCTATGGACGAGATTGATAGATGTCCATACATCGAGGCTAATCACCGTTAACGGGTTGATAACGGCTGGTAATAACACTAAATTGACAGACCGAAAATATTGGTTAGAATTACCATTAACGCTAGGTTTTGGACTTTGAGATATATAGCCTATATAGGCACATTACATAGACTAACGCCTTGAATATTGAAGACCTTTAGGCAACGATGCACATTCGTCCATTCGTCCTAATACGACAAAACACTAAATAAGATAAATATGCGACTTACTATGTGCATACTTCGTTACTGACCCATAACAATACGTATAGATAGCATTAGACAATAATAATTTTGTCTAATGCTCAAAATCATAAGTAGCATAAAATTTTCTTTAAGTGTATTTTTTAATCCCAACCATGCATGTAGAATAGAATATATTTTTTTTTATTGCGACCATGTGTTCGTACAAATTGTGGTGTTAAGCAAAAAATCTCGAATGCAAAACCCGGTTTGTGATTCTACTTCTATTGTGATATTTCTAAGGCAGCACCCTAGCACCGTTAGAACAATCAATCTTTGTTGCCTGTTCATGTCCAAATATTGAATGAATCGCTTCCAAACGGCAAAATATCTTCGAATAAAAATGAATGACACTAACGGTATAAAAGATTAATGGCTATCGTGAATGATTTAACGACAGAATCTAAGGCACTTAATTGAATTGCCAAATATTAATGCAAAAAATCCAAATAACGAAAACATCAACATGAATATTAATGTTTCTGAACCCGCAGATTAAGTATAACTTAGATATAGGATTTTTATTTTATATAATCAAGGAAGTTTATTAGCAAGTAAAACTCAAAAGTAACTCTTTACAACATAAGACGACGTATCATCAATCACAAAAGGAACCCGAATATACTTTCCTGTTCGAAATAACGAAGTAAGTATTGTTTCATTCCGGCCGCAGGCCAAACGGTTAGCTAATTAAAATCGCAGCCTGCAGTATTGTGACAGCCACATAATGCTCTGAGCACCACTCTCGAGTGAAAGCCGGCGGCACTTTGAAGCCAGGCTAGACATTGCAGACAAAATACACAAAGCACAGACGACAGTATACCAAAGTGGTTTTAAATTCAAACAAAACAAACTGTTTAAGTATTCAATTAGATGTTGATATGATGGAGAGAGAAGAGACACCACTCACCAATACCAATCACCAATTTACCAATGACCAATTACCACCGCCACCAATCACCAATTTGGTAGAGCTTTATTTACTAAAAATGAAATTGACCTGCAGAAGTTGAAAATTTTGTTTCATGAAAATAACTTTCTTACTAGCATTTTTTATGTTATTTATGTTTGTAGTAAGGATGAATCCATTTAAGAAGGGGTTACGTTACTTATAATCTCTAGTAAAGGTTCCTGAGTATTATCAAAGTCAACAATAATCCCACATAAGTTGTCTTCAAACAGATTCAGTAAAATCCCTACGCGCATTCAAGTAAGAGGCTGTATATTTACCAGCGACACGGTAAACCACCGCAGACACTGTGATGAATGAAACCACAGTTTCATATATTTATTGCCTCAAGTGAATAGTAATAACTACTGCTGGCTGTTGGAAAGTGGAAACAATCTAAACAGAGATTTATCGCTGATTCAGTCTACAGATCTGCGCCCAACCCGTCGATGTGATGATAAATGGTAGTGCGAAACACCAATGTTAGTTTTGCGGAATACTATGTTTTATAAAGCGTCCTATGGAATATAAGAAACAAATTGAGACAAAAGGAAGAGAAACCTTCTGTTAGTTCCGAACCACAAATCCTCTGAAGTTAACATGCAAATACTTGAAGTTTATAGAGCCAGCCACGCATTTGAAAGTACTTTAATTTACTTAATCGACTAGACCAACCAGACTATAAAAGGGCCAGGGTTGAGGAGTATGGTTCGTATTCTAATTGATACTAGCAGTCATGTGGTGTATTTCGTCATTTTTTGTTCTATGAATGTATTAATTTGCTTGTTTTTCGTTTTTAACTCTATAGCGCCACCTACAAGAAAAACCTGATAACACGTACCTTGCTAACTGCCATATCTACGCATTGGTTTCATCCATACTCTACATTACAGAGTTACCTCGAGCCGTACCAATGTTTATAAAATTCCGCTAGATGGCAGCATCGTTAGCATTTGTAGACTTTATTTGGTCTGGGGTGTTGTCTTGTTTCATCAATAACACTTTCATTATGCGCTGCAACAAAGGAATTTTCCTCTACTTTTCGTTCATTTTCAAACAAATCTCAAATATGCATCGAATTTGCAAAAACTTTTCCATCATTATCGATTATAGTTATAAGTTTTAAAAGTTTTTCGACTTTTATATGTTTCTCAATAAGTTTTGTTGTTTTAATATCAAGTATATTTAATTAATTGAGTTATAAAAACGTAGTTATCAATTAAATATAAGTAAACTGATTTCTTGTGAAAACCTCTAGTCGTGGATTATCTTTGTTTAACCCGTGAGACTTGCTTTACATATTTCCGCGAAGTCTGGATGCACACAACTGGCTTCTAGATACTAGGTCACAGATGATTAAAGTTTTAACACCAAACTGGCCACCTAATAAAGTAAATATTTTGCAGCATTTTTAAGACGAACAGCAAACACTAAGTTTGACATTGTTCGAAGTACCGGTGATGTAGGTTGCTGCACCACACAGGTACAAAAGTAGCCGACTGACAGCTAGCCGTCTCTCTCTTTCCAACGTACATTGTAATGTGTACAAAGAAGACAGAACATCAAAGCTCGCGTCACTGAGCAAACAAGGCTTACCTTCCAAGTGTATCGGCGGAGACTCGTCGGGTTGAAACGGCCGGCGCCATTACTCTCGACGTATCCGTACGAACGTGACTGTGTCTGCTTTTCGCTTGTGTTTATTCATCGATCGTGTAAGAACATCATTTACTGCGCAGTGTAAGGTAAGGAAGTTTATTTTATAAGTTATTTGGAAGCAGTGCGTCAAGTTTCGTGAAGTGATTGTGAAGTTAACTTAAGCTCGTGAGATATAGGAGCTTTCACGCTTATTTATGCAAAGAATTTACCGAAGGCGGTGTGTGCATATAGGTGGGACGGAGGCTCGGCGGCGAGGCGCGGCGCGCTGCCTCTGTCGACCGTCGCTTGCGCAGCTCCCTTTACCGATAATACAATGTGACAATTTTAGTAAAATACGTGATCATGCCAGTATGTTCCGTGCCCAGTGTTCCGGTGACTTTGTGCTCTTTGTTTGTGTCGCGTGGTGTTTAATTTCGTGATACCTACAACAACGGCTGTCGTTTCTCTGAAAGACAATAACGTTACAGTTCCTTTGTGTTGTGTGCGTTAGTCTTTATTTCTTGCATTGACGCATGAAACATTGACAACTTAGGTAATCCTGCCGAGGTCGAGTGCCTTATCTATTCCAACAATTGTGACATTAAAGTGACTATCTACCTCTACATACCTACTTACGGACATGTGAAGACACTCTTCCTAATGACTTCTAAAACGAGAAGGTTGTTACAACGTCTAACGTGATTTTGGAAGATATTTGTCACGATGTAGCTGCTGCACATTACATTACTAACTCATACTCTAATACTTACCTCGAAATTATGTATTACCACAAAGACCAGAGAATTAAGCCAGACAAATATCTAAAATTACAACCTTAAACCTTCTTCACGCAGCTCACTTTACAGTAAACGACGTGGATTAGGTACCTACCTACAGTCACCAGGTATTCAATCAGGTTTACGAGCACGACCAAAACTAAAAGTGACACAAAAAGAATTAAAACTTATACCGTTACTGAACTATTTCGTACCTATATTCTGAGTCATCGCGCCATTAATGCATTGCCCAAGATTTGAAAGTGTAAAACATGTCGCTTCTGTCATCTGTTATTGCAGGTGATAAAAACTATTAGTAAGTACCTACTACGAACATAAAATCATATTGCATTACAACGTTGTACGCATAATAAAGTTATGCAATATATTGAAATTACCAGATTTATAGTTTTGGTCGTAAACTTATTTCATGTTAGTTTCTACTAAGATGTTTTTTTAACGTGTTCAAACTTTTCTATCTTTTACGTTTCCAAAAAAATACCTAGTTACTCCGTAAATTACTTTGATAGTTTATTAAATAAGTCATGTAATAAACACCTACATTACATCAGGTTATTTTAGAGCGATTTTATCACGAAAGTATTATAATTTTATGATCTCAGAACTGATGTCTATTGCATGACCATAAAGGTTTGGTTACCAGCTGTACACCCACCGAGGCAGTGTTCATGTTTCAGACGAACAAATCTGATGACAGAGAGACGAACAATATTACACGGAATAATGTACCGTAATCGTCTAGTAACCTTCGATCATAGACCGTATTATTGCTGTCTTTACACTAGGTTGGATATTTCCAAAAAAACACCTACAAGCTTCCTAATCTTATTTTATCACATAGCATCATGTGATTCAGGATGACTTTTAAAAATCTTAGTTTCGCAATTTTTCCACAATGTCCTCCACAATCCATTTGTACCTAATAGACTATAAAATTTGCTATTGTTTCCCAGTGCGGAGTAAATCAAGTTTTATAGGGCAGTATCTTGTTCTCATAACAAAAAACACGACGCTGTTTGCTGGTACTTACATCTAATTTAAATAACTGCTTTATGGGGTCTTCCTAGGGTTGTGTTTCTCAGTACCAAAGAGAACTACGGCTTAATCTGTACCTTGATCCGTTGGAGTTGAAAGCCCATTGATGTATTGAATTACATTGAGCCCCCGCATGAGAATAACTTCCCCGTGTACCATTTCCTTCCCAGACAGACATACCGATCGTTTTTGTATCAACGTTTTATGATGTCAGAAGAGGTCTTGTGAACGCAGCAAAAAATCAGGTTTATCGGTGACTCATAACAGTTGGATACATCCCGTAATGTTTCGCAAGATCAGATCGAAGAGATTTTTAAACCATGTACTTAACCAATAATGTACCTGTACAAATTACACAAAACAGATGTCGATTGAAGTGTAGTGTGTTCAAATCTATCATAACATTTAATATAATTATATATATATATCTCATAAATATCTCTTTTCGGGCCGATTGATCTAATTGCTCCAGTCTACCCGATGCAAGTGAAGAATTGCGTCAGGCAGATGACTGGAGCAATTTGCCGGTGATAAGCGTCAATCGGCTCAATTGAGGCGGTTCAGAGCCGACAGAAGCAAAAACAAGGCTGCGCCCGCGCTGCCCGGCAGCTGTCACGTGACGCAAACCTCGGTAGCGGACTTGCTTCAAAACGTGCTAAACCGAGCGTACGACTACTAAATTTCGCGAAGCTTCGCGATAAGTGAAGTCCAATCGGCAGCTGTCATTTAAAATTGAAAGCAAGATTTTGTATCTTTTCCGAACAGATATAAGGAGTAAAAAAACGATCCATAAAACTACATCGAACTAAGGCTTCTAGATCTTCCGGCCAGACGTCCGGTTCGGGATTTGCCGGACAAAGATCAGGGCATAAAAAATACTACGACAAAAAGTATACAATGAACTATTGACTGTTGCCATCTGTTTTTGTTGTCCGCGGAATTAGCACGCCGTAGCAAATATACTCGTCTGTGGAATGTTCATCATGAAACCAGATACTAATACAGCCAACAAGCAACATCTAACCAAACCACACATCATGTAACAACCGAAGAAAAACACTGTTTTAAAAAAATAGGAACGAGTCGAAATTAAGGCTCATATTGTGACCGGATACATAATACCCTAATATTTTGAGAAACATCTATGCTCCTCTACATCCAAATATAAAATAATGTAGGTTAAATTGGTCTTGAAAGGCAATTGTTGATACTCAGAAAATTTAATTAGTAAGCTATCTTTAAAGCCATTGTTTTTAATTGAAACTAATTACTAAAGTGGAATTTACAATACAATTTTAGCAATGACGTATTAACGCAACTTAAAAAAAAATTGTTTGAGTGTTTATAGTTTCAAAAGAAAGTTGAAACAACGTTTGAACGTCATAAAGCATTTTCGGATGATATCAACATAGTTACATTTTGTGAGTAATTTGAAGAGGAATTCTCTCTGAGCTTACCAATTGACACGATCTACAGCTGTACGTACATTGGTTGAACATGAGAGGATGTCACGACCTTATTACACAATACTGTAACTGCCTGGAATTCAAAAGATCAATTGACAATGCCTAGTGCAAAAAAATCGGGAAGTACTTGTAATATCCGAGACAGACATATAAAAAGTAACCTACTATCTACAAATTGCACAGATAGTGTATAGAAAACATCAATTTCTAATAATCCTACGTTAGTCATAAAATCATCCGCTTTATCTACCTCGAAGATTACATTTACATTACATTACATAATGCTGTCGTCTTTTTACCCGCTACCGTCTAAAACAGCACCACTCCGTTTTTCCTCTGTATATAAAACTATATTTATACTAACATCAACCTTCAAATGATTGCGTTGATCTCTCGAACTCTACCTTTTGCTTCAATAAACCGGTACAAGAACATAATAACTTTAATGACTGTCAGCGGCATCACATGGTCGGATTGGTTCGCGATGAATGCCATGTTGTACTGACACTAATGGAACAATATTATTAATTCTAAATGACAGCCGCCAAATTGTTTAGTCAACGTCATTAATATATCTGGTCGTTGACCGGATTTAGACAATTAGTATCACTATTAAAGATTACAATTGTAACAATTGTGTATTTGTTAAACATTTTGAGAGCTCTTCAAGATACTAAATAGTTTAAAGTTTTCTTTTTTTAAATAATATAGACCCGCGTTTGACTACAATCTCACCTGATGGTAAGTGAGGGTGTGGTCGAGGGTGGATCACGCGTACCTAGCAAATGCCTATTCACTCTAGCCTTGAAAGCTCTCAGATTATAACGAGTTGAAAAACAGACGACGGTAGACAGTTCCAGTCCTTTGCTGTTCGCATCAAAAAGGAAGAGGCAAAACGTTTAATACGGATTGGTGGTATATCCACGACATAATAATGAAATGCCTGACGACTTCTTGAGTCAAAATAACAATAACATAATTTATTTATTAATTAGTTTAGTCAACATAATTGTATATTACATCGTAAGTGACTTTATAATAATAATTGTTTCTTATTGAGCATACCATGCGCTTTGTTGATTTCAAAGAAAGGTTAATTGTTCAAACTGCTGAGAAATCGGCGCTCTGTTCTCTCTTTGTATGTCTTTAAAATTTGTTCTTAGTCTCAAATCGTTATCGACAACAAAATCCAACGCCATTTCAATCAACCATAAACATGTTACATAATCGTTTCTATACATACTTACCTACAGATTTTACACTATAGTACTCGCTTAGCTGATACTAACGTCGAGCAATCCAGGTTGAATGCTAATCAATAGTCGCAGACTACCTACCTATTCAGTATTTGAAAATCATTCGAGTAGTTATTACCATTATATAGGTCGATGTGTAGCACAACGTTTAGCCTGCCAGGGCTTGCGGTTTTAATGGTGATGAGACCCCCTTATCTTTAGATCATAATTAGCAAATATGTTTAATAAATCTTGAAATGAAAAGAGCATTTTTGTAAATGAAATCAATACATTAAGCCTAAATAAACACTGTGAACGAATATTGTTAAGTGAAGGCACTTCACCGCAGAACATTTAAAACGGTAGATAAATAGAAGACACATATATCTAAAACTCGTCGATTTGCTAAGATTTTAGATTGTCTGATAATATTTACGCGCAATATTAAGTTGAAAATCATCCTGTTCATGATATGAAATATCAGATTACCCATCACTATAGTATTACCATACTAATGGCGCACAAATGTGTTGCTACCTTAGGGCAGTCTGAGCGTTCCGAGAACTGCGGGGAGCATTCCAGGCATTCTGCATTCAAGAATCAAGCTGCGGCAATCTGCGGGCCTTTATAATGCGCCCGCGCCGACAGTGTTGCTCACTTGAAAAATTTGCTTTGACTTGAGGAAAAAAATCAGATGAATTGTCGGATGAGTTATTAGGTTTTCTAAGAAAGGATCGTGTAATTTTAAAAACGTTCACGCCATGTCTATGTTGATGGACTTAAAATTTAAACCAACAGTTTTGGCAATAATTTGCCAAAATCGAAGTTATTTGAAGACAAAATTTAATTTACCTACTTAATAAAAACGTGTCTGTTAAGTACATATTTTAATTGTGACGAATAATTTATTAATGAAGCGAACGAAAACAAATATAATGATTCACAAAGTCTTGTAAACAAGTAAATATAGACGTACACAATAATTTATGTAAGTATGAATTATTCCTTGAATTAACATAATATTATCATGTTATCTAGTATTAAATTTTACCTATAAGGAAGTGAGTACTAGTAGGTACATTCATCCAAGACTATGGATATTTAATTACACGTTTTATGAGTAAGTGTTTAATTTACCGATTTATCAAATGCAGTGATTCACCGTCATAATCAAATTAGTAGATATATTAAATATTTTTAAAATCGTTATAAAATAATTAGAATGTTCTTCAAATTCATGTCTGATGAATCGTAGTGTGCGTATATCTAAATCTACGCAAATGATATATCAAATATTCGATAGGTTACTGGTTATTTTTTGTTCTATGTTATTATAAATGTAATGATATTTTACTATATAAAAGAAGTTATAAGTACTACATGAAAATTATAACGTTGTTATTAGAAAAGATTGCGCGAAACTTGACTTTTAATAGGTATAGTGTCCGCGTGCCTAGGACTGAAAAAAAAATCTTATACATAATTTAGACCCACAACGAAAGCAATTTTTATGACTGCTGAATGTACGGACAAAACAACAAGTGAGTATAAAAACAGAGACCAGATTGTAGAACTTGATAGGTACTATATGTGACATATAACTCTCTATTGCGTCGCAGGCTAAAGACGTTGATGATGCTAATGCTAAGCAACCCGATCGCCTTGCTTATCTTACTCCGGAAGCTCAATCTACTAACACACACCGTATTGCTACTAATCGTGTTAACCAAAAATGCTTACACACACATATAGTAACTGTGAAAAGTAAATAAGGGAAAGAAATTCATTTCGAAAAGCAAAAGCAAAGGTGACTTATGGTTATGCTTTAGCATTGATAGAAATCAATACTGGTTTAACGTAGTTGTTAAAATAAGTATCTGTCGTAAAATTATGAAATCAAGGAAATACCAGGACACTGGTAGGTACATGAAATAAATAAAATACGTTGTAATACCTACAGATCAAAACGACGGGAAATTTATAAGAATCATCAGATGGGAAAATTATAGGTGTCTTTAAAAAGAACAATCATCTATGCTTTTTGTTGGTTAAAGGAGGCAAAGAACACGTGGTCATTACTATTAATAGTGATGGTTTTCTCACAATGTAAGAGGTACTTTAGGAAAGATCGCGTGTCAATTAATAGTCAGTCATCACCAATGACGGTCCACATGTCGTCATTATCCCCACCGGAACTTATTACCTATCAAGGCTCTGCTGCTACTTCACTACACGTTGGAAATTCTAGAACATAAGTTTAGTGAGCATGCCGCGTAAAACGCAGACATTTGCATATTGGCAGACAATACGGGTAATTCGTCACTGTTTTACCCAAGTATGAGGAAAAGTGTTCCTTATCTTTCTTCAAACGGAATTCCGATTTCCAAGAATATTAAATTCTGTTCAAGGTAACTCTATTCAGTTCAACAATGGTGTCGCCACCAAGGTTTTTAGTGAGATAGACATAGGGCCATTATGTTATATTCTATTTTACTTTTCTTTTAGGTATATCAGAAGTATAATAAAGGTATGTATATCAGACGTGATTTTAATATCGACGCAATCGTCATTAAAAGAATCTAATCGATTGAATAGTAAATAGCGATGCCTAATTTTTTGATTTATGTAGCTTTTACGACCAACAGCCAACCAATCAAAGACATTTCTTTTAATGTCATGTTGTTTGGAAAGAGTGAGAAGTTGAGAAACAGTTAAGTTTCCACCTATTATACAGATACTTACGGCGATGATTCAGTCATTTGGCAACCAGTTGAGAGTTTACGGGAAGTATTTCACTCTCGTTACAATAACAGTTATCAGTCAGTCATGTCAAGTCAGTTTGCTAAATTATATGCGAAAGTGGAAAGAAATAAAATTATAACATTCCTTTTACCTGATATCATAATTATATTGAGTGGATAAGCACTTACAGAAGTTACAGTTGAAGACTTTACAGTTCTAGTAAGATATATTCAAAACAACTGAAAATTTTTATTTAAAGTAACATGCAAATATACTTAAGTAGGAAGTAAAGGTGCTCCTCAACGTTTCCATTGTATGCACTAATATTTAAATTTGTACATTTAATTGAAATAATTTATGACTGCATCATAAAGAAGTCAAAAAATGCGTGATTCTTCTCAGACTTCAGATAAACTTTGTAGAATGCAGGTTGTGTTTGGTTTTTTCCACAATGCAGGCGTCACCAGATATACGATAAACTATTATTATCGGCGTATTTTCCTGATAACCTCAATAACTCTATTTATTATGGAAATTCTAGAATGGCTCATGTCAACAAACTCTGGAGTTGTTTTAGACTAGGCTCAAACCAGCTGCACCTGTGTCGCTTGATAGCAGCGCACACTGAATCTGATTATATTTAATTTATTAATGTCACGGATATAGTTTCATTCCTTTTTTTAAAATGTTTCACTGCAATTTGAAACTTTTAGACACGACAAGAAAGTTTGTACTAATACAGTAATAATAAAACAGTCTAGAGCGCGTCACGGCGGCATGTGTAACAATTTACACTACTATCGTTATCGCCAAGGTATTTCTAGTTTAAACAACGAGGCGTTGGAAAACAAGATATTTTGATCCTTAAGCCTCGACGAGATAAAACTCAGGCTAATACAAACAAGAATACAACAACCCCTATAAAATAGTATCTGTCGGCGACACAGCAACACTTTGTAGCGCATGTAGAGTCATAAAAGACATGCACAATGTTTAAGTGCCTTCTAATATTCACACTTTGCCTCGTGAAGCTTACGCCATCATTTGAATTCTTTCTTCGGTGAATCGTCATAGCTTTATTGGAAAGTTCTCTTGCATCCTGCTCTAGATCCGTGTGCGCCTGTCTCAGGTGATGTGTTACGTAACGAAGCTCCGCCGACACTCAATGAGCCGTTTCAAGGAATTCTCCACAATGCACGTCATGCTTGTCTGGAGTTTCTGAAAAAGGTTGTGACGTACAAACCTTGACCGCTCACTTCAGGCTCCAAGCTTTTTATAATTTTATACTTTCAATGCCTATACTTGTCATTTAAATAAGTAACTCTCTGTTCCGCTTCTATTGTATACTTGTAAAACTTAGAAACGTTAAAGTATATTTAACTGTCTTCACCGGAGCTATCATTTGACGATTCTGAGAACTCTCTTTAAAATTCGTACGTCTCGCTCTGTTCTTCGCACAAAAGTGAGACAGCTATATTACCATTCACAGACATTACGACCATACTTGCGTTCACTAAGCAACAGTTGCTTGGTAAGTCGACTATATTGGAGATCTTCATAAGTTTCATTCGGTATACTGGATGTAAACGTTTCTAATTTAGTAGCTTTATCAGTGGGCGTGTGTTTTTATTTCTGTAAGCGTCGGCGGCAATAAGTAATAAGGTAAACATTAGGCAAGTGACGGAGGCCGCTTCGAGAGACTCGTTTTGGAACATTCTTGTCTGTAGTTGATATAATCTTCGTTTTATCAGACGTAATGAACCTTCAGTTATATTGCTTCAAACATTTAAGGAATAAATCCAAGTACTTTTATGAAACGGAGGCATTCAATTGTAAACAATAAGAGTTAGCAGCCTGAGGTCTTCAGAAAGCTTTATCTAAGGGTACCTACATCTACGTAGAAGCATACTAGTGAACTAGTTAGACCTAAATGTTTACCATTTCTTAGGCATTACCATAACCAGATATATATTTTTTATCATAGTGTTTTTCTAAGCTGTCTGTCTAGAATTATTAATCCAGTTATTTATACTATTTCATTGCTCACTAAGGTGGCCTTTAAAAAGAAACTCGAATATCGAAACATTAAAATAATAATTGTCAATCCTAAAAACAGCCACAAAAAACCCAAAATCCGAAAGATTAAATTCTTTAACCACATAA
Source organism: Pectinophora gossypiella (assembly GCF_024362695.1). Classification (NCBI taxonomy): domain Eukaryota; kingdom Metazoa; phylum Arthropoda; class Insecta; order Lepidoptera; family Gelechiidae; genus Pectinophora; species Pectinophora gossypiella. The sequence goes on from NC_065405.1 coordinate 6,010,682, forward strand.
AGTTCTTATTATCACTGGTGTTACTTTAGAAGGCTATGGACTTGACGAGAGAACATGACAGACTCTCCTCAATTCCAAATGTTTCAGTATGCAAAACAATTACTGTAATTGTCATAAAGACATTATATCCCATTATGATGGACAGTGGAGATCCTTGGGGGAGGCCTATGCCCAGCAGTGGGCGTCGTACGGCTGATGATGAAGATGGTGATGATGGACAGGGGCCTATAAGTTATCCATAAGACCGCTTGCAACACACTCTTGGTATATTCCGGCCAAGTAGTTAATGACACTACGTATAAACGTTGGCTTCAGCCCCAAAAAGCCTTACAAGAGTCCGGAACTGTATAGTCCCGAGCATAATATTCATCATCATCCCCCTAGCATTATCCCGTTTTTCTCAGGGTCCGCTTACCTAGCCTGAAGATTTAACAGGTCCTGTTTTTTACAGAAGCGACAGCCTTTCTGACCTTCCAACCCGCGAAGGGAAAACCAGTCCAATAGAGGTTAGGTCACATACATCCGAAAATGCATTTCTCGGGAATGTGTGTGGGAGTCCCGAGTACAATATTACAATTGTTTAATAAATATAGTACGAACTTATGTTGGTTTCTTTGAAGGAATACACGTCAGAGTGAGACTTTTAAAAAGCGCTTACGTTTATATGACTCTTTAAGGCGACGATAAACCGTATGGTGGCAAGTTAACATCCCATCGCCAAAGATACTTTATAGTTGATAAGACATCACGCAGATTTATGTAAAAATTAAAGAAATAAATTAAACCACATTTACATAATCAGTATTCTTAACAATTAATAGTGACTTCACTGGTTATTTGCGATTCCTCGGTTGTAATTCAATGTCAGTACGCGCCTGCGCCCATAATATTATTTTAGTCGATGACGTGTATATGGCTTGTCATGTATAATGTAAACGACATCATTCTTACCACTGTCTTTAGATCAAGGACTGCATATAAACTAATTAAATCGTCACATATAAAATAAATAAAAAACCAGGCAAAAGTATAAAGTCATAAACATAATCCAGATTGCAAACCAAATTGAACAGGTGTGGCAGTAGACTACTATATTTATTTTTGTTTAGTTTATTTACTGACAACAATACAAACAATTGCTTTATTGTCATTATCTACTCTGTTACGTCTATTGTCATAATCACATTGTAACCCAAATATGCAACTAACAAAAGACCCAAACATTTATTACATTGACTAAAACCTCGTGGTGGTACGAGGAGGCACAGGGCCAGTATTAAGGCCGCTCGTAAATCACCAGGTTACAATAATTAAGTTGGATTTTTATTCAACTCATGCACAGACCCGCTAAGATTTAGTACTCGCGTCCTGCTTCCCAATAAGCGAGTGATAATTTGGCGCCGTTTTGACAAATCGAGGATGGCGCCTCGTATGTTATATAGAAAATTAATTAATTCGTCCTTTAACACTCTCAATGATACCCAGAGTCAGTTCTGCTGCAACGCAAATAACTTTTTTATTGCTCTCGCTTAATTGATAGACACTTTTTGCCCACTTTGTAACTTGATACATCACCAGACATTGTGGTAAAAAAATTAACGTTGTTTTGTTGTCTATTTGTCTTTTGTATTTAAAATAGATTAATTTTCAAATATGCAGATTTTCAGTAATAAGTATTATGCGCCTTACAAGTTTAATGTTATAAGTATTCAATAGATACATCGTATTCATTACAGAAAATGTACGTAACATAATAATAATTCATAATAAGTAAGTTGATTTTGACGACAAGGCTGATTAGTATCACATTTTCAAAGCGAATTCTTCAATTACGATGTAGGTAGGTAATTTTGATCCCTCCAGTGTACGCATGGGGTTCACGGCGAGTACGTACTTATCAAACAATTAGAAAGGGACTTTACCTTGCCTGTTTTCCGCTTTTATTTCCTTACCTTGAATACGTGTCATGTGACGACGCGACAGAATAAACAAATTTTGTATCCTCTAGCAATTTGCGTTGACATCACCCATTATTAACATACCTATCTAATGTACTATAATGTTTTTTGTAGCTCAAGGCACAGTCTTAGGGCCTATGTTATTATTATTCTGAATTCATATTGCCAGACATGTTATCAACACGTTATAACAGTTCAACTGATATAATAAGCTTCATGTAACACGTGTGTAATGTGCTTGAAGTCTAACTACGGCTGTGACGCGTCATCTTCAACTTAATTGGCAAATGTCCTTCGCACCTCTGCGGTCTCTAGTCTCTACACACATATACAAGATTATACACTGCTTCTTACATAATACTGTCTTTGTATTCGACATGTGTGCTCTGTGTTTCATTATTGTTTTATTCGTCTTCTCTTTTAGATTTAAATGCTAATTGTTTCTTTTTAATTTTAATTTAATTGTTTTGTCACAACTGTGGTATGATTAGTAGTTTTGTTAATGAATTGTAGTATATTTGTAATACTTATAGTATTGTCTGTCTTTATAGGTAAGTTCAAAGGTCTCTATAATAATGTCGATTTTCCTTGTCAATCGGTCTAATAGGTGCTAATCGTTCTTCAAAGTCACGTTGCAAGAACGTTGCTAAACGAAGACGAGTTCTACTGGAAGGATTTATTTACAACATGTCATAGCAAGTCTTACTCGTGCCTTCCTGGAACTGGTAACATGATCAGGTCAATCTTTCGCTATCCCTAATAGCAAGCTATAAACCCACCTCGGCACACATGACACGTTTACGAGCTTCATACTCATTAATCTGTGAACTGACCCACATCAAACTTTCTTGTAAACGTGTGTCAAATCCAACACATGCGAGTAATTATTCTTGTCTACATTTACCATCTGCTCAGTATCGTATAAGTTCAGTATGATTGTGGTCGTACGGCCCAATATTCTTTTATTTAATCCAATCACTATTTAATGCACTATTGCGTCTCAAAAACCGGTCAAACCAAATTGTATAACTCGGTTAGAACCCTAATGTTTGAAACAAACTGAAGAATATTTAGGCACGTTGGTTTTAGATTAAAAATCATTATTGTTTTATCTTGTTTCTTCGGGAATGACATTTCTTGTAACTGTCGTAATGTTCAGATGCATTTCTCGTACAATATATTGTACAATAAATGTGTGTTAATTTATTGTTATTTGTAGTATTGTGCCTACCTATAGGTAGGCAGACTTTATATATCTTTGTAGGTATTTACATAGCTTTTTTTTGTGTAATGCCAATGCAACACGGTCTTCTACTCATCAAGAAGGGAAGTGGTTTGAAGCAGACGTATATGTATTTGAATACCTGGAATATTTTTGTGGTTAAGAATGAACTAAATATTTTTCTTGTTTATTATATAAAATTTTCCTTAAATTATGTAATTGTTGACCAAATCGTTCTAATATTTCGCGATTATGTTTTAGTACCAGTGACACATAATAGTTACAATGAAGCTTAATGTGTTCTGTACCAAATACAAAGCAAAACATAATTACTGTGATTACATTTCCACAGTCACGATAAATAAATATTAAACTTGCTAGCTACAAAGTAACAAACCATACAATAACGACAATTGCTTTAGATTTTTTAGCAAAAACAGATGCTAAATAGGCAAAGACTTGCCGTTGTTCGACTATTGTTCGTATAACACAAACATATATTCTGACTGAAATATATATATATATATATATATATATATAGTTAGGTACCTATAGGTATAAAGAAGATCGCTTTCCCATCCAAAGTCCATTGGTGGTATCATGACCTAGAGAAAGCATACGCCATTTTTTGGGCGGGGCTGTCACTTGGCATAGTGTGCTATTTTATATCTATTCAGCCAATCAGCCCACATCTACCCACTGCTGAATAAAGGCCTCACGTCACAGTAAAATCCAAATGGATTTCACCTAAGGATTTCCTTTGGTGAAATTTCCTTGGTTTCCTGTGCCTTTGCTGTGCTGCCATCATGATGCCCGGTCTTCTGGGTGGTAGACAACCATTCTTGACTGTCAGAGCTGTCATGTTTAGAAAATATTGTATAAGTAGTTATTGTGAAGATGTGACCTTTTCTGGGAACATCATCCTGGCTGGCGCATTATTCTAAAATTTGTCGTACAATGTTTTTTTCTTTTATAATAACGTTTCTCCCTTTTATGATTAACGAGATGTATTAGTAAGAATCAAAGAATAATCATGATAAACTGCCTCTTCCTGTTTGTAGCCTAAGTTCTACCTACAGTAGGGTGTTTATGTACATCTAGGTATAAGTAATCGTCCAAATGCCAACACTGAAACTTTTAACGAGGACGATAGGCGATTTTACTTCAAAAATACCCAAATATGTTGTGTTTTTTTTTTTATATTTCATGACTAATAAAACCAAAGCAATCTGTAACCCTAGTCAATCAAGAACACGTTCAATTATTCTTTCAGACTCGACCCAAATGAACGAAGTAACCGATATAGGTCAATGTCCCGTTCGCCTTCAGCGCTTGTATGCAGCGATACAATGTCGCGACACGGACCACGATTTATGATGCCATGACATTTAGTCGCAACACCATCGGATCCCTACCCTATACAGCCCATTAAATTGACGGAAATGTATACGAAAATTTATAGCGTTATATCATTAATGATTTTGAAATGACTTTTACAAACCTAACCTAACCTGTTATTTTTATAAATGAATGTGTTCTGAAAACAAATGTAAATAAGTCTTCTTCTATCGTGTGGGTTGTGAGGTGGATTGCCAACCTCAGCAACCCTGGTGTCAGCGTTATTATTAAGCCGCCAAAGGCCCCTGACATGGCTCAAGTAACGATTACTCACTTACATCAGTAAGTAGTAACCGGGACCAACGGCTTAACATGCCTTCCGAAACACGGATCATCTTACTTTCGGACAATCAGGTGATCAGCCTGTAATATCCTACCCGAACTAAGGATCACAAAACGATTTTTTTGATATGTCCCCACTGGGATTCGATCCCGGATCTCCGGATCATGAGCCCAAAGCTCAACCACTGGACCACAGAGCCCGTAAATAAGTGAAAACCAAGTAAACACCTTTTCGAAAAATCATCAACAAAACTTTGATTTCTTTCAATAAATTTCATGACGGGTAAAAATGAAACCATCTTGTCTATTGCGAGGTTTTAGTTACCAGTTCTCACCCTAATGTTATATTTAGTAAATGCGCTTACGTTTAGTTCGTAAGTAGGCATTTTATGACCTTCCATCCCCACAAAAATACATTCTTAGTTAAAGTGAATAAAATCTACGCGCTCTACATTGGTCTCTATTTTCATAGATTACTAATCGCGGATTTTCCAGATCGCCAAATACTTGTTTCACATACATACTTTGTAAGTAGTCAATAATGTTTGGATATAAATAGGAGACCACGGAGGATGTTACCCAACATTGTTACTACTATTTACTTATTGTTGGCATTCCATAGTTGTTAGCAATATGACTTATTCTGTGTTAGTATCATTAAAAAATAATATGAGATAGCTTATGTTAGGACACTGTAGGCACATAATTCTCATGGCCATAACGGATGAAATAAGTGTATTCAGTGGTCGATTAACTCGAGTTAACTATATCGATATAGTTCCTAGAATCGAGTCTATAACTCAAAATGCAAACGGAAGTTATAAGGCAGAACCGCCGACCTCGATTCGTAATGAATGAAACAAACATCCTTATGTAAACATCGATGTGTTTGATCCCGATTCAGCTTCCAAATCCTTGCCTTCATAATCTTGCATCAAAATTTACTTAAGGGAATCATTGTAATACACAAATCCATGTCGATAATCCCCATTGATATACTTATATGGACAGATAACAACATCAGAAACCATTAATGTAAACGAAAAGTACCTATTATTTATCTGTCAGAGATTTTGCTGAGGCTTCTGTTCAACAGCACCTTGGGTGAAGCTGACTTTTAATACTTACCTACCAGACATAAATTGTATGGTAAGTAGGTACTTTAACTGTTTTTACCAAACTTAATTCAATGAGGCGCATGAGTCATTCTGAAGGTGTCAGTCAAAATTCTTCCGCAACGTACGTGCTGCCAGAATTACCAATTACCTATTATTACTTCCACAGAAAAGGCCGATTTTTGTCACGACCCACTGCGATTGAAAACACAAGACGAAAAGCATTAAAAAGTATTAATATAATAATAAATATAAAAAAATATATTTCCAAACCACAAAAAATAAATTACAAAGAAACTTAACTCACTTATCTAATAGCTACAAGCTGTTTTTTTGTGGATGGCTGATGCCTAAACTAAATAAACTTGTAATATAGGACATCAGGCCATCCCCCGGAATTTACAACTCGCATTATTACTTGTAAAACTTCTATAAATAAAAGTCAAATAAATTGCATACGTACGCAGACTCGTCCATTAATGACCGTATCTCAGGCATACTTTTCTATGAGCATATAAATCGAAGCGTGCAGTTACGGTTAGTTACCCTATTCATAGTATTCATGGAACTTTGAACTTACGGCCACACAATTTCCTGTCGAAGCCAACTCTCGCTGGAAGTTGCAGCTTGTGGTTTATGGTTTGGTTTGGCATAGTATATACAGTTACTTGGTACCTACTTGTTACACTATGAGTCACGCCTGCGCTCTAAATATTTACTAATATGCACCTTGTTGCAGTTCGTTCGAGAAACATGCTAAAAGTGAACACTAGTTTCGGCGGCTGTTGCGCGTGTACGCACGTGTGTATAGACAAGTCGCTTATATAGTAGTAAGTAGATGGATTAAGTGTCTGAAAGAAAATGTAGAAAAAATCAAAACAGAAGAGTTGAACATCTTGCACCTATCTCTTATTAAGTTAAGGTAAAGATTCTATTTTTACTGCTCCATTCGATCGAATTTGTGATTATAAAAAAAACTGCGGAAATAACTTATACCTTAACCCTGTTTGCACACCTTTTGAATCCAGTTTCTTGACAATAGTGTCCGATTCCAATTACAGTTTCTTGGATATGCAGGTGATGATTAACCTGTTCCTTGCATGTTGTACGAAAGTATTTAGAAACAAAGACTACCGAATGGTTTTTGCGCGTAATTGGCGTGCAGTCTGGCTATAAGCTGTCGCTTCAGTTTGGCGTAAGGGCGGAACAATAGCGTTGTTGCTAAAGGCAGACAGGTGATAGAAGCTTTGCTGCTTGGTGTACGTCTCGGCGTGTGCCGGTACTAAAGCCCAAACAGGTTTTTCTGGTACTTACAGATGGACTGGCTCCACCGTGAAGCCACCTGGCGCCTCACATGTCTTTGCTCATTTCGCCAACCCCTGCGAACACATTCGACACATTTGCTATAGAAATTAAGCACAAGGTCTAATCAACTAGGTCGCACGATGTAACGCCTAAAGTAAACTCCACAGTGATAATCTTGAAATATCCGCCATGTTTTACATACTTATTAGCATCCATTATCTTATGGAAGTGTGTTTACAAAAGTACATTATTTCATTATGAGTCAATGTAAATTGGGGCGATGCGAATATTTGTCATTGATAAAATAATTTCCTTCACTTTGAAGCAGGGTGATGGTCCTTATGGTACTCATCATAAGAAAGGCATTTCGTGGTAACTGAACATAATAATTGCAAATAAATTAATATACATTTTTGATATGTATCTGCCATATGCAGCTGCTGTCATAAACCATAACCGCAAACAAATATTTTTCAATTTGTTTCAATGAAAAAAATATTTTATTGTTAAATATTACTATTTTAATTATATTTGACACAGTCTGGATAGTTCTGAATGTCAATGACTTGACGACGACGACTCCGACATATTTTGTGACTAATTTTATTATTTCCAGGCCAGACAGGTCGTGTTCGTTGACTTGTATAATTTAAAATCCACGCGAACAATTTGACTGACATTAAAATCACCCACATACTCTATATTCTATAAGCATTACTTTTTGTCCAAACACGCTATTTGAATGGGCGTATAAAATTAAATAGACTTTGTTCAAGAACTGGACTGCATTGGCCGCACTCAGACCGTGAAAACGAGGTCTGCCTAATTGTAAACTCGGTGCAGACTGACGATACAACAAACACACCGACAGCGTATATATTTGCATATATTTTATTGACCGTGGCAGGTGGCGACCGCTAGTAACCCGATATTCCCGAAAAACTACGCGATTGAATTACGATTTGCAAAAAAGAGAAGAAAACAACAAGTGGTTCTCGGAGACAGGTGTGATGGTTGCGAGTGGTGCTATTAATAGACACGCTACCTATTCTTATTAAGTCATGGACCACAGCCATAGACCCATAAAAATCGCGCGTCATTTTAACGGCCTCTGCAGTAGCTAACATCCTCAATGTTTGAATTGACCATTATTTATACACATACTGTGGGCATTTTGATGCTGGCGATGCTTCTCATGATGTGTTAGTACAGAATAATATAGCTAATAATTTTAAATATTTAACACACGATACAGTCATTGCATATTGGAGAAGAAAAGGCAAGTATTGCCATACTTAAAATATAAAATACAACACATACACGAGGCAACGCTTATTTCCCGGTGTCAGAGACGACGGAATTCCACTTACCACACCACCATTATACATATCAAGTTATTAAGTACTTATACACTTTCGGGTAAATGATACTTTAATTAGCCTAGCAACTAACAGAGGCAGAACAGCGACTAAGTAAAAAAAACACAAATTATCACAAAGTGTTTTTTTTTTTTTGACGTGACTTATTGTAGATTTGCCGCAGATGGCATTAACTACTTGGCCGGACAAATGGGGAGCGCTGAAGTCTCTCACCCGGTACAACATTTTAAGACAACAGGCTTGAGGGTGCCTAGTTGGGCGCGAACCTCGGCTCAGGGCGGAAAAAAATATTTGAAAGAATTAATCGACCCGAGTGGGTCGATAGCGATAAGCGCTGATTGAGGGACACAAAGTAACTCTATGCGGTCATAAAGTAGACAGAGAAGGAGAATAATAACCTCCTACTATTTAACTGTAATCGACATCGTACGATACGATTATCAAGCTATAGATCGATAGAAACTTCGCGTGTGTAGGTTTTAATATAATTGATTACCTTCATAGACGACTCGTACAGAATTTCATGCAAGAAGTTACTTCCTTCTTCCATTAGCTATTTGTTTTTGGAAAATCCCAAACGTAATGACAAATAATTGGACTCCACTGATCGCAGACGATATTTTCCCCGTGACGCAATTTTAACCGGTTGGTGGTAGTCCAATATCGCATACAAACGACAATTTTTTGTTACTAATTCATGTTTCTTTAATTTTATTTTAACAGGCAACTGCTAAACCACAATTTATGCATTTTTCTAAAAAGGTTCTACGTCATTTGAAATTGTGTGACGCATGTGCTATACCCCCTTCTGTTGAAATGGAAAAACCAAAAACCGGCTTAAGGCTATGTAAGACATTTATACGGGGTTTTGTACAGATCCATTACAGAGCTTTTAATAAGAAACGGTCTTGTTAATAAAACGTAACTTGGCATGTTAAAAAAAAATGGGTTTTCTATTCGTTACAAAAGAGGTTACAAAGTTGAAGAAATGAGCAATGCAAAGGTTTTTACTTGAAACGGATTCTAAGGGCTTTGCAAATGGCCTAGAATTGTCAAATAGTATTACATATACGGGCTGTCTGTACTTCCAGATCTATCACAGCAATATGAAACGTCCATCATAAGAAACTGTGCCCTTAAACGATTCAATGAGCTCTCTCTTCCGTTTATGGCAAGAATACCTACCTATACTTCCTAGATCTTTCTATGCAGACGTACTTATATAAAGTAAAAATCTTTAAAGCACTTTGTACCTTGAGAAAAATCCTTGATAACGTAAAAAAAAAACACTTTTCCGCTACGTCATTGAAGGAAACTCCATCTGTTTACTTCCTTAATTTGTATTCGGAAATTTACTCTTGGTTGATACGCCTAAGGAATTCATTTCGATTGAAATATATAAGCAACTGAAAATGTCTCTATGCATGAACAACGACATTGAAAATCACTAATCAATGTTACCAACAAATACTAAGTATATTTGTAAATAATAGGTAGGAATAATGATTTCGTTCATTGCGATACAGGCCCGATAACAGAAATACAATACTTAAGAAACAAATAGCAGATTGAAATCCATGTCGATGCCTTATGAAGTTATACTATTCTGTCTGCCTACTTCACGTATTTGATGAGTTCGCTAAATATGGCAACTCGCCCGGCCTTATGTGGGGACTGGGAAGGCTACAGTGTAACCTAAACACCCTCGCATTCAAAGTATGAAGCGTTTATATGTTCAACTACCTATATACTATCCTATAATGTTGACGGTACCTATGGAAGTATGGATCTGCATAAAATCGTCGTAGCCTGCAAATATCTGTTTTAGTAATCGCACAAAATGTGTAAGTTACCAGTAAGGGGGTCTACTTAAAACCTATAAAAGTTTGAAATTTTATGAACGTTGTTGCAAAATTCTATGTTATAAAAGACAGGACACTGTCGTCATAAAAATCATTAGTAAGTACTTACTTAGTTTTTAACACGTCGTAAACATGAGGTTACCTATATTTCAGGCTAGAGATCCTCAATATCTAAAAGAAGATCATGACAATCATGCTTTAAATCCTATGTTCTTTGGCAAGTATCCACAAGCCATTGTGTTGAGCGCCAGTCTATTAGGGTTGGTTGAGTTGGTTGTGTCTGCAGCGATGGTCTTACTGTCGGTCTTCCCCCGCGATTATGTCAGACAGCCGCCATTTTCATAAACAACTGCGGGATGACTATGGCAGCGTTGAATACTGAGCTATTTCTGCCCGGGATTAGTCGTATAGTCGCAAAATCGCAAAACTTGGAAACAAGTTCAACGTTCACATTCTAAACAGTTGCTTGAAATTAATGATGTACTAAAACGTTCCGTGCCATCTGTGAAAAGTTTATGTACCGTTTGCGTTTTCTGACGAAGCGACTTTGTGTTTATGTTAGTTGTATGAACTGGAGACTTGTTTGAATGCGTTAGGCACTCGTTTTAATTTTCAAATACCTATTAGGTATGTTAGGTATGTCTTACTTGTTAAATACGAGATAAATAATATAAGTAGGTATACGGTACATATAACCTCATTACGCCATTTCAATTTTAACACATTTTTCAGAACACATGCCTTTACAAATTACAAGGTCGTTGAAGTAAAAACTGTTATTTCTATCAATTTACAACAACTCTCTCCATTTACTTAATACAAATAAGTGTTGTATTGTTTACCAAACAGAATTAGCTAGTTCTAGGAAAGAACTAAAGTAACCAAGTAACCGTATTACAATGTACCTAGTATTGAACCGCAGGCAATAAGTACCGAGGAAACTAACCACAACTTCATACACACTTCCTTTCAATTTTATCCGGCCAAGTAGTTAAAGCCATAAAATGCGGCAAATCTACAATAATTGATGTCAAAAAAAAACTCCCTTTGAAGACCAACCCTTCCTACAAGTAGTGACTGTAACTACACTTTTCCATAATGCAAGTTAAGATGACGAAGATTATTTATTCTTCGTCTAAGTTAATAGTTCAGAAACCATAACAAATTTTGCTATTATCTGGATAATGAACACAGTTGAGTAATTGCGACTTCAATTCGAAATAAGTATGGAACATAACAGAATAATTTAAGATAAATTACCAACTGTATTCTGTTAAATTAGCCTATAGAAACCTTTCTAGAGTTTTCCATAGAAGCGTTTCTATAGGTAAGAAGGAACATTTCATTGAATTTATTTATCTACTTACAGACAGTTGAGTAGATATGACTTGTGGAAGAGTTGGTGTAAATTTATAAACGCCACGGATAAATGTTATGAATAAATACAATTATAAATATAATAGAACAAGTACATAAAATACAGGTATATTTATATAGGTATATTATTTATTTTTCTATGTAGGTATGTTATCTTTTTATTTGCATGTATCTATTTATTGGTAAGTTTGTACCCGCAATCTTTCAATTTCAATTTTTACATTTTTCCTCGCCTTGTGGTTGTCTGGAAGAAATCACTTTAAGCGATAAGGCCGCCATGTGCCATGTACCTAGTTAAGAGTCTTCTGTGATTTATATTTGTATATACCTAGCCATTTGTCACAACTCTGCAAAACTCCATGAACGGCTTAAAGAAGCAACACAATCTCAATTCTCAGACAATATATCTTATCTGTGCCAACTACACTTATTCGCGATAATATTGATGGTTTATAAACATGAATAATCCCTTGCAATAAAATATTGTTTCATATTCCTTCCTATTTGCAACGCAGTATGGCGGTCGAGAACCAGTCTATAAGTACTTACTTCTAACCACGCCTATTCTATGCCATGCCGTATTGATACATCGATATTACGTTTATGTTACTCGCTTATCGATACTACATTTGACTCATATCGAGCGCGGAATCGATTTGAGCGTGGTCCATAAATCAATGAAATTTTAAAGGCGCCTTCTTTTAAAATCGGTTTACATGGATAGGTAGATTCTATTATATGATAGGTAATATTTTGTTACTGATAAAATTTGGTACGACTAACGTTAATCATAAACATAATATAATGATAACGATGACATCGACAATAAACGATATTTGGTGCGATAACCATTCATAAATTCATAATAAATTCACGCCCAAATAAGCATTATTCACTAAAATTATATGTTACCTACTTGGGTGAAGACCTCCTTGATCCAGTGGTTGAGCGTTGGGCTCACGATCCGGAGGTCCCGGGTTCGATTCCCGGTGGGGACTTATCACAAAAACTACTTGTGGTCCCTAGTTTGGTTAGGAAATTACTACCCGGTTACTACCTACTTACTGATGTAAGTAGTCGTTAGGTACATGAGCCATGTCAAGGGCCTTTGGCGGCTCAATTGTAACCCTAACACCAGGGTTGATGAGGTCGGTACTTCACCTCACAACCCACACGATAGAAGGAGACCTACTTGTGCATGAAAATCTACCTTATAGTAGCCGTGAGGGAAGAGAGGTGTAACATGATAAATATCGCTTGTTTCACAGCAAAGAATGTTGATTAGAATATCTATAAGTTTCTTCCAATAAACAGTTTAGTCTTATCCAATATTATCTCTACTTGGTATTGAATGTTTATACATTAAGTACGAGACATTATATTGCTTATATAAACAATAATAACACAGTTCCCTATATAAGGGAACATCGTGTTGTAAATAACCATAGTGCGCCTATTACTTGTGCTACTTTATCATTATCATCTAACCTAACCTGAAGATTTGACAGCTCCAGTTTTGTACAAAAACGACTGCCTGTCTGACCTTCCAACCCGCGTAGGGACAACCAGCCCAATACAGGTTAGGTCACATACCTCCGAAAATCCATTTCTCGGGAATGTGAGTTTCCTCACGATGTTTCCCTTCACCGCTGAGCACGTGATAATAATTTTTGATCGAAACATGAATTCGGACTCGACAATCATTGGTTTAGGTCTGTGCTGGATTCGAACCTGCGACCTCAAAGTGGGAACTGGGCTACTTAGGTACTCTCAAATCATTAATAGACTGTTTTTGTCGTTACAGATTGCAATAAAGGAGTTGCTGGGTGGCTGAACAAGGTCATAGGTGAGCTATCTTACACTTCTAATCACGTTTAAACTGTTAAAAATTGTTCATAAATAAGTTTGCAGCAAGCAAACTATTACTACTGTCAACAAACTATACAAACTATACTTATGTCATCACCATTTCTAAGCCTATTTATTAAAATTATAAATAAATAAATAGATAAATTGCATACTATTTCTATTATAAAATTGACGGTTTAGGTTGGTAAAAGCCCTGCAACTTATTTTAAAGATCTTGGGGGTTAAAAACGGCACATCTACGCAATTCATCTAAAAAAGCAATATTGCTATTTGACATTAGCTTGCATAGCGCACTTACTTTTATATGCGCAAATGTCAAATTGTAATATTGTTCTTTTCAAAAAATTCAAAAAAAAATATTTTTCAAAATTGGCTTACAAAGTTAGCGCTTTTTGAACGTCTAAAGGTTTTAGATGCACTTTTAGATGGATTGCGTCGACATGGCTTCTTTAACCTCCCCTTGTCAGCTTAAACGATCCTAACGTCGTATTTAAGTACATCATCATCAATTTAAGAGCCACGCTCTTGTTGGTGTAGCATTTTCCATTCCAGTCTATCAAAGGCCAATTCCTTGACTTCCCTATAAGACACGACGTATTTAAGTACATGTCTACCTATTTGGCCAAAAGTACCTTGGCTGTCTTCTCTTAATTATATACATACATACAGCCTGCATTAAGTTAGTTAGTACGGTCACGAGCATTAATATGTATACACTTTGGTGTCATGTCACATTAACTTTTTTGATAAATTGAACTGTAAGTCTCACTAAATGTCAAATATGTTAGTGCGACAGAGTCCTAAAGTGGGTAAGTACATTATATTGCTCATGACTGTACACATAGGATTATACGTTAATAAATGCGGCTAATAAATAATAATCAGAAACACGTCATACACGGAATCCAGGCTAGTGGATTATATCAGCCGACCCCCGTACAGACCACGTACGTGCATCTAGTTTATGCATTTTTGCACGCGCTGTGTGCGCCCCCAGGCCGATTGTATGCAAACTAAATTATCTAGCTACGTTTATATGCGCGGCTGGTATACGCAATGGGCGCTTTCGGTCCCGTCAACATGCAACATTGTTTAAATGCACGTTTTGACAGTATACTCTTTCTGTAATCAATCAGCAATACCTACGTACCTACTTCACACACGTATTTCTTAAGGGGTAGATAGATACTAGGCAGCGATAAGGAGTTAGTTTTCTCTTCGACGAAATCGCATGCTCCGGAGATAGACCGTCGGATGGCCGAGTGTCATGATCACGCATATTTTAAAAGATTTTTTTTATTATTTGCAAGTAGATATCTCAATAAAGTAAACGCAAAAGGGCTGCGCGGTTGACCGAGAGTTGAAAACTTTCGACATGTCAGACCAAGCTACAGCGGCTGCAAAAGATAGCGAGGAGTGAAAATCTGTTATTCGAGCCCTACATTCCAACAAGGGATATAATTATTGGAAGAAGAAGAGTTTGATCTTCTCTAAAATGTTAAAAAAATTATATTCCACTTAAAGTTTGTCTTCTCTCTCTATTTAAGAGCTGCGCTCTTGTCGGTGGAGTAACCACCATTCCTCTCTTCTTCCCGCCAAAACCTTCACCTCCCGATACGACACGACCTGCACCCTCTCTTTTATTTGTTTCATAAATGTTATCCTAGGTCCCTTCCTCTCTTCCCTTCAATTTTCCTTCTATATTGTTTGTTATAAATGAATCGTGTCGTATAAGGTGGCCAATCATATTAAAGTTTGTCTTAAAACTTAAATAATAGTTATCACACGTACCTACTTACGACGTATGGCCCAGGTCCTACCCTATTGTCAGTGATTCCTTTGCAGGACCCTTATTCTATATACTTACGTACATATCATAGACATATTAGTATTCTTTATTCTTAATATTTCTCTGAAACCATTGCAAGTTGCAAACTCTCATACTCGATTGGTCAATCTTTGAATACACTTCCCCGAAGAACAATAAATAACTTGTCACTGCGCACTCTCATATCAACCCTGGATTTAAATGTTTCTATACTTTTTGCATAATCCAAGTAGATTTAAAACGGCGCAGTGAAGTTATTTATAGTAAACACAACTTATCACAAATCATTACCAAGTAGAAATTACTAACAGAAGATGTCCTATAGAAAAACTGTAATGACGCAGTTACCTTCTATAGTTCTCATCTCGTTACTGGTGCATTAATAAATAGAATTTATTAATGAGAACCTATTACTTAGTAATTGAAAGAGAAAACTGTTTTTTCTTAATTTATGCGTAGTAACGTAGAGATAAATAACTAACCAAACTAACACCAAATTTATTACCTATCACACTACTATGCCAAGTTATTGTAAGTTCATAACGTCATTGAACTCACCGACGGAATATTATTCAAATTCACAAGATTACAATGCACCAAAATGTACTGAGAAACCCGAAAGACTTCGTCTCACCAAATTCAGTAGCAGCAAAAATGCGCACGGCGCGTGATCAAATTAATGCGTCAAAAATTATGTTCAAAAAACAAATATTACAGAAACACAATGTGGTTGTAACGCGGACCCGCGGTGAAACTGCCCCCGCGCTGCTTCTGATCTACTCCTGATTTTGCTGTACCAAAATAGAGCAAGCCAAAGCCTTCATAATGTTGCTCATGGTGTCTAATTATGACGTTTAATCTTTTTTTAAAACGTTTGTCATTTTCTGATCGTGGAGATCGAAGCTGTAGGCTGTTTTCTTTCCATAACTTTTTTTTTCCTCTGATGGGTTTGCTCTTGGCCCCAGACTTGCCCGAAGGCATTGACGAGGCCTAAGATGGAGCGAGCTCGCCCAGAAGGCCTGTTCACTCTGGCCTTGAAAGCACTCGGGTTATATGCATTCGGAAATATAGAAGACGGCAGAGAATTTCACTCTTTAGCAGTGCGCATAATGAAGGGCGATGCGAAGCGTTTTGTGCGAATAGTTGGGACATACACTAAATAGGGATGGAACCCGGCCGTACGTCTGGAAGTCCGAAGATAAAAGGGGGATGGTGGAATTAGCTCGTATTTGTTGACATGGTACCAACAATTTGTCGGAGATAGTATTTTATACCTTGAATACATAAACAAACGCTTGTACTTTTATAGAGGTGTTTTAAAAAATACATCCAGATGGTATAAACAGTACAACGCTCTCGCACTCTACCTTATCGGTTAAAGAGTGGCATAAAAATGCTTGCTACAATACGTACATAAATAGGCAAAGCAAAGCTTAGAACGTTATATACAAAGGAAACTATTTGTGTAACATGTAGGTACGTACTAGCCGTAAACACACCTTCACCAACCCGCAATGGAGCAGCGTGGTGGAGAATGCTCCATACCCCCACCGGTTGATTGAGGGGAGGCTTGTGCCCAGCAGTGGGACGTATATAGGCTGTTTATGTTTATGTTTTGCTATGTAGGTACGTAATCGTCAAAGTCGAAGGTCAATTTTACAATATTTTTTGATAAGCACCTATAAAAATATCACCTTCACCAACTCCTCTTCGTCTCATCTTTATATTTGTCTCAGGTCGTGTTCAAGAAAAGGTGTAAGCCAGGTGTTAAAACATTATTATTTAAAAGATTTTCTCTCTAGTAATACGGTTGGCGTATGAAATCAAGTTGTATTTGGAACGGCGCTGGGGCCCGGTTATCTAATCTTATCGGCGATTGCGATGCGGCGTGACAGTGAACGTTCACACCTGCGCTACCAGGACACCATACTAGAGAAAAACATAAACCTCACGTCACTTAGCATTTACTAATATTTCTATCGACTATCAAGACATAGCTACCGCCGTTTTGAAAAATCAAATAGGAAAACATAATGAATGTTCATAATCGATACCAATCTACGCAGTAGGTACATAAAGTACCTCTGTACTAACAACTCTAAAAATACAACAGTCATTATGATAAGCCCCAATTTATGGGCACAACATGTGTGCGAGCACAGAATACACTCGACGTACAAACAACTAACAACCTGACTGATATTACCTTTGTATAGCAAATTATCTGGCGACAAATATCGCGGCCCTTCATTCAGTGCAGCGTTCGATCGAGCGACGTTCGAGTGTCTGTGTCGTGCCTTATTGTGACCAACGTGAAAGTACTGCAACTTTCTACTATAAATATCCAGCACAAAGCATTGTGCCCGTGTCTTATTCTAATCAGATACAGATAAATACTTCAAGAGAACATACATGTGAGAATTCATAAGAAACAGTGACCTCACGCTGCAAGTACAGGCTTGTAGAACCATTTTCTTACCAATGATAACTGGAATTCACACACAATTATCATGCAAATAAAGATGGTTCGACATTACGAAATCGTCAACTGAAGGAAATAACTCGGCGTTTGTTTTGAGGTCGACGGGGATCAGCAACTAAGTACATGCTGTCTGTTAACTCCGGGCCACGCATTGTTCTTTCTCAATGTTTACCAATTGACAAACAAAGTCGTTTGTCGACTCAAACTCGTTTTTGAACCGTCTAACCTAACTACTAAGTACTATCGCAAAAACAGGTGTCTTATAATAAAAATAAAATTTTAAATGCCATGTACCCCAACCATGTATGTACGAGTAGATAGTTCTTTTACCTACCAAAACGAGACAAAAGGTTGAGCCTGCGAAGCTAAATGATTTAAGGCTAATATGCTAACAAAATGGGCACTTTACTGCAAATGGAAGTGTCGAGATTTGAAAAGACGTAAAACAACACGAACACAGATGAGCATCGCGTTTCGAGATCACGACTGCGGACAAACCGACGACAGATGGACAATGTGCAGATAAGATTTCACTAGAACAATGCCCACAACAGACGACTTTTATATGAACGATGTATGAGTTGCCTTATACACTTGAAGACGTACATTATCTCTAGTAACCAAGCACTCGAGACTTTTTTCAATCCATTGTACATACCTACATATTAGAAGCCATTACCATTGTAGGCAGATACCGAGCAATACAGACAGATGCGATGCGAATACAAAGATAGGCCCGTCTAATTTTAATCGGCTATCAAGTCATATTTGTTTGATGTTCTTACGTCAGTTGTTGTTGTGTGCGAAGTCGCGGAACAGTATTTTAGCCCATTGTTGACTCGATGCAAACAGTTTTACAAAAAGAAAGCCACCCATTGCATTGTGCTTTTAATCCATATTGGTAAACGTGACCTTCGTGTTTAGAGAAAATTTCATAATTGATGTAATTTTCCAGTTTCAAGTCCATTGTACTACTATGTAGTAGAGTTACTAGCCAACGAATAACGTTAACTATTGTATCGTTTCAGAGTTCGCTACGACATGGGGGCGAGGTCCGGAGAGGTGATACTTCTCCTGGCATTATGTGCGCTTGCGCTCGGCGAGCACGTCAACAAGACCGCTAAGAAGGACAACAAGGACGCCGACAACTACCTGTACCAGTATGAAGATTACGATGCCGCCGACGATCAAGAGGTCCTCTTCAACGAGGACAGACCCTGCCCCAGAGACTGCATATGTACTGTATCCCAAGGATACAGAATAGCAAAGTGCAACCGTCTCGAAATGGGCACGCAAAAGTTCGGCGATGACATCACAGATCTAGTCATCGAGAATGCTGACCCGCGGTTCCCCATCGAGCTGCCCGACTTCATCTTCAAGATGCTCGGTCTGCACCGCGTCGCGACCATCAAGATCGTCAACAGTACGATTGGCTCGGTCGGCCCCAACGCATTCCATGACTTGCACGAACTTTATGCGGTTAACTTGTCCAACAACAAACTTAAGAGTCTACACCCAGAAACTTTCGCACATAACAAAAAGCTATTACTGTTGACCTTGGCTAATAATCCTCTAAAGTTCCCTGCAGCCGGTTCCAAGGATTATTTCTTGAACACATCTTCTGTGCAGGAGCTCGACGTTTCATACTGTAACATGCAATACATCACAGATAACACATTTAAGTACATGCCTGGCCTAATGTATTTGAACGTAGCTGGCAATGACTTATCAGATATGGACCCTGATACATTCAAGAAACTCTTAGATTTAGAGGAGCTTGACTTAAGCGATAACAACATAAAGACGCTACCTAACGACATCTTCTCTGAAAACACTGAGCTCGCCACGCTCCACATTCAACGAAACCCGATCGACACGGTCTACGGACTACAGATCTCCGACTTACTTACACTCAACGCCGGGCAGACTAACATTAAGTTCGTTGGACCATCTATGTTCAACGGCATGACATATATTGCTAATCTTAATCTTAGTGGAAACAACATTGAAAAAATCCACAATCAGGCATTCCACAAACTTGTTGAGCTTAACTACCTTGACCTTTCATATAACGACCTAGACTTTATTTCGAACATCCTGATAAAGGAAAACATTGAATTGGACATCTTCAAAATCTCAAATAATCCAAAACTGAAGCATTTACCAGCCGAAGGGTTCAACTGCTCTGCTGATCAGTTTAATATTTACTTGTTCGATGCTTCTAATTGCGGACTTGAAGAAATCTACGATGATTCACTCAAAACATTCACAGCTCTGTCACAAATCAATCTATCTGGCAATAAAATCAAGTCTATCAGTAACCAGGTCTTCTCGAGAAGCACAAAACTAGTGGAAATTAACTTGTCTTATAATCTATTATCAACATTAGACATAAAAGTTTTCGAGAAGAATTCGGAACTCGGTAAACTCAACCTACAAGGCAACCCGCTGAAAGTCTTATCGGCTGAAATATTCGTACATACTCCTATACTAACCTGGCTAGATATGAGTCACGCCGAGTTAACCTCGTTATGGAAAACTGACAAGAACCACCCAGCAACACTTCTCAGTAACTTGAGCTTCCTCAATGTTTCCTACAACCGCATTAACGAGATCAAACAAACGGAGCTGGATAACTTAAACAAACTGCGCAGCCTCGATATCAGCAACAACCCGCTCGCGTGCAGTAGAGAATTTGAGAACCTCATGACCTGGTTAAGCAAACGTAAGGTATCACCTAACGCGTACTCTGCTAGTATTGCCAATCTTGCTAAGGATAGTAAAGACGAAGACGCCACTTACAGCTGGGAGTTCCTCACGCGCAAAACTTGTGGCGCTGCCCTGCCTCATCCCGTCGAGCCTCTACCGTCCGTATCCGACGAGGAGATCTGGGAAAGAATCGACAAGGACGCGGAAGGTAACTTCGATGTGAAGGACATCCTCGACGACGGCAAGGTAGCCGATGACACTAAAGTAACGACTGAAAACAATAAAGTTAATGCAGCTAACGAAGACGACGCAGATGATGCGGACGATGAGGATGAAGACGACGCGGATGACGCAGACGACGCCGACGATGAGGATGACGAGGATGAGGACGACGACGACGACGCCGCCGAAGACTACGATGGAGATGACGATGTTGATCTTAAAGTCAAACTTATCGAGAAACCTAAAAGCAAAGCTGAACCTACACCTAAACCTACTCAAACAGCAACACAAGCGCCAGAGAAGAACCAAGTCAAGATCGACATCAAGCTGCTGGAGAACGACAGCTTGTACGACGAGCTGGAGCCAGAAGTGTACATGGCGTCGTCGGTGAAGGAGGACGAGCACGGCCGCTATGACTACCTGTGGCCAATGCTGATCGCCATCCTCGGCGCGCTGCTGCTGCTCATCGTGATCGCTAAGGTGGTCATGGTCATGTGCAGCAGGAGGAACAAGCAGATCAGATACAACAGTGCCATAATCGCGGCCATGAGCCACGCGAGCCGCACGAAGAAGGACTGCGGTCTGGTGTACCAGCAGCTGTCGGAGGACCTCACGGGCCCCGCCACACCCAGGCTGAACCGCTACGCGCCGCTGCACAGCGTCAGCGTCAACGCTTCCAACCTCTCCTACGAGAGCAGTCCCTTCCACCACAGCAACATTGTCCCCGAAGCGGTGTGAGCCATGGTACAAACCCTATTGTAAGAGTTAACGAAATTAACAACTGCCTTAACTCTAGTAAGTGATAGATGTAAGCGCTAGTCAGTCGGATGAATGCATATCTAACACGTTGAACATTAGTACAGTGCCTTTATGATCACTCTCGAACAATTGCGAATGTTTTTACACCTAGCGCTTTTTGATAATAAAGTAACAAACGGAAGTCAAATTACAACAAATTAATTTAAGATATACATATTATATATTATACAAATTAGTTGATAGGTTTATTTTATGTACTTAAAATTATTAAAAATTAAACTCTACATAATGTAGTTTCTATGGAGGGACGTATGAATGTAGATAGCATGTAATGATTAAATAAAACAATTTTATAACAATAACAATTATGATTTATTATAAAAATATAATATTTAATAATATATTCCAATATCAACTTAATCCCTGAAATAAAAATAGCACTTCAACTTAAATATTTACGTTCAGTATATGGTAAGAGAATCTTCCAGCAACCTTGATAAGTCTTCCTCTGATTGTGGCAAAGGGGCGATATTTAGCAGACGTTTCTGAAACAAAAAACGCCAATGAACTTATTGTGTGATGACGTCAAACATATCAGATCGCAAAAACGCCATTAGGGAAATGTGAGATATGGCAAACACAAACAATCTTTCTTGGCGAGACATATCCGTTTAGAGGCGGATAAAGTAAGATAAACTATGTATGCGAGCACTTTATCGTGGGTACTGTTATATTGATTGATTGATGGTAGAATTATCAACGGTCCGCCGCGATTGCGATTAAGACGTGACTGAAACGCTGGAACGATGACATTGTTGATCGAATTGAATTGTTTGGATATCTCGTGCTGTATAGCTTTATGGACTGATTAGAGATACAAACACGATCGCCTTTCATGATAAAAAAATACTTCAAATATAAATGGAAATGTACCTAACATTTGGGAGCCATCGGTACGGTAATGCAGGACGGAAGGGGTAAGTCACAAGGGCTGTAACCTGGAACCTAACAGAGGGCAGCAGTAACTGTCAGTACTATTCAGAGGTGGAGGACAGGTGTCCTAGTACAGCTTTGAAATAGACTTCTCTGGGCGCCATCCCAATCGCGTCAGACAAAGTACTGCGGGGCGGAAGGCAAGAGGGAAACCACTGCCCTATTTTTCCCTAAAAAAGTAGCATGGAGAATGCTACACCGGCAAGAGCGTTGCTCTTAAATTAGTGATGCCCTAACAATTGGTAGAATCATCAGGTTTGAGAGAGACAGATTTATACGTTTTTTTTTGTGACGTGACTTTTTGTAGGTTTGCGTCAGATAGCATTAACTATTTTGACCGACAAATGGAGAGCGCTGAGGGCTCTGGCCTGAGGGTGCCCAGTTAGGCGTGAATCTCGACTCAGGGCGAGAGGATTATATTTAAAAGAACCAATCGACCCTAGTGAGATGATAGCGATAAGCGTTGAGCGAGGGAAATCGTCGACCACGCTGGCGGGGTCGGTATCGGTGTCGATTACATAATAGTACAAGACTCTTAAGTTATCGATTGAGCGACCTACTCTGAATCGGCGTGCGTGTATGAAACGATAGATGAATGTGAAGGAAGCAAGAGAAGTGTGTCAGGATCGAATGGAATTCCAGTCTCTGCATCCCACCGGAGTAGGTGGGAAATAGGCGTGAGTTTATGTAAGTATCGATTAAAATACATAAGAAAACTCGAAAAATGAACACAAATGACGTGGTACAGAAATAAGAAAAAAAAAATACCTGCGGTAGAGCTCCTTTGACGAGATCAGGAATATCATCCCTCGCGTAACCCAACCCACTCAAGCCATTCTCAATCTTCATAACGTCCATATACAGCAGAATCGTATCAGCTAACACTTTCCCCGCGTCATCTCGCCTCTTATTGGATATATCTTTGCCGAGGAGTGACGCTGCTTCCAAGTGCTTGTCAGGGTCGCTGGCTCCGGTGAACCTGAAGACTGCTGGGGCCGTCACGACTACTGAAAGCCCGTGGGGAATAATGGGGCTCGATCTGTGGAATAGAATGACTATATCAGTATACATAATAAACAGTTCATATACGCCCCAGTACTGGCCACGGCTTCCAAACCGGAGGCTTAAATACAATAAATTACTCTATAAAGTTCCCAAAATTCATCTCCTCGGGCCCCAAAGGCCCCTGTGACATGGTTCATGTAACGACTACGTACTTACATCAGTAACTAGTAACCGGAACCAATGGCCTAACGTGCCTTCCGAAGCACGGATCATTTCTATCGGACAATCGAGTGATCAACCTGCAATGTCCTAACCAAACCAGAGCACAAAGTGATTTTTGTGATATGTTCCCACCGGGATTCGAACCCGGGAGCTCCGGATCGTGAGCCTAACGCTTAACCACTGGACCATGGAGGCCGTTGGCGTAAGTACCTCACCTAGGCAGAGTAAAATTTACATCTAAATGCTAATCGGTTAAGGCGACATCAATAATTATGATTTGTATGAGTTATTAAAACAATACCATTTGTATGACGACATAAAATTACATTACTAATTCTAATTCATTAGTACAATGAACGTAATTTCTGAATATAAATCTTTCGTAAGTACATGACATGGACCGCATTATAAGAACAAATCATTATCCTGTTAATATCTTGAAGTATGACTACATAGTACATACTTACTGCTTTTATGATTCATTCAATTTGCTACAAGGAAAGTCGGTCCTACTTATAATTACAATCCGTGAACAATACTACAATGAAATAATGCAATAGTAATAAATCAGAGAAACGTTACCAATAACTACCTACATACAATACACGAGGTCATAAATAAAACTGAAGAAAATTCGCAAATCAAATACGTTGGAATTCGTCATTATATTCAGTGCGCCATATTGCCCTTACGTCACAACATAACTGAAGCACACCTCGGACAATTTATACAAACAACCTCGTTTTCCGCAGACAGTACACATTGACATTATCGTACACGCGCATCTGTGTGTGATGTCTGACACCATACGATTCAATACTAAACTATGTTCGAGGGGGAGTGAGGTAAACCTAGCTCATACACTGGTGGGGAGCGCAGGATTGCCGTTGTATATGTAGTATATACTTATTATATAACCAAAGGCTAACAATCTATGTTATTATTATAATTACTTAGTACACAAAGCATGTCTGAGGTTTTGTGGTTCAAGTGCCACTTGGGAGATAACTGACTTCGATTGGCCACTTGTTATTTATCTTTGCGCCTTGTGCTAAGTCTAACGGTCGAGTGTTCGAGCTTGATTTCATTCCATGCTATATAATAAGTCCCATTCAATATAATAGGTGTAAAGGTCAGACCAAAAACCTATTAAAAATTAACAATATTTCCGCTCAACGTGCGGTAAACGGTAAATCACTAGATTACATTCTCTTTGGTGCAGACCAGCGTGCTATTATGAAATGTCCACCTAACTATACGGTAATTGACATTCATTTTTTTAGTTTTGAAAATCCGTGATAGTCCTGTTCGAAGGACGAGTGACTTACATCGTAGTGATGAGTTTGAATTCATGTTTGGTTCACAGATAATTGATATCACGTGGCTTCCAGGGTTTGTACCCGGCTCACTATTAGTTACGGTGTCAATTACACCGTGTATGCATACCCGTAATCTTGTGGCACGAAACTCTTGACATTGCCAGCGATGGGATAGGCGAGCCCGTGGCAGAGATGGACCCCAGCGTTGCCGATGCCGACGCCCGCCATCGTGGCTGCCAAGTGCATGTTGGAACGAGCCTCCAGGTCATCCGCGCGATACACTGCGCGGGCGAAGTACTTCTCCAGGAGCTAAGGAAATCGCGAATTAACAATTGGACTGCGGGAACAGAATGCAGATCTGGGGCCTTATTTTTGAATCGCTCGCCTTCCTTTTATATTATAATTATCTATAAAAATAGGTTGCTACTCAAAAAGCACCACATCAAGATCGAATGACATATTTCTAAGACAACTTACTATTAAAAGTAAAATGGACAAATTAATAGAGAAGTGATATGTTGCTCATGAGTTCATGATGTATATGAATTGCGGATTGTAAATGTTATACATATATTCAGTTTCATCATCTTGCATATCCACAGACCAGACAGACCAGATTAAAAATAGACACAGTAAGTAAATCGCGGAAATTTATCTGCAAAATATCAGTAGAAAAGATAGCTTTACGATACCTGCAAGCAGAACCTCGCCCACACATCTGATATGGGATTACTGCCTTGATACGCTGGTCTCAGCGCCGGATTGGGAGGCGCTGGTCCTCTCTCTGTGTACGGAATAGCCGTAAAACTCTCAAGCGCGTGACAGAATATATCAAAACCAGCATAATTTGACACCTTCTCTGGTAAAGTCAACGTGTGGAGAGGGTCTATGAGAGCTAGTATAGGACGCAACGCCCCGTGAGAAATGCCTGTCTTTGCGTGAATCTCTTCGTAATCGAATATACTGACTCCTGTTGTTTCACTACCTGTACCACTAGTCGTCGGGACTGAAAAGTAAAAACAGACATTGAATGAACTACACTGTTATAAATAAACAATTTGGATATTCTGTAAGTGCTTCACAAGATTTAGAATAAAAAACAAAGGGTAGTTGATGTTAAAAAGAGTCTAGACAGATTTCGGTAGCTGCGAGGCCCATGCCAAGGCAGATCAGTATTCCCGATTATCTTTCCGGGCGTGTCGTAACATCCAACTGCGGAATTGTGTTCTTTATAGCACAGTGGACCATTGTACGCGTTGTTCATTAGTAACCATAAGGTCAATTATACATATCCATCATAGGACTTTGTATCAAAGTGACTGCAAGTTCCCTTCTGATTATCTTGTGGCTTTGTCCATATCATTACTAATTATGAACATAAGTTTCTATATGTATCAATCTTATTCACTTACTAGCAATCATAGGTTTGAGCTGGACATCCACAGCTTTCCCCTTCCCTACAGGGGCGTTGACATAGTCCAAGAAATCAGCGTCAGGGTCACAGTAATACAGGTTGGCAGCTTTGCAAGTGTCCATCACAGAGCCACCGCCTACCGCGACGAAACTGTCGAAACTACCCTCTTTAGCGAACTTGATCGCATCCTTGAAACTGCAAGAAGGAAAGTACAAGACAGTGTAAATGTTAAATAAAAAAGTAATTTAAAAAAATTTACTCATTTTCAAAATCTATCACTGTTTTAGAATCCAGTTGTGATATTTTAAATCTGTGAAATAAAAAGGAAGAAATTATATTTTGGATGTAATTTCTGAAGTTGAAATAGGATTTGTAGTTTCTGAGAATTTTATAATTAAATGTGTGAACCAACATACATAATACACCTGTGAACTTTGGCACATCTGTTTAGAAGCTCACATAGATTAACATACATGAATATTGTGCAAAATCTATAATATTATATACATGGATCAAATTGATAACTGCCTTCTTTTTTGAAGTTGGTTAAAAAAGAACAGGATTTTTGTGTTAAACTGAAGATGATAATTTTCCATCTTATTCGTGGGAACTAACATTCTTCAAATGTCTGCTATACCATATTTCAAGGGTTCCAAATATTTATTATCTTACCTAGTATCGGTAGGCTCTACTCGCACTTTGTCATAAACTTTATAATTGATTCCATTCTTGGTCAGAGAGTCAAGTACAGCTTTGACAGGACTCAGGTTAACTAGGTTGGCATCAGTCATGATGCAAACATTCTTAGCTTGGAGGTTGACAAGGTCTAGACCCACCTCCCTTGTCACACCAAGGCCATATCTCACCGTTGAACATTTTATCTGAAAATCATATTGTTTTTTGTAACGGTCATTTCTTTTACTCACAGTTTTTGGCCAAGTAGCTATTGCTATTTGCAGCAAATCTGCAATAAATCATGTAAAAAGAATTTGATCTTATCAGTTTTACTGTTTGTGCTGGCTGATACACATTAAAGCACAAGATTTGATCCCAAATTTCAAAGAAGTCAAGTTGTAAAGCAGTAACAATAATTTAAAGACTCTTGTTGACAATATGTGAATGCTATTCTTAGAAAGCAAACTAAACTATCTTGTTGCTATAGGGTATACAAGAGAATACAACACTAACTTCGAAAGCATAATCCTTATCTGGTGTAGCATTGGACACTTGAAAATTACCTCTATAACCATGTGCTGGACATTGGCATCTGTGAAATTAGAAAATAAATTTTAATCATCATCATTTCAAGCTTATTTATTCACTGTTGAAGGTTGGTCTATTTGGGCCTGTACGAGTCACAAGCATGCAATGTAGTATCTATTATGGTATTATAGTAAGTACGTACTTTCCCCTTAAGCGTAAAGTGATATCCAAGGAATAATAATAGAAGTAATAAACGTAAAATACATATGGACTTACGACGCAGAATTAATGGTCCTCAGCAAATCGAACACTCTCTTGCGCGACACCATCTTTATAGCGATATTTAATTAATAATTCGATTTGAACTTTGCCTGTACAAAGTAATTTACTGCTTTTTTATTTTATCTTACTTTTATCAACTACAAACTTAACAAAAACATTGGATAGAGAGGATACAGATAAGAGCATTATCAACATCGTAATTCAGCTTAAATTAAGTTAAAAACAAATTCAACTAAAGAATAGTACACATGATTAAGCCTTTTAGGCTTTTAATTACATTATTTTTTAATAAGCTCGGAAATAAGTAAATCTCGTAACTCGTAAAAACAAGATTTGTTTTACATAATGTTTTCATGTTATCCTTGTCATTGGACATCATGTGATATATATTAGAAAAAGATAGAATTATTTTGTTTTTTCTTCCAAAACTGTCACTTTGACAGTGAGCATTTTTTTTTAATACTTGTCTGGCAATGAATAGGTCGGAGTACGTACAAGCATTTAACTTCTCTTCTCTTCTCTAAAAGTTCAAATCTTTGTGCTGAAAATATATTAGTAGTGGGACTATCATCATTCATTCATTTTCCTAGCATCCCGTTTCTCACAGGGTCCGCGTACCTAACCTGAAGATTATTTTTAAAGGATCGTAAACTATTGATGTATGGATTTGAATCTGTTTTTGGTTTCTGCAAATTTGTGCATTATTTCTTATGTTTATTCCGCACGTATAGGTTTTTATTTCGCACATATTTGTTTCAGACGTTTATTGATGAGAAAATTAATTATTTTGTCAATATTAAGTATTTTTCCCACTGTAGTGTTCCTCGTCACCTTCTGTCGTGAAACATACATGATTATGTAATGTTTGACGACATGGTAGAGATGCTGGGATATCTTGAACATGTAATTTAGTGTTATGAAACATTCTAATCCCATATTCTAACATCGTGGGTTTTTACCCTATATTTAGACAGCTATGGGCAAGTTGCCCATTTGTGGGTATTTTGCCCCATAGGTATTCATATAACTATGACACATTTAAGTTTTGGAATGTGATTCAGAATTCAGATAATTCGTGACCTTACATGATTATGTATGTTTCACGACACCTTCCCTCCTTTTTGCTACTTTTATCCTACTCTTCATCCATCGCCTCTCCTCTACTACTTACTTATGCAGTAAAAATATACAGGGCTAACTTTCAATAAATAAAAATGCAGAATAGACATCGAGGTGATGTATTAATAAATTCATACAGATTTCCATTCACATAATACACAATAGAAAAAACTATTCCTCCTACAACTCCCAATTATACTACAAAGAATGAAACATCTTACACACTATTAGCATCATTTGGTTACACAACTTCAATAAGTAACATACTGACAGGCTAAAATGGCATTAAAATATATCATCACAATAAGATTTTTGCAATATATTAAATAAATAAATGTTTAATAGTCGTAAAATAATTAGAAAAGTACTGAACTTAACTTTTAAGTCAGTACTTTTCTAACTAATATTAAAATCAATAAAATAATTTATGGATCCCTACTCGGCTAAGTTACGCGCTATGCTACATCTATTTACAGGATCGCTGTTGCATACAAATGGCAAATTATTAAAATGTTAACAGCCTATCGTCAAACGAAAGTGTAGTTTGACGCTCATACACTAACTCAATATAGATCGGAAGCCGAGGGTACGCAACTTATGACAATACATTTCTACTCAATACTCAGTAATACTAATTTATGGCAACGAGCGCGGTAATGTAGGTAACTATACAAAATGTGGGTATAATGTGATCACTTACAATAAAGACCTACATACATTAGGATCATCAACTTAATATACTTACAGAAAACTAAACAACTATAGGCTGGGAATGTGTAGATTAGACACGTTGCATGAATCACATTATAACAGATACTGCGATCAACACACCTATTGGTGGACAGAATTCTATTCATAACTTGAATGATTACATTATTATAAATGTTCATCATAATTTATAACTACTATAACCTGCTAAGTGGGTACAGATTTAAATATCTACTTTATAATGAACGAGTTGTTTTTCCGACAGCTATATCACTTAAGAATACTGCATTATGTGTTATTTTGTATCTGAAAACGGAAATATTGTTAAAATTTCACATGAAATAACAATTTTCAAAGATATTTGAATTGAGTGGGGCCATAGTCTTGCACACAATAAAAAATATATAAATAGTTTCCAGGTGTCTTTGGTCCAAGTTCTAATTAAAAAATAAATTTCATTTTGAAATACGGGAATAGTTTCTTTATAAAAACAATTTTATTGTTGGGGGTGCAAGGCTATGGTCCCACTAACATCTCTATAGACAGCATGCACCAACAATCTAAGACACCTCAATATCGACTACAAGAACAAACTAGGCAACAAACAGTCACTGGTCCGATAGTCATTTGTCGCTGATATAAATCTCATCTACAGATCACATAATTATTTTTGGCAATCACTCTGAGCTGTACACACGAATGTTAATCGCTAAGTAACAATCACTACATGAACAAGTAAATTATAATCTCTTAAATATCATTTAGATTGACTTTCATTCATTGATTATTATTGCATTGTATTTTGACGATATCCATTGAGCATTTTGTGATTTCTCGTTTTGCTATTCTTGTCTACAAATCTATAGAGTCACTACGATAAAATTTTACTTATTTTATTAGACAAAGGAAGTATACGAAATTGAAAAAGCCCGCGATGATGTGTCACGTTGAACATTGAAGTAAAACCCCGCAAGGGACGGACTAGCTAATGGCAAACTTACAGTAAATATTGGTGTTCTCAACAATACTAAAGCTTATCATTTATAAACTTGAAAGTATTAGTCTTAATTTTGAAGCATTCACCAGAGAATCTATCACTACTGAAACCTACAACATTCATATCAAGAAACGGTAGATTCAAAAGAGGAATGGTTAAAATTTATGAGTATTAAAATTCATGTATAAAAACAATCGTACAATGTTGATATTATTATATCAAATTTCTTCAAGTGTGAAAATAATCTTATCATCTTCTACAACATGGAAGTTATTATGACAGTTCGAATAAGAGAGATGTATTCTGTAAATCTCAATAAAATACTTTGCAACAGTAACCATGTATATAAAACAGATTTGCGATCGAATACTGAATAATACAAAACGCTAGAGTAAATAAGCTCATAGCTTTTCAAACGAATTCCGTTAGCTTTAGGCCAAACTTATACAATACTTTGTTCTTAGATTCCAGTCATATATCTCTAGCCTACACCTTGCACTGATGTCAATTTACAAATATTGAACACTGAATCTGATCAGACTCGTCAATAGAACCCAACTGAATCTAGCGTCTATACCTAATCGAGATTATTAGACACGATACAACCCTCACGCTTATACTCTACAATAGCTGGCTAGTCGGAATCGACGATGGTAAACAACATAGAGGGCTAAATAGAAAAACAAAACAACAGCGCAGACGAAATATCGAACATATTGGAAAAGAGATTTTACGACTTAAATTATATTGAGCTGGTAAAGTAACGAACGAGTTTTATGAACACTCTAGTTTCGCAACGAAGACTAAACGCAGTCCGGCTGGTCGTCTCTGTCGCCCTAATCGGGCAGCATGTGCACGAAAGAGACAGGGAACATGCCGCGGCGGGTCGTGCCCTCCACTTGTCCTTCCATCCAGTTGTCGTCCTCTGTGCGCTCGTTGATCACCACAATGACCTCTCCCTCGCGGAATGATAGCTCGTCCTCGTTGTCCGCCGAGCAATCGTACAGTGCTCGACACCGTCTCATGCCGCCCACCTGAAAGATAATTAATATTCACAATTATTATTTTTATTTCGACAATAGTATTTTCACGTGAATTCGCATCAGGATGCTTCGCGTCAACATAGACTCTAACTTTTTTACCCAAACATCATGTTACATCGTCACGTATCATGCAATGAAATCTCACCACAGAATAAAGAATAATACTGCATGTGGAACGGTAACTCTTCGCCACTAACCGATTCGTATCGGACGCGGCGTAGACTCAGATTTACCTCACCACCTCTGGGTTACTTTAGCGCGCGCCGACTGTCTGTCTAACTCGCACTTACGTGATAAAGCGACACACGGTAAGAATGAGAATTTTGTATGGAGTGTCCGCTTATGCTTTCACGTGAAAATTCTGGCTCTAAAATATCACTATCGTGGTTGGCAGAGCGACAAATTGTCAGTAAAAGACAACCCGCAGCCAAATCCGATATTCGTCTCAATATAAATAATGAGGACAGTTTCCCTCTATCGTACACGAGTAGCATAAACATACCATAGTAATAGAAGCAGAGGGCGACCGCGAATGTACACTGGAGGTGTCGGAGACATCGAGCGAGCGGCTATCGCTGCGGCGCGAGCGCTCCCGCGAGCGGCTGCTGTCGCACGACAGCGCCGACTGCCCGCGACTGTCGTCCAGAGCGTCCGATATGTCGCACAGCTCCAACGACGAATCTTGACTAGAACACTCCTGTAACACATTCACCTATGTTTTAGTTTCTTACATAAGTTATAAAGGGAAAAAAGCGTGTTTTACATCGGCCTTCGTAAACATAATTTGGACGCGAGCTGAGAAATAAAACATGTTTGTCGTTTATTTCTCGCTTGCTTGCTTTCCGTGGTAGAAGGGATAATGAAAAATAAAATTGGCGGTTAAAAGTACTCTTGATTTTTTAACTATGTATAAGAAAAGCTTTACAAGGCAGTATAGTGTAGGGTATTATGTGGATATTGTTTTGTTTTTATTTCTCCAGTAGTAAAAAAGCAACCATGCATATCACTCTGTTATTGATTTTCAAACACACGTATGCATGTAGCATGAATGTGGAGGATATTAGTTGATTAAAAATTCAATGTCATGTTGGAGTAAATTGCGTCATTTACTCAAGTTTTTTAATTTATTTATGTAATGCAGTGAAATTATCATGATCGAAAATAACTTTTCTATGAAAATAGTTAGAATTTATGAAAGCTGTGAAGCTCAGGTAGCATGCAAGTTATAATTAAAATTAGCTGAAAGTAGTACGCATATTGTCAAGAGATTTGTTTGCCAATTCAATTCAATATGGCATAACTAGGTGAAAGCGGCCAAAAGTTCAGGAAATTATATCGACTCCTAACATCGACACTACTGCAAATAAAGTAGGTAGTCTAGTCTATCTGCTAAAATTTCAGCGAGAATGCCCTATTTTTTTTTTAAGAAAAATTTGGTATTTTTCTCTTGACAGTAAGAAAGGGTGGAAGATAAAAATATTAATACGGGAAGGGCGGAACTCAAACAAGGGTAAGCGAGTAAGTACGAGTACACTAATGTTTTCAGACGATCGTTACCCTTCTCAGTTTCGCTTTCGCCTTTTCCAGGTGCAATCTATTTTTCTTCTGAAGCAAAAACAAATATCACCCTGTACTAGATCCTTTATGTTAGTTTAGAAAATTATTTACATTTCTGGAGGGACTAAGCCCGTTAAACTGCTCTTGTTAACCATAGGCTAGGTAGATTACACATTTATGGTCCATGCCACAAGTTATACGGGATTTTTTAAGCGATAAATACCATCAATATACTTATAAACATTTCCATGGGTAATTCAGCTTCTAAGATTAACATATTTCTCAGAATTTGCCCAATTTTGGTAGACATTTAACGAGAAATTGTACCTTTTGATAGCAGCATTTCTGTCGGTGTTTATAGTCGGATTTAACCACGGTTGATATCCAGAATTTGAGGCTGGTTTCCAGGATATGTGCCCGGTTAATGGCAATGGGCTTGCCTCCTATTACATGGGACTTAAACATAGCTAATGAGGAGTAGGTGCACTATACACTTCTGCCTACCCCGCCAGGATACAGGCGTGATGCTGTGGTATGTTACTTTTTAAACAATTTCACCTCATAAAGAGAAACTTAAATCGAAGAAAATTTGGATTGGACTTGAATGCGCAGCTCTTGTCAAGCTGGGACGAGGGACAAGTAATGACGATACATAGATCTAAAGAATTACGCATGGACAGGAGGGGGGCCCGGTGGTGTAATGGTTAACACGCGCGTTTCTACTTGACAAGTGCTGCGGGTACAAGTTCCGTCTAAGTTAAAAAAAAAATATTTCGATTTAATTTTCTTTATCAGATTTTCCTAAAAATGAATTTCACGTCAGATTCCCCAGTAGCTAAATATATATTTTATGAAATATATTTACTTTTCTCGGCGGCGGCGTGGGCTCGTCGCGGTGCGCGCCGTTGTGTAGCGGCGCCACGGGCGGCGGCGTCGGCGGCGGCTGCTGCGGACGGTTCTTGACCAGCGTGTTTGTTACTGTACATATAAAACGTGTTATGTTATATGTAAATCATATCTCTTCTATCGTGTGGGTTGTGTGTGAGGTGGATTGCCAACCCCATCAACCCTGTTCAGGGTTACTATTGAGCCGCCAAACTCCCCTGACATGGCTCATGAGCTATGTAACGACTACTAACTTACATCAGTAAGTATTCATAAATAAAATAAGACATTTAGAAGACAGCTTGCAGCCACTTTTGAAATGGAGTGCTGAGATACCCATAATGACTCACGTATGAGCGAATATTTGTTGAAGAATTTTGTTGAGGTATATTGAAATTTCAATGCAAAGACCGCGCACTGTCAGCGAAAGGTGGCATAGACCGGCAGCGCGCTACTTAAAGACTTTCTGTTCACTAACGTCTCGTTCATGGAGCGAGGCGTTAGGCGGCGCGGCACGGGTGCGTCAAGGGGCGCGGGTAGTTTAGCGACATAGCGGTTGTTCGTATTATGATATTGATGTAACTTACGATGTAGCGACCGCGCGCTATCAGCGGATGGAGAGGGCGTAGACCGCGGGTGCGGCGGCGGGTGGGGGAGCGCCACGGCCGGGGGGAGGGGCGCCGCGCGCTTCTTTAGGCTGCCGATGTTGTCTGTAAGCGTAGGTCAGTAGTGTTAAAATATGAATGAAAGTGGTCCAGTGCGGACACGTCTTAATACAACCTCCAGACTACCACAAACCAGAAACAAGGGACGTATGCTCTCAGCACACGAGTCTGCATGTCACTTGC
Organism: Pectinophora gossypiella; assembly: GCF_024362695.1. Lineage (NCBI taxonomy): Eukaryota > Metazoa > Arthropoda > Insecta > Lepidoptera > Gelechiidae > Pectinophora > Pectinophora gossypiella. Next base: position 6,046,044 of record NC_065405.1, read on the forward strand.
CACGCGTCGGCGTGTGATGCCACCGCACCAAGACATTTCTATATATTTACATCGATTTACCTGCTTTTCTTTTTGCTCATTTTGTAGTACCACAAGCACTAGTTGTGGGCGGGCGGTAGTAAAAACTCAAGAAATAATGTGAAAAGTTTTCTGATAAGCCCGTTGTCTCATGCATATTTTGGTCACCGGCTATGCACCCGTGGCATCTGTCTATACGTAATTAGAACTCTATGGTACTTACAAACATTGGGTTTCCTAGGCAGCGTGGTGGGCGTGGGCGGCGCGTGGTGCAGCGAGTCACACGTGGAGGAGCGCGAGCGCAGCACGGGCGAGTCACCCCCCGCGCGCTCCGCGCCGGGCGGCGGGCCTCCCACGTACGACGGCGGGCGAGACCGCGGACATTTCTTCTCTGGTGTCACGCTGCCGTTTTGCTGGGAAGACAGAGTTAAATTTACGATATATTATTATTATTATAATAATAAGTTCACGGCTATATCCCAATAGGGGTAGACAGAGGTACATTGTTTTGTAAGATGAACTGAGTATCCACATCTCACCGTGCTTTCTGTCAGACTAAAGTGATGATAGTTGGTGAGCCGTATCGCCGCCTAGTGCTACATTCTATCTACGTCTATAATGGTCGAGCCAACTGAGTGAGTGAAAATGAATAACTCATTGGTCTCATTTACGATAACAGCTGCTTGCAAAGAGAAAAATAAATCGATTTCTTTTTTAAGTTGAACCCACAACTCTTGCCAAGCCGGGACTAACGTACGAACCATTTCACCACCAAGTCCTCATACTGTTCTGTTCATGCGAAATTTTTCGATCTAAGTATACCGTCATTAAGCCGACACCGATGTTTTTCGATTTAATTTTCTCTTCGTGAGTTTCCCTAAGCACGTGTAAAGTGACTGGTACAAAAATCAGCTGCTTGATTTCAAGGTGTCACCAACGTACTATGCTGAGTAAATTATATGCCCCCAGTTTCAAGATCAACTAAATAGACATATCCAGACTAGAAACATATTATACACCAATGTATCCAGATTAATTGATCAAGAGAAATGAATATCGTTCCAGCGATTCGTATGAATTTCGATCAGTAGTGCCAATAACAGAATGCGAATTTGAGTTTGCATTTGTTGTTGTAAATTGCTTGTATATTTTCGGCGCTGCAACTCACCCGTTCGTCAATGACGGTGTCATCGTCTGAGAAGTCCGTCGATCCGTCGTCATGTGATAAATTCCAGTCTATATTTATATTCTCGAACATACTCTTCTCTCTTTTATCTACACTCTCCAACTGAAAATATATAACAACTATTTCAAAGAGAGCATGGGTAATAAAAATAAATATTCAAATATTTGGCTTAAGTAACTATTTTAAAACGTCCATTTATACCATAGAGAAACATGGGTAGAGACCCATGACTGGCAGACCGGAGATTTGTACTAAGAACTAATCTCGCAAATCGAAACTTGGAAATAGATCGACCGATTCTAATGCCTTTTTGTGAGTCGATAAAATTGATTGTCATGGTAGGTGCAATACGTCAGTCTGCGTGATTTAGAATTCGGGACTAATATAACTTCAAACGTACACAATACACAGTAAAGCGGTTTCCTTACCAGCTCTTGGCAAGCGTGATGCCCCAACTGCCTTGCGATCTGCAAGGCGGTCCGTCCACTGCCATCCTTCACGCTCGTATCAGCCCCCGCTTTCAACAACAGTTTCATAGGCTCCGATCTATCCGTGGCCGCACACAAATGTAACGCCGTCATCCCCGTGGTCGTGGCTTTGTCAAGAAGTTGGGGACCCCCGTTTTGGACTAGAAAATCGACTATGTGAAGGAATGAACCGTCGCCCAGTTCCCGAGATATGGCTAGGTGGAGAGCTGTTTCGCCGCAATCCTGAAATGATAAATGGCGTTGTTAAAGGGCGAGATTAGCCTTGTCCATAAAGAAGTACAGCTGATCGACAATATGTAGAATTGTTGGTGAAAGAAAGCGGCCAACTAGTTTTTGGAATAACCAAATGAATACGCTTGATTTGTGGTAATTAAGTCCGTCATCGTACAAACTCACACAATCAATTGGTTGAAATAGCTAAGACTTCCAAAGCACGGATCATTTTACGGATAAGTATTTGATGAAAGGTACTTACGGAGCAGGGTAGGGTAGCGGCCAAGTCGGCGCCCTCGGCGTAGGCCTGCAGCAAGTTCTGCAGATGTCCGTTGTTGACGGCGTGCTCGACCTCGGATAGACGCTCGGCCGCGTCGCGACACGTGCGCGCCGCGTACACCCGGTACACGTACTTTTCGCGAATAAACCTGAGGCGCTCCTCCCTAGAGGGAAAGACTAGTGTTTAAGTATCGGTCGGTATACAGTAGGTAGTAGTTTTATAAGTAGCAAGTAAGTGCCAATCTAAACAGGGCAGATGGAGTCACAAGTGGGACCCAGTAGACTACTATATCCAACTTCTTGAAAATGAAAATGAAACAGATATTTTAGTTTAAATGGTAGAATCTATTTAGATAGCACTAGTTGTTATTGCATTCTCCATGCTACTTTTTAGGGAAAAATAGGGCGAGGCGTCCCTCTTGCCTTCCACAGTACCCTGTCTAACGCGAGTGGGATGGCGCCCAGAGTAGGCTATTTCAAAGCCGTACTAAAACTCCTATGCTCCCCTTCTGAATAGTGCTGACAGTTACTGATATTATTAGTTAATTATTAGTAATGAGTTGTAATTCCTTCAGAACGTATAGTTGAGGCAAAGCGGTGCAAGGAACTCCTTATCAATGCGGTTTTTAATTATTTAAATATACACTACATAAGTACACACAACTTGCGCACACAAGTTTCTCATTTTAGCGTCTTCTCGCTCATTTTAGTCAATAAAAGGTGTAAAATACTTACATTGTACTTTCCGGTGTAAGTTTATCCCTGTCGTCGAGCGTATTTTCCATGATTTCATTGAACATCTGATTGCCCATGTGTCGCGCTAACAACAGCTGTGACGTACTCAGTCGGTCTAACGTTAACGATTGTATTCGAGATATGTGCACGCCCAACTCCCTGTGGCTTCCAGAACACTCTATACACACTATTATACCGAAATTCGTTGATAACCACGTTGGATCTGAAAAGAAGATGGCGGGATTTTAATTTTATTCATACAATCGTTGCGAACTAATTAAAGAATTCGTGATGTCGCGTCAAGGGGCAAGTTTCTTAGCCAGGTATCTATTTCACATACACTCCATCCAAACAAATTTTTAATTCTTACATAGTGCCACTGAACACGTAAATGCGAGCAAGACGCACGCTATCCCTCTCTTTAGCAGCATACGATCATTTAAGACTAAAGTAAGAGCCAGAGGGGGTGAGGTAAATCTAGCTAGGAATTGGCATGGGGCGATAGGTAGTTTTGTATTTACTTCATAATACTCACTTATTAAATACAGCTAACAAATTCTAACCTCAGTTCTGCTAGAGTGACTGCTTGTTAAAGACAGTGAAACCTAAAGTGAAACGCATTATGAAAAGTGGACACATTCAAACGCGTATACCACAAATAGCCCCATACAAGATCCTCTTGGCATGATAATGTTACTTGTATTAAACTAATACTAAACGATGATACAGAAAAAGTTGCCAAGTAACCACGAAACCTGAAGTTGCGGGCGATTTCACTTTTCTGTGGTAACTTGCGCTGCAACACCTTAACTAAACCGGTCTTTGGTAACATACAATGCTGAGCATTAAAATTTAATTATACCTTCATATAAGTTTATGCATGGAAATGGTTTATGTACGATCACGAATACTAATATGTATACACTTTGATACTATGTCACATTTACTTTTTTGACAAATTGAACCGTAAGTCTAATTAAATGTCAAATATGATAGTGCGACAGGGTTCTAAAGTGGGCACATGATATTACTCATGACTACACGTGATAATAAAATATAATAGAAACATCACCCATCTTAGGATTACGATCAAAAGAATGGATGAAGCCAAAGTCGTGTGTCAGGATGGTAATACGAGGAATTCCATAGTCTCTGGTCTACTCTATAGATGGGACTTCACGTGTGTACGTTGGAAAACGACATAAAACACTTACCATTAGTAGACCCGCAGTCGGCACACACCTGGTTGCCAGGCATGGCCCTCACAGCCCGTATGATGGACCTTTGTAGGTCCAACAGAGAGTGCCCTGTGTCGTTGCTCTCCCCCGCTTGTTGGTGGAAGGCTCTCATGAGAGCGCCTTCCTTGCAGTTGACCAGAACTGACGTCCACGCACGTTGTTCACTCTCGTCTTCCGCTTGGAAGTGGTAGGTACGGTTGTCTGTAAGGTGGTAAGGTTTTTATTATTTAAAGTGTGGTAGACTAACATATATTATATCTCGTCTCTTTCGTACTAAGCTGTATATCATTAGCGCGAAAAAGACATATCTCTAGTCTCTTTGTCTTTTAAGTTTGTTAATTATGGAGAGTACTCTGAAGTAAGTCACAAAAATATTCACTTACGAGTTACCTGTCTTTCTTCATAGATATATACCATCTTAAAGTATATATCAAAACAGTGTTTAACTCACTAAACTTGACTCTGTAAAAACCTCCCATTACATATTTATCCCGTTTCCCTATCAATCATATTACAACCAATTTAAGCTAATGGTGCTGGTGAAAAACAATCATTAATTTACGGCACTCGGTTAATATCGCTAACGGCTTGACCTTGATTACTGAACATCAGTGAGAAGAGAACCAATAGCCGCTAAAAATAATGTTTACGTAAACTTGATCTTCTTTATAGCGGTTTTTCTTTTCCGCTGTTTATAAGAAGTCTTATTCTTATTTATCCTAAGGGACCTTCGACTTTTATTACAAGAAATAAATGGGATTGTTTTATTAATATCGTACTGAAATTTACTCTGCTCAGTTTTCATTTTTTCAATTTACTTTCTGAAGTAATACGAAACGATTTGATAATAATATCGTCAAATAAAGGTTCCCTAGACAAAATAAGCCAAGCCACACGTTTGAGCATGCATGAAGCTCCCTCAATATACAAACAAAGGCAAATATACTAACATGAGACTAGATCAAACGCCCTCTTATCCTCGGCCGCGACTTTAATCTGGCAGGTGAGTAGATTCACCCGAGCTGGTGGTTTATTCTCATCTGCGTGGAAGATGTCTAGAAACCCCTCTGCTGTCACTCGGCACCGACGCTTCTGCCACACCCGCCGCACTTTTCCTTCTGACTTCTTTAGGAGATACCCGCTCCGTGTCACCCCGTGCTGTTTGTCCCCCTGCAACTGGTGGAGCGAGTAACCCCCCACTGCTGATGCCACCTGCGAATACACATACTTGTCAGTGCAAGTATAAGTTGTCGATTAGTTACCGTAGTATCGAATGCTTTGGAAATAATTTATCAGGTGATCTGGTGGCTAAGTTGACATTATTAGGCAATAATTTTGATGTTACCTACTTAGCACTAACACGAGAGGTCAACAATATAATGCCGATAGGGCAAGTCTAAAACGGTGTGTGCGTCAAGCTAGCGGCCTCAAAAAAAAAATGGGCACGAAAAAATAATTTGACCATACCAAAAAATAGTACTCTTATTGAAAAAAATAGTACCTGTTGTAAAAAAATTAGTACCATCACGGTTCTGGATTTATAGCCATGTTTTATTGCACTTGCTAGCTTGACGGTGAGCGAAATTTGGCGAGCATTAACGACAAGGTCTTTCGCTTTGATTTAAACGCCAAAAAATAGTACCAAAATAGTACTCACCCCCTGCAAAATACCGAAAGTAGTACTTCAACGGTTCCAAAGTTATAAAGGCAGTTCTTTGATCCCGCTAGCTTGACGTTTTGAAAATACCTATTATCTGGGGAACGCTTGCATACTTCAGTATGTAACTAATGTCAATAAACTCGTATGAAATAGTACTCCCTACCGTCATAATGTTGATCCGATTCTCTTTGTAGAAATGTTAAAAAATCATCATAACCTATGCCATTTACATGCCATATACATTTGTTGTTGATACAGTCACGTAGACAATTACATAACCTCACAATTTATTCGTAAGTATTGCCATTTTGGAGGTCTACCCTACCATTTCTTTGCACTTCAGAGTGCTGCTATTACAAAAAATTCCTATTGCATACACCCATATGCACTAATTTTAATAGAAAATGGCTGCATGGGTCTAGTTCTTATCGAAAATAATCTGTGATTTTAATACATCATAATACATTTTTAATCTGCTGTTTTATTTTATAATTTATACCTTCATGTTGAATTTGTTACGGATCGAAGTGTTTGTTAATAAACAATTTGCAGTATTTGTAGAATAACTCAAAGAGTTTCAACAATGATATTACTTTCATCTGACAACCCTGGCACTTCACCAATTTTTACCCAAAAATGGGGAAAAATACTAAAATCTGACAACATTCTTGACCATGTGTAATAATTTTGTTCGTGACTGTACTTGTCTTGATAAATGTATGACATAGGTTATAATGACTTTTTGACATATTTCTACAAAGAGAATCAGGTCCAAATTATGATGGTAGGGAGTACTATTTCATACGAGTTTATTGAGATTAGTTACAAACTGAAGTATGCAAGCATTCCCCAGATAATAGGTATTTTCAAAACGTCAAGCTAGCGGGATCAAAGAACTGCCTTTATAACTTTGGAACCGTTGAAGTACTACTTTCGGTATTTTGCAGGGGGTGAGTACTATTTCGGTACTATTTTTTGGCGTTTAAATCAAAGCGAAAGACCTTGTCGTTAATGCTCGCCAAATTTCGCTCACCGTCAAGCTAGCAAGTGCAATAAAACATGGCTATAGATCCAGAACCGTGATGGTACTAATTTTTTTACAACAGGTACTATTTTTTTCAATAAGAGTACTATTTTTTGGTATGGTCAAATTATTTTTTCGTGCCCATTTTTTTTTTGAGGCCGCTAGCTTGACGCTCACAAAACGGTAATAAATAAATCATATGTAAATCTCTCCGGAGTTCAAAGCTGGAGATGAACATAATTGAAAGCAAACTAAGTGCAGATAGGTACTTACTGCCAGTCTTGAACTAGTAAACCGCTTTCAAAACTACGCAGAGCATGGCGGCATTGCGCAACGTCAAACTTTATGCGCCGCATGCATTAAGCGAGTTTGGATGTTTCAAAGGCTTTGGATGCTTACCTCCCTGTCTTGAGGAGCGGCTGCCCGCAACATGTTCCTGAGCTCGAGAAGCCTCCGCCTCTCGTCGTCCTGTTGCTGCCTTATCTTCTGAAGCTGAACGCTCAAGTCCGCAACATACACACCAAAGTGCTCAATCGTCTTCAAACCGTCTTGAAAATAGTTCGTCTGCGCATGATAGTACTCCACCAAGTGTTGCAACAGTTCAATCCCCTTCTTCGTCTTTATTTCGTTGAACTTTATCAGGTACTGCAACAACACGAAAACACGTTTATTTTGACGCAGTTACAAATAATATTACTGTTGTACACTAATAACAATATCCAATGTGACCAACATTCCCGAATGTACGACTCGGAGACAGAAATGGAATTGAGCCAGTTTTGTAAAGCGTATCAGACAGACAGTCGCCCAAAACTGCGCGTGGGCACGTCTCTTACTTCATCAGAGCCCGTAACTAATCTCCGAGCCGGGATAGACGCGGCACGCGCACGCGCTACTGGAAACGCACAAATATTGCTGCGTGCCCTTCCGCGAGATAAAATTACATTTGATGACGCACGAGCACGCATCCACGCTGTAGTGAATCCAGATTTGTCTGCACAGTTGTGCAATAATAATAAAACGACGATGCGCGACCTTGCACAACTTTCTTGGCGACTCGCCGGCTTTACACATGTTTGCGCATTGTTATTATAAGCTCCATTATCCTCCTGAAAGGATATTGTCAACATTGTCTTTTGGCTGTATTGAATTTTGTCGTTAATAATGAAGTGAATTGGGTGTGCGTGTTGGGTATTAATCTATCATGAGTTTAACAAGCTGAGAAAATGTGTGGGCGTAGTGAGTGCTGCGTACTGGTCTGGGAGGAACAAAGCGAGGGTCACGAGCGACCCTGCCGGCGCAAGGCCGGTCAGCGACCCGCCGCCGCCGCTGACGCCCGCGCCGCCGCACTGCTCGCACCAACAACACCGTCAATAGGGCTTCGCACTTTCTTTTGTTCTCGAACATCTACTGCCATTCCGCAATTGTAAAGTTACTCGCCTCAAAACAATCAACAAGCCTATGGGCAACTATAATGGTTACCAACGTAAAAGCTTTTGAGGTTCGAGTTTTGTTCGATTGTACTTGTTCAGAAATATTTCACAAATAAAGGAATTTATTGTGCGATAAATCGATTCGAATAGCATGTTTGAATAAACCACAGACGGTATTGGGCTTGAGTTGATCCAATTAAGCGGCCTAATCAATTTGTCTTACCCGTCTGCGGCGAATCGAGTCCGCGTAAATTGAACGAGTCAGCGCGCACTCAGATAGATACTAGATGATATCTTTGTGAAGAAACACCTCTATTCAACTCCTCAGATTGTAAAGGAAATGAAACCAGCAGAGCGTAATGTTAGTTTAGCTCGCGCTCGCTCTCTAAGGGTAAACAATAAACTGTCCGCGTAATGGTGGATGAATAAAACAAACAACTACAAAACAATGACCCCGCGCACTGACTACTTTTGCTTAAATAGACGCAAATTGCTTTGGGATGCCTTCACGTATACTTCGCTACGTCTTTAAAGTGGTCACGAAAATATCGTACTAGCGCGTAGCAGTAGCGATATGATTTTAAACGCATACTTACATCAAAGAGAATTTGTAATCCTTCAGAGATTACGAAGAAGTGCAAGAGTGTTTTTCATTTCATTTTAATAAAGAAGTTATCTAAACCATTTTGCTATTTTTGTAGGTAACAATATCATAAAAATGGTTCTGCCTTCAAACAGTCATAAATTCAAGTCAATCACCGAGCATGCCCATGAACTGCAGTGACTTTGGCTGCAGCTGCCATGCCATTTGGCAGACACTCGCTGCAGCTAAAGATAACATTCCAATACATTTGGCATAGCCAACCGATCTAGCCGCGACAGATATCCATCCATCAAACACGAAGCGATCTCAGTCTCAAGCAATCAATTTGCTAGATGGCTTCCATTAAGGATCCAGTCTATGCTAAGTTGGCAATTTATGTCAGTAAATTGCATGAGCGTCCAGTGTAATAGATTGACAACAATCTCATAGAGCTGCAATGACTCTCCTTTCGATTTCTACTAACTACTAGATATCGTGAGAACATTTTGTTGCGGTCGGAAGCCGCGTAAAACCTCTACCTTCTATGAAATAAATTACGCATAAAAAGCGAACAAATAACGGTTTCGAATTGGCACGAACCTCTATATGAGTGGACAATAGCCTTAGCCAACATACACGTGCATTAACAAAATAGCTAACTGTATAGTGTCATTGGCAATGGTCTTCTGACCTTTTATATAGCGGTATGATTGCACACATAACGGCTGTTGGTGACCACAATGGCACTTGTGACAGACATTATGGTGTTGCACAAGTACTATTTACGCCCGAATATATTTTGAACAACACATGCCAAACTAATTGCATTCTTTACTAACAAACTACGTAAAATTACACTACAAATTACGCGTTGTATAAGTATCTACATATTTTGTTTTTATCTTCACTGTAGTCAAGTGTGCAGTTGCTTTTAGTTATGTATACCTTTTTTATTCAAATTCGCTTATATGATCTATAACGTGATAAAAACCAGACTTAATAAAGTACTAATTAAGCGCCATTACATGAAGCGTGTTATTCGTTAGTATAAATTCACTTGCACGGATATGTCCATTAGTGTTTATCACGCGATCTATTTATGTATGAACTATGCATTATCGGCGTACATTCTACATGAATGAGAATAATGTGATGCGGTAAATTATCATAGCAAGAGTAATGTGTGAGGTCGGTCATTCACTGCACGCACTACGACTGCAGCGCAATTACGACATAATATAGGCAGTTGCTTTAGTAACAGTGCACAGCACGATTTCAAACAAACCTATGACAAACATTAATTTGTTCTTGAAGCTAGAATAAATGTAATTACAGTCAGGGAAAATAAACGAGGCAATCAATCTCGTTCCGTTCGTGCGATCGAATCCAATGGGAATGTTGCTAGCAATCAATTTGTGTAGAAGCCAGTGCGACCATAAGTTACACCTCGTCAGGGGGCTATTAGCCCTTGAGGGATCATTTAGTAGCGTACACAAAACTAACGGGGGCGGTCGTACAGTGCCCAAGGCAAGTTGTGAGTGAGTTATTAAAGCGGTTAGCGTCCAACAGGTCGCGCCCGCGGGGAGTACTATACCCACCATTGCACTCCTGCAATTAATTGCCTATCGTGAGGTAGAGCTCGGCTACTAGCCAAAAGGGAACAGCACGTGTCTAGTGCCTTAGTAACAAAACACAACTATGAAAAAGCTATGGAATTCAATTAAAATGTAACGAAATAAATTGAAAATAAGCTATACCTAAAACCATAGAAAGACGAAAAGAAGATTTAGGTCAGGACCTTTAATAAAATATTTATAACAAGGTATTAGCCTAATTTAGTTTTTTTTTTAATATAACATCGCGATGCCCTTAATCTTTTCTCAAAGGAAGAGGTTAAACATATTTCTAAATTCTTCTAGGCAATAAAACGGAGAGAAGGAATTATATCACATAAATAACGACTATGAAGGCTAAAATTTCCAGTTCTTAAATCTGTCATAATAGGTAAATATGGAAAATAAAAGAGAAATCCAAAATTTGTATCATTATGAGCAGATTTTGTGGTTTTGATGAATAAACATACATGAGCTTAGCACTGACAAATTGAAGGGGCTGTAATATAATTTTATTCCTTTTGAAATTTTCGAACTCACCTCACACATTTGTAACTGAAAGAGTCTCCGTTCTTTTTCCATTTCATCTGCGATTTCTGCTGGCGTCACCTCGCTCCGGATGAGACCAGCTTCCTTCGCCTGTGACTTCTTCTCCTTCTCAATCTTCAGGTACTTGGACTCGTAGTCTTTGGACGCTTTGTCGAACGGCCTCTTTAGGTCGCCTTTAACTCCTCGCAAGTCTCCTTTTAGCAGACTGTCTACGGGAAACATCACTATGTTGTTTATGTTCTGCATCTGTGGACAATATAATTACTTAGTCGGTTTTAAAATGTGAACGTAATCTAGAACTAAAATGACTTATGTGGCAGATATCACACATTCCATGGCGTCGATCTTTGCCACATTTAGCCATAGGCTGTTAGGCGGTTGCTTCACTATCATCGTTTTGATAGATAAACTACTGGCAGCCTAAGTGCAAGCCTGCACAGGCGCTAAGAGTTCGTGCATGGAATAGGCACGATGATTGGGCAAAGTCATGTGCACGACGCGACTTGTAAGGCAACACTTTTTAATAAATGACCGTGACATGAAAACTGATGCATCGTTATTGTGTTGACGCAAGTACATTATGCAAGTATAATTACGCCGACGATAAGTCATGAGTAATAAAAGATAATATAATCGTTATAACAGATAGAGCTTCTGTTTTAAACGTTGAAAAACACTTTTAACCAGACAGTAATTATAAAAGGGAAGTGAGGTAGCCCCATTAAGTAGGAACTGTGCTCGATTGTGAAATCAATGGAGTGAACACGCCGGTGACAGACGCGACAGAGGGGCGGAGGGACAAAGGCTAAACAATGTAACCCTTCCTGAACGTTGTTGCCAACCGCTGAATAACCTGCTAATTATTATGCTGTTAGGAAATTGCCCACATAATAGTTACGAGTACGTGACATAAACAAGAGCGATAAGCAAATTGCATTGCCTTCATAAAATTCGGCTCCAACAATATTTTATCACTAAATATAAAGTCATCAAAGTACATTTCATGTAATGTTATCAACATCTGTTACACTGCAGTTTACAAAGAGAAAATTAAATCGAAAATGTCTCACTCGGACTGGACTTGAACCCAACGAGTATGTTAACCATTACACCACCGGGTCCTCATTTTTCGATCTATATGGTAATTATTTCCGTCTAGTCGGATAGTGCGAATTACGTATCAAAAGGGATTGATTGTGTACATATTTGTGTACAAATGAGAAACTTCAAAAAGATGATCAATAAGAGAGAATAAATGGCAACGAAGGGAATCGGAAGAAAATAAGACGCATTTCACAAGACGATAACGATCACTCAGAAGTAAAGCCAGAGAGTAACGGGCAACACGACGTAACATGCATTACATTATGACAAAACGTGTGTCGAAACGATCCGCTGTTTCTTGTTTCAGAAAAGAGGCAGGCGGGATTCAACCAATTCACTTACAATTTGATTTATTAATAAGACTAAACTGTAAAACTAATTTGCAAGTGGGTATAATTTGCTGGCCAGATGCAGTAGTAGGAAACTTGGCGACATCCACAACTGATTATGCAATAAAACTGAAAACAAGAATTTGGGGAGTCACTCATGATCTTAATCTTCGAGAACCACAGCTCTACATACTATAAAGGAAGAAAAAGCGAATGCTACACTTAAGTAGTTCACGATTGAAGATATAAATATCCCTTCTTAGCTGGCTGAGTGGAGCTGGAAGTGCACTGATTCGAGGTAATCTGTTAAGATCTCGCGGCGCGCTCGCCGCCGTATCGCGAGCACAATGAATAGCACGCGAGTCTCCCATCGCAATACATCGAAAACACGCTCGATTACCCGCAATACGCTTATCTGAACGATGAATTAATTTGCGATGCAACTCGGTTTCGCTTTCCGCGTTCAGCGAACTTACACAATGCATAACAAATGCGTTAGCATAGAATTACTGGAAAAACATTTAATTGAATTTGAAACTTAATGAGGTGTCCAATTGATGAAGTGTTCTCTAATAACTTTAGCTGACGTGACAGTCATTGGTCGCCAAGTAGCAACATAATTTATATTCATACCACTTACAAAGACATAAGTGACAACGTCTCTTTACAATTTACATAGCAGCAAACAAACATTTAACGTTAACTACTACTTTGCAAACAGGAAGAAACATCCAACAATTAAAATAATTGCATTGCATACCTACGTCAAGCTTATGCAATATAAAATCAAAATCAAATAAACCAGAGTATGATGGTAAAATAAAATTCGCAAAGAAGAAGAAGAACAGCATATAACTCTTTATAGACCATCTGATCAAATACGGCGATAAGCGTCGGAAGAATAAATATCACAATAATTGTTAATCACAAGTGTTTAAAAAGAACTGACACTACATCGATACACAATATAACAATCGACCGCTTATCGTATCAATGGTGCGAATTACGTACTTACGTACTAAAGAGGCTAGTGTAAAAAATATACTTGCCGAGTGAATATGTCTGAGTAATGAAATGTTATTGCAACAATGATCATTGTTTCAATCGAGAGCACGTGCGAGCTTTATGCGCTTCCATTGTATGGAAATTGCTAGTCACACGATAAAAAGCTGGTAACATTAACATGTTTCTTGCTGTTATGTCTACACCTATTTATCTAGTTTAAGCCGATTCTAGTTGAAACTTTATTCGTTAGGTTTTTATGCTAACCTATTACTTTATTAGTAATATCATGTGACGATTGATTTTTATCAACAAGACTGTTGTCAACAATTGAGATCTGGCTTATCAGATAAGTTTTACATATTACATCGACGGGAGATCTGTTCTAGAACACAGACAGTTTGCTAAGAATTTAAAGCTGTAGAAATATGATGAACTCATTCCAAAGTTGCCAAACACATTTTTCGTTCCCAGGGCGGTCAAAACTTTTCCTCTTCATCATTCGATATTCAGAGGGTCCAAATTATGAAGAGGTTTGTATGGTTTCTTCGCAATAAAAATAGGGCGAATCCACTTGAATTAATTTATTGCGAAAGAGCACACGTATAAATCAGTTTAAACCGTGAAATCTAAAACATTTCGCATTTCAAGTAAATGGATTACAATCCAAACAGTAAATCAATTAAATGATGAAACCTAAATTTTGGTAAAGAGTTAAAAGGTCTTGCTAAAGGGTCTGAGGAACGATGAATATTTAATCGCCGGGTCCTTTCACACATCAATTATTAAACAAATGCTATTTACTAAGGAATAATAAAGAACAGGTAGATTTAAGTGAACTTAACTTTGGAGAGTAAGGCATAACAACAAAGCTGTTTGTAGAGAAAATTACAGCAGACTAATGAATAACAGTTGTAAACCGAATAATGAGGGTTAATTTGAGAATTTCTCGGATTAACAAATTAAAAAGAAAATAGAACGTGTATAACCACAGGCATTCGAATACTTTAGATAAAAGAAAAGATACAGAGAGAATTGAAAACAAAGGGAATGTTTAAACAAGACAAGAATTCTGCAGAACCTTTGATCTCACGTAGCTATTCCACAAGTCTGTTCCGAGTCACACCGTAGCTGATTTTGCAAACTGGCGTATGTGCAATTTTTTCTTCTTCTTCAGGTGCCTCTACAACTAGAGGAGGTTGGCCATCAACTCCGAAAATTTATCCTTATCTCCCGCGAGGCGGAACAGTTCGACCGCACCCGTGATGAATTTTTTTGCTAAAATAATTTGTCTTATAGACAATAACAAAAGGTGCAAATCAGAATCGCTAAAAATTTCAGATACGTCAGTTAGCGACGTCACCGACGACATGTACGGTACAACAATTTACTTTACGTGGACGGAATTTTCTCACCTTTTAGAGCTGTTTACTTTTTGGCAAACGGCTAGCGCAGCTCGCTGGTTTTGTGATTCATACCTCTACGTTTGCCGCTGTAAAACACTGTATGCTACGATCCCATAACCACGATAGAAATACAAGAGATTTTATATAAGAGAGCACCAGGCAAAAATGTGGAGCGAAAAACCAGAAATCCCTCGAGCGAAACCGGCCACGAGACACAATACCAATACAATATTGGTGAATCCCAGAACAGTGTTCTTAACGCGACATTGTTTGGTAACAAATATAGGCAAGTTGATATAATATTTCGATAAACCTCAGGAATAGAGCAAATATATCTAAATAGAATACGTAATAAAATAAGAAATCGAAGTGTTGATTCGTAGGAGCTCCCTTTGTCATCGAAGCTATTACAGACCGAGAACGGATCTGTCGTAATATCAAACGTCTATATAAAAACGTTTCTATCCAATCGAAATCGGTTTCCATTTGTGAACGGTGTCAGGTAATTTCAGACCCTTTAGGTTAAAAAACTAGTATACTCGTGATTATAGAAACAAAAAAAGTGCATGTGAGCAAAATGTAATGACGCCGTGCACGTACGGTGAGGGTGGAAGGACAAAGGAGTGCAAGCCGTGTCAAGGGCAGGCCGAGGATTCTGCGCAGTGGTGTCGGGGGCTCGGCTCGGCGCTACCATCCGCAAGGACTGCCGAAATAGAGCGAGGTTGACACCCCTGCTGGACCTCAGCGGTATTGATGACGTATGAACAAATCGTCGTTTTTAAACCAGACATAAAAATTTCGTCGAGTAATTAAAACATTTTTATCGATACGCTGCTTACTTTGGCACCAGTGATGTGTCGTTCCCGAGAATGTTCCCAAAGTGCCAATGTTCCCGTTGTAAAAGCTCCTAAATAGTAAGAACATTCGGTTCTCTTATTCTTCAAATGATTCTTTTTTGGTCTTATCTGCCTAAAAGTTAGGTAACTAAGCTCGTTTTACATAAGTTTTGCACCTTTTTACTGTAGGAAACGTTCCCAATGTGGAAACATTCACGGGTTCGGCATAGATTTATGTTACAATCATCAATTTTTATCTTTCATTGAAAACTTGAACTTATAATTAATTACTCCCAAATTGAGCTTCGTTTTTTTTTCATATTTATTGTGCAAACCTTTACCTACAGCTAATTAATCGAGGGTCCACATGTTCCCTTTTTTGTTTAAGTGTCAAGTGCAACATGTTCAACGCGGTGCAAAAAAAGGTAAACATTAATCACGTGGGGCCCGGATTCATTGGAATAATTAAAAGCTTGTTATGGCGAAGCAGGAATGACATTCCTATTGCTGTTTTTTTCAATACAATCGAGTTATCGTACGTTTTCCTTTTTTCTTAGAAAAGGTTTACGACACTACAATCTACTCTGAACGGCGTGCATGAATCGATTGGTGAATGTGGAGGAAGCAAGAGAAGTGTGTCTGGATCGAAGCAAATGGAATTCCATATTGTCGGCTTTCCCCGATGGGAAATAGGTGAGTTTACTTATTATTGCCGTAATTTAATATTTTACATTCTTTACATAGTTTTACATTCTAACGGACATTCAATTCCGCCGCCTGCGTCTGTGGATAATTACTCTAATTAATACACACTCATCGTAATTAAATTATGTGAAAATTTGTGTGTGTATGTATGTATGTTCCTTTTCTAAGAATTTACCCTACTACCGCAACTGGAATTTAAGCGACCTACTTCCTACTTAAACTACGAAATAAAATGTTATTTAAAGTTAGTCTTAACTTTATATGTATTTTCCACACCGAAGACATAAACCGTTGCAAGTATCCCACTGCAGAACTATTAAGTAAAGTGGAAGTTTTGTATGCAATACAGTCTCATTGCGACGGAAATGGTTTCTATACTAGTCGCAGCAATGTAACTTTTAATTCTACTTGGATCCCGGGAATATAGAACGATAAAGAGAACTGTAAAACTTTACACCTTAAGCGTAATATAAGCTCACAACTATATCCCAATATGGATGGGCAGACCATCGCAAGATGAACAAAGTACCCACACCTCATCGAGGTTTCTGTTAGACAGATGTGATAGGTCTATAATGGTCGAGCCCACCTCTACCTCACCGGTCGGTCCGGCCTCATCAGTCCAGTGGTTTGAACATTGGGCTCACGATCCGGAGGTCCCGGGTTCAAAACCCAGTGGAGATGCATGACGAAAATCACTTTGTGGTCCCTAGTTTGGTTATAGGACATTACAGGCTGATCACGTGTTTGTCCGAAAGTAAGATGATCCGTGCTTCGGAAGGCACGTTAAGCCGTTGGTCCCGGTTACTGATGTAAGTTAGTAGTCGTTACATGAGCCATGTCAGTGGCCTTTGGCGGCTCAATAGTAACCCTGACACCAGGGTTGATTGGGTTGGTAATCCACCTCACAACCAACACGATAGAAGAAGATGGTCGAGCCAACTGTGTTTACAGAATACTGCACTTAAGATAGATTAATAACTCCTTGGTGCAAATCCAATACCTGGGTTCGAACGTGCGCTCCCCGTTTGTGTAGCAAGCCGGTGAACCAAAGAACACAGTGACTGTAGTGACTATAACTTACTAAGCTTCTATATTTACTGTGCCTTAGGTAAATGAATACAATTACGTATGGAAGTGAGCATCTGCGCTATCTTTCTCAATGACCTTTCAAAGAGTAATTGAGCTCTGCTTGTTAATAGCGCTGTATTACCAGCTTGTTAAGACGTAGTATTCACAGTTTTTCCTCGTTATCTCGAAAGCCTTAGTGATTATTGAATGCATTTTAAAGTGAATACCAAGTTGTTACACAAGAAATTATTCGCATCTGGGATCAATGTAATTAGTATAAGGACATCCTGAGTAGGGTATAATGTTTGTTTTGCCATAAGCTTGTAATTGAAACAGGAATAAGGAAGAAAAAGTGGGGAACTTTAACTTTTGACCCGCAATATTTTGAATTATTTTGAAACAACGAATTGAGTCTTGTACCCATTTGCAGGCCCGCCTGGTAACACTGGGTCGCCTGATACCCTGACCCATTTACGAGCAAATCGGTGCTGCGCCCACGCACGTAGATACTACGTCAATCAGTGCACGGCGTAACGAGAACACGTTTATGTTATGTCGGTGTTCTCAGAAGGACGAAATAAAGCTGCAAATATCCAACATTTGATACCCGAGTATCGCATTGCGGTGGACAAATAAGGTCGGTCATGCTTTAACTTACTTATAGGTAGTTAGTACAAGTCTTTAACTACATAAATCCACTTGACCTTATCGTAAGAATGACCTGAGACATTGGGGTAACGTTTAAGATAAGTTTTAGTCTTCTTTTCTTCACTCACTTTAGATCTCAATATGCTTATTTACTATTCGTTAGCGCATATTATGTATAATACAAATAATAAAATAACGTCAGAATGGTGTCAAGAGCAAACCTATTTGATATAAAAAATACAGTAGACATGTCACAAAGTTAAGGTATAATAAACTTAGTATCTATAGTTAGTTGTTGCTTATGAGCGAGTGACATAATGAGTAGAGCGCAACGGAGTAATGATTTGAAATATAACCTGCGACTCAACTTATGAATTACTGTACCCGTCACAAGCTACGTCAAAAATAACGCAGAAGTTTGTTGCTTTTTTGACGGGCGAGAAAAATGAAGCAATCCAGTTTAATTTGGATTTATATCGCATCCCCGGAGATAGCCGCGAGACATCCGGCGGCTCCCTCGATAGAATCATTTCCGTCGCGGCGACTGTCGCAGATTACTTCCAGATTAGGGTTACCTTTGACAAATATTCACTGCAAAGCTAGTAACTTGAGCTAGCTCTAGAGCAGTTATACTCAACCTGCGACCCTCGGGCACATGCGGTTATGCGGCTCACCTGACCATTGTTATTAGCCCGCCTGGAGTTACAAATATATTGAGATTGTGAACCATTTTTTTCTGTGAAGCATGAAAGTAGGATTAATGCCGTAGTAATAAGGTCGCTGAGTAAAAATGAAGTGTTTAAATTGAGTGACAGAGTGGGAAACAGTGTGATAAGGAGATGTGGTGTAAAAAAGACGATATAGTGGCTAAGATTGAGAAGGGAATGTTAAGGTGGTTTTGACACGTAGAGTGGATGAAGAATAATATGATTATGAAAGCGAAGGTTGGTGGTAGGGCTGGCAGAGGAAGACCTAGAAGGATGTACGTACATTGGTCAAATTGGGGTTGTGCTAAGAAACGATTCAGTACGATCTACTATGAACCGGCGTGCGTGTACAAACGATTGGTGAATGTGGAGGGAGCAAAAAAAAGTGTGTCAGCATCGAAGCAAATGTAATTCCATAGTCTCTGTTTACCCCGGTGGGAAAATATTAATAACGTTGGTCTAACAGAAAGCTTGGTAAAGGTAAGGTGTGGAACGTTGATCTAACAGAAAGCTTGGTAAAGGTAAGGTGTGGATCCTCTGTCTACCCAATGGGGATATAGTCGTGATGTGTTATGTTATGTGACTTTAATATGGTAACCCTGAAGACACTGAAGTCTGATGGGTTATTTGACACGCCTATTTCATTTCACACTCAGTGAACTTGCGAGATTTACTCCATTGCCTTTCGGGCAGGGTGACAACAGATAGGTACTATTTACGCCAATGTTATGTAGTGTGAAGGTACTTATACGATCTATCATTGGCTTCTTCTGTAGCTTAAAGATAAGTTATTTTAATAAAGGAATAAAACGATATATACACTTAGCAACTTAGTGCACAAAAAGACACTAAACAGCGTTTATTTTAAAGTTTCGAATGGAATGATTGACTATGTATTGTTTATAGATTCAATGTTCGGAGAGATGGGGATATCTTTCCTCTTAAATATCCGATTACCGGTTGCGGTCTGCTAAGTAGTCCACGTGGTTGTTTTTATCTTTAATAAATACTGTACCTAACTGTCATTGTATACTAAGTCGCTAGAATTACGAGTTTTCCGAATAGAATTCGTATAGAATGTGTGTCGATGTCCGCAACATTCGTTCCGTGCAAACAAGACTGAACTGGGGCACATTCTGCTATTGCACTCAACTGGCAAAGCACGTTCCACGAACTTATATTATGACTCTATAATTACATTTTTTTTCCACCAATTCCCATTAGTATACTACCAATTACATATATCACTCGTAAATCATCTCACACGCTAATTAACCGTGAACGGAGTATTTATAAGATCTTTCATCAAAGATGTATTTGATAGCTTAAGTTGTTTTCCACGTTCGTTACGATGTATGACTGAATGCTCCATTCACGTTTAAATCATAAACGATGATGATTAATGATTAAATTGTCGTGATTTGTTTTTCAATAACTTTCAACGTCCACGAATTTACCAGCTCGGTGGCGCAGCGGTAAACGCGCTCGGTCTGCGATTGTGAAGTTAAGCAACTTTCGCAAAGGCCGGTCATAGGATGGGTGACCACAAAAAAAAATCATCTCGAGCTCCTCCGTGCGTCGGAAGGCACGTTAAACCGTTTGTCCCGGCTGCATTAGCAGACGTTAATAACCATCAAACCGCACTGGGCCCGCGTGATGGTTTAAGGCCCGATCTCCCTATCCATCCATAGGGAAGGCCCGTGCCCCAGCAGTGGGGACGTTTATGGGCTGATGATGATATACAATCGACCTGCTAATAATAGGCATACTATTCGAGGGAATTAAATTAAAATGTGAGAGTAATATTTAATCATTACTTTCCTAACCTGAGTAATTTCGATTCGGCAAAATCGCTGCTACAACGAGGAAAAATGAGCCGATCGTATGGCTCCTATGTTGGGCTAGATGAAATCGTTTAAGCGCTAAATGGGAAACGGATAAGATTGTCGTAGGTCGTAGGATACGATCGCGCACTCTGCCGTAATAAAGAACACTACTTTCCTTACCGACTCTCTCTCTCATACACTCTCTCTAATCCTTTTATCTCCTGTTGGGATGTAGGGCTCGAATAATAGATTTCCACTCCTCGCGATCTTTTGCAGCCTCTATAGCTTGCTCACATTACATGCCGCGAGTTGAAAACTCTCAGTCAACCGACCGTCGCCAGGTCTCTTTGCGTCAGAGCTCATCGGGATGGGTGTTTCACGGGTCTTCTTAGGACATGACCAATCGCCTGCCGGTTTGCGAGTTAGAAATACCATAGACCATTCAAAGAAAGACCACTGTGGCGTCCTAAAGATAACGTAAAATAGGTACCTATACGATAATCGTGTGATTAGAAATTTTATATGCATTAAGTGACGTCAGCTTCTAAAGACTGCCAAGAAAGATGAGTAACAATATCCGAGAGTCGGCGAGATTGTAGCAACCAAAGCTGCTGCAACAAAATTGGGTTATAATGCAAGGTTCCCAAATTGTGAGCCCTTTTAAACTCTTACTTATAAGTAAGCGGACACTTACATTACCTACCTACATTCGCTCATATTATTGTACTTACGTTTTTGCCTATATATCTAGTATCATTGTGCTCTATTTCTACTAGCTAGAGCGCCGAGTTAAATACTAAACCAGTATGCGCGCCGCGAACTGAAGTTAGGCAACCCCTGCCAATGCATAAAAGAGATCGATGTTCCGTGTCAAATATAGTCGCGCAGCTCGCCAGAATCAAACAGCCTCTGACCTAATGTTAGATATGTTACAATTACAACCTTACAACATACCAGTGTTTTCATAAGCGCCGACAGTTCTTTGGTGACGACGGCGAACTTGAAGAAGGCGGCGCCGATGTCTGGCTCCGAGTCCTTACTGAGTGCGTTCCCTCCCAGACGCTCCAGCGCCCGGGAGAGGTACATCTCATTGTCCACGTGGGCTGGAACAAAATGAGATAATTGTTAAATAAAAGACAGGATTTGCTCCGCGGTCGTGCTTTATTCATGTAGCCAGTATAACCCGACTTCACACGTAACACCTAACAATTTTATCAATGCACTAGCAGCAAAGCTCTATGGTCTTGGACTCTCGCACTAAAACAAAAACACGACATGATTTATATTGTAGAAATTGAACGGGGTTCATGTAGTGTGTAACGTTAACGTGATTATATTAGTTATATCCTGACGAAAGAATCTTCTTGTTGACACTGATTTTGTTTTATTCGCCGCGTAGTTCTAAAAATTTATGAATTTTAAATAATAATATGCCAGATCCTTACTAAATTACTTCAAAAAAATATACAGTGCAGCTGTGAATGCAGTCTTTACAATGGAATTAATATGCAATATCAACAGTAAGTAGAATAACAAAAGTAACATTTGATAAGGGAACTGATACATATTATTATCATGATCGACAACGAATTATCATTTAATAGTAACCACCACTCCTTTCCAATACGACATTTGTATTTAAAACAAAAATTCTTAGATCGCTACAAGTAATTAGTAAAAGAACGACTGTTTATCATTTCATGAATAACTTTATTGCCAGTAATTAAATTTAAATGGTATTCATATTATGAACTATTTAAAACGTTTTGCCGTAATAGTTACACAGTTATGTAAATATTTAAAGTTTATTAATTGCAGTTTTATATAAATAGAAGTTCGTTTAAAAGTTTTCTTGTTGTAGCTATTCGTTGGAGAGCCTATTTAGCTTGCAGAGGCGAGTTGTTCGGTTTAATTAGATCCCGAGCAGGGCCGCAGGCGAACGCTTGTAAACAAAGTATCTCTGTAATAAGTATTTCTGCTTGAGAAAGATGGGCGTTTTACTACTAGGTACTAAACTTAGGTAGATAGATACTCCTAGCTATTAGCTCGACACGCAAGTCTTGCATACCCTCGAGAATATTATTTGAAATGGCGGCTGATTGCATGATTGGTTAGATAAAATCTGATACTCGAATGAGTTGCAGGTGCAATTCTAAAAGGTATCCAACTAGTTTGAAAG
This sequence comes from Pectinophora gossypiella, assembly GCF_024362695.1. Taxonomy (NCBI): domain Eukaryota; kingdom Metazoa; phylum Arthropoda; class Insecta; order Lepidoptera; family Gelechiidae; genus Pectinophora; species Pectinophora gossypiella. The sequence continues at coordinate 6,068,876 of NC_065405.1, forward strand.
CTATAAGAATGTTATGTAAATACATTTCCAAAATGCACTTAGTTTTCAATCATTTTTAGGAGGTACGCTTTAGTATCCAATGAATTGTTACCCGAAGCCTTTTCAATGTCTAATACCATTTCTATCGCAATAGAGTGAGAATGATACTAACCTGGGAATTTTATCTTGCCGTCTGCGGTTCAAACATTTATAGAAGGACAAACTAGGAATAGGCGTTTCGCTTTAGATAATACGTATATTAAAAGTTTCCAAGGCATCATTAACATTCGAGTTACATTCGTTCAACTCGATTTGCTTTTGTTTCGTTCGTTTCCGTTCCATTTACTAGTTCACCATACTGTTTCATCAGGATTCAATCCTACGACAGAGGGTTAAAAATAATCATAGAAATAGAGGCGGCAGGCGGATGAAAGAAGCAAAGAGATCCGTGTCGCGGCCCACATTTGCCGGCTAAATCCCGCCGACGCGATGCTCTCTGAATATTAAATGGCGGAGCGGCCTCACGCCTTTCAATTTCTCCGCGGGGCTCCTGGCCACCACTTTGTATGGACTAAACATAGTCTCGGGCAGTCTCTCCCTAGCTTTCATCAAAAAACATTGACATTCCAATATTCTACGATAGAAACTTTCGAGACAGATGTCGCGTCGGTATGAAAGTGGCATAAGGCATCGTGCTACGACCTACAAAATATCTATCACGTTTAATTTATGAACAGAGATAAAGCCGCGAAGTAAAGTACGATATAATACGACACGAAGGCACAAACGGAAGAAACGCCTGCCTGCCTGGCAGACGTCCAAAACCCATCTATTGTCAAGGTTTTACATGCCAGCTTGCGAACCGCCTTTTATGGAATCCAATTTGAAGTAACTTCTACGGACATTTATTTTAATAGACGTAGAGTCAATTTCCAGGCTTCTGAGAAGTTTAATTATCGATGATCGGTGTTCCCTAAACAGCTCATTGTGAAGGAATGCGCGGCTGTGATTGGTCGTTTTTGCAGGCGCACGCGCACGACCTTGCCGCTGCGGCTGAGCGCAATCCGAACCCGCACGACCAGTTCCGAGCTCCGCTGCGCGCCCGCAGTAAACAAACCATAGCACGCGATCAACATTCGCGATGCAATATTTACCATCCAACTCACTCTCCTGCAAGCTCTTTCACGAGCTTACGAATATAACGTAACGTTTAATAAAGTGTTGTAAACGAATAGATAGAGCTTCAATAAAATAAAAAATGTATTCAGGTTTTCAAAAATAAATTGAATGTTAACATTACGTGATAAAGGTTACGTACGTGTAATCTAAGCATATAGGTATTACATGTTATCTATAGGAATATATTTTACACGATAATATTCAGGGTTTGCAGTTAATTGCATCGTATAAAAATATGTCATAGCTATCTGAGAGCGTATCCTTTTTCTTGAAAGAAACATTGTATATTAAATAAGTTTTTAGATTAGCTGTTGTATAATCATAAAACGACAATAAGAAACCTTTAATTCAAATTGAATCAATACCTTACGCAGAGTTAAACGGGAATATAAAATATATTGGCATTTGTTTGACGAGGGAGACCTACTCCGAAGCAGGTGTGATGGAAATACCTTCCAGATATGGAAATTGGAAACAATGAGTGGATATGGATATCAATCTATGTATACGGTGTTGTAAACATTCGCGCACCTTTTGCGGTGAGCCAGACGCTCGACCTACTTTCCTTGACAACTCGTACTCGTACAAGGGAAATTCATTCGCGACCGGCCACTGCACTGCTCGTGGTCACTCTTGTTAACGATCCACCGGTTTCATTTAATTCTCATTCACCAACCTACCAGAGCTGCAATATCAGTTACACTACAACGGATACGAGGATTTCTCTCGAAAGGTGGTTTTCTGACCGTTTTTAATAGCTATCATTATGACGAAAGTAGAAAAAAATAAGCTTTAGATACATTACGCACTTGAGTGCGGAAATATTGAAGTAATTTGTATCAAATGAAACGTACAATCACTTGACTATTGTTGCGATATTTGGGTCATTCTAGTTCAGTGGGTTGAACGGCCTTTCGTCCTAGGCAGCCGGTTCTATGTACACATGTATCTGTATAGGTATTGCTGTATCATATTCAGCGAATCATGTCAACTGTCGCACGCAAACTGAGATTTTATCGCACTAAAATAGCGCAATTAAAGCTTGCATATAGTTTTGAAACTCGACAAATTAACATAATCAAGCGCTGCTTTGTCATTATCATTAGTTTAGTGTCATTACATTGACTTATGTCAGTGAATGATAAGAAAAGCGCAGTAGTAAATGTTACACCCGTAGTCGTATCACTTCGTATGCATCAGACAGTCGAACTGTTCCAGTGCAATCTATTCATACAACTTCCTCCACTGCTATTATTAGTTCAGTCTCGTGTCCCCTGAATAATGCGGAACGGAACGAGAATACAAACTACTGAAATAGCCCGACAAATATGAACATCCCAACACGTCCACAGTTCGATATTGCATTTCCTATTTCTATATCTGATGTAACACTCAACTACAATACACACTGGTAAGAAAACCTTTATGATTTTTAGAAAACATGAATGAGAGAGGACATAAAATACATACCATTTCCAGAGTTGTGAATCGCTTTTATCGCCTTCTTAAGTTTTGTTAAGCCATCCCGGTCGAAATCCAATGTCTGGAACAAAGATAATGAGATTTAAGGACAAAACGTTTTCATTACAAGTTAAAAAGGATCCTATTGAAGGATCCCGATCTGGCACAAAAGAGTAGGAGAAAGATGGTCTTTTAAAGCACATTTCCTGTTTGGTAAACAACGAGAGCGGTCCAACAGGGGCTGACCCAAAACTTTTTGACGCTAGTCTGCCATAAAGAATAGTATACAATAGCACGAGCCATTCAAGGTTCAGAAGTGCATGGAACATCTGTCGCCCCAGCCGGCATTAATCAATGCCCCCTCGAGTTGAGCAACAGACCGGCGCCGAAATGCAACGTTTTGTGTACCCACCTTAACCCGACTGCTTTTTAAAAATGTTCGAGTGCTTGATTTTAGCCAAGTGGCTGCTGCGTTATAACCGATACGGGAGCATTAAGTGAGGTAAAACGAGATCAAGTATAATTGAAAATATTTATAGTGTAAATAAAACAGATTTATTTTCCACTGACGAAAAATAGGAAAAATTTTAAAGCACCTGGTATGCGAGACGAGGCAACACCTGGCTTGCGACGCGAGTTGCATTGGGGCGCTGCGCTCGAAAACCGCTTTTGTCTTTTTGTTTTCTATTTCGGACAACCTGGCACGTGCATCTTTAAATTCTGGACGCTATTTGCACCAACTTATAGTCTGTTATAATTATGTTCCTTGCATTGTAATTTCATAGGTACTTAATAATAAATAACAGGAGATCCTTTGTAGTAATATTATTATTCAAGTGTGACAAAGGCGCATAAGGAAACATACTCGCCCACGTGATTAACCGGTAGACAATACCACAAGTCACAACGTTGCAAATTAATGAACAATATGGTATAAGCGTACGGGTAACATTAACGTTAGACTGCTGAACAATAGGCACTTCTTTTTCTAAACGTTAAACTTTTGCAATCTTGCGTCGAGTGTGGCCTAATATGGTCTTCGGTTTAACCTCCTTAGTAAATTGAGTGGATGTAAAGATTACCGGAACTTACGTAATTTGCATTTGTAGTGTAATATAAAGACGAGTACAACACGAGTGTGTACACGCGGACTCGCTTTCTCGCCTGCGACGAGCAACGCATGACGACTTACGCAAACCACGTCATCACAGTATTACAATACACCCACACAATTACCATCAAGATCAAGATGCTAATCACTGTAAATATGCATTGTTTCATTAATGCCCGTTAAACTAGATAATAGACTTTGTCTAAACTCCTCATTTCACTTAGTGGAGTTTAGACTAGTAATACCTACAACGGTATCGGACTTTCCAAGCGGGTACACTGTACAGGTATCAATTTCAAGTGGCTACGATAATGAAACAAAGAACCAGGCACGCGTCGGCTGGTTACGGGGTATTCCATAGAATTACTAAGCAACATGTGAACACAATGCGACATAGTTCAGTAATTAATTGTTGCAGAGATAATGCTATCCCGCCTTTGTTCTGTCAGTTCGAGGGAACACGTTAACTCTCCGAGAGAACATTTCCAACAAATAGGTCACGTGGAGAGGGCTCTTGGATTCACTAATGACGCTCTCTTTTCACAAAATTCTATATGAACCAAAGCAGTTTAAAATTTTAATACGATGTTCGCGGCAACTTTAGCAACTTAAAAAATGCGGCTTAATATTTCTGTTGAAACATAACTTAAAAGATCTGTCGGAATTGCTCGCTCGTGTCTATGAAACAGTTAGTAATTGGTTGAGTGATGAAAGCAAAAAACAAAACGTGAGTCATTGCAGGAACATGAATTACCTGTGATGAGATGTTTCGTAAGCAATTGGAAACAATTCTTGTTGTAATTCTTGGAAATCCGACTCTATGGGACTTAAGTGTGTTGTCCTTATAGATATTGAAATGATTATTATCTCTAGAGACAATTCGGATAATCGAGAAACAATACATCATTGAGTTATAATGAGGGCTCAGTAAGGTGATAACAACAGCATGAGTCAAGGAGGTAAACATGCTAATTCATCTAAGTTACGGATATGACGTGAGAAATTCATTCACCTCCTTTAAGGTCATACGTTCGTCAGCCTGCACGGTTGATCGAATGTTATTATGAGTCATTATCATGCTGAAAACTCTGCATTTACCTCTCATATCAAAGTCAAGGCACAGTACCGACTTACATCTGACCAAACAGAATCGTTCATTGATCAAATCATCATCAGACTATCAAATAAAGTGAGAATGCTGACTCTTCATAACTAGTACGTATTTCCTAAAATGAACTGGGTTAGTCACTTCAGTAAATCATTATTATGGTAACAAAATAGAAAAAAATATAAATACGATGCATAGATTAGAAAGATCTATAGTGAATAAAGAGTGAAAGCGGTTGGCCTTGTAACCTCCACACAACAACATCCAAGTATGAGGTTACTCCTCATACACAATACAAGTGGATTCATTTATTTGAAGTACTCGCTAAACAGGTTGATACAACAAACATCTACCAGAACTGGCGGTGGGCCATCTTTAGAAAGTGTTAGTATAACTATTCTTGTATGCTTAGTTACTCATAAATAATACAGCGACTTTTAAAAACATTCAATGCAGAAAAAGGAACTTAAGGCTTCGACTGGCTTTAACACTCCCTGGAATAACACGTTTTCGGGATCTGAACTTCAATCGGAATGCCAACTTGAACGTCGAAAGTTAAACTCGGCTTTGCGCTATTGTTAAAGGATTACAGTACAATTTAAAGCCTTTAATTGTTTAAAAGGATTTCGAACGATCAGTGGGAATTTAACTTAGCCATATTTTTCAAGTTCTTCTTAGATAAATAAATAAAAAGCATACAAAGGACATCGTAACCGTGAAAAACACGGTGTACTTAATATTTCCATTGTTTATGTTTCCCAGCATGGGGGAGCATTAAAAACAAATTATCCCACTGAATGCACTTCCAGTGTTGTTTATCTTGGTAGCACTTCCCTCGTTAACCCAAATATACAATACAGAAAACAACCGTTTAGTAAACAAACACTTATTTAACACTACCGCAGATGAATAATAAATAATACCACCCTTCTAATAATTTTGTGTAAATTCCGTAGATTTATTTATTTATTATTTATTTATTTACATTTCACGACTTTACAGTGCACTCGACTTTTTAGATCTATACTCCACTTAACGTAGGATGATTAGAGTGATAATATCTGTCGTCTCTTTCATACTAAGCGTGGGTTTTAGTGACTATTTAACAAATAATCATATCACTTACATCTTGTATCTTTCCCGGATGATAAACATGGCAAAATACAAAATCGAATACTTTCTGATAGAAAGGCGTAAGTTTCGACGTAAAATGTCTAGTGTAATCTAACTGTTCCTTTCCAATAAGAACCAGTTCCAACTAGGTTGATACAGTCAACTCGTAATTTGTTTACATCTCGTACGCAGGTGTTTATTAAAACTTTTAGTTTAATAGCCCTATAGAATTTAATTTTGCCGATGATTTTACGATTATTACGAGTTTATTCATTTTACTTACGAGACTTGTTATAGAACTTTAACAGGTTTCATTTCAATTATGATTCTCATTCGTGAATATTTTCAAGTGTTAATTGTACTCGTGATACTGTCCGAGACTGGTTTAGACTTCAAGCTTTCTAATGTATTTTAGAGTTGTTTTGTAATATTTTGTAATATTATATCCATCAGAAAAGAGGTATTAAATAATAATCGTTTATTTTATCACTGTTGCCATTACGTCTTCTTCGGAGGTATTTTAACTTAGAGTGCCGTAGTAATTTTTGTTCAGATTTTTAGGATAGGTTAGCTTCTTCTAAAGTATGGCTAGTTTAACATAATGAGACATTTAAAAAGTAAAGTTAAGGATGATGGCTCGGCCATTTCTTCCGTCACTGAGATAAGTAGTTGGTCCCGGCTACTAATTACTACACATGTAGTCGTTACATGCGCCATGTCAGGGGCCTTTGGCAGGTCAATAGTAACCCTAACACCAGGGTTGATAAAGTCGGCCATTGACCTTCACAAGCACAACCCACAGTATAGAAAAACTGAAAAATGCTCCAGCTAAAAACTTACTTATAGAAGTTTAATCGAAGGGATCAACACTCGGTTTACCTACCTATACAGGGTGTTAGTGACATCGTAACGAATACTGAGTGGGATGATATAGACTATGATTCTAAGTTAATAGCAAGTGCAATTTCCCGTCGCAAAATTCATGTTTCAATTCTATATTTTAATGATGGAAAATTCCACATGATATCAACTTAGAATCATGGTCTGAATCATCTCACAAAGTTTTCGTTTCGATGTCACTAACACCCTGTATAACTAATCTATAAAGCCGTACATTATATTATTTATAGAGGTCGTCGGTTATAAAATGCATACCAAACATTGCATCAATGATGTTCAAGTTCGCGTTAACCGTATCGCTTTACAAACGCACCCACACAGCTAATTAAAGAGAAAGCCTATTACAAATTAAACACAGCTTGTAAGAACTTTCGCTTTATCTGTACGAGGAACAAATTATGTTTACACCTTACACTGTTAGGCGTTTAATTTATATTTGTAATTAATTATTCATTATATTAGATGACTTATAAATACGCAATTCGGCGAGAAAGAGAATCAAAGACTTGAAATCCAAGTGTGAGTCTACAAATGCATTTCGGGATTAAAATAAAGGAAGAAGTTTGTATTAGAGATACTAATGAACGTCTTTCAGGCTTTCTTATCCACGCTTATTTCCTTATCCTTTACCATAGAATAAGGAATAACACTACGTAAGCATATCGAACGGCAACTCTCCGCTCCCCACCAGCGGCTGCGCCAGGTATATCTCACCCCCTCACCTCTCGATCTTACTTTTAGCCTTCAATCGTAAGGACTGTTTATGCTTTAAATTTTTATCAGTATATTTTAATGTTTCAATTTCTACGGATTCTAATATTTGATCCCACAGTAATTGCCCGGGTCCGCGAGCCTTTCCCTTCTTACCTTTCTTAGTGATTTTTTTATCAACATAAATTACTTGCAATAAATGTACCCATACTATGATTAAGTAAAAATTATATGAATGCAATTAACTTTTCGAACGCCGGAACGCAGATTTTAACCAGACACAGTGTAAAGTATATTGTGTCTGGTACCTATCTCGGCAGATGAGAGGTTAATTAGTTCAGTGAATTTTTCAGTGAAATGTAGACAGTGCCTATTTCATTTATATATTTTGTGAACTTATAAAAACACATTAATGACTATTATGCAGACTATGTAGGTAGAGACTATGTAACATTTAACTAAATATAATATAATATGTAAATTAATCGTCGTGGGGATCCTTGGGGGAGGCCTATGCCCAGCAGTGGGTGTCGTACGGCTGATGATGATGATGATACGAAGAACCACGACTAAGTATACGAATCTCCATGAAAGAAAACTGAACTTGTATGGGTTATCATAAACAGGTGTGTGCTTGCAATAAGAAACATTAGAAGGCCGCCTTTTTAATAAGAAAATTTTCCGCCACTTGACGGGTCGTATGAAGCCGTAAGGGTGCGTCGCGTAACTTTATTTATGAGGGAAACGACAGGAGCCTTGCCTTGCATAGTTCGGACCCTAACGATAAAGTTACACGCCCTTGAGCACGCCACCTTATGAAGTTACTGTGCCAGAGGGTTCACGAGTGCTTTTAAGTCTTCTATAGAACTAATTTTATGGAACTAAGTTCAGACGATCTTAGTATAATGATTAACAATACTTGAACACATCCGCCTTTTCAGCAAAATAATAGTGATCTAAAATTATCATTTACTACAACATTCTTAGCCCCGATAATATTCAGTTGAGTCTGCTAGACCTGTAAAATCATTAAAAAGAAGTTAATGATAACTTCGTTCTCAGAACTCATTTCGATCTAAAAGTGTGTATTACTTAGAATACCCACCAAAATGTTAAAGTCTGACATGGAACGGTTGCTCCTTGAATGGAAAAACGTTCATTTCCCAACTCAGTGTTGGCTTAGCAACTTTAAATTAATTATACTCTGCTTTATAATAACTCTTTCTGAAAAATTACCATAAACTACGAAAATGTAACTGTAAAGCCGATAAACCTCCAAGTTAACAAAGCATTCATTAATTAAAATTAATACAAAACAAAGGAAGAACACTTGACAAATTATAAGGAAAATACTGCATCCATTAGGGTTACTGTAATAGGCGCCTCGAAGGAGAAAAGTAACAAACATTTTAATAATATTTTATTGCAAATTGCGGAGTTCCAAGTACAGCGAACATAAATGAGAAATATGATATTATGTTTATACTAGCACAGATAAGATGAGTCAGGCACACACCGGAAAGGATTTTGTCATGCCTGCATATATGTTACGAGGCATACCCCAACTTGCTATGCAATAGCTCAACCGAGATGGTCGCATACGTAACGATGACTCATGTGCCGTTGACCTTTTGATGCTGATAATCACACTAGACAAGCAGAAACAATTCTCTCCGCCGACAGGACAGGGAAACTCTTATTTGCATAGATAAGAAATAACCAAAGTAGTTAGGTCTGTGGGTCAGAAACTTTCGCAGTAAGAAAACGCGAATAAAACATTACGATTTAGAGTTGACGACAAAAAGTTTTAGTTTGGTCTCTCGAAAAATAGTATCAACGCTCTTACCTGTTACCATCGCATAAATGCTCAAAATGAAAATGCAATTTGATAAAATACCCGAAAGGTTTCCACTAGTTTTGAGGTAGGCTTAGTCGACATTTTGGGACGCTGCCAAAGGATAGGAAACAAGGGCCGTATTTCGTGGAAGTGCAAGGTGACTAAGAATTATTTCCTCTCAGCAACGAGGTGTGTAACGTATACGCTACATTCATATTTTTTTTTATATTTACTCGTTTCCACTTATTCCCGAATTCAAGCTCTGACATTGATAAAGTATCCATTTATTCAATTTGTAACTCTGTTCCCGTTTGGCGTGGCGCCAAATCTTTAAATGGGAGAAGAGATACTTTAGTGTGTTAAGTACTCACTTAATGCTTTAATATTAGAGCTCTTTTTATCAACGAGTACCAGAGTTTTGAAACCAGTTTGTGCGGATGATGTTAGGCTACTTTCACTGATATTTGTGGGCTGTCGTCGTCAAAAACGCATCAACATTCTACGGCCGTCCTGGCAGTGAGCCGTTGATAATTCACTTCAGCCGCGTTTGCTATAGTGTATTCTAACGAGACAACTAGACGGCCACATGCATGTTACACGGAACATTAGATCCAGTTCAGTTGCATTGATACTTGTACAATTCGTCTACATTCTACATTCATCTTGAATTTCTCTACATAATTATTCCTTGGATATCAAAATCATCTATCAAAATGTTTGTCAAAACATGTTTATGTTCTCGAGCATCTATCAATTAAATATCTGGCTTATTTCTAGTAATTCATATTACATTCCAAGTCACACAAGTCGTTTTGTTGGATAGGTCATCTCTTCGCGAATCGATACGCAGCTCTATTATAAGCATCAGCCTTTAATTAACATATTAATTTCCATAGATCGAAGCGCTAATCTGACCCAATAACCTGGTAACTCTGCGTTTCTACCTGAAGTTTGTTTTAGTTGTTAGCGGATATCCACACGTGCTATGATAACGGTGGTCAGCTCGTCTGCAGGAAATTGGAAACTGGTACAAATACTCTAGTTTCTCGAAACTAGACGCGCCATTGAATGGATTTATTAAACTAGTAGCAAAAATGACGAAAGTATTTGTTGAAGTAAATGTCGATGGTTAAATATCGATATATGATACAGCATTTTAGTTTGTTACTTCCGAACCAAAGTTTGAGTTTGTTGATTCTATACTATACACATTAGAAATTGGCTTAGCATGCAAACTACGAAAGCGAGAAAGGAGTCTTATCGAGTATCTTCGAGAAGATGCAGATATCAAGAAGTCTACTAATTAACGCATAACGAATGATGTCATCAATTCGGACGCAGCTTTCTGTCAGAACAAAGGTCGAGTCGAGAAGCGTGCCTTCCTGATATTCCTTCGTAAGTGACACTAAGTCAGCTTAGTCAACTAAACATAGTCAAATGACAAAGCCGGATCCCGCGACAGTGAGTTGGCATTTCGAAGTTTAGCACCTACATTACAGGTTTCCGCCCATGACCGTCAAATATGGTATTTTGTTGCGTGCATTACATGCAATATTTCGTGTTCGGCGCTTAATATCAATATAGGTTAGTTTGTATTTCCGTAGTGGCAATTCTGAAATTCAATTCTATTTGGTGTTCACCAATCATTTCAACCAAGGAAAACTTTATCAGCTTATTAAGCTATATGATGTAGAAATATACTATTGACGCGAATCGTGGTAAAATCACGTCGGAAAATCAAGCACCTACCAGTTAACTCTATGTAGCGAAGAGCGAACAAATGGAGGTGCACTCTCACACACAGCTGACAAGAGACGCATTGGACAGGAAGCAAGAGTAAGATGTCAGAAAATAAACCTTTTGGAGGTACAACCTGGTGTGAAGCTACGGATACTGCGCGAGACCGGAAGTAGTCGAAGACGCTTCTTCTATCGTCTGGGTTGTGATTATCAACCTCATCAACGAAGACGACGAAACGACTGAAGACGCTCATAAGACCGTCATTTACCCAGATCAGGTACCCTAGGAAGCAACAACAAAATATCATGTTTTAATAGATTATTAATTTCTATAAACGCAAATATTCTCAAGAATAGCTAAGTCAAGAATAGCTAGGTAGGTACCTACCTACCTACTTACTTTTCGTTACAACTAGGTGAGTACATTTACTTATCACTCACTAATTTAAGAGCCACGCTCTATGTCGGTGTAGCATTCTCCATGCTACTTTTTTAAGGAAAAATAGGGCAGTGGTTTCCGTCTCGCCTTCCGCCCCGCAGAACTCTGTTTGACGCGAGTGGGATGGCGCCCAGAGTAGTCTATTTCAAAGCCGTACTAGGACTCCTGTTCTCTGCCGCTGAATAGTACTGACAGTTACTGCTGCCCTCTGTCAAGATCCAGGTTACAGTCCCTGTGACTTGCCCCTTCCGGCCTGTATTACCGTACCTATGGCTTCCACCTCCCACTCTGCAACCGTTGAGATCTTCCCCAGGGATACGGGGCAAGGGTTCTACGTTATACCCCGTAGGTCTGGGTCCCTATCCAAACTCAGCCACCATCTCACTCCGGCTTACTGAAGAGGCACCCACCCCCGCGACAAGGACCCGCCGAACAAGAATTGCCCCAGTGGCAAAGAAGGTGACTCTGTCCCCCCTGGGCCGGGTTATGTTCTTGTAGGAAACCAAAACCAAAGGCCTAAAACATGTACCTACCTATACTATACACAATTTAATCCACATGCGCGATATTTTCGCCTTATTCAGAGACATCCATTTGAAAGTAAGGCGGGTAGGTAGGTTTTTGTATTTATTTTATAATATAGGTACCTATCCAATAGGTTGGATAGGTAGGAACATATAGGTAGGTAGGTACCTATATGACTGAACAGGAGATAAGTAGGTAGGTAGGTATTTTATGATGGGCGTTTTCGCACTACATCCGATCCGAGTCCGAGAATGACGGATAGTAGAAAATTACTTAGAGAATATTGGATGTACTGCGCGAACTATCATATAGGTAGGTAGTCCTACGACCACTTCGGATCGGTCATTTGATGCACTCGGATCAGATAAGGATGAGTAGGTAGTGGGAAAACACCCTAACCCTTATGGGTTAAAAAGCTTATGCTTTTTCAGAAAATCTTGATGATGGATGAGTTACTATTACTACCTAACCTTAGTCACTTGCGGTGCAGTCTGTAGGGTACCTATACCTTTATTTATTGTTTTAGTGCATTTCGTCTTTGTTTATAAACAAATCATTTGTCAGCATAATCATTCAGCATTCCTCTATCAATTCGTTTCACGAAATACCTAACTATGATAAAACTAAATAGGTACCTAAATACAATTTTCTTTATGCCAATTCAAAACTGCATATGGACATCAATGAACTATCTACCTAGATAGGAATGGAACAGGCATTGTCGATATATACCTACCTACCTTTTATACCTATTCTGAATAGTGTTTATCGCGATAATCTATTTACAAAAAGCGTAGTTACGCATTAGCAAAAATTTTAATCTGCTCCGCCAAATCCCGTGTCGCGACGTTGGTCGCGAAGTGTACATAGTGTCAATATTACTAATGGCAACATGAAGCAGAAATATTCCCGCCAGCGTTGTTCCCAAGATTTGTCGATGGTGAGTTATAACTTGTCAGCTTTTGAATACCCACTTAGTAAAAGGAGAATATAAATCACTATGTTAACTTAATGGTTGTAAGAAAAGTGTTCTGAAATTGTGTGGTGGTTTTCAAAGGATTTCATCCATTGAAGCTAAGTATCTAGACTAAGTATCTCACTATGAATGTACTGTTTATATAATACTCTTATTTATCTAGCTATTTCAAAAGTAATCCAAAGTTTACTAAATACATACCGCGTTGAGAACATCATACCGAGAGTCAGGGAATCGACACTCCAACTTTGGTTCACATTAATGAGATATAGAGCGTCTGCCCCTAGCGAGCAGGTACGCTAAGGCACCTGCCCTTGTGTGTAGGTTGAGCCAATTAATATGCGAATAGAGCGTCTGCCCTGGTGAGCAGATATGTTAAGGCACCTGCCCATGTGTGTAGGTTGTACCTATTAATATGAGAATACAGCGTCTGCCCTGGTGAGCAGGTACGCTAAGACACCTGCCCATGCGTGTAGGTTGATCCAACTAATATGTGAACAGAGCGTCTACCCCTGGTGAGTAGATATGCTGAGGCCCCTGCCCAGGTGTGTAAGGTTGAGCCGATTAATATGAGAACAGAGCGTCTACCCCTGGTGAGTAGATATGCTAAGGCGCCTGCCCAAGTGTGTAAGGTTGAGCCGATTAATATGAGAACAGATCGTCTACCCCCTGGTGAGTAGATATGCTAAGGCGCCTGCCCAAGTGTGTAAGGTTGAGCCGACTAATATGAGAACAGAGCGTCTACCCCTGGTGAGTAGATATGCTAAGGCGCCTGCCCAGGTGTGTAAGGTTGAGCCGACTAATACGAGAACAGAGCGTCTGCCCTGGTGAGCATGTTATGCATAAATGATAATTTCTAAACTGGCTAGAATCCTTTGTTTATGTCTCAATATACAGTTTCGTTATAACTGCTAAAGTTTAAACTAATACTCTTAGGTCCAATTAGCCAAATGTGATCACATTCCCTAAACTAATAGGCTTGACATTATATTATATTTACTATCTTATATTAAACTTATTATATAATGTTATATATCTAGGTATAATCATATATATCTCAATGTGTCATGACATAATGGTAGTCCTTATAATTATGTATTATAATTGTAGTATTAAATAATTATGTATTATAGTAGTATGATATTAAATATGTTGACAACATTGATGGGCTTTGAAAGGCTTGAAGCCTTTTTTGTGCCCGAGTCACCGAAAGTGTCGGTGTCATCGGGCATTCTATTTAACCCTACAGGAGGTGAATCGGTGGACGTGTCTCCGACCAAGTATCGATGTGAAGCAGATATAGTCTCAGAATACTAATCTCAGTGGAAACTATAGGTCAGTTATAATTTGATATATTTTTTAATTCGATCAATATCGCTATGTTCTGGCGTAGCGACATCCCGCAAGAATCCATCTTCTATTCGAGTCCGTCAAATAACAATTTGTATACCTCCAAAACAAGAAAAGAAATAATTACCTCTTCCAAAGCCGAGATGGTTTGCCGACATTGTGGCATACGAGACACGAACGTCGAAGTGGTTGGTGAATTGTAATCCTCTCGAGTTTCCTCAATAAATTCACCGATGCCTATTACACCCGGCATGGTGACCACAATCACGATTCTACACTTCAACAAAAGTACCGAATTTCACATTCGTTGATAGTATCACTTAATACGAGAAACGAACAGTTAAATTATGATAAACCAAACACATCGTCGCGTAATTCACTTCTGCGCAAATAAAAACAATATCGCATCTAATTCCTACCCAAAACACACCCACCTCAACACAGATAAACGAAATAACTGATTGGAATGAATGAACGGTTTCGCCAAGCAGGCAAATTGAAATGAATGGTGACCGGGGACTGATTGTCAATACGAACGAATGACCGTATGAAACCGAGACCGAGACGGTACTAGTGTGACCATTTTTGCGAACAAATATTATTTCAATCAATCAATAATACTTTATTTGTATATGTTATTGTACATATACAAACAAAGGACATAAACATACGAATAAAAATAAGCACAATAGGCGGCCTTATTGTTAAACAGCAATTTCTGCTAGGCAACTTACTATTATTTGTCACCCGACTGTAAAATAGGAAGAGGTTTTGTCTTTTTACAAATCGTAAAACTTTCAAATTTCATAGATAACAGGGATAACCGACAGAGGGATTGTGTCATCTAACATGATGGACTAATGTTATGGGCGATAGGCTGATCCCTTATCACCATAAGGTTCATCATATCCATCTTTGGACTTCGTATCAACAGTGGCTGCAAGTTGTCTTTGATTACTTGTGGCTCTGCCCACCCCATTAGGGATTACGGGCGTGAGTTTATGTATGTATGTATGTATGTATGTAACAGGGATAACAGACATAATGCATCTTTTATCTTTGTTTTTGCTTTGGATATAAATGTTGATCCTTGTTATTACACCTAAGCACGACACATCTTTCACCCATTATTATTCAGATCACAAAGACCTAACTTGGTCCTTGAGGTATCAATATAATTCTACGTCATATTAGATCCAAACATCAAACAACTATTATTTTTCTAATTACCTATGTACCCCAGCAATGAGAATGTAGGTAATTATCACGTTAAATCTGTACAACGCCATCTGTATTATTTTTGGGGAATGTAGCCTGAAAATCATTTGATTGATGCTCGTGTTACCGTGTAATGAGCCATTTAAAGCCGCACAGTGTGAATCTGCATAATATTTATATGATTTTATGAATTCTAATCATATTCTAATCAAATTCTAATACTTGGTCCTTGTAAAAAACCTAAAATACGAATGAATGGACTATCAAAGAATGAACGAATGAATGATTAAAACAATGACGGAGCTGTCACGAGGTTTGTGTAGCCTTTTATCATTTTTTACGATTCTTTAATTAAAATTAGAAGCGAATAGGTATATTTTACTTTTCATAATGTAATACAATTTTATTCAAATGTAGCTTTTATTGGAACAAAATATAAAATGCACATTTTGTACATAATTTGTCAACGCACTTATTTACTTGTCCTATTTACATCGTACTTTTCACTTTTTTTAGAAATTGGAGAAGTTTGGAAGAGATTATTTGACCATCGGCCGTTCTTGAATGGAGAAATAAAGTTTATGTTAAAGGAGTTTGAGGTATGTAAGCGATTTAAGTTTTAAATTGTACGACTTGCCGTATTTTCTGTATTCTTATTCATTTGCAGGAGAAGCGTGGCGACCGTGAAGTGGAGAATCTGTTTGCCATACTGGAGAAGCTGACTGATATTAAAGATACGCAGGTAGACAAGATTAAGAGAAGTGGAGAAGCATTACCTATACTGAGTGAGAAGCTTGACCAGGTGTTGCAGCAGTGTGAGGAAGTAGAGAAGACTTATATTGAGTTCCAGAAGGTAACAGTTCTTGTTGGATTTCAATGTTTACTATACATATAAATTGTGTGTGTCTGATAGGTATAGTGTGTCCTACTGTCGAGTAGATGAAAATCCTCCTCTCTATTCAATTTAATTAAGACACCAGTAGAATAGAAATTACTATGAAACTGTTGCTAATCATTTTTCGATAAAAGAACACCTATTTCATTTTTAGCAAACTGAACTAAAAAGGATTGAAAATCGTGTGAAGAGGGAAAAAGAATGGGATCAGTTTATTGATGATATGAACTTTAAGTGTAAGAGAATTGATAACGCTTTTGAAGAAAAAGAGGAAGAACTGAGAGATTTGTATGCTGATTTGAATCACAAGCTAAACATTGCCAATAACTAAACCTGAAAAATGGATCTCAAAGGATCTCTTGTTGACACTGACCTGAGGATCTATCCTTCAGATAAATTGCTCAAATACATTCAAACTCTCTCTGTAGAAGATGGTATTCCAGCCAATATTCAGAAATTTATCAAAAATAAAAATGATTTGGAAGTTAAAACTAAACAAAATGGAGTAAAAGATGTAAGTATAAAGGCCTCTATAAGTCTCACTAATAAAGACTTTGAAAACATGGCCAAAGTAAACTTGGAGGTTGAAAAAATGGATTTTCATAAACCACCTACTGAAGAACCTGATACTGCTGAGAAGGTGACTGAGATAAATGATAAAACTGATGATGAAGAAAAAAGTTCAGAACCAACAGATAAAGAAGATGAAGAAGAGAGTGAGCCAGAAAGAAATGGACCTAAGTTATGTACATCGGATTTGGATTGGTTATTTTTACATCTGCAAAAAAGAAGAATAAAGGACAAAGACATTCCGTATCTCCATGAATTATTTGAAGGGTCTGACATTGAAATGCCAAAGAATAAAGTTATAAAGAGGAATCCAATTTTAGAGGCAAGATGTGTCAAATTAAGAGCACAACAAGAAGCAAGAGAATATAGGAAAATGACAAAAGGTGTTGATAATGTTCGAATGAGATTTCCTGAAGACAGCATTTCATATCAGTGTAAGTAACTTCATGTAACTTTAATAATATTAGGGATCACTATACAATTTTTAATATTGTTAATTATATTTTTTGTTTTGTTTTCAGTGAAGCAATTAAACCGACAACTAATAGCAATTGGTCAATTTATCATTTCTATCTTTGCTGGATTTCTATTTGGATTCAAAGGAGTGGAATGGCTGGTGGGCACCCTAGACTTTGGATTTAAACTCCTACTAGGAGTAATGTGTGCTCTGATCATTGCTCTGGCTGAAATTTATTTTTTGGCTAAAAAACTGAATGAAGAACTAAATGTTCCTGAAACTGTACAGTTAGGTGGCCCACCTAAATTTGCAGACACAAAGGCATATGATTTTGAACCAAGAGCAACTGTAACAAATAAGGAACATCAAGATTAATTTACATAATTTAAATTTTAGATTAGGTACCTATAATAAGTACAAGTCATTTACACTACATGAAGCCCTTATTATTAAATCTCAAATGTATTATTTTTTCTCAGAAGAAATACTATTTTTCCTTGGAGATTAGTAATAAGGGATCATCGTTATGTATATTATTCATTATATTTATTATAAATAATAATAAATTATTTATTCAAAGGCATATATTTATTTTTGCGAAAATATTTTCAAATCAACTGGAAATTGAACCCTCAAATAATAATCTAATAATATAATAGGAGTAATAGAATAATATCATTAATTAGTTATCGGACGACGCTCAGTGGGTAGGCCCGCTACAAGGTGGACCGACGATCTGGTAAAGGTCGCGGGAAGCCGTTGGATGCGGGTAGCGCGGGACCGATCGTCGTGGAGATCCTTGGGGGAGGCCTATGCCCAGCAGTGGGCGTCGCACGGCTGATGATGATCTGACGAAACCTATTTATTTACATATAGATTTGTGCTAAACATCTTGTTTCTTTTTTTTCGTTTGCGTGGTACCGGAACGTTTTATTTTGTTATTTTTTTTTTTAATTTATTGCGGCTTTGGTTACAAGACCATTGGCCGAAAAGTGGAACATTTTTATTTTGTTATCTGTGCTTACGTTTTCTGTGACACTGAAGCAAATGTAAAAAAAAAACATAAAAACACATCTACACTGACGTCATCACGTACAAATCGTTCGGTTGAATTTATTATTAAAGTGGTGGTGTGGTGTATGCTAGAACTCAGCTTTTATTGCCTGTTTTGTGCCACAAAAGCGAGAAACATGACTTTTTGTTTTGACAGTTGAGCTGTACTATTGCACAACGCAAAATTTGTTTTTCTCCAACGTTCGATATTTGATGAATCATAATATTTTCAAGCCATATTTATAGTGAGACGCTGCGCAACATTATCATTCAGTGCCTATCGCTGTGCGAAGTAAGACGTGTGTAACATTGTTTTCCCAAAAGCAAAACTTGAGAAATCATACAAGTAAGTCATTTTTAGCTAAATACAAAAATCCTGTACGCTGTCCTGTACATTCGCAGGATTGGTATTGGAATTTAAAGCGTATAGTGACCGCTAGCCATTTTGTTTACATTCTACGTCGATCTATTTTGAAACAAAATGGCATCTTTGAGCTTTTATTATTTTTAGTTTCATAGTAGTTCCAGCCTAATAGACCAGTAAAATAAATATATTAACATTTTCAGCCATGGAGGATCAAGTTCCATTTAAGGTATTTACATACTGGAGTGAGAATGCCAAGCCAGAGGTGAGGAGATTTGGTGTGGACAAGAGCCTGGTCACCAGCTTTGTCTATCTAAATGCTAAGCTGCAGGAGATCTACCCTAACTTGAAGAATAAGAGCTATACTGTGACATGGAAAGGTAATTCAATACTAGAGCATGATAAAAATGATTTTAAACTTATGAAATAGTCAAATTAAAATTATTGTATATTTTCTTTATCATTTAATTTTAGACTAGAAACTTGTCAAATTGGATTTTTATCATCCTTTTGTATACTGTGATTTTTGTAAAATATGTTGAATTCAATGTAGCATTTCACTATTTTTAAATTGACAAAATTCAATTTTGCACTGTCACTGAAGATCAGCAATAAGTCCTTAGTTGTTATTATTCCAATATGCTTCTTTGAGCTAGTCTAATATTTTGTTTTCCTTAGATGATGAAGGTGATGATGTAACGGTATCTTCCGATGACGAAATCATGACTGCTCTGACTGCCATGAGTGGCGACCTCATCAAGCTGCACGTCCACTGCAAGGAGGCTGAATCTGAGGATGAAGCTAACATCATCATTACTGCTGTCTCTGGAAGTGGAGATGGTAAGTTTTTGCACATTTTTGGTTTGTCATATTTACATTTTTTTGGGTTCATCCATTTCACAACCCTCACTATAGAAGAAGTTGTAAGTCTTCTTTGCCCTCACCACCGTTACATAGGATAAACCAATCAACTTTTGTAACCTTGTGCTAGGTATCATGCGGTTTTAGAGTAGTAAGTTATATTGCCAGTGGTAGTTATAGGGACTTTGAGGAGAGTGGAGGAAGCAAAAGTGATGGGTCAGGATAGTAGACAATAATAATAGTAGATAATTTTGGAGTAGACAGAATCTACTCTAAGCCGTGAACTTTTGTATGGCCACTGCATCCTAGTTAGATCTTTTGCATGTATATGTATTAGTGATACCGATTTATTCCCCTTCCCACCATTCTTGGTATGTATGTAGTAATATACTTTTACTCACACACCTTGAATGTGATGATGAACCAAATAATGACCATGGCTTTCTACAGTTAGCTTGGTTCACACAACATTCACACCATAAAAAATATCTATATATTATCATTATCTTAAAATATAAGTAAATTCCTACAATATAACAGAACATGTTTGTTTTTGTAGGCAAAATATTTAGTAACTGATGATAATGCAATTTGATAGAAAGATGTAAAATTGGAGCAAGTGGTGTAAGATAGCAGTGAGTCATATTCAGTTGGCAAATTGCTCAAATAGATGGAGTGAATGAGTCAGCAATTTAAAAAAAAACTCAAAAATATTTGTTTATTTTAATTTTATTATAAGATGATCAAAAATCAATTTCATTTTACTTTTGGACCAATTATCGAATTTTATTGATGAATTTAGTAACAATGGGTACGATGTATGACCGCTTTTATTCATGGCGCTACAGGACAGTATTTCCATACAAACTGCAATGTGAACTTTTGTTTTGAAGCCTATTAAAAAGGTTTGTACATATTAGGTAGATTAAAAACTCTATGAGCTTTTTTAACTATGCATTTCCTTTTCTTCTTTTATTCCATAACCAATGTGATATTACACAGCAAAATTTAAAGCTAATGTATACTGATGACAGTCATTTGTTAATAATATACACTATTCATGATTATGCTAATCAATTCTTGTGGTGATTTTAAAAGTTCTCTTTTTAGGTATAGGTAATAATGGTTTTCTTTCTCATACAAATACTAAAATATCTTATTCATTTATTAAATAATAATATTTTTTATTCATTCAGAATGACTACGAGTAAAAGTAAAAACAAGCAGAATAAAACCTTGAAAATAAATGTAAAGTAGGTACACACCTACAAAGTATCCAAACATAGGTATTTAATATAATTGTTTCCAGTTTATAATTGGATTCGACTTTGGAACTGTTTATAATATAGCAGTGTGGAATAAAGTTTTCTTGTTTTCAATTCTTTATAACAATAAGGTTTTATTAATTCTGAATTACTTTAATCAGTTTCTGAACGCCGCGGTGTTATGTTTCGTCATTTCTTTATACACGCTAAATCAAGGTTCAAACCAATCTTAAAACAAATATAACTATGTGCGGCCGAATGTCGCTTCCGGCCGGGAATCCAACCGAAACCTTTTGCACAACAGAAATACAATTTACCAACCGAGCATATCAGTTGTTTGGATGTGATTTGTTTCTTTATATAGGTAGGTAATCCGTATTCGGTTCAGTAGTTGCGCGCCCTGAGGTTACCCCGTAGAATGATAATAACATTGAGTGACGCAAGGATAAAGTAATTAGTTTATAAACACATAGTTTAGTTTGAATTTTCCAAACATAAAAATTGAAGCAACTACAATTTCAATTGATTGAGTTTTTGCAATCATAAATACTCTGTCAGCCCTTTGTTTGCTATAAATAAATTAGCATGTTTTTTTTGACGTGACTTATTGTAGATTTGCCGCAGATGGCATTAACTACTTGGTCGGACAAATGGGGAGCGCTTAATTAGCATGTACAATCAGTAATATGTTATAGAAAATATAATAAATTTAACACAAGCTGTCTGTTAGACCAACGTGATAGTTGGTGAGCCGTATCGCAGTCTATAATGGTCGAGTCAATTGTGTTAGGGACAAACTGCACTTAAGATAAACTAATAACAAAAATATAGAAAAATAATCTTCAAAGTTATTATTTCCAACTAGGTCGGGACGCGGTACACTTTGGCGTCACGTGTGACGGATGTAACTCTCAGGTCGTCGGCTGGCGATACAAGTGCACCTCTTGTGATGACTACGACCTCTGTGCCCGCTGCGAGGCGGATGGCAAGCACGCTGAGCATTGCATGCTGCGAGTACCCGCACCTGTTATGTCGGTAAGTCATCCTATCCCATCCTACTTCCTATTAATATTATTTATGAAACTTGACGAAGTTGTATCTTTCTCTTTCATACCACAACCACTGGCCAAATTTTGATGAAACTTTCTTGGTGTGTGACTATATAACTTGGCTCTATGGACTACGTTTCATTTGCCTGTACTGTAGGCATTTAAAAAAATGAAAAGAAGTTTGTGACTGTGTTTATTTAATTCAACTTGATCAAAAATGTAACAAAAACGGGTAGTCGATAGATTCGGTACAGAATATTTTAGAGACCAGCCCTGGTCACGATCCTTTAGCTGGGTTTTACGATCTATTCGTGATGGATGATAAGCAAGTAATATACTTGTACACATGGTAAATATATTAGTTGCCTGAAGTACCTATATTTCTATTGCGAAATTGCGGTTTTCTTCGAGAATTATGATGTGCTCCACAATGTTCCTCTTCAAGTCAAGTTCAGAACAATACATGTAAATGCTGTACAACTAACCATAAAGGAGATGATTTAACATAACAATAATATTTTCAGCGCGCCATGGTCAAGGCAGCCATTAAGCGTTCCCGCCATTTCTTGAAGACGGTTACTGGTGCCGTCGGTGATGAGTGCAACTACAAGAAACACAAGCGCGAGAAGAGTGGCGAGAGGAAGCACCGAGACGAGAGACACCACGAGCGTCGTCACCACCGCCAACGAGGCAGCTGGCTAGAGACCTTCGCCACCTACATGAACGAGTTCGCGAACCTAGCTGGTGACGTCAACATTGACGTCGATAAGAAAGCTGGTGAAACCCCAAGACCCCAGAACACCCAGAATGGGGAGCAACAGAGAACTGCTCCAGAGAGTACTGAAGCTCCCAACCCTGGAGCTAGTACCTCTGCTCCGAAGCCTGGATGCCCCTTCTCTGGCCCGCCGCCTCAATGCCCCTTCTCTGCCCCTAAGTCTGCTCCAAAGCCAGCAACCCGATGCCCCTTCACCCCCTCATCTATGCCACAATGCCCCGAAATCAATGCCGAGACAATCCCCCAACTTATTAACATGTTTATCACTGGCAACTTTGAGGCTCTGTCTGGGTTGATCCCGACGCCATCCACTTCTGCTAGCAATGATGCCGCGGTGAACACCAACGATGTGGTGACTAACAATGCGTCCGTCAACACTAGCGATGTCGATATGGCTCCGGCAGAGGAGCAGGCTCCTGAGAAAGCCCCTGAGGACCCAGAGACTTCCAGCGTTAACTCTGAAGCGTCGTCCACTCGAAGCTCAACGAAGAGGGATGAGTCTCCGGACAAAGTTGATGACTGGACACTGATCAATAAGGAGAGAGGTATGTATTGAATAAAATATAGAAAACGGCTTACTCATGCACACCCGAGCACTCCATACAAAAATGTCATTGCTACCATATGTCGCCTTATCGCGTAAGTGCAAGCGAGACAGATAGTCCGCGCGCGCTCCTCTTTACTCCTTAGCGGCTTACGGTCATTTAGACTATAGACCCATGGGATGAGGTAAATCTAACCTAGCATAGTTACCGTTCCATACGTAATAATATTCTTGAATCTATGAAAGTTTAGTCATAGCATAAACATCTCGTCATTAAACAATGCATACATTTTCTTTAGACTTGATGGATGCCTATATGAAGCAAGGCAGTGCCTCTGGTGAGGCAGCCCCCATTGGCTTCAACTTGCCTTCGGAGTTTCAAGAGCGAGTGAGGATCACCGAAGGGCAGAGCCTGTATCCGCCCCTGAATGCCGCCACTGCTGGTAAATATTACTTCATAAATATAATAATGATAATAGTGCTAATGTAGCCTCACCTTTTGTTAAAAAAATCAATTGCTTTTGTTACCTTTGTTTTTCCTCCTTTCGAGTTGATGGCGGACTTATATAGTACCCTCCCAGCTACGGAAATAGCATCGTCAGTCGTCAGCATCACGTCCTCCCACGATGGCAAACCAAAACCTTAGTAGCAGTAGTACTAGAAGTATAATAAATACTTTCTTTCTTTCTTTCTAAGTGGTCAGTGTACTATTATGTATACTAATGTTTGTTTATACCATTTGGGTTCCATTTCCATCAATCATTGACACGTGTTTAATCGTCTAGTGTTGAATCCCAAAGAGGCGGAGAGGCCGCAACCCTCGGCCCCGGTCCAGCTGCAGCAACCTCTGCAACCGCAACCTGCCCCGCAGCCGCAACCCGCCGCGGCTCAACCGCAAGTCAAGCCAGCGCAACCCGCCCAGGCCAAGCCGACACCGCAACAGCCGAAGCCGAGGCAACGCCATCATGCTAGTATGTATACTTAACACACATCTATCAATTCCTAAGCGTTGTTCCGTTTCCCAGTGTCCGATTACGTAACCTTAAGATTAACAGACTTCTATAAAAAACGAATTTCTATAAGAACCGGTACTCTGGCTCCTTGAAACATTTAGGGCCTGCGCAGCAACAAAGAGCGCGTACCAAGCGAGTATTGGCGGCGCGGTCTTGTTAACCGTCCTTGTGTATTGGCAGTATATGATTCCCTTTGTTCTTTCGTTCGCGGCGAAATTATCCGGCCCGCCCCGCGTCCTTTAATTTTCTTTATAATTGTCATATTAATGTTTCTTTTTTCCGACTATTAAATTGTAGTTTAATATCATAAACAGAAGAGTAAGTAGGTCGTAAGTCATAATATTGTTTTTAAAATGACTCACACGTTGTCGATAAAAGGATTGCAGATAATTTATCAGTCCTTATTTCATTGTCTGAGTTTATATAAAATAGATAAACTGGCTTGTGAATCATTCTAGTTCCATTTTTTTTAACTACTATCACCAACTTAGGCATTTGCGATGTATAGACAGCACTGCTACGCCGCCGCTTCAGATAGTCGGTAAATCATAGATCTCGTGTTGCCTCAGTAAGTAATATACGATCCCGACGACCCGATTACTCTAGCCATAGAGGCGGCCAATCAGCTCGCGACACCAAACACTTCAGGACCCGGATACCGACCCCGCCGGCGTGGTCGACGATTTCCCTCAATCAGCGCTTATCGCTATCGACCCGCTAGGGTCGATTAATTCTTTCAAATAGTTTTCCTCAGACGACTCTCTGAGCCGAGGTTCGCGTTGAGGTCTTAAACGTTGTACCGGGTGAGAGCCTTCGGCGCTCCCCATTTGTCCGGCCAAGTAGTTAATGCCATCTGCGGCAAATCTACAAAAAAAAGTCGCCTCAGTAACAAGCGTCATCATCCTCCTGCCCTTATCCGACTATTGGGGTCGGCGCGACATGTATTACCTCTTCCATTCATCTTCTCCGTCATACCTTTCTCACACATATCCTTTTTCCCACAATCCAGCTAACTAACCTGTTCCTCTTTTTTTTCTTTGGTTAGTCAGTCAGTGCCTATATCCATCCACATTCATACTCATCATCTCAAGGACATGACGACGACTGAGTCAACTGGGTGGTCCATGACTCAGTTCCAGGATGATGAAGGAGATCCTCGGAGCGAGACAGATGCGGCCAAGTCGGAGGTGAAACCATCTACTGTGGAAGAAGAAGACGATCATTAGAATATTATGAGCCATGTCAGGGGCCTTTGGCGGCTAAATAGTAATCCTGACACCTGGGTTGATGAGGTTGGCACTCCACCTCACAACCCACACGATAAGAAGAAGAATAACAAGTAATAGTAACTTTGAAACACAACTTGAAATACCTAATAGTTACACAACTAGTTCCTTAAATATCATAGTTTAGCTATACAGAAAAAATAGCAATAATTCAGATCCATAACGAATTTATTTCGTTGCTCATAATAAGCCTGAATCTTCAACACAAGATCAGCGGCACATCCTTCGCAAGAGGAACTAAGTACCGACACCTCACCGAGTTTTAATCACCATCTTTAAATGATTGTTTGCATTTTTCAGAAGCGCATATTGACGCGGCCATCGAGCAGATGCTAGTGATGGGCTTCACCAATGACGGAGGCTGGCTCACTCAGCTCGTAGAGAGCAAGGACGGCAACATTGCGGCAGTCCTGGACTTGCTCACTCCAGTCACACCCAAGAAGTAAACAACCGTCAACAAAACCCCAATTATAATAAGATTACTTATCTTCTAATCGTATGTAGAAGTAGAGTAGTGAATTAACTACTTGGTATAGGGGTTGATATCTATTGGTCATCTACAATGTGTGTGCACGGTGTATTGTCAATTTCTGTCTCGCGTTCTCTATTTAAATTATTATTCACGAGTAGTGTTCGCGCGATCCTATTCTAACTGGTATTTAGGAATTCCGCGCCGCACCGTGCGTACGCTTTCAATGTAGGCATAGTCTAACATAATATAATGGATGTTGTACTAGCGTACAAATCATAAGATTTTTTTTATTAATTTGGTGCTATATATCTTGAGCAGTAACATCTAGTTTGATTTTTAAACTGAAAACGTGGTATGTACAATTTGGTATTGTTTATTATTTCATCTTTACCACAAAATTTATTTTTCACATTCCTTTGATTCAATCAAATCTCCGAATTATTTTTGATTTATTTTGTTAGTGATTTTATGTGATATGATAAAATTATGTACCTTGTAGTCTAGTATGTAATTCAAAATACATTATAATTGTATTTAATATAATTATTAAGTTGTATCCAGATTTAGTAGTACAGAAACATCTGGTATGTGATAATGACGTGATAATCTGAAGGACTGAATAAAGGATATAGATTATATTTTGTCGTCGTGATGTTAAAACTATTTAAAAATGTATCGAAATATTAAATAAAGGTTTTATGGGGTTAAAATGGTGTTTTAATAAAACATTTTTATTAAAGCTGTAACATTTATTTTAGGAAGCCATAGGAATGTTTTTTGAAGCCTACTTTTTCTTCCTGCTCTCTTATCAAAGCGTCTCCCAATGCTTCATCAAGAGCTTTAGCTGCAATACTAAAACAAAACAGATATACATTATATGCCTACTATTAACGCATTCCTTATTGGAGAGGATAGCATATAAGTAGACTAATTACATAAAACAAAGATGTGGAATAAATTCTCTACTTACATGCCTTGATGGATAGCGTCTTTCAAAGTCTTGGGCGCGACACTGCCAGCGCCATTCATTGCTATCGTGCTACACTTCCCCTCTAGATTAGGCACCTTGTCTGCATCCTTTCTATCACAGTAGCACCGAGGGTTCCCCGTGATGCCGACCACAAGTGATATCACACTGCAACTCTCTTCTTCCGCCGAAGGGTCCACCACGCATTTGTCGCCGATTTTACATAGAGTTACCTAAAATTGAGTCAGTTGATTATATGTATAAGCTGGCAACTGTTTTTGGTGAGCAAAACATTGGATGTGAAAATTGCTTTTCTGATTTTATAAGGCGCTTTGGAAAAGGTGCTCTTTAAGAATATTAGTCTAATGCTAGCTTAATAGAAAAACATTCATAATACACTTTTATCTACTGGATAACTCTTAGGTAACCAAGTATATTGTTCACCTGCAGGTTCTGCACGGGACCTCGCGCCGCTATGGATTCAGCACTCGCGGCACGGCAACAACGCCGCGCGCGGCGCGTATTATAATCGAGGGTTTCGACCAATAGACGCAGCGGCTATTGGCTGCCACGAGGGCAGAATCCATAGCAACAATAACATTTCCAATTCTTAAGCTCAGAAGTCCACTTGAATTCATTATAATAATATGTATTTAAAGCTGTATATTATAATGCTGAATAGTTCTATGTTTACCTCCTGTACTTACCAATAGGGGAGCAGTGCCCACATCCAACAACTTACTATCATATGGGTCATCTGAGAGGGTCAAATCCACATTTCCTCCATCCATAAGTGCTGCTTTTACAAATGGTATTCTCGTGTTGTACAGTGCAGCTTTGACTGCTAAAGATACAGCATCACATAAATTGCCACCGCATTCTAGTATCTGAAAATTATATATAGTAGTAGTTATACAAAGTATCCTAAAAGACCATAACTACTAAATACTTAATTTATGAACATATCAATAAAAAAGATAGCAAATAGGTATTATTTTGAAGCAGTAGTTTCTATTGCATAGGATCTCTTAGATTCTCGTAGGATATAGTTCATATAGAGATAGCTCAGCTCAACATCTAGTGCCCATCGAGGCACTACCATCACTATTATAATAACATTTTAAGAAATAATTTATCATAAATGAAACATACCAAAATGTCAATGTAAAGTTTCCAGCACTGTTTTCCCTCAAGTATGCAGAGCTGTTTCAGATTAAATGCCTGTGAGGAGTGGTATGCTTTCTGCAGCATATTGGATATGCTGCTAGCCAGCTGTTCACCTCCACGACCTTCAAATTCTGGAGTGGCATTTGCTGAGCTGGAGAAAAAGTTTAGCAATAAAGAACATTTTTTTACAATTTGAACTTGAAATCTTGATGAAATTAATACTAAACTATTCAAGCAGCAGATTCAAGGATTTCAAGGGAAATTATAAATCTTGTTTTTATATATATTTTTATAATCAGATGGTCTTCATCGTCGTTCCTTCGATTAGTAAAATAAGATAATGAGTATTTCTACCATCTGAAACTTATAAAAATAATATCCACTTACCAGTCAACGAAGAACTCTAACTTTCCTAAGTTGGGCAGGTCTGGTTTAGGCACATCTATCTCTGTTTTTACACCAACGAGGATGTCTGTGTTGGCTAGCCGTAGTCGCGCTGAACCACTAGCATGACTCACTACGTCTGTCTCCAGTTCCAATGGCCTGTAGTCAATATTTGACCTGCCATCTGAACGGAAGTCATCCTACAAGTTTTTGTTATTTGGATTAGGTAGGGCGGTACATGTGGAAAATATTAAAATATTTGTCACAAAAACAATTTATTTTTATGTAACAGTAAGATCTTTTTTAGAGTTGAAAAGAATTTAAATGAAAAGAATATAAAATAATGGAAAATATATGTAGGTATAGGTTATAAATATGGAACTTACTTGAACACCATGAAGGATAAACACTTTTTCTGTAGGACTTAGCAACAGGCCGGCCATTGTATGTTATTTCTTATCTAATAACAAATAAATTCAGTAAATTTATTATCGTCTGCCAGCAAATGGTAATTTTTTTTTTTTTTTTTGGTTTGGTTTTCCCCGAAGGGTAAGGCAAAGGGAACTATGCCCATACAGCCATGTCTGACGTATTTTTTTTCTTGATGATTAATGAAATGATGAAAGGTGATGATGATGAAACCTAAGCCCCCACCCTCGGAGTAGACTCCTACTCCGAACCCCAAACGAATTAACTCAAAAGTCCGCATAAACTTTTGAGTTATGAAGCGGCTTCCTGACACGAAGCGAAAATAGGCAGATACACTTTGTTTATTGAATACTCCAATATAATAACACTCGCGAATGTCTTCCGACTAACTTAATGCGATCATTAACCACAAAACACCACTTCGTATTAATTACTTAGATTATTCAATGAAGAAAGCAACTGTCCCGTTCCCGCCTCCCGCCAAAAAGCCCAAATGGTAAATCTAGCATTGTTTTGTACTTGGCGTGTTTTATGTGTTCAATTTTAGCAACTAGTAATACGATAGAGCTATTACATTTTGTAGAGCGTTGTCTCGTTTATTCATTATGAAGTAAGCAACTCGTGTATAAATAAAAAAAATAAGATAAAATATTTTTCGTAATTTATGGCCTGGATGCTTGTTTTTTAAGCCAAGTATTTTTTTTCTGAGTGCTTCTTAAAATGTTATTCATGAAGTTAAAATGTGCTATATCTACCAATAAAAGGTAAATGCATATAATAATATAACTATATAAACAAGGTCAAGCCTATTTTTTTCCAAATAAAGCTTTAAATTAATTTTACCAAAGGTAATTTTATAAAAATAGGAATTATTTCGGATTATAATGTTACATACATACACATATCCTTACACACTAATCCAACTTCTTATTTGATTTACTATAATTATTATTTCTTTAGAGCTTTGGAGGCAAGACCCAAGTATTAGATTAGTAATACATACTTGGTCTTTGTTTGGAGGGCACAGAAAATCAACAAAAAGGTCTGATACTAGGTTGTCTGACCACATTTGTTTTCTTCATTCTTTCCTGAAACGAGGTGATTGATTAGTTGACAAAAATAAAACAATGCAATAGTTAATCACATCTTTATAAATGTAGGAAACCAATATGTAAAAATTTCAATATGATACGAAATAAATTACAATACTTATTATATTTGGTAACTGCAACATCTCAGTACTCTTATTAGTAAAATTAAAATTGTATGAATACACAAATTTAAATACTGACCATTGAAACTAATTTAGTATTATACTTAGCTCGCTTTAATACATACTTTGTACAAATTTTTGTATGTCAAGCAATCAAGGACAGTATAACAAAAAAAGTAATAGAATTATTTAAAATACACAATATTATATTTTATATCTCAAAAACACTACTACTTTTTTATTTTTTACATTCTAATATTTACATTGGTTTTATTGTTAGATTTTCTGGTTGACTACCTGTTTATCTTTTATTTAACCTTGATATGAAAAACCTACATAATTAATAATAGAGAGACTTCAAGGATTATTTAAATATACACTTTCCATTACTGATTTTAAAATTACCTATGTACCTATTTCTTTTCACAGATCTTGTTAGTCTTCCATGCCAGATATGTGTTCCAGAATAATGCTACACATTGTACAAACAGAACTTGATAATGAAGTGGTATATAATAGAAGTTTAGTAGCTGCACCCACGGCCAAAGCATGTAGTTTGCTTTTAAGATATCTATATAATTTGTATTCAAATCTTGTTTAATAGAATCCCAGTTTTTGCCCTGGGAAGCACCCACTATGCAGAGTAGTGAGCATAACACCATAGGCGCAAATACAACTTGATCTAAAAACACTTTTTTGACTGCAACAGTTTTGCCTGTGTGTCCTATATGTTTATTAAGTACTCCATACCAAACACGTAAAGTTGGTCCCTGAAATAGAAATTAAGTTAATATTGATTAATCGTAAATCAGTAACTAAGATTAACATTAAAGTTCTAAAAACAGTTTTAAACACTTACGATAATAAACAGTCCGATACACGAAAACCTCGCACTTCTTTGCCATTCTATTTGTTTAAAAGATTTTTTTTCTATTATAGTTTGAGAGATTAGGTCTCCTGCGCCCATAAGTGCACCAGTCTGAATAGCTTGGACTAAGTAAGGGCGTCGTGAAAGCACCCTTTGGTATGCTCTGAAAATTGCAAACCTCTGCATTGTAACCAATGACATCTTAGGGGTTAATGAAATTGGTTCACTGGAACATTATTTTGCCCTTTCTGTTATGCAAATATTATTTCACACAAGACTGTGATGAGTATAAAAATATTAAAAAATGCATTTATCAGAACACTTTTCAGGATCCTCGTGTTAAAATTGTGTTAAAATGACATTGGTGACATTGACAGCCGGCTCAGACGACCGGCCCAAGAATGAACGAATGAATGAATGGATTTCAAAGTGAACAAAAGAACATTATTAATTTTTTTTATTTTAAAAATATATTTATCAAATATTTTCGCGCGAACTAAATAAAAGTTATACCCTGTACCCTACAGGGTTGTAAATAGTTCGCGCGAAAATATTTGATAAATATATGTATGCAACTTTTGGATGGTAGCTGGTGTCCTTAGCTCCGTTTTCAAACTTTTAGGGATAGCAGCTGACTCATAATAATTATGTCACGGCCTACATACATGTACATAAGTAATTGTTGAACTAATATATTTTAGGCGTATAAAGTACAAATAAAGATATAATATTATTTATTGTTATTATTATATTAGTACTTGGTAGGTACAGCTAAGAATAAAGCCTACTGGCATAACCACCTACCTACCTACTTATAATGTTCATCAAGCAGACGGATGTGGGCTTCCGATGTAGGCACTCATTGTTCTAATGCGGGTCTATAAGCTTGTTTATAAGGCATAAAAATGAATTGCAGTTTTTTTTGTATTTAAGTGAGTTGCGAACTTTTTCAGCCAGCTTTGGGGGCAAGCGTATCTACTACGTGGATCTACTTGAACAATTTGTGCTTGATAAGTAGATACTAGGTACAGTCATGAGCAATATTATGTACCCACTTTAGGACTCTGTCGCACTAACATATTTGACATTTAGTGAGACTTACAGTTCAATTTGTCAAAAAAGTTAATGTGACATGGTACCAAAGTGTATACATATTAATGCTCGTGACCGTACCTATCGTCTAAATGACTAAAAGTACTAAAATGTGTATATTACTCATATGGACTGTTTTAGGGAGTAAACAACGAACGCTGGAGTAACGGAACATTCCTTCGGCGGCTTGTCAATATCAATTTTCATACAATTCCGCCTACCGAGTTGCTACGGACTCTTGCGCTTGCGTTTGGCCTAACTATGTTATATACCAACATTAGATGGATGAGTAGAATACCTACCTATTTAGGTAAAGCTGCGACAGAAACGCTGTTTGAATCATCTGATAAAGATGTAAAGGATGGGGTGATAGGTAAAACGTAGTAAAACTCAAAATATTCCTGAATATTTAGGCCGTTGGTCTAAATTTACTCACTGATGTAAGTAAGTGTAGTAACTGCGATCAACTATAAAAAAATATTGACAGTGTATATATCGTAATTCATGTAAGATCTGAGGATAAGGATGTAATTTTACCGTTAACGACCTCCTTGGTCCAGTGGTTGAGCGCTGGGCTCACGATCCGGAGGTCTCGGTTTCGATTTCCGGTGGGGACATATCACAAAAATTACTTTGTGGTCCCTAGTTTGATTAGGACATTACTGGTTGATCACCAGATTGTCCGAAAGTAAGATGATCCGTGCTTCAGAAGGCACGTTAAGCCGTTGGTCCCGGTTGCTACTTACTGATGTAAGTAAGTAGTCGTTACCATGAGTAATGTCAGGGGCCTTTGACGGCTCAATAGTAACCCTGACACCAGGGTTAATGGGGTTGGTACTCCACCTCACAAGCCACAAGATAGAAGAAGAGGATGTACTTTTTAAAGTTAACTGATTTTCTGTTCACAAATCATGCGCGTGGACTATGGTTACATATAAGTATCTACTTAAACAGATTAAATCCGTCTCAAGAAAGTGTCGTACGTACGTTTCTGAGTTCGATCTAACAAAACTGCCAATTTTCATCGGAATCGGCGCCGCTGTTTAGGCGTTAAGAGAAAACAAGACTTAGTAAGAGTAACAGAGCTGCCTACCTACTTTTGCAGTTAAGTACATTATGTTCGAGCTTTAAGAAAACTTGTTTTTACAAAAGCTTGAGTTATAAAATGCATTTCAATACCGCAAGACTTAGGCGTGCCTACGGAAAATGAGAGCACAGGATGACATTGGCACATTTAGTGGGCGCATCGCTACGAGACTTCGAAGCATTAGTCAGTTCCCGATTCGCCGCTAGCCATTGAGGGGGATCTCGCAACATCCTCTTTTAAATTGCGAGTTATCGTAATTGTTTCATTGTACCAGATTGAGCCTCGGCCTGTGCTTGTGCCATTTGAGTGTTGCCCTGGGCGATGATCTGATAGCGATCGCAGAAAGTAACAAAAATGGGGGAGAGCGATGTAAACGAGATGGTGCATCAGATGCAGAGGTTTTCATGGGTGGATTACGTGGTATTCGTGTTCATGTTAGCGATCAGCGCTGTTGTGGGGGTGTATTGGGGGTTCATGAAGAAGCAGACCACGCAGAGTGATTACCTCCTCGGAGGCAGGAACATGAAAGTTGTTCCTGTTGCTATGTCGCTGGTAGCCAGGTGAGCTGGTTCTCTCGTATTGATTTATCTTCTCGTTGACTGTATCAAGCATTTTTCAAAATTGATTTGTACATTTCAAAATACAGCCCCTAAGTGGTCTACAGAGTGTGCGTTCAGAGGATTAATTATCTACAAATCAAATACATCCCGAATCTGAAATCTAAATGTGTAGATTATTTTGAAATTTTCAATCAGTAGGTTGTTTTAGCAAGTATAGTCAGCTTGTCTTTTGATTTCCAGTTTCGTGTCTGGAATCACTCTGTTAGGTTCTCCAACAGAAGTGTACATGTATGGCACCCAGTACGCATATATTATGGGTGGCATTTTCCTCATGTCCATTGTGATGACCCAAGTCTATTTGCCAGTCTTCCACGAGCTGAAAATCACTTCCAATTATGAGGTAAGTAGGTAATTTTATCTTTATTTTGACATGTATTTGTTGCAAATTACAGAATTTCATTTGGCTTCTCTGTAGTGCAATTTCGTACAATACATTTTTAACTAATGTTGCAATATCAAGGAAGTCTCGTTCATTATGTATATTTTTTTCATTTCAGTATTTATCTTTGAGATTTGACAATAGAGTGCGGTTGTACGGCTCCGTATTATTTGCTTTTCAATTGGTGAGTATTTATTTGTTTACAAACTTAAATGCGCTTAGCATTATCATCATTCACAACTATTACTTGATCATAATGGAGCACAAATTGTACATACATACATACATAAACTCACGCCTATTTCAAGTAAGTAAGCAGAGACTATGAAAATCTATTTGCTTCGATCCTGATACACTTCTTTTGCTTCCTCGGTTTGCTTTCTCGCACTTCGTGTAGATCGTACTGAGTCTTTTCTAAGGACATCTCCAATTTGGTCAGCAAGAATTGTCTTGTTATTTTTATCTATCTATTCAGGAAAAGGCTTTTCTTTCTTTTACACTAATATTAGCTTTGTGCCTCATGCTAGTCTGTTTGAATACTGGTTCATGCTGAGTATCAATTAAACTAATCATTCAATATTCATCATGTTAGCAAACCCTTTTGACCTATAAAAGGAGTTGCATTTAACCATTTATCTTTCAACCAGGGTCGGTGGTCTAGTGGTAGCGTTGCACTCTTGATCTGGAGGTCCGGGTTCGATTCCCGATGGGAACATTGTTGAATCACTTTGTGAAACTGCCCTTTGTTTGGTAAGGACCTTGCAGGCTTGAATCGCCTGATTGTAGGAAAAAAGTAAGATGATTCTTACTTTAAAGATGAGGGTTTATTAAGCCGTAAATTACCTCCACCAACCCTCAATGGAGCAGCGTGGTGCAGTATGATCCATACCCTCTCCGAATGACTGAGGGGAGGATTGTGCCCAGCAGTGGGATGTAATAAAAAAAAATCGTTTATTGAAACGAATATAAAAAAAATAAGGACAACTAGGTAAGTATAATTATGACTAATTACTCTAGATATGCGGCGCTCCCTGCACTAAGCTCAGCTTGTATCGCGGGAACGATTACGATTTCGTATGTTAGGATTTATAAAATATATAATAATATGTAAATAGGCTATTAATTATGTCATGTATGTGTATTTATCTTTCAGATAGGCTGGCTCCCGATAGTCATTTATGTACCTGCTCTAGCGTTCAATCAAGGTAAATTCAGTATTTCCTATTTGGCATCATTGCACAAGACGTTTTTATGGGAAATAATACTTTAAACGTTGCGTATTTCAGTGACTGGTGTCGACATACACATAATTACTCCAATCGTCTGTTTGGTGTGCATATTTTATACAAGTGCCGTAAGTAACTATCTCTCTTTCTATTTTTATCTTTATTCTTTTCTTTATCTCTTTTTCTTTTCCTTTCTTTTTTTTTCTCTTCTCTCTTTTGTTTTGTATTTCCTCTTTGCGCAATAAAGTATTTGTTCTGTTATGTAACTTTAATTAATTTCCGTAAGTTGCCTTATCTTTAGGTCTGCTGTTATTCACGGAATATGCTAGAGGGACGTTTAAAAGTCTTTCCAACTTGTTACTGTTGGCTGTGTGGCAATGATGATGCAAGTCTTCGGGATTTGTGTTCGGGACTTTTTTGGGTGGACATGAAATACGCTTAGAAATCTCAACCTTCTCATAGTACTTAACCAACAATCTGTAGTGGGGTTTCATAGGTAGGCTGTGGGCTGTATTTTAGCATTAAGATATAAGTCATTACTTACGAATTTTTAAAACACACATATCTTAGGATAGAAAGAAGTACAGGCGTCGCGTGTAGTATCAGGTAGGTACCCAAGCTCCATCACACTACAAGCTGAGCCATTTCCTTTTGCCCGTATTCGTAATATTCATAATTATCTAGTTCTTATAGCAAATGTAAATTGTTACTGGCAATAAATTTATTTTATTCTTATTCTATTCTTATTCCATTCTTCACCGAACTTGCTGTTAGGCTACCGTGAGAGTTATTACAATAAAAATGTTTATTACTTAACCAGGGCGGTCTCCAAGCCGTGGTATGGACGGATGTGATTCAAATCACCGCCATGTTTGGTGCAATGGCGCTGGTGGCCATTAAGGGAACCTTAGACGTCGGTGGTTTCGGAGTAGTTTGGCAACGGAATTTTGACAGTGGCAGGATTGAACCACCTAAGTAAGTTTATAGGTGCAGTTTGTACCGTAACATAAGTAACTTCAAAACATTTCTATTAGCTTATGTTAGTTTACTGACTCTATCTACTTATTAAGAGAAAAAACAAGTGGATGATTTTACGTAAGAGGTATTGCCAATGAGGCCATTATTTTGTTTTGACATACTTATCTATAAATAATCTGTAACCTGGAACCTGACCGAGGGCAGCAGCAACTGTACTAGTAGGTACATAGTAAAAGTACTATTCAGAGGCGGAGGACAGGAGGCCTAGTACTGCTTTAAAATAGACTACTCTGGGCGCTATTACACTCGCGTCAGACAGTACTGCGGGGCGGAAGGCAAGAGGGAAACCACTGCCCTATTTTTCCCTGCTACACCTGCTTTCCTTTGCTTCACTGACAAGAACGTGGCTCTTAATTTAGTGATGTTAATAGGTAGCCTACAAACCCTGATTGAAACATTTGTCTCTCAAGAAATTTACCTCGTAGAACAGAGTTCCAATGAATCATTTCCTTTAAAAACAAAATTATCTTTACCTTTTGACTTCGTGACTCTTTGTTTAACCCTGACACAGCTGTGGCCTAATGGTTGCTAAGGATCTTGAGATAATAACGATAGACACCTACACATTTGTGCTTACTGCTATTTATATTTAATTCTACATCCTTATTATTTCAATTCGTCTGCCCACCTCTACGACATGCAGTGGCCAGGATGCACGAGTGGTCAATTATAAGATGTTTTACTATGACCTAGTTCGTACGAGTGGTAATTTTTGTAAGAACATCTCATAGTGACCGTACTTCACCCATTCTACTTGATATAATCACGCCAATTTCCTGCCGACCCACCCATATTGCTGTGACGATTTAATTTGAAGAAATGTGTTATTTATCTGTTATAAAAATGACGAGTTTAACCGGGGTAGAATATCGACGTCAGATTGTATTGATAACTAGTTACGCGTGATTTTTGTTCGCGTGGACTCCGGTTATCACACCAAGTATACTAAATACGTCCCTGGATAATACCCCAAGTTCTTTTCTGTGTACTAACACCTGTCCATCGCCTGTGAGTGGCTTTGCAACGGGGCAATGCCGCTAGTGTAATGGGTTCGTTTGGACCAGGTCAGATTCAGAACACTTAAACGCTTAGTTGAACGTGACAAAGTTACGTGTGTTTTTGATTATGAGTTTTGATTTTGTTTTTATTTTTATTTTGTAAAATGTATTATATTGTTACGTAATGGATATTATATTTTTGAGTGTACTTACTTACTAATATTTTCTGTAGACAAATGCATAATGTGGTCAATTTTCATAATGAGCTTAGCAAACGAAATCTAACAATCGCATTTATAATATTATTAGTTCGGATTATCTAGTTTCCTCATCTCCTGTACATCGTTCATGGTGTTGTGTTCCCACAGCTGGGACCCGAGTCCTCTGGCACGTCACACGGTATGGAGCCTGGTGGTGGGTGGTCTGGTGTACTGGTTACAGGCTAACGCCGTCAACCAGACCATGGTGCAGCGGTATCTGGCGCTGCCCACGCTACGGGGAGCTAAATGGTAGATGACTATTTATTTCACAATGTAATGTAAAAAAGGTAAAAACAAAGGAACAAAAGAGAAACAAAGAAAGAGCCTGGTTGCCCAAGCCACTCAACCTGAGATGTGGTTATTATGACTTTCAATTTTTAATCAGTTAATAGAGGAGTTAAAAAACACACAGCAATTCATCCAAAAAGCAATATTGTCAAATAGCAATAGCTATATTTCTTTTTTAGATAGCAATTCATCTATGTGGTCTTTTTATAATACTAAGGTACTTACCGAGTATAACGAGAGATGTATCTTTGTAATATTTTTTCGTCTATGTAAGTTGACTAAGGTTTTTATGTTTCAGGGCAGTTGTGTTGTTTTGCATGGGCATATCAGTCCTATATTGTTTCTGTTTGTATTGTGGACTCCTGATCTACGCGCGCTTTTATGACTGCGATCCTTTACAAACTAAGGTAAGAAAATAATAAAAATAGACATAAATTATTATTTATGCCATGATACATACAAAAAAATTGAGCAATTTTGAGCAATTGTTTCTACTTATATGCTTTGAACGTCGTTACTTAAGGTAACCTTCTAATCAAATTATTTTCTGACTTTGTTTTAAACTTAAATCAATAATTTCTAGAATTTTTAAAAATTTTCAGTTAGCAAAAGCGAAAGATCAGTTGTTGCCACTTTTAGTTATGGATGTGCTGGGAAATATACCTGGACTACCGGGAGTGTTCGTTGCTGGTATTTTCAGTGCTGCTCTCAGGTAAGAAAAAACAATCTTAAATTACATTTAAATAAAACTTTTTTACCACCAGAAAATATTCAGAAAGTGAATTGCCTCTTTTGAATGAACTGGTTGATTTTAGTAAAAATATTTCTACAAATGCCATAAAATAAAAAAATAAAATGACAATTTATTTTTAATGTACATTTATTTAGTGGCATTTTTAGATTTTTTTTTTGACGAATTTAGCCAGTGTTACCTCGTACTCGTACGGTAATAGTTTGAACAGAGTTTTATTATTTACTTACTTACATGCTTTTTATTATACTCATAATGCAATCTCCTTACTTTTTAATTTTTCATTAATTTCATTTCGGAAAAACTTTACAAACTTAATTTCGTTTTTTTGATAACGTTATTTTATTTTCTTTAAGTTCTCTGTCCACGAGTTTGAATTCAATGTCTGCTGTGGTATTGGAAGATTTCTACAAGCCGTTCTATAAAAGACAGCTTACTGAACGACAAACCAATTGGTTATTGAAGGCAGTGGTTATTATATTAGGCGCGGTTTCTCTAGGTAAGTTATGAAACATTATTTACCTACACGTAGAAGCATTTTTAGATTACTTACCGATTCAATATAGAACGAAGTACTTATTTATGTAGTTACGTAGGTAATAGGACGTTGTGGCAGATTCCATATAAGGGACAAAAAAGATAAGATGACTGAATAATAGTCCTGATAACAATATCGTTTCAAATAATGTAAAACCGTATAGAAAATTTCGAAGGTGTGTGTGTACATATTATTCTAATAACTGTTTGTGTTTCAGCCCTAGTATTTATTGTAGAGAAGATGGGCACAGTGCTTCAGTTGACGATGACGTTAGAAGCGGTCACCATGGGCCCACAGCTGGGAATATTCACCATGGGCATTCTGATGCCATGGGTCGATGCCACGGTAAAATATTTTTACTGTTTTTGGGAGTGCAAATGCTAAAGTATGATGTTTCACCCTGCGATAGAACTCTATTTATAAGATTCTTTTCACTGATTAAATTCGCCTTTGACCACCAGGTCACTCGATAGGAAGTATTGTTTTGACGTGACTTATTGTAGATTTGCCGCAGAATGCATTAACTACTTGGCCGTATAAATGGGGAGCGCTGAGGGCTCTCTCACCTGGTACAAAATTTAAGACAACAGGCCTGAGAAGGTATATTCGGTCGGTATAAGCTATATTAACATGACGACTTTATATTATAGGTAATTAAAGTCGAAACGGCTCTAGCTCAGTAAAATCCCTGCCTAGACTATTTGTACGTTATATGACGCTGATTTTAAGCTGGTGCCGGTTTACGTTCACGTTACGAGCAAAGCTCAAGAAGACTTGATCCTTTTGAAAATTAATTTTAATTTTAACCGTAGTATAGTAGCTTTTCACAGGCTCCCAGTGATCTGTCGATTACTGGATTAAAACATACGTTCTTCAAGAAGAAGCTTAAAGCGCTGTCATTGCCAGACAGAATTGCGTTTTATATTATCGTCATGTTTCTCCAGGGCGCCCTAGTAGGCGGTTTGAGTGGTCTAGCAACAATGGCGTGGTGGTGTCTTACGGCCCAACTGGCCATCGCCCGGGGCCAGATCGTCCACCCTCACAAACCCCTCACAGTGGAGGGTTGTCAGTACAATTATAATGCTACTGAAACTATCATGATGTCTTCTGAACCTGTGTAAGTTCTTTGGAAAACGGCATTTCTGTTCCCTCTTCCTGATTTCTTCACTATTTCAAGCATTTGTGTTCTTTCGCTTCTTATTTAATATTATCCATAAAACTATTGATACCCGTTGATTTTATATCTTTGCAACATATCGATATTCACAATTTGTTGTCGATGATATAGGTTTTCTTTGACTTGTGATATGGGTTTCGTATTCGCTTCAAGTTTCTTGTTATGTTTAATATTCCTTTCCATGGCCTTCGTATCTTTGTCTTCTTGGTTCTTCCAATCTTTTCTTTTTTCTCTATTTTAGTTCAGATGTAATCGTGTTTTTGAGATCATAATCTTTACAATTTTTCTCTTTAGTGAGGACGTCAACCCTATTCTTCGAGTATCGTACTTGTGGTATACTCTAGTGGGATCGTTAGTGACGATATGCGTTGGCGCAGCAGTGTCCCGTGTGAACCGTGTGCGAGGCAAAGCGCACATACCACCAGCACCAAGACTCCTCGCTCCACAATTAAGAAAGTTCTGCAAAGAACCACCACATCCTACTGATGAGCCTTACATACGAGCTTACGGACAAAACAAGGTGAAATTTTTAATTGATTATCATCGGACTTTAAGTGAATAATTAACATTCGCACTAGGATTAAGGGAGGTGATGTGAGGGAAAGGAGTCATTATAATGATAATATTATATAATAAGGTTTATAAGGAGGAAACAAGTGAACAATGATTAATGCTTTAGTTATAAATAGTCTAAACTGGCAACCTTAAAGCGCCTAACTTCCAAAACCTCTACTTACCTGTATCTCTCTGTATCAATACAAAGTGATAAGTATAAATTCAAGTTTCGGAACACAGAAAACTTAATTTGACATTCAGAATATCTAAACGCATAAAAACCTATAAATGTATTTCGGCTTCTGTGGTCCAGCGGTTGAGCGTTGGGCTCACGATCCGGAGGTCCCGGGTTCGAATCCCTGTATATATCCCCTACATTACAAAAACACTTTGTGATCCCTACTTCGGTTAGTACATTACAGGCTGACCACCTGATTGTCCGGAAGTATGATGATCCGTGCTTTGGAAGGCACATTAAACCGTTAGTCCCGGTTATTATTTACTGATGTAAGTAAGTAGTCGTTAAACGTTAAACTTGAAACCAGGGTTGATGAGGTTAGTAATCCACCGCACAACCCACACGACAGAAGAAGTAGAAGAAGAATATAATATTTGATGTTACTTTTATTGTTTCCAGGATGCCTGCCCTTTAAATTCTACCTCACTTAACTTGAAAATGATAGATGAATGCGAAGAAATTAGCTGAGGATAAGCATTTACTTTAATGTAGAATTAGTATTTATTAAATAAATTATTTCTGTATGTTTTGCTTTTGGATGTTTTTCTGAAACCCTCTAAATATATCCTATGTTTGCTACAACTACATTAGGCTTGTAGAGATATATCTATTTTAGAGCATGGGAAAATGGTTACAAAATGTCTCATTATCACCTCGATAAAGATTGTTTACATGAGTAACTAATTACGGGACATTAAACTTTTTATCACATCTAAATCCTATAACATCGAAATACATAGAGTCATGCTTTGTTGCGATCTCTTTGGTGATAAGTTATTGTTAGTTAGAGACCGGCGATGAATAAGTAAATCATAACCGATTTTTACCCTCTGAGCTTGTGATCCGACTACTAATTGAAATCTAGAAGCAATGAAATTGATCAGGTATCTAAATAATAAATGATCACTAGATCAAGTCTAGCGGACTTCAAGATCGATCGCTATACAAAGTTGCAAATCAGCCTTAGCAGGGTTTATTTTCAGCCCTCGAAGGAAGTCATCAATTTATGGACCAAAATAGCTCAATCCCACTCATGTATGAAAATCGCGGGGGCAATTGAAAGATTACTGTTGTAAGACATTACAATCATTGTAGTCGACAACTTGCTAGTCGCTAGGAAATCTAACTCCGTTTAATCCACTTTGAATATCTTAGAAGAAACATGTCAGAAGATAAAATAGATGTTTCCGAAGTTCGGAAATCTTTTCAACATTTCTCATGGATTGACTATTCAGTTTTCGTGGTAATGTTATTGATATGTGGAGGTATAGGAGTGTTTTTCGGTTTTGTAAAGAAGCAAAAATCTACCCAGGATTATTTGATGGGTGGGAGGAATATGAAATTGGTTCCTGTCTGCTTTTCTCTAGTTGCTAGGTAAGTTTTTGTGTCTTCTTCTTTTGGAATATCATATCCGTTCAAAGACCACGCCGTGACTGATTTGTGTTTCAGTTTTATTTCAGGCATATCTCTTTTAGGTACACCGACCGAGTTATATATTTATGGTACTTCATATTGTTTCTTCCTAATTGGTGCATTTATGATGTCTGTAGTAATATCATTTACCTTTCTACCTGTGCTACATGAGTTGCAACTGACATCAGCTTATGAGGTTACTTTCTTTTTTATTTAAATGTAC
Organism: Pectinophora gossypiella; assembly: GCF_024362695.1. Taxonomy (NCBI): domain Eukaryota; kingdom Metazoa; phylum Arthropoda; class Insecta; order Lepidoptera; family Gelechiidae; genus Pectinophora; species Pectinophora gossypiella. The sequence goes on from NC_065405.1 coordinate 6,112,037, forward strand.
TTACCTATCGTTTTATGTGATTTGTTAATAATCTTTCCTTTGTTAATTTCAGTACCTTGAGATGCGTTATGATAAACGGCTAAGAGTTTTTGGATCGGTTCTGTTTAGCGTTTATTTGGTTTGTATCTTCCTTTTCATGTACTTATAAATTATCACGAGCTCCATCGATCATATTTATGAAAACTTTACAACATTTCAGATGGCTTGGTTGCCTATAGTTATTTACGTCCCTGCGCTAGCCTTTAATCAAGGTAAAGCAGAATAGTTATTCATTTTCTTCTCACTATAACCGCATGGCAATTATTGAGTGTTTCGTTTTTGTCTGTTTTCAGTAACTGGTGTAAACATTCATATTGTGACACCAATCGTGTGTTTTGTTTGTATATTTTATACTTCATTGGTGAGTTATTTTATAACATAGTTTACTTTCTTTATCTTTATTAATATTTACTTCAATCAAAATCGCGCCTTTCAGGGAGGTCTTAAAGCAGTTGTTTGGACGGATGTGATTCAGACAGTTATCATGATAGGTGCAATGCTTTTAGTTATCATTAAAGGGTCTATTCATGTTGGCGGTTTCCAAGAAGTTCTTAGTAGGAGCTGGGATACTGGACGATTGGAATTTCCTCCGTAAGTAAAGGATATTAAAACCTATCAATTCTCAAGTATGAAATCATCAGATCTTATTTTTCTTACACAACCTCATTTAACATCGTTAAACCGCCTGAATAAAAACTAAATAATATATAAAACAGTTTCAGGCTAGATTTAACAGAAAGACATTCAATATGGGCGGTGTCCATAGGGTCAACATTCTACTGGGTCGGTAACATTGCTGTGAACCAGGCCATGTTACAGCGGTTCTTGTCTTTACCAGACCTTAAACAGTCTAAGAGGTAAATTAGAATCAATGACTATTTTTTCTCTGGCGTAACCATTATTATTCTTCCTTTTTTGTTCATTTATTGTTTAATTGGCGTAAAGATAAAATGCCTTCTTTGTAAAACTATCCTGTCAAATATTTACTAATACACTTTGTCCTTTTGCAATCGAGGGACAGGTCTTTAGCTGATATTTAGATTTTAGGTAAATAACAACTTTAAAAAGCTACTTATCACAAGTATATTCTAACTTTTCTAATAGTGATCTTTAGCAGATGGCCGTAGCGGAATGCCAATCTGTCTTGAGAGTTTGCTTACTACGGCATGCGACATGCACGGTTACCTCCATCATCATCATAATCATCAATATTCTTCCGAATATTGATGTTGATATACCTATTTTTTGTTTCATACTTTTAAGAACGTGATTTTTTGTGAGCTGGGTTTTAGTTTTAAAACTTAATTTTTTATTGACTTTTTTCAAATATGCCGTGGTAGCCCTGTTATTAGAACGCTTGCCTCTCACTTTGAGGTCGCAGGTTCGAATCCAGCACAGGCACAGTTTTCGAATTCATGTTTGGATTATAAATTATTATTACGTGCTCAGAGGTGAAGAAAAACATCGTGAGGAAACCCACATTCTCGAGGAATGCATTTTCGGAGGTACGTGACCTAACCTATGTTGGGCTGGTTTTCCATTCGCGGGTTGGAAGCACAGACAGGCAGTCGCTTCTGTAAAAAACCGGACGTGTTAAATCTTCAGATTAGGTAAGCGGACTCTGTGAAAAACGGGATTATGCTAGGAGATGACGATGATGACTTTTCAAATATGCTTTCTCTTGTTTATCTGTCCTTCCTAGGGCCGTATGGGGTTTCCTTGGCGGTGTAACGTGCATAGTTTTCATCTGCGGGTACAGTGGTCTGGTGGCGTATGCTCGGTACTATGATTGTGATCCGTTGGACTCTAAGCTGGCTTTAGCCAAGGATCAACTGCTGCCGTTACTCGTGATGGATTTACTCTCTGAATGGAAGGGCATGCCGGGAGTATTTGTGGCAGGGGTCTTTAGTGCTGCCTTGAGGTGATTACATAACATAATTTATTTATTATTTTTAGCGCAATGATCCTAATTATTAACGGTTTTGACCACACGTGGCTTAACCACAAGTGAAATAGATATGAACAAATTATTGCGTTGACAGCGACTCGCAGAACGCCGATTCCCGCTACATCGAATTCTTTATGGCGAGTATTTTGGACACCAGATCAAATAAATATCAATTAACTAAATATTTTTAGTGATTATCTTGTTCCAAATGTCGATTTGGACAATAGGACAAGAGATAACTATGTTATAGTTCATGTCATGTTGCAGTTCATTGTCAACGGGTCTGAATTCAATGGCTGCCGTGGTCTTAGAAGATTTCTGGAAACCCTTCTTTAAGGATTTGAATCATAAGCAGACACAGATCCTTATTCGCGCCGTGGTTGTCATACTTGGAGGTATATGTATAGGTAAGAATTTACTTTTATCCGATAGTTCCCTTTTTCAGCACTTATTGCTATCGGGCCTCTTCGCTGGTACTGACTCTTTGGACTAGTTAAATTTTGTTGATAAACATGCTAAGTGATTTTCTTTGTTCTCAGGTTTAGTGTTCGTAGTTGAAATGTTGGGCTCTGTTCTACAACTTACGATGAGTTTGTCGTCAGCGTCTATGGGGCCTTTGACCGCTGTGTTTCTCATGGGTCTATTTCTACCTTTCATTGACTCTACAGTGAGTTTTTGTAATTTTTATAACGATTACCTTAAACGTAGACGTGCCTTTACCTTGCAGTACAAGTATCCTAGCACAGTATTACACAATACATGATCTACGACGCTTTGTAATATATATATTTATTATTTATATGTGGTTTTTTGAAAAGCGTGTGTGGAGCCGAAAACAACTCTTTGAGGCCTTTTTAGACAATTTAATCTACGTTCGTATTAGTATCATTATACGTAAACATACACAATAAAACCAGCATATTTTGCACTTTTTTTTCTAGTTGCTACCAAAACTATTTTGTCTATGAATTAGATCAGCAACGATGCGTTGTTATGGAGAATTAAATATTTGCAGAGTGCTCTAGCCGGCGGCGTAGTAGGTTTGTCTACAGCATGGTGGTTGGCGGCGCAGTCGCAGCTCGCACAGGCTCGAGGACACCTCAAGTTTGATGAAAAGCCTCGCTTCACTCATAACTGCACGTATTTTTTTTATCAAACTGTACCACAGGTTGATGGAGATGACAGGTACTTACATTATGTACAATATTGGCACCTATTTGAAAATGGTTAGAAGAATCTTGGCCTCTTTAAATATTAATTAAGGCATCTCTTCTCTTTGTTAATGTTTAGTTGTCTATATGGTAACCAAAGTCCTCGTTTAAATAAATATCGCTATCTGTTCAATGAAATACTTCACTATCAGGCAAATGGCGCCCCCACTTATGATATTGTTGTAAGAGTCCGTAATCCCTGCTGAATGTATAGCAAGGTCTTAAGGTTTTGTTACACCAAAGATTTGGGAGAAAAGCGCAGTTTGTATAAAACCACGCCGCATTCGTCGTGCTAGGATTTCTGTGTCAAGGGGGTCTGTAGGCTGGGGAGTCAGTATAAACTGGAATCTTACAGAAAACCCTGCTCACTGTTAATATCGATCTTGCAGTATTTTTTGGATTGTATCGTGGAGCGGTGCCCATGGAGGACTTCTTTAGCTTAACGCCTGAGGTTGTTAACTGGTTGCGCAGCCTGGAAGTAGAATTGTAAAGCCTATTGTAATAAAGAGTAGTGCCAGGTTGCGAACTCATCGCGTTATTAGACTATCATTCAAAACAGGAGGCAGGACTGTTAAGGTTTTGTTACACCAAAGATTTCATGGGTTTCATGGGCGAAAAGCGTAGTTTGTATAAAACCACGCCGCATTCGTCGTGCTAGGGTTTCTGCCTAGGATAAGCAACGTCATAGACAATATTGTAGGGTTTTCTTTCCATTGATAACGATGGATGGAATAGTTATGCTTCAATCATACCTACATAAACAGCCTGTATCATAAATCGTATTATCGGTGGACGCTTTTATCTTTCCTGTATGTACCAAACAATTAAATATATAATTGATTTTAAGTGATTGATTTTGATTAGGCTTTATCTTAAGTAGATTTTTATCCATTACGATATTTATTTGCAGATTTCAGATAGTTGTTAGGGAAATAGCAATCAGTTTAGTAATCTTGAAACCCATGTTGTAATAATGGCACGGTTTTCTGCTGTGATTCTGTTTACTATTTTGCTTATTTCATAATAAGTATAAATACTATTTCTATATTAATAGGGAGCTCATAAAACACTGTTTCCGTGAAAAAGTCACATAAACTCTCTTTATTTTTCACTTTCCTTCCACCGTCGTGAATACCATTGTATTTAAGTTTATATAATACAAACTTAAACAAAACTTAAAGAAAGAAAGGAAAACATGAAATAGTAGTAGGGTCCTGTGCTGGGAGATTTTCTTTTCTAGCCACGTCTTTCCCTCAGCGATACAGTTTCCGATGTGGTAGTAGTTTTACAGCCAGTTACATAATGTAATTTATTTTTTCACGTTCAAAAAGCGCTAACTATGTAAGCTAATTATGAAGAATTAATGTTTTTGAATTTTTATAATTATCCCAGAGTTATGTTCGTAATTTTGAGTAGAGATACAAATTAGAGTTAAATAATGTACCTATTTGCTTTCAGCGAAGTACCTTATTTATATCGGATATCATACTTATGGTTCACGGCATTCGGATGTACGGTGACCATAATAGTAGCTTGCATTGTAAGCTTGAGAAAATCCCAAGAAGTGCTGAAGGATAGAAGATTATTTGCGCCCGTCCTGAGACGGTGGTTGGAAAAGAAATATAAGGTAAGCTAGTTGTGTAAAGAATGAAAAACGAAAATCAAAATATTTCGAATAAGATTTTATGTTTTATCTCTTTGGGGACAAAAAAGGATTGATCAGTCTTCGAATATTCTTTAGAAGAAAGTGGAAATTGACCATATACATAATTTATATTTTGAAGTGAGGGATGACAAACGGGTATTTTTGGATACTTATACTTGTTTTAAGTGAGCTTAACCACAGTACTATTTATTTTGAATAATTTGATTATAAAATAATAAATGACAGTCATATTTATATCATAATCAATTTAATCAGTCACATTCAGTCATTATTTTATTGTTACAGGTAAAGCAGATTGATCTCGAGGAAAGATACAGTTGACTTAAGACTAGAATTAGTCCACCTTAGAACGGATAACTTCTGCCTGTGTTGCCTCTGAATATTCCGGGCCTGTAAAATAAATAAAATATTAAGCTATTATAATAAAAATGAAAAATAAAATCGTTTTCAAAAATAGAACTTACCAAGATTTATTCAAATCACTATTGCCCATAGGATTCCAGTCTCCAGTACATCTATCCCTTTGCGCATCTCTTAAGGTAGCGCATTCACGTCCCAGGAGATGGTTGTATCGTACTGTGGCTGCCATGTATTCGTGGGCTCTGCTGTGTGAGCAGCTGTTTATCCAACACCCTGGCATACTGGATCCTCCGTTGGGGTAAAAGTCTGCGTCTCCACAAGGATCAGTGTATCCGTACAAGCCAGTGTTAGTGTGCATAACTTCTACATAACGACCATCTGTCTCAACTATGCGTCCATTGTCGCGGGTCCATAGAGGACCGGCCGGGTCTAAAGCTGCAGAATGAAAGTAAAAAATACTCATCATCACAAATAATCAGCAGATAATTTTGTAACATTTGGACACATTTTCCGTAATAGGACAATGTTGTTTGTACTATTCTTTGGATACGTAAATTGGTGTCCCACAAATCGAAATATGAATGAACTTCTTTAGAAAGAAGAAAGAAAAAAGTATGGCGTCCATCAATAAACGTTTCTTGTTTATTATTGAAGGACTTTAAACAGTCAGGTATCTACTTTTTTTACCTTTGATGGGTTTGTTCTTGGCCCCAGAGAGAAGGAATTGACGAGGCCTAAGATGAAGCGAGCTCACCCAGAAGGTGCCTGTTCACTATGGGCTATAGTATTTAATAGTTCGCCTTCAATATGATATGTACCTGTTATCCTCCTTACACGTCCACCAGTTTCCCTGCCAGCATTACCGACCAGATGTCCACCCAGGCTGAAACCCACGAGGTGCATCCTGTCGTATGACGCTCCGAGGCCCACCAGCCAGTTGATGAACTGCCCCAACCCTCTGCCAACAGCTGGTACTCCGTTTTTAGCCGTCGCGTAGTTACGGTTCGCCAGTCGGTTCCAATCCAGGACTATGACATTGACATCACCGTTTTCCAGGAAAGCTGAAAATAATAACATACGTATGTTAGTTGGTCCTGATTTTGCTTTAACTTAGTTATCCAAGTTTTATAGAGGGTTAATGATGCCTAATCGGGGCGTAGCGTTAGTTTTTAAACGTTACATAGTATATACATTGTTTTAAGTTTACGCGGTTGTTATCATAATTAAAGCAGGGAGTCTTATATCCCCATTTAAACGCGGTAAGAACTCGTTATTATGTGCTTTAGTTACATAGTATGTTGGATATAACACCAGCAACAAATATAAGTCTATTTCATACATAATTCCTGTCGATATTCAACGTTTGGTTCTGCAAACATTTTGTCTTACTCAGACCAACCGCGCTTGTCACAGGATTATAGGTGAACTATTTAATATTTGAACAGACAAAAATGGTTTTACCTTGAGTCAACGCTAAGCTCATTGAGTTCCTGCCATTGCCGTTCCATCCGTGGGCGAGGAAGACGGTCACTCTCCCAAAATTGAAATTTGAATTAATAACGCTGTTCGCATTGTTCGGCAACAATATCTGTGCAACAGTGGGGTTAGCTCTGAAAATAAACAGAATTTGTTCAATATTTATGTTTTTTTTGGAGACGACTAATATTTCTGCTGGAAATAAACAGATTAAGTCGGTTATTCACTCACATATCTTCTTTTATCAATGGAGGAATATCTCGATTGGGCGGTTTCATTAAAGGTTGGTGAAGGCGTTTGGGTCGGGTTAACAACCAACCCAGTTGCCGATAGTTTTCGAAAGGTCCCTGACATGCATTGAAAACTATGTGTGTCAATAAAAGAGATGTTCTCGCTAAATACGCACCTGGTAAATAACCAGTAAGCATTGTTGTCCGGGTTTCTGGTGTACTGCTCAACGTAGTCAACATCTACAGGCTCCTCAAGATCCACCAGGTGGACGATACCATCGCCGTCTCCTGGGAAGTGGAAGAACCTGGCGCCATCCTGGTAACCCCGCTCAGGGCTTACTTTCAGGACGCTCGCAGAACTAGCTAGAAACATAATTTAGAGTTGTAAAACAAGATTTCATTTGACTGTAAACTGGGTAAGGCGGTAAGATTCCCGTCAGACAAGTACAACTTGGACTTTTGGATTTCTTTTTCCACATACAGGGTAAAATGTGAGCAGACATTAGCTGGGGATACGAGACAATCAGCTACTACTAAGTGCTTTTTAGGGTTCCGTAGCCTAATGGCAAAAAACGGAACCCTTATAGATTCGTCATGTCTATCCGTCCGTCTGTCCGTCCGTCCGTCCGTATGTCACAGCCACTTTTCTCCGAAACTATAATAGCTATACTGTTGAAACTTGATAAATATGTGTATTCTGTGAACCGCATTAAGATTTTTACGCAATGATAGAAAAAAAAAAACAATAAATTTTGGGGGTCCCCATACATAGAACTGAAAATAAAATAAAAATTTTTCATCAAACCCATACGTGTGGGGTATCTATGGATAGGTCTTCCAAAATGGTATTGAGATTTCTAATATCATTGTTTTCTAAACTGAATAGTTTGCGCGAGAGACACTTCCAAAGTAGTAAAATGTGTCCCCCCCCGTAACTTCTAAAATAAGAGGAGGATAAAACTAAAAAAATATTGATGTAGATTAGCATGCAAACTACCAACGAAAATTGGTTTGACCCGATCTAGTATGTAGTTTTTTTTTAATACACCATAAATCGTAAACCGTAATTTACTTTCATATTATGTTACTTGCTGTTAGGGAACCCTTCAAGGGCGAGTCCGACTCGCACTTGACCGCTTTTATTTAAGTTTGGTATGCTTTAGTAGCATTAGTTCTTGATACGTGGTTTTTTTTCAATTTCCTTTCTTTGTCGCATATTCAAATTCTTCTAGAACGTTCTTCCTCCAATGATCAAAATGTCACATTATTTAAATGTAATTACTATTGCTTTCACTTACCTGCGATAAAGAGAGCTACCACAGCCCACTTCATTGTATCAAGAGACCGACACGACAGTAGATAAGCTTCTAGAGGCATTGTATTTATAATCTACATTTGTTTTGTGTCTACTACCTGATAATCGATTAATTATTATCTTTAATAAAATATGTTTGTTTGATAATTATTAAAATTGCGCGATTATTTAGATAAACGATCTGATTGATGATTTGCGTCATACGGAGTTACGTCTTAATGGTAGTGTGATTTGATAGGTGCGTGTTGTTTGGTTTGTACTGCTAATCCCAGTCAAGTTGCAGAAGTGAGAATACGCTAGTTTCCAACTAGGCAAATCAGTTACTTTTGACTAAATGTCCAAACAAGAAAATACCATTGAATTTGTATGAAAACAACCTGTGACGTCATACTTAGGCGACGCCCTGAGCCGAGGTTCGCGCCCAACTGGGCACCCTCAGGCCTGTTGTCTTAAACGTTGTACCAGGTGAGAGCCTTCAGCGCTCCCCATTTGTCCGGCCAAGTAGTTAATGCCATCTGCGGCAAATCTACAATAAGTCACGTCAAAAAAAAAAGTCATACTTAGGAAAACGAGACAAAATGTCGCACTTAGGGCGGTATTAATAAACTAATCTCAGCTTCAAGACTGCTCTCAAGATCATGTCAATGTGACAGTTCTTATATAAAAACAGGGACTTGAGCATGATCTTGAGGGCACTCTCAGCTGAGATTAGTTTATTGATATCACCCTAAGTATTAATAAGTACATTTTTCTTTATTAAAATTCATAAATAAGTTAAATTATAGAAAAATGAAAACATTTTTTGTCACCTTTAGTTCTGTCTTAATTTAGTACTTAATCAGAATTTCATAATTTATCGTTGACTTAGGAAATTACCCCATTGCTATTGCAATGAATGTATGAACTGTAATCCACATGAATATTATGTTGAATGTCTTGAATGTTGCCGAGGATGGAAAAAATATTGGACTGATCCAATCTGAATGCTTCAATCATAGTTTGTCATACTTCAATAAACAAATGCAATATCGTTTTGGCATTTCCTTTGTTTCATTGTCAGTATTAACACATTATATTAAATCCTTGGCTATGTAAATGACTACAATTTTAATTAATATCCAACTACATGTGAAAAGTTTGAGTACTTAACTTCTTAACAAAAGCTAAACATCATTCATTGAACGGATAATAGCTGCCAGTGTTCACTCTGAATATTACGGACCTATAAAAAAAATGGATGTGTAAACAATTTCTAAAAGAAGTAAAAACTATTCTTTTTTCAAAAAAATATTAAGTAATTAAAATCTCTGTTGCCCATAGGATTCAAGAGGCCAGAATATGTACCATCTTGCGCTTCATTAATAGTATCGCATTTATTTGCTAGCAGAAGGTTGAATCGTACTAAAGCTGCCATGTATTCGTTAGCTCTGCTGTGTGAGTATGTATTGAAGATACACCCTGGCATATTCGTCCCTTCGTTGTGGTGGAACTCAACATCATGTTTAAAGACCTATCTATAGATAGGGGGCGGAAGGTAAGCGAGAAACCTCTGCCCTATTTTCCACTACAAAGTAGCATGTAGAACGCTACACCGACAAGAGCATGGCTCTTAAATTAGTGATAATGATCCATAGATAACGTAAAGTTTCAACAGTATAGTTCATATAGTTTCGGAAAAAAGGCTGTGACATACGGACGGACAAGCAGACAGATTCCATTTTTTACCATTTGGCACCCTAAAAAGGGTCAACATTTATACTCAAAAACAAAGATAAACGATGCTTACTTATATATATGTCTGTTATTAATGAAATTGGCGTCATATATATTTTTTGGGGGACGTAGCCTGGAAAATCCCTCATTGGGAATATTGTCGATAGCTTATTTTATGATCCTTTATCTAGTTTTTAATTGCTGAAGATATTAAAGATACTTACGTGTTGTTATCGAACTGTGTTGATGAATTTAATAGTTGATAAATTGTCAGTAAGTATGCTGGTAAAAACCCAGATTTTTTTGATCAATTAAAAATAAGATAAGCAAATCCAAGTGGTTATTAAGTATACTTGTATTGCTAATTTCTTTGTTTCACTATCTTTTCGTCTGACTATTAACAATGACTGTGAGTAAATAAAATGAATTATTCGTACAATCTGGTGTTACTACGTTTTTATCTACAAATAATACGATATACGTGTTGTTTTGTAAGGTACTTCTTGTAATTTATGCATGGTGAAATAAAGTTCAAAGCTGTTGATTGGTGGATGACTGTTCAATTTCAATACGTTTCAATTCTTATAGACAGCCCATGTCCAAGCGACTCATCATCATCAATTTAAGAGCCACGCTCTTGTCGGTGCAGCATTTTCCATGCTACTTTTTTAAGGAAAAATAGGGCAGTGGTTTATCTCTTGCCCTCCGCCCTGCAGTACTCTGTCTGACGCAAGTGGGGTGGCGCCCAGAGTAGTCTATTACAAAGCCATACTAGGACTCCTGTCCTCCGCCTCTGAATAGTACTGACAGTTACTGCTGCCCTCTGTCAGGTTCCAGGTTACAGTCCCTGTGACTTGCCCCTTCCGTCCTGCATTGCCGTACCGGCTCTCATTTTCGCCTCTGCAACCGTTGAGGTCTTCACCCGTATCCCTGGGCAAGGGTTCAAGCGACTATCGAAACAAAAAATCGTAAAAATCTGTATCTATGAAGCAATGAGGTTAAGTACATAAGCAAAGTACATCAGTGGTATGAAGTATTTAGTTATAACGCCGTGAAAAAGGGACAAACGTCAAGGTTTTTGTTATATGTGGTCTATGCGGTCCCATCAGGAAATAGAAAAATGAGGTTGGAAAGGCCATAACGCGCATTTTGTATGAGAACTCGGCTGTCGCCGGTTCAACCCCACTCTCTTTTACTACTACTCCTGCAAACAGATAAATAACTACGATAGCCAGTTCGCGGACACGGATATTTTATATATTAATAGGGAAAACACTAAGACACTGCATACAAAGTATTTTTTTGATAAGTAAATAGCTGATCATACTAAGGTTTCTTGTGATAAGGAGGGATCTCCTTGCATGTTAGCCGATATTTGATGGTTTGCCCTGGAGATTATAATGCACAAGACGACATTTTAAAATATTATCGTGGAGCTTCGTGGGTCGTAAAGTTTGGGGACTAGTGGAGTGCAAAGTTGAAGTATGAATTATTTGCACTTGTATGGCGCGCGTTTCGCGCTCACTTGGCCCTTCCAACCTCTTTCTTCTATTCCGTGGGTCCCATCGCGCTGTTACAATTGGTGCCATGCGAGGTCCGAGATAGATAGATAGATAATACTTTATTGAGCACAATGGACACAAAATACAGATAAAAGGACAACATATACAGAAAAGCACAACAGGCGGCCTTATTGCTCATGCAGCAATTTCTTCCGAGTTGATGTGATATGTACAATACATTAGTTTGCGGGATGGTAAGCCATGTGATTTCTTTTTATTGTTTTAAGATCAATGCGCATAGAGGTAGTGTTGCGAACACTGAAGCGAGGATCGGGATTGTGTAATGAAATCTTTATTAAGAGCATGAGCGTGCAAAGCAGATTATTTCGAAATCACGGGGCGTCCGCCACTCTCCCAGGGTTTTCCGTTTGATAGGAACCAAATCATTTGGAATCTTAAATTACTTCCCAATTTGAATTAAGTTACGTAGGTAATAAGTTTGATTACAACATTTGTTTTTATCACGCATCGTAGCAACGCCGATGGTAGGGTTTAGCCCTAACTACCTACGTAGTTACCACGCCTACACGTATCTCAAAGTACGTCTCCAAGTAGGTGTTCTAAATGTATTACGATCATAGTGGAACTCCATAGAAAAATGCGAGATATCAGGTATAATGTGTATTTAAGCGACAATGTTGCATATCGGAATTGAGCCATCTTGGCAGTAGGACAGTAGGTCAATAATTAGTTTATCTGCTGAACTGGGAGTAAATAAAAAAATACGCGTGGAGCTGATTATCAGATCGAGGATCAGCGTGTCTACATCTCCACGTCACGGTGGCGTAACGTGGAAATTCACGTTGACGTTATTGTCGTAGGCCGCGATTCGCACCAGGCCATGTCCCGCCGGCACTGTGATTTTGCATGTTAACACCGTGATGTGGGGATGACACATTCAAATCCAAAAATTGACCATACAGGTGTTTGTGACACCGTACCGAATACTGTGGGAGATGATTCGGCTCATGATTCTGAATTAATATCAAGTGGAATTTCCTGTTACAAAGCTCATGATTTCCTTTGTGTTGTTTGAAATTATTTTCTATTCTATACTTTAACCATGCGAAATTTCACATGAATTCGCACACACCCTTTACAACTACATACAGGTACGAGTACGTTTGGGTGTTAGTGACACCATAACGAAAATTCTGATTAATGATTCTGAGTTGATAACAAGTGGAATTTCCTGTCATAAAATTCACGAAAATTTTAGTTCTTTTTGTTTTTTGTTCCACCATACTTTTGCGATGGAAAATTCCACTTGTTATCAACTCAGAATCATGGTTTGAATCATCCCTCAAAGTTTACGTTACGTTGTCACTAAAAAGTACCCTGTATCTATTTTTGTCAACGGGTAAGTAACAATAAAAGTCACTGAATATTTGGAATACATATCAGTTTATTTTTATCACAAGTTAAAATATTTATGTATTACCTAATTTCTTAATTTCCGTATAAAGGTGTTTTAAAATGGCCAGCTGCGGTTCGTGGTCAATCCGTATAGGCCACCTCTGAAAAAAAAGAGTATATTTTAAAGATTGCATTTATAAATATGATAGATTTGTTATAATAAAATTAAAGATTATATCGAGAGTAAGTAAGTTTAGTACATTTTAAAACGAGGGTTCCGTAGCTTATAAAATAACTTACAAACATTTGAAATTTTGGAATGCAGGAGGTTTAAAAAATCACATGGAGCAATTAGACCCACAATTATTGCCTGAACTTACCCTCGCTTGGAAATGATGCTGTTGCCCATATTGAGGGCGACGCCGCCTGTGCAGCCGACGTTCCGAGCTTCTTGGAGGTCTGTGCATAGTCGTCCAACAAAATGGTTGTTATGAATCGAGGACGCGAACAATTCGTACGCTCGGCTGTGAGAGCAGGTGCTGATCCAGCAACCAGGCTGCGGGTTCCTGCCTCCGTTAGGGTAGAAGTTGGTTGCTCCAATTGGGTCGAAGATGCCGAGAAGACCACCGTCAGTATGGATGCACTCAACATACTGTGCGTCAGTGGAGCGTAGAGCGTTGGAGTTGCCACCCCAGTTAGGCCCAGCAGGGTCCAAACCTGAAAAGTACCACAAAGCTCTATAAATTTCTCTTTGTAGTTTTGGTACTCTTCAACTAGTCTATTGATTAATGGTGAAATTATTATTTATTTTATTATTTTCGGGGAGCTAACAGCTTCATTTACAAATGAATGCAAAGGTTAGCAGAAGGCCAATTACAAGTTGGAATAAAATACGCGGAAGAATCTTTTATACCAACTTGTTATACCCTCAGTTAATCTTATGATTTTAGAGATGAGATTTGTTTTTGTTTAATGTACGAACTGCCTGGTTACATAACATAAGGAGGCAGAGTCACTGACACTTTTTCCGACGTCATGTCGTCACGCCGTGAATCAGTGATGTAACCAGTATAGTATCATTAATATGATGTAAAGAATCTTACCAGTGATCCTAGCAGGACGGTTGCCAGCAGCGCGGCCAGCATTTCCCACGACGTGAGCGCCAAGGCTGAAGCCGACCAGGTGCACATTGTTCCAGTTGCCACCAGCAGTATTGATTAGCCACACGAGGAAGTTTCCGAGATGGGCTCCCACTCCAGGGACTCCAATGACAGCGGTCCAGTATAGAGAGTTAGCAAGACGGTTCCAGTCGACCACTATGACGTTGCAATCCTGGACGTTAAGGAAGGCAGCGGTGATCATCGGGTTGATGGTCGAGTGACCGTTGCTGTTCCAGCCGTGAACGATGACCTTCAGAGGGCGGTTCGCTACGTAGTTAGAGTTTGCGATAGAGTTAACATCGCCGTGAACTAAGAGTTGGTAATTGTCGGGGTTCTGCCTGAAATCAGAGATTTTTTTTAAATAGAGTATCTCTTTAAAGTCAACTGATTTTTTTTTCTAAAAGCGTCATATGCTTATATTATAGAACAATCATTATTGATAGAATATTATTATTTGCGTTACTTATATTTTGTCAACATTTGAAATGGAACAATTTTGTAGCGCTGGGAAGACTATTTCACATTATGACCCTATGAAAAAAACGCCACGCAATCTTTGCTGATCTTGTTTTTGGTAATGATGAGTTTATAAAGTTTTTTTTATGAATTTTACATATTGTTAGGTGTATTCGGATTCTAAACCAACCTGGTGTACAACCAGTACTCGTTGTTAGCTCCGTTCCTCGAGATCCGCGTTATGTCTTCATCAGAAGGCTTTTCGAGAAGATCGACGAGGTGCGGTACTCCTGTACCATCAGGCATCCAGATGTAGCGACTCTCACCCTCCACATAGTGGCTATTGTCCCCAGGAACTAGGTGAGCGGGGCTACCGGCGCAGACTGGGGAGGGAAGGTAGCTTGCATTATTCATCAAATCAAATCAAATCAAAATCTTCATATTTTGGATCATCAACATATGGCACATTTTTGGAAACTGTCTTTTGAACCACAGTGAATATTGGGTAGCTCTATGTTCTTATAATACTGCCCTGTTTTCAGATCAGCAAAAGACTTTAAAAACGATATACTTGCCAAGTCAGTGTAATATAAAAAATGTTTGTCGCCAGTCTTACAAAACAAAAGTTTACATTGAATTTTCAACACACAACACTTAAAAATATTTATTATTATTATTATTATTTTGCTTTTATCAAAATACTAATAACAAACTAATAACAAAATAAATATTTTTCGGGGATATTTAAGTCAGACCTATGTTTGTTGAATAAGCGTAGCAATAATGTTGTAACTGTTGGTAAACCTAATAAATTAAAAAAAAAAAGATGCTTATCAGCACTGTAAAAAAGAGACGTTGAATACTTCGGATTACCTTCGAAATATAAGGGATAAGAAAATTAATCAAATGAATACTTACAGGCCACGAAGGCCGCGAGAACCACCAACAGCTTCATAGCTGAGGTTTGTAACGACTATCAAATCTAATTCCACCTATTTATAATGTGTAATAGAGCAACAGTTACCTTTTATCTCAATAATCCCCGATATTGATATGGAAACATAGGGCAATTAATTATGATAAGTTGTAAAACAATTTCTTATGAATGGGATGGAAATGTGTCAATGCTAAATATTATTTAAGTGTTCTGTACATCTCTTATCTGTTTTTCACGTGTGATAAGGCGACAAAATAAGTTATAAATTCTCAAAAGATCAGGAACTATGTGACGTTCGCAACGATAAATTACTATATTTTGTATGAGTTTTAAATGAGTAAGTAATGAATATTTTCATATTATGGGTGCAATGTAGAAATGATAATGATGACGTGGTTTATGCAAAAACTGGGTAGGTTCCTAATTAAGAGCCATCTGCAACTTGAAAAAAGTAAACTATAATGTGCAGATTCCCTTGAACATAATTCGTCTGGAAGCAGCTTGGGGCCTGAGATGTTATGATGTTTTAGGGGGTGAGTAGAGTGAGACGACGCGATGTTGTCATTATTTTCTTTTATTTTGGGGATAAAAACATGTTTGCTGTAAGTATTATCTTTGTGAGTATGACATGTTAGATATATTATGTATGTTATTGTAATATATACAATTAAACGGCCAAATGGGGAGCGCTGAAGGCTCTCACCCGGTACAACGTTTAAGACAACAGGCCTGAGGGTGCCCAGTTGGGCGCGAACCTCGGCTCAGGGCGTCGTCTGAGAGGAAAAATATTTGAAAGAATTAATCGACCCTAGTGGGTCGATAGCGATAAGCGCTGAATGAGGGAAATCGTCGACCACGCCGGCGGGGTCGGTATCGGGGTCCTGAAGTGTTTGGTGTCGCGAGCTGATTGGCTGCCTCTATGGCTAGGGTAATCGGGTCGTCGGGATCGTATATTACGTCCTTCGGACGCCGATACTTTTCAGTATCGTCCCTAAGCGGGATGTATTCGGAAGCCGCAACTACCAGGGGATTTGGGTGGTGCGGAGCAGAATCGAAAAAACGTTTGGAAGCTAATTTGAGCCATTGGGCAATGGTTGGCAGATTAAACGGCATTGAAATCCTGCATTTTTATTGGGAAGCGTAACACGTCGCAAATGTCTGTTGTGTAGACGGACGAGTTCTTCCATTGTCCTATCCTCGTCGTCAATATGACACCATTGCCCTAGCATTATCCCGTTTTTCACAGGGTCCAAGCGGACCCTGAAGATTTGACAGGTCCGGTTTTTTTACAGAAGCGACTGCCAGTCTGATCTCCCAACACGCGAAGGGAAAACCAGTCCAATACAGGTTCTCAAGAAAGTGGGAAACCCAGACAAATTTGGGTTTCCTCACAATGTTTTCCTTCACCGCTGAGCACGTGATAATCATTTATGATCCAAACGTGAATTCGAAAACAAATTCGACAATCATTGGTTTAGGCCTGTGCTGGATTCGAACATGACCTCAAAGTAAGAGGCAAGTGTTTATTTACGTTTGATCGCACGATCATGCGACACGGTCCCATGGTGATAAAGTTTGAAATTGAATTACTTAAATGCGGAACCCTAGAAATGGACTACATGACCTCTACAGTTATATGTAAGTATTCATAGTTACGACATTTTATTGATGTATTATGTTTAAATAGGTATTTTTTGAATTATATAAATTAGTGACATCGTAACCAATACTCAGGAGGATGATTCAGACCATGATTCTCGGTTAATATCAAGTGGAATTTTCCGTCACAAAATTCATGATTCTTTTTAGTTTTTTCAAATTATTTTCAATTAAGTATATACTTTTGCGCCGGAAATTTTCACTTGATATTAACTCAGAATAATCAGCTGAATCATCCCTCTCAGTATTCGTTACGATGTCACTTACACCCCGTACACGGTCTTACGATAGCCATACAAGTAGGTATGGGTGTTAGTGACACCGTAACGAATACTGAGGGGGAAGATTCAGACCATGATTCTTAGTTGATATCAAGTGGAATTACCTGTCAAAAAAATCATGAAAATTTTTGTTTTTTTTTTGTAATTATTTTCCGATCCAAACTTTTCCGACGGAAAAGTCCACTTGATACCAACTCAGAATCCTGGCCTGAATCATCCCTCAAAGTTTTCGTTACGATGTCACTAACACCCTGTATATATTGTTGATATGAAGATCCAACATAGCAACAGTATTTGTGACAGGTTATTGTATGTCACAAGCCGTTAAAAAAATCCTAGACGTGCAGATGTTGAAGAAAAATATTAAGCGTATTTTTTATTCAATCATGTCGCGGGGTTTTCCCGTTAAGTACATGATGAAATTATTGCTACTTTTAAATAACTCAAGACGCAAATACATTACGTATTTTGTTTTGATGAAGATATTAAGTAAGTATCAACATATAATAAGGCACTATAATTGTTTTTGATTTGATTTCTGATAAACCTCTCCGGATACCAGGTGTGAAAATCACATGCTTAGAAGATTACCGTGAGATTACCTTATCAATCATATTCCATATTTAAATGCATATTAAAATATTAATGTAAATATCTAATACCTACAATGTTATCGAAAAAAGTTAATTAGATGATACGCTTAATGATTCTATTTTAAAATTTTTGATGTAGTACAAGCGTGCCCTCAAGGTAGGTGGCATGATGATCTACAGAGTCTATTTATTGTAGATCGGATTGCTTATATATACAGTTGGTCAAACAGACGGGACCAGTGGTATATTGTTGGGCAGTAAATGGGCAGTGTTAAGGTAGTTGTATATAGATATGTAACCCGGTAGGTACCTGTAACTGTTTTCAATAAAAACATTAATAAATAGATGGTATTTGGAGAAGTGTGTCAGGATTGAAGCAAATTAAACATAGACTTTGCTTACCACAGTGGGAAATAGGCGTGATTTTGTGTAATATTTACACTAATACATTTTCGACGTAAAAAATGGGTGGATATGCCGTCAATAATAAGGTAAAGTTAAAATAGGTAAATATTAAAGTTTATTTATCACATTTTCCGACGAAACCGTAAAAATAAATGCTTGCAAATTGTAATTTTTATGTTGCATTTCCTTCTTGATGAATGTTTTTTTAGAATGGCCAGCTGTTGCCAGTGCTCAGTCCGAAGAGTCCGTTTCTGCAAAGAATAAAAAACGAAGAAGTACTTAATAAGTAAGTGTACAAAAATAATAAACATACCATAATGTAAACAAACAGCCTATACATATTCAATATACGTCCCACTGCTGGGTACAGGCCTCCCCTCAATCAACCAAAAAGTAATAAAAAAACAAAAATAATTGGTTTAATTATTGGTTGGTGGTAGGGCTGGCAGAGAAAGACCTAGAAGGACGTACATTGACCAAATTGGAGATATCCTTAGAAAACAGTACGATCTACCCTGAACCGGCGTGCGTGCATGAAACGATTGATGAATGTGGAGGAAGCAAGAGAAGTGCTCTGCTTCGCTTACCCCGGTGGAAAGTAGGCGTGAGTTTATGTATGTATAAATTGAATATCAAGTACATCAAGTCATAGTTTCAATGTGGTTGTTGTACAGTATATTTTTTTATTTTATTTATTAGGGATAAAAAACAGTTATACAATGGGTAATACTTAAGATAATATTAGCCTAAGTTATAACTAAATGTATAACCAACTGGGATATCCACATATTAATATAATAGAAGTGGTAAATAGTGAGTCTACTACAGTGAGTTTGGACGGAAGCATGTACTCGTACACCATGACAACCAAAAAATAACAATATTGTGAGCTTGAAAGTTTTTAAAACTGGATATTAGATACACCTACGTACAGAAACCAATGAATGGGCTTAATGAAACTGTGCACTAATACAGGGTGTTAGTGACATCGTAACGAAAACTTTGAGGGATGATTCAAACCATGATTCTGAGTTGATATCAAGTGGAATTTTCCGTCGCAAAAGTATGGATAGGAAAATAATTCAAAACAACACAAAAAAAAATCATGAATTTTTGACAGGAAATTCCACTTGATATCAACTCAGAATCATGGTCTGAATCATCCCCTTCAATATTCGTTACGGTGTCACTAACACCCATACCTACTTGTATGGCTACCGTATGTACTTGTACGGGGTGTAAGTGACATCGTAACGAATACTGAGAGGGATGATTCAGCTGATTATTCTGAGTTAATATCAAGTGGAATTTTCCATCGCAAATGTATAGAATTGAAAATAATTTAAAAAAAATTAAAAAAAAACATGAATTTTGCGACGAAAAATTCCACTTGATATCAACTCAGAATCATGGTCTGAATCATCCCCCTGAGTATTCGTTACGATGTTACTAACACCCTGTATACATAGTATAAATTCCTGAGTAACACATTTCTTCCTGTCGTAACAGATTCTTGCTCACAATGCTCTTTGAATGTCAAGATAATTTGTGTTGATTAAAATCAGCCGTTTCCCAGGATGTTTTTCAGGCCTTGCCTATTTATTATGTTATAATCCGCCTAATTCTACTTTCTTTAATAAGTATTATGGACATAACTATCTTAGGATTTTGTATCAACAGTAGCTGCAAGTTGTTTTTGACTTCTACTGGCTCTGCCCACCCCATTAGGGATTAGCGTGAGTTTATGTATGTATGTATTTGTAATACATTTGATCATTGCCATTTTACAGGTTTTTAATTTAAAAAGCTATACATACCCTCGTTTGCTAAGGACAGCGTTGCCCATGTTGAGAGAACTTCCGCTGCATCCGTTGTTCTGAGCCTGCTGGATGTTAGAGCATTGTCTTCCGACGTGGCGGTTGTAACGGATGGTCACTGCGAAGAACTCATACGCTCGGCTGTGAGAGCAGGTGCTGATCCAGCAGCCAGGCTGCGGGTTTCTGCCTCCGTTGGGGTAGAAGTTAGCTCGACAAATGGGATCCATGATACCCAGGAGACCACCGTCAGTGTGGATGCATTCAACATACTGTCCATCAGCGGCGCGCAGAGCGTTGGAATTCCCACCCCAGTTAGGACCAGCAGGGTCCAAACCTGTAATGTTCAATAATTGTTACGTCGATTTATTAAGTGATGGAAGCAGTACGGTCACGAGCATTAATATGTATACACTTTGGTACCATGTCACATTAACTTTTTTGACAAATTGAACTGTAAATCTCACTAAAGTCGAATATGTTAGTGCCACAGAGTCCTAAAGTGGGTTACATTATATTGCTCATGACTGTACTTGGCATGAAAATGCTCGTAATAGTAAGTAATTACAACATGAATACTCATAACGAAAGTGGTGTGTCAGAATCGTAGTTGAATTTCGTGGTGTCTGTCTACCCCAATGCGATATAGGCGTGATCTTATGTACACGTGTATACGTTAATCTTGACGGATTGTATGTTAAAATCCGTGAGAGGTCTTACAATTGGCTTATCATAAATCGTCACCAATGGTTATGAAGACGATAAACATTCATACGATAAAGTATACAGGATGTTAGTGACATCGTAACGAAAACTTTGAGGGATGATGCAGACGTTCGTGCTTCACCCAACAGGGTCCACATAATACCAGCGTCGTGGTTCACGCCGCGACTTGTGCTGAGTGAGGCCCTTTTATCTCAGGACGTCCACCACCACCTTATGATCATTGTAATGAAAAAAAAAAAAAAAAAAAAAAATTGTGATGTTATTGTTTTGTCTTTGTGTGTGGCGTCCTTTTATAATAAACAATTTATATTCTTTCTTTTTTTTATACCTTTATTCTAAGATAATATAAAATGGTATTTTCCATCGCAAAAATATAAAATTGAAAAATAAAAAAAAAACATGATTTTTGCGACGGAAAAATACACTTGATATTCACTCAGCATCATGGTCTGAATCATCCCCCTCAGTATTCGTTACATGTCACTAACACCCTGCATAAAACGTAGTCGAAATAGAAAAAAATCTTACCGGTGATACGAGAGGCGCGGTTGCCTACTCTACGTCCAGCGTTGCCTACTACGTGAGCGCCAAGACTGAAGCCTACAAGGTGTACGTTGTTCCAGTTGCCACCAGCGTTATTGATGAGCCATTGGAGGAAGTCTCCTAGATGCTGACCCACGCTGGGTACTCCATTCACAGCGGTCCAGTAAGCAGAGTTCGCGAGAGCCCTCCAGTCAACTACGATGACATTGCAGTCCTGGACGGCAAGGAAGGCAGAGGTGACCATCGGGTTGATTTCAGAGTTGCCGTTGCTGTTCCACCCGTGAACGATAACTTTTAGAGGGCGGCTCGCTACGTAGTTAGAATTCCTCACTGAATTGATGTTATTGTGAACTAGGAGTTGGAAGCTGTTGGGGTTCTGTCTGAAATCAAAGTGTGGGTTGAGATAATATGTAACAAGAGTGATAAAGACTGCATGCTATGCTTATGTGAAATGCGTTCTATCTTGTACGCACCTGGTGTACAGCCAATATTGGTTATTGGCACCGTTCCTAGATTCCCTCGAAACCTCATCATCGTCTTTCTCTTGCAAGTCTACTAGATGAGGCACTCCTTCACCATCAGGCATCCAGATGTACCTGCTTTCACCCTCCACATAGTGGCTATTGTCTCCTGGGATCAGGAGAGTGGGGCTTCCAGCGCACACTGAAACAATAGTTGCAAATTTTCTGTTAGGATCACCTCGTCAATTGTTTTGCTTGGCTGGTAGATGACTCTTTTTATTCCGTGGAATTTGGCCATTGTGGGAATGGATTTCCCAATCTGATTGGGATGATAGATTTTGCAGGGTGCGCTTGATGTAATGCGTTTAAAGTAAGTAGGTACAATAAGATGTTAATAAATAATAATTATGTACACTTACAGGCTACGAGGGCCGCGAGAACCACCAACAGCTTCATTGTTGATGCTTATGACTCCTGTTATCTAATTACGCCTATTTATAGTATTTACAGAAGCGCTTTTCACGCAGTGCATTATCTAAATAATCCGCGATATGTCATACAAAACGTGAAGTGATTCTTTATGATATTGTTTAGCTTAATCATGTAATTCAATCATGTAACTATAGGTGGAGATTTGTAATTAGCATTATGTATATTGGTGATTTTGTTTACTGTACTATTCAGATGTTAATCTAACTAAAAGTAAATAAAAATAATAATAAAAGAATCGCGCTGGACATATTAATTACAATAAAAACATTTTCATGTAAAATGCTGCCAAGCCGAGATCATAATCGAAATGATCACAATGTCAAAAAGTTATCACATATCATCAAGAAGAGCTAACTTCTAATTCTACACGCCCTAACTATACAAACTCTAAGTTCAAAAACTCTACACGTTTGGAAAATATGGGGCGTCCAAAGCGCGGATCATCTTATTTTCGAACATTCGGGTATTCTGCCTGCAATGTCTTTACCAAACCAGGGCTTACAAAATGATTTTTGTAATATGTCCCCACCGAGATTCGAACCTGGGACCTCCAGATCATGAGCCCGACACTCAACCACTGGACCACAGCGACCGTTACGTACACTTATAGTTTAGTGTATGCGTAGACATCCATTGCGAGTTAGTAAATGCAATGGAGGTTGCTGCATCTGAGCACACTACAGAAACTGATTCACAGTGTAACCATGTTATCGTGATAAAATTACGAAAATTATTAAAATACGATCTATACTGTCATCTCCGCCGTTATAAATCGCACAAATTCTAATAAGAAAGGGCCTGATTATATGCAACATAAAAGCTTGATAATGCGTAATATATGCACCACCAACAAAATGTATGAAGTTGTAAGGCGTATCACATCTGGTTGCCGGCAACCAAATGATTTTCCGCTGGTAGCGCAACGTGTCCTAGTGAGAGTGCCCTAATGAGCCCCCTCATGATCCCTAATTTATTTTCTATCTTCAACAATTACAATAATCTACTTCTATCCTGTGAGTTGTGAGGTGGATTACTGACCTCATCAACCCTGGTGTTAGGATTACTATCGGATTATTATTGCAATAATTATCAGATATTGTAATGTTTTAATTTAGTTTCCATTATATCAAATTCCCGAATCACAATAACATACTGATAATATCGGTTAGCTCGGTAGGTACCAAAAATTATAAATAAATTTATTTATTTTGATGTGTTGTCAAGTTCTGATTCAAGTTTTGGCGAAAGGCTGATTCAAATAAAAGACTAATTATTCAAATTTTAATGGTTGTTTATGCGTGGATCTACACTCCGCAGTGGAGCACCATGGTGGAGGATATTCTATACCCTATCCGGTTGTATGAAGTGAGGCGGCCCAGCAGTGGGACGTGTATCTATACACGTAATAACAGCCTATAGGCTGTTTAGGTTATGTATGTGGCACGATGGAAAGTAGCATAGAAATGCTGCATCGACAAGAGCGTGGCTACGATTGTGTGAGCTACGATATCGTCGACACGTAGTCTGTAAGCGCCCAGGGATGGGCGTGAGTTATGTTGGTACCTTTGAGTTAGTCATGTAAGTTTTTATATGAAAAATTAAAACTTGTAAAAACCGGGATTTTTTTTTTCCATTGTATAATGTCATCAGTGTAATATGGTATATCAGTAGGGTTTAACATTGATAAAAACCATATCATTACCGACCTCCTGGTGTAGGGGTTGAGCGTTGGGCTCACGATCCGGAGGTCCCGGGTTCGAATCCCGGTGGGAACTTACTACAAAAATTACTTTGTCATCCCTAGTTTGATTAGGACATTACAGGCCGATCATCTGATTGTTCAAAAGTAAGATGATCCGTGCTTCGGAAGGCACGTTAAGCCGTTGGTCCCGGTTACTACTTACTGATGTAAGTATGTAGTCGTTACGAGCCATGTCAGGGGCCTTTGGCGGCTCAGTAGTAACCCTGACACCAGAGTTGATGAGGTTGATAATCCACCTGACAACCCACACGAGAGAAGACCACATCATTAAACAAAGTATTACTTCACTGCACAAGTTGATTAGAACTACTTAGATACTGACTTATATACTTTGTATACATTCACAATGAAACAGTATATTATGTGTATTATATAACCTACATACACATAGGTATTATATTTATATCTATAAAGTGCACAAGTACGTGTTTCTACTATACTGACTGATGGTAAACTTCAGCATGCAACTGCGATAACAGCGCTAATAACTGACGATAACAAAAACCTGGGAGAAATAAACGCTAAGAATTTTAACAAAACGACGATATAATCCAATTCCAGATTGTATTATATTTGACCGTAGTATTTGAAACAAAAGCGAGTTACCTCAGCCGCATAATGTCTTATAAGTACATATGTCGTGGCCAGATCTTAGAATTGATAATTCCATGATGTGTTCGATCATTTCATGAAAATGGTCATATTTCATGAAATAGAATATCATTCGTTGGTCACATCATGATGTAGTTTGGCTAGATCAATGAACACAAAACGTTTAACGATATGAACAACTAAATGCATGATTACTTCATGATATGGCCAAACGTTGGCAATCATATCGTAAAATTAGTAACATTATCCACCGGTAGTGGCGCTGGTGTCGATTATATTTAAAACTTGATTGATGTTATATTCGATGAATCGATGTAATGTACAATTTTCCCTATCGATTAGGTAAATAATTTTGAACCTAAGAAATTAATCGACTATTCGCATTTTTATTACACCATATAACATAAACACCGCCTGCAGTAACGATATGGCCAAACGTTGATTGAAATATCATTAAACGTTGACGTTTCAACGATATGGTCAACTTAAGATGGCTATTTCATGAAATATGACCATTTCATGAAATGGCACATCATGAAATGATCAATTCTGGGATCTGGCCACGACGCATACATAAATTCACGCCTGTTAGGGTAAGCAGAGACTATGAAATTCCATTTGCGTTGATCCTGACACACTTCTCTTGCTTCCCCCACATTCATCAATCGTTTCATACACGCATGCCGGATGTCCGATTTTGTTTCATTTTTTTTTCTCAAAAACTATAGATATTGTGATTACAAACATTAAAGTAAAACTCAGAAATCGATACGGCTTCTAGATTATCAGGAAAAAAATACAAAGTTAGCCTAAAATTCGGGTCTAAATATCGAAAAAGAAAATATACTTACTTACTTACTTCAAAAAGTAAAATATTTTAATTTTGATTGCACCACACCGCACCGATGAAAAGTAAACATAATATTCTCCATTTCTACCAGTTACTGTCGAAGATAGGTATCGTTACGTATATATTTGTGATTTTTCAGTTTTATTTTTTATTCCACACTCTTGTCGTAGTAGCTAGCGTTTCATATATCAAACGATAGTTTATTCAAACCTTAATCAACAATATTAAAGTAACGAGATAAGTATGAAAGGATTCAGAAGTTACTGTCAATTTATTACTTTCTTTTTATTTAAGGTTGTCACTTTCTATATCCAGATTTTTATAATATTTGTGAACCGGATTTTTTAATAATATGAAGAGATAAGGTTAATCAATAATTTACAAAGTGAATAAAAATAGGAATTAAAAATAATCAAAAATAGCCTATATAGCGTGTTGGTGACATCGTAACGAATACTGAGGGGGATGATTCAGAGTTGATATTGAGTGGAATTTTCCGTCGCAAAATTCATGATTTTTTAAATTATTTTCATTTCTATATTTTTGCGACGGACAATTCCACTTGATATTAACTCAGAATAATTCAAATTCAAAAATATCTTTATTCAGTAGGTAACATAGTTACACTTTGAATCGTCAATTTTACATAACGAACGTCTCATCCGCCTAAAACTACTGCAGCTTCTCACAACCTGTATAGCCGGGGAAAAGAAGCTGCAAGAAAAACCTCGGCACAGGGCCCTAGACGTTCTTTAAAAAAATAAAAATAAACATAAAATATTGGTATACAATTGAGTAATTTAGCTGCCTAATATCAGTTCTCAGACAGTTAATCCCATGCATTCATATCTTCTAAAAAATCACTAACTTTATAAAAACCTTTTTTGTAAAGTTTTTGTTTAACTACTGTCTTAAAACAGTTGAAAGGCAAATTCTGAATGTCAATGGGAATCTTATTGTAAAAACGTATCAAAAGTGGCTCCAAATGGTTCGTGTAATATTACACACGGTGCGGCTCGCCAGTTCTGTTTCTTGAACTTGGCTTGACACGCGACCGCGTGTCTAGATACATTGCCCCTTAAAAGATTTAGTAATCTTATGTAATCGACTGACTTGTAAAGCAAGTTTATTTTTATTCCTGGTATTAACAATGTGCCGATCGCTATTTTTGAGCTGAATCACCCCCTTCAGTATTCTTTACGATGTCACTTTAACCCGGTATAAGTACGTAGGTACAGGTAGCCATACAAGTACGTATTGGTGTTATTGACACTGTAACGAATACTGAGGGGCTGAGAGACCATGATTTGAGTTGATATTGAGTGGAATTTTCCGCCGCAAATTTCGAGATTTATTTTGTGCTTTTTAATTATTTTCAGTTCTATACTTTTGCGACCGAAAATTCCACTTGATATCAGCTCAAAATCATGGTCTGAATCATCCCTCAAAATTTTCGTTACGATGTCACTAACACCTGTAGGTATTTGTACTTAATAAAATAACGTGGTACATATTTCGCTATTAAAAGTCAAGTAGGTATATATTCCTGATTTTTTATTCATTTCATTATAAATTGTAAAAATTAAAGTATAAATCAAACAACCTGATATCATCAAGGATTATTATTATTAGTATTGTAATTAATATGGCCAAGATGCGCCAGTTTGAAGACCGTAGATGCCGTTTCTGAAACAAATGAAACTATTAAATTAATACAATATCAGAACCGTGGTAGCCCAGTTGGTAGAACGCTTGCCTCTCACTTTGAGGACGTAGGTTCGAATTCCAGCACAGGCCTAAACCAATGTATGTCGAATTTGTTTTCGAATTCATGTTTGGATCATTAATGATTATCACGTGCTCGCAGCGGTAAAGGAAAAGATCGTGCGGAAACCGTCATTCCCGAAGAATGCATTTTCGGAGGTATGTGACGGTTTTCCCTTCGCGGTTGGAAGGTCAGACAGGCAGTCACTTTTGGGCAAAAAAACAGTCCTGTCAAATTTTCAGGTTAGGTAAGCGGACCGGAGATGATGGTGATGAAATTAATACAATATGTACAGGCGTAAAAACAGCTTAGTTAGCAGGTATAATTTGGTAAATATGTATTATATTATATTGAGTAGGTATTTATTATATTAACTAAAGTTTACTTCTATTTATTTCTTGTTGCACTATCCCACATCCAAGTTTAGTAAATGTTTGGTTCTTGGTAGCGGTTGCCTGGTAGTAATTGCTCTAAAGCAATAAGGCCGCCCAAGTTGTATTGTATTTGTGTGTTATGTCAACACATTATCATCAATTACCAACGTATTTGATTTGAATTAAGTAGTTCTAATAAGCCTTTATACTTCCGTTGCCGGTGGTATATTGTTGGCCTTCTTGTCTTTCATGTTCATTTCATATTTTAACTATTTCTAACCTATTAGTCTAGCATGCTGCTGATGCATGGATGCAGCGAAATACTATACTAGGGGGGTTAAAAAGGCCACATTGAAACAAGTTCGATTTGACATTTGCGCATATAAAAGTAAGTGTGCAATGGCCCTATATATATTCCTGCATATTCCTGCAGACACCTCCTAATTTTTTTAAGTTATACCCGTCATTTTCTTATCCGCCTAAAAGGAAAAGGACGGATGATTGTCAACAATTAGTTAAGTTAATTTTTAAAAGGAATGAATAACCTCGCTGCTATGCAATCCGTTTAACGTGCTCTCTACTTAATAATGGCCCCGATTCCTGCAAACACCGCCTAATTTTATTTTAAGTTATATCCGTCATTTTCATATCCGTCGAAAAGGAAAGGGACGGATGATTCACAGCTCTTAATTTTAGGAAGAATGAGTAAATGAATGTGTCGGGTTATTGACTGATGTAAAATTTTTAGACGGTTGGTTTAGATTTGTGCTTAAAATTGACGTGTGTTCCCTAATTGTTATGCCTGTCGATTACCCGTCCCTTTCTTTTTTAGCGGATAAGAAAATGACAGGTACTTTTATAACTTAAAATAATATATAATTAGTTGGCGTCTGCAGGAATACCAATGTCAAATAGAAATATGCTTTCTTAGATGAATTGTTACAATGTGGCCTTTTCAATCCCTTGGGACACTTTGACCACCTCATGATGATTCACCGATTTGTATGGTGCCACAGCTCTATAAATATCAATTTTGCGGACAAAACTTACAATTAAGTACTTATGTATAATGTCACGAGCATTAATATGTATACATTTTGGTACCATGTCACATTAACTTTTTTGACAAATTGAACTGTAAGTCTCACTAAATGTCAAATATGTTAGTGCGACAGAGTCCTAAAGTGGGTACATCATATTGGTCATGACTGTACAGTACTAGAACCACCAGCTTGAAAATATTTGACTGCCTCTAATGGACTTACCCTCGTTTATTGATAATACTGTTGCCCATATGGAAAGTACTGCCAGTGCAACTGTTGCTCTGAGCCTGTGAAAGGTTTGCGCACAGTCTTCCGATGTGTCTGTTATACCGGATCGTTACTGCGAACAGACTAGGCGCCCGATCATGGGAACAGATACTATCTGAGCAACCAGGTTGAGGATTTCTGCCTCCGTTGGGGTAGAAGTTAGCCTGCCCAATAGCTGTCATGATCCCCTGAAGATAACCATCCGTATGAATAGCCTCCACGTATTGTCCATCCGAAGCGCGCAAGGCATTTCCATTTGAATGCCACAAAGGACCAGCGGGGTCTAATCCTGTGAACCAATGAATAATAATAACAATTTAATAACCACCAATCCGCACTGGGCCCGCGTGATGGTTTAAGGCCCGATCTCCCTATCCATCCATAGGGAAGGCCCGTGCCCCAGCAGTGGGGACGTTAATGGGCTGGTGATGATGGTGATGAGTAGCCTTTATACGTCCCACTGCCGGGACCCTTGCAGATTCCTATAGGTCTCCCCTCAATCAGCTGGAGGGGCTATGGAGTATGCTCCAGCGCATGCTGCAGCAAACGCTTCACTGGAGCAGCGTTGCTCCAATGTGGGGTGGTAAAGGTGTTTAGACCAGTAGCCCGGGACTAACGACATTACGTGCATTCTAAAGCACGGAATCATCTTACTTTTTCAGAAAATCAGGTATTGACATATAAAACAGATGAAGTGGTTTTCAACAATGTTTATATGAATTAGTAATAATTATTGATCTTTTACTATTTTAATGATATCACTTTCACTACTTGGCAGCATGAATGAGGCGCTGACACAAGTGAACAATAACATTTATTGTCCGAGTTGGATGTAGTTAGTACTATCTTACCAGCTCAGCTTACCAGTAACTCTAGCCGGGCGGTTGCCAGTTGTACGTCCAGCATTGCCAACGACGTGAGCGCCAAGACTGAAGCCAACAAGATGCACGTTGTTCCAGTTGCCACGGGTGGTGTTGATGAGCCAAGTTAAGAAGTTTCCTACATGTTGGCCGACATTTGGGACTCCGTTTACGGCGTTAACGTAATTGCCACCGGCCACGCCTCGCCAGTCGACGACGATGACATTGCAGTTCATAACAGCAAGGAACGCTGACGTGAGGAGGGGGTTCATGCCACTGTTCATGCTGCCAGTCCAACCGTGGACAAGGATCTTCACAGGCAGGTTGGTTCCATAGTTCGAATTCCATATAGTGTTAGCATTGCCGTGAACAATTTGCTGAGGATTGGTGGGGTTGGACCTTGAACAAAAGTTAGTTACGATGTTAGACGCTTTTACTTTAATAAGCCATTTTCTTCTTCTTCTCTTCTCCGGCCTCCGTGGTCCAGTGGTTTGAGCGTTGGGCTCACGATTCGGAGGTCCCGGGTTCAAATCCCGGACATATCATAAAAATCACTATGTGATCCCTAGTTTGGTTAGGACATTACAGGCTGATCACTTGATTGTCCGAAAGTAAGATCATCCATGCTTCGGAATGCACGTTAAGCCATCGGTCCCGAATACTACCTACTGATGTAAGTTAGTAATCGTCACATGAGTTATGCCAGAGGCCTTTGGCGGCTCATACCAGGGTTGATGCGGTTGGTAATCCACCTCACAACCCCCACGATAGAAGAGAAGAATAAGCCATAACATATTTTGAAACGATTTGGAATCATACAAATGAATACTATTTATCATAACGTTCAATAAAACATTTTAAAGATTAAACAAAGGTATACACCTGGTATAGAGCCAGTATTGATTGTTGGCGCCATTTCTGGTGAGCAGCAAATCTTCATCGACTGGTTCTTGGAGGTCCACGAGACGTGGCTCTGTGTCGTCATCGGACATCCATATGTAACGGCTCTCACCCTCTACATAATGGCTGTTGTCTCCAGGAACTGACGGCACCGGCCCAGCGTGGCTAACTGTATCACAGAGCTTATTGGAATATTAATTGGTTATGAAATTAATTATGCCTAGTGATTTATTACGTCATACGTAACTATTGAACTTGACAACAAGATAATACGAGTACTATTTATAACATAAACTACACATAAGGACAAGTTAAAATGTTTTGTACCACTACATACAAAACATTTAGCTTAACATTTAAATTTGCATCCGCAAAGGGCGCAAAAGTTACAAAATATGCACGATTATGTAGCAAGCAGTGGGATGAAATATGATGATAATGATGAAGATGTTGAAAGCATCTGTCATATTATCATCACGGTTATAAATTAATGAAATGCTTATAATAAAATTGAACTTGCCTGCAACGAAAGCAGCCCAAACTATCAACAGTAGTTTTATCATGGCTACGGTCCGAAGTCGATTGACTTGTAGACCTGCTAACTGCCAAAATTTCTACTGTACCAATAATCGTGTAATCAGAATCAATCAATGTCTGATATTTAAAACCAGGATTGGATTAATAAAACGAGCTTACGTTGTGATTATCACGTGGACAATAATAGGTGTTCTATTTATATTTATATTGAATAGTACAGGAGGATTAAAGAACATTTGTTGTGGAAACGATAGTAAAAAAATATGCACACCTCGATTTTCTTATACGACGGCAGGCTTGAGCAGTGGAAGTGGGAGGGATTCTCTTAAAATGCATATAAATGTTTTTGTCATAATTTTAATTATCATTATCCTTTTTGCATAACGTTTTTTAGCATAATGGTACTATCCCATAATAATATCTAGGAATACTGGTTTGTTCGGTATAACTTATTTTTGGACTAATATTTGTTGGTATAATTTTGATTCGCATATAAATAGGTAGGTATCCATAATTCTGTTTTAGAATAATAGTGTTTTGTCTTATTTTTTACCATGCATAACAGTAGGTTAGGGTGCATGTTTATTTTACACACGAAAAGTATACTGAATGATGACCAACAGCATGAAATAGTGTCAAAAATTATAAAAAGTCACAATTATGAACCAACTGCAGCCAAGGTAAAAAGCACAGATCATATAATACTAGGTAAAAGTAAATTTCGAACATGTTCAAAGTTGTGCCAAAACTTTTCTTATTCGGAGTATAGTTTTTATGCTTATAATAATTATGCTTATATATCATTATTGTCATTAATTGTTATGCTTATAGTAGTTATGAGGACAGGCTACGAGGGCCGCGAGAACCACCAACAGCTTCATTGTTGATGCTTATGACTCCTGTTATCTAATTACGCCTATTTATAGTATTTACAGAAGCGCTTTTCACGCAGTGCATTATCTAAATAATCCGCGATATGTCATACAAAACGTGAAGTGATTCTTTATGATATTGTTTAGCTTAATCATGTAATTCAATCATGTAACTATAGGTGGAGATTTGTAATTAGCATTATGTATATTGGTGATTTTGTTTACTGTACTATTCAGATGTTAATCTAACTAAAAGTAAATAAAAATAATAATAAAAGAATCGCGCTGGACATATTAATTACAATAAAAACATTTTCATGTAAAATGCTGCCAAGCCGAGATCATAATCGAAATGATCACAATGTCAAAAAGTTATCACATATCATCAAGAAGAGCTAACTTCTAATTCTACACGCCCTAACTATACAAACTCTAAGTTCAAAAACTCTACACGTTTGGAAAATATGGGGCGTCCAAAGCGCGGATCATCTTATTTTCGAACATTCGGGTATTCTGCCTGCAATGTCTTTACCAAACCAGGGCTTACAAAATGATTTTTGTAATATGTCCCCACCGAGATTCGAACCTGGGACCTCCAGATCATGAGCCCGACACTCAACCACTGGACCACAGCGACCGTTACGTACACTTATAGTTTAGTGTATGCGTAGACATCCATTGCGAGTTAGTAAATGCAATGGAGGTTGCTGCATCTGAGCACACTACAGAAACTGATTCACAGTGTAACCATGTTATCGTGATAAAATTACGAAAATTATTAAAATACGATCTATACTGTCATCTCCGCCGTTATAAATCGCACAAATTCTAATAAGAAAGGGCCTGATTATATGCAACATAAAAGCTTGATAATGCGTAATATATGCACCACCAACAAAATGTATGAAGTTGTAAGGCGTATCACATCTGGTTGCCGGCAACCAAATGATTTTCCGCTGGTAGCGCAACGTGTCCTAGTGAGAGTGCCCTAATGAGCCCCCTCATGATCCCTAATTTATTTTCTATCTTCAACAATTACAATAATCTACTTCTATCCTGTGAGTTGTGAGGTGGATTACTGACCTCATCAACCCTGGTGTTAGGATTACTATCGGATTATTATTGCAATAATTATCAGATATTGTAATGTTTTAATTTAGTTTCCATTATATCAAATTCCCGAATCACAATAACATACTGATAATATCGGTTAGCTCGGTAGGTACCAAAAATTATAAATAAATTTATTTATTTTGATGTGTTGTCAAGTTCTGATTCAAGTTTTGGCGAAAGGCTGATTCAAATAAAAGACTAATTATTCAAATTTTAATGGTTGTTTATGCGTGGATCTACACTCCGCAGTGGAGCACCATGGTGGAGGATATTCTATACCCTATCCGGTTGTATGAAGTGAGGCGGCCCAGCAGTGGGACGTGTATCTATACACGTAATAACAGCCTATAGGCTGTTTAGGTTATGTATGTGGCACGATGGAAAGTAGCATAGAAATGCTGCATCGACAAGAGCGTGGCTACGATTGTGTGAGCTACGATATCGTCGACACGTAGTCTGTAAGCGCCCAGGGATGGGCGTGAGTTATGTTGGTACCTTTGAGTTAGTCATGTAAGTTTTTATATGAAAAATTAAAACTTGTAAAAACCGGGATTTTTTTTTTCCATTGTATAATGTCATCAGTGTAATATGGTATATCAGTAGGGTTTAACATTGATAAAAACCATATCATTACCGACCTCCTGGTGTAGGGGTTGAGCGTTGGGCTCACGATCCGGAGGTCCCGGGTTCGAATCCCGGTGGGAACTTACTACAAAAATTACTTTGTCATCCCTAGTTTGATTAGGACATTACAGGCCGATCATCTGATTGTTCAAAAGTAAGATGATCCGTGCTTCGGAAGGCACGTTAAGCCGTTGGTCCCGGTTACTACTTACTGATGTAAGTATGTAGTCGTTACGAGCCATGTCAGGGGCCTTTGGCGGCTCAGTAGTAACCCTGACACCAGAGTTGATGAGGTTGATAATCCACCTGACAACCCACACGAGAGAAGACCACATCATTAAACAAAGTATTACTTCACTGCACAAGTTGATTAGAACTACTTAGATACTGACTTATATACTTTGTATACATTCACAATGAAACAGTATATTATGTGTATTATATAACCTACATACACATAGGTATTATATTTATATCTATAAAGTGCACAAGTACGTGTTTCTACTATACTGACTGATGGTAAACTTCAGCATGCAACTGCGATAACAGCGCTAATAACTGACGATAACAAAAACCTGGGAGAAATAAACGCTAAGAATTTTAACAAAACGACGATATAATCCAATTCCAGATTGTATTATATTTGACCGTAGTATTTGAAACAAAAGCGAGTTACCTCAGCCGCATAATGTCTTATAAGTACATATGTCGTGGCCAGATCTTAGAATTGATAATTCCATGATGTGTTCGATCATTTCATGAAAATGGTCATATTTCATGAAATAGAATATCATTCGTTGGTCACATCATGATGTAGTTTGGCTAGATCAATGAACACAAAACGTTTAACGATATGAACAACTAAATGCATGATTACTTCATGATATGGCCAAACGTTGGCAATCATATCGTAAAATTAGTAACATTATCCACCGGTAGTGGCGCTGGTGTCGATTATATTTAAAACTTGATTGATGTTATATTCGATGAATCGATGTAATGTACAATTTTCCCTATCGATTAGGTAAATAATTTTGAACCTAAGAAATTAATCGACTATTCGCATTTTTATTACACCATATAACATAAACACCGCCTGCAGTAACGATATGGCCAAACGTTGATTGAAATATCATTAAACGTTGACGTTTCAACGATATGGTCAACTTAAGATGGCTATTTCATGAAATATGACCATTTCATGAAATGGCACATCATGAAATGATCAATTCTGGGATCTGGCCACGACGCATACATAAATTCACGCCTGTTAGGGTAAGCAGAGACTATGAAATTCCATTTGCGTTGATCCTGACACACTTCTCTTGCTTCCCCCACATTCATCAATCGTTTCATACACGCATGCCGGATGTCCGATTTTGTTTCATTTTTTTTTCTCAAAAACTATAGATATTGTGATTACAAACATTAAAGTAAAACTCAGAAATCGATACGGCTTCTAGATTATCAGGAAAAAAATACAAAGTTAGCCTAAAATTCGGGTCTAAATATCGAAAAAGAAAATATACTTACTTACTTACTTCAAAAAGTAAAATATTTTAATTTTGATTGCACCACACCGCACCGATGAAAAGTAAACATAATATTCTCCATTTCTACCAGTTACTGTCGAAGATAGGTATCGTTACGTATATATTTGTGATTTTTCAGTTTTATTTTTTATTCCACACTCTTGTCGTAGTAGCTAGCGTTTCATATATCAAACGATAGTTTATTCAAACCTTAATCAACAATATTAAAGTAACGAGATAAGTATGAAAGGATTCAGAAGTTACTGTCAATTTATTACTTTCTTTTTATTTAAGGTTGTCACTTTCTATATCCAGATTTTTATAATATTTGTGAACCGGATTTTTTAATAATATGAAGAGATAAGGTTAATCAATAATTTACAAAGTGAATAAAAATAGGAATTAAAAATAATCAAAAATAGCCTATATAGCGTGTTGGTGACATCGTAACGAATACTGAGGGGGATGATTCAGAGTTGATATTGAGTGGAATTTTCCGTCGCAAAATTCATGATTTTTTAAATTATTTTCATTTCTATATTTTTGCGACGGACAATTCCACTTGATATTAACTCAGAATAATTCAAATTCAAAAATATCTTTATTCAGTAGGTAACATAGTTACACTTTGAATCGTCAATTTTACATAACGAACGTCTCATCCGCCTAAAACTACTGCAGCTTCTCACAACCTGTATAGCCGGGGAAAAGAAGCTGCAAGAAAAACCTCGGCACAGGGCCCTAGACGTTCTTTAAAAAAATAAAAATAAACATAAAATATTGGTATACAATTGAGTAATTTAGCTGCCTAATATCAGTTCTCAGACAGTTAATCCCATGCATTCATATCTTCTAAAAAATCACTAACTTTATAAAAACCTTTTTTGTAAAGTTTTTGTTTAACTACTGTCTTAAAACAGTTGAAAGGCAAATTCTGAATGTCAATGGGAATCTTATTGTAAAAACGTATCAAAAGTGGCTCCAAATGGTTCGTGTAATATTACACACGGTGCGGCTCGCCAGTTCTGTTTCTTGAACTTGGCTTGACACGCGACCGCGTGTCTAGATACATTGCCCCTTAAAAGATTTAGTAATCTTATGTAATCGACTGACTTGTAAAGCAAGTTTATTTTTATTCCTGGTATTAACAATGTGCCGATCGCTATTTTTGAGCTGAATCACCCCCTTCAGTATTCTTTACGATGTCACTTTAACCCGGTATAAGTACGTAGGTACAGGTAGCCATACAAGTACGTATTGGTGTTATTGACACTGTAACGAATACTGAGGGGCTGAGAGACCATGATTTGAGTTGATATTGAGTGGAATTTTCCGCCGCAAATTTCGAGATTTATTTTGTGCTTTTTAATTATTTTCAGTTCTATACTTTTGCGACCGAAAATTCCACTTGATATCAGCTCAAAATCATGGTCTGAATCATCCCTCAAAATTTTCGTTACGATGTCACTAACACCTGTAGGTATTTGTACTTAATAAAATAACGTGGTACATATTTCGCTATTAAAAGTCAAGTAGGTATATATTCCTGATTTTTTATTCATTTCATTATAAATTGTAAAAATTAAAGTATAAATCAAACAACCTGATATCATCAAGGATTATTATTATTAGTATTGTAATTAATATGGCCAAGATGCGCCAGTTTGAAGACCGTAGATGCCGTTTCTGAAACAAATGAAACTATTAAATTAATACAATATCAGAACCGTGGTAGCCCAGTTGGTAGAACGCTTGCCTCTCACTTTGAGGACGTAGGTTCGAATTCCAGCACAGGCCTAAACCAATGTATGTCGAATTTGTTTTCGAATTCATGTTTGGATCATTAATGATTATCACGTGCTCGCAGCGGTAAAGGAAAAGATCGTGCGGAAACCGTCATTCCCGAAGAATGCATTTTCGGAGGTATGTGACGGTTTTCCCTTCGCGGTTGGAAGGTCAGACAGGCAGTCACTTTTGGGCAAAAAAACAGTCCTGTCAAATTTTCAGGTTAGGTAAGCGGACCGGAGATGATGGTGATGAAATTAATACAATATGTACAGGCGTAAAAACAGCTTAGTTAGCAGGTATAATTTGGTAAATATGTATTATATTATATTGAGTAGGTATTTATTATATTAACTAAAGTTTACTTCTATTTATTTCTTGTTGCACTATCCCACATCCAAGTTTAGTAAATGTTTGGTTCTTGGTAGCGGTTGCCTGGTAGTAATTGCTCTAAAGCAATAAGGCCGCCCAAGTTGTATTGTATTTGTGTGTTATGTCAACACATTATCATCAATTACCAACGTATTTGATTTGAATTAAGTAGTTCTAATAAGCCTTTATACTTCCGTTGCCGGTGGTATATTGTTGGCCTTCTTGTCTTTCATGTTCATTTCATATTTTAACTATTTCTAACCTATTAGTCTAGCATGCTGCTGATGCATGGATGCAGCGAAATACTATACTAGGGGGGTTAAAAAGGCCACATTGAAACAAGTTCGATTTGACATTTGCGCATATAAAAGTAAGTGTGCAATGGCCCTATATATATTCCTGCATATTCCTGCAGACACCTCCTAATTTTTTTAAGTTATACCCGTCATTTTCTTATCCGCCTAAAAGGAAAAGGACGGATGATTGTCAACAATTAGTTAAGTTAATTTTTAAAAGGAATGAATAACCTCGCTGCTATGCAATCCGTTTAACGTGCTCTCTACTTAATAATGGCCCCGATTCCTGCAAACACCGCCTAATTTTATTTTAAGTTATATCCGTCATTTTCATATCCGTCGAAAAGGAAAGGGACGGATGATTCACAGCTCTTAATTTTAGGAAGAATGAGTAAATGAATGTGTCGGGTTATTGACTGATGTAAAATTTTTAGACGGTTGGTTTAGATTTGTGCTTAAAATTGACGTGTGTTCCCTAATTGTTATGCCTGTCGATTACCCGTCCCTTTCTTTTTTAGCGGATAAGAAAATGACAGGTACTTTTATAACTTAAAATAATATATAATTAGTTGGCGTCTGCAGGAATACCAATGTCAAATAGAAATATGCTTTCTTAGATGAATTGTTACAATGTGGCCTTTTCAATCCCTTGGGACACTTTGACCACCTCATGATGATTCACCGATTTGTATGGTGCCACAGCTCTATAAATATCAATTTTGCGGACAAAACTTACAATTAAGTACTTATGTATAATGTCACGAGCATTAATATGTATACATTTTGGTACCATGTCACATTAACTTTTTTGACAAATTGAACTGTAAGTCTCACTAAATGTCAAATATGTTAGTGCGACAGAGTCCTAAAGTGGGTACATCATATTGGTCATGACTGTACAGTACTAGAACCACCAGCTTGAAAATATTTGACTGCCTCTAATGGACTTACCCTCGTTTATTGATAATACTGTTGCCCATATGGAAAGTACTGCCAGTGCAACTGTTGCTCTGAGCCTGTGAAAGGTTTGCGCACAGTCTTCCGATGTGTCTGTTATACCGGATCGTTACTGCGAACAGACTAGGCGCCCGATCATGGGAACAGATACTATCTGAGCAACCAGGTTGAGGATTTCTGCCTCCGTTGGGGTAGAAGTTAGCCTGCCCAATAGCTGTCATGATCCCCTGAAGATAACCATCCGTATGAATAGCCTCCACGTATTGTCCATCCGAAGCGCGCAAGGCATTTCCATTTGAATGCCACAAAGGACCAGCGGGGTCTAATCCTGTGAACCAATGAATAATAATAACAATTTAATAACCACCAATCCGCACTGGGCCCGCGTGATGGTTTAAGGCCCGATCTCCCTATCCATCCATAGGGAAGGCCCGTGCCCCAGCAGTGGGGACGTTAATGGGCTGGTGATGATGGTGATGAGTAGCCTTTATACGTCCCACTGCCGGGACCCTTGCAGATTCCTATAGGTCTCCCCTCAATCAGCTGGAGGGGCTATGGAGTATGCTCCAGCGCATGCTGCAGCAAACGCTTCACTGGAGCAGCGTTGCTCCAATGTGGGGTGGTAAAGGTGTTTAGACCAGTAGCCCGGGACTAACGACATTACGTGCATTCTAAAGCACGGAATCATCTTACTTTTTCAGAAAATCAGGTATTGACATATAAAACAGATGAAGTGGTTTTCAACAATGTTTATATGAATTAGTAATAATTATTGATCTTTTACTATTTTAATGATATCACTTTCACTACTTGGCAGCATGAATGAGGCGCTGACACAAGTGAACAATAACATTTATTGTCCGAGTTGGATGTAGTTAGTACTATCTTACCAGCTCAGCTTACCAGTAACTCTAGCCGGGCGGTTGCCAGTTGTACGTCCAGCATTGCCAACGACGTGAGCGCCAAGACTGAAGCCAACAAGATGCACGTTGTTCCAGTTGCCACGGGTGGTGTTGATGAGCCAAGTTAAGAAGTTTCCTACATGTTGGCCGACATTTGGGACTCCGTTTACGGCGTTAACGTAATTGCCACCGGCCACGCCTCGCCAGTCGACGACGATGACATTGCAGTTCATAACAGCAAGGAACGCTGACGTGAGGAGGGGGTTCATGCCACTGTTCATGCTGCCAGTCCAACCGTGGACAAGGATCTTCACAGGCAGGTTGGTTCCATAGTTCGAATTCCATATAGTGTTAGCATTGCCGTGAACAATTTGCTGAGGATTGGTGGGGTTGGACCTTGAACAAAAGTTAGTTACGATGTTAGACGCTTTTACTTTAATAAGCCATTTTCTTCTTCTTCTCTTCTCCGGCCTCCGTGGTCCAGTGGTTTGAGCGTTGGGCTCACGATTCGGAGGTCCCGGGTTCAAATCCCGGACATATCATAAAAATCACTATGTGATCCCTAGTTTGGTTAGGACATTACAGGCTGATCACTTGATTGTCCGAAAGTAAGATCATCCATGCTTCGGAATGCACGTTAAGCCATCGGTCCCGAATACTACCTACTGATG
Organism: Pectinophora gossypiella; assembly: GCF_024362695.1. Taxonomy (NCBI): domain Eukaryota; kingdom Metazoa; phylum Arthropoda; class Insecta; order Lepidoptera; family Gelechiidae; genus Pectinophora; species Pectinophora gossypiella. The sequence goes on from NC_065405.1 coordinate 6,152,534, forward strand.
TAAGTTAGTAATCGTCACATGAGTTATGCCAGAGGCCTTTGGCGGCTCATACCAGGGTTGATGCGGTTGGTAATCCACCTCACAACCCCCACGATAGAAGAGAAGAATAAGCCATAACATATTTTGAAACGATTTGGAATCATACAAATGAATACTATTTATCATAACGTTCAATAAAACATTTTAAAGATTAAACAAAGGTATACACCTGGTATAGAGCCAGTATTGATTGTTGGCGCCATTTCTGGTGAGCAGCAAATCTTCATCGACTGGTTCTTGGAGGTCCACGAGACGTGGCTCTGTGTCGTCATCGGACATCCATATGTAACGGCTCTCACCCTCTACATAATGGCTGTTGTCTCCAGGAACTGACGGCACCGGCCCAGCGTGGCTAACTGTATCACAGAGCTTATTGGAATATTAATTGGTTATGAAATTAATTATGCCTAGTGATTTATTACGTCATACGTAACTATTGAACTTGACAACAAGATAATACGAGTACTATTTATAACATAAACTACACATAAGGACAAGTTAAAATGTTTTGTACCACTACATACAAAACATTTAGCTTAACATTTAAATTTGCATCCGCAAAGGGCGCAAAAGTTACAAAATATGCACGATTATGTAGCAAGCAGTGGGATGAAATATGATGATAATGATGAAGATGTTGAAAGCATCTGTCATATTATCATCACGGTTATAAATTAATGAAATGCTTATAATAAAATTGAACTTGCCTGCAACGAAAGCAGCCCAAACTATCAACAGTAGTTTTATCATGGCTACGGTCCGAAGTCGATTGACTTGTAGACCTGCTAACTGCCAAAATTTCTACTGTACCAATAATCGTGTAATCAGAATCAATCAATGTCTGATATTTAAAACCAGGATTGGATTAATAAAACGAGCTTACGTTGTGATTATCACGTGGACAATAATAGGTGTTCTATTTATATTTATATTGAATAGTACAGGAGGATTAAAGAACATTTGTTGTGGAAACGATAGTAAAAAAATATGCACACCTCGATTTTCTTATACGACGGCAGGCTTGAGCAGTGGAAGTGGGAGGGATTCTCTTAAAATGCATATAAATGTTTTTGTCATAATTTTAATTATCATTATCCTTTTTGCATAACGTTTTTTAGCATAATGGTACTATCCCATAATAATATCTAGGAATACTGGTTTGTTCGGTATAACTTATTTTTGGACTAATATTTGTTGGTATAATTTTGATTCGCATATAAATAGGTAGGTATCCATAATTCTGTTTTAGAATAATAGTGTTTTGTCTTATTTTTTACCATGCATAACAGTAGGTTAGGGTGCATGTTTATTTTACACACGAAAAGTATACTGAATGATGACCAACAGCATGAAATAGTGTCAAAAATTATAAAAAGTCACAATTATGAACCAACTGCAGCCAAGGTAAAAAGCACAGATCATATAATACTAGGTAAAAGTAAATTTCGAACATGTTCAAAGTTGTGCCAAAACTTTTCTTATTCGGAGTATAGTTTTTATGCTTATAATAATTATGCTTATATATCATTATTGTCATTAATTGTTATGCTTATAGTAGTTATGAGTTTCAAAATTATGCTAAAAAAGTTATGACAAATTAATACGATGCGTAACTAATAATAGGACAAGTAACAGTATGCCATGGTAAATTAATACATAAAATTTTATGAGTAAAAATAGAGAACCTTAGTGGGAATATCTCTATTTTCACAATTTCTTTATGATCTTAATTATTTTGTCTAAGCGTTGAGTCACAAGTAGCTCATTTCTGTAGAGGTTATTCTTATAGAGATTATTCAATTCGATAGGGTTTAGGTTCCGATTTAGTGACCTTTTAACCACTATAATAAAACACACTGTGTGTGCTATATAACCTTTAAACCTTCAAGGTTTTAGAAAAGATTTATTATAAATTAATCTCTTCAACGTAAGACTGATAATTATCTACGATTGAAAAACAATTATATCTACTAGGTTGTATAACTACCCGGTAAAGTTATTTGTAAAGAAGTACTTACTAAATTCAACTCTGTCAAAAAAGAAATCATTAATCATCAAATAATTTTATTTATAAATTTAAATATAAAAATATTAAGTGGGAAATGATTTAAACACGAATTTTAATTGAATAATATATTTACTAAACATATTTATATTGTAGCCCTTCAGTTATCAATTTCAACCTCTTGCGAATGGCGGAGTGATATTGGTGATGAAAGTGTAGATACCAGCCTCGCTGTAAATAAACAAACAGAAAAAGTAAAGTACTTATAAGAAAGTTTTATAACAAGAAGTAATTCTCAATAGTAACTCTGATATCAGGGTTGATAAGGTTGGTTAGAGGAGCTCAGTGGCGCAGCGGTAAACGCGCTCGGTCTGCGATTGTTGAAGTTAAGCAACTTTCGCAAAGGACGGTCATAGGATGGGTGGCCACAAAAAAAAAGTTTTCATCTCGAGCTCCTCTGTGCTTCGGAAGGCACGTTAAGCCGTTGGTCCCGGCTGCATTAGCAGTCGTTAATAACCATCAATCCGCACTGGGCCCGCGTGATGGTTTAAGGCCCGATCTCCCTATCCATCCATAGGGAAGGCCCGTGCCCCAGCAGTGAGGACGTTAATGGGCTGGTGATGATGAAGGTTGGTTATCCCCCTCATAACCCATAAAACGGAAGAGATAGAAAAAAGTCAAAGAATCAAAAGGAAAATGCTACACTGACAAGAGCGTAACTCAAGTCGAAGAGAGAGAACTTTTATGGATGCTTCGACAAAGTAATTTGGCGAGGTAAGCGATTGCTCCTGGTAATGTGGCTGGTGAAAAGGTCCAGAAGAGGACTATTTTGAGATTTAGAAATTTAATTTAATTTACTACTCTTTGTCTTTTTCGCCTGCTAAATACATATGCAATCACAATAACCCAAGATCGAAATTGTTACTTGGCATTTGATTTTCAATATCTACAAAAATATGCTCAAAAAGAAGCTTTGGTTGATAAAATGTTGTGTGTAATCAGTATATCCCGTTTTTATTCTGAGATCTGTTTAATAAACCTACAATATTTAACTTGTTTTAATAATATCTATATTTTTTTCCCAGCAGTGGCGTCATGTAGGCTAGGTTGGATATCGAATTTTCTATTTTTAATTACGTAAGTACCCTCCTTTTTCATTTTTGCATATTAGAAAACTTACGTGGTCTTAGTTTCAGTGCCTCCAAAGGTGGCGTCTCTGTCCCCGTCGCAATGTAGGGCCCTAGCTTGTTCGTAGTCCTCGCATTTGGTGCCCACGAACTTGTTACCGCCATTGACTTCAGCAGTCAGAGACTCAGCATAGAAGGCGTATGAGAAGATGTGAGAGCAAGAGTCGTCAGTGCCACAATGGACTTGGTTGTTGCCGCCGTTGGGGTAGAAGTCCAGGTCTCCGAGAGGGTAGTCATAGCCCATGGTGCCGGAGGTGGCGTGAACCACCTCCACGACAGGGGCGTCGTCTGCGTTCAGCTTGTCTGGGTGATGAGACCATCCGATGAGTGAGGGGTCGAGGGCTGAAAGAGGAATTTCAGATTTATTGAATATGATTTTAAATAAATAGGCGAATGTTCAATAGTGCTGTTCATCCCGAGGATATTGAAGAAGTCGACTACCTAAGTATATGTTTTTATAGAAGATGTGTATGCAGGTATGCAGTGTGCAGTCAGCAGTTAATATTAAAAAATCTTGATTTGTCTTTAACTAGCGTTCTAATTATTAGATCATTTTTATTGAAAATTTTGTCACAAAGACAAATGCCAACTTACCGATGATGTGAGGAATTTCACCATTGACTTGTCTAGCAGCAATACCAGTGATGTGGCCACCAAGGCCGACGCCGACGATTCGGATCAGGCTTGGGTCGTAGCCGAAGGGGGAGATCAGGATGTTGATGAAGTCCGCGATGACTTTACCCACTTGCCGTGAGTTACTCAGACCTTGCGAGTACAACGCAGAACCACGGCTCCAGTCCACGGCGATCACGTTCACATCCTCAGATGAGAGGTGCGCTGGAAATGGAAATTCAAATTCGGTTTAAAGTTATGTCAGGTAAAGATAAAATTACAATTCACCTTACCAACACGCCAATCAAATAGAAGAAAAAGGAAATTGCAATCATTTCGGGTTAGGTAATGTATTTGTTGACTTCAAGCATAGAATAAAGAATAATACTTCGTACTTCAAGCCCACGTGGCGGTTTTGGGAGTAATTCGTATAATGCAGTAATACTTCCAGATCATTTCAGAGACCAGAGAGATTTTCGCAATCAGATCCAGGCTGTTGTAAAGACAGACCAGGTCAAGAGTACTATAAACTGACGAGCATGCATTAAGTCTTTGGTGAAAGTGGAAGTAACGAAATTAGTAGTTCAGAGTCATAGTAAGTGGAATTCATGATCTCTGCCTACTCTAATGGGAAATAGGTGAAGTAAATGAATTTATTCAACCATTTTTTGTCACTTGAAACAAATATATCGCGCTTGTAAGCTCCAGCGTAGAACCTAATACAAGCGCAAGTCACATCAAAATAGTGCTAGGGGGTATGTAAATAAGAAACTGTATAATAAAGTTATACGTACCGGGAATGAGGAAAGCATTGAAGTTGCCAGTAGCATCTTCTCCGAAGTTGTGGATGGTGATGACGGTAGGTCTGGAGGTGGAGAAGTACTCAGTGCTGGAGATAGAGCCGACAGTTGGTAGGAGCGGCTCACTCAAAGTGGGGTTTTGCCTGGAAAGTTACAGAAGGAAATATTAACAATTAATATTCATTTTCATTTTAAAGTAATGTCACACAGGTGTAATGTGAGACAGGTAGTCGTTTTTGTAAAATACCTGTCAATCTCTAGGTTAGGTAAGCGGACCCCGTGAAAATGGGATAAATATAAGCGACGATGATCCTTTTAGTAAAGTAATGGAACTTTTGAAATAAGTTTTCCTTGTGCTTGTGATTTTACTTTAACTTAAACGTGATATCTGTTTCGGTATTTAAAACATAGTTAGCTTTCATGACGTATTTTAGAAACTTTAGTAAGTTCTGTTTGATCGTAAAAAAAGTTGATTTTCAAAATGTATCTACATTGACACTGTCCTTCTGACACTAGAAATCACATTAGAATATTCAATAAACAATTTTACCTACTTTGTTACTTTCTCTTACTCACCTGGTAAATACATGAAATACTATGTCTTGAGGGCCCAACTCGATGGCGCTGGCTGAAACACAAAACACGGTAGGTACTATGTAGATATTACTAAAGACTATTGTTTTGATTTATTATCAAATGATATGTGAAATGCAAAGTCTTTAGCTTATTAATTTCTATTAAGATTTCTTCAGGCGTTACGTTATTGACTTGTTCATGTTCATTCTTTGCAAAAGCTTGAATAGTTGACTAATAACACGATTAGCCATTGCTTAAAACATCTAACTAATAAGTAGTTACTTTCTTCTACCTAGTCTTTATCGAGCAGTACTTCATCTTATTTTTTTATGTTAACCTTTAAATTATCTTAGGAAGAACTAAGCTGTTTTTATTATTGTTCAGTCTTGGGCACACGATGTCATTGAAGATTTGTTGTTTGACGAAAGCTTCTATCATCATTATCACCTTTCAGCCAACCTATTTGTAACGCATATTTTAAATCTACAATCAGACTGCATATACCTGTGTTAGTGACATCGTAACGAATACTCAGAGGGATAATTCAGACCATGATTCTGGGTTAATATCAAGTGGAATTTTCCGTCACAACATTCATGATTTTTTTTAGTTTTTTTTTTAATTTTTATCAATTCTATACTGTTGCGATCAAAAAAATCTACTGGATGTTAACTCAGAATATTGAGCTGATTCAGCCCTCTCAGTATTCGTTACGATGTCAATTACACCTCGTACAAGTACATAGAGGTAGCCATACAATTAGGTATGGGTGTTAGTGACACCATAACGAATACTGAGGGGGATGGTTCAGACCATGATTCTGAGTTGATATCAGGTGGATTTTTTTGTCGGAAAATTCATACAATATTTGTGTATTTTTTTATTATTTTCCATTCCATACTTTTGCGACGGAAATTTCTACTTGATATCAACTCAGAATCATGGCCTGAATCATCCCTCAAGTTTTCGTTACGATGTCACTAACACCCTGTATTTTTCTGATCCACTATAATCACCGATAATGATAATTTTAATAATGGTAAAAAATTATTACAGAGTTTTTTTCCTCCTCGTTTAAACCCCTGAGTGTCACGTAATAACTTTTGACTCACGAAATGGGGAGTCTATGTAATAACCTGAGTATTGTACAAAGCGAGTGATTGGGTTTTTTTCCATTTCCTTTGTAAGATGGTATGCTTATTTTGTTATCTTAAGATAAAATTAGACTAATATATTTTGTAAGGTATACACATAAATTATGAATTAAACGTAAGCACATTGATTAAAGTTTTTATCGATGTTATAAAATATTCCTCAGGATTATGATTATTGATAAGCTACCGATTTTGGTAAGCCAAACGACCTTGTGTTTCCAGTAAGTAGATAAGTCTATTACTTTTCCTCGTGTGTGAACTAAAACAGTTTGCTGTTATATGGCATTGAACAATATCTTCATCGTTTATGGGTGCCATTTAATTTGACGATCATCGATTTTAATGTCTAAAGACTGAAAATTAGTAACCCTACTTATATGAGATTTAAAAACTCTTCGAAACGCATTTGTGTAAACGTGGTCACGTAGAAAATCATTTGCTCGTAAACTTTGTGCACTTTAAGATTTCGAAAAAGCTTCCGAATAAAGTTGAAAAACGATTTTATTGGAGTTTATAACCATTAATTATGTGCGACTGTGTCTTTTATTACAATATCGCATTCTAAACTGCACCAGCGCTGGTACAAAGACTACGGTCTATCTTTGTAGTATGCAACTAACCAATGAATGAAGAATATCTCCGTACTTACTTATATACTTACGAAGTTTTTTTTGTAAATAGTGGTAAATAATGAAAATAGTAGGAATGTAACGGTATATGGGAATATGAAGTAATATTCATGTCCTTACCTGTCACAGCAGCACACACCACTAACAGACTCTTAGCCAATGCGAACATTTTATCTAATTCTCAATAAACATTAGTGTCGAGCAACTTATATAAATTTCAATTATCTAGACATTATTAGTATTTGGCTAATCTATTGATAATTATTCAAGTCTGTCCTATAAATATGTCATCGGGATTATCGGTTAAACTTTAAAGGAAATGATGTCACTAGGTGCACCTAATGATTATTATTCCTATTTTTTTCCAAATCCACGTTAGTTGAGAGCAGAGATATTGAAGTTGCCAGTAGCATCTTCTCCGAAGTTGTGGATGGTGATGACGGTAGGTCTGGAGGTGGAGAAGTACTCAGTGCTGGAGAGCCGACAGTTGGTAGGAGCGGCTTTATTCAGTAGGCAATATTAAACCGAATAAAACCTACCTACGTTCAATATTACAGAGTAGGAACGGTCTTATTCGGTCTCATCCGCTTAAAACTCCTGCAGCTTCTCGCAGCCGATATAACAGAGGAAAAAAACTGCAAGAAAACCCTCGACACAGGGCCCTAGACATTCTTTTAAAAAATGTTACAAGACACCAGAACAGGCGAGCTCGCTCCATCTTAGGCCTCGTCCAAAAGCCAAGAGCAAACTCATCAAACGTAAAAAAAGACACTTGCTGACAGAAATGGGGTCGGTAATTCATTTGGGAAAGCGAATAGGTCATATGAATTGGCACACGTTATTATTTGGTTATTATATTTATTTACTTAACGAACTAAGATTGTTCCTAGGTGGGATAGAATAGAACATAAACGCAGAATATTTTTTAAGTGCCGATGGACCGAAACTTTATTAAATTGTTTTTAATGTTATAATTGCTTCTGTTCATTATGTTTAGCCTCTGGCGAACGGCGGCGATAGGTTGGTGATGAACGTGTAGATACCGGTCTCGCTGGAACATAAACATATATTTTCAGTGATAAATATGTGTCTTATAAATTAGTACATATTAATGTTTTTTTTAAAGTTGTAGATGAGGTTGGCGCAGGAACGGAAAGGATGGTTAAAAATGAAAAGGCCTATAATCACTAGTGGGATGATGCGGGCTGATTGATGATGATGATTTTTTGCAAATATAAATTAAAACTTACGTAGTCTTTACATCAGTTCCTCCAAAGTTGGCATCTCTGTCTCCGTTACACTCTAGTCTGGTGGCTTGCTCATAGTCTTCGCACTTGGTGCCAATAAAGCGTTCTCCTCCATTCACTTCAGAAGTCAAAGACTCTGCATAGAATGCATACGCGAGGGTGTGAGAGCAGCTGGTGTCAAAACCGCAGCCAGTTTGGACGGTGCCTCCATTAGGGTAGAAGTCGATGGTCCCCAGAGGATAGTCGTAGCCTAGTAAACCAGCGGTTGCGTGCAGCACCTCCACGACACGGGCCGAACGTGGATTCAACTTCTCAGTGTGATGTGTCCACCCGATGAGAGTTGGGTCGATAGCTAGAAGATAAAAAACAAAACATTTAAAACAGGTCCAACGTAGCTATATTTTTTCATTTGGATAGAAAGTTTTCTTACCAACAATGTGAGGGATTACTGAATTGGTTTTCCTGGCAGCAATGCCGGCGATATGACCTCCAAGACCGATACCTACGATCCTGATAAGTTCAGCGTCGTAACCGAAGGTCTCGATAAGTATGTTGATGAAGGTGGCGATGACCTGGCCGACTTGTGGAGCATTGCCGAGACCTTCGCTATAAAATCCGGCGCCAGGGCTCCAGTCAACAGCGATCACATTTACATCTTCAGAGGAAAGATGTGCTGAAAGAAAGTGGAGGTTAAAGAATAAAAAATAAACTGATAATGTTATTCTGATAATATATCTGTAATTTAAAACTATATTGTTGTTGTCTTTAGCATGAACAAAAGATTGACCGAGCATGTATGTAGTTTGTGATACTATCTATAATAACAAATCCGAATAAAGAAGTCATTCTTCCGTACGTATTCTTATTTTCATAACATTAGTTTTGGTATGGTACAAAATAGCAGTAAGTACTTACCGGGAATTAGGAAAGCGTTGGCATTGCCTCCAGCAGAGTCACTGTGGCCGTGGACTGTGAAGATGGTGCGTTTGTTGAGGGCAAAGTGTTCTGTGGTCTCGATGGATTCGACGGTCGGAAGGAAAGGCTCGCTCAGTTCAGGATTCCCTCTGAAGAAGGCAATGATTTGAATAATAATGATATTAATAATGGGATATGCAGAGTATATTACACATACACCTCGCCAGCTATGGTTAAGTACCATGTAATAGGAAGCGAGCCTATTGCCATAGACTGGGAACAAATCCTGAATACAATGTGATATCAATTATCTACGATCCAAACATATATACATACATAAACTCACGCCCGTAATCCCTAATGGGGTGGGCAGAGCCACAAGTAATCAAAGACAACTTGCAGCCACTGTTGATACGATGTCGTTAGCTGGATATGATGAACCTTATGGTGAAACAAACATATATAATTCTAATATTAATCCGAATAAGTCTAATATTCATGAAATATATTTAATTTGATTAAGTATCGAACGAAGTAGTGATGGTTGTTTTGATATTTTTGCTTATTTAATATCATACTGACCTCGTGAAAAGATGGAAAACCACATCTTGGGGTCCAAGAGCGAAGCTGTAAGCTGAAAACAAGCAATATAATTACCTATTTTCTCATTACTCGTGTAAATAATTATTCCAAAACACAATGTAATAGCAGAAGCATATATTATAAAAATAATTATTGCTTGATATATGGATCATAACATGTATAGAATTACGTTGCTACCTATATTGCTTCTCTATTTTGATCAGAATAATAACGGGTGGAAGATTTAATTGTGCCTGAGTGTAATAAAAAAGGCCATCATTTATTCCCAAAAACAAAGATAAAAGATGAATATGTCTGTTCCATGTAACCATGTATGTATGAATCCATGAAATTAGTAGGTTAAACGAAGAAAAATGTGTACAGCGCCATCTATATTGTTTTTGAGGAATGTAGCCTGGAAAGTCCCTCATTTGTCCTATGAGCTTGCTTACAGCGGTTTATTGCTAAACATCACTAATCGGAAGAATTTCAGAGAAACATACCTATTTTCTTATATCATAATTTTTAGAGCGCGATTTCTCTGTAGTCAGGTTTTAGTTTTTAAACTTAATATGTTTTTATTGTTAGCCGTGTATGAAAGTTTTGAGTACTGAAGTACATAATAGTAATGAGACCCTATTACAAAGCCTACGTTGTCTGTTTGTGCGTCTGCCTGTCTCTTCTAACCTTAAATACTAAATAGTTTTGTAATTTACAATCGCTTTTACGTAAAATATAATACAAAAAGTCAACAATCCATACAGCCTTGTTTGAATAAGTAGTGCAAAAAATTTTAAGATAATTAATTTATTAATAAAAATATTCATTCCAATTTATGAGCTTTTATATTAGTTAGTCTTATCAAGTGCATTGTAATAAGTCGAAATTTTATAACTGCGCTGCGTTCAGTTCAAACTTTGTATGCTGGTATGGCACTATCTCGACGAGCGAGTTCAACTCACTCTTGACTGAATTTATTAAAGTATATATTATATCATTCTATTATTTACAGGCGATAATCAAGGAGCGTTTAAAAATAATAAGTCTTTCACCGGATGGAGATTAGGCGATTTAAGTGTAGATAAACCGGCTATTGTTTTTATTACAATTTATTAGCCTTGTCAATGTCGTATTTACAATCAACTTTTGGATTAATTTTCAAAAATGTATCGCTGCTGATTAATATATCAATACAGAATATTACAAAAATGAATATTATTGGTTATCACAGAAGGACAGAGAAAAACCAGAAGAGCTTACATGGAACAAATTAAAGAGAAGGCGAACGTCGTGTCTTCTAAGGAAGTCAAAGAATTGGCATCTGAATGACCCTGATAGACAAGAATGGAGAATGCTACATCGACGAGAGCATGCCTCTTATAATGATTAATATGATTGGAAATCCCTTGGATTTTCGTAAACATAATTGTAAATTAATATATTGAACAAATATAAGTTTACAAACTACAACCCGACTACGGAAAAGCGCGCTATAAAAAGTATGAACCAAGAAAATATATCTCTGGAATTCTTCTAAATAGTGATGTTTGGAATATAGCCGTGGTCGTATGTCGCGTCGCGGTGAGCAAACTCAGCACAGATTGGCATTCGACCACGGCTATATTTTAAACATCACTATTTGGAAGAATTTCAGATAAGTAATTTCATGTTTCATACTTTTTAGAGCGCGATTTTTCCGTAGTCGGGTTGTAGTTTGTAAACTTATATTTGTTCAATATATTAATTTTCAATTATGTTTTGGGGTCTTGTTTATAAAGATAACGTGTTTCCATAATGTGTTTCATGCAAGATTTAGAGATAAAACCTATCCGGAACATGTCTGAGCAGTTATGTTATCAATTCAACGTAATTATCGAGTATCAACGGAAAATTCAATTCGATATTAACTCAGAATCATGAGCTAAATCATCCCTCTCAGTACTTTGTTTTTTTTTAAATTTTTTTTTGCAATAAAATACTTTCAAACTTTAAACTGGTATTCATTTAGGAATCTATGAATATAATGATGTTATATTTTATTATGATTTTCATAACAAGTGCACTATACCTGCAGTTGCAACTAACAACACAAGACAACACTTCACCAACGCGTACATTTTCACAAAAATGACAATGAACTAAGTATTAAAGGATCTATTTGTCGATTTATATAATTTGCAAGCAGCGATACCGAATGGATTCTTGGTAAAGTTAATCCAAATATTATCTAGAATGACTGCAATATTTTATTTTTTGATTATATTACTCGTATTTAAGATAAAAATGCAGTATCTGTTTGTGTTTTAATTGCAAAATTCCCAAGTATAGTTGCTACAGTAGTAGCAGCGTGGTGGAGTATGCTCCATACCCTCTCCGGTTGATTGAGAGGAGGCCTGTGCCCAGCAGTGGGACGTATATAGGCTATTTATGTTATGTTATGTAGTTGCTACAGTAGGCAGTTTTTTTATGTAAATTTATTTACATTAAATGAGGTAGAGTCGCTCTTCAAATTATTAAGTACCTTTGTTCTTTTCAGCATCATTATTAATTTAAGAGCCATGCTCTTGTCGGTGTAGGATTCTCCATTCTTGCCTATCAAAGGTCACTTTACTTCCTTACAAGATACGATGTTCGCCTTCTCTTTGATTTGCTTCATTCTTTAGCTTTGTTCTTTTAAAGAACACTATATTAAAATAACTAATTTCTTTATCAACCTTTAGGGCAAATGAAAATTTATTATCATCCAACTCCGTAATGCCTGCGTCGCGACGCCTTTGTAAAACCCAGCTTCACTTAGTCTTGGCTATTATTATAATTATCGGGCTGCCAATGAAAATAAATGAAATTGTATACCGGATTGACGCAAGTTAACGAAATGTTATATGATTCATATAGATTTTATTTATATAATTTCATTCGTTCGTAATTTTCATGTTGCGTTGAAGTAAGCAAATGCATCGTGAGTATTTTGCTTTTGTGTTGGTTGTGCTTTTAACATAGATTACCGACTTCACTCATATAACTAAACTTATTGTAATGTTTTGTGTGGGTCGTGCTTGTAAGATACATAACCGAGTTCACTTATGTAACTACACTTATTCTAATCTTTCGTCCTGTTATTTTACTTAAGAACATGCAGATCTGGCACTAATGGGGACGATTTGATATTGCATGAGTAACTTATTTTTGTATTATTGCAAACGATCTGTAGCTGACTGTACCAGTCACAGTCTCACAATATATAATTAGATAAATGATGACGCAATTAAGATTAATAAATTATATGATATTTGATAAATAGTCCCAGTATTTCCTTTAAACATTTAGTTTTAATTAACACTCATACGTGAAAGGTGGTCTAAAATGTTTAAGCTAGGTTTCATAGGGATCGTTTGCCTTTCAGGAATTGCATTGGGTAAGCAGTTATAATTACCTTTTTCTTCGAAGATACATCTTCTGGAAAATCAAGTAATATTATTTACAAATAATATTTGTGCGAAAGACGAGGAAAGTTTTAAGAACACCTTTGTATGTGTCCTGTGTCCGATCATGTGATTGTGTACATTTAATTTATTTTATTTACTTCCAACGTTTATTTCAGATATTACCAAATGATATTAGTAAGAAATAGGCATTCTACTATATTAGAAAAGTTACAATCAGTACTTTATTTATTTAACCTCGTCAGAATCGGATTTACAGACACAATAGTTAAACAATGGGATTTGGATTTTAAAAGGCATCTGGTTCTTAGGAGGTTAAATAGAGAGATTATCATTATCATCATAGGCTTCAAACGTGACATCATTGTTATGAAATAGAGAGATAAAAAAATAACACGTTCAGGTATATATATGATGTCGCTCCCCCCTAAACCTTCGCCTCAGGGAGAGAATCAGCTTGAGCACAATGGTTTTAAAACTGCGGCACGCTGAGAGGTGAGGATATGATATCCCGACGTGCTGGCAGAGTAGGGGAATGATTGGTGATGACGGGGATAAATTAGAAGCAAGCAGCAAGCAGGAATATATACAGTTTATTAAAAGCACTTCACAAACATAATAACATAGTCACAAACATAATAGTTCACAATATACACACTTCACAAAAGAATCAAGACTTGCAAGGCACGGCCCTAAACAGTATAATATACTTGTTGTTTTTATGAAGGTCGGGAATGCAGTGAGTCAAAAGTGAGTAAAATGAAAGGAAATGCAAATGGAATGGAATGAGAATTTCGTAATTTAAAATGATGATGGTCCGAACAAAAGGCCAGTATGTGCAGAGTTTGTACTCTGCTACAAAACTATCCGGGCGTACCACAGTTTAATAAATTCTCTTTTATTATTTTCTTTAATCGAAGAGTACTTTGATGAATAAGCCTTTGTTAGCATACCTTAGTGCAGTTATCCTCTCAAAGATGGTACTATTTGTATATTGAATGTACAGAGGAATTTTATATATATCGATACCAATTATATTGCAGCATTACCCTCAAAGCCAATATTGAGGAAACTGGACCCTCTTCGCTTCCAACATGCTCGCGATGATTCCACTGGACAGTATCACTTGATTGACATGTGGATGACTGCAGACCACATCGCGGAAGCGGCTCGGTATAACCCTGAGGAATCGAATGTCTACCACCTTTTCACTAGGTAAAGATTTGTAAGCGTTATCATCATAAATTAGAGGTATTTTGAAAATTACCTCTACTTATCTAAAAATATTGCTTCTGTGCTGTCCTGGGAGCGAAAAACCGAACATCTCATTGTGTCTGTATATTGAAATTGTGCCATGTTTGTGCAATAAATCATTATTTGATTTGATTTAATGTGAAGAACGCGTTCATCTGCTTTTCCGTGGTTCGTCATAAAAACCTACACAGGAATGGTGTCTTTTCTATCATGATAGACCATTGTCCACGACTTGATCACCTATCACCATATGATTCACCATGTGTACCTAATCATTCAAAGTAGCTGGAAGTTTTCTTCTGATTACTGGTGGCTCTGAGCCAAGCCCATTAGGGATTGTGGGCGTGAGTTTATAATGTATCGAAATAAATGTTCCGTGAAATGTGCTTAAATTTTACCTGACTGATTGCTTTCAGGCTTAATCCAACAGTGAGCCAGCCTTTAGTGATAGGCAATTTAAATTGGTTGGCATCATCTAATATCTCTGGTGCGAGAAGAACCATCGTCCTTATCCACGGCTGGAGGGACTCTGCTACCTCCGAACTTAATACTGTTCTTGTACCAGGTATTTCTGCTTCTTTATTTTGCCTTGAGTTTTAGTTATTAGTAAGCATATATAGTTGTGATCATTAGTAACAATAATATTTCCTCTTTTTAATGAAATTTTATACTACACTTTAGAAACTGACAAGTATGCTGTAATATATAACCTTCCAGCACTTCTCGCCGCGGAAGACTTGAACGTGGTGGTCGTGGACTGGAGCGTTGGAGCCAGTACTATCAACTACCCAGTGGCTTTGGACAATGCCATCGCTTCTGGTGTCGCTGTAGAGCAGTTCTTCGATTGGGTCAACTTCTATTTACGAGGTTCCCCTGTTCAGTACCACATTATTGGCCACGGTCTTGGTGGTCACCAGGCAGGAGTTGTCGCAAGACGCATGCCTAGACTAGGAGAATCCGTTCCATACGTAACTGGTACGTATTATGTATATTTTGAGACGAATTGGTTTTGTGAAATATAAGTTAGGGATATTACGTATATCTGGCGTTAAATAAGTAGAACTCACTCAACGTATATTTCATAATAATTTAGATTTTACAAGAAGGAATAGCATAAAGTTGTTAGAAGATTTACCTGGTACACCCTTCGATCATTATTATGATCAGCTAATTCAAATGATTTTAGAATTATTGAAAATAAAATCAAAAACACTTCAAAGAAGGTAAAGATTGTTTATTTTCCCAGGTCTTGACCCGTCTTTAGTTGGCTGGATCAACCACCCCGACCGCTTCAACCCTGACGACGGAGTTTACACTGAAGTGATCCACACTAATGCTGGTATCAACGGGTATCTAGCTGATCTGGCAAAAGTGGACTTCTACCCCAACGGTGGGGAATCCATGCCGGGTTGTGATTCCCACTCCTGTGACCATCTTAGAAGCATCTTCTATTTTGCCGAGTCTATTACTTCAGGAGGGTTCACCGGTAGAAGGTGTGCCAATTACTTGACTGCCGTCTTGCAAGTCTGTACTCTGCCCGGGACTCTTCAAATGGGAGGACTGAGGCCCAAATTCGGGTGAGTTTAGGCTTTTATGTTACAGTTTTATTACTTTAATCATATCCTAAGGGCCCTAACTTATCAATGACACCATACCGTCGTTGACACCTGACACCTTGTTGCGCAACTCATTTGTTGTCGGTATCTGTATCCCGAATAATTCCTTAGGCGGCTTAACCATAGTGTGCTAGTCAGACTCATAGACCTTGACCTAAAACCCTGAGACGTTGGTCTGCGCTTTTCATTCTACAGTGTTATGCCAATGTATTTGAAAAATCTTAAATACTTAGCTGTTATAACTTGATAATGTAATGTAATAAGTAATATAGTAATAATTGCTGTTTAGCAATAAGGCCGCCTATTGTGCTTATGTTTTTATTCGTATGTTTATATCCTTTGTATATCTCGTTGTGCAATAAAGTATTATTGATTGATTGATGTTATTGAGATTCCGCGATTGTTTTGTTAGCAAGACTTGTCGAGTTCATGATGTTTTATTCTGTTTCAGATCTGAGGGCGTATACTTTTTACGGACCAATGCTGCTCCTCCTTTCTCTCAGGGATAAAACAAATATCTAAAAATGTATGTTACCTAAATTGCACATAAAAAGAATGACAAAAAATATTCAATATTTTCTGTACCTGTTTCAATTTCTCTAGACTGTTAAAGGAAATCGTCGATTATCTTCTAAATCAATTACCTACTTACTTTATTATCCAACCCTATCTGATATAAATGAATTGATATCTACTTACGTAGTACATCCTGCGATTATTGCTTTCTATGTAATATTATTTAAAAAGAATAAAAATTGTTTTGATTACTGATAATATATTATATTTCAAAGAACAAAAAGTCAAAACCGATCAGCTGTATTTGGGCATGGTTACTGAATTCAGAAACCAAAACTATCATACAGACTATTCGTATCCGAAAGCGATAACAGATTTGGATAATATCGGATCTCTTCTCTCTCTTGGGTCGGTCCCTCATATCTGAGGATCGTGGTCAGCATCAGGGCCTCGCAACCCTGATGCTGACCACGATCCTCAGATATCCTTCATGCTGACTCTCTTGGGAAAATAGAAGCAGTGGTTTCCCGTTGCCTTCTGCCCCAGACATTTTTGAAGTTATTTAGACTCCAAGGCCGCTGTTGCCTCTACGGTCGGTTGCCCGACCGGTGGTATGGTTATACCGCCATTGCTCGGTCGCCAGAGCCTCGTCCGTTATCTAGCAGGGAGCACCGCGGCGTCCAGTGGACACCGCCGCCAGCGACTCATAATGAAGCACCGACGCGCGCAGGTGAGGTTGGCAGTTGGGCCGGATATGGGTGTTCTTTCCGTTCTCCCCTTACTCCCTTTGCTTCAAAGGTAACTATAGTGAGTCATAATAATTGTGGGATTATTTACATTTATGGCTCGTAAGTTAATAAAATCATTTACGTATTTATTCATTATTTGGAATATATCCAGAGCTATTAGAAACAAAGGAATTATTTTCAGTATCCAAAACATCAATCCATAATATCCCTGATGGATAGGAATGATGTTAATTAACGTTATTAGCTAATACTCATGTCACTACTTCTCATATTACTTTTAGGCTTGAGACTATAGTAGCAGATAAATAAAGTAAAAATCTTATTTGTGTGTTTTATTTATAAAAAAAGATTACACACTAAAAGTAAAAATAATAATTAAAGCAATAAATAGGATGAGTTGCTACAAAACACAAGCAAAGTCACAGTGTGGCAAGTTAATAAGTTATTGAAATGCCGTTTTGTACTAAATATTATAGGCCGGATGCACTTTGGACGCATTTTCGTATGAATTCGTCTGTTGCAAATTAATACGAACATCCATGAACATGACACAAACGTACCGGGTGCAAGTTGTTCGTATAAGTAACGTAGATAAAGCGCGTTATACAAAAAGACGACGAAAACTTGACTTAAACTTACCTTAGCTATACTCATACGCAACGGTACCTATCTAGATTCAATAAAAACCTCAAAAAATACGAAGGTACGGTCGTCGTCTTAGCATCTATAGCGCGTGGGGATTCGTAAAGCGGTTGGGTTATAGAAATCAACATGAATGGAATACTACAGAATGTCAGAGCATGCATCGCTATTTCTGCTCTAACTTTTCATCCCACTTTTTGAGCGCTTATGTTCAATCTAGGGTGCTTACTTATTATATCAATGGTGTCGTAGACAAGTGTTATTACGTTTATGTACGATGCGAATTCCCACGAAAACGCGTCCGTTTTAGTATCGGCCTTAAGTAGTTAATATACTATCACAGTTGGTTGGGATGTTTGAGGCTTTTCGGGGCTCTTCGGGAGGCCTCAGCGAGGGTGGTTTCTTCAGGTTTCTGGGTGGTTGACTGGGGGATGATGGGTTTGGTGACGTTCAGTTTGTTGGGCAAGTCAAGGAGGCTGCTGAGGAAGGCCACTCCTTGCTCCGCCGTTTGATAGAAGCCTAACAGGAAGGTCTCCGCGTCGAAGCCATTGTTGTCTGGTGTGCTCTCTTCGTTTTCTTGTGTCGTTCTGTAATATTAAATATAAGTAAGTAATATCAGCTTGAACTCAATGGACGATATTCTGTGATTAATGATCTGAGGTTATAAACCGAATTCTAACCGAATTAAAATAAACCAAAATCGAGACAACGTCTGTGGAGTGTGGACGTATTGTCCTGGAAAGTGTGAACAATACTTATTCGTCAGTCTCAGCTGGCGGTTCGTCAATTTCCATGCCATGGGGAACTCCAACTCAGTCTCGCTTAACAACCGGGGTTCCAGTTTTATACAGATGTTGGCGCTTTTTAATACGTCAAAACAAGAAATTACTATGGAATTTTAATGAAACAGCACACTGTGACGTCATAGAAAACGTGATAAGATGTCGGACGTTTTTCAAATGTTGAGTTTCAGATCTATCTTTATTCAGTAATCAGAATTTCATAATTTATATTGAACCTATTAAATGACCCAACTTGCAAGAGAAATTTGATTCATCCACTTACTCTTCCGTCTCCGCCGGCGGTTCTTCCATCTCCATGCCGCCAGCGGTGGACTTGAAGCAGCCGATAGGGAACTCTAGCTGAGTTTCTCCAAGTAAACGAGGCTCCAACTCGAGACACCCTCGCAGCCCGTCAGCTGTTGGCGCCAAATCGCTGAACTTCGCACACACTTGGGCGAACCTGCCGAACACCTCCAGACAAATTGGTGCTGGATTTGCACCTGGAATAAAGATTGTGATTTGTTCATAAATTGATTTGTAACATAACATACTCCCTATACCCCAAGATGATGACGCTAGCTTACGACTATATCCCAATTGCGGTAGTCAGAGGTACATCCATCGCAAGATGATCTAAGTACCCACACCTCACCGAGCTTTCTGTTAGACCAACGTGATCTATAATAGTTGAACGAGTCAATTGTGTTGGTGAAAAACTGTTTTCAAGATAAATTAATAATTTATTGGTGCAGATCCGGAATTGATTCATTGATAAAGTCGTAAGATATTTGATCTATACGCAGAGCCACAATGTGTTTATGGAGTAAGTACATAAAACGGTAGGTACTATAAATTGTACTGCCCATACACATGCCCATCAGAGCCATAAGTCACCGAAATATTGTATTATTGTTTATAACTTTATAGGTACCTTCTTCACAGTACATTAGATCGGCTTATTAGGTATAATAGAACACCGCAAACAAAAATACTTCATACTTCAGCACGTTCAATTCCACGCTCTACTTTCTAAAGTAACTAAAGAAAATAATCAGGTTAATAATTCGTGTAAACACATCGATTCGTTTTGGATTTGTTGACACGCGAAGTGCTGGATTTACGCAAGAAACCACATCATTTAACACAAATGTATTAACACAAATGTTTTAACACAAATGTTTTAACACAAAATGATTGCATGAAACATAAGTAAGTATAGGTATAAGTAGGTAATCTGTGTATTTTCTAAATTAGCTAGCAAATGTCGATTATCTGCCGAAAATACATCTTTATAATTCAAGCTTAAGGTTCTTACAAAGTAGTGTTCCCGAATAATCGATTATCAATTAATCGATTATATTGATTTAATCGATAGCATTACAAATATTCAACAATCGATAGTATGGATATAATAAATTATATTATGTAACAATTATTAGATTATAATCGATTAATCGACTATAATCAATATAATTACAGAATTTCCAATATCGATAGTATTGATAGGCATATCGATATTTACATTATGACGCCCAGGCATAAAACGGAAAACAGTAAAAGCATACCAAATTACATGAAATGAGGTTGAAATTTAAATGGTTTTATCAAATTTCACTAAGTAAGTACCCTATGATACGTATCTTTGAGCGGAAAGTGAGTTTCATAATAATAGCGATAGTATGATTAAAAAAGTGAAATCTATACTTATATTTAAATTATGATCATACTTTCTTCGCACTGTGTGCTTTGTAGGATTGTCATATAAACAAATGAATGTGAAATATTTTAAGCGATAACGGGAGCTAACCTATATACTTACTACTATATCGTCAGTTATTAGTTTTGTTAGATTCACAAAAAGAAAAATGTCTTTATAGTCACGATTTTTCTTCTCTTTAAGAGTTGTTTGTACGGGTACATAAGTGCTAAGTATAAATAAAAAATGATTTTGCTAGATTTCCTATGCAGCTTTCTAAAGAAACTTTACGAACGGTTTCTCTACGATATCTAGGAAGGCCCAAGATAAACCTCAGCGGTTTAGACGCATGCGCGAAGTAAACGCTTGTTAGAATCTCGTAAAAGATAATAAATTCCAAGAACGGGTTTGCAAGTAGGTAGTAGTGGTGATATCGCAAATAAACCAACAGCAGGTTGGTTACTGCAAATTGTGTTCTTATATAAGTAGCTCAAAGAAATTACAACTTTCTAACGCAAGCTAATACAGGAACTAGTATCAAGAAAGTAGCTTGTCTTATGATTGAATTGGCCATGACTCGTTATGGTCGATGGTCTGGTAACCTACCATCATATCTATGTAAGGATTTTAGTAGCAAAAGTCATCATAGTATAGACTACACGCGTAAACAAGTTTCTGTCACAGAATAAACAATATCCTACGCATAGAAAGGAGAATAGGGTACTTCACCGGGTCCAAGTTAAATTATAAAATGCTAATCTTGAAATAGAAGCCAGTCTAAGATGATCAAAAATCAATCTCAATTTACTTTCGACTTATTTTCGAATTTTATTTATGATTTAAGTAACAATGAGTACGACGTTTGACCACTTTTATTGATGACGTCACAGGATTTCCATTCCAATTCCAAAGAAAACGTTTTGGCGTTTCGAAAGAAGTATCTCATTTGATTAGGTTGTCAAGTAGCCTATTAATGTTAATACATATTTAAGCCTTAAGTCATTAAGGAACATAGGAGCGCGGGTGGATTTTCTGTCTCGCTCACTCACACGGGGTAAGACGATACACTCTGTTCTTTTTTAATGTGACTTATTGTAGGTACGCCTCAGACGGCATGAATTACTTGGCTGTACAAATGCGGTGCGGTGAGGGCTCTCACTCGGTACAGAATTTCAAACAACAGGCCTGAGGGTGCTTGTTTCAGAGGATTATATTTGAAAGGAACGTGATAATTATCAGTATTATTACCTTGGATCTTCGAGCTGTGCAGGAGATTTTTCCCATAAGAGACGTTCACTGAAAAACCATCTTCGGGAGAAACGTATTTCATGTGGACACAACCTGTAAAATTTTACAATCATAAGTAAGTACATAACATACATAAACAGCCTATATACGTCCCACTGCTGGGCACAGGCCTCCCATCAATCAACCGGAGGGGGTATGAAGCATACTTCACCACGCTGCTCCACTGCGGGTTGGTGGAGGTGTTTTTACGGCGGTGTCGATCCTGACGCTTAACTAATAATAATGAATACTTTACGCGGTTAGGCTTATCTAATTGTGGTCTTTTTTGACGTGACTTATTGTATATTTAGCACAATAAGATTCGCGCCAAGTGGAAATGGCATTAACTATTTGGCAGGAATGTAATTGTGGTCGAAACTTGTGTCCGCACCTGGTCCTCCAAGGTCCACTAATGTGATGTTGAAGTCGACACAGCACACGCAGGCGGGACCTTTGCACATGCAGTTGCGGTTCGGCTGGTCGTTGCGGAGTTCAGGGACGTCGATCAACTTCTTCCCGTCCTCCCAGTCGAGGTAATCTGTTTAGGGAGGAAATGAAAATTAATCTTGATCATTGTAAGGTTAACTAGATATTTTTTCAAAGCTCTACTTTTAGGGCTATCGTAGCGCCACCAACAAAATGTATATACATTGTTTTAAGTTTACGCGGTTATATCGGGAGTCTCATATCCCTGCTTCAAACGCGGTAAGAACCCGTTATTATGTGTTTTAAAATGTATATATTTATACAGTTGACACCCGGGCTTTAGACAATTGCGTATAAAAATAAAAGTTTAAAAACTAAAATCCGACTACGGAAAAATCACTCTCTAAAAAGTATGAAACAAGAAAATGGGTATATTTCTCTGAAATTCTTCTGAATAGTAATGTTTACTAGATACCCGTTGTCGTATGCCGTGTAAGCCACCTCTTAGGACAGACTGGCATAAGACCACGGGTATCTTGTAAATATATGTATTTATTTGAAATATGCAAATTAAGCCCTTTCGTTTGATACCCAAGACAATACCATTTGAATAAAAAACATTATTTCGTCCTCAATTTTTGTCCTCTAGAGGGCGCCACATTTATTTTAGCGTAATGTTACATAGCCTATAACCACCGGACAAACAAGACGGTTCTAGCGACAGCTCATTTGTCAAATTGTGACAGGTGGTTTAGAAGTTAGGTTGGAACAGACGTGCGTACACACAAACACATATATAGCGGTCAAACACATAACCCTTCTTTTTGCTTCGCAGCAGTCGGGTAAAAACGACAGTGACAGAGTTAAAAATATCGGACCTGTCAAATCTTTTGGTTAGGTAAGCGGATCCCGTGAAAAAAACGGGATAACGCTAGGCAGATGATGACAGAATTAAAAATACATGAGAGTGACATGTCACTAAAATAAATTATGTCAATCCCATACATTTTTATAACTGTTACTGTAGGTTTTCGTAATCATGTATAATTTGGCTAAGGACCCTGGTGTGTTGTGTGTTGCACTTGTTAGTATGCATTTATAGAAGAAGAGTGTAGATGATAAATTCAGAGGAAATTATTGGCTCTATGCTCTATGGTACTAGCTGAAATCTTTCAATTAGATGTAAGTAGAGCTTTTTTAAGTTATTCAAATAAGTATGTAAATAAACAAACAGTATTTTTTTTTTTAAAAAAAACAACATGGATACTGGGGTAGGCAGACTATGGAATTTCATAACAACATTTAAATATTAAAATTTGAAGCTGGAGTATTAAGCTTGAAAAAAAAACGACAAATCGTTGAATACTATTACACGATACTATAATGTTAGGAAACACCTTTCTCTACATAATATTATCTAACATACTCATTTCTTATTAACATGCATAATTGTGTATTTAAACACTAGCTATCAAATAATGCGTTGTTAACCTGCGCTTGCGCTGGTAAAAATAACTTCCTTTTCTGGTTGATCAGTTTCATACATCTTTCATAACTAGTTCACTTTATACAGTATGTTATACTTAAAATAATGTTCCATTTTCAATAAATAAATTTATTTTAAAAAAAAATAGATTGGGTTATCTAAATAAATACCTATGAGAATTATTTCAGTAAACTCGGGGTTGATGATATTTTTGGAAATAGTTGTCTCTACAAGCACCTATTCTTGTTCAATTAATAAAACAATTGAGAAAAAGTAAACACGACAACGAAATGAACATCGTATTGCATATATAGATTATAGACAATCATAGATTTCTATAGAAAGTAATTCATAAAGTGATTGCAACAGAATTGGATGCGGCTAATGCCGATACGGTTGCAAATGCTATTCGTACTCACACGTCGTATCAATGACTACCATCAATGTTAAGTACTTTCTAATCAAGTCATTAAGTAGACAATAAGTTGGTACTTACCTAAAATGCTCGCGGAGTGCGCTACAGCGAACATCGCTAGCAACAGCGAAAGCGTGAGTTTGACCGACATGTCTATATCGCACGTGACAGATGGGTCCACGAAAAATTTGAATTTTAAATATTAATGCGAATATAAGGACGCGTCTCGGACACCGGGTTCGAAAGAGGCGACCGTCGCCACAGTCAAGCCAACACTGCTCCTTTCCTCGGATCTCGCTCTACCCGTTTCACCTCGCTCACAATAGAAGGTGAAATTTAAATAAAGCATAACGCAGTATAATAATGATATGCATCAGTGAGATGCATCGAGAAAGCGGCCGTGATACGCTGACGTAGCACATACCGGCGTTTGTTACATTTATTTTGTAATCAACTTTATATAAAAATAACTTACGCATAACAAAGTACGTATAATATGTATGTTGTGTTTCGTTATTCGATTCGAGCTTTCTCTTGTTGTTAATACTGACGTAAATTCGATAAGCCTTGGCATAAGTAGAGTGAAATTTACATTCGTCGAGTATTTTGCATATTATACTATATAGGTATTTACAAACAGAGATACTTTATTTATTGAATTCGACGTTAAAAAGTTTGCTATTTACCTTTATTTTTATAATATATTTTGATCGTTTATTGAGTAAATATTGTTAAATTTATTAAATATACAATAAAATTATTCATTGAAGTTTTATAAATATATCATATTATTACCACCTGCATATACCAATGCTTACTTATTGTATAGTTAAATGACAAATCATATGAAGTTAAATTATGAATAAGTAACTATACCTACTTATTTAGAATTAATTTTTGTTTACATTAAATGAGGATAATAAGTTTAAGCGTGCATGATAAGGCGAATGGGTGTTTTATAGATAACCGGTAGGTATTTACAGGTTATACAGTGTTTGTCACGGTTCATAAAGTTCAAGTAGAAAAAGTATGTTTTTGTTTGTTTTTCATAATTTCCATAATTTATTTGTGTACTTCGGTATTTGGAAACGTTTTTATTCGATATTGTTTTTTGGTTGTAGATAGATACAATTTGAGATTTTTGATTGAAATAACCCATAGTAGATAGAGCTCCACGGAATAGAAGAAAGAGGTTGGAAAGGCCCTAAAGCGCATTTTGTATGAGAACCGTTGTCTCTGTTACTGATGATGATGATCTCCGACCGATTTCGGCCATGGCGACCGCTTCGATTCCTAGGCGGCCTGTTACTACTACTATTGCAAACAGATGGTTACGACAACTCTACTGCTTCTCATACTCCGTAGCCACCGGCAATGTATATTTTATCATTATTTTTTGATAAATAGCCGATCATGAGCACCATGTATCTAATACACCATGTATGTAATATAACACCCCCCCCCCCCCCCCAACAAAAATATATGTAGGTAGGTAGGTCACATTATACTCAATATATGCCTTATTATTCTTATTGTTGAAAAAACCGGACCTGTCAAATCTTCAGGTTAGGTAAGCGGACCCTGTGAAAAACGGGATAATGCTCATGATAATATGCCTTATTATTCTTCAGTTGTAAGTTTATTATGTCTTTACCTATGTAATTGCCTTTTCTTTTTCTTAGGCGTCCCTCGTTCTGTAAGGGCGTTTGCACACTATCCTAATTCTTATACGACCCGTGTCCAAAGACGGATCCGGCGGGAACTAATATTATTTTCCTTGAAGTTAAAAACAACTAAGCAAAATTAAATCGCAAATAAGAAAAAAAAATAGGTACATTGCAAAATCAGTGGCTTTCAATTAATCAATAATTCTTTATTGCTCAAAAAAATAAACAGACAAAGAGAAGGATATGTACAGACGAATAAAACTAGAACAATAGGCAGCCTTATTACTAAACAGCAAATTATGCCAGACAACTTTAAGGTGAAAGAAGTCATTGTAGCGCAGGATGTTGCAATACAAAATTAATCAGAAGTAGGAAAAATAATTCTTGGTCTGAATTCATCATTTTTAGTTTCAGACCACTTAAGGACAAATCCTTTACAATGGTTCAAGGGACATACATGACTGTCTTTTATTTTAGTCTTTTCCTACCCAGCAAAAGATGTCAACAAAAAAATAAAAGAAAAGTATCTACTTTGTTGTCTGACGTGTTCGTCCGTCCATGACGCGACGGCATAAGGTGTATATTATCTGTGGTGGACTAGACAACTAGACATGCATGGCAAGTGCATCGGCCTACTAGCCCACATAAAGGTCATTGCCCCCGACTCTAGAAACTAAGAAACTGCCCACTGCATAAAAGTAGTATTTTTATACTGTGGTTTCTTTTATATGTGATTGGTTTATTCAAATAGGGTGATAAAATGACTCAGTGGAGATGTTACTTGCCTTTGTTTGCAGTTGGCAATTCAAAACACGAACTTACTATGGCAAAATTAAAAAGCAACCTGTGACGTCATAAAAAAAACGTGACAAAATGTAGCATTTACTATTACATTTTCTTTATTGAAATACATAGATAAGTTAAGTAAATAGAAAAAAGAAAACGATTTTTGTCACTTTAAGATCTGTCTTTATGTAGTAAGTAATCAGAATTTCATAATTCAACTTTGATTTAGGAAACTACCCAATTCTTTATGTTTGAAAGGCATTTTTGTAAAAAAAACTATTCGAAAAACAAAAAAAATCTTTATGGTAAATAAAGATGAAATTTTGAGTCTGAATCTTACAAATACAGTTTTATGCTTAACATAACATAACATAGCATCAAATTTACATCCCCAAAAGCGAAGGCTGAGGTGTATAATAATAATAATATATATTACTTACACCTATTCCTCGCCAGCAATCAATAACTCCCATGTATAGGGGGCGAGCCTACTAACTTGTGTTTGTTTAGTTTGTGTGTAGCTTTTAATAAAATGTATACAGAGTTATTAATAACTAGGAAACACGATTGTTAACCGACTTGGAAATAGAAGGAGGATTTTAAGACACACGATTAACAATTGTGATTCGTAATTATTTAAACAAGCCGCTCGTTAAAACACCGTAAACGTACTTCTATACAAACGAAAATGCGTTGTTTCTTTTCAAAACTCTTTCGTCAAATTATGTAAATGAATGTTAAACAACGATCAACAACAATAACAAACTTAGCACTTTCTTACTAGTTATTACGACACATGCTTTGTAGATTTGCCTCTGGTGACATTCACTGCTTGGCCGGAACCTGTCAAGTGAGTGCAAGATGTTTTGGACAAACAAATTGGTCAGTCTGACTTTCTCCTGTAGAAAGTGACCGTGTCATACGTTGAATGGCTGACTATGGGCGCAGCCGCTGCCTTCCGTAGTGCAAGCTGGTTATATTGGCTTCAACATTAAAATTATGACATGATGATTTAGGTACTGTTACATAATCACGACTGATACATCACTCATCACTAGCATACTTACATTGACAGATCTAGTATTTCTTACCTCGCATTGAGGCTAGTGTAAAATATTATCTCTATATACAATCTATTTGTGCTGAACTGGTCGTTCTGCTTAATAGTAGGTACATACTAGAGAGTAGGTAGAGAAGGCAGACCCCACCATCAGATGGGAATAATAAATGCCAAGGAGAGAGAGAGAGAGAGAGTAGGTACATACTTGTTGATAATTGTTATTGCTGGCGAATATTTATGATTATAACAACATAAAAATAAGCTAATGACTATATCCTATAGGTGGAGATTTGTAATTAGCATATAAAGCATAGCTGTTAATCTTTCTAAAAGTAAATAAACAAAATATATCCCAATTGGGGAAGTTAGAGGTACATCCATCGCAAGATGAACTAAATATCCACACCTCACCGAGCTTTCTGTTAGACAACAGGAAATTGGCGTGATTTTATGTATATTATGTAAACAGTAATAAGTTTACAGAAAACTTCAAAACAGCAGCTATAAACATGCTTAACTTATTATTAAGTCAGTTCTAATTTAAAACTAGATCATAAAAAATCAAATAGCATTAATTCTTTCGCTTCATTGAAAGTTTAGACGCAATTAATGAAAAACATATTTATAATTGATTTCTTATACAAATCACGTTACAAGAAACATACAATATTATATACCTAGAAATATAATAAATTACTTTAAGTTTGTGTTTTCATTCGGATCATACAAAAACCATAGGATCATACAAAAGCCATATATATACGATACGAGTGTTTCAGTCAGAAGCCATTTTAAACTGACACTACTACATCCGAGAGCAACGCACTCTTTATGATGTTTCTAGAAGTTAGTGGAAAGGAAAGCATTCGTCGGAACTCTGATTGTAATTATACATTTTTAAGGAAAACACTACATTCAATAGCTCTTGTTTTTTTACTGATTATAGATAAAGAAGTCAATTATTAATTAAGGAAGTAATATCCATATACGAGTATAAGTTTTACTGTTGATCATAAATCGCATCTTTTCGACCGGATCGCGTATAAAGTATGACCTGACTTTCTTGCAGCCTTATAAATTATAACTGAAGTTTCTAAGATTAAAAATTAAGGTTTATATAGCATTTTATAAATTAGATCCGTATTTAATGAAGTGTGAACGAGCATGAATGGTAATCGAGCTGTTAATATTGGCACGGGCGCTTGACACTGAATTCTACATAATCGGCCAAGTGAGTCTCTGGTATGTGCCGTCTCTTTCTTTCGGTGTATGGGTGAAAGGGACGAACGACCGGCAGTTTTCCTTTCTCGGAGCTTATACGTCACAGAACATTTCTCCGGGCGCGAGCCGCGGTTATATCAAATCAGTGTTGAGTTTACGTTGGTGTCGTCTGCATTTTTAGGGCTCGCCCGTGATTTCTAATAATTGTTTTAATTGTTCATGAACGCTTGGTGAGGTGTGCCGGGTTTTACTAGTGTTCCCATACAAGTGTGCTGGTATAGAAGTTTTTACAAGAAGGTACCTATATTTTATATTCTGTTTATTTACGTTTATTCGTAAGTAGGTTACGGGATTTGTGTCCATTTTGACAGTAATTTTGTTTTAAGGATTATACCTGTTTAATATTGTATAACTTAAAAAGTATATTCAATGTAAAATTAACAAGTTATTTTTTTATTAATTAATTATTAACCAATAAAATAATAACAAGGTAGTAAACGCGTTGATGTCTTTTCTTTGACGCAAGTTTTTGGTTGATTTTCTCTGTTTATAAATTGAACTAAGTATGTAATTTTAAAACTATAAATTTGTAATTGTATTTTTATAAATTTTGGACAACAAATAAACCGGAAGTGCAACGTCACATGATATTATTTTTTTCAGTCACAAAAATATTTGTCTTTAAAGCCATAATATTTTTTTTTTAATCATAATGCAATAACTAATGAGGGACTTTCCAGGTCATGTTCCCCAAAAATAACACAGATGGCGCTGTCTAGATTTAACGTGTTAATAACCTATTTTCTCATTACTCGGGTACATAATGATTCAAAAATATAATGTAATGTAAACAATATATGAAAATTATTGTTGCTTGATATTTGGATCAGATACGTATAGAATTATGTTGCTACCTATATTGCTTCTATTTATTTTGATCAGAATAATAATGGGTGGGAGATTTGTGCCTGGGTGTAAAAAGGGTTCATTATTTATACCCAAAAACACATATAAAAGATGCATAATATTATGTCTGTTATCCATGAAATTAGAATGTTAGACGAAGGAAAATCTTTACAGCGCCATCTATATCGTTTTTGGCGAACGTAGCCTGGAAAGTCCCTCATTGAAATAGCCTCAGAAAATAGCCAATTAATAACAAAATAGATACGTTATGGAGCGATATTTGTATTTTTATTATTTACGTCACGAAAATTGATTTATTTAAGTTTATTAAGATTATATAATTTATTTAAAATAAGAAAAGTCTTTCACAACAAAAGATAACAATTTAACTAATAGTTTACCTAATTAGGTATATGTTTTAAACGTTTTTATTTGTATAATAATTTATTAGTTATATAATTTATTAGTTATCGAAAAATGTACTTATTCCGAAATGTCTTTTTACGATTTGAGTTTCACAGGTGTTTCGACCATCTATCACGTTGGTCTAACAGAAAGCTCGGTGAGGTGTGGGTACTTAGTTCATCTTGCGATGTATGTAGCTCTGACTACCCCAATTAGGATACAGTCGTGAGCTTATGTTGATTTGATTTGTTTTTTTACGTTAACAGTAATAGATGCTTCTATTTTCTTAATCATCCCTCGGCTAACGGTAACGATGTTACCACTAAATAATGATATTTTTGAATTTCGAATTTGAATTTTTGAATTTCGATTTATCGTCTATCAGAATTTGAATTTAGAACTACTTTATTATTGCTACTACTATTTCAAGTTTATTATTGTATTGTCTTGATTCCCGCGTGAACAAACAAACCAATAAAAAAAAACAACATTAAAGAGAGATATTAAGTAAATAAAAGCAATGTGCTAGGTAATAAGTGTATTCCACCTTCGGCCACATTTTTACTTATCTTTAGGGGAGATTTTGGTCGATAGCAAAACGGCCTACAGTAAAAAAATATTTTAAAAATGATTAAAATATTTGTTGCAGCCAGGGAGCGAGCCTTCAAGATGAAGCTCTCCCTGATTTTTGAGCTTCTGCTTATATTCGTGCTACTAGCCTTCGCAGCCTCGAAGTCTGTCAGTAAGTATTATCATAACATAACATAACAAATACTTTATTGCACATACAGGAAATACTAAACCAAAGGGAAATAGAAAGAGTACAATAGGCGGCCATATTGCCAAGTAGCAATGTCTTCCAGGAAACTTTTAAGTATAGGACACGTTTAAGTAATATTATATGATATAGCGGGATAGTGCAGCATATTAGTAAGTACTAATTATAATATTAATTATTAGTATGACACAGCTTTTTGTGCGTTTTTTTTAGTTTAGAACATAACAATAAAAACTTCAAGACAATTAATTTGCAATAGTTCTTGAGATTAGCGTGATCATACCGACATGTTTCCTGTTGTAAAGATATGATAGTTGCATCTATGATGTAATGCTTCAACAACAGTCCACCAGAGGTATCTGGTTTCGGTTTCCGGCGGGTATACCTATTTAGGAAAATTAACTATTGGTAAATTTCTCTACCATTTTCGTGACTTATTGTCGATTTGCCGCAAATGGCATTAACTACTTGGCCGGAACAGCATTAATTACTTGGTCGGGGAGACCTGTGCCCACCAGGGAGAAGTATACAAGACTTATGTACTCCCAAACCTGTTTTTTGGTAATCACCAATATAAAACTGTTGCATTAATCAGAAATCGCCCAGTGAAAGCGGCTGGAATAAAATGATTATCGTGATAATGTGGCGAATAGTTGAACATCAAACATTAATTGGCCATTGAACTATATGAAAAAATTGCGATAATTCACAATTAAAACCAGCCAATGCAGCCAACCGATAAATTAAATCTGAGAGCATAACTTCTAGTCATACATACAGATTTTTTGATATTAGTAAGTACTCAATTAGGTTATTATAAAGTCTGTTTTTGCAGGACATAATGTAGGCTGTGGTCGGTGAGGAAATTCTCCATTTCCGCATTAGAAATGGACAATGAGAACTTCCGCATTGTCCACAACGTCATCAAATACTTTATTTTCTTTCTAAATAGATTAAAGAGAACAAATGCGTGGTAATTATGTAGAATAGAATAGTATGCTTATATTTTTTATTATTATTTATTTATTTAAAATCTTAAACATGTATTTATTACTGGCGGACCCCGAACTATGGAAAGCATGTATCGCGGAGGTCCTGAACATTTGTTGTGAGCAAACACTTTTAATACACCGTCGAGCTAGCCTTTCATAGTAGTGAATGTACTCATGTATGTACTTTTTTGACAAAATGAACAATATGTTAGTGCGACGAGCCCTAAAGTGGGTACATTAAATATAATGTACCCACTTTAGGGCTCGTCCACTCATGTCTCGTCCACTCGTACAGTCATGAGCTAATGCTCATGACATGAGTGTATCTAAATGCTGTACCTGTCGTTGTAATTAAAAATACGCATTGGATAGAATTTAAACAATAAACAAAACAGTGAAAGCAGACCCCAGATACAAGTTTATAAAAAAAAAAACAATTAGTTGTTAATTAAAAACCATCGTTTATTTTTCCAGAAAATCAAAGTGGCGTCAAGAAACAGATCCAGAACCGCAACGACGGCGGTGACAAGGTGGAGGAGAGCACAATCAACAAGTACTGCAAGTGTGCTGAAGCCTACTGCAACTGTTGCAGAGATTTCACCCTGCCATATGTGAGCTTGGACGGCCCAGGTAACATAATATTTGTTTACCCGTTATCTCCTTGTTTGTACCTGGTACCTGGTAAGTACCAGGTACCAGTGTACCTAGGTACAAGTGTACCTAGTACCTAGTACCTGGTACCTGGTACTTGTACCTAGTACCTGGTACCTGGACTTCGTTTGTACAAAGTTGGCTATCGACCACTACAGACGGCGATATGACTCACCACCTGTGACGTTGGCGTACTAATAAAACTGCGGATGCAATCGTGAACATACATAGCATCGCACCTGTATCCCCGAAGGGGCAGAGCCAGGCAGAGGTGTATAGTATACTCACTCCTCGCCAGCTATGTTTAGTCCCATGAAATAGAGGGCGAGCCTATTTATTAATACTTTGCAACGCACAATCTAAAATAAATGTGATCTATTTAAGACCGACCCTTAAAATGGGACAGTTAGAGAGTCCCAACAGCTTTTAGGTATTATATATATACTTTTCTTTTAAAGATTATTTATCAATGAAATTGTGTTGCAGCTATATCTGAATGTTTGGCTAAAAAGCCTTATTTGATTTAGATGTTAACATAAACCAGAGTTACTAAGTCATTTGAAATCGATTCGACCAAAAACATGGATGAAAGGTGTCACTTAAGTGCAGATCATTATTTACTTACTCCAATTTATGTAGATTTGAGTGTAGGTAGCTAATAATCGGACGAAAGCGGAACTCAAACAACTTAACGTGACCGCGGCAGATTGTTTCGAAAACTTTCTCGACAGAATCCAGTTATTGCTTGTTTTACTGTATGGTTCACTAAAAACATCTGGATATTAGAAAACTGCTGTCGACTTTGTGATTCGTACGCATATACAGAAGACCTTATTATTTACAGAGCCATTTTCTTTAGTTCTTCTACATGTCAGTATTTAATAGCCTTTTGTAAAATACAACACAAACAACTTTGCAAACTTATGCATCTTTCAAGCCCATGGGCCCGAGATTGAGTTTGTAATACTTACCTTTGTAATATTTTTTTTTATTTTGTTACAGGATGTGCATCCCTGATGTACCTAAATGGCGATAAGATGGCAGTCTCATTGAGCTTCGGAAGGAAAGTTATCACCAACAAGACTCTTTCGAGTGCGTATTCGAGGTTTCTTCACCTAGAGACTCTTGTTTAAGTCTTTTCGTTAGGTATATCGATGTTTATTCACAATGTTTCGTTTGACAGGTCGCAAGCCAAGCCCAGTGTGCATGCCATTACCGGGCGGTGTATCGAAGTTCTGCGGAAGAGTGTACAACATTGCCAGAAGTGGAGAAGAATTCCGAGCTTGCCTCGGCTTGGAACTTCAAACTAGGAAAACCGTCGAAGCCGCCGTTAGAGTATCCTGCTTCAAGTTTGGACCACGAGGAGTCCATTCGGAGCCGGCGGATCCGCTGCCCTTAGTCCCTCAAGATGAGAAGGGCAGTGACGACGACGACGATGATGATGATGATGATGACGATGACGACGATGACTTTGGTCTGGGTGGAGACGACGATGATGGTAAGAGTAATATTTAACTAAAATCATCATACATTTTTTAAATATATGTCAATGTTATTACAACGTTTAATCGTATTTTCAAATGGTAATTGGTCTGACACTGACTTTTATTTCAATTTCAGCTGACCTTGACGGCATCAATGATGTAGACAGCGCAGACTACACAGGATTTAGTATTTTGGGAGAAGATTTACTAGGAGACCTTTTCGGTTCCTCGGATAGTAAGAAACCGAGTAAGCAAAGAAAGAAGCAAGCACTCAAGCAGGCACAATCGACTACAACTAAGAGACCTCGTCCCTCTCGGCGTCCAACCAGGAGACCGAGTTCCAGAGTTACCACACAAAGAACTACCTTAAAAACTACTACGGTGAAAGTTCGTCCAGTAAACAGAAGAACACGTAGACCTACCAGGAAACCAAATCGCCGACGACCTACTACTTCTCTTGCCACTGAAAGCACTTTGGCATCAACCTTATCTACAACAACAACAACAACAACAGCAGCAACACCTACAACAATGGGTCCTCTCGTTACAAGCCCTTCAACAATTAGTGCGCAAACAACAAGGCGTATTCAGTATATGAGTACAGCGCAGGATGATACTTATGAACCTGTCGTAATTGTCACCCAAAAGCCTGTATCGACTTTATCTGCATCTACCCCGAAACCAGCCACCAATTTTGAAGATCCTGGTCTAGAGATGTCTTTGCAACGCATCACTGGTCAGCTATCAATTATGCCTCAATCAACTATAATATCAGAAAATGCTAAACAATCTAGCATGATGACTACTAGCCACGATCTGAGCGGTTATGAAAAAGTGGAGACGTTCACTCCTAAGGGTACTACAATTCCATTCGCAACCACTTTAGAAGACCATGTTAACGATGATATGGTACAGATTGTCCCCAACCTTGATTCTAGTTCTGAAGAGTATGCTACAGAAAAAGAGAAGATAGCTGCGCAAGAAAGTAGAGGTCATGAACTATTAGGACACTATGAAGGTCTTGCCCTGTCAAAAAAAAGAGGCAATGAGTTCACCATGGAAGATCTAGATGTGTTAGATTTGGGCCAAATTGGACAAACTGTAGGAGACCAGTTAGGTTTATTCGAAAGAAAAAAGAGACAACAACGAGACAAAAATAAGAACAAAAATAAGGTACGTGATGAAGACAAAGACGATGGCGGAGATTATGATGTTCTAGGTTTGGAAGATATTGGCGATACTGTTGGACATGAACTAGGATTGTTTGGTAACGATAAAAAAGGAAACAAAACTAAAAAACCTAAACCGCCGGGTAGTCAAAAAGAAGATGATTACGATGTTTTAGGTTTGGACGCTATTGGAGAATCATTGGCCCTGGAAAGATCAGTTAAGCAAAATAGAAGGGACAGGAGAAGACAGAATAAAATGATGCGCGGTGATTGGTCTCAAGTATGACGGCAACGTCACCCTAGCTCTAAGTAGTCATGTAGAAATTATTTATTTTCCCCTAATTTATTTATTGACTGTGTAAATAGTACATTAATGTAAGTGGTTCTGTATTTCGCCTGAGTATGAATTAATAAAGGTGATTTTCCAATATAAACAGTTATTATTATATTTTCCCCTAACACAAGAAAAACTTAATCAACAAAATTTTATTACCCATTCATTGGTTATTGGGTAATAATTTATACATAATTATTGACTTGTCACAGAAAGTACAATCATTATTAGTTTCAGGACTTTTATAAAATCAGTAACGAGAAACGTATGAAATGTATGTGTGTACCCGAAATGTATTATTAAAGGAAGTACTATCTTGTATTATGTTATCTTACTAAGAATACTAAGTATCAAGCTTTTCACTTCTATGTAACAATCAGGTACTTACATGCAGATTATATGTAATTAGTTCCTTGAAAGTCTTTTTAAGAGTCTTTAAGTTACTTCGAGAATTTACACTTTTCTCAGTCTCATTGCGGTGTTTCTACCGGTTAGTCGTTGTGTGCTTTTAGGGCCCACATTTTGAATACTAACCGTGGGTAATCTTTTTTCTTTTTATTTATCTGCTCAATATACTTACAGTAACAGTAGTTTGCCTCTCAATTGTTCAGTTGGCGTTATCTGGATTCAAAATAAATCACATGAAAATAACATGGCGTAATGGTGACCACATATATTATTACATCACATATGGATTCCGATCACGCACCCAATACCGAAAGTAGAAATTGATAATATAATTGATACAGAACTTTCTCTGGCGCTGGCTTTAAAATTTATAACCCGTCTCTGAAATGTCCGATGACCATGCAATCAAATGCGTCATAGGGACTTTGTTACTGGTCAACATTTAAATACTTCTCACTACTTGCTTGGCGTGCAATCGTAACTCGAAAGTCAGACGACACTGATCATTTTAATTGCACTTTCTTTTACAGAAAATGACTTCGGCAATAAAATGTTATTTATTGCTACTATATTACACTACTTCCTGCTGTATGGGGCAACGTAAGTGTCAATAAATATTATGATTAACATAGAGTGAGAGGGAAACTAATTTTAAAACTTATATTGCAGGTGAAATAATTTTAACAGAAGATAAACCATACGATGTTATTGATATCAAAATACCTCGAGTCGTTTGGAAACAAGCATTGACTCCCACGCCAGTTTTGAGATCGCCCGTTACTATAGTGGTTCCGGTTCACGTTTCTGATGATAATGAAGTAGACGATGATCTTGAAGATGACGTTGTAGCAGATGACATCGTCGAAACTGAAGTGATTAATACTACTGTAGCAAATGATATAGTTGAACAAGTAGTAAGCGACGAACCTGTACCTGTAGCAAATGTCACCGAAAGTCCGGTGCTCGAAGACGAACCAACGACACCCACACAGGTGACAGGACAAGTGATAAGGTTCCCGTGCTCTTGTCCCAATGGACAATGTGGATGTTGCACAGGAGCGATCCTTCAACGGATTAATATGAAAGCTTGCGGTAACATCAGCTTTGTTCCAGAAGATTTCGTATTTGATGTACGACTGACCGTGAATAATAATACTGTTGTTCGACGTAGAGTTTCAGGTATGTATCTAACTGCACATGACTATTTCATTTTATTATTCAAATGTTATTCAGTAATAATCGAATTATTTTGTATGTATTTTTTCAGCTAGTGATCCCCCACCTATTTGCTTCAACCCCAGAAGAGCGCCATTCGTTCGCGTGTGTGCAGAAATATCTAATATTCGCATTCGAAACAGAAACGCTTTCGCATGTTTGGATATAAACGCGGATATTGGTGGTTTCCCAGTTTATTCGGCTTCGTTTAGATGTTTTGGGTAAGTACAAATTAGCGGAAACATTGCAGTTTAATACGGATAACTCAAAATAGAAAGTACAGTTGCATGCATTCAGTATGCATTTTATGAGTTAGAGATTTGTTTACTTATAATTATTACAAAACTGTATAATTGTTAATTGTTAAGAAACATATCTGTATTATTATTGGCATTGAAGCTGAGTGTCATTAGCGTAAAAGAAAACTACTTCTCAGAAGTATTTTAAATAACGAAAGAACCTATTTGCAGATTGGGATCATCAGGAGTTCAAACAGGCTTGAAACCAAAGCCAGTGTCATCAGGGCCCAAACCAGTAAGTTTATTCGGCGCCGGTGATGACGATGATGATGATCGCGGCAGCTTCCTCGAGAACGTCGCTGGTGGAGTTCTTGGAGGGGGAGATGGTGGCGGGCTCTTCGGAGGCGGCGGTGGAGGCTCAGATGACGATGACGACGGACCCTTCGATGGCATAGGAGACGCGATAGGAGATTTCTTTGATGGGAGAAAATTATAAAATCTAGCTTTTTCAATCTATTACCTACCTAAGTATTTATTATAGTCTAAGAATACGTATTTATTCCAGTTACGTAAGTGTAAATATAAAGTAAACAATAAAAATGTGTGTACAGACTGCAAATGAGTTTAATTTGACAAAACAAAGGAATTTTGCATACCCTTTCTCTGTTCAAAGAAAACGAAAGTTACTTACGCGCAACCTTTGTTCAGAGTGAAAACGAATTTCGTTGACGACGTAGGTTCTCGTTTGTCTGTTGTTAGCCAGAACACAGAACGAGAAATCTAAAAATACCTTTCGATAATCAAAATTGCATTCAATTAGCATGTGAAAGTGCGAGATGTGTTATCGTCACCGGACCGGTTCAAATCCGCCGTAAGAAATTGGAGCGGCTCTTATTCACACGACCGACGCGTGCGCTGCTCCGCGCCTCAATAAAGCTCTTACAATGGAATATTGTAAAGTGATTGTTATTCTTGTTTTATTGATAAGTGAAGTTATTGGAGAAGAATTTGGTAAGTATGATTTTAATGTATGAAATGAGTAATTAAAATTCTTATGCTAATAATGCCTGCTTACATTGTTGTAGGCGAGTACGAATCAGTCAATACAACAAATGAATTGATGTTGCGAGATGTAGAGGTGCCAGACAGTTCGTTGCTTCTCTTCGAGCGCTTGAACTTGAGAAGAATGCCGACGTTGATGCAATTCGCGAGGCAAAATCAGGATACTAATACTTCAACAACGACCTCGTCATCGGAGTCATCAGAATCAGGAAATAGGAGATGCACATGTTCTCTGGGTGTGTGCAAGTGTTGTACAGGCTTGATAATGGACTTGTTCAGTCAGAAAGCCTGCATGAAGGTCACGTATCATCCAGGCGATTTTGCTTTCGACGTAGCCATGTCCTGGAACGATCGGGTTTTGTACGAGAACTCCATGTCAGGTACGTTTTGTATCTTTTTAATAATAGTAGAAACGTATACAATGAAGAAACTGGATTCATTGCTTTTCGCTAACTCTTCATAATTCAGTCTACATTGAGATCTAACTGCAGATCCGTTTTTTATTTTGATAAGAGTTTGTAATAAGTATAATATTATTTAAATGAAACATAACACAAACCTCCCTTCAAAGAACCGGAGCGCGAAGGGGGAAACTTCAAGTACTTAGTACCTATATCACATACATCTACTCAGAACATTCATTCATTTGATTTAATTTAGTAAATGGAAAAAAAACGTAGTAAAAAGGAGAAGGTTACCCTTGCTTAACTAAAACCAGTTTCTAAAATAATTTCCAGGAAAGAACCCGAGACCAGTGTGCATCAATCCACCCAGGCTGAACAACCTCAAAGTCTGCGCCAAGTTCTACAATGTATTCTTCCCGGGGAGGAACTTTCATTTCTGCCTGGCTATGACTGGCCAGTGGAGGTCATATGAGCTGTTTAATATGGCTTTTGATTGCTTAAGGTAATCGTGTTTTATTGTTTTTTTTATTTTTACACCAGAGCTCTTGGTTACGATGTACGTGCTTCACAATGTGCATTATTTGTAGTTTGTACACATATGTACAGTCATGAGCAATACCATATTTGACATTTAGTGAGAGTAACGGTTTAATTTGTCAAAAAAGTTAATGTGACATGGTTTCAAAGTGTATACATATTAGTACTCGTGACCGTACGTAATATATCGCACGCGTGTTAACTAGACACCTCACTAGTATGCAACCCCTTGACGTAATTTACACAGATTGTACATAAGTATACTTATGTCATCAATGTGAATAAAACATACTACGCTAAATAATTCAGAGGTGTACAATTTTTTTTCTAAAAACCACCAAACCTAAAGTTAATTTAAGTAAGATATACGGCAACCCGATTTCTACGCAATGTGTTTGACCAGAAAACCCCTTCATAATCTTTTTATAAACCTTCACATAGCTTTCTACCTGTATTTACTGCCGAAGGGATAGGCGAGGTGGATAATATCCACACCTCACCAGCTATGTTTAAGTCACAAGTAATAAGGGGACGAGCCTATTGCCATTAATCACGTACAAATCATGGAAACCACGTGATATCAATTTATAGATAAATCCAAACATGAATTCAAACGCAATAAGTCGAATTCTTAGTGGCTCAGTGGGTAGGCCCAGGACTTGGATGCGGGCAGCGCAGGATCGATCGTCGTGGGAGCGCGGAACTTCGGCTCAGGGCGTCGTCTGAGAGGAAAAATATTTGAAAGAATTAATCGATCCTAGTGGGTCAATAGCGACAACAGGGCAAATATTACGGCTTCCTTCAATCTTTTGAAACATTTAATTTAATTATTAATGTCAAAAACCTTAATATTATTTTTTGTTCATTTTAGAATGGGAGCAGACGGTTTAGCCATGATGCGTCCTGAAGACAGCGGCGGCCTGGTCATCCCCAACCCTCAAGGAGGAGTAGACGCAGTCATAGATTCTGGAGATGACATCGAAGATTACGACGAAAACGTTGTCAAGTCGCTTCTGGACATCTTTGATCGATAGCACTGTTCCAATTTATCGTCAATATAAGGTCTATATTAATAGATTTATGACAAATATTGTTTGCTTTAATTTAAAATTATTTATTGATTAAATTTAATTAGTGTTGTTGTTATTTATGAGATTTTTTTTATTAGGTACGGTATTTATTATACTGTTCTAACTTAGGAGATACCAAGAATGGATGCGGGTTTTCTACTGACAAATTACACAGTAGTTACTATGTACTTATTATATATTCTGTACAAAAGACGAAGTGTTAAAAAGTTATTTGCCAGAGTATTCTAAGAAGTTCACACATTTGGGGGTGCTTAAGAAAAGTGAAATGCTCAATTATGTACAGGATACTAGGTACCTAATGAACGTGGAACAACTTACAAGTTTACTGATCGAATCAAATGGAGATTCCGTCTTTGCTGGACCTTATATGAAATAAGCGTCATTTGATGTCTGTTCTGTAAGTACGCGTATATTCAAGCACAATTGGAATAAAGTGGGCTTGCAAATATCTCGTGCTAATGACATTGCAATTTATAATTAGCTTTGCTTCATAGTGGGAGCATTAAGTGAAAAGTCTCTAGAAAACGAGAAAGTCCCAGTAGTCGAAGATTGTTAATGCAATCAAACAGAGGTTCTTGCAATTAGTAATTAAATTAATATTGTTTTATAATTCAACTAAAAAATACTACTTATACGAAAATGAGAGAAGCCTTTACTTTTATATTAATAATTATGTCATGTGTGTTGTGGAGTATAACAGGTAAATATTGACATTATTCATAATAATAATCACTTAACGGCCTCCGTAGTCCAGCGGTTGAGCGTTCTGCTCACGATTCGGAGGAATCGGAGGTCCCGGGTTCAAATCCCGGTGGGGACAAAATATCACTTTGTGATCCCTAGTTTGGTTAGAACATTGCAGGCTGATCACCTGATTGTTCAGAAGTAAGGTGATCCGTGCTTCGGAAGGCACGTTAAGCCGTTGGTCCTGGTTACTACTTACTGATGTAAGTACGTAAGTAGTAGTTATTTGTGTCACGTAAGGGGCCTTAGGCGGCTCAATAATAACCCTGACACCAGGGTTGATGAGGTTGGTCATCCACCTCACAACCCACACGATAAAAGAAAGCATCACTTTCGTGATGCTTCACATCGCATCACATCGCACACACATTCATAAGACATTTACAGTAAAAAAAACATACGTATCATACTTCCAGAAAACTTTCAGCAGAGAATAGATTATGTATCGCTTTTTACAGAAAAAATATAAGCATATGTTCATTACCCAAACAACGTTTCCCAAAGTGTTTTGATTTGCAACCAACGTTTTGCGTAAAACTGTTTGCCTTGGTTTCAATTCCCAACTAAATTAATAGACCTATATAGACTTACGTCACACTGCTGGGTACAGACCTCTCCTTAATTAACACTAATCATAATAACCAATACCAAAAATCAGCTGACGATCGTCATTTTTCCTCTTTCCAACAAGTAACTATCATTTTGTCATTATAATTTATATCAATTATTGATTTTTAGAAAATAAGGAAATAAAGACAGATACTATCACTAGCAACGACGAAGGAACGGTCCTGGTAAGTAAATCGATTTTGATTAATAAAATAAATTTAAAAAATAATTTGTTAAAAAGTTGCATCAAATAAGGTTTTTACATTAATTTCAGAACTTGGAGGCAATTGCGCCTGTGAACGAAAATGGAACAGATTTGGCGAAACAGGAGTTTCCTTATCGTCCATGTGAATGTAAACTTCTAGAGTGTGTGTGCTGTGCTGGTATCGATATCATTGGCGTTTTTAGTAGAAGAGGTACGAGGGGAGCAGTGCTATTAAGTGACCATATTAATAGATGTTACTAGATGTTAGTAGATGTTACTGATGATGATGATGACACTCTTCATAATTTTCTGGTCGTTTTTCAGCTTGTGCGGTGATAAGTTATGAGAATAAGAATGATGAGTTTCGCTTAGAGCTATTCTTAAACAACGGTAGTATCTACAGTAATAGGATTTCAAGTAAGTATGTACACTTATGTCATTTCATACTTATGCATTTAGTCGTGCCGTGCACACTTTTGGATTTTAGTCTACTTAAATTTAAATTATAAATTACGTTGCTGTTATAAATTATGTGGCACTTATGTCATAATGAAACAACAATACCATCTTAGTGGAGTGCAAAGGAGTGAAAAAATATTTTATCAATTAGTTTTTTTTGTATTTTTTTTAATCGGTCTAATTAGACAGTGGTACAATAGCTTTACCAAACCAGAGTATACAGGCGAATCAATTGACGAAACTAACTTATTTCCTCCTGTGTTTAACAGTGGGACGTAGATTAATAGATATTATGTAGGGTGTTTATGTCATCTAAGTATATTCAAATTTCTATATATACAGCTTACGAAGAAGAATGTAAATTATTCTATGATTTTAATATTTATTACTGCTGTATTTTTTTTGCGTGCATGAAGTCTTTGATGAGCGTGGAAGAAGTGAAAGTGGTATGTCAGGATCGTAGTAAGTCGAATTCCGTGCCTGCCTACCCCAAAGGGAAATAGGCGTGATCTTATGTGTGTATGTAAGATGTGTATTTTCAGCTCGTAATCAGCAGGTTTGCGTTCCAATCCTGCCAGTAACGCTGGTCGGTCCATTCGATGTGTGCGTCCGGCTGTATGACGTAAATGTGGTGGAACAGAGACTTCACGCCTGCCTAGCAATGCTGGGTAGAGTGGCTCAGTTCCCTGTACTGGTAAGTCCTAATTACAAGAATACATTTGTTTAAATAAAAAATCCTCTTAAGTGGGTATAAATTTGTGTATGTATGCAAAACCATCATCATTAATGTAAAGTCTACCGTACATAAAATCTCATTCTCATATACGACCTCCGTGGTCCAGTGGTTGAGCGTTGGGCTCACGATTCGGAGGTCCCGGGTTCGAAACCGGTGGGGATATAACACAAAAATCACTTTGTGATCCCTAGTTTGGTTAGGACATTACAGGCTGATCACCTGATTGTCCAAAAAGTAAGATGATCCGTGCTTCGGAAGGCACGTTAAGTAAGAAGTCGTTACATGAGCCATGGCCTTTGGCGGCTCAACAATAACCCTGACACCAGGGTTGATGAGGTTGGTAATTCACCTCATAACCCACACGATAGAAGAAGAATATACGTACAGTCAGGAGCAATATAATGTACCCACTTTAGGACTCTGTCGCACTAACATATTTGACATTTAGTGAGACTTGCAGTTCAATTTGTCAAAAAAGGTAATGTGACATGGTACCAAAGTGTATACATATTAATGCTCGTGACCGTACTTACCC
The DNA here is from genome assembly GCF_024362695.1 of Pectinophora gossypiella. Taxonomy (NCBI): domain Eukaryota; kingdom Metazoa; phylum Arthropoda; class Insecta; order Lepidoptera; family Gelechiidae; genus Pectinophora; species Pectinophora gossypiella. The sequence goes on from NC_065405.1 coordinate 6,196,289, forward strand.
TCTATTTTGCTTCACCGTAGTCGGTTAAAAATAACAGTTTTTAACTTCTGTTACTTACATGGCAAGTGACATCAATACCAATCGTTTCTGAGGTCCATCGAATTTTAAAATGCACGTGTATGGACTCTACGTGCTAAGAAATTTTAACTTTCTTTACAATAGCGGGCGAGTTATTGGTTTCGGTCGTGTCCCAAATACTGTTGCTTACCAGTTGAATAAATATACTGAGAGAAAATGGAAATTGCGAAACTTACCTTCGTTATCATTTTATTCGAAATATGTGATAGCTCAGTTCGCAGAACGCGTGTAATTATTTTCAGTTCCATACTTTTGCAACGCAAAAATCCACTTGATATTAACTCAGAATATTGAGCTGAATCAACCTCCTCAGTATTCGTAACGATGTCACTTACACCCCGTACAAGTACGTACCCCGTACGTACAGGTAGCAATACAAGTACGTGATACCGTATCGAATACTGTGGAGGATAATTCGGACCATTATTCTGAGTTGATATCAAGTGGAATACCCGTTTAGAAAAGTCATGAAAATTTTAGTGTATTTTTTTTCTTATTTTGCGACAGAAAATTCTACTTGATATCTACTCAGAATCATGGTCTGAATCATCCCTCAAAGTTTTCTTTACTATATCACTAACACTCTGTATATCCGAGACAGGGGCCTAGAGCGTCTAGGCTGGTATATATAAAATAAATCAGTTTTGCAATTATTTATTATTCAGTTTTTTCAAGATCAACTACATCGCACATTCTTACAATTGTTATTATTTAAGTTCAGGGGTATGTCAAGTGCGTAATTCATATGAACCGTAAAAGGCGCGAAGCAAATAACCATTTAATTTTGTAACCCTGTATAAATAAACTATAAGTAACTATTTGACCTTTGCAGACCCTCCAGTTTAACTGTATGGAGCTGGGCCCAGGTGGAGTAGCGTTGACGGGACCTATAGACGGAGATTATTCTGGAAGTGGATCTTATCCCTCTAAAAATAAGACTACTACTAGCACAACACTTTCAACTCCTCAAGCAGACAGTGGAATATACGATTCTGTTTCAGAGAGCGGTCCAAACAAAACCTCTTGAAAATGTTCCTAATCGTGTCTTGAATGTCTATGATTTTTCTTGGAATAAATATTTTGTTTATCTACTTGCTTTTAGAATGTTAGAAAAAGACATACATAAAACATAACGACATAAACAGCCTATACACGTCCCGCTGCTGGGACGGGCCTCCCCTCATCAACCGGAGGGGGTATGGAGCATAACTCCATCACGCTGCTCCACTACGGGTTGGTGGAGGTGTTTGGGCTAGTAGCCCGGGACCAACGGCTTAACGTGCCTTCCGAAGCACGGAATCATCTTACTTCTTCAATCAACTCACTTCATCATCATCATCATCATCTTACTACTTTCTTCTACTTCTTCTTTCTTCTTCTTCTTCATCTTTCTTCTTCATTCGGACAATCAGGTGAAAAAAAAAAACATTGAAAAATAAAAAGAAAGAAACATTTATTATTTACGTACCTATATTACAGGTACTCCATATTTCCTCCGGTTGATTAAAGGGAGAACTGTGCCCAACAGTGTTTATGTTATGTTATTTGTTTTAGAAATACAATTGTTAGTTAAGTTAGGGAAAGCCTTATTTACAACTCAATGCTTTCATTGGTTTGTAGTTTAAACATCGTCAACTTGTCAATTTCTTTAAACATTCATTCACATGAAAACGTCGCTCAGAACGCAATAAACACTTGAATTTAATTACCCATACAGAATACGGGTTGTGGAAATGTTCTTTATAAGTATAAGGACAGCATAATATTCCCGTCAGATCGTCCAGTGGCGGCGAGAAACTGCGATGGTCATTACGGTGCAGTATCGGCCGGGCGATGCGCAGGAGTTTCTCTAGAAAGTATCGAGACTATCGAGTTAGCCGCGCGTGCGCCGTACATCATGCATACAAACAGCCATTGACACAGGTTACAAACGTGCTGTCACTGCAACCGTGTCTCTTGAGACACAAGTGTTAGTGGAACATTCGGAATTGGGTTAGAAAAATGGCCGGTGGTGTCTTTTGGATCGTGCTGTGTGGAGCTAGCTTTATATCTGGTAAGATCTTTTTGTATTGCGAATAGTAATTGCGTGAATGTACCTACTTCATATAAACAAACAAAATTATTCTTCGGTCAGTCAAAATAAATGTAATAGATATTCAATATTTCATTAAGTATGTTAAAAATATAGTATTATATTTTTAATTAAAATTATCAATTAATTAATTATTTATATATAAAATATATAGTATTTAATTTAAATAAACTCTTAAACTAAATATTTCGAGGCTGGGGGTGACCCCAGCCTCGACCTAAGCTTTGATGTGACTCAAAGCTTAGGTATATAAGAGATAATAATGGAAGGCAAATGATAATAAAGATGTTGAATATGAAGAAAATACACCTTTCGTAGCAAACAAATGAAGTAAAATTACTTTTACTTCTTGAGATTCTTCTAATGGAATAGGAGAGCCGGAGTGTGTTTAATATTTTACGTACAGGGGGTTAAAATGGCCACATCGAAGCAATTCATCTAAGAAAGCAATATTGCTACTTGACACTTGTTTGCATTGCGCACTTACTTTTATATGCACAAATGTCAAATTGCAATATTGCTTTCTTAGATGAATTGCTTCGATGTGGCCATTTTAACCCCCCCCCCCCCCCCTCAGTTGTTTATGTAATTTCCAAAATTTCAGGAACTAGTACAAGTGAGGATGTAGCAAGATTTTTGAAAACGGATGACGTTATGGATGTCACAGATTTTTCCATTTACTACGATTTGAAGACCAATGAGGTAAAATGCATTAATGTAAACGAATGCAGGGGGTTAAAAAGGCCACACCAAAGAAATTCAACTAAAAAGCAATAAGTATTGCAATTTGACAGTTCCGCATATAAAAGAAAGTGCGCAATGTCGACAATTATCAAATGGCAATATTGCTTTCTTGTTGCCTTTTTAGACCCCCAGTACTTAATACTTTAGCGGCGCGGCGTGACAACCGGAAACTGGATTAGCTAACTTTCAGAAGACTTTTTAAGCGCATTATCAGTAAAACTCAGCTTCATACATAATTATTATGTCCATAAGGACTTCAATTGTAAATCCTACATTTAAGAATTCATAGTCAACATATTAAATTGCCACCATAAATTATTTCTGCTAATGACTTTTTAATTAATTATGATTTTTACATTTCAGACAATAAGACAGATGATGCCTCGTCCGTGGTACTGGCCGGGATGGATGCTGCGGCTGCCCTTCCAAGGTGGACCATGTCAGTGTGAAGGTCTGCAGTGCTCATGTTGTACTGGTATACAAGTATACAACTTCAATAGGAAATGTAAGTTCGTTATTTTCTATTATATTAATTTTATATAAGTATACTAATGAAGGAAGGTTAGACAGGCAGTCGCTTCTGTAAAAAACCGGACCAGTCAAATCTTTAGTTAGGTAAGCAGATCCTGTGAAAAACGGGACAATGCTAGGGAGAAGATGATGGGACTAATCAATGAAAGTACGAGTTAGGAAGTTACGAAAAAGATTTAAGATGTAGGTATTAGGAGCTCTGCAGGAGTTTTTTAATGATTAGTTGTTTACTTTAGTTTTACGTATAAATTATGTATACTCGGTATTATTTATTATGTTTAAGCCTAAAAAATATGCTGTAACTCTCCTTTAAATTGCTGTGCTCAATCCGGGTCGATATGTGTTCATAAACTGCCTATATACGTCCCACTGCTGGGCACAGGCCTCCCCTCAATCAACCGGAGGGGGTATGGAGCATACTCCACCACGCTGCTCCACTGCGGGTTGGTGGAGGTGTTTTTACGGCTAATAGCCGGGACCAACGGCTTAACGTGCCCTCCGAAGCACGGAATCATCTTACTTTTTCGGACAATCAGGTGATTCAAGCCTGAAAAGTCCTTACCAAACAAAGGACAGTCTCACAAAGTGATTTCGACAATGTCCCCATCGGGAATCGAACCCGGACCTCCAGATCGTGAGCCTAACGCTCTAACCACTAGACCACGGAGGCTGTATGTATGTGTAACTCTCCTTTAAATTGCTGTGCCCAATCCGGGTCCATATGTGTTACTTACCTTATATTACCAACCTCCTACCATGTGGAACGCAATAAATGATATGATTATGATTATGATGATGTTAGTGGTAGAGTTGGAAGAGGAAGACCTAGGTATACATACCGCTATCCACTGCCGGGTCGCGGAAGTATGCTTCGGCGATTTCCGGGTCCCGGCAACACACTGGACGAGATGGAACACCGTTGGGTTTTAGTGGGTATACCGGGTGGCGACACCCGGGGAGTCCCACATAACCACGTCCCCCCCCCCCCCCCCCCGGGCGGCGTGGTATGCGTAACGCATTTCCCAACGTTAAAAAAAAAGGAATACATACCGCTACCGATCAGATCCAGGTTGTCTTCAAGAAAGGCTAGGTCAAGATTACTTTTAACCGGCGAGCATACATGAAGAAAATAAATGAGAGTGGAAGAAACAAAGGTGGTGTATCAAGATCGTAGTAAATAGAATTCCGTGGCTCTGCCTACCCCAACGATCGTGATAAGCGTGATCTTATGTATGTATGTAAATATAAGTATCTCATAGGCTAGCGAAAAACGTTACGTGCGATGCGAATGCGACGCGAATTCAAAACGCATAATTTATTGTAGTTTCGAGAGTCATGTCGAGTTGTATGTGTTCAGGTCCTTTCTATCATATATGTACTTATAAGTGTGTCCTATAAGTAATATAAAAAACTAATCGTACAAATTCAAATTCAAAAATATCTTTATTCAGTTGGTAACATAGTTACACTTTGAATCGTCAATTTTTACATAACGAACGTCTCATCCCCCTTAAACTACTGCAGCTTCTCACAACCTGTATAGCCGGGGAAAAGAAGCTGCAAGAAAAACCTCCGCACAGGGCCCTAGACGTTCTTTAAAAAAGTAAAAATGAACATATTGGTACAATTGAGTAATTTAGCTGCCTAATATCAGTTTTCAGACAGTTAATCCCATGCATTCATAGATAGTCTTACTTTTTTGTAATTCTATAAAATGTACATGTCTTTCCAGCATGTGCCAACTTTACTTATAATCCTGAACAATTGACGATCGACATGGAAGTGATAATGCAAAATGCGAGTGTCTACAAAAATACTTTTTCTGGTGAGTACAATCCTAATTAACCAACCAATAATTCTTTATTAATATAGGACAGTAATAACTGGAAAAAATGAGCACAATAGGCGGCCTTATTGCTAAACAACAGTTTCTGCCAGGTAACCTTAGCGGGAAAGAAGTCAATGATAACCTAATCTTCACAGTAGTTAAATTAATCGTGTACTATATTTTTTGTAATTAGTCACTGTGGTTCAGAGTCTCTGTATGCCCAGGTGGGAAATAGGCGTGAGTTTATGTTTGTATCTATGTATGTAGTCACTGTAATAACTACTACTGTAGTGTTCGGCAACTAAAGTCGAAGATGTAGTAAAACATAAATTTTATAGAGGTAATTATGACAAGTAATGGTTCATAATACCACCACTGTTTACAAATAATTCGCTGGGCTCAGTGATTGAACTTTTGCTCTTTGATTGTACATATTATTTTGTTTAACAGCAGATACTTATACCAATGTGTAAGTACGTACTATTTAATGCTATTCGCATAGATTCTATTGAAATTGTTATCAATAGTGCTCATTGTATTAAATCGTTTTAGCTCTTTGATTGTACCTCTGACTACCCCAATCGAGATATAGTTGTTATTTTTCAAAAATTTTCAGCCAGCAACGCGCCACCGTTTTGCATCCCCATCCCAGTGCCATATCTGCCTCCTGGTCTAGTGGACATGTGCATCAGGCTTTACAACATATCCATAGTGGACCGAAAACTGCACGTCTGTATGGACATCGACAGTCGTATTGATAAATCTCCAGTTTTGGTGAGTTATTCGCTTGACGGCCTCCGTGGTCCAGTGGTTGAGCGTTAGGCTCACGATCCGGAGGTCCCGGGTTCGAATCACTGTGGGGACAGTTTCGAAATCACGTTGTGAGCCTGTCCTTTGTTTAGTAACAGATATCATGTGTCATATCATAAATCTTGACATTACTATGCCCTTAAATGCATATAAAAACATTGCACTGGCTGTTTTTTGTTAAATTATGTCTATTTTTTATTTTTTAATATAGTTTATATCTTGTTTTTCTTGTTCACTTGATTATACATGCTGTGACTACATGTAATTGAGCTAGCTCTTAATCTTTTTTTATTGTCTGTAACTTAGCATGTGCAGAGTGTAGCTTGTAAGTTGTCCATAATAAATAAAATTAAGCAAAATTAAAAATTTTGAAAAAAACCCACGACGGTAAAAATCTCATCAAAAAAGAATAAAATAACTCAAAACCCCCGACTTAATCCAATCATTATGTAACGAAATATTATATTAGACTTAAAAATACTTTCTAAAAAAGAGTTAATATCTCGAGACATCGGTAATAGATATACTTAAGTACCTAAACAATGAATATGGATGTTTACAGTTTTTTCCTAACGTGTCTGTTTCTCGAAGATATACTTAAATGTAGCGATAATAATTTTACCTTAATACATAACCGAGGAATATCCGTCGGGGGCTGCCTTTTCTATATAAAATTTCAACAAAAATTTAATCATACTCATAAGTGTATTTTATGTCGTCGTTAAACATCTACAATTCTTTAATAATTGTATTCACGTCACTAGAAAAACTTTAGCTGGGTTAATGATATTAATCATATTGGTTAATACTGTGGAAAAGGCGTCTAATCGACGTAGTAAAGTTATATTTTCTTTGTAGGTTCTTCACTTCGACTGCATGGATATGGGGGCAGGTGGAGTAAGTCTTTCAAAGCCTGGCGGCTCCAATCCCACCCCTGCTGACGTCACAGCAACTACGGAACCTCAGCAACTAGACAGTGACGTGTACGACCCAGTCACGGAACCCGACCAACAGCCAATCAAAAAGTCTCGCTCCCAAAAACACTGGTTTAAAAAATTCAAACGTTTACTTTAAATTAATCATTAAATGTTGACGGTATTTTTTGTTTTGTTTCTTTTAGATGTAGGGAGTATATTGGAATCTAAATTATATTATCATATTCTGCCTCCGTGGTCTAGTGGCTAGAGCGTTAGGCTCACAATCTGGAGGTCCGAGTTCGATTCCTGACGGGGACATTGTCAAAATCACTTTATGAGACTGGCCTTTGTTTGGTAAGGAGTTTTCAGGCTTGAATCACCTGATTAGCTGAAAAAGTAAGATGATTCCGTGCTTCGGAGGGCACGTTAAGCCGTTGGTCCCGGCTATTAGGTAAAAACACCTCGACCAATACGCAGCGGAGGGTGGTGGAGTATACTTCATACCCCTTCCGGTTGATAGAGGAGAGGTCTGTGCCCAGCAGTGGCGTATATCGGCTGTTAATGTTTATGTATTATCATGTTAAAACTATAACTGACAAAACAAAAGGATAATAAATATGACCTATCATACCTACTTATTCTTTAATACCAAAAAAATGCATCTCTACCATAGATAGATAATTACTTATATAACTATTAGAGCAACCTCCTTTGGATTTATCTACTCGACACTATCATACACGATATATCGCTTGAAAACGGATAATTGCCATAATAGGCGTGAAATAGCCCACCAGGCAATATTCGTTGCGAAATTAGTTCTTTATCAAGTTATTATTCCATTTATGTATCCTCTCTAGTCTGTAGAGTAAATATTATTGTTATGAAAAACGTTATATTTATATTTATTGTGTTATTATGTGTCATTGCAAGTAGTTATGGTGGGTTTTTCGTTATTTTCTTATCTAGTTTTAAGACCTGCGAAGAAGGTACCTACTTATCATCATCATCAATTTAAGAGCCACGTTCTTGACGGTGCAGCATTTTCCATGCTACTTTTTTAGGGAAAAATAGGGCAGTGGTTTCCCTCTTGCCTTCCGCCCCGCAGTACTCTGCCTGACGCAAGACACCTACCTACTTATAAGCAGATAAAATGTGTAGTGCCCAAACTAATTAACGAATCCTTTTTACATCAAAGTAAGTCTCAAAAGATTCTTCTTCTTAAGGATTTCTTCTTCTTCGTGCTTCGGAAGGCACGTTAAGGTAGTCGTTTGCTCAGCGATGAAGAAAACATCGTGAGGAAATTCATATTCCCGAGAAATGCGTTTCGGAGGTATATGTCTTGGGCTGGTTTTCCTTTCGCGAGTTGCAAGGTCAGAGAGGCAGTGGCTTCGGTAAAAAACCGGTAAAACAGGTTAGGTAAGCGAACTCTGCGAAAAAACAGGAGACGAAAGCTTGATAAATAATTTCAGGACGACACACTCGTAAAGCACTCAACCAGACGCTGATAGCTTCCCAGCTTTCAGCAACAGATGATGACAAAGTACGTCGATACATAGAAGAAACTGATGACTTAGATAAAAAGCAATTTATCACCTTGTATAGAATGAAGAAATCTTATCGGGTAGAGTATAAGTTTGCAATTTAATTTATTTTAATTAAATAGTTTTAAAGAGTTAAAACTGCATATTTAATACTTTAAAACTATTTTTTTTTAATTCTGCTAACTTCCTCAATCAGTAAAAAGAGAGATAAACTCAGCTTTAGTAGATTATTAACTAAAATATAAAATTACTTCTTATAAATATGTAAGCGGATATGGAAGCGGATAATGCTGGGGAAATGATAATGTTTGATAGTGTTTTTAGATTAGTGGGTCCAAAAAGCAATATTGCAATTTAACATTTGCGCATATAAAAGTGCGCAATCTCAAGAAATGTCAAATAGCAATAATAGCCTTTTAGACGAATGGGGACTTTCCAGACTACGTTCCGCAAAAAAAAACAATAGATGGCATTGTAAAAATTTTCATGGATAACAGCCATATGCATTTTTTATCTTTGTGTTTGGGTAAACACAGGCACAATATATCTTCGACCCTTTCTTATTCCGATCAAAATAAAGAGAAGCAATATAGGTAGCAACATAATTCTATAAGTCACTATCACTACATAGTATAAAACAAAGTTGCTTTTTCTGTCCCTATATCCCTATGTACGCTTAAATATTTAAAACTACGCAACGGATTTTGATGCGGTTTTTTTAATAGATAGAGTGATTCAAGAGGAAGATTTATATATTATGTATAATAACATCCATTAAATAGTGGAGAAATACTGTTATTTTTGAGGTTTTTCAAATTCAAAACATGTTTTTAATGTGATGTCGTAAATAATTTCATTTTTTCCTCAGCATTGCACCCGAGCCAAGCCGGGGCGGGTCGCTAGTACATAATATTAGCCAAATATCGACCAAAAATTATTTTTAAATTTGCTTCTGCCATTATTTTGGTATAATTCAAGTAATGAGAAAATATATATTTTTCACGTTAAAGCTATACAACGCCATATACAATTGTTTTTAAGCAACGTATTCTGAAAAGGGATCATTGCTTCAATGTGTTTTTTAACTCCCCTGTTTTTCAGATTTAATAAAAATAAAATGTCTAAAAAAGTGTAAGTCTTAAATCAAGTTGAGTCTTTAATGGTATGTTTCCATGAAATACTAAGGGTTGTTACATCCACGTTTTGCTATAGGTACTATTATGTAATCTAAAACTTATCAGGCAGATAGTGGTAGCTATCAGTCACTTATATGGCTGATAGTGTAACAGTGAGTGTTCACTCTGGCACTTGTGCTTTTATTTCAGCCATTGCGTTCGGGTAGGAGGTCACTTGGGGACTATTTGCGTATGACACTCATTCCCCTATACGAATATGAGGAAATGTGTAATTGCACTGATCTGAGGTGCGAATGCTGCACAGGACTTCGCGTAGAATATGAACCTAGTGAGTAAATGACAAGATTGACACCCAAGTCTACAGACATAAATTTTATTTTATTTGGGTAGCTTACAGCCTTTTTTACAAAATGAATACTTGTAAATACAAACAAATGCCAATGAAAAGCTACCAAAAATAAAAATATATTAAAACTAAAACCCGACTACGGAAAAATTACGCTCTAAAAAGTTTGAATCTAGAAAATATTTCTCTGAAATTCTTCCGAATAGTGATGTTTAGTAGACAGCCGTATATATTTTTATTTAAATTATTTATGATTTTACTTATTACATAGAGCAACACGTACCTCCGCGGACCTTAAGATTACGTACTTATTTATTTTGTCTCTTATGCAAGATTTTGAGATACAATCTATCCGGAGCATGTTTGAGGAGTTATGTTATCAATTCAACGTAATTAATTATCGAATAAATACAAGCAAACTCACAAGTTAAAGCTGAAACGTGATATGTATGTCGTACCATCGCTATACATCTTCTAAAGATGTTTGTGTCAATAAGTATTATTATTGTTGTTTCCATATCTCGGAACTGGAGTCCCGGACTTATTATCATTTTTCATATATCCACTTGTAACTTAGATAAGTTGATAACATATGTGTGTATGGTATGTTAAATGAAGGCCTATCTTATGTGTTCCGGGCTATCCTAGAGGAACGCGAGGCAAAGCAAAGTACATTGTCAGAAGAGATAATCATTATTTAATTTTCACAGTCTGTACAATATTAAAGTACGACGCAAAGGAAAGGAAGACTATTGATATGTACATTAAGACTGGTGAAGTAGTTAAAAAAGCCAGTTCATTTCCAGGTAAGTATTTACCACCGTCAATATATTTTCGGGTCATAGCTTTTGCCGTCCTTAAGGATATTCCATATAACATTTTGTAACAAGTATTGGAAAATAGATGTGTAACAATTGTTGTTATATTATAAATAAGTAGGTACCTACTCTACTCTCATCTCAACGTTAAATACATAATATTAAATACCGTAAACGTGGATTATTACCTGTTAAAGATTAGTTACTGTTTTTCTTTTGAGGTACATAGAGTACATACCCCTAAAATGGATAAAGCAAAAAGAAGCGACAATCCTGTAGGTATTATTGTAAGAAATTTGTATCTATGTCCATAACGGGTATAGGTACATAATACCTACGCTGTTAATGTTAAGTATAACTTTAGCTTGACATACTTACCTAATCATTTTCACCACGAAAAGTTCGTTTCAAAAAACAGTGGAAAAGTGCCTTTTATCCATTAGAGAGACAAAGTAGAGTCCGCGCCTATATCTTACTTTACTCTTTGGTCCGCGTCACAAAGGAAATTTCTAATGATTTATTGTGATTAAAATCCGCGGTACCTCTTTCGCGACGCGTACTTTTATAATGTTATACATTCGTGAACCTATAAGAAATAACGAATTTGTAATAAATAAATTCTTGATTTAATATTAAATAAATTGAGGGGTTTATTTCTTTTCTGACATTGTTTCAGAACACGATGACAAATGTACACATATAAAATTACCATTAAACCACACGATGGAGATCTGTCTTATACAATATAAAAATATATCTGACAAGAATAGTTATCCTGACATTGACCATATGTGTGCGTCTTTAGAGGTCAAGTTACTTGAAGACCGTCTTGTAAGTATTTCATTTTTATAGGTAAGGATGCCTCAGATGGCACTAACTACTTGGCAGGAAAAATGCGGAGCGCCAAGGGCTCTCACCCGATACAAAAATAGAAATACAAACACAAAATGCGATTGCTCAGTTGGGCCCGAATCTCGACTCAAGGCCTCGCCTGTGAAGATTATATTTGAAAGAATTAATCGACTCTAGTGGGATGATAGCTAATAGCATTGAATGAGAGAAATTGTCGACCACTCCGATCGGTAACGGAGTCCTCAGGTGTCTGTGGCTTTTTATCTTCCCCCCACCAGATTATAGTGTCTTTCAGACACAAATATGTTTGTTTATACAAATAGATTTCAAGTGGTAAAAAGGACTTTTTATGGTTCCTTTACTAGTCGACTTCACCCCTCCGGTCCGCGCACGCGCTGTCCTGTAATCGCTTATTAAAACACACACACTTCCTTAAATAATCCAGTTAATTTTCTTATTCTGCGTCTTTCTTTTCTCGCTTCTACTAAGTTTTTTATTCGCCACCAGTCCAGTTACGCGGTTATTAACATAACTAATTAAAACACGTAATACCGGGTTGTTGCCGCTTATTATTACAATACTGTTGCAACCCGTTTTTAGCGCGGTAAGAATCTGGTATTTTCTTTTAATACGAGTACGTCAAATAACAAATTGTCCCTGAAAACTAAATGTAGGTAGGTGAGGAGCTCGGTGGCGCAGCGGTAAACGCGCTCGGTCTGCGATTGTTGAAGTTAAGCAACTTTCGCAAAGGCTGGTCATAGGATGGGTGACCACAAAAAAAAAGTTTTCATCTCGAGCTCCTCCGTGCTTCGGAAGGCACGTTAAGCCGTTGGTCCCGGCTGCATTAGAAGTCGTTAATATCCATCAATCCGCACTGGGCCCGCGTGATGGTTTAGGGCCCGATCTCCCTATCCATTCACAGGGAAGGCCCGTGCCCCAGCAGTAGGGACGTTAAAGGGCTGGTGATGATGATGATGACCTGCCCCAAGAATGATATCTAAGAACTTACTATTATGTTTTATAGTGATTGCTATAAGTATTATATTACTTAATTTATGTAATAAGCAATTATCATTTCAGATTATTTACTTCGGCTGCGGTGTTAGAGTGAAAAATTTAAATACGGTTTTGAAGCCAGGTACCAAAATAGGCAAATCAGAAACTTATGATTCGACAGAAGATGATTCACTTATTCAGCAATTGAAAAACTTATTTTGAAACCTCATAATAGTTATTTATATTCATAAATCATATTTTGGTCAAATAGTGCGTTTTAATTTTGTGCGTCAGCGTAATCAAAATTGGAACTATCGGGTATTTGAAATAAAAAAAATCCCCGTAACCGAAACCGATTAAAGTTTCAGATACTTTCTAAATATGTGTGTTATCAGTTATAGGGCATATGACACTACCCAATGCGTAACCGAAACTTTATTCACGTAACATCATGGATATATCTGACAGAGTTCACAAAAAAAAAATATAACTATGACTCACACTTACTGGTAAGTAAGTGTGAGTCATAGTTATATTTTTTTAAGTAAGTAGGTATACTTACTTATTTATGACAAGTACTTGGAGGTCGTGGTAGCCTAGTTTTAGGTCACAGGTTCGAATCCAGCACAGGCCTAAACCAATGATTGTCTAATTTGTTTACGAATTCATGTTTTTATCATAAATTATTATCACGTGCTCAGCGGTGAAGGAAAACATCGTGAGGAAACCCACATTCCCGAGAAATGCATTTTTGGAGGTATGTGACCTAACCTGTATTGGGCTGGTTTTCCCTTCGCGGGTTGGAAGGTCAGACAGGCAGTCGCTTCTGTAAAAACCCGGACCTGTCACATTTTTAGGTTAGGTAAGCGGACCGTGTGACAAACGGGATATTGCTAGGGGGATAAAAAGGTATAAATATAAGTACTTGGATGTAGATATGTGTGTTATATAATACCAATTAACATTGAACATCTTCCTCGCACTTTTTTGTTTGTGAGAAGTAAAATTTGTGGTAATATACAAGTATTTAGAGGTACATAATGTAATGCATTCTATTATTATAACTTCTTCTTATCGTGTGGATAATGAGGTGGATTACCAACCTCATCAACTCTGGTGTCTGGGTTATTATTGCGCCGCCAAAGGCTCCTGACATGACTCATGTACTGACTACGTACTTACATCAGTAAGTAGCAACCGGGACCAGCGGCTTAACGTGCCTTCCGAAGCACGGATTATCTTACTGTCGAACAATCAGGTGATCAGCCTGTAACTAGGGATAACAAAGTGGTTTTTGTGATATCCCCACAGGGATTCGAACCCGGGGCCTCCGGATCGTGAGACTAACGCTCTTCCACTGGACCACGGAGGCCGTTATTATTATACCCGAATAAATTGAAAATAAGTTGTGGTGTAATTAAAATATCCTACCTACCTACTTTTTTAGGTGAGAGATGTGATCATCAAACATTACTTTAATAAAAAATCTCCAGTTGATTTGTAATCGCAGTACCTAATGAGTGTGAAATTGCATTAGAAGTCAATAAACTAAGTAAAATTGATTGTCTGTCTAGAAAGATGTAAGATATTCGTAGATAGAACTCTTCATTATATTCGTACTGATTGTGAACAGTAGGTACTAAATGTTATTATTATGAAAAAGTATATAATAATTTGTGCAGTGTTCATATTATGTGGAATTCGTCTCAGTTTTGGTAATGTTCTTAATATTAAAGCACCTATTTAGTATCAACTGTAAAGAGATTTAAAAGATGTGTTGCTGTTGCAGTTTCTTGTCATTTCTTTTCCTAAGTTTTCGTTATACTTGGTGTTAGTGACATCGTAACGAATACTGAGGGGGTTGTTTCAGACCATGATTCTGAGTTAAAATCAAGTGGAATTTTCCGTCGCAAAATTTATGATTTTTTTTTTAGTTTTTTTTAAATTATTTTCAATTCTATACTTTTGCGATGGAAAATTCCACTTGATATTAACTCAGAATAATCAGATGAATCATCCCTCTCAGTATTCGTTACGATGACACTTACACCCCGTACAAGTACATACGGTAGCCATATAAGTAGGTATGGGTGTTAGTGACACCGTAACGAATACTGAGGGGGATGGTTCAGACCATGATTCTGAGTTGATATCAAGTGGAATTTCGTGTCAAAAAATTCATGAATTTTTTCTTTTCTTTTTAATTATTTTCCAATCCATACTTTTGCGACGGAAATTTCTACTTGATATCAACTCAGAATCATGGCCTGAACCACCCCTCAAAGTTTTCGTTACGATGTCACTAGCACCCTGTATATGTTAGATGAAAATAATGCACTAGGAAACTTAAAGTTACTATAAAATTACAAAAAATATAATAAAGATTATAAAGTAGTTCGACCAAAAATAAACTTTTACAATTTCAGGACAAAATACAATGGCGACCCAAGACAATGACATCGCACGTCGTTACTTAGAAACAACAGATGATATAATAGATAAAAATCATTTCGTAAATCTATACAGAATGAAGGACAGTTTTACGGTATAGTATAATAACTTACTTACCTAATTTTAAGCATAATTACAAAAACACTGGTGCTAATTCCTGCAGACGCCATTTGTGTTAAGTTATACTGTCATTTTCTTATACGCTGAAAAAGAATAAAGATAAAATTTATGGAACACACGTCAATTTTAAGCATAAATCTAAAACAACCGTCTAAAAATTTTACATCGGCCAATAACCCGACAGAATTAAGTAGACATCACGTCAAACGGATTGCATACCAGCGAGATGTCTATTTTATACGCTCGGACTATTCATTCGTTTTAAAATTAACTTGTCGACAATCATCCGTCCCTTTCCTTTTCGGCGGATAAGAAAATTATGTGTAACTTAAAATAAAATTAGGACATGTCTGCAGGAATCGGGGCCACTAGGTATATACTTATGACCCTAAGGATTAATACATAATAAGCAGGTTATACTTAAACATAATAAGGTTTGGCCAACCCCGCATGGCATGGAATAGAACTCATGGTAGAGATTTCTTATACAGAAAAGTACACCGACTTTTGTTTTTTGTTTCCGTTTTTATTAATGCATTGCTAGGGAATTTCACTGGGTCGAAGATAAATTATAAAATGCTTATCCAGAAATAGAAGCCAGTCTAAGATGATTAAAAATCAATCTCATCTTACTTTTCGACTTATTTTCGAATTTTATTTATGAATTAAGTAACAATGAGTACCTATGAAGTTTGACCGCTTTTATGGATGATTTGATGTCGCAGGAAAGTATTTCCCTTCAAAGAAACTTTCGTTTTGACGTTACTTATAAAGTATCTCATTTGACTAGGCAACCTATTGCATATTTTTTTCTTTTTATGATATTTTTATATTTCAGTCAGGCAGGAGGTGGTTCAACAAAAATATTCTGCGGTTGAATTTCTTAGGGGGCCCCTGCGATTGTTATAAATTACAATGCGAATGCACTAGCACATTTCATTTTCACGGGTTTAATAAAAAAAGTAAGTACTGATTTTTGGTAAGACAACACATACATAAACTCACGCCTATTTCCCACCGGGGTAAGCAGAGACTATAGAATTCCATTTGCTTCGATCCTGACTCGCTTGTCTTGCTTCCTCTACAAAAAGAAAACAACTGTTTGATAAGGAAAACTCGCCTAATAATTGTGTGATAACCTAGTGATAACATAAACAGCCTATTAGGTCCCACAGGCCTGTCCGCAATCAACCGGAAGAGGAATGGAACGTAGGTACTCTATTGTGTGATACCTACACCTAATTTTAGGATAAAAGTTTTAAACGCTATTGCTCTTTTATTGCTATTCAACTTTATGGCAACGTCATAATAACGTGAACTTTATGTTTACAGCTGTGATAACGTTAGTGTATGATCCAAACACCACAATAGTTACGATGACTGTTCGTTTGGGGCAAAAAATTGCACATACTGACTCTTTTAAAGGTATGTATTATTGTGGACGTACCTAAAAGTACCTACATTATGATTCAAGTGAGCTACGATGGTTATTACTGCAACCTCCTCCGAATACGAGATGTATTGGTTCGGGATGGTACTGAAAAGTATCGAGATTCTGACGACTCTACTTCTTCTTCTTCTATCGTGTGGGTTGTGAGGTGGATTACCAACCTCATCAACCCTGGTGTCAGGGTTATTATTGAGCGGTCAAAGGCCTCTGACATGGCTCATGTAATGACTACGTACTTACACCAGTAAGTAGTAACCGAGACCAATGGCTTAACGTGCCGTCCTAAGCACGGATCATCTTACTCGGACTTCGGACAATCAGGTGATCAGCCTGTAATGTCCTAACCAAACTAGGGATCACAAAGTTATTTTTGTGGTATGTCCCTACATACATATTCAATCTACGGTAGTAGTAAATCTATGCTGTTGTCTTAAATGTTATAATACCGGGTGAGAGCCCTCAGCGCATTTGTCTGGCCAAGTAGTTAATGCTATTTGCGATAAATCCACAATAAGTCACTTCAAAAAAACTTCAAGACCATGTCAATGTGACATTTCTTATACAAAACAGGGATAGCATGATCTTGAGGGCAGTTCAGTATGATGCAAAGTATACACTTTGGTACCATGTCACATTAACTTTTTTGACAAATTGAACTGTTAGTCTCACTAAACGTCAAATATGTTAGTGCGACAGAGTCCTAAAGTTAAAACATTATACGTATTGCTCATGACTGTACTCCGTGCATTGAAGACTAGATTTTATCTAAGTACGTATATGTGATTTACTTTGGTTACAGCTAAAGAAGCTGCACCGAGATGTATACCTATTCCGATGCGACATATCGATAAAGGCAAGGTTAAGATTTGCATTGGATTTTACAATATGACTATAGTAGGAGGAGCATTACGCGCATGTATGGCGGTTGATAGTAGAATATATAAAACACCCTTAATGGTAAGTCGGAACATAATACCTATAATGAGGCGTATAAAGCTTACGTTTGGCCTAGCATCCAATTCATTCGCCTTAGTTTTCAAGTATGTATTAGGAATCCGAATTTTCTTAAATAGCCAAGGTCAATAGTCAATATAGATAATATATAGTAAGTATATATAAATATATAGATAATAACGGCCTCCGTGGTCCAGTGGTTGAGCGTTGGGCTCACGATCCAGAGGACCCGGGTTCGAATCCCGGTGGGGACATATCACAAAAATCACTTTGTGATCTCTAGTTTAGTTAGGATACTACAAGCTGATCAGCTGATTGTCCAAAAAGTAAGATGACCCATGCTTCGGAAGGCACGTTAAGCCGTTGGTCCCGGTTACTAGTTACTGTTGTAAGGAAGTAGTCGTTACATGAGCCATGTCAGGGGCCTTTGGCGGCTCAATAGTAACTCTGACACCAGGGTTGATGAGGTTGGTAATTCACCTCACAACCCACACTATAGAAGAAGAAATAGTCAATAGGAACCGCGATTTTACGTACCCTCTAAAGTATGGACCAAACCAACTTGAAATGGAAGCTATAAGTACTAAACGGTCGAGTTGTCGACACAAGTATTTATCTATAAAATCGAAAATTTGTTCAGGGAATTTAATTTTAAACTATGATAGCAGAGGTGGTTATTATAACCAATATACATACATTAGGACTTAATATTACCCAATATGTGCTTTAATTACTGTTATTTAAAAAAAAAAATGGAAACCATGTACTTAATGTGGTACCTATCTATGATCCAAATATGAATTCAAACTCATAAAGTCGAATTCAGTGGTTTAGAGTCCGGGATTCGTATCCGTGGCACTGTGTACGGTCACGAGCACTAATATGTATACACTTTGAAACCATGTCATATTAACTTTTTGACAAATTAAACCGTAAGTCTCATTAAATGTCAAATATGATAGTGCGACAGGGTTCTAAAGTGGGTACATGCATGATATTGCTCGTGACTGTAAGTCACGATTTTTCCGAAGAGGCTATCACGGCCTATTCTTTATGTATATTGATGAGGATTCCTCTTTGACATGTCTATCGATAACATAATCAACAAACTGGTAACCGCCTGCGTTCCTGCGTATGACTGTCATTTCTCATGCAATTGTTTATTATTTCAGGTTCTTTTTTTCAACTGTATGTATATGGGAGAAAACATAAAACCAGAAAAAGCAAAACCCGGTTATCCTAAAGACATGGGACACTCATCCAAAAAGTTTCCTAAAACTGCAAATCCGGTTTATTCGGACTCAGAATCAATTACTTCGGATTCAACAGACTCAGATGATTAGTCAAAAGTATAGAATTTCAAATAATTAAAAAAAAAACAAATCATAATTCTGAGTTAACATTTCATCATTAACTCAGAATCATGGTCTGAATAATCCCCCTCAGTATTCGGTACGATATCACTAACACTCTATATAAAATAGTCGATCCGTTTTGCCGTGCCGATCCTACCTACTATAGAAGCACTGTGTGAAATAAAAATAAACAAGTATTGTTATGCATAGTTTTTTATTGTATGTACACTTACCACTTATTTGACAAAATTTTTAAACTAATGCTACTCTAGACATCTATATTATTGTTTTGTTGTTGAATTTTGGGGAAAAAAGCATCATAGAAGCATAGAAAAAAGTGAGCAACATTAATTTCCATTTTTTTTTTTTTTGGTTTGGTTTTCCCCGAAGGGTAAGGCAAAGGGAACTATGCCCATACAGCCATGTCTGACGTATTTTTTTTTCTTGATGATTAATGAAATGGTGAAAGGTGATGAATGATGATGATGAAACCTAAGCCCCCACCCTCGGAGTAGACTCCTACTCCGAACCCCAAACGAATTAACTCAAAAGTCCGCATAAACTTTTGAGCTATGAAGCGGCTTCCTAGCACGAAGCGAAAATAGGCAGATACACTTTGTTTATTGAATACTCCAATGTAATAACACTCGCGAATGTCTTCCGACTAACTTAATGCGATCATTAACCACAAAACACCACTTCGTATTAATTATTTAGATTATTCAATGAAGAAAGCAACTGTCCCGTTCCCGTTTCCCGCTAAAAAGCCTCCATTAATTTCCAGTTCCTGGCTGTATAGCAAAGGGAGTATGTGCCAATGTGTAGATTAAAAAAGTATGTAAAAAATCTGACAGTTGTAGATAGAGTGAATTTTTGTTCGGGTTTCACAAAAAGGCGAATTTTAGTTTTGTTTCTATAGATTCACCTAAAACAAATGGTAATTTAACTTTTCTATATCTTAAGTTCCCAAGTCCGCTTTTCTAATGGGTGATAATTACAGTTATTATGACGGTGACGGGTTAGTAGTAGATGTGCCTCTTTGTAGCTTGTTTTACCTATAACGTATAATGATTGTGGTTTTTAATGTTGAATCTACATATTGTGTACGAAAATGAATATTTCACATTAATAATTCGCTTTTGGTGTTGACATTTTCACATAACCTCTTCCAAGTTGATCAACAATAACCTACACCACACAGCATAGAATACTATCTATATTTTACTGTAAATACACTAAATCATTACCTACACCTTTGTAGTACTATAATTTATGAAGAATACATTCTATAGTGTTAAACATAATGTGATTAGATTGACAATCTCATATCTGTAAGCAACACAAAAACCAAGTCAATTTAAGCCATGCAATATTATAACAAGTTCTACTTTGAAATGTCAAATAGGATAGTTACAAAACACCTTCAGCTCTAAATAAATATATTACTTTTGACCAGAACTAACATACTGTGTGTTGCAATCGCTATGATTTTCGTTCAAGACAGTAAGGTACTTGACAGATTTTTTTCTTGCACTTGCATAAACTTGCATAATCTGCAAACTGCTTTTCAATGTCCCATGCTGGAGAAATTAATGGTTGCAGTCAGTGGTGGGTCAATACTCCATCCTAATCTAATTAAATGGTATTTCTATGTAGTTTGTATGGTACTAGTACAGTTTTATGACATAGTGTTTGTATATTGCAGATGGCTGTATGTATTTAATTTTCCAATTTGTGTCTCTTTTGAAACAATACTGATAATTAGGTACTTACAAAATTTTCTATACTTTGTGGGTAACCATTTTGTTGGATCATTAATGTTGTCTTTTTTAAATATGTTTATTTTTCCCGTTTCTTAAATTTTATATTTATTATTTCTTGAATATGTTTGTGTGGTGTTGTATAATATATTATGTATTATAATATTAACATATTTAAGTGCTTAATTTTTTTATGGTTGGATTGAGACAATTAAATTACAATCTTATTATTCCCGATGTTGAGAATGAAAGGGTTCTATAATGATTACTTTTTTATCAATCTACTTACTTCTAACCTAACTTCTAAAATACTTTTGAAGTTTGATCATATTTCTAACTGTGTATTTAAAAGGTAGGTTTAACCTCGTAAAAAGGCCACATCGAAGCAATTCATCTAACAAAGCAATATTTAAATTTGACATTTGCACATATAAAAGGGAGTGTGCAATCCAAACAAATATCAAATAGCAATATTGCTTTCCTAGGTGAATTGCTTTAATGTGGCCTTTTTAACCCCCTGGTTTTCCAGAAACAATAGTTAAACAATAGAATTTGGATTTAAAAAGGACATTGGGTCTTATAACCTTAAGCTGTTACAGTGTAAGAGGGTAAATGTACCTATATTTATTTGTACAGAGGTGCTCAAATTATTGTGAATGTAATTGTTCATTCTGTCTGGCAAAAAAAGCTTTTTAGTTTAATAACTCTAAAATAGTGTCATCCTTTACTTTGTCCCATATGACAGTTACTGAGATTGGTAATCCACTCCACAACCTACACAATAGAAGACCCTTTCAGCTCTCTTTCTGTTTCGGCTTTGACGTTCAGTGAAAGTGAAAGATAGTGTTAGTTTCAGAACTATGAACCTAAGCTATGTATACTTCAACATGGCAGAATCTGTATAATTTGATGACATTTTAACACAGGGCCATGGATTCATTAGCGGCTTCACCTGAGGTCACTTACAATTGGGTTGACATAACGTCAGACTTCTTCAAACACATCCAAGGTAAGCTATATACATTACACATTATGATGTTGCATGACCTGGCATAACAGCACACTCCATTATATTTTTGGTGACAGAAACTTATAGAAGTGCTGGGGGGTTAAGAAGGCCACATCGAAGCAATTCATCTTAAAAAGCATTATTGCTATTTGAAATTTGTTTGTGTTGCGCACTTACTTTTATATGCGCAAATGTCAAATTGTAATGTTGCTTTTTAGATGAATTGCTCTGATGTGGCCTTTTTAACCCTGCTGATGTTATTAGGCGATTTTAAGAACTTACTTCAGCATAGTATGTAGGTTCTTGATCTTAAGGCATCCAGCAAATTTCGCTCTTAAAAATATTTCAATAGAATGGAACACAATTTTGCCTTAATATAATGTTTCTATTCATGCAATAATCAAGTAGTTCACCTCTAGTTGAAATTTTCAAAGAACCTTTAAAGGTTGATCTTTAAAAAGTCCTATACAAGTTTACTAATTAACTTGATTTAAGAATAAAAAACATAATGTTTGTAACAATAAATTTCACATATTTCAGATCTTCGCTTGGGTGAGTTGTTACATGATGGCCACCTATTTGGCTTATTTGAGGCCATGTCGGCCATCGAGATGATGGATCCGAAGATGGATGCAGGGATGCTGTGTAATCGTGGCAGTCCCAAGCCACTTAACTTCCAACAGGCTGTTGCAGTAAGTTCTTACAATATTTGGACATTTTGTCAGAAGTTTTTATGCTCTTCTGAAATTAAAGTAGTCTCTCAGCTTAGTTCTTTCTTTCACAGTTTTATAGTGAAACTACTGCTTACTGTACTAAGCATGTAGTCGTCACATGAGCCATGTCAGCTTATGGCTGCTCAATAATAACCCTGATACCAGGGTTGCCGAGGTTGGTCGAGAACCTCACAACTTACATGATAGAAGAGATACCTATATTTTTATATTTATCAAGATATATATAATTGGGTTGTGTACTTGTGTACTAGGTTCAAGATAAATTATGAAATTCTGATTACTAAATAAAGACAGATCTAAAACCAACGAAAGACAACTGATTTATGAATTTTAATCAAGAAAAACGTAATAATTCCGATATTTTATCACGTTTTCCTATGACGTCACTGTGTGGTTTTTCACACAAATTCCATAGTAATTTCGTGTTTTGACGTTTAGTAAAAAGTAACTCATTTGACTAGTTGGAAACTAGCGTATTAGGTGAGGATTAACAACAACAACAGCAACTGTATGGACAGGATTTGGGATATGAATGAGATATCAAGGGGGAGCTTTTCTCCAAACAGTGGATCCTTATTTCAAAAAATAAATAGGTTTTATAGGTTGTATATCAATGTGAAAATGGCCAATTTTTTAAATCTCGTATCTATTATGACCCATGTTTCTGCCCACACAAGACAACAAGCCTAAAGTTGGTGTTATTTTTTTTCAGGCAGGCAAACTGAAAATAAATGACCTGGAGCCGAGCGAGCTGATAGGCATCATAGATGCAACCATGGCGTGCATCGTATCCTGGCTAGAAGGTCACTCGCTAGCTCAGACAGTCTTCACAAACCTGTATCTGCATCAGCCTCACTCCGTCAACAATAAGACATTGAAAGCATACTGCATTGCAGTGTATAAACTTCTGGATTGTATTAGAGATTGTATTAACAAGTAAGTTATTGGTAAATGTTACTTATATATCACTACCGTAGATACAGCGCTTGATACAAAAATGCGGCGAAAACTTGGCACTTGTTTAGCTATACATTCGTACACAGCGGTATATACATTCAATAAAATCGTGTCAAATTAAGAAAGTACGCATAGTCTTATTACGTATATTAGCGCGTAATGCGGTCCGGTTATACTGCGTCTCGGATTGACCGGGAGTACTTGTTTTAGTGTATTTTAGACTAAAATAATAATTTTGGTGGATGTTACTGCGAAAATTAAAATGATTATACTATGATAACATGCACATTGTCATAACTTATTAGAAATATGATGTTCCATCCTTCTGTTTTCGCTCTGAGCTTCTATTTTTGTAAGTTTTTACCACGCACTTCCCCGTGTTGCCAGTTCGGCGCCTAATCGCGCACTGAGGTAAAGACTGTCAACGTCGCTATATTAACAGTAACTTTGCGTCCAACTTTTTGAGCGCTGATGTCTATGTCCTGTCTACGGTCTGTGTCCTGTCGTGCGGATGCGTATTTAGAACCCCAGATCTGCAGTAGCAGCAGTATCTGTGAGGCAGATCTGTACCCAAAAAAATTGTTGAAGAGTTTTTAGCATTATTATACCACAGAATAAATAAGGTTTATTTAAGATTATTTTATTTGCCTTGACTATATCGAAACTGTGTAATTGGCGTAATTTAGTAGGTTTATTAACTAGGTAAGCATATCCCATTCTTAATCCTGTCATATTACTGTGTCAAGTTACGTGAAATACTTATTTCTTTTTAATAAGGAACATTTTCTTCTCAATAGGGTATTAGACTGGATAAGATAAATTATAAAACGCTAATCTAGAAATAGAAGCCAGTCTAAGAAGACGAAAAATCAATTGATGACGTCACGTGACAGTATTTCCATACAAACTCCAAAAATCTTTCGTTATGACGTTTCGGAAAACGTATCTCATTTGACTAGGTTGTCAAATAGCCTATTTGTCATCATTATCATTTACTTCTTTTTTATAGGGCCCAGGTATTTGAAGAAGAGGATTTCCAACCAATGGGGTATGGTTATCGTCTGGGCTCGAACCCGCAGTCAGGAAACAACTACGGCGCGAGCCTTGAAGTCAGCGAGCAGAAGTGTATCGCATTGCTTAGGGAGCAGGAGGAAGAACTCAACAAGAAGGTCCGCAGTTCTGATGATGAGGTATGTTAGTTCCATTTGTACACCTTTACGATACCTGTGTACTGTCCGAAGACCGAAGTTTGGTGGTTTTATAATTTTGTACCAAACCAAACCCCATTTTATTGGGAAGAGAATGGATGATTTGGATTTCCATGTTGGTATTCTAACTTCTTTGTGAGTTTATTTATAATGATGCTAAAATAAGTTATAGTGGAAAAAATTGAGTATGTACTACTAAATTATCTTTATACCAGCAAGTTAGTTGTTATAACCCACGTTGGCAATTAATCTGTGGATAAATTAATAATAGGCCAAAAGGCTACTACTCCAGAGCCGTAAATTAAAAAAAATGTCCTATTGATACATTTAAAACATATTTAAAAATTTCAGGCCAACAACCTCTGGGCAGGCCTGCAGGCCCGGATCAGGTTTACCAGAATGTTCTACCAAGCTCTCCTGCTGATCACCAAGCGAGACTCCCAGTCCGGGGCTGACTGCGTGGCTCTGCTCAACGGATGCTCTGAGATGATGAAGGTCATCATCAAGACATCCGGGAAAGGAACGCAACCTGTGGAGAATTGTGAGTGTCTATTCTGTGCATTATTTAGGATATTTATTGCTTTTAAAACTAGAGGGAATATTTGAATTTCTTGGCATTTGGCAATCTAAACCCTGGCCTAGTTTTACGTGCGTTTTTTCGAGGTAAAATAAGTAATTGCTTTTGGATTTCGTTATTTTGTGCTAATCTAGCAATATTTAAGATTCTTATATAGCAATTTTTTCACTGTTCGAACTCATGACTATACAAGAGTTACATTACTACATAACTACATCCATGAATAAAAAGTAAAACCTCTGTCTTCTCCAGCGGATTCCCCAAACCCAATGGGGTTCGAGCCGATGATCAACCAGCGGTTACTCCCGCCGACGTTCCCTCGTTACACTCGTATCAAGCCGCGGGCCGAGGCGCTGCAGTACTTCGACGAGCTGGTGGCCAGGCTGCGCCACGCGTGGAAGATCACCTCTTGCACCAACTTCCATACTGCGCTGGTACGTTGTTACTGTCATCATCATCATCAAATAACAACAGTTCCTTCGGTACACTCACATCAAGCCACGTGCTAAGACGCTGGAGTCTCTGCGAGCTAGTGGCCAAGCAGCCTTATGCACCAACTACGCTGGTCCGTATAACCTGTATGATTTCGCTGGTATTTGCTGATTCCACTATGCAACCTTTTTGTTACCAGCGCATACTATAAAATATATCCTTGAATTTCTATCCTACTATCTACCTACACGTTTGGGTTTGAATTTTTCGATCAATTTGTCAAAATAACATGACATAGTATCACGACTGTATTCGCGAAGGGGTCGGCAGAAGTGTATAGTATATACACTCACTGGCTACCATCTATGTTAAGTCCCGTGCAATAGGGGGCGAGTCTATTGCCATTGTGATTTTTTTAATTCTTGTTTTCATCATCATTAATTTAAGAGCCTCTCCCTCTTGCCTTCCACCCCAATGTTTCAGTGTTTTTGTCAGTATATCTAAAAGGAGAAACTGTCTGACTGACATATCAACGCACAGCCTAAACGGCTAAACGTAGGCATTTGAAATTTGGAACGGACGTAGTCGAACGGGAATTAGCGGGAAAATCCTTTTGTATGAAAAATCTAAACCGCTTAAGTTAGACGCTTGAAATTTGGCATGCAGGTACCTTAGTTAATTTAAAACTTAGTTACAACAGGATATTGCAAAATTCCCATGGAAACGGGAGTTAACGGGAGAAAACATTTTGTATGAAAAAATCAAAACTGCTAAATAAGTTAGTTGTTTGAAATTTGATATGCACTCTCACACATACAAAGATCTCTCTTTTATAATACGAAGTCGCGGGCAAAAGCTAGTCAAATATGTTTACTGATTACAGGACTTCTTCATGGAGTTCAGTCGCCAGCGCGCGTGCATCCTGTCCCGCTCGGCGCTCCAACTGCTGTACCTCAGCCCGTCTCCAGCGACTACAGCGTCTATGGCCCAGAGCGCCATGAACGGCCCAGTGGGCGCGCCTCGGCCCCACCACGCCTTCGTCGAGATCTTACGAGACTCGGTCAAGAGCTTCGTCAACCCACCTGCCCTGATGCCCACCTATCGGGGAGTGAGTCCGATGATACATGTAGGCACATCTCGATTAGGATATACAGATTTTTAATTACGCGACAATACGCGAATTGAAGTCTCGTAGTATCTGAAATAGTTCAGTCACTCTATCAGTCACAGACGGTGATGATGCTCAAATATTTTATTTTAAGATGCGAGAGAGTATTATAGTGTCTTCTCTAACTCACTCTCAATGCGTGTTAAAAAAACTAGGAAGTGAATAGAGATAATAGTTGTGTACTATTGGGTCGTGTACTAAATTCAAGATAAATTCTGATTACTAATTAAAGACAAATCTATAACGAAAAACGTTTTCTTTTAACTTATTTATGGATTTTAATCAAGAAAAACCATTTTATCATGTTTTTCTGTCACAGTGAGGATTTACATACAAATTCCAAAGTAATTTCGTGTTTTGACGTTTATTAAAAAATAACTGATTTGACTAGTTGGAAACTATTGTGTAATATACAAGAGCGAGAGAGAAGGATTTGAAGCTTTCTTTCCCTTCCGAGAGTGTACTATAGCAGTCTCGCTTTTCTTAAGATTAAATAATCAGTATTTCACCGTCTCTCTCTAAAGTCTATTAAGTCACATCCCCACCCCACTGAGAATACTCTGAACGTAACAATGAATCGCGTAGTCGCGTAATACATACCTACATACGTGCGTGGCGTGACGTGTGCTCTGTACTGCGCAGGCGCGGGAGTTTGTCGAGAACTTTCTGGCGAGGTGTGTGCGGCCCTTCGCTGTGCTGCTTCAAGTGTGCGGACACAACCGCGCGCGGCAACGAGACAAGCTCGCTTTACTGTTGGACGAGTTCGCCGCTTTGCAAGAAGAGGTATGGCGACTTTTTGTTTTGTAGTTGTTTCTTTACCTATTCAAAAATCTGAATCATTTACTCAACGTAATTATCATGAATAAACTTGTTTCATCATCATCAATTTAAGAGCCAACGCTCTTGTCGGTGTAGCATTTAAAATACTCTCCATGCTACTTTTTTAGGGAAAAATTAGGGCAGTGGTTTCCCTCTTGCCGTCCGCCCCGCAGTACTCTGTTTGACGCGAGTAGGATAGCGCCCAGAATAGTCTCCAACCAGGTATACTACATCGGAGGCTACCTGAAATAGTTGATAACAAATTGTCGGTTATATTTCACTATAAACACATTGAATACCTAAGATATTAAATAGATGTCTCGTAGGGTTCTTCTTATCAATAGAAATGGATACGACAAATAATAATAATGAATATGGTTGGATGGTTAGCAAGTAACCAACCCAGTTCGATTGTTCTAAACCAAATCATAGCAAGCCACATTTGGTTAATTTTACAGGACAAGCCGAAATGTCTTTTTGCTGTCTAGTATATTACTTTGTCACAGAAACAAAACCAAAACGTAGTATAACCACGTAACACCCTTGTCCCTTACCACGCCCCAAACACGTTTTACGTAGTCATCATCATCAATTTAAGAGCCACGCTCTTGTCGGTGCAGCATTTTCCTTGCTACTTTTTAGGGAAAAATAGGGCAGTGGTTTCCCTCTTGCTTTCCGCCCCGCAGTACTCTGTCTGACGCAAGTGGTATGGCGCCCAGAGTAGTCTATTACAAAGCCGTACTAGGACTCCTGTCCTCCGCCACTGAAACTATTCAGTACTAACTGACAGTTACTGCTGCCCTCCGTCATGTTCCAGGTTACAGTCTCTGTGACTTGCCCCTATATATTTTTATATTAAGTAAAATGTATCATAATATAAGACACGACGAATTTATTAAAAACATCATAGAAGGGAAGCTACAAGGAAAGAGAGGAAGGGGAAGAGCTTACATGGAACAGATTAAAGAAAAGGTTAACGTCGTGTCTTATAGGGAAGTCAAGGAATTTGCCTTTGATAGACTGGAAAATGCTACACCGACAAGAGCGTGGCTCTTAAATTGATGATGATGAGTTTCCCTCTTGCCTTCCGCCCCGCAGTACTCTGTCTCACGCGAGTAGGATGGCGCCCAGAGTATTCTGTTTTAAAGCCGTACTAGGACTCCTGTCCTTCACCGTACTGAGAGTTACTGCTGCTACTGTCACTGTCATATTCCAGGTTATAGTCCATGTGATATATTTTTATATTCAGTAAAATGTATCATGTACATGGGACTTAACCGTAGCTGGCGAGGAGTGAGTGTTTAAATAATACACCTCTGCCTACCTCTTTGGGGATAGACGTGATGAGATGTTTATGTATAACGTCATGGAATAAGGGATAAATACTACGTATAGAACAGCAACTCTCCGTTCCTCACCAGCGGCTGAGCTAGGTTTACCTCACCCCTCGAACACAGTTTAGTCTTCAATCTTAGGCGCCCCAATGTTAAGCCTACACAGTGCAAGAAAAAAATATTACCCAATAAAAATTAAGCTCGCTCAATCTTTTGTTCAATCATTGGGCAATGTTTCAATACTATCCCTACATAAACAGCCTATATACGTCCCACTGCTGGGCACAGGCCTCCCCTCAATCAACCGGAGGGGGTATGGAGCATACTCCACCACGCTGCTCCAATGCGGGTTGGTGGAGGTGTTTTTACGGCTAATAGCCGGGACCAACGGCTTAACGTGCCCTCCGTTCTACGTGCTCCGAAATACTATCCCTAAACGTTCAATAATATTGTGCATGCAGATATATTGTGCAATATTATTGTGGGTGTATGGGGCGCCTGGCGTCAGACATCACACACACAGGTGCGCGTGTACGATAGCGTCAATGTGCAGTGTCTGTGTAAAACGAGGTATTTTGTATAAAGTGTCCGGGTGTGATAACGTTATCCAGGCGGAGAGCGTAGACGCAGTAGTGAGCGGCGCGGCGGGCACGGCGGCGCGAGCCTGCTTCGGCACCTGGATCTTGTACCACGTGCTGCGGGTCATGATCGCTTACCTGCTGTCCGGGCTCGAGCTCGAGCTGTACAGCGTGCACGAGTACCATTACATATTCTGGTAAGCTTCCTTATCTTTTTTTAATACATTTATAATAGTATATAATAGTAAAAATAGTCTCCGTGGTCTAGTGGTTAGAGCGTTAGTCTGACAGCCTCCGTGGTCTAGTGGTTAGAGCGTTAGGCTCACGATCTGGAGGTCCGGGTTCGATTCCCGATGGGGACATTGTCGAAATCACTTTATGAGACTTGTCCTTTGTTTGGTAAGGACTTTCAAGGCTTGAATCACCCGATTGTCCGAAAAAGTAAGATGATTCCGTGCTTCGGAGGGCACGTTAAGCCGTTGGTCCCGGCTATTAGCCGTAAAAACACTTCCACCAACCCGCAGTGGAGCATTTGGTGGAGTATGCTCCATACCCCCTCCGGTTGATTGAGGGGAGGCCTGTGCCCAGCAGTGGGACGTATATAGGCAGTTTATGAGTAAAAATAGTATTGTATATTGCATATTTTGGCCACATACGGTCACGAGTACTCATATGTATATACTTTGCAACCATGTCACATTACTTTTTTGACAATTTAAACCGTAAGCCTCATTAAATGTCAAATATTTAAGTGCGACAGGGTCCTAAAGTGGGTACATGATATTGCTCATGATTGTACATAGACAAAGCAAAGAAAGAAATTATGGAAGGGAAAATAGATGGGAAACGGGGAAGGGGAAGAAGGAAGATAAACTGGCTGGATAATATAAAAAAATGGACTGACAATAGGCACACAGCCGCGCTCTCCAGGCTGGCCTAGAATAGGGAAAACTTTGCGGTGGTGGGCATGGAAGTTTTAGAAGAAGAAGACATACTATTTAATACTCCAAACACCCTCGGGCAGAGTCCAGTGAAGCCTGTGCCTGGCGCTGGGACGCACACAGGCTGTTGTCTACGTTGTAATATATCTCAACAAAAGAATTTACGTGTAAAATTATGCCAAGACGAGTTTATATCGATTGCAATGTCAAAAGTTATCAGATCTCATTTAGAGCAAAGCTTCTAACTTTACACACCCTAATTATATAAACACTATGTTCACAAACTCTATGTTAGGATAAATATGGGGCACTCTCCACGGCATAGCGTCTGTCCATTCGAACCATACTACGGAAAACTACGGGTTTACTATTGCGACGTATTAAAACACATAAAAACGGGTTCTTACCGCGTTTAAAGCAGGGATATGAGACGAACATTTCGATATCAAATACATAAACAAGCGAAAAAGAAAGAAGGTAGACAGATATGTCTGCCCGTAGAAAATTATGGATCTACCTACTCCACTCCAATCTCATCAGTCATCCCGTGATCATGGCACTTGCAACAGTGTCGACATATCGGGAGTCTTATATCCCTGCTTTAAACGCGGTAAGAACCCGTTATTATTTGTTTCTAATTATGATAATAACCGCGTAAACTTGAAATAATTACGACGTATTCTTTATTATATATTTTTTTGTCTAGGTATTTGTACGAGTTCTTATATGGCTGGCTGGTGTCAGCTCTGGGTCGCGCGGAAGGCTTGGCGGGCGAGGGCGCCAAGCGAGGCGACGCCAAACGCAGCGGCTCGGCGAGGAAGCAGAAGAAACGCACGCGACCTTACGCGCGCGAGGGGTTACTATGTCAAGTCATGCAGAATATGTGCGGCGGGTACTATAAGGTACGCCGAAAACCCTATTTCTATCGTCAAAGACCTATTTCTATTATATTTTAAACCTGTGTATTTTTTTATTGTTATTTTATTTTGGACAACAGCCAGTGTATAATACAGCATTTATGTGTTATATAGTGATAAGTGAATACAAAGAGTGCCCACAATTATTTAAATAATATAGATTTGTTCGACAATTTACTACACACCTCTGCCTCCCGCTCGGGGAGACAGCCCTATACCATGTTATATCATTCGTTCGGCTTACGCGCTCCGAGTACAGCAACGAACGAAGCTGGCGGCACAAGTCCGTTATTGCAGTAAAATTAAACCTTGATTTATTATAATATATGAGGTAGGTACCTGTGCATGCGTCAAGCGAAGGACTAACGTACCCCACCACTCCATCCGCCGTAATAACAGCAGGAATGCAATAAATATATATGGAAGTAGGGTTCTTACTGTTTAGCTTTGCAAAACATAACATAAGCTCACGTTGCAGCGGCGTTATAAGTTATATACTACCCACATATATATCAATTTAGTAATCAAAATTTCGTAATTTATCTTTGAGCTAGGAAACTATCTAATTGATAGCTGTTGTTCCTTCGAACATTAAAAATAAATGTTTTGAAAATGTTACAGGCGCTAGTAGCGTTCAAGTTGCAAGGCAAGATCCGCACGCCTCAGTCTGAGTTCGACAACGAGGCTGTACGGTACAAGCACCGGTTCGGGCCGCTCTCCGTGCTCACCCCGCCGCAGGTTCACTACCACGAGTTCTGCGAGATGACGCAGCCGTTGCAGTGAGTGTAATGCTAATGATAATATCTTTGATATCCTTTCGGTCCAAATCGTCTACTTCCCAAAAGGACCACTGTCCCAAATCGTCTACTTCCCAAAAGGACCACTGTCCCAAATCGTCTACTTCCCGAAAGGACCACTGTCCCAAATCGTCTACTTCCCAAAAGGACCACTTTCCCAAATCGTCTATTTCCCAAAAGGACCACTGTCCCAAATCGTCTACTTCCCAAAAGGACCACTGTCCCAAATCGTCTACTTCCCAAAAGGACCACTGTCCCAAATCGTCTACTTCCCAAAAGGACCACTGTCCCAAATCGTCTACTTCCCAAAAGGACCACTGTCCCAAAATGTCTACTTCCTAAATCGACTACTTGATATATCACGGTTAGTCTTCTTCATCTTATCGTGTGGATTGTGATGTGGAATATCAGCCTCATCAACCCTGGTGTCAGGGTTACTATTGAGCCGCCAAAGACCCCTGACATGGCTCATGTAACGACTAATTACAACAGTAAGTAGTAACCGGGACCAACGGCTTAACGTGCCTTCCGAAGCACGGATCATCTTACTTTCGGACAATCTGGTGATCAGCCAGTAATGTCCTAACCAAACTAGGGACCACAAAGTGATTTTTGTGTTATGTCCCCACCGGGAATCGAACCCGGGACCTCCGGATAGTGAGCCTAATATTCAACCACTGGACCACGGAGGAAGGTATGCTCAATGCTATGAAAAGCCGTCATTCCTAGCCGTTTGATGACGTAAGTGTTACCATTAACTTGGTATCTCCAACATTCCAAGGACAAAAAGGAGGAAAATTAAGTGAATTACTGGCTAATGTATTTATATTACTTGTCACATATATGAAAACCATTAAAACTGTAAGTAAATCTTTTTCTAAAAGTTCAAAATTGCCTTGCATAGAAAATTCAAAACGTTGATCGTGGGTAATTTATTTTTTACAAAATGGCAACGGAGGGTGGGATGACGTCAGCTGGGCTAATCTGGGCTAAATTAATATGTGTTTTGTTACAGGGATGAAAATCCGGTAATACTGTACCTGGGCGGCTGCAAGCACTTCCAGCAGGCGCGGTCACTCTTGGAGACGGTCACCACTCCTGACCAAGAGGTAAGATTTTTTTTGAGAAAGGCGATGATGAGGTAATTGACTTGTGCTATTTTTTGCCTCCCTTTTACCCTTTCTCCTCTGTCTTGTGGGACATGTTAAGTTGGAAGGCATTTGCCTCGTCTGACCGTCGTCGTAAAGGTCTGCCTTCACGTGAATGATTGTCGATGAGTGCTCGATGTTTGTTGTATCAATCAATCAATATTTCTTTATTGCACACCAGCTGTTTACCTTCGTCTTCGTTAGTGAAACCCTACTATTAAAACTATATACGAACTTTGCCACCCATTTTCACCCTCTTAGGGTTTGAATTTTGCAAAATCCCGTCTTAGTGAGCACCTATATTCCAAAAGAAGCACCCGTGCAAAATTTTAGACTCCTGGCACTTGTAGTTTCTGAGATTTCGATAAGAGTGAGTCAGTCAGTGACTGACTCTTCTTTTTTATACATATAGATTATTATAGATATAAGCTACAGGACATCTAGGGTGTATGTTTGTTTAAAATAAAATACTTGTTACAGGTAACAGATCTCCTTAAAGTAGCCAAAACAAATTTCGTAGTTTTGAAGTTGCTAGCGGGAGGACACAAGAGGGACTCGACGGTGCCACCAGAATTTGACTTTTCTGTACATAGACATTTTCCTATCATAAAACTAGTGTAAACATAAGTATAGCTATGAGGTTTATCATTTATCCGAAATTAATTTCGCTCAGACTGAACATGTGACAATCAGGAATGTAAAGAATTTAGCGCCAAATATTTAAGTAGCTCTATTCGAATATTAATCGTGAATTCGGTTGTAAATAGTCATTAATTATGTACATCGCATCAAAATGTCTTAAAGCAACATCGTTGTATGTGGAGCTGTTTTAAAATGTATCTATATGAATTATGAAGTGCAATAAATGAATTGAAAATCATTTCAATGTATTGTTATTTTTTCAAAGAAAAGGCAAATCAAAATATACCAGAAAAAAATAAAAATTTTGCTGAATCGCCCGCGATTTTCAATGTGATATTATGTCTAGAAAGTGATTATATTCGTTTTGATTTCTAGGATACCTCTAGAGGAAGCCAGATTCCTGGATAAGGGGTGTAGAATTATATACTAGTGTCTTAGAATAAATAGTAATACCATGGCATAAGTAAACCAGGTATGCTCAATCCTATGAAAAGTCGCCATTACTAGCCGTCTGATTACGTAAGTGTTACCACTGTTATACCACGTTATACCATTAATTGGTATCTCCAACATTCCAAGGACGTAAATTTTGTTGAAAATTAAGGTAATTACTGACTAATGTATTCAAATACTATTACTTGTCACATATACATACACTTCTCATCAAAAAAATCGAAACACTTCCGTTTTCATTGTTTCTGTCCGAATTTAACACAAAAAAGAATTCATACGATGAAAGAAAATACATAAATGTATAGCTGGCAGTTTGGCCATTACAGTGATAAGCGAACTAAATTC
The DNA here is from genome assembly GCF_024362695.1 of Pectinophora gossypiella. Classification (NCBI taxonomy): domain Eukaryota; kingdom Metazoa; phylum Arthropoda; class Insecta; order Lepidoptera; family Gelechiidae; genus Pectinophora; species Pectinophora gossypiella. The sequence goes on from NC_065405.1 coordinate 6,231,130, forward strand.
AAAATTAGAATTTCATTTGTTTATCTTATAAACGAAATGAATCACTGTTTTGAGACAAATGTGTGTTTAGGGTTGGAGTACATTTAGCGTTTAAAAACTAAAAATTGGCGCCTATCCTTAAACTTTTTGTTTTTTATTTCAATACTGTGACTTTGGGACGTCTGAAAAAAGGTTTTTTTCTAAAACGTATGGATACTTCGCCCACAGAAGCCGCCCAAGTTGTGGCATTGCTGGATTCTGGCCTTAGTCAGCGTGTTGTGGCTGCAAGACTGCATCTAAGCCTGTCATCTGTTCATAGAGTCTATAAACGTTATCGGGAGACTGGTTTGTTCACGCGCCGTTCAGGATCTGGCAGGAATCGGGTCACTTCTGAGCGAGATGATCGATTTATTGTAACAACTTCTTTAAGAAATCGACGCCTTAACGCTTTTCAACTGCAGCAGCGGCTTCGTGTTGTACGAAGGGTGGCTGTAAGTGACTCTACAATTAGAAGAAGGTTGAAGGATCGTGGACTGGTACCGCATAAGCCAGCAAATGGGCCGAAATTAACTGCAGACCATCGAAGAGCGCGCCTTAACTTTGCACGTGAGCACCTAAATTGGTCATACCTACAGTGGAGCAAAGTTCTCTTTTCTGATGAGTGTAAAATTATGCTGTATGGTAACGACGGAAGGAACAAGGTCTACAGAAGAGACGGAGAACGCTATGCACAATGCTGCATTGAAGAAAAGGTCAGCTATGGTGGCGGTTCGTGGACGGTTTGGGGAGGAATCAGCGCCGACGGTAAGACAGAGCTTGCTTTCGTGTCTGGGCCACGTCTGCCTGCACTAAACTGTCATCGGTACGTCGAAGAGTGTCTCGAGCCTCATGTGATGCCCTATGCATATTTTATTGGCAACGGCTTCATATTCATGCACGACAATGCTAGGGCTCACACTGCGGGCGTCGTACGAGATTATCTTAACGAAGTCGATATCTCTATTATGGAATGGCCAGCAAGAAGCCCGGACATGAATCCCATTGAACATCTGTGGGATGAATTAAAGAGACGAATTCGAGCAAGAGATCCTGCCCCAGAAACACTTAGCCAGCTGCAAGATGCAATCCAAGAGGAATGGGACAATATACCACAGCATGTGATCGTGACTCTCATCCGATCGATGAAGAACCGTATGGAAGCAGTAATTAGAGCTCGGGGAGGGAATACAAGTTATTAAATAAACGTTTTTTAGCTTTTTTTTTTCATTTACGTGTGTTGTTTTATCCATTTCCTTTATACTCCATACGGAATAAAAATGACTCATTTAACAAAATACGAAACCTATGAAAAATTCATTTAAATTTAGAACATTAACATTAAGATTTGATAAGCTCATATTACTCACTATTAAACGACATTTAACATTTATTCCTAAATGTACACATTTTTCTGATAATCCTGACAAAACGTAAACTTGCAAGGTGTTTCGATTTTTTTGATGAGAAGTGTATATATAAATTATTAAAACTGTAAGTATTTTTTTTACTTAAAGTTTAAAATTGCCTTGCAAAGTAAATTAAAAACATTGGTCGTGGGTAATTTATTTTTTACGAAATGGCAACGTAGGGTAGGATGACGTCAGATGGGCTAACCTTGGAATGTTAGCTGTCACCTTTGAGCATACCTGGTTTTCTTAAACCATGAATAATACAACGTATAGAACGATAACTGCATCAATTCGTATCGGGCGCTGACTTCACCCTCTCTGCGGGCTTAGCACCGTAAGCGCGCGACTCTTTCTCGCCTCGACATACGTCACCCGTCACTCTCTCACAGTACTGTACAGAAAGAGACAGACGATCTCTGTCGCGGCGAGAAAGAGTCGCGTGCTTACGGTGCTAAGCCCGCTGGGTCTTACTCGAGTCTTAAACAGTCATAAGCTGCTGAGGAAAGTGCCTGGAGTGTCTCACTGGAATTTACGTGTTAGTGCCACACGATTAGAATTTTATTTGTGTATGGCGTATCCGGGATGTACTAGTGTGCCCATATAACAGAGATAATTAGGTCGATTTAATACAGGGTGTTAGTGATATCGTAACGAATACTAAGGGGGTTGATTCAGACCATGATTCTGAGTATCAAGGGGAATTTTCCGTCGCAAAATTCATTTTTTTTTTTAGTTTTTTTTTAATTATTTTCAATTCTATTCATTTGCGATTGAAAATTCCACTTGATATTAACTCAGAATAATAAGCTGAATCATCTCTCTCAGTATTCGTTACGAAGTCACTTACACCCCTTACCAGTACATACAGGTAAGTATGGGTATTAGTGACACCGTAACGCATACTGAGGGGGATGATTCAGACCGTGATTCTGAGTTGATATTAAGTGGAATTTCCTGTCGGAAAATTTATGAAAATTTTTGTTTTTTTAAATTCTAATTTTTCGTCCTATACTTTTGCGACGGAAAAATCCACTTGTTATCAACTCAGAATCATGGCCTGGATCATCCTTCAAAGTTTTCGTTACGATGTCACTAACACCCAGTATTTACAGTGGAAATAAATAACATACCAAATAACAAGATATATTTATTCGTTACATTACATAAATAAATAATTCATTTTTAATATTTGAGTTATGACTAGACAAACAGTAACATAGTGAATACTCGTTCAGTAATATAGTATATGTTTAGTTTCTTCTTTCACTTGTTTATTCATCTTCTGCATCGCTGTCGGCGTCGGATACGTCTGTGACGCAGTCGTGCTCTATAGTCTTCACTTTCAAGAAATCCGTGGTCTGTGGTCCTGGACATTACAAAAATACACATAAATGTTAGTAGAAAAATGTGCACTTTCCTTTTCGGCGGATAAGAAAATGACGGGTATAACTTAAAATAAAATTAGAGGTGTCTGCAGGAATCGAGGCTATTTAACATAGATTTTTTATTAGTCGAGTCTAACCGACATACACACGTATCACGTAATTATTTATATAATTAGTTTTGAATCTACCTGATAAGTAGGCAGTTTTTTTATATATTACTTATTATATCTACAAATTACAGTAATTACGTTGCGTCTAACAAGATGCATGTAGGTATAATAATTATGTGTTGGCATCATATACCTTATCTATTTTAAGAACTAAACAAAATTTTAATAATATCTATTCCGTATTTTCGCGTGCTTGCTTTTTGTATGCAGATACTGAATTCGTTGCAATCAGATCTTTTCAGTTACAACTTAGAATATTTCAAGATAAACACCTACCGTTTATCTATTATCGATTTAAGATAAAAAGCCGATTTTAAACCAAAATAAAATCAAGGTTGATGAGGTCGCAAGTAAATAGTAGCCGGGACCAACGACTTATTGTTTCTTCTGAACTACAGAATCACGCTCTCTGATCATTTTTTACTCCCTCGCGATACGGCAATCGTGCGGCGCCTATTAGGTATATCGAGGGTTTCAACCAATAGCTGAACGACGTCTATCAACGTAGATAGCATTCGCTGCGCCTATTGGTCGAAACCGGCGCCGCGCGTTGCGGTTACCGTGCAGAGCCTGCTGATGAGAATATTTTTATTTATACCCTTGGTATAAGAAAACCAGGTATGCTCAAAACGGACAGCTAACATTTCAAGGTTAGCCCAACTGAAGTCATTCAAACTTCCGTTGCCATTTCGTCAAAAATAAATTACCCACGACCAATGTTTTTAATTTACTTTGCAAGCCAATTTTGAACTTTTCGTAAAAGATTTCCTTACAGTTTTAAAGTAATTAAATACATTAGTTGTTCACATAATTTTCAAAAATAAAATTTACGTCCTTGGAATGTTAGAGGTATCAATTTAATGGTAACACAGTGGTAACACTACGTCATCAAATGGCTAGCAATGGCGGCTTTGCATAGGACTGAGCATACCTGGTTTTCTTATACCATATTTATACCTTCAGTGTAAACGACATTCGCTCCGAAATCCTGTATGGGAGTGGGCGTGATGGGACGGTCTGCTCCCGCCGCTCCGTTTTCCTCGCCCCCCTCGTCGTCACTATCCACCATTATCTCCTCTTCTTCACATTCTTCTATCTGATGACAATATTATTTTTAGAACAAACTTCGCTAGTATACGCATGGATTTGTGACACTTAGTGCATAGCTGTTTTTTTCAGCTGTTTATCTGAGTTTAGGGAGTTGTACCCTAAAATGCACTATTCTGTAGTAGAGCAGGCTACTATTATTAGAATCATCATCACTAATATAAGAGCCACGCTCTTGTCGGTGTAGCATTCTCCATGCTACTTTAGGGAAAAATAGAGCAGTGGTTTCCGTCTTGCCTTCCGCCCCGCAGTACTCTGTATGACGCGAGTGGGATGGCGCCCAGAGTAGTCTATTTCAAAACCGTACTAGGACTATAATTACGGGTGATGCTTTAGAATTATCTTCGGATGATCTGAAGACTCCACTACGAAGTGTAGATGCAAGTTGTTTTGTAACGATCTTTGTCTTTGCCCTGCCTACCCCATAGGGATTACAGCCTTAAACTATGTTAACGCATTGCAGAATAGAACTTAGACAATGAAGTGAAGATCTGATACCAAAGCGTTACATTACAAGTAACACACCTTAATCTAATGATTGGATTAAGTTTGTTAGCGTCATAGAATAAGGAATGGTAGCGTGTAGGTTGCCTACATAGGTATACATGGCCAATAAAAAATTGTCGATGTTTTTAACAACTGATAAGTAGTTTACGAAAGTCACATTTAAACATAACATAGAGATACAAAAAAAGTATAGTAAGGTTATCGAAAGGTTACCTGGACAACTTGTATATCAAAGCTCTGTTGTTTCTTCCTGAACTCAAGCAGGGTTGAGGTTGCGGGGGAGTCTGTTGAGTTGGACGCCCGTCTGAAGCAGCCTGGCGAGGGCGTTCCTTGGCTGGGCCCCCCCTCGTTGACTTGGTACCCCACTTCTAGATTTAGAGGTAGATTCGGGTTGCCAGACGAACGTCTGCGGCGTAGCTGACATTCCGGTTCTTCCGCCATGGTGATAGTTCTGTCGGGATATTGATGTTAATTTAAAACGCATTCTGGAAACTTTACGAGTAGTAATCAGGTACCGGAATGCATATTTTGCGCCTGCATTTACCGCAATACTTCCACGGTAACACTTATTTAGTTTGTATATTGGACTGTAAAAAGAAGCCGTGGTAGCCCAGTTGGTAGAACGCTTGTCTCTCACTTTGGGGTCGCAGGTTCGAATCCAGCACAGGCCTACACCAATGATTGTCGAATTTGACTTCGAATTCATGTTTGGATCATGTATTCGATTTTCACGTGCTCAGCGGCGAAGAAAAATATCAGCAGCAGTCGCTTCTGTAAAAAACCTGACCTGTCAAATCTTCAGGTCAGATAGGTGGACCCTGTGAAAAACGGGATAATTCTAAGGGGGATGTGATATTGGACTGTAATTTTTTAGTCATCACATTTGAATCGGGCTAGCCAGAGCCAACATAACTGTCATACGTTCCATTGCACGCTGCTCCATTGCGCCCATAGCTGTGTAAAATTATTTCTTTTAAATGATGGAGACAAGGAGTCAACTTTTACGTTTGTCCGGGATAATGCAGCTGAACCTTACCTATTGTAAGTTTTATCTTTACTCACCATCCAGAAGAGAAGAAATAACTTATTTTATACCTAACTATCTCTCTCTATCTCTATATCACTAGCGATCTACCCGTAAATGAGTTCATTTCCACCCCCTTTCCATCCCCTTAAGGGATGATTTGTATGTTTTTCTGGGTCACAATAATCTATCGTCATACTAAATTTCATTAAAATCGGTTAAGCGGTTTAAGCGCGAAAATGTAACATAGACAGACAGAGTTACTTTATAATCTGTAATATATATGAGTGGATATATTTTTTTCCTTACAAATACACAATACGTTTTTACTTACCAGTTTCGTTCCAAACTTCAATTGTTGGGTCTGCACTGCTTGAGTGTAAGGTTTAATTGAATTAGAAACCACTTGGCGAACTGATATTGTCTTCGTTACTGTCACTGGAGGCACCTTGACGGTCACTGGTGCGTGGGCTACTAAGTAGACGACCACCACGTTGCAGAGCGAAGCCCTATGACACTAATCTGCTGGGTTTTGTTTCAGGGGTTGCCGAACGTTTTTTATAATACTTTCATTTTAAAATAAGTATAACAAATCCGTGATAACCCTGTTCGAAAAATGAATTCCAGCTTGGGCTTAAACTTCCGAATTCGACTTTATGAGTTTGAATTCATTTTTGGATCGTAGACAATTGATATCACGTGGTTTCCTGCATATGACTTAAACATAGCTGGCATAGCTGTCGGGAGTGGGAGTATATACTTACTACACGCCTGGTTATTTAAAAATTGTCTTATTAGTTAGGTATTTTTTGTATGTAGTAACGTGCATACAGTAAGTCAAACAGTGTATTGCGGGGCAGAAGGCAAGAGGGAAAACACTGCCCTATTTTTCTTCCCTAAAAAGTATCTACACAATGCGTGGCTTGGCTTAAATTAGTGATGATGACGTGCATACATTTATGTTCTTATGTAACATATCTATGTTAACCAGCAAAGATAATATAGGTAGTAGTATATAGGGAGATGATGATGATGATGCTCTGTCTTTCTACAGTTCAATGCGTCTAATGCGTCGTATTGCCACACCCCGGACACTTCATACAAACAACCTCGTTTTACACAGACACTACACATTGACATTATCTTACACACGCATCTGTGTGTGTGACGTCTGACAACATACGATTCAAGTCTACTATGTTCGAGGGGTGAGGTAAACCTAGGTCAGATGCTGGTGGGGAGCGGAGAGTTGCCATTTGTGTGTGTCTTTACCCGACTGCGGTGAATTAAAAATTAAGGTTATGTCTTTAATATCCATGTATGCGTGTATGTAAGTCTGTTACCACGTAACTGCCAAACCACACGTCAGAATTTAACAAATGAGGTGTCACTAGAAGCGTCTTAATCGTCCGGTGGTTATAGGTAATGTGACGTTGCGTAAAAATCAATATGGCGCCCTCTAGAGGACATAAACTGAGGACGAAAACATTTTTTTTTCCAAGGGTATCATGTTGGGTATCAAATGAAAGGGCTTAATTTGCACATTTCAAATATGAACATATTATTAGCTTTTACTCGCGGGTTTGCTTGTATTTACGCGATTTTAAGTTTAATTGATAACAACTGTTCAGACACGCTCCGGATAGGTTTTATCTCCAAAACTAAAGTATAAAAATTAAAACTGGATTATGGAAAATACGCAATCTAAAAAAATTCTTTTTTAATTCAGAGCGCGATTTTTCCGTAGTCGGATTTCAATTTTTACACTTTTATTTTTATTATAATCTAACTAAATGGTTGTCTACCCCTGCCACTTGTGAGGATTCTCTACTTCAATGCTAATTTTTGTCGTGTTGTGTATAAAAATTGGAACATTTATTGCAGAGGTGGAATAATTCGATTCAAGTAGGTAAGTTACTCACCTATTTCTGCGCTTTTTTTGGTATGACGTATTGTAGATTTATCTTGAATGGCGTGTCGATTGTGAGACCTATGATAGACTTCATCAAACCTGGTGTATTGAGCCGCCAAAGACACCTGATATGGATGATGAGTATTTACATTACAACCACTGCATAGGTACTTTCTTAAGTAAAAAGTAGCCGAGACCCACTTCTTAACGTGCCCTCTGAAGCACGGAGTACGGGTGACAAGTCTGCAATATCCTAACTACTTAAACTAGGGATTATAAAGTGATTATTGTGGTATGTCCCTACCGGGATTCGAACTAGTGTTCTTCGGTCGGGCCTACCGCTCAACCACTGACCTACAGTGGCCGTTAATAGCGTTCTGCCTATCCCATTAGGGATTCTGTGTATAAAATTAAATGGTTATTTGCCTCGCGCCTTTTACGGTTCATATGAATTACGCACTTGACATACCCCTGAACTGAAATAATAACAATTGTAAGAATGTGCGATGTAGTTGATCTTGAAAACTAAATAATAAATAATTGCAGAACTGATTTATGTTATATACCTGCCTAGACGCTCTAGGCCCCTGTCTCGGATATACAGAGCGTTAGTGACATCGTAAAGAAAACTTTGAAGGATGATTCAGGCCATGATTCTGAGTTGATATCAAGTGGAATTTTCCGTCGCAAAAGTATGGAACGGAAAATAATTAAAACATCACAAACATTTTGATGAATTATCCGACATTAATTCCACTTAAAATCAACTCAGAATCACGGTCTGAATCATCCCCCTCAGTATTCCTTACAGTGTCACAAACACCCATACTTACTTGTATGGCTACCTGTATGTACTGGTACGGGATTTAAGTGACATCGGTAACTAAGGTGGCTGTTTCAGCTCATTATTCTGAGTTAATATCAAGTGGAACTTTCGATCGCAAAAGTATAATTGAAAATAATAAAAAAAAATGATCATGAATTTTGCGACACAAAATTCCACTTGATATCAACTCAGAATCACGGTCTGAATCACCCACCTTCGTATTCGTTACGATGTCACTAACATCCTGTATACCTCCGAGAATTTATTTATTTATTGATATCGTGTATGAATTTCGAATATTCACAATTCACAATTTAATTCACAATAAAATCATAACAATATACAAATTACATCGCTATATTGTCGTCATCCTAATTTTAATATTATATTCATATACTTGTTTGTTTTATAAATATTATATTCCGTATAAAAAGTGTTATTAATAATACTAATCTTTTTTCTTGTGCATTTGAATATCAAGTACTTACACGTAATGTTGTAATTGTAATATTTCTCATTTTGTTATAAATTTTAAGTGGATAGCTTTTTGGGTAATATAAGTAATTATGCTGTTGTTGTCCCGAATAAATAAATAAAAAAACACATTTTCGACGTTGTGATGTTATAGTCTTGTTTTCGCGTGTGGCGTCCTTTTAATAATAAACAATTTCTATTGTAAATTTTCTGTGTTTTCCTTCACCACTGTGCACAAAAACATATTAGGTCTGGGTAAAAAGATATAAAAGTAAGGGGTATTTTTTTACACGATTCTCTTAAAACTCACGCACATAGGATACTGCTAATCACAGATCATATAATACTAGGTAACTGCTAATAATATGTATTCTATATGCAAACCCAAGCTTAGTTGGTGATCATTTCCATTTGCCATAATAGGTATGACCTAAATGGTTAGAGGCCAGTAACTAACCAGTCTAGATCTAAATGTTATGTCACTGCTAACCTGTCCTAGCTATCTCTAGTTGTACTTAGCTAGATATACAGGGTGTTAATGACATTGTAACGAAAACTTTGAGGGATGATTCAGACCATGACTCTGAGTTGATATCAAGTGGAATTTTTCGTCGCAAAAGTATGGAACTGAAAATAATTAAAAAAACACTAAAATATTCATGAATTTTCTGACAGGAAATACCTCTTGATATCAACTCAGAATTATGGTCTGAATCATCCCCCTCAGTACACAACTTCCAACGGCAGAAAATTCCACTTGATATTTAACTCAGAATCACGGTCTGAATCATCTCCCTCAGTATTCGTTACGTTGTTACTAACACCCTGTTTATCTATGTCAACATTTCTTAAATTAGCATTTACATTACATAAAACTAACAATTTTATTTTTTATTAAAAAGGACTCGCGTTTGACCACAATCTCACCTGATGGTAAGTGACAATGTGGTCTAGGATGGATCACGCTTACTTAGCAAATGCCTATTCACTCTAGCCTTGAAGACTTCCAGATTATAACGAGTTGGAAAAACAGACGACGGCAGACAGTTTACTTTTCTATGTATAATAAGGTAATTATTGCGTAAGTGATGTCATGCCCTCACCGACAACAATTCGTTTACAACTAAGTTGGGGTAGTCTGTTATTGGCTTAGCGTGTACCTTGTATTAGTAAACACTATTGATGTATATTATTAAGCTGTTGATTACCTGAATAAGAAATACATAAAATAAAATAAATAATCACGGTGTGGTGTAGCAGGGTGAGCTGTACTCCATCTACGGGGTCCACAGGTGGCGGATAGTGGAACGGTCATCAGATATGATGGTTAGTTGCGAATATAAAAATAAGCAGTCCCCGACCAAACAGCGACAGGATTAGCAGAACGTAGTGGGTAGCTCACTGGGACGGACTAACCTATAAAATGCTACTTAGGTTCTATGACGATCTTGTGACGTAGCGAGTAGGCGCCGCTACTTCAAAAGCGCACTCCTGATGCCGGGCAGCAGCGGTATCAGTACTGGTTGGAGACCGAGGAAATGGATTCTGGTAGGGCTCTAGCTAGAACATCACCGATTGAGAAATTGGTCGGTGTACTGCGGAACGGAAGGAGATTGGGGCAACCACCGTTCTACACGCCCTATCTATGGAGTAATGAAGGCGATTACTCCACCGACAAGAGCGCAGCTCTTAAATAAAGAGAGAGAGAGAAATAATCACGATGTACTTCACTGCGGTCCTGTGGTTCACCGACTTGCTTCTCAAACGGGGAGCTCTGGTTCGAACCCCGGTACCGAACTTACACCAAACGTTATTAATTTATCTAAGTGCAGTTTTCACTAACACACTTGGTTCGACCATATTGACGGCGATACGGCTTACCAAGTTACCACCTATCACGTTGGTCTAACAGAAAACTCGGTGAAGTGTGGGTACTTACGAGTAGTTCATCTTGCGATCGATGTACCTCTGACTACCCCAATTGGGATATAGTCATGATCTTATGTTATGTTTTAATAATAGGGTGACAACCCTTGCTGTGATTGGTATAGGCGCTGTTTCTGCTTTACTAAGTCTAAGTCAGAATCAAACTCTGAACCTTTTCATTCAGGTAACTACAATTACCAAACTGACCAAATTGGAGATGTCCTTAGAAAAGGTTCATTCAGTACTATGTTCTCTGAATCGGCGTGTGTGTATGAAACGATTGATGAATGTGGAGGAAGCAAGAGAAGTGTGTCAGGATCGAAGCAAATGGAATTCCATAGTCTTTGCTTACCCCGATGGGAGATAGACATGAATTTATGTATGTATGTAAGTGTATCATTAATATGTATACACTTTGGTACCATGTCACATTAACTTTTTTGACAAATTGAATTGTATGTCTCACTAAATGTCAAATATGTTAGTGCGACAGAGTCCTAAAGTGGATACAATATATTGCTCATGACTGTACAATGAGATCACAAGCGTCTATGGACTTTTATATTGGTCAATTTTCTCAAAAACAATAGAATATCAAGTTTACAGTAAGTACACAATTAAACTTTGCACCGTAATATAACTGCAAGTTGGTTCCTTGTTCTTTGCGTGTGAATTGTCTTATAAATGACAAGGCAAAAGCCTAGTACAATAATTAAACTGATTAAGGAATTCTAGTTAATCCTATTAGTTCTTGACGGGTTTTGAAAGAATGACTTTTCAAGGACAATGAGTCAGCAGTATTTACTTTTCTAATAGATCCTGTGTTTGTGGTAAAAGCAAGTGAATAACTTACAAGGCAATTTGTAAAATACATACGTACGGGTCAAATTCTTCTTCTTATCGTGTGGATTGTGAGGTGGAATACCAGCCTCATCAACCCTGGTGTCAGGGCTATTATTGAGCCGCCAAATGCCCCTGACATGACTGATGTAACGACTACATACTTACATCAGTAAGTAGTAATCGGGACCAACGGCTTAACGTGCCTTCCGAAGCACGGATCATCTTACTTCCAGACAATCAGGTGTTCAGCCCGTAATGTCCTAACCAAACTAGGAACACAGAGTTATTTTTGTGATATGTCCCCACCGGGATTCGAACCCGGGCCTCCGGATTGTGAGCCTAACGCTCAACTATTGGACCACGGAGGCCGCATATCACCTTCTTTATGAATTCGGTTAAAAAATAGGTGAGACTGTTAGGGACTACCTATTTTTCTAATACATATTAAGTAATTATCTGGTATGCGATGAAATAATTGACGTGGGTTAGTTTCGTAAAAACTCGAAATAGGCTCCACAGATATTGTTTAAACGGATCTTTGATGATTTAGATTCTCAATTGGAGCCGGTAGGTGGAGCAGCGATCGAGCTGTTTTTAAACACTATACTTATAATGGCGTTCGTGAACTTGTTACATTAAACCTATAATCTAATGCAAACTATAAGGTGATACGCTCTTTGCTCCACGTGATCTATTATAAAAGCAAAGCGTAAAAATTTATGTAGAATACCCGTGTACCTTTACTACAAGGCTCAGGTCAGAGCACAGACCAGAACACAACTAGACTCTATGTAACTAGGTAACTATGTACGTATGTGTAGATCGTCTGAGTGATATTGGCCCCGATTCCTGCAGACACATCATAATTTTATTTTAAGTTATACCTGTCATTGTTTAACTTAAAATAAAATTATGTTAATGTATTCTTATCTGCCGAAAAGGAAAGGGACAACTGTTAATTTTAAAATGAATGAATAACGTGGGCGAATAAAATAGGTATCTGGCTCATATGCAACCCATTTGACGTGTGCTGTCAACATAATTCTGTCGGATTATTGACCAATACAAAATTTTGGAAGGGCTTTTTAAATTTCTGCCTAATATTGATGTGTGTACCATAGATTTTATGCATGTCAATTAGGTAGTCCCTTTCTTTTTCAGCGGATAAGAAAATGACAGGTACATTTTAAAATTAAATTTGATGGTGTGTATAGGAATCAGCATCAACATCCTCCGCGACGTATCCATCGACGGCGACCTTTGGATTTAGTTTCTTTGATGTGGGTCGCAAACCCAAACTTTGCCTTGAAGGTGCGGTTGCAGGCTGCACAGTTGGCCACTGTCATTGTAGGTGTAATTGTGGGTAGGCTTTGGATTTGGTTTCATAAATGTCACACCATCTTACAATATACTTACTCGTTTTAACGCCTTGGGCTGATGGCTTTCATAGCCTTCGGCAAGGTAACATCGGTGCTGACACAGTAGCCTTTGAAAAACAAGAAAGGCTATATTGGCAAATGCTGCGCTTTGACGTCTGGTTCAGTTGAGTTTTTCGTAGGTATCAATCAGTCAGACAAGAAGAGTTTTGAATGAACTCTAATTACCACGCTACCAATGTTACTACTTGGATGTGACATCACCTATTAGTCTATGCAGCTAGCTTATCTGTGGCGCAGTTCACATCCCAGTTTAATAGCAACTTACGGCTTACCTAAGTAATTATCTGGAAATAGGAATACCGGATGATATTGAGACCTAGATATGGCGCTTAGTTCCTCATGTTCCTATACTTGATTTCCTTCGCCGTTTTATATAAAAGAACTGTTGCGGGATCATTTTATTCAATAAGTGAAGAATATAAAAGTGTGCAGTGTCTTGTTTTTTATATATATATATAATATATTAAAATAACAAATATGAAGGCTTTTGTGTTTTTGTGTATGGTTGTAGCAGCAGCGGCGGCGGGTGGACATGTAAGTATTAATAATTGTTTATTAATAATTTAAACAAAGTTAACAATAAAATTGTTATATCTGTTGTGTAACCGTGACATTTATTGTAAGAATAGGAACAAGATATATTCTCAAATCCATAATTTCTTAATTTTTTGTGCACAATATTGTCACTGTTTTTTTGAGCTGATAAAGGCATAAACATCATTATCATCAATTTAAGAGCCACGCTCTTGTCGGTGCAGCATTTTCCATGCTACTTTTTTAGGGAAAAATAGGGCAGTGGTTTCCTTCTTGCCTTCCGCCCAAATCAAAAAGCATAAAGGCATAAACATACTATTTAAAAAAAAGACGGCCTTAGTTTCAGTGCTATAGTTACAGTGTCTAGTGCCTTAGTTATAGTGTCTTACTAGAAAAGGCCCACGACTTAATCAGCGCAGACACATGTTTGGTATGACATACAAACTTATCCCATCTTACATTTCAGAAAGCAGAGCTCTCTCAATCTCAGAAGAATACCATCCGAGAGTACACAGCTGATTGCGTCAAAGAGACGGGAGTGAAACCCGAAGTTCTAGCCAACGCAAAGAAGGGTCAATTCGCCGATGACGAGGCACTAAAAAAGTTCACGCTCTGCTTCTTCCAGAAGACTGGGATACTGTCGAAAGATGCTAAATTAAACACCGATGTAGCTCTCTCCAAGTTACCCGCTGGAGTAGACAGGGCTGCTGTCGGGAAGGTTCTGGAAGAATGCAAGAAGAAGACAGGAAAGACCCACGCTGACACCGCGTTTGAAGTATTCAAGTGTTACCATAAAGCCACTCCCGTCCATCTAATCTAACAAGTTTTACTTAAACACCATTGCAATTGTTAAAAATGACCCTTGTTGTTAATATTAAGCAAACATTCTTACCTATTATTTATTCCTTTTTTGAAATTATAAACTTTTTATCACAATTTTTTGTTCTTTTATTAAATGCGTAACGTTTTCGCTCGTAATCAATTGCCAATTCATGTAAAACATACTGTCCACACACAGAAATGTTTTACAACATATGTATAGCAAATAAATATTACACGAAAGATAAGATTCCATCAAGATATAAGTAATTTCTTTACGCAATGTTTGTGATATGAACATTGCTTGTATGCTCACTTATTTAATGGCCATCTAACATACATTTTCCTTATTGTCTGGACAAAGTTTGGTGTCAATAGGGTTAAAAATTAAAGCACTAAACCATATATTAAACTAGTGACTGGGTTATCCTCAATTATCTGCGGTATAAAAGGTGGAGGACTTTTCCTTTATTAGCGCATTCGAGTATAGCGGGTTTTAATGAACGCACAAGCTTTTCGTTGCGTTTTGATTTGCATTTTTTAAAGATATTTTTAGTGGTAACTATTGTACAAAGTTTTATAAAAGATGTACAAAATTGTAGCGTTTTGTGCTTTTGTTTTCCTGGGATGTTTAGCGGCTAAAACACAGGTGAGTGCATTTATTATTTGTCAGTTTTCATTATTATAATCAATGTGCAATTTCATCGAAATTGTGACTCTTTCCTTCTAAGAATATTACTTATTTTAAGTTAAAGTTAACTGAAGTTAGAGCCTATTGCGCGCGTGAGTTAATTAGGTATGTATACATATATATCCCTATACACTATACATGTTAAAAAAATATATAATAACTGCCAAGACACTTTCTTAATAAATCATTATTTCGCAATATTGTGGCATAGTTTGATTAATATTCTGTGGGTACAGTACAGAATAAACAAATTAAATAGCATTTTTATTTTGAATAATAAATCAAATTCTAAACATAGGTAGTCTAGATAGTTTTTTTAATCAATTCCAGTTTGTTTACTATTGTCGGCTACGAATAAATTAGGATTCTAGTTTTATTAAAATATGGCCAATGGATGACTTGCAGCTAGTTTTGGTATTTTATTCCGCACTTTTTTCCCAATTGCTTTTTTAAATTCTTAACCTGTTCTGATGCATGTCAAGGGCAACTATCAATGACAAGTGTGGCAAGTATTCTGTTCTAAACGATTATAAACATATAATGTTACGACTATATTCCCAACTGGGGTAGTCAGAGATTCCCATACACCACCGAGCTTAAAAAACGAATATAATATTGTACCATGCACAAAATATCTTAACGATTTTTTGGCTCGTTTCGTAGTAGTAACCTTATGTCACTTTCACAGAAAGTTCAACTGGCGCCAGAGAAAGCTGGGAAGATAATACAAGATGCATTGCAATGCGTTAGTGAGACCGGTGCTGACCCAGCGATCCTCATACAAATCAAAGACAAAAAATATTCCGACGATGAAACAGTTAAGAACTTCTTCTATTGCGCCTTTAAGAAGACAGGCATGGCGACAAAGAAGGGCGTGATAAAAGTCGACAAGCTCTTAGACATCTACCCCGACACAGTAGACAAAGAAGCGATAAAGAAAGTCATACTCGAATGCCAACAGGAGAACGGAGAAGCTAACGAGAGAGTGTACAAATTTTTCAAATGTTACCAAGAAAATACGCCCGTACGCTTATCTTTAATGAAAAATTAACAATAATTATAGAGGTGTACGTTTTGATGCTTGTTTAATTTAAAATTCATTAGACTATAGTTATGCGATCAGTGTTTAAAAGATTAGATACAATTAAATAAATGTTCAGTAATCCAGAGCGAATTGGTACGAGTATTAATGTCTTTTGTTATTTGAACGCGATGAATTTCTGTAGGAGTAACATTTTCATATACATTTTGGTTTTGAGGAGGTGCAACCTAATGAAGTAATTAATAACACTACTATATACCTACACTAGTATTCAAAGTTGCCGTACCTTAACGAATGGAAATGAAAAGGTAACTTTCTTCCTAAAATTAATACTTCTTAGGATTAAAAATAAAATAATATTATGAATTACAGACGTTCCTATTGAAAGAATCTAAATCAGAAATAATCTTCAACATTTTCATAGAGTACTTACGTCAAAGAGCTCTATCGACCCTACTATACTTTTCCAGAATTAAAAAACTCAAAGGTTAATTATCAAGAAAATACACTAGTACATACTAATTTACAGATGTAGGTGTTATGTTGTGTACTTACAGATGCCTTTACATAAATACCTGTATACCTTGGAACGCTGTATTTTTATTTATTTACTTATCAATGTAGACTTTCGACTTATACAGTCGACGCTATTACGTATTTGAAATAAAGTCAGTGATAGATTGTATAAACTGTTTTATTTCTTTCAAACACTGAAGTAATATCTATTATCATCATATATCTAGCGTTATCCCGTTTTCACAGGGTCCGCTTACCTAACCTGAAGATTTGACAGGTCCGGTATTTTACAGAAGCGAATGTGTGTCTGATCTGTCGACCCGCGAAGGGAAAACCAGCCCAATACAGGTTAGGTCACATACCTCCGAAACGCATTTCTCGAGTATGTAGGTTTCCTCACGACGTTTTCCTTCACCATTTATGATCCAAATTTGAATTCGAAAAACGATTTCGAAAATCATAGGTTTAGGCCCGTGCTGGATTTGAACCTGCGACCTTGAGACAAGCGTTCTTCCAAGTAGGCTACCACGGCGTAATAATATAAATGTCTTAATTAATTATACATTTTTAACTTTATGCTTACAATATCATAAATAGTTAATCATAATGAAGTTTCTATAACTTCAGGGTCTGTTGATATATAACTATCATCGTCATTGTCTATGTCAGTTGGTGTTATTGTGCTCATATCTTTAAGGTCGTCATCGTATTCTTCCGAATCACAATCTATGGATAGAACTCTAGCATCGTATGTGGTAACTTCAGATATAACATCAGTGTCTGCTATATCCGATGAAATTTCACCTAATAGTATTTCATTCTTAACATTGTAGTAACGATTTCTGTCTTCCGTTCTGTAGAAGATCATACATTTATCTTTTTTAATCAAGTTAAAATCTTCATCGAGTGGTACGAAGTATGTTCGAATGTATCCGGCGCCTTTAACGAATGTTTCTCCTCTGTAGGTCGTGAGGATGCCGCAGTCATCGAGTATTTTTGCTGTGTTCTCTGTGACCTGGGGTAAGGAAATAATGTGATTCAGTTACGAAGTTCTCATATAATTTCGTGACCAGTAATGTGCCATTCCCGAACGTTTCTGGCAGTAAAAAGGCGCAAAACTTATATAAATAGAGCTTTATTACCTATAACCTTTACGCTGATAACTCTAGAGTACAAGAAAGAACAATTTGAAAAAGTAAAGCAGCCAGTGACCTTGCTATTAAAGAGCTTTTATAAGGGGGACAATCCCATTTTGGGATCATTCCCGGGAACAGCACATCACTATTAAAACACATAAAACCATATCCCCATTTAAACGCGATAAGAACCCGTTATTATGTGTTTTAATTATGATAATAACCGCGTAAACTTAAAACAATGTATAGCACATCACTACATGTTGGGGTTGCACTGTCAATTTCTTCCATGTTTGCAACCTACTTGAATTTTACCAGCGTCTCCAGTGGAGTCCATCCTGGACGCCATATTGACAGCATGGCCCCATATATCATATAACGGTTTCAACGACCCCACCACTCCAGCTGCCACCTCACCGTTGGAAATACCTGAACAAAAACGTAATATTTAGATTAAAAAAAAAAACATCTAAGTACTTGGCGATTGTAACTGAAGTCAAGTGGTTATCATAATATTTGAATATCATATACATATTCTAGCAAAAAAGTCTAAGAACACAATCGTCTTACCAATTCTCAAGTTCATCCCCTCAAAGCTCTGAAAGGATCCACGATTGAAATTTTGCAGCTGCATCATCATAGCTGCGGCAAATTCCACCATCGTGAGAACTATTGCCCTGTTGTAAGGAGTGTTCTGTCTTCTATCGGGAATTGTGCTAGTGTAGGAGCTAGAGTCGAAGGACTCCCGCCTGTTCGGGTCTAGCCCACATGCAGCCATGTACGTCCATCCTGCCATTTTGATCTTTTCCACTTTGTATGTCGATGTTCCTGTCAGAAGGAGCTGGAAAATAACATTAATTTTGACTTAAACCATACGTATGTTAACGGTTTCTGTATCATCGGCAGCATGTGCGACCGTTTTACATATTTTAAATTTACCCATATGTATTTTATTTTTATAATTCCATATAAATTTAGTATCTGTAACCGAACTATCGGAACTAACGAGTAATCGGAGATCCGCATCTAACACCATCGCTGCCATCGTCATCATCATCAATGTCAAGATCATCAGACTGTTAACGACAACTTTATAGATTGCGAATTGGAGTATTTCCTAGTAATTTCGACTTACCCTATCAAAGTCCGAGATGACTTCATCTAATATACTCAAGAAGAATTTGTCGCTGAGGTCCATATCATCTTCTATGCCCAGTTTGTAATCAGTCAGTGAAGCAAACATAACCGCTACGTTATCATACTTCTCATAGTACAACTCGTCTATAGATCTATTTAAATCTAAGTATATTTGGACTGAAATAAAAAAGGGTTTATTATATTCAGTACAATTCACTATCAGAAAATACATTGAACACAAGCATTGCATTACATCAACCGAGAAAAAAAATGAGAAAGTTAAAAATAAAACTCTACAGTTGTATAAAGCGTATTTATTAACAGGTTATAATTTCGGTCCATTTTGTGCTTATTACTTACCAACATGAGCTGGCAGTATATTCTCCAAAAGCATATTATTTACTTTTAGCATAGTTTCTGCTTCTTTTTGTTCTTCACTCAATTGCATTTGCCACAGGTGATCCAATCGATTTCTATACTCTGTTGTTCTATCAATCCAGTACAATGTCATGGTGATGAATACCACTGACAGTGTGTGTGAAATCCGTGGATCTAACCCCACATTCCAAGTCGTGTCTTCTTGGAAAAGAGCGGATTTAATCTCCCAGACAACCCAAAGGTAGAACATAGTCATTCCCCCAGCTACGATCCATTTGAAGATAAAGAAAACTCTGCTGAAGAGAAAGTTCAGCAACAATGCTAATCCCCAACATTGCGTTACATGCTGCAACAGTAATTGGAGCTGTCATTATACATATATTCTTATTCATATAACTAACACTGTAGGAAGGAGATCTAGTTTTTTAAATCACTAAAATACACCCTATAGTGATAGTGACACCGTACTGAATAGTGAGGGAGAGAATTTTCCGTCGCAAAATATTTTCAAGAGTTTTTACTTGATAAAATTTACTCAGAATCTTGAGCTGAATCACCCCCTCAATATTTAGTACGGTGTCACTAACACTGTGTCAATAAGAAAATAAAACTTAAAGACGGATTATTAAAAATACATGATTAAAACAGAAAGTGTGTATTTTTGCTTAAAACAGAATTTAACGTGAAAATGTTATCAAACATAGAAGTAAAGAAAATGTTAATTACCCACGAAGAAACGCAGTTCGACAGAACGACTTCAGAAGCCGGTTTTACTTCTACTTCAGTACATGATATCACATTTACAATTGATGTAGCGGCTAATCCCAGACTCACTAGTATATATACCACTGTCCTTATTTGAGCCGATTTTGTTATTTTGGAAGATATGTCGTATATCTTGCGCCAGTACTCATTTCTCGGCTCATCAATGCCGCGGTACTTGTTCCAGAGAAATTGGAACCAGGTCAGTGGTTGCAAGGCAATCAGGAATATGAGAAGAATTCCAAAAATGGTCCAGCTCCACCACTGGAAGCCCTTGAGCCTTAAAAAGAATACAGTTGTTGAGTCATCGTTTTAAGAATGTCTATAAAGGTTGTTGTAGAGATATACTAGTACATTCTCCTGCAGAATGCATGTTAAGTCGTTGGTCCCGGCTTCTAGCCGTAAAACATTTCTGCCAACCTGCACTGGAGCAACATGGTCGTGTCTATACTATACTCGATACTCTTTACCGCCACCGGTTCATTAACGGGAGGCCTGTGCCCAGAACTGTTTATGTTTATATAATTACCTATATATTATTTATTGGGTAATCAAAACATTTTGGTTTATATCGGCAGCGGAGAAATTATCATTAAGTTTTTCAGGATTATTGATATTCCGTGTATTACTAATCAGGATTACTGAATACCGTCCAAGGAAAATATACAAATGAAGGCAAAAAATGGTAATGTGTAAGTGCTCGAATGCTTATTATTTTTACGTTATGCACGTGTTACAGTTGATCACTATTTTCCGTCGCTGTTTCTGTGCAGTAAATCTATAACGAACTTATTACGCTCTACACGTTATTTAGATTAAATAAAAATAATTAGACACGTTAAGCCGCTAGTCCTGGATGATGTAAGTAAATAAGCTATGCCAGGAACCTTCGATGACCCAATAATATCTAATAGCCCTGACACCACGATTACTGGGGTTGGTCAACTCCCTCACAACCACACGAAGAATGTGATGATGAGTACAGTTCCTGATGTATTAAGTATTATGACACTTCTGAACTTACCAGTTTGTAGTCAAAGCATTGATCAATAAGATCAGTATGAAGATGATGAGGCAACATAACATGTAATACTTAAATAGTGGATCTGGCAAAAGCAGAAACGTTTTCTCCTGTTGACAATTGTTATACATCAGTGTAAAGGCGTTGAATTTAGAATCGTTTCGGTAATAGTCGCTGAAAATAAAAGAAATTAAATAATAAATAAGAGTTTTCGAGATTATTATCAAATTTTAAAAATTTCAAGATTTGGTACTAAACTGGGAGTAAAGATAAACTAGGTACAAAATATAAACTTGCGAGGCGTTTTGATGTGAAGTGTAATTTATAGAAAACTAATCCCAGATTTTCCCAGAAGTTTTTAGGATTACTGTACTGATTATACAGGAAAGCAATTAAATACTTACTTAAATATTATTTGTGTGTGTTCATATTGCTGTAAATACATACCTTCCTTTAGTCATATCTTCGATTTCTTTTGCCATCTGAGCGTCAGCTGCTTTCAGCATTTGCTGGTATTCCACCAGATTTTCGTCCATAAATGTGGTTGTTCTTCGGAAATTCGTTGAATTTCTACTTTCCGATCGCTACTAGAAATATAGACAATTATATTATACGGTGATAATAAAATATTAGGTATCCTCAATAAAGTGATACCTATACAGGGTTATAATGACACCGTAAAACCAAAAACCGAAAACTTTGGGGGATGATTCAGAACATTATTCTGAGTTGTGGAATGTGGAACTTCCTGTCGGAAAATGAATGACAATGTCAGTGTATTTTAATTTTATTTTCAGTTCCATACTTTTGCGACGATATTAACTCAGAATCATGAGCTGAATCATCCCCCTCAGTATTTGGTACGGTGTCACTCACCCTGTCTCAGACATCCTGTATGTTTTACGAGTAGGCAGAATAAAATTGGAAATAAATAGAATAACATTGCTGCTTCAATAATATTACTAATGTTTTCTTAATATTTTATTCTGCGTAACCGGTGTCTTGTGTTACACGTAACATCAATAATATTTTATGCAAAGTTACTTACTCTAGAGCTTTTCTTGATTATTTTGTTGAAGCCCACTGAGGCTCTTCGAAATGGTTTATATTCGATTGGTGGCTGAAAATACAATAAAGATACAAATTAGTATTTTACGAGGCAAAAATAATACGTAATTTTGTCCAATATTTGGCAACGCCGAATATTTTAATTTGTTAAGTAATAAATAATATAATTTGTTCAGCTCTTTATTTTCCTAGATATGTCGTAAAAACGGAGGGATTTTGTCATGGACAAATATACGTATTATGATATTATGAGGAATGGGCTGATTATCTGTTATCGTACAGTTCATCATAATATCCAACTTAGAAGTTGTATTCTGATTACAGCACTACCAAGTATCTTCTCCTGACAGGTATTATTTACGGGCGTCACTTTATTCATAAACTAGGGTAGTTATAAGAAAACCATGTGTGCTCAAAAGTGACAGCTAACATTTCAAGGTAAGCCCAGCTGACGACATCCCACCCTGCGTTGCCATTTCGTAAAAAATAAATTACCCGCGACCAATGATTTTATACTTACTTTGTAAGGAAACTTGAACTTTTAGTAAAAGGTTTACTTACAGTTTTAATTATTTTTATATATTTTTTTTTTTTTTTTTGTCTTTAATTTAAATTATTTTTATATATGTGTCAAGTAATAGTAATTAAATACATTAGTCAGTAATGTGTCAGTAAATGTTGGAGATACTAATTTAATGGTAACACAGTGGTAACACTTACGTCATCAAAGGGCTAGCAATGGCGGCTTGTCTGGGATTGTGCATACCTGGTTTTCTTATACCATGGTTATACCTACAACACCTTTGCAATAATAACCACACGCCGCGTCAGGCGACAGACAACAGACGTTGCAACGCGGCCGGAAGTCGGGGCAAAAATTAATTAATAAGGTAATTATTTTTTACCTTATTTAACATTTAATCACGTATCGACCCGTTACAAATAGCTTACTACATAATTATCAAGATCTCCATATCGTCCGCTTACCTAACCTGAAGATTTTCAGTCAGATTTTTTACAGAAGTGATTGCCTATTTGACCTTCGAAACCGTTCAGGGAAAACCAGCCAGGTTAGGCCACAAACCTCCGAAACGCATTTCTCGGGAATGTGAGTTTCTTCAAGATGTATTCGTTCACTTTTGTGATATAGTAGGTAAGTGTTAAAAAATTATTACCCTTTGTGGTCGGGAAAGTAAGTATGTTTCCAACTTGTGTTTAATAATGAAAGGATTGTTTTGAGATTCAAAGTTCGGCTCTATTATATATTCTCTGGCGTAGTCCAATAATAGTTCCAGTGTTTGTTTCGTTACGTGCACTTTTCTGAAAAAGTTTATAGTCATTAACATGTGTGTCAGGATCGAAGCAAATGGAATTCTATAGTCTCTACTTACCCTGGTGGGAAATAGGCGTGAGTTTATGTATGTATGTAACATGTTAGTGTTACAAGAAAAATTGTTCTGTCGTGTTCTTCATCTTGGGAATAACTTAATAGGTTCGGATGCGGTTTTAACTGTAATATGAATTCCTCTGAACCGAGTCCCCAGTTTCCTTATTAAAATGGAATATTTTAACCCCAAAATTAATTCTAAGGCAAAAGCCTAATGCCATTTCCTTAGCAACAGTCTGAGATAATATAAAGCAGATTTAAAGAGTAGGTACATTGTAATTTCTTCCCGAATAAAAGTAAAGTTAGCTAGCTTTAATATTAATAAGCATCTTATATGAGGTTTTCTGGGTGATACTACAATTATTATAGATAATAATATGGTGTAATATATTGTGAGCATGGCCTTCTGTTACAGAATAAATATTTTCGTTCTCAAAGTTTTATTTCATTATGTCTTTCTACTGCAATTGCAACCTACCCCGCTTTACCAGTGGACTCCATTTTGTTTGCAATGGTGACGTCTTTGGACCAGATGTCGTACTGCCACTTCCTGATGCCAATGAGTCCACTCAGTATTCTTCCAGAATGAACTCCGATCCTCATGTCGATGTTCAGCGAACGCTTTTCCCTGTAAAACATTTTTGACTTGTTATTATTGCGTATGGCAGACAAAAATAAAATATCATGCGTGGATCATATATCCAGCTTAAGATCCCCTAGCCAAGTCTCTGCCGCATCCGTCACACAACGCAGCTCGGCTATGCCACCTGGGAACCGGTGCAGAGGGCACTCACTCACTATGTGAGATATGGTTTTATCCGGGTGACCACATTCACAGTATGGTTCGACTTTCCATGGTTGGTCCTACACCGGTTCAGTCGGGTCCAGAATTTTCGTTTGGAGTCAAAGTCAGGGGCCCTCCGCGCGGTAACCCGACTTATGAGTCGATTCGTTTCAAAGTCGACCATCTAACAAAATGTTAGGATTTCTGTTCCTGAAAGCTGAAGCCTGTTCTTTTTTCAATTTCAACAATTGCTTGTGACTGGAGATTACCAATTTCATTAAAAAAAAAATAGTTTTATTTTACGCATTTTATCTTATGTTATTCAGACTAGAAAAAAAGTCAGAAGCTTAACATACCTAACGTCTTTTATTATGTGGATCATCTCTAGGCCCAGGTCTACACAGTTCTTTGCATGCTGAAGGTTTGGTTTGGGGACACCGCTTACACAATAGTAACAGTCACCCAAGAACTTTATACGCAGCACGTCGTGTTCCTGAAACGAAAATATATTTTTTTTAATTATTAAAAGGCAGCACGGGCTTAAACGAATGATTTTAGAATTTGCGAATGATTTTAGAATTTGTTTTTGAAGTCATCTTTGGATCATAAATGTTTATCGCGTGCTCAGCGGTCAAAGAAAACATCACGAGGAAACCCACATTTTCGAGAAATGCGGGCGAGAGATGCAGATGGAAATTATTAGAAGACATTTTAAGTTAGTAGATTTTAAGAAAAGACTAAAGCCTTATACACACCGATGACTATGCCTATGTTCGAGATGATAAGGATTTATAATAATATATATTGTAAGTATTTAAAGTCTCTCCTAGGTACGATAAGGTGCAAAAGTTTCTTGCAAAGTAATAAATTTACTGGTCGCATTTAAGACCTCTACATTTCGTTTCTGTAATAGACCAAAAACACCTACAAAAACATTTTATAAATTTTATCATCATGACAACTAATGGTTCATAATTTCATCACTTTTTTTGTTGTTGTTGTTTACAAATAGTTCGCTGGGCTCAGTGACTACACTTTTGCTCTTTGATTGTACATTATAGCAATGTGTAAGTACCTACGTACTATTTAATGCTATTCGCATTGATTCTATTGAAATTATTATCAATAGTGCTCATTGTATTAAATCGTTATCTGACAACCGTAGCTCTTCAAAATCTAATGATACCATTCATAAATTAATCGAGCCGTATGATTTAGCATTGTGAAATTATTTTCAAAATTCAATTGTTATGAGATTATCGGTTTGCCTATTGAATATGTACACCATTTTAGCGAATAAATATTGGATAATTCTAGTCGAATTTCTAAGTTTGTTATACCACGCACTTACTCACTCACTGTTACTCATTTCGGTGACAGAACTCTTCGTAAATGAGTACCGTATCTGTACAACATGCTGCTTGTCGACATAAGGCAGAAGTGTAATAAAAGTAAATTCTGTAAGTCTTTATTTTTCTTCTTCTTCTTCTTTTTTTTATTCTTCTTCATCTTTGTCTTTTTTGTTTAGCTTTATTTTTCTTTTTTGTCTTTATCTTATGCATTTTTTTGTCCTTAGAAAAGGTTTAGTACGATCTACTCTGAACCGGCGTGCGTGTCTGAAACGATTGATGAATGTGGAGGAAGCAAGAGAAGTGTCTCTGCTTACCTTTGTATGTTATGCAAAAGATTAGCTATAAGTTAACTGTAAGTAACATGTCATAATATTTTTAAGCGAACTCTACTCCCACAGACAAACCGAGTGAAGAACCAAAGAAAATTTGTTTTGTGGGATTTCTATTGTAGTAACAATATTTTTTGTCTTTATGAAAAATATATATTTTACTTACTTCTTTACTTTCTTAAGTACCTTTTTTATTATACGTGCTGGTCTTGCTACATTTTAGCTTGTTCGAAAATTCAAAACTACTTCGGGCTTTGGTCAAATCGCATCATTATTTAGTGGTCTTGCAACTCTTGCAGGTAAATGCTATTATTTTTAGGCAGGCGCTGAGATAGTCGACGGATAGCAGCAGCGCCAACTGTGGTTGATGTTGGGCAGAGTTAAACGAAGGATGTCGTCAACTCCTTAGAAGAAGAAATCTTGGTCTCTCGTGTGGGTTGTGAGATCAATGACCTGCCTTATCAATCAACCTTCATGTCAGGGTCAATATTGACACGCCAATGACCTATATACTTACCTACTTCATTAAATAGTAGCCTCGACTACTTAAAGTGACTTTCGAAGCTCGGTTCATCTTACATACATACATAAACAGCCTATATACGTCCCACTGCTGGGCACAGGCCTCCCTTCAATCAACCGGAGGGGGTATGGACCATACCACGCTACTCCACTGCGGATTGGTGGTGGATCTTACTTTCAGAAAATCGGGTAGTCGTGATCAGGCTGCAATTTCTAATTAAACTACAGAACAAAAAGTGATTTAGATGACCCAACTTGGTTTCGAACCTGGGACCGGGATCGAGAAGAATTTAAGTAGACATTCATACCTCAGAGGCCTCATCGAATCTGCCGAAGAGTTCGTTCAACAGTTCCACCATCCTCATTGGCGAGAGGGTTGTAGATATCATGGTGTAGTTGACCACGTCCGCGTACAGGATGCTCACGTTGTCGTGCTCCTCCACGTACAGATGGCTGGGTGGAACATACAGGATGTTAGTGTACTCCATGCTACTTTAAAAAAAAGTAGCACGTCTACTTGATTGTACCAAAAACGATGTTAAGCTTTTTTCTTTTTGTAAAAATTGTCTTCAATTACAAATGTATTTTTTTCATCGCAAGGGAATATTTCTACGTATTATATTATTTTATAATTAGTGTCTTTGTTAATGGTTATTCATCCATATTTTTTAGAGCTTTTAAGCTTTGAATTTTTTTATTTTTTATTTTTTATTTTTTGGCGGGAAATTCTCTTAAGATTTCGCTAATTACGGCATACGACCGACCACGGTAGCTTTGAAAAGTGTATAATAATTCAAATTATATCGATTCAATATTCACATAATACTGTTTAGAATCCTATGCGAATTCATTCGGTAATTGTTATCACTCTAGTCACTTCACATTCAAATAAAAAAAAAATATAAATAAATTCCTATAGTCCCAGTTTTCACGCATAACATTCCTAGGGCATTACAACTATGGGATAATTTTAATCGAAATTCGAGGACGATACAATAACATTCCCTATTATCGGTTTGTTTGTCAGGCGGACGTCTTTCCATCATCCATTTTAATCCATAATGACTGAGGACCCAGAATGGCGACAAAGGTCTCGATATGGTTTGACAATATCCAATAATAATATTATCCCTTTCAGCTATATTTTTGCAAGCATTTCGGCCCAAACGCCAATCTGAATTGAATTTATAAGAAAAATAAACAAAAGCAAAATGTGTTTGTTACAATCAAGGTTACTTATTTAAATCGAATGTAGAAAGCGTGTAAAGAAATATATTT
Organism: Pectinophora gossypiella; assembly: GCF_024362695.1. Taxonomy (NCBI): domain Eukaryota; kingdom Metazoa; phylum Arthropoda; class Insecta; order Lepidoptera; family Gelechiidae; genus Pectinophora; species Pectinophora gossypiella. The sequence goes on from NC_065405.1 coordinate 6,258,926, forward strand.
TCTAGAATACTCGCCAGAATTGAAGATCATTCATATTCAAAATAACACATAGGTATATAAAAGATTTGGGTTCTCGGTGGGATTTAGATAACTCGTGAATTATTTCAATAGGGCCTACTGTGTGTATTATTTCATAAAAGAACTGAAGGCATTGTAAATATTGTAATATGTTTAGATACTCCTATAATGGCGTATTCAGAGCTTTACTTAAGACGGTAAGTCTATACAGGGTGTTAGTGACATCGTAATGAATACTAAGGGGGTTGGTTCCCACCTTGATTCTGAGTAAATATCAGGTGGAATCTTCCGTCGCAAAACTATGAAAATAATTAAAAAAAAACATGAATATTCCGACAGCAAATTCCATTTGATATCAACTCAGCATCATGGTCTGAATCATCCCCCTCAGTATTCGTTACGATGTCACTAACACCCTGTATCTATTAGAAACTACTTTTAGTTTATTTGCATTTACCGTTTTGCCACTCTCTGTTTAATTAATAAATAATAAACAAGCAAAATTGAATCCAATTATCAAATTATTCGATTGCTTACTTGTCTGTCAAACACTTCACAAATATTCACCGCATGTTTAATAATTGTTGTTGGTAAGACCGCAAGTGTTTGGTAACAGTACCACTATATGACGGATAAGTCCTGGAAAATGGTCCTTAACATTATGTAAGTAAATACTTACTTGAATGACTTTAAATTCTGACTTATGTTGCGGGATTGTATGCCCAGGATAATAGTTCTAACGTCTTCTCGGACTCTGGATACAATGTGTTCAGGCAGGATGCTCAACATAAGACGTTCCTGGAACCGAAGAACATCAGAATTATTAAAACATTTAAAGGATTAGCGGGATTTTTTAAATACCAAAGTGCTAGTAGTCCATATTAGTCAACCAGTGAGCTTTAGGTAATTAAGCGCCCGGAAATACGATCACAGATCATGGGTGTACCAGGAAACAAGCACTGCCTGCTTGTTTCCTGGGGGAGGGGAGTCTCCTGCTATCACTTGGACCTGGAAATTTCTCTTCAGGCCCTTCCTGCGTCCTATATTTAGCTGGTTAATATTTGTAATAAGTGTGCACATACGTCTACTTAAAGGAATTCTTGGTTTGTCCTTCTTTGGCCAAAATCTAGGTACGCTCATATTGTCGGAATCACGTACGTCCTTATATGTACTGTTTGATTGTATGAGGCTGAAGATATGTTATATGGTGTCAATAAATAAGTCATATCGAAAAACGAAGCCCAAACTAAATCAATATTGCCAAGGTGACAATATTACTGCACAAATAATTTAGTCATTTAAGTTTTCCACTGAAATCAAATCATTGGATTAATATTTGAGGACGATCACTGATACGACGGTTATTCCCTTATTGATAAAAAACAAATAAAAAAGTTATCTATAATAAGTATACAGCTGTATTTATTCGGATTTGAGCTAATAGATATAAAATAATCATAGCCTATTAGATTAGTTACCAAGTTGCTTTATAGTGACTTATGGTTCTGTTCACCCTGATAGGGCGTAAAAGTATAAAATATCTTATCTCATCTCGTTTTTTGCCCGTGGTACAGTCATGAGCAATATAGTGTACTCACTCTGTCACTCTGTTAGGACTCTGTCGCACTATTATTTGACATTTAGTGAGACTTACAGTTCAATTTGTCAAAAAAGTTAATGTGACATGGTACCAAAGTGTATACATATTAATGCTCGTGACCGTACTACTACGGTGCTTGGTAATACTACGGAAAGAAAATTCTACCCGTGGTAATACTTAGTAAAATATATTCTCAGTTTTATATGCTCATATTAAAAAAAAGTCTTTTTAGTATTCGGTGTAAGAAAAAGTAAGATTAAGGTATTTCAATTGTTTATACATGTCATGTATATTATTGTTAAGTGAATTAGCTACATTATTTTGTAGTCTTTTCGATCCTACTGTTGAGCAAAGGCCTCCTTTTAGTTTTTCTACTTTTAATCTCACCGATAAGCATTGAGGTCGTCACATTCGAGATCTGTTTTGACTTCTAAGAACCGAAAAGTACCAAGTTAGTTTGCATGAAAGTTGTGAAATATAATAGTGTATATTACCTCTTGATCTTTCACGAATTTCAATCGTAAAGTGCTTTCAACACACGCTCTTCGATCTAGGAAGGATCTTCTCGTCACAATTTCGTTCATCAGTCTGAAGTAGACGCCCATAAGGTTGACTCCAACCAGATATACTACATCGGAGGCTACCTGAAATAGTTGATAACAAATTGTCTATTATATTTCACTATAAACACATTGAATACCTAAGATATTAAATAGATGTCTCGTAGGGTTCTTCTTATCAATAGAAATGGATACGACAAATAATAATAATGAATATGGTTGGATGGTTAGCAAGTAACCAACCCAGTTCGATTGTTCTAAACCAAATCATAGCAAGCCACATTTGGTTAATTTTACAGGACAAGCCGAAATGTCTTTTTGCTGTCTAGTATATTACTTTGTCACAGAAACAAAACCAAAACGTAGTATAACCACGTAACACCCTTGTCCCTTACCACGCTCCAAACACGTTTTACGTAGTAATCATCATCAATTTAAGAGCCACGCTCTTGTCGGAGCAGCATTTTCCTTGCTACTTTTTAGGGAAAAATAGGGCAGTGGTTTCCCTCTTGCTTTCCGCCCCGCAGTACTCTGTCTGACGCAAGTGGTATGGCGCCCAGAGTAGTCTATTACAAAGCCATACTAGGACTCCTGTCCTCCGCCTCTGAATAGTACTGACAGTTACTGCTGCCCTCTGTCAGGTTCCAGGTTACAGTCCTGTGACTTGCCCCTTCCGTCCTACATTGCCGTACCGATGGCTCCCATCTCCGTCTCTGCAACTGTTGAGGTCTTCGCCCGTATCCCTGGGCAAGGGTTCTACGTTAAAGCCCGTAGTTTTGGGTCCTTATCCGAACTCAGCCACCATCTCGCTTCGGTCTACTGAAGAGGCGCCCACGCCCGCGACAAGGACGCGCCGAACAGGATTTGTCCCAGTGAAGGCATATCCATTTAGTGGCTACAAATTGTTTTCTGATTACTTGTAGCTATACTCACCCCATTAGGGATGATAGCGTGAGTTTACGTAAGTATGTTTGAATGTGCCTCGTCTTCTTCGAAAATAATTATTTGTTCGTTAATCACATAACTGTTATCGCATTTCAATAAAATCCGAATGTCCAGATATTTGTAATTAATTAATTACAAGTGTTTTTATCTTGTTCGATGCTTTGTATTAATGTTTCAGTGGGGAATTTGATCGATGAGTGAGACTTATACTAGGTACCTACTATAAGAATTTACATGCGAATGAAAAATTTCCGCACTTTCAATAATATTTTTCTATGATGACTTGCGAATGAAAAATTCCGCATTTTCAATAATATTTTTTATGATGACTTGCGAATAAAAATATCCGCATTTTCAATATTATTTTTCTATGATGACTTTAGATTCTGTTTGTAGTAGCGATTAGTGGTAATTAACACAGATTAGTATTGATAACGTAATATGATTTTTTTTAAAATAGTAGTCAGCCTATTAATTCATTTTTATTTATTTATTTTATTTTATTTGGGACAACAACAGTCTTATATCTAATTGTACAATGTATGATTTCATTTACAATATGTAAGACCAATTACAGCTATCCACATAATTACATACCTAGTAAAATATAAAGAGGATGCCAAAGGAAAAAAAAGAAGAGACAGTGTGTGTGTGTGTGTGTGTGTGTGTGTGTGTGTGTGTGTGTATTTGTGTGTGTGTGTTTATGTCAATACCACACAACAGTCCGTATCACTTTATAATTTAAAAATGTCTTAATATGATAGTAAATAGAAAAGTAATTCAGTTAAGTACTTCCATTAAATATAGTACATTTAATATTACGTAAAAAAATTCGTTTACTATCCGTAAATAAATCAATTTCACCGAACCGTGCATTATATGTATGGACTAATCTCGTAAATACAGAATTTTGTCCGTAATTAGTAGAGTGTAGGGGAACATGGAACAAGGCAGTGTGTCTTGTGCGGCGACGGGGTACATTGAACCGAAAACGCTCCAGCATCTCAGGGCAGTCAAGACGACCACGCAAAACATCGTACAGAAGACCCACATCCAGTATTACTCTTCGATCTTCGAGAGTTAACATTTTGTTGTTGCGGCAATTTTTTTGATAACTGCTAACAGGGGCAGAGGTGCGACATTTGTAATTAAGATGCTTTATGAATTTCTTTTGGATCCTTTCTAGTTGGTTGACATATACGCCATAAACGGGTGACCATACTGGGGCGGCATATTCCAGAATACTACGAACGTAGCTGTAGTAAATAACTTTTAAGCTCATGGGACATTGGAACGCTTTACAGGTACGAAATACAAAGCCAAGATTTCTGTATGCCCTGTTAGTGATGTTATCAATGTGGTTAGAAAGGAGCATCTTGCTGTCAAAATACACGCCAAGGTCTCGTACTACATTGACCCGCTCTATGACATTATTATTGAAATTGTATGGATAAATAATGGGGTTCCTCTTTCGGGTAAAGCTAATGCACTGACATTTACCGATGCTGACTGTGATTTTATTACGTTCGTAATATTTATAAAGTTCATCAAGATCATCTTGCAGAAGTTTACAATCAGTGACGGATCGGATTCGCATAAAAACTTTTTTATCGTCCGCATAAAGTAGATGTTTAGCGTTTGTTACGCACGCATTTATGTCGTAGATATACGCATTGTAAAACAATGGCCCCAGATGCGACCCTTGGGGTACACCAGAACAAATACTAACAAAGTCAGATCTATAGCCGCCAAGTATAACAGCCTGTGAGCGATTTAAAAGATACGAGGCGATCCAACGTAACAGGTCCCCATGAATCCCTAAGACTTGAAGTTTGTTGAGAAGGATGTTGTGATCCACTCGATCGAATGCTTTTTCGAAGTCAGTGTAGATCACGTCCACCTGCCCTCCGCCCTCCATTTGCTCTAGAACTGTATCAATAAATAGAGAAAGATTAGATGTTGTAGACCGCCCTTTTAAAAAACCGTGCTGTGTTGATGGAATGCCTCTAGATATTAACGGGTAGATGTCGTTATATACGAGCTTCTCGAATACTTTACTTATAGAATTTAGAATGGAGATGGGGCGGTAATTACGTATATTACTCTTCGAACCCTTTTTGTGGATCGGAATAATTTGGGCTTTTTTCCATAGAGTGGGGAAAATACCTTCTTTCAATGACCTACGAAAGAGAATAGTGACGGGCAAAGCTAGACTGTCGGCGCAAGCAAATAAAAATACCGGAGGGATCCCGTCCGTCCCAGCTCCTTTATTCACATCAAGGGATTTTAATAACTTCTTAACTACATCCTCAGTACACGACACATATGATAAGGTGTCACCGCTAGAATAATTATAAGATGCTGTAGCATGTGAAGTACTATTTGATGAGGGACTGATAAATACACTTTCAAAAAATTTATTGAATGCAGATGTTATGCTTGGGCCATCCGAGAATTCTAAATTGTCTAAAGAGAATGTTTTAGGATAGTGCGATCCACCTCTTTTTGATTTTACATAAGACCAGAAATATTTGGGCCGATAACGAATAAGGCGTTCAGCGTGACGATTAAATCGGTTCAAGCATTCGGCTTGAACGCATTTTTCCCTTTTTCTCAGTAGAGAAAACTCATCATAATCTAATGGATTGCCGTATTTCTTCCATTTAGAATGCATTTTCAACTTCTCACGTATAATTTTAATTAAGGCTGAACTGTACCAGACAGGGTAATGCCGTTTTAGATTAGGTATGGAGAGATGTACATACAGAGAGATACATTGATTTATTTTCGTGTAAAAAATCTCAACTGCTTCATCCACAGAGTTACCATTTAAGAGCATATTCCAGTCAACCTCTCTTAGGTGAGCATTGATTTTAGAATAATCACATTTCCTAAAATTAAAACGAGGTTCAGCGCGTTCGTTAAAGGGTACTAGATGCAAGTCATGGATTGTCATCAACAATGTTGTATGTGCACTATCAGGTGGGACTAGAGAGCGAGGAGCCTTAACCAGAGACAGTGGAAGATTACAATATACAAGATCGAGGGTGTTATTTTTATGATTTAAGAAGTAATTGTATTGTGTGAAACCCATCATAGTCAGATCTTGTACTAATGATGTTGCGGAGTCGCAAAGAAGAGTGGTAGGTGCATTTTGTATATTAAAATTTCCATTATTATTCCATTTAATAAATGGTAAATTAAAATCACCAGCAAGTAAGAAGTTATCGCCAGGGTTACGTTCCAAAATACTTAACAAGTTTTGTTTAATACTGTCTATACAAGCAGGTTGGTTCGCATAATCAGGCGGAATATAGGCGAGAGCTAGATGTAGGTCAACTGCCGACCTGAGTGCACGCGCAGGCACGGTGATGCACATAGACTCCATCGCTGAGCCTGCGCCAGTGCGCGGCCAATCGGTGCGAAGATATACCTCAATATTACGTCGGACACACATCATAATGCCACCACCTTTTTTTTTATCGGTTAACGCTAAATCACGGTCGAAACGAAATACTTCATATCTATTATCGCATAGTTCATAACTTAGAATGTCTTCCTGGATCCATGATTCAGTTATAAGTATAATGTCGTAATCATTCAACAACACATTATTATAAAACTCTAAAACTTTAGTGCGCAGGCCACGTACATTTTGATAATATATGCTTATATTTTTGTATGAATTATTGTTAGCCATCAAGATAAAGTAGTGTTGTTACGATGTGGGTTAAATCGGCGAAAGTATTACGAAATAACGTTGGTAGGAGTGTGCATGCGCAGTCAAATTCATAACACTGATTATAGCAGTTAAAATTGTTGTACTGAGCATGATACAAATTATGCAGATGCAGATTAGATATAAACGAAAATGTGAAGTTACTATAATATGCTAAGTCAGAACTAAAATAATATAGAATGCGATAGGTGGTACTGACGTTTAATACTTTAATAATAATAATATGTAAAAATAATAATATAAATGAAGTGAGAGGTGTTTGTGTGTATATATGCATGTGTGTGAGTGAGTTTTTGCGTGTGTTTAGGCAGAGTAAGTATAGAAATAAGTGACATTGCAGTGGCATGTTTGAAAGTACATTCAGGATATATTGTGTGAGGGAGATTATAGTTACAAACAGTCATTTAATTTTTTTAAGATCAGCGCTGTCTCGGATAATGAACGATGATGAAGTGTGGTTCTTTCGCACGTGAATCTTACAATTACGTATCCAGACGTATTCATAGCCCGCTTCCCTTGCCACCTTTCTGACTTCTTTTTGCAGTAATTTATAGTGCGGAATAAGATGTTCGTTGACATAGATAGCCTTCGCAGCGCCGTCTAGTCCGAGATCGGTTGTCGAAATACCCTTCTTCCTACGGATTGCGGAAATAAGTCGGTCCTTTAATAAACTGGAGCTAAATTTGACAATTATATTTTTCGGTTTACCTGCGACACGTGTCGGGACTCTGTGTATGTTTATGATATCCGAATTCGCAATTTCCACCCCGACGAATCTAGATATTGCGAGTAAATATTCAATTGTATTTTCATTATTTTTCTCTGGTATGCCAAGTATTTCGACGTTAGTCAAACGTTCCCGTTGCTGAAAAATATGTTGTTCATTCTGTAGCTCAAGGACTTGAGATTTCAATGTGGCGATTTCATTCTCGTAGCTAGACATTTTACTCACATCTGACGATACCGCCGCGACCTGTGATTCTAAGTCGTCTTGACGTTTAGAATGAAATTCAAGAGACTGCGACAAGTTTGTCACTTCAGACTTCAACTCCCTTTGTTCTGAAATTAGTTGTTCTGTTGTGGATCTAAATACGCCGAAATCTGATTTTAATTCAGACATGTCCGAGCGAAGATTCTTCATTTCAGCATGTTGCATGGTTTTAAAATCATTCAGAAATGTCATCATTTCATTACGAAAATCTGCTAATTCCTGCCTAAAGTCCGCGTCATCCGGTTGTTTACGTTTTCTCATCGTGACTTGCGCTTCGAGTGGAGATATGTTGCACTTAGAAAGGTCAGGCTGTGAGCCTGTAAATGATAATCCGACCTTGGATTTAGTAGGGGATCTGCAAACAGTGCTCATACTTGTAATGTTCCACTAATCCAAGTAGGTATAATAAGCTGTGGCGAACACACGGTCAGTTCATCGACTTAAAACAGTGATAGTTTATGCAGTAGCATTCGCGAGAAGAAGGCCGTAAGCGCCGTGGAGATTGCGTCGCTTACGCGTTATATCACATACACTGCACTAACACTTTTTTCTGACGGTATTTTAGTGCCTAGAAGTTTTAATTGAATAAATATGTTAATTTAGGGCACACTTTAGGTTTCGTCACTTATCACAAGATGATACACACTGGAGACCAGCTGATTCGCACAAAATTTGGTAAAATAGTCACTTCCAACTGTAGATCAACAATTATTTATGCGGAGCAATTTGTTTGTGATCTTGACTGAGCGACGTTCTGTACGTAATTCCTAGAGTAATTCATAGATTATCATGAGTGATAAAAAAATTGGCAGTCAAAAAGAATTATCCTCTTTATCACGTACCTAAGATTTGATGTATTTTTTATATTTTCGACAATGTTTTAGATCGGAATGTGCTATTTGTGTGAACTTGCAAAATCAATTTATAGTGACAACAACGTAATCGCCTTTTGGAAAAATCACATTCGAAAGTAAGTAAATAACTATACACCACAGCCTTCGGGGATACAGGCGTGATGATTATTTCTTTTTTTATTTCAACAGCCAAATACAAGCAGTAAATCTATTAACCATAAAATTAAACAATGATATTAAACATACACATTATGTGGAATCTTCTTCTATAGTGTGGGTTGTGAGGTGGAGTATAAAAGGAGGTAGAACACCAACCTCATCAACCCTGGTGTCAGGGTTACTATTGAGCCGCCATAGGCCCCTGACATGGGTCATGTAACGACTACTTACTTACATCAGTAAGTAGTAGCCTTGCGAAGCACGGATCATCTTACTTTCGCACAATCAGGTGATCAGCCTGTAATGTCCTAACCAAACTAGGGACCACAAAGTATTTTTTGTGATATGTCCCCACCGGGAATCGAACCCAGGTCCTCCGGATCGTGAGCCCAACGCTCAACCACTAGACCTCGGAGGTCGTCGAATTATGTGGGATGAATGTAAGTAAGTAGTCGTTACATGAGCCATGTCAGGGGCCTATGGCGGCTCAATAGTAACCCTGACACCAGGGTTGATGAGGTTGGTGTTCTACCTCCTTATTATTATGTGGATATTTTTACATCTGTTGTGCAATAAAAAATATCACGCATATGTGGATATTTCTTGCCTGTATCCGTGAAGGGGAAGCCAAAAGAAAAACATGTTAACTTACCACACCAACCATCTGCGAATCCTCAACATAAGTGAAGAATGCGAAGACGAGGACATACAACACACTGACCAGCACACCCAGAACGATGGCCAGGTAATTGTTTCTCATCGGTAAGAAGATATACACGGAGAGCAGAGACATCGTGGAGTATGCTGGCCGGAGGCGCATACCCTCGAACGAACTGTATATTGCTACCACTATGTCTGAAACATATAGAAAATAAATTCATATTCATCATCATCAGCCCATTAACGTCCCCACTGCTGGGGCACGGGCCATCCCTATGGATGGATAGGGAGATCGGGCCTTAAACCATCACGCGGGTCCAGTGCGGATTGATGGTTATTAACGACTGCTAATGCAGCCGGGACCAACGGCTCAACGTGCCTTCCGAAGCACGGAGGAGCTCGAGATGAAAACCTTTTTTTTTTGTGGTCACAAATTCATATTATATTATACTAAATCACTTATACACACACACACACACAGTCACAGTTAGCTCGACCATAATAGACGGCTCACCACCTTTGACGTTGGTTTGAAAGCTCGGTGAGGCGAAGGTACTTTGCTTCGTTCATCTTGTGATGGATGCACTTCTGACTACCCAAATTGGGATATAGTCGCTTATGTTATGTTGTTATTATTTACAACAAACACACCACAACACAATACATCACATCACATCACAAGTAGACACATCACAAGTACATCTGAAGTAGGGTAGGGGTTCATCTGGGTTTTTAAATCTGAAGTAGGGTTCCCAAACTTTCAAGATAAAGTTTTACTCTATGGAGCTCCATATCAATTAATTCATTTATATTCTGTGTTGTATGTTATTAGTTCTGGGGGGACAAAAATACCAAATTGAAGCATTTCGTCTAAAAACCAATATTGACATTACGGACTTATGTTTATAAGCGAAAATGTCAAATAGCAGTATTACTTTTTAGATTATGTTTTCGATATGGCCTTTTTAACCCCCTGTGCATCAAATGCTTACAAATCAAAAGACACTTAACAATAAGTACTTTATTCTTTACTTTAACTTTTGCCATCATGAATGCAGTAGGGTAGTTTCCAACTAGTCAAATCCGAAATTACAATGGAATTTGTTTAAAAAGCAGCCTGTGACGTCATAGAAAAACGTGATAAAAAGACGCACTTATTTTTACATTTTCATTCCATTATTAAAATTCATAAATAAGATAAATAGAAAAATATTTTTGTCACCTTTAGATTTGTCTTTATTTAGTACCTAATCAGAATTTCATTATTTATCTTTGATCTAAGAAACTACCCAATTGTTGCAATGTTAAAATGGGTAATAGCTTTTATTCGATATTATGTCCAATAGACAAAAATTTCGCGGAAACTTTGTGCCTTTCCACGAAACCACTAGTAATCGAACCCACTTTAGCAATTGCTGATCTAATCTCGTGCGTGGAGTTTGTCAATCCTGTAGATTAGGTTAGATCGTTAAACCATAGTTTAACACAACTTGTTTCACAGATAGTACGAGGGTAAATATGTATAGTTTATTTGATTAAAACTGTCTGACACCAATTGTCAGTTCTTTAATGAATCCTTAAATTCATATAGAAACACGTTTCTACGTAATGAGGGTCTTTTTTTATTTATTCCAAAAAAGGTACAATTTTTCTTAAAAAAACATAACATCAGGCCAACTTGCCAGGCTACCTTCCTTAAAAACAATATAGATGGCGCTGTACAGATTTTTAGCTTCCAATTTCATGTTTAACATAAAAAAAACATAACATAAACATTAAATAGCCTATATACGTCCTACTGTTGGGCACAGGCCTCCCCTCAATCAACCGGACGGGGTATGGACCATACTCCACCACGCTGCTCCAAAGCGGGTTGGTGGAGGTGTTTTAACGGCTAATAGCCGGGACCAACGGCTTAACGTGCTCTCCGAAGCACGGAATCATCTTACTTTTTCGGACAATCAGGTGATTCAAGCCTGAAAAGTCTTTACCAAACAGAATAGTCTCACAAAGTGTTTTCGACAATGTCTCCATCGGAAATCGAACCCGGACCTCCAGATCGTGAGCTTAACGCTCTAACCACTAGACCACGGAGGCTGTTCACATAATTGTTAATTTAATTTTTATCTTTGTTTTTGGATATAAACGATGACCCATTTTATTACACCCAGGCACAATTACATATTCCACGCATTATTGTTTTGATCATATTAAAGAGAAGCAATATAGGTAACAACGTAATTCTATACACAATGTGATCCAAATATCAAGTAACAATTATTTTTATATATACTTCTTCCAGTACATTGTATTTTGGAATAATTATGTAAGTACACAAGTAATGAGAAAATGGGCAATTATTACGTTAAAGCTGTTCAACCCCATCTATATTGTTTTTGGTGAATATAGCCTGGAGAATCCCTTATTAAAGATGTAACATTATTGACGCAAAGGGATTCATACAAATCAATGTATACATAGTAAATTTAATTTACAAGAATAATGAATACATCTATGATGTATAGCGACTTGCTATTAACCGTTTAAGTATATTGAAGCATAATATTACAAGGTTTCGAATTCTGATAAGTATGAAACAGGAATACTAATTGTCTCCACAATACATATTCCTCTATTATTCGATATTTTGACTAGTTTGCTGAAGTTATTATTGAGTGTAACAGACAAAAATTAAATATCCTGCTTGGATTATGTATCCAGCTGAAGCTCCCTTAACCAAGTCTCTGCCGCATCCGTCACACAATGCAGCTCGGCTATACCACCTGGGAACCGGTTCAGAGGGCATAGTTTGCTGAAGTAGCGTATTACATGTAGGTACTTTTGTCATATTATTGTTTTATATTGTACATAATGTAATGTTGATATCAAATGTTGTGTTTAAGTTATTCTCGTTAAACAGTGTGATAAGAGAGAGATGTGGTGTGAAAGACGATATAGTGACTAAGATTGATAAGGGAATTTAATTCGTTTTGGACGCGTAGAGCGGATGAAAGATAGTAGGATTACAAGAGCGGTATATAAAGCGAAGGTTGATGGGAGGGCTGGCAGAGGAAGACCTAGAAGGACGTATATTGGCCAAATTGAATATGCCCTAAGAAAAGGTTTAGTACGATCTACTCTGAACCGGCGTGCGTGTATGAAACAATTGATGAATGTGGAGGAAGCAAGAGAAGTGTGTCAGGATCGAAGCAAATGGAACTCCATAGTCTCTGTTTACCCCAGTGGGAAAAAGGCGTGAGTTTATGTATGTATGTATGTAAGTTAATCTCGTATCAAAAAGAGTCCAACGATAAAATTGTCAGCAAGTTGTTTTCTTAAAACTTGTAGCTTTGTTCACCCCAACAGGAGTTACCGGCGTGAGTAATCATATTTTCATGTTTGTTTTATTAATCCAAACAATCAACGCATGAAACGTGGCCTCCGTGGTCCAGTTGAGCGTTGTGCTCACGATTCGGAGGTCCCGGGTTCGGATCCCGGTGGGGACAAATCACAAAAATCACTTTGTGATCCCTAGTTTGGTTAGGACATTACAGGCTGATCACCTGATTATACAAAAAGTAAGATGATCCGTGCTTCGGAAGGCACGTTAAGCCGTTGGTCCCGGTCATTACTAACTGTGGTAAGTACGTAGTCGTTACATGAGTCATGTGAGGGGCCTCATCATCATCAGCCGTACGACGCCCACTGCTGGGCATAGGCCTCCCCCAAGGATCTCCACGACGATCGGTCCCGCGCTACCCGCATCCAACGGCTTCCCGCGACCTTTACCAGATCGTCGGTCCACCTTGTAGCGGGCCTACCCACTGAGCGCCGTCCGACACGTGGTCGCCATTCCAGAACCCTTCCGCCCCAGCGGCCATCGGTTCTCCTCGCTATGTGTCCTGCCCACTGCCACTTCAGCTTTGCAATTCTCCAGTGAGGGGCCTATGGCGGCTCAATGATAACCCTGATCCACCCACACGATAGAAGAAGAGAACGCATGGAATATAATTCCATTAAAACAAAACTCACCAGTTGCCACCAGATCCACAGTAATGACAAAAGTGACGAATATTGGTATCCAAAACCACTTTCTCTTCATAGGTTCGTAAATGCCCTTCCATAGGAACAGCGTAGGTATGGTGATCCTCAAAATGTACATGATCATAGACAGATACGTTGAATGCCACGGTATTTGCTGGAACATGCCCTGTTGGATATTATTGATGCAGCAATAACTTTAAGCATTGTTTTAAGTTTACGCGGTTATTATCATAATTGAAACACATAACGGGTTCTTACCACATATAAAGCAGAGATATGAGAATCCCGATATTTCGATACTGTTGCAAGTGCCATTATGTGTAATAGGACCTCGGTAACATGATCATTAACTAACATACGGATACCTGGATATACATAAAGCTGCCTCAGGTACATGCTCTATAAATAAAACAACCATTGAAATAATAAATAATAAGTGTATTGGTTACTTACTCTAAATTTCCAAAACGCACGCGTGCTCAAACACAAGTGTACACGTGTTCAAAATGGTACGTCTGCCTTCGATGCGTGCTCGAACCAAAAAAGCCCCAATGAAAGACAAACACGCCTTTTTATACCCTTTCTCCTAGTGTTGCCATATGAAGGCAACACAAATTCGCACAAAATTACGGAAAACCTAACATTCGACCATCCTGACGTCGTGCATGTCCTCATGCACGTAGACAAAACGTCTAATGTTCAAACCTAACATTCGGCGGGCCAAGTGATTCCACACTCATCGAGAACAGTTACAAAGCTTCACTTAAAATCTAAAAGTACAACGACATATAATCACATTTACGGGGTGAAACATCAGCTCTTCTTTCTAATCATAATATAAAGCTATTCAAGTTGTCAATAGTTCGCAAACCCTTCCTTCTCACGAACCATTGCAAAGCAATTGAGTGTGAACCTTCTTTCTCACACTTGTAATTATCGTATACAAACCTTCCTTCTTATATACGATAATTAAAATAATCATAATATAAAGCTACTCAAGTTGTCAATAGTTCGCAAACCCTTCCTTCTCACGAACTATTGCAAAGCAATTGAGTGTGAACCTTCTTTCTCACACTTGTAACTATCGTATACAAACCTTTCCTTCTTATATACGATAATTAAAATAATCATAATATTACAAAGCTATTCAAGTTGGCAATAGTTCGCAAACCTTTCTTTCTCACGAACTATTGCAAAGCAATTGAGTGTGAACCTTCTTTCTCACACTTGTAACTATCGTATACAAACCCTTCCTTCTTATATACGATAATTAAAATAATCATAATATTATAAAGCTATTCAAGTTGGCAATAGTTCGCAAACCCTTCTTTCTCACGAACTATTGCAAAGCAATTGAGTGTGAACCTTCTTTCTCACACTTGTAACTATCGTATACAAACCCTTCCTTCTTATATACGATAATTAAAATAATCATAACATTATAAAGCTATTCAAGTTGGCAATAGTTCGCAAACCCTTCTTTCTCACGAACTATTGCAAAGCAATTGAGTGTGAACCTTCTTTCTCACACTTGTAACTATCGTATACAAACCCTTCCTTCTTATATACGATAATTAAAATAATTGTGAACCCTCCTCACAAAATTGAAAGTCACCTTAACTAAATAGCTATGAGCCCTCCTTCTCAAGCTATTACTAAATACACATCTTACAGTTTCATCCAACAAACAGTACCTCTACTTACTTTCTTTTGATTGTATATAATAATGACACAATCAGTCATCTTCATCACTACTTTCTTTATCATCATTAACGTGAATCCAGGGTGACATTCGATTTGTTAAATGAAGTAGTCATCAATCCCAACAAATTCAAACTCAAAAATATGTTTATTCAGTAGGTAACATTGTTACACTTTGAATCGTCAATTTTTACATCTTTAAGGGATTCCCGAACTGACAATAAAGCATAATTTTGCGTTTCGCATACTATTTCGTTCAACATAGGATTAATTTCCGCATCCATCTGAAGTCCAAACATTACCTCAGTCCGTCCCGTTGTCTTCCGACGGGTGTTGTTCATGCCCCATTGGGCTCTACCTATCTTGTCATCCCAGACGTTCTTGTCAAAATTAAGATTTTGCGCAGTTAACGACCCTAACATCGTGCGATTACACTGCTCTACTTGTCCATTGGACCTAGGACTTGCAACTGCGTTCAACACGTGTCTAATACCTTTATCCGAGCAAAACGTTTGAACACGTACGATGTGAAGAAAGTACCGCGGTCGCTAATAATTCGATCTGGGTTTCTGAACGTATAGAAAATATCTTCTAATTCTCGAGTTGTTGTAACTGTTTTTGGTATTTCTGACTGGCCTGATAAATTTAAATTTCGTAAAGGCATCTACGACTACCAATAGGTAAGAGTTTTCCTCTCTTTGATCGCACAAAAAGGTCCAAGGTGATTGATGTACAGGGTGTGAAAAGGCACCTCGACTTTTCGTTTACGTGGAATAGGCCCTCATTTGAATTAGTTTTCTGTTATGTACTTTAACCCATCTGCATCAATATCAAAGGTAAGAAATTCCCGAATGCGACCCAGTTCACTATCACCTAATTGAAGAGTCTACAACCTGTCCCCCTCATTGATTGACATAACCGTCGGGTAAAGACCAGCGTCAATTTCCATTGAACTAAGATCCTCAATTGGGTTCCGAAATAGAAGGTCCACGTGCGACATTTTCGTGCCAGCACGATATTCAAAAAGCAAAAACAGCCACCAGCGGGCAATACGTCTAACCAAATCGCGTTTGGAAAGCATGGAGCGCAACGCACTACAATCGGTCATGATTTTGAAATTCTGACCCAGAAGATAAACCCGAAACTTTTGAGCGAACTTACTACCTATAGCAAGAGTCTCAAGTTTATAAACCTTTTCTCTTCTGGAGATGTCTGGCGACTATAGTACGCTACGGGATGGTAGGTGTCGTTTCCATTACGTCGCTGCATCAATATTCCACTGGCGCCCACTTCACTGGCGTCAGTGTGCAACTGTGTTTCGGTGGTCGGGTCGTAAATGGCTAAGATTGGCCTATCTATCAGACTACTCTTGAGATCAACAAATGCGGCTTCTTGTTCCTCAGTCCAACACCATTCCACATCCTTCTTGAGCAACTTATTCAACGGATGTGATAAAGACGCGTAACTCCTTATAAATTTTCCGAAAATATCCTACTAGTCCCAGAAATTGGCGGACGGAATGTGGACTGGTGGGACGAGGAACATCAAACACTGACTGTGTCTTTTTGTCAGCCGGCCGCACCCCAGCAGCGCTAATATCATAACCCAAATAGTTAATAATTCTGCTGTAAGAAATTACATTTTGCCAAATTCAGAGTTAGGCTTGCCTTTTCTATCAACTGTAAAGCCCTTTCTTACCTATCCAAACACTCTTCTACATCCTTTTCGTAAGTTAATACGTCATCGATGTAAGCAGTAGCTTCTGAGAACCTAGCGGAAACCAATACCTCATTCATCAGCCTTTGAAATACAGCTGGTTCGTTAGCCAACCCAAACGGCATACGATTAAATTCATATTGGTCGTCTGGGGTGATAAAGGAAGTTAACCTATAATCAACACAGAGCCTTTGTTTACCGTCCTTCTTACGAACCAACATAATTGGACTCGCATATTCCGATACAATTTCTCGTACAATCCCCGCATTCATCATCTCACCAACCATTTCTCTTACTTGTTGTCGTTCCTTGTGCGACAATGTGTAAGGCCGGTAAACCACAGGACGCTCAATATTCAATTCAATTTTCATTTCAGTCATATTTGTACATCCCAACTCTTCTAATGATTGCGCGAAGCAATGCTTGTATTCGTTCAAAATGTTAAAATAGACGTCGTTTATGTGGCTCTTCAAGCGTTTTTGCTAAAGTTAACATCTTTAGGCTCTATACCTAAATGCTCGCCAACGAGGTCTGTGGGTGATGTACAAATATGATTGACAATCTGAACTCTATTTCATCTACCTATAATATCACCTTCATCAATATAACAAAAGCTGACAATGGGGTAATATGAACAAAGAGCTGACCTTCCTCTACTTTGTATAACCCGCCGGCTATCGTGAATTCTCGGTTTGGCTTCCCCACGACTCTTCCGCTAAGCCTAACATATCAATTAATCACAACATCAGTACGAGCTCTGATAATCGCCTCTCCACTCAATCTTGCGCATGAAGCGGAGACGACCTTTACACTCGCAGTATCACCACTACCACCGTTAGCAAAAGGGAATTCATCATCATAATAAAACCTCAATTCGTTGGCATTCTTGAATACCAGCACCTGCTTCTGTTAGGTGAAGGACTGTCCTACTAATATCGGACAATTGAGCAGATTACTGTCAACCACGTGACACAAAACATCCGCACTAACACCGTCGATGCATAAATTAACCTGTGTCCTGCCCATGGACAAAATAAAATTACTACCAAAGCTTTTAATGGAGTCGGGGGTTGATCACAAGTCTACCCCAAAATCAGTGTCGTTGTTTGTTTTATGAGCGAAATTTCGCTACCGAAATCTATAAACGATATCATAGAGGTGTCATTTACCCTAACTGTATTGAAATATTTTGAGCCCGACTTAGAGGTATGCGCATGATTTTAGGAATGTTACCTAGATTATCACGGTTTTCAAAAAAAAAAGGGACTCTGCAAGTTTCCATTTTATGACCGAACCTACGACATCCTGTACATTGGACCAAAGGTTTGGGGCATTTAAGATACGGGTAACCTTTTTCCCTACAGTTAAAACAAAATAATTTGTAACTTGAATTTTTTTGAAGTCTTAACTGATTTATCCCTATTGTCATTATTACTTCCCGCTGTGGATTCAGTCGACTACTTTGTTTTACTAAAATGAAAGCGATCGGGCGGCGGTTGGTTCTCCTTATTACTCATCAGAAAATGGAGTTGATCAGGCTGCGTACATCGCAACGCTTATCGCCGGATCTAATTATCTTGTCACTTAATCCGTGGATAATGCAGTCCACGGCTCGTTTCCCTTCGATGTCACACCGGTTCACGATGGCTAATTCTTCATAATAATAAACCTCTAGCGGTTCACCAAACCTACTCTTTCGCCTAAGCGTATCCTCCAGGGATTGGCCATAATCAAAAGGAAATGCGTCTAACCACTTTTGCTGCCATTCTGCCCAGCTGTACAAAATAGAATTGAAGCTTTCATACCAAACTTTGGCCAACTCCTGCAGTTTCTGCATTGCGAAGTGGATAACGGTTGTTCTCATCCCATCCGTAAACAGTGGCACACTCATTAACTTTCTTTAACCAAGTATCAATCTTTTGACTTTTCGATGAGGGTCCAAATTCGGGTAACATGGTTCATAATACTACTGGAAGGATGTGATGTGGCGACTGCTGTCGGATTAGGTTAAGATCTTAAGTTAACTAATGATTCAACAATATTAAGAACATCTTTAGATGAAAATGTAGGGCTATCTGACCTTTCTATTCCCTTAGCTGCCGACGAACGTCGCACCTCCTGCCCTTCGCCGCGACGTCGTTGGCTGTGTCGCTCGTTGTGCCGACGCGTGAAGCGACGTCTCTCTCCGGCTGCACTCCCGGCTCTCTCTCCGGCTGCGCTCCCGGCTCGGCTCGGCTCGGCTCGGCTCGGCTCGGCTCGGCTCGGCTCGTCTCGGCTCGTTTCGGCTCGTCTCGGCTCGTCTCGGCTCGGCTCGGCTCGTCTCGGCTCGTCTCGGCTCATATCGGCTCGTCTCGGCTCGTCTCGGCTCGGCTCGGCTCGTCTCGGCTCGTCTCGGCTCGTCTCGGCTCGTCTCGGCTCGGCTCGGCTCGGCTCGGCTCGGCTCGGCTCGGCTCGGCTCGTCTCGGCTCGTCTCGGCTCGTCAGTCGTCTTCGTGGAACGATCTCGTCTTCAAGAGGCATAATCTGGAACTCGAAAACATTGGAACATGTAAATATTCTTCAGATAACCCTATATGTTTTGGAATGTGATGAATATATATATATATATGTATATATTTATACAGATATATTTCCAAAGTAAAATATCTCAAAAACGGTGTATCCTGATTAACACATATGGATACGATACCACTTCTGAAATGTAATAGGACCTCGGTAACATGATCATTAACTAACATACGGATACCTGGATATACATAAAGCTGCCTCAGGTACATGCTCTATAAATAAAACAACCATTGAAATAATAAATAATAAGTGTATTGGTTACTTACTCTAAATTTCCAAAACGCACGCGTGCTCAAACACAAGTGTACACGTGTTCAAAATGGTACGTCTGCCTTCGATGCGTGCTCGAACCAAAAAAGCCCCAATGAAAGACAAACACGCCTTTTTATACCCTTTCTCCTAGTGTTGCCATATGAAGGCAACACAAATTCGCACAAAATTACGGAAAACCTAACATATGGATCTACCTACTCCACTCCAATCTCATCAGTCATCCCGTGATCATGGCACTTGCAACAGTGTCGAAATATCGGGAGTCTCATATCCCTGCTTTAAACGCAGTAAGAACTCGTTATTATGTGTTTTAATTATAATAAGTTTAAGCTTTGCGATAAAAAGCAAATTATACACTGCACTACAATAGATTATAGTAGTTAGGCCCTATGTGAACCGTACAGTAATGAGCAATATAATGTACCCGCTTTAGGACTCTGTCGCACTAACATATTTGACATTTAGTGAGACTTACATTTCAATTTGTCAAAAAAGTTAATGTGACATGGTACCAAAGAGTATACATATTAATGCTCGTGACCGTACCTTTACTTAATAGTATTTGATAATAAGGCCTCTCGATATGAACAGTTTTATCCATTGTTTTCATTATAAGTATGAGTAATTGTTTATCTTACCTCTGAGTAGGTGCCTATGATAACTAGGACAATGTGAATCGTTGAGAACAATATTAACAATGATATGTAAATATATATGAGTGTTTCCCTCAGTTTGTCGTCATATTTTCTATATAAACCTTCCAGATCTTTCTGGTCGAATTGATCCTGGGAACAAACATATCATAATATTATATAAGAATAATGAGTAATTATTTGGGAGCTGTGGTAGCCCAGTTGGTAGAACGCTTGCCTCTCAATTTGAGGTTGCAGGTTCGAGTCCAATGTATGTTGAATATGTGTTTCAAATTCATGTTTGGATCATAAATGATTATTACGTACTCAGCGGTGAAGGAAAACATCGTGAGGAAACCTGCATCCCCGAGAAATACATTTTCGGAGGTATGTGACTTGTATTGGACTGGGTTTCCTTTCGCGGGTTGGAAAGTCAGACAAGCAGTCGCTTCTGTAAAAAAACGGTCTTGTGGTATTTTCAGGTTAGGTAAGCGGACCATGTGAAATTCGGGACAATGCTAGGGAGATGATATAGATAAATCAATGTTTATTTAATACTAATTTATTCAGCCTAAGTCAGTCAATGTCTTTTTTCACGCTGAATTATTAGCGATCAAGTTGGCACTTTATTTATTATAGCTTAAATAGAGCAGCGTACCTATGTATCTATAGAATAAGAAACGCATTTCGAGCAAGTGCAGATCTTAATTGAAAGATAAACGAAGGATTTCATTTAGTTTTTAGTGCTAGTAAAACAGATACTCCCAGGAAAACACCACGTCCGAAGATAAATGATGATGATAGAAAATTAATAATTGGAAGAAGCACTAGAGTTGTTTTTCTGTATTTTCTTTCTATCACTGATCGTTGTAGAGATTATGTTAGTAGGTACCTTGTATATTTTTTAGAAGATTATTACATTTTATACAATACAAAAACGCTTTATTGCACATACCTAATAGAAACACAACACTAAAAACAATTACAAATGTGACAAGAGAAGTACAATCATAATAATCATCAGTATTTCATGTATTCTGATATGATATATTTGTTTTATTTGTTGTTGATGATGATGATATAATCTAGCTGATTTAGATGTTGCTAGAAGGACGTACCTACATTGACCAAATTGGGGATGTTAGAAAAAGTTAAATACGATCTATTCTGAATCGGTGTGTATAATCAAAGACCGACGAATTTGGAGGAAGCAACAGAAGTAAGTAAGTAAATCAACTTAATACCTTCACAAAATTTACATCGGGACTTAATACTTAATACATGAAACAGTAGGAATAGCGCCGTGCTGGGAGGTTTTCTGGCCACGTCTTTCCCTCAGCGTTACAGATTCCGATGTGGTAGTAGTTTTACAGCTAGTTACATAATAAGTAATTTAATTTTTGACGTTTAAAAAGCGCTGACTATATAAGCTAATTTCGAATAATAAATATTTTTAAATTTGAATTTTGAATAATTACACTTAGGTTGAATAAATTATTGTTACAGGTATTGTAGAGGCTGGAACCTAAACTATGGTAACTTGTAAGACTCCAAGTATGTCAGGATCGAAACAAAATAAATGGAATTTCATATATTTTGCTTGCCGATAGGAAATAGGCGTGGCTTTATTTGTATAATACCGCTCTAGTTTAGTTTTTTACATTATATACATACTTTTACATTCTTCACTTTTGCCTCCTGCGTCTGTGGATCATTAAGAACATCACATTTAGACACACACTCGTCATATACTCGTAAATTATGTGAAAATGTCCGCAGAAGTGTCATAACGTCTTAATATTATGTGCCTTTTGTAAGAGTATCGCTTACGGGCAAATAATTTGAAGCAAGTTACGTGTAAAGAGCCGACATTCTTTATATAATATTACTACCGCGCTTTACCTGCATTTATATGTGTCATTTTCTGATTACTTAAATAGGATTGTGTTCATTTCATATTTTCAGTATGGTATAAGTTCTTTTTCTTACGGTTTGCGTGTTTGTAGGTATATTATAAAATAAATTGTGGCCTACAATTTCTGGCGATAAAAGGTCCATTAGTGCTTATGAATATTGAATATCATTTTATTCTTGATTTTGGTTATTATATTTTTTAATTAATCAGTAAGTAGGTACATAACTTTTTTTTTAAAGTTTGGATAGGAGTATCATGAGAGGAGGAGTATGCCACGTCGTGGTGTGCGTGATGTGGGTCTCCTCAGGTGAAGTCACCCGGTATAAACCCAACGGTGCTCCTTGCCGCCATGGGAACGCAATTTTATACCGCGACTCCAGTACATAACCTAAATCTTTTGCCAACTTTTGCGAAATTGTACGCCTCATTACCTAATATTGTTTCTAGATGTAGGTACCTACTTAGATTCATTTTTTTATTATAAGTAGGTTCAAAACCGTCGAGGGAGCCGTGGTAGAAAGCTTTCGTCTCATTTTGAGGTGGCAGCGGTACGAATCCAGCACAGGCCTAAACCAATGATTGTCGAATTTGTTTTCGAATTCATGTTTGGATCATAATTGATTATCACGTGCTCAGCGGCGAAGGAATCTTTTCCCTCACCCCACATTCTTCATTTTCGGAGGTTCGTGACCTAAGCTGTATTGGGCTGGTTTTACCTTCGCGAGTTGGAAGGTTAGAAAGGCAGTTGCTTCTGTAGAAAACTGGCCCTATCAAATCTTCAGGTTAAGTGAGAGGAACCTGTGAAAAACGGGATAATATCTACTAGGGAGATGATGATGAAGGCGGTTTGAAACACTTACTCTCAAATACTTCCAGTTCCATTGTTTGCCGCCGACTTGTTCGGCCTCCTGGGTCCGGAACTCGTGTAGCGATGACAACGCACTCGTGGCACGACCGGAGTTCATAGAGTACCTCGCCAGCCATTCTAGCGCCCCCACTTGTAGCACCACTGACCCTGTAGTCCTGGACAGGTTGCGACTATCCTGAAAAATACACACGTATTGTCCATACGCATTATATGGATACGCGTACCTAAAGTTGCACCAGTGGCTCCAGTGAGGGGTGACATATTGGTTCACAGGTGTTATAATATTTAGTTTTAGGTGTAGACTTTTTTTGACTTATTGTGGCATTAACTACTTGGCCGGAGAAATAGGGAGCGCTGAGGGCTCTGAAGCGTTTGGTGACGCGAGCTGATTGGTCGCCTCTATGGCTAGAGTAATCGGGTTGTCGGTCCGGCCAAGTAGTTAATGCCATCTGCGGCAAATCTACAATAAGTCAGGTCAAAAAAAACGGGTCGTCGAGATCGTATATTACGTCCTTCAGACGCCGATACTTTTCAGTACCGTCCCTGAGTGGGATGTATTCGGAAGCCGCAACTACCAGGGGATTTGGGTGGTGCGGACCAGAATCGTTTTTTTTTGAAGGAAACTACTGTGTTTGTATGTTTGTGTGTGTGTGTGCGTGCGTGCGTGCGTGATAGATAAGAACTTTTTGATGAACAGCTTGATGAAAAAAGTGAGTAAATGCAAGTTCATTCGCTTTTATCATTGAATGCATTCGAATAACGGGTGATAGAAACTTCCTTTCCCAATAACTGATTTTCTGATAAAGCGATAACGCTTTAGAAACACTTGTCTTTTCTAGTGATAGGCTACATTGTCTACTAATCAAGTTATCCACCAGTCTACATGTTATTTATTCATATTCTTTTCCTAAAATTCTTGAGCGAAAATATGTAAAATATTTAAATCATCTGAATATAATAAATGACGTTCATTTAATTATGAACTGAAAATATTTCTTTCAGGATGTGTTAATTTATAAAAATGTCAACACACGTTTTTAAAAATTTGTATTCATTATATTATCCAATTAATTCGGATATTGAAATATCGCAGCTTTAATTTTAATTACATTGTTGATAATATTTTTGTAACTACGGTGTAACATTTATGCTACTTTTTTAGGGAAAAATAGTGGATTGGTAGTGGCAGTGGATTCGCTGTAACTAAATACTACTAATTAATTAAATACTATTTGTAACTAGTAATAAATTATAAATGTTGTACCTATTGAGATTTTGTCATGCTGGCTTCGAATCCCGGTGGGGACAAATAAGTAACAAAAATTAGTTTGTGATTTGTGATTCCTAGTTTGGTTAGGACATTACAGTCCGATCATCTGATTGTCCGAAAGTAAGATGAGATGAGAAGTCACGTTAAGCCTTTGGTCCCGATTACTAATTTCTGATGTAAGTAAGTAAGTCATCAGGGGCTTTTGCATGCTCACTAATAACCCTGATGCCAGGGTTGATGAAGTTGGTAATCCACATCACAACCCACACGATAGAAGAAGAGATAATAAGTTAGATAATATTACAGATGTTAGGCTTATAAGTAAAGTAAATAAAGTTTGTTTTTTTGATCCGAGACATATTATTACAAGCGTAAGGCCCGGACTCCACCAAAGCGAAGATGTGTGCTGTGTAGCTATGCGGAAATGCGTACTGTGTAGCAGAGATGTGTGCTTGCTATTTTAATTCACGATAGAAGCGTGTGCTAGCGAGCATACTAGCTGGCGAGCGGGAGGTAGGGGGGTGACTTCGCTCACTGCATGACGCCACACCCGGACACTTCATACAAACAACCTCGTTTTACACAGACACTACACATTGACATTATGGTACACGCGCAACTGTGTGTGTGACGTCTGAGGGCTGTCAATTACAATACCTAATTTAACCGTCATTACTTAGGTAGGTAGGTAGTTACGAATAATACTACTTATGAAAGATGCTTTTATAATAATCAGTTAACATTTATTTAAGTATTTATTTACCGCTCAAATCACAAACAAGTAATTATGAACGCAGAAAGTTCACAATATAAAAATAAATAGGCTTAAACTTGACTTAAAAAAAGCACTAAACTAATTCATTGCATTCATTATTATTTTTATAGTAAGCACTTAGCCTAGGTTCATTTGCAAATTATTTATTAGTATGTTTTGATGAACAGTAACCATGAAAAATAAATATTTATTTTAGGAAATTACTGCGAGATTAATATTCGAATCAGACGAAAGAACGTCGGAGTCCTATTTGAAAATTCGAACATATAAACTAAACTCATAAAAAATAAAAACAACTGTTCGCGCGCTGCCTTCCTGATTCAAATCTAAATTATGTTCGAGGGGGAGTGAGGTAAACCTAGCTTAGACGCTGGTGGGGAGCGGAGCGTTGCCGTTCCATACGTAGTATTATTCCTTATTCTATGATGGCGCTCACATATGTCATCTCCGCTGTGCGTCGTCCGAGCACAGCTCACATCTCCGCTTCCATCACGCCATACAAATATAACATCTCCGCTGAGCGGAGAGGAGACATGTCAATAATACAATTCTCTCTTCTCCTCTCGTCTCCGTTTTGGTGGAGTTCCGGCCTTAGTTTGTAAGTATGTGTAGCTAGGTACTATACGTAGTTATGATGTTTTGTGGGGAAAACCAATCACAATTACAGTTACTGATCGAACATCGTATTTACGTGATTTTTTCTTATCTACTTAGTTGATGTGATTAATGTGGCGCTATAATACAACAATTACCTACAAGAATGCTATTGAAGTGTATTGGTTTGCTATAAATAGTACCCATCCAATAACAAATAAGTATAATGTGATGTTCGATTTATCTTGGAAGGAATATATCTAAGCCTTAGCTAGGTTGCAAACCTGGCATAGAAGAAAGATGTTGGAAGGGCCAAGTGACCGCAAAACTCGCGCCATACAAGTATGAGCAAATAGTACAACTTTGCACTTTACTCGTCCGATAACTTTACGACACACGGAGCTCCGCGATAGTATATTAAAAGGTCATCTTGTGCATTATAATAAAAATATATTGACTATAATGCAAATAGATCCCTCCTTATCACAGGAAAGCTAAAAATCTTAGTGTGATCAGCTATTTAGGTATCAAAAAAATACTTTTGTATGCAGTATTTTAGGAAAAGTAATGATAAAATTGCAGCCTATCGCATGAAATATACATAGTCGGTAAAGTGGCTATGGAATTTGAGAAGCAGTAGAGCTATCACATCGTAGTTATCAGTTTGCAGGTAAAAGAGAATGAGGTTGAATCGGTGACAGCGGTACTTATATAAAATGCGCGTTAGGGCCTTTCCAACTTCTTTTTTCTATTCCATGGTTGCAAGCGATTGGAAAACGAAAGTGTAAACCGAATAAATTTATGGGATTCACACGTCACCTCACCTTATGCCAATCCTATACATTTTTTCGTTTACAATGTCGTTTTTCGTAATCATTGGCGACTTGGTTAAGGCTCCTAAGAATAGAAGCAGAACACCTAAATTTCAACTTTTAAGATATTGCAACACATTGCAACTTTTTTGAACAATGAGCAAATGAATAGACACAAGACAATAAAACCGCACTTACCATAATTTACAAGAATATTTCCTTATTGTCAGGGACACTCATACACAAAATGTTCACTTAGAAAACTAAACATGAATAGTATATTTATATTCACTTTTACAATGTACATGCTTGGTCCAAAACTTTGAAATACTCGTCACTAAATATTGAATGCACATAAGAATTATACTAACATGAGCTTTCATAACATTATTGGTTTGTCTCTGCACTGCAAACATTGATAGCTGACTAAATTTCTAGTGAGTGATTAATATTGATAAGCGCCACTCATCGAGATATTACCAGATAATTAAATTGATAACACTATTACAGTCAATTGTAATCAGTCGTTATAAATTGAGGCTTAACTACAAACTGTTACGGATTGAATTGGCCTCACACTGTTTTGGATTAATGGACGTTGATTTTATAATCACGGAAGTCTATGATAATGTTTTAAAGAACGTTACAATTTGATTTTGTAGACTGTGTTCTACTGTAATGCTTCTTAAGTGGAATTTAAAAAGATGTTACAAAAGATACCAAATACACAATAAATCATTTAATTCGCCTTAAAATAACCAATACTGACAGTTAATTTTCAATAATTATCACTTTTTTATTATGTTTTTCACACATTCACTTTTTGTCATTAAAAGTTTCGTTTACTTTTTAATTTACAATCATTTTTCTAATTCCGTGTATATATTTTTATATTTCACAAACGTAACTTAAGACTTATAAGGTTTTCAATTTATGAAGTATGTTAAATTAAATTTATTGTAATTAAGATTTATTTTTATTTTATATATAATTTTATTAAATAAATAATTCTTTTACAGAAGTATTATCATTGTGATAAAATAAATGTATTAATAAATAAAACAATTGACAAAACTACCGTATGAGGTATTGTTCTAGCCGACCAACTCCGCTTATGGTCAGGTACTGAAAGAATCGTTTAGTTTTGCATTACATAACAGTATTGTATATATCTATGTAACTCTACAGTTACCTAGACAACACCTTGAAACTCGAGAATGTTGATACAGAATATTAGACATATATTGGGTAAATAATTGCAAAGCTGGTTCATTGTTTTTATTAAAACTAAACTGTCATTGACCCGTTTATTGTTATCTGAATATCATTATTTTTATAGTAGAAGATTAGGAATTATACCTACTTATCATCGGTCATTCATACAAATAGCTCAATATGGATATAGGCCTCACTAAAAGCGAATTATTTTAAGACTGATACTTAACATTCTGGAGATAATCATTTTAATAATATTACTTAATCGAATCTTCTAGAAGCAGAAGACTTAATCGAAATAAAATAATAAGTATATTGACATCGTTTGGTGTACTTTTATTCCTTAAGACAGTAAGTAAACAGAAACTATGTCAAAAAAGGTTATTATAAGGTTAATGATTATTTAGACGATATGAATGCATGGAATTAACTGTCTGGGACCTGATATTAGGCAGCCGAATTACTAAATTGTATAACAATATTTTGTATTTTTTTTTTCAAAGAACGTCAAAGGCCCTGTACCGAAGTTTTTCTTGCCAGCTTCTTTTTCCCGGCTACACAGGTTGTGAGAAACTGCAGTGGTTTTAGTCTGATGTGATGACGTTCGTTATGTAAAAATTGACTATTGAAAGTGATAATAGTGAATAAAGATATTTTTAGATTTGAATATATATCACTGAGGAGTAATGTAGATTTCTACTGATGCAGAGTTCCAGAGCTTACTTCCTGCAAACAAACTCACAATACTTAATTTTATCGCTTTATTAAGTATATTACATACATACATACATAAACTCACGCCTATTTCCCACCGGGGTAAGCAGAGACTATAGAATATAATATATGTTAAGTATATTAGTGTGATGTAGTTATTCGAGAGCAGACATAGATACTAAATTGTTTCGAGTCGTTAGGAAACTTGTAGCCACTTCTGGTATAACCTACTGTATATAGAATAATATTAGTATCAGATTATCCTGCCATCATTAAGCCAGCTGATATTGTAAGGTTTCACAAAACCTACAAAACGAACGCTAAAATACAATGTGAACAATAACGTAATTGTGTGGATATATATATAGTTTTCATATCTATCCAGTAAACAACGAGTATTATAGTATTCCGAAGGTCAAAATGCTTCACTCGTGAATTCTCCGAATAGATATGGAATGGAAATAACCCCTACAGAAGCACAATACACCCGTGAGAATAACTTGCGACTCACAAATTATGGCGCACCTTCTAATTGGCTTTGAAAATGAACTCATTTCCTTCGTTACCGCTACAATACAATGACATACATAGAGTATGCTAACTTAAGAAACTTATGCGTCGCACGCACACACGGAAATTTCGAAAAGACTTGAAGAATACTTCTCAACTTTGAAAAAGCGACCTAGAATGAATGAAATGAATGAATTGACCGGGTGGCACTCCACGAGGAGCGATATCCCCGTATTCTGTCCGGTGATTTAGTAAATATCTTACAAGTAGGGAATGCAATCCCGATCTCGCGAGATCGGGATCCCGCGAGATCTTGTCTAATTTTTCGGGATCAATCCCGAAGCATAATATGACGACATACTATTCGACATTGACGGGATTAGGCGAATCTCCTTTAGTTATACTTTTTGTTTTCGCGAGATTGATATTTCCAATCCCGCGAGATCTCGAATTTGCAATCTCGAGTCGGGATTGCGTTCCCTACATACAAGGCAAATTCAACATCCACACTAAGTAATATTATACCTAAATGCAAAAGTAACTAACTGTTTGTTTGGTACCTTTAAATACGGTTAAACCGCTGAACCGATTTAGAGGTGTGAAGATAGTTTCAAGACTATGGGATAGTTCTTTTTCAGGGCGTCAAAAGGGATAAAATATATTAATAATACATTTTAAAACTAACGTGGGCAAGCATTCTTTTACAAGTAGCGTTTAAACCGAGTATGAAAAAACACATGTGTTTTTTATTCGTTTCCAAATAACGCCCAATCATGATAGCTTGAGAAATACTTGGGAACTCTTTTGTATAAATCAATCTAAGTATCTGCTATGTCTGAAATGTATTTTTTGTAGGTTAATGTGTTGTTGATGTGGCTCCTATTTTAAATGGTAAAAAGAAACCCTACAACATACTATAATACGAGTTTGTACATACTTAGTTTTGCTGTTGCTTGTTGTTACTTACTGTTGTTTTCAGTTTAGGGCGTTTGCAGATCATCGACAATCATCCATGTCGACGACGTTGATTATTTTCATTACAAATCCATGGATGTGCTAACCATGTTCTAAGTTAGAAAAAAACGTCAGGTATTATTACGCATAAGTTTACAAATAAAATTCTAATAATTTTAACTTTATATTACTCGAAATTTGAAATCCGTATTGTACTTTACTTGTAATTAGGTATACCTATAGGTAAATATATTTAAATTGCGATCCATTTTCTTCCTGTTCGTTTCCCTGTCTTTGTCTGTGGCAAATGCGCAACCCGCGCGAAGCCAAAACCTATAAAATAAACTAAGTAATGGTGCTAATTCCTGTAAACACCATCTAATTTTATTTTAAGTTTTATCTGTCATTTTCTTATCCGCCGAAAAGGAAAGGGACGGGTAATCGACAAGCATAAAATTTATAGAACACACGTCAATTTTAAGCACAAATGTAAAACCGTCTAAAAATTTTACATTGACCAATAACCCGACAGAATTAAGTATCAACACGCGTCAAACGGTTTGCATACCAGCGAGATACTTTCTTGATTTGCCCGGGTTATTCATTCATTTACTCATTGTTCCTAAAATTAAGAGCTGTCAATCATCCGTCCCTTTCCTTTTCGGCGGATAAGAAAATGACAGGTATAACTTAAAGTAAAATTAGGAGGTGTCTGCAGGAATCGGGGCCAATATGTATTTATACCAAGTTTATTTATAAATACTGGACTGAGGACTAAGTATAAGTTGCTACACTGTCTTGATTCATTGTTGTGTCTGAACAGTTTAAGTGGTCTACATAAGGTCACTGATTGCTTCATGTGTCGGGATGTACCTACTTGCTAATAAGTTGTGGGATCTTTTTAGAATATGGCGTTGCTTTTGATTAGCTGACAATTACGATGTGACAGTTCCTGTTGTTTGTCACTTTCGAACATAACACGCTCATGATACGCTCATAACATGAGCTCTCGGCTATATCTCAATGGGGTAGTCAGAGATAAATCCATCGCAAGATGAACTAAGAACTTACCCACACACAAGTCACCGTGCTTTCTGTTATACTTCCGAGTAGGTAAACGCGATTTGACATAGCGATCGATATGATGTTGTCTTGGCATCATTTATTTTTTGTTTTTGTTAAGTTTACTATTACAGTGGAGTCAATAAAGTCGGTAAAATTTCTTATTTGCCAGAAAGAGGTTCCATTTTTATGAGTTTTTTCTTTTGTATGGGTAGTCTTTTAAATTATTTAAAATCAAAATTATTTATTTCAAAATAAAATTATTATAATTAAAAAAATATTATTAAAAAAAAAATATTATTTAAAAAAAAAGAAACATTTTGAGTGGGGAAAATAAATATTTCGATGCTCAAAATGTTTCTAAACTACTATCCATATAAAAGAAAAAAATCATGAAAATCGGAGGTCCAATAGTGACTCCACTATTGGGTACAATTAGTACTTCTCATCTTAACGCCCTCTTACGTTACTAGTAGATTATATCTTTACTTTAACGACAGAGGGCGCGACGACCATGCGCAAAGTGTGCCCCACGTATTCTTTTTTTAACAGATTTACTAGAACCTTTTAATTCTAACTTCTAAATCTAGAATTCAGAATATCTCCTAAACCGTAGTTCTTCCAGAAGAGCGACCATACAGACTCTTAATCTACATCAAAAGGACTTTCAAATTCCATATTGTTTATCGGTATTGATTCTGTAGACCAGATCCTGTAGATATTCAACCTACTTTCCGTTATTATGGCTTATTCTTATTGAGTAGAAAGACCAATTTGCCCTTTCTATTTTTCACGTATTATGCCATTATATGAATTTATTCGGCTACTTACATCAGTAAGTAGTAACAGGGACCAACGGCTTAACGTGCCTTCCGAAGCACGGATCATCTTACTTTCGGACAATCAGGTGATCAGCCTGTAATGTTCTAACCAAACTAGAGATCACAAAGTAATTTTTGTGATATTTCCCCACCGGGATTCGAACCCGGGACCTCCGGGTCGTGAACTCTACCACTGGACCACGGAGGCCGTTATGAACGTAGACTCATGTCCAACGGATTAGGTAGAGGTCGTCAAAAGATAACTTACAAACATTTATTGGAATTGATTAAATACATTGCTTAGCATATCCAATATCCATCTTAGGTCATCGTACCAACAGTGACTGCAAGTTGTCTTTGATTACTTCTTACTCTACCCACCCTATTAGGGATTACCGGCTTGAGTACATGTATCTATGAATGCGTTACTTTAAATTACAATCAAAATTTTCAAATTCACAAAATCAAATAAGTCATCATCATCTTCTTAGTGTTATCCCGTTTTTCACAGGGTCCGCTTACCTAACTTGAAGATTTGACAGGTCCGGTATTTTACAGAAGCGACTGCCTGTCTGGCTTTCCGACCCGCGAAGGGATAACCAGGCCCCTACAGATTGGGTCACATACCTCCAAAACGCATTGCTTGTGGGTTGCCTCACGATGTTTTCTTTCACCGCTGAGCACATGATAAACATTTATGGTCCAAACGTACTTAAATTTGAAAACAAATTCGAAAATCGTTGGTTTAGGCTCGCGCTGGGAATCGAACTTGCGACGTCACAGTGCGATACGGCGGCAAATCGAATAAGTAACTGTAATTATTGAAACAAAACCTGGAAATCGTTACCTATCTGATTCTAATTGTAGCGTTTGTCGTGAAAGTTAGCAAGTTTATTTCCAATTTAACTTTGTGATGTTACAAATCATGCAATCGTTATTTGTTTGAGAATGTTACGAGTCCAAAATTACGAATGAACTTTTGCAAAACTTATACTTACTTACCTATTTTGTTAGGATGATCATTCACTGCCTCTGCAGTCTAGTGGTTAGAACATTGGACTTACGATCTGGAGGCTCGAGTCGATCAATGGAGATGTCGTGGCCAGATCGTAGAATTGATCATTTCATGATGTTTTCGACCATTTCATGAAATGGTCATATATGAGATAGCCAACTTAAGTTGACCATATCGTTGAAATTTCAACGTTTAATGATATTTCGATCAAAGTTTGGCTGACTGTTGTCTGTTGAAAATCACGTGCTTCCGAAGACACCTTAATCTATTGGCCCGAACGTTTCTACCAATCAGCTCTAGAGCAGGGTGGTGGAGTATGCTCCCCCTCCGGTTGATTGAAGGGAGGCTTTTACTCAGTATTGGGATGTATAGACTGTTTATTTTGTTTTATTTACCTGGCCAAGCCAATGGGCAACTGGGAATATATAACTAACTATGGTAATGAGCTCACGTACTCGTACCATAGAATAAAGAATAATACTACGTATAGAACGGTTACTCTCCGCTCCTCACCAGTTCGTATCGGGTGCCAAACTAGATTTACCTCACCCCCTCTGACTCTTACTTTAGTTTAAATGGCCGTAAGCCGCTAAGGGGAAGGGGGAGCATGGACTGTCTGTCTCGTTCGGTCTTAAGTGGTAAGGCGACACACCGTAATATTGGAATTTTTGTATGAAGTGCCCAGTCTGCCCATTCATAAGTTTCCTTAAAATTGTTTGGGATAAATAAAACATGATGCCTAAAATCATCACCAGGCCATTAACTTCCCCACTACTGGGGCACGGGCCTTCCCTATGGATGGATAGGGAGATCGGGCCTTAACCCACCATGGGGGCCAGTGCGGATTGGTGGTTAATAACGACTGCTAATGCAGCCGGGACCAACGGCCTGCCGAAGCTCGGAAAGGCTCGAGATGAAAACTTTTTATTTTTATTTTTGTGGTCACCCATCCTATGACCGGCCTTTGCGAAAGTTGCTTAACTTCAACAATCGCAGACCGAGCGCGTTTACCGCTGCGCCACCGAGCTCCTCATGCCTAGAATATTCCATGCTATTTATAAGTGCGTGCATGTCATAGAAGTAAACAAGGGGATTACGCCTTGTTGTGTGATGTAAATGACTTTCTTAGAGGATGGGCTCGTAATTTATAACTTCTGCGTTGAAATTACTAGAGTTAATTCCATCATCCCCTTTTCATCTTCAGGCAACTAGACGTGGGCTGGGGTTCTATTCCTGTGTTGTTTTGTTAATATCCCACCAGCTCGTACAAAGCCTTTCGCTTCCTCGTTTCCAATACGAACGGCTTAGTTCCTTCTTTTTGAAGTCGGTTAAAATGAGAAAGCGTCCTAAAATTATTAGACAGAATCAGATTCGGTTATTTACTGAATTATCATAGATATTTTTTTTTCAATCTACATCATTTCGCAAGGTGTTATGGCTGAGTAGAAGAAATGACAAGAAACTGCAACAGCAACACATCTTTTAAATCGATGTAGGTATACATTACAAGTTATTTCATAACTAGATGAACACATTTAATACCAGGCATTTTTATCATTTAGGTAATTATTAATGTTATAATAAACTTTTTCACATGAGCGTTAAATTACTATCTGATATTTTGTTGTAAACACGTATACATAACCCCAAAAAGATGAATTTAATACATCTATAGGTAGTTACAAAGTTAGTCGTGTACTTCACCTATGCGATAAATAGTAAAGTTAGAGTTTAGTGTAAGTACATTGTTTGTTTAGCTTCTACACAATAGATGGGCTTAGCTAGGGCATTGACAGGTATGCGTGACTAAGGGAATGCGTGATAGAGTGCGTGTACTATCTACACGACACCACTACAGGTTTAGAATGTTAATCCACAACTAATATTAGGAAATCAGAAATCAGAATCATTTATTCAACGTAGTTATCATGGATAAACTTGTTGAAGGTTAATGTAATATGGCTGAGGAGACGAAATGACAGGAAACTGCAACAGTAACGCATCTTTTTTTTTAGGTACTAGGCAGCTGGCGTAGAGCTCTAGTC
Source organism: Pectinophora gossypiella (assembly GCF_024362695.1). Taxonomy (NCBI): domain Eukaryota; kingdom Metazoa; phylum Arthropoda; class Insecta; order Lepidoptera; family Gelechiidae; genus Pectinophora; species Pectinophora gossypiella. The sequence goes on from NC_065405.1 coordinate 6,293,955, forward strand.
TCTGAATCTAACTTTAAAAAGTTTC